>NW_026988442.1:26970000-28220000 GCF_030222135.1 Aotus nancymaae | reverse complement strand
TTCCCTGTTCAAATTAGCAGTGTGGTTTCTGCTTACTGACTAGACTAACTACAACCTCTTTGTGTTCTCAATCCCTGGGGGCCCAAGGGTGGCCCATGTCAAATACATCATTAAGTGTTGACTGATTTGACTATAATAACAGTAGAGGTTCCTTTCCTAACTTATTGTTATAAAATCAGAATGTTGCTGGGCGCGGTGGCTCAAGCCTGTAATCCCAGCACTTTGGGAGGCCAAGGCGGGTGGATCACGAGGTCGAGAGATAGAGACCATCCTGGTCAACATGGTGAAAACCCATCTCTACTAAAAATACAAAAAATTAGCTGGGCATGGCGGCGCGTGCCTGTAATCCCAGCTACTCAGGAGGCTGAGGCAGGAGAATTGCTTGAACCCAGGAGGCGGAGGTTGCGGTGAGCCGAAATCGTGCCATTGCACTCCAGCCTGGGTAACAAAAGCGAAACTTCGTCTCAAAAATAAATAAATAAATAAATAAAATAAAATAAAGTAAAATCAGAATGTTGAAAACATTAAATATTTTAGTGATAGAAAACAAGAAGGTTGAGTTGTCTTCAAGTTTTTGAAAGTGGCTGTGAAATTATTTTTTCATTAAAAATTTTTTTTTCTTAGAGATGGGGTCTCACCATGTTGCCCAGGCTGGTCTTGAACTCCTCAGCTCAAGCAATCCATTGGTCTTGGTCTCCGAAAATGCTGGGATTACAGGTATGAGCCACTCCTCCGAGCCAGTTGTGAAATTATAAAAACATCTAACTATTCTCCATGTAGAATGTTTTAATTTTTTAAAAAATACAGCAGAGCTGCAGCAGATGTACATTCAATTTATGCCAAGTCAATTAAAGCATTTTGGACAAAAAATAAAAAGAATAAAACAATAATAATAGTGTAAAGATTTTGTCTGCCTGAGCTTATGTCCTGAAGGGTGGCTAAGCTGGGAGGCTGGGAGCAGCAAAGGCACTGTTCCCTAGGGGAATGGGATGTGCTTCGAGTTCCAAGTACTTCTCAGAGTGCAGACTCTTGCACTGGGAGTGCTTCTCCTGTTGAAAGAAATGTACATCTGGCCTCCACACAGAAAAAGAGGCTGGGCCTGGTGGCTCACACATGTAATCCCAGCACTTTGGGAGGTCAAAGCAGGAGGCAGGCTTGAGGCCAAGAATTCAAGACCAGCCTGGGCAACAAAGTGAGACCCCATCTCTACAAAAAATAAATTAATTAACCGGGTGTGGTGGCAGCTGCTTATAGTCCCAGCTACTCAGGAGACTGAGGCAGGGGAATTGCTTGAGCCCAGGAGTTTGAGGCTGCGATGAGCTATGATTGCACCAGTGTACTCCAGCTTGGGTGACAGAGTAAGATCCTGTCTTGGAAAAAAAAGAAAAAGAGATCATTCTATCACTGGACACTAGAGAGAAGCTGGCTGCATCAGTTATTGAAAGACAGCATGCCAGTCCCAACATGGTACCTCTTTAATGAATTTCAAGGGTGACTACTTTTATTCCTTCTAAAGCAAATGGTGACCACACACTGTTCTGGTCAAATGTCCTGCTTCAGAAGTTAACTTCAATGTTAACAGCTATAGCCTAGCCTGTTGAGGATGCAGTGGGACTGCTATAAAGGCAAACAATGGGACATACAACATTCAAAGGACCAGAACAGCCTTCACAAGTTCCCATTCCTCAGGCTGCCTAAAATGTGTCTAAATCCCCACTCTACTACATGTTGTCAAGTTCTCTCATCTGTCTAAGCCCCAGTTCCCTCAAATGTAAGACAGTATCCCTTCAAAGGGTAGGATGGGGATTAAATGAAATAACAACAAACATGAAACACATAGCATAGTGCCTGGTACATTATAGCTGTTAAACTTATTTTTTTAACGATAGCAAAACACACCATAAGCAATATTAAGAGACAATTTGGCAAAAATAATTTGAAACTTGTATCATAAAAAGGATTTCTAGTATATAAGAGCTCCTCCAAACCAATAAAAAAAAGCACCAACAATCAACAGAAAATGAGCAAAGATTACAGAGTTCATAGAGAAGAAAACAGAAGTGGTGCTTTAACATATGAAAAACTACTCAATTTGACTCATAATTTGAACATTTCAAGTTAAAATTAGTCTGAAGTTATATTTAATCTAAAAAGATCATGTAAACAGGTACAAATTTGATAGCAATGAGGAAATATTTTAAAATGGCAAATCTACTTATCCACTGATTCCAGTACATTTTTGGGAACTTATTAAACTCAAAAATGACATGTATTGGGTTATTCAATGCAGTATTACTCCTAACAGCAAAAGATTAGAAATAACATAAGTGTCTGTTAATAGCAACTCAATTAAGCAATAAAAGCATGTCTACAAACTGGAATAATAGACAATAGTATAAAAGAATGTGAAAGCTACTTATGTACTAATTTTGAATGATCTCTAAAAGATATAAGTGAAAAAAGAATAAGACATACTATTCTATAATTTGTAAAAGGAGAGAATTCATATGTACTATGTATGTATGTATGTATGTGAATGTATATGTGCATGTACTTGCCTGCATATGGATATTTTACTATGTATATATGTATGTGAATGTATATGTGCATGTACTTGCCTGCATATGGATATTTTACTATGTATGTATGTATGTGAATGTATATGTGCATGTACTTGTCTGCATATGGATAAAATGACTCTGGAAAGGTACAGAGAAATGGGTAACCTTGGCTGCTACAGAGAATGGGCAGACTGAGGCACAGGGCAGAGGGCAGCTTATCAGGTTTACCCTTTTGTGCCTTCTGAATATGTGAATCACATAAGCTTATTTAAAACAAATTAAAAAGTGGCCTTACTTGCATATGGTCTACCCTTCCAGCTGTCATCTGTTGGGTTAGAGAGCTGGCTCTGGCCTCTCTCAGAGGGATTTTTATCTATGCTGCTTAAAGACTGGCGGTCCAGATCCACATCCTAAATGTAAACCAGAAAAAAACACAATGCTCACTTTTCTTCACCATAATTTGGGCAGAGATGTGCCTGTTTTAATATGGCTGGTCCAGCCTCTATTTAAGTGCTTTGCTTTGCTCAAAATAAAATTATACCACATGCTTAATGTAGCATGCCTCACAGGCTGCAATGGGGAGATTAAGAATTTAAATTACTTCTCCTCCCATTAAAATTTCAATTCCTATTCCAACCCAAAGGACGTTTCTTTACATATTAGGATTTAATAGTAAGTGTGACAAGCTTTTTATGAGATCAAGTTCAAAGATAAATTACTAGTGCAGTAACCAGTTTTTTTAAAAGTTGACAGCAGGCCAGGTATGGTGCTTGTAATCCCAGCACTTTAGGAGGCTGAGGTGGGTGGATCACCTGAGGTCAGGAGTTCGAGATCAGCCTGGCCAACATGGTGAAACCCTATCTCTACTAAAAATACAAAAAAAATTAGCTAGGTGTGGTAGCACACAACTGTAACCCCAGCTACTTGGGAGGCTGAGGCAGGAGAATCGCTTGCACCTGGGAGGTGGAGGTTGCAGTGAGCAGATTGTGCCACTGCACTCCAGCCTGGGTGACAGAAAGAGATTCCGTCTCAAAAAAAAAAAAAAGGAAAAAATACAAAAATTAGTTGGGTGTGGTGGTGGGCACCTGTAATCCCAGCTACTTGGGGGAGTCTGAGGCATGAGAATCCCTTGAACCTGGGAGGTGAGGTTGCAGTGAGCCAAGATTGCGCCACTGCACTCCAGCCTGGGGGACAGAAGGAGACTCTGTCTCAAAAAACATAAGATAAAAATAAAAAACTTGACAGCAGAAGACAGTTGTTGTATCCCAAATGCTTTTTTAAATCTAATGGTCTTAGAGTCATTTAGGAATAAAAGTTAATAATTCAACTCCTCTCTGTAAACCAAAGTACTTAAAAATGAGATACTTAAAAGAAAGAACTACCAGTTCTTTGGTGAAGAGGAAAGCACTATTAATTTAGGAGGGGAACAAACAAGCATAATTATACCAAAGCACTATTTATTTATTTATTTATTATTTATTTATTTTTTTTTTTGAGATGGAGTTTTGCTCTTGTTACCCAGGCTGGAGTGCAATGGCGCGATCTCGGCTCACCGCAACCTCTGCCTACTGGGTTCAAGCAATTCTCCTGCCTCAGCCTCCTGAGTAGCTGGGACTACAGGCGTGCGCCACCATGCTCAGCTAATTTTTTTGCATTTTTTAGTAGAGACGGGGTTTCACCTTGTTGACCAGGATGGTCTCGATCTCTTGACCTCGTGATCCACCCGCCTTGGCCTCCCAAAGTGCTGGGATTATAGGCGTGAGCCACCGCGCCCGGCCCCAAAGCACTATTTATAATGGTGAAACCCTAGAACTAACCTGAGAGTCCAATAAGGGAGAAGTAAAGAAATTATAATAATACACAGCCACTGAAAATGCTGCTCTCAAAGAATTGTTTAAAATATGGAAAAATGCTCACATGTTGTTGTATGCTAACTGATCCCTCATTTCAAATATGGCTGGCTTTAATAGGTGTGCACAGTCACACAAAGCAGCAGCCAGAAATGTAAACTGTGCTTTTTATTTAGCAGTTACTTATTTGCTTAATGCTTTTCTGGACTTTCTAAAAAATATGTTATGAACATATTTTTAGATCTTATAGCTTTTTTACTCATTTCCCATCAAAAAAGTACAAACTATACAGGCTTACTGATCTTTTACTAAGATAGGAGAAGAAAGAAAAGACAATCAAAGAAAAACCCAGCTTTTTGAGGAGTTCAAGACCAGCCTGGTCAAATCTTACCAAATGCTTTTCTGATGAATCCTCCTCCATTCCTGCAGGTCTCCATGTCAGCAAACTTAAGAAAAACAAAGAGAAAGAAAATAATCAATGTGAAAGGCAATCAGGAGCTCTAAGACATCCACTGAACACGGAGATAAACAGGAACATCCGCATGAACACTTACACATGTGGGATGGTTGTTTTGAAAATATCCAACATACAGTTGCAAGTTTCATCCCAGACTTCAGGACTGAATTTCTCTCCATTGGATATTACTAAGTTTTCTAAGCAATTTGTACCTGATCGAGCCAACTGTTCATTATCTGTAAAATAAAGCAATATCTATCATTAAACTTCTACTGCTATTTTGATGCCAACCAGGTCTCCAATACTGTATACTGTGAGTTGGAGACAGCAATTGGTGAGCTTCTAGGCTTTTAATTAATGAAGCCATGCTACAGACAGTATTAAAGTTCTTACTAAAATTTTTTTGAAGAGATTAAAGTTGTTTGTCATAGTTTTATTGCTAAGGAAGAAAGAAGGTCAACATTTTGCTACTTTAAGTGGCTCCTGTATGAAAAACGGTAATAGAAGAGAGAAAATATTAGACCATGTTTTAAAAATGTAGTCACTCATACACTACATTTCCAATTTTTGCCATCTGAACAATTAATCAAATGTTTTGTCATTTATTTTAAAATTAAGTCATTTTTTAAAAATGTAACTAAATTTAGCCTTGCCCTAAGCCAAAATTATCTATGGATCCAGGTCTAATGTGCTAGCTGGGTATTTTTCCTGACAAACTCTAAAATAAACACACAACTACTCAAATGAAAAATGCCTTTTGATGAAGCTGGTGATCTGGACTGAAATAGTACATTTTAAAAACATTTTACTATAGAAAATTTCAAACATACACAAAAGAAAAATAACAGTATAGTGCATTAAGGTACATCTTGTAGAATGCAAAAATAACTATATCCCATCTTTAAGAAATGCTTTATGATCTGACCTGGGGGGATTGTTTTTGTGTTGTAATTAAAACATATACATTTCATCAACTAATATATATTGTACTCCTTGGCACTACATCCAAGCTTTCAAATATTGAGAAACCTAACCTCTCATTTAGGACTACATTAGAAAAACAATGCCTAGAGACTTAAAGAATACCTTGTTTTACACACCACTGCAATTGTGCAAACACATCAGAAAGAAGAACTTCATTCAAAGCTTCATAAAACTGGGTAAAAACATCACAAATAGCATAAAGTGCGTGATTGCAGGTTGTTGTCATCCACTCAGGTTTCTGGGAAAACAAAAAGATAATGCTTAAAAGCTATTCTCCCTGCAGTGAGATGGGCACTCTTGTACACTCCTGGCAAACTGTTGTAGAAAGCAATTCAGTGGTATGTACCAACAGCCTTAAAAATGTTAATACATTTGGGCCGGGCGCGGTGGCTCACGCCTGTAATCCCAGCACTTTGGGGGGCCGAGGCAGGTGGATCACGAGGTCAAGAGATCGAGACCATCCTGGTCAACATGGTGAAACCCCGTCTCTACTAAAAATACAAAAAATTAGCTGGGCATGGTGGCGCGTGCCTGTAATCCCAGCTACTCAGGAGGCTGAGGCAGGAGAATTGCCTGAACCCAAGAGGCGGAGGTTGCGGTGAGCCGAGATCGCGCCATTGCACTCCAGCCTGGGTAACGAGAGCGAAACTCCATCTCAAAAAAAAAAAAAAAAAAAAAAATGTTAATACATTCATATGTACAGAGGATATATGAGGATATTTATAAAATTATGGTAATGATGCCAAAAGTGGAAGCCAGAAGTAAAAAAACAAAACAAACAAACAAAAAAACCACTGGATAAATCTGATTACTTAAAAGCTAAATTTTCCAAAATGAAAAGGAAATAAAAATAATAAAGTGGGCAAATCATCTGCAACTCATATAAGCATATGCTACATTATTTGTATATTTAAAAATGCATAAATCAATAGGAGAAAGATGACCAACCAAGTAGATGAGCTAAATCTAATTCATAAAAGAAGAATTCATAAAAGGCAATTCCTAAGAATGATCAATCTTATGAGAGAAATTATGCCACCTCACTAGCAGTTTGAAACACTTTTTCAATGTGATACATTTGGCCTCTAAAATTAGCAATGACTAAAACAAATTAAAAGAAGAAGACCTGGAATGAATATGGAGAAACAGGAACTCTCATGCATTGTTGACAGAGTGTAAATGGCTACAGAGATATTTGCAGGTGGGCTTAGTGGTATGTATCAAAGGCTTAGTAATATGCATGCCCCAAACCTGGCAATTGGGCTACTTGTCTCTAAAGAGGAAACCACCACCACCATCGCGAGTACAAGTGTAGCTGCAAAAAATATTCATTTCAGTGCTGTCCAGAAAAACAGGAAGCAACCTAAATGTTCACGAACTGTGGAACATCCACAACTAAGACTATTTTGTAGCCATTATTAAAACAATATTGTAAAAAAAAAAAGCTGGGTGTGGTGGCTCACACCTGTAATCCTAGCACTTTGGGGAGCTGAGGCAGGTGGATCACTTGAGGTCAGGAGTTTGAGACCAGCCTGGCCAATATGGTGAAATCCTGTCTTTACTTAAAGTACAAAAATTAGCTGGGCATGGTGGCAAGAGCCTGTAGTCCCAGCTACTTGGGAGGCTGAGGCAGAAGAATCAACTAACCCAGGAGGCAAATGTTGCAGTGAGCTGAGATCACACCACTGTACTCTAGTCTGGGCAACACACAGAGACTCTGTCTCAAAAAAAAAAAAAAAAATGAAACAAAACAAACGAACAAACAAAATTCTGTTTTTTATTTTCATTTGTTTTGAGATGGAGTTTAGCTCTTGTTTCCCAAGCTGCACTGCAATGGTGCAATCTTGGTTCACTACAACCTCCGCCTCCCAGGTTCAAGTGATTCTCCTGCCTCAGTCTCCTAAGTAGCTGGGATTACAGGTGCCCACCGCCATGCCTGGCTAGTAAACAAAATTGTAGGAGAAAAGTTATGGCTATGGAAAAATACTCATGTATTAAGTTTAAGAAGTAGTTTACATATGTGTGTTGGGATTCTATTTTCATAGAGGAAAATAGAAAATAGCATTTGTGGATCACAAATACATGTGTGGGTGGACACATGCAGGAAAGCAACACTTGAAGGTCTTAACAGTGGCTGCCTATGAAAAACTGCAACCATGGGTGTTTAAATTTTTCTTTGTTTTTGGCTGTGTTCTGCAGTTCTTTTTTTTTTTTTTTTTGAGATGGAGTCTTGCTATGTTGAGACAGGGCCTTGCTATGTTGCCTAGGCTGGTCTTGAACTCGTGGCCTCAAGCAATCCTTCTACCTCACCTTCCCAAAATGCTGGAATTATAGGCATGAGCCATTGTGCCCAGCCTCTGAACTATATTTAAACCATGTAGAAGACTGAGAAAAATTTGCAAAAACATTAACTCTAATTTTGGATGGTAAAAGTAAGAATTTTTAAATATTTGCTTAATATTCCATATTAAGCATATGTCACTTTTATGTTGGGGTGAGGGAATGGTGTTCCCAAAAGAAACTAAAAAAGTTACTTTCCCACCTAAAAATCTTGAGCTGGAATATCCTTTCACTATCCCTGTACCTCTAAAGGACAAACAAAAACACCTACAGGCATCAAACACCCTTTTTAAAAGAAGGCCTAATATTCAATATCATCTCCAAATGCAACTTCATTAAAAACCCTTACAGGACCAGAGACATTCCACTTTCTGACTGTTCAGAGGTTGATATGAACAAAACAACTACAATGACCAGTCAGGAGCCCTGGTGAACTGGAAGGTGCAATGCCTAAGGACCAAGCGGCAGAACACAGAGATGTATTTCCTCTCACTCTTCTGAATATGGGGAGAGTCACTCAGGACTAGCTGTTACTGGTAGCAGAGTACCAGAAAGGTGTTTCCATTTTTAAAACTTGAAGTTGCTCAGTATTTAAGAACTCCATGTAGACGATGATGCAGCCCCCAGAGCAAATACAGGTCAGAAAGGCCTTCGTCTCCATCATAACCAGGGCGGTGCTGTAGTTATCACCTACCTCTGACTGCTGCTCAGGGAGTTTCATATTGTCAAAAATCCGAAACACGATTCTGAACAGATCCTGCCACCAGTGCTTTTCAAAGGTGTGGCCATAGCTCTTCATGATCTCAAACATGACTGTGAGTCCTCTGGAGGAAACAAAGTCAGGCACAAAAGAGAGTGTGGTGGAGAAGAGAATAACAGAGAAGAGAGTGGGGTCAGGTGAGCAAATGACTGAGGTTCATTGCAGTGATGTAAGGGGCCACCGCACAGGGACATGGTTACCTTGTTCGTACATCTAACTTGCATCTATTAATGATGCAGGAAAGTTCAAATAAGATGGGGAACCAGCCTCGGACCCAGACTCTGTCACCAGGAGCTACATTCATGTCATCACTTGTGTATTCTTGTAGCACCTATGATGAAAATCACATCTCAGGTGTAAACTAAGCATGCACAAGGAAGGAACTGAAAGGGAACTATATATAGATTAAGGCCCCACACATTTTTCTCTCCCAAAAATTTCCATTCAGCAATGGGACAGTGGGAATAGAGGACACAAAGACATTATCTGTCCCAGAAGGCACATGAGCAGTTTCCCAGTACAAACCTACGGACCTCTGCAGGTTTTAGAACAAGTTGAAGGGGTCAGATCACAAGAGTCCTGGGGGTGGGGGTGTTATACTAAGAAGAGCTCTAAAGGTCAAATGGTGTTGACAAAATATCCAGGATGATTCATTATCTTGTGACTTTCTGGAATGTTACTGTAATACACACTACTTAAAATAATACCAGCAGCTACTATTTACCGAGTGCTATGGACCAGGCACTGTTAAAAGTTCTTTTCACAGATTAACAATTCTCACAAGGATTCCAAGTGGCAGGTAGAAACAATGGTCTTGGATTACAGATGAATTAACTGAGGCACCAAGAGCTTCAGTAAGCTGCTCAAGGTCATGTAGCTAGGACGTGGCAGTTTTTCTACTCTCTGCTCTATTTCTGGGATTTTGACCCCTCTGCTCTGTAACCACTCTTGAAGTGGTACTGAAATTTCTTTAACAACTCTGGTTATCTAATGTTAGGCAATTTCTCTCTGTGCTTCAGTTAACTCCCTTCTACAATGAGGCATAATTACGTATCTTATAGGCCTGACGTGGGGACTAAACGAATCAGCACACAGAAAATACCTAGAATGCTGCCCAACAAGTACTAAGTGCTCAATCAACATTGGCCCTATTATCATCACATCTTAGTGAGCTGTTGTAAGGGATGAGATATCATCTTAGAGGTGTATAGCTCTTTCTGTAAAGGATACTTAAGTAGAGATCTACACAGGACATCATAGTTTAGATAGACTTGTTTTCACCCAATTTCAGTGTTTGGTACTCTGTAATTTAAACCAAGTAGGCCTCTTTAGAAAGATAAGACACATGAAAACAACAACAACAACAACAAAACAACCCATCATTTTCAGGAGAAAACAAAAGGTAATTTTAAAATATGATTTCTCAGGCACATTACAATGGCATGCCATTTCCTAAAAGAGAGGTTTGTTTTCTTTCAAATAGAAAGGTCTACCTTCTTGAGCTTTGCCAAAATACAAAAGCTAAAATACAACAAACTTCTACAAAAACAATTTGTAGAATACCACAGGTTCAGTATGAATTAAAATACAGAATTTCACATACACCAAAGAATGCAAAGGCCTACCTCCCTGACATGGTAGCATTTTGAAATAAACACCTAATTTAGGGCAAACACACATTTCTAAAAGAGTAGCTGGAAAGCTCTTTGTTAGGACCAAGAATTTCTGCTCCATGACCCTTTTTCCCTTCACTGCCCATCTGAGTAAGGTGAGGAAAAACGAACCCGAGGCCTCTCAGAGACATATTTGCCACAGAAGCGGATAAGCCGAATCGCTTCCATGCTCGTGTCAGGGAAAGCGGCGTTGCAGGCGAATTCTGATAAGCATTTCACAGCGTCCTGAAAGGAATCGATGGCTGCAGGAAAATGGTGCTGGAAAATAGTTGCTGGGGGAACACAAGGCACATTTTTCATAAGACCAGGATTTAGAAATGGGGATGAAAATCACGCACAGGCACACACGCATGCACGCACACACACACGAGATAATTAACTTTGTGAAAATCTAAGAAAAACATGTCAGTATCTTTGGAAGACACTTTTTCTTATTAAATTACTCAGGAATGAATACATTGGGTACAGCTTGGGCTAGACAGTCTTCCTGAGATCAAGCAATGATGTAAAGACCCAAATATCCATTAATTCAACATTTATTGAATGCCAACTATGTGCAAAGATTACTCAATGCCTACAAATTTCCACAGAGACCAAGTAAACATCTTGTTACATGCTGGCAGGCAGAACCCAGGATTCCTGGTCAGTCCAGAGGAGAGGGACACTGCACTAGCTCTGGGCTAGACTGCCTGAGTGCAAGTCCTGGCTCCGCTATGTCCAAATTGCATGTCCTCAGGCAAGTGGTTATACTTGTTTTTCTGTGCCTCAGTTTGCTCTTCAGTAACATGGGGGAAATAATGGGACAGTCTGTTCTTGTTATTCATGATATTTATATTCTATAAAGTTGCCATAAACAATGAATTCAAGAATACTGAACCATGGCTCCTGGGGGAAATATGGAGATAGGAGCTAGATTCCTGCAAGTCTCTGCTCAGAACATGATTTCAAGAACCTTGTTTTATGTGTATTCCTGTTTAAAAGACACCTTGTTTTGTTTGTTTGTTTTTTGAGACAGAGTCTTGCTCTGTCGCCCAGGCTGGAGTGCAGTGGCATGATCTCGGGTCACTGCAACCTCCGCCTCCTGGTTCAAGTGATTCTCCTGCCTCAGCCTCCTGAGTAGCTGAGATTACAGGCACGTGCCACCACGCCTGGTTAATTTTTGTATTTTTTTTTTTTAGTAGAGATGGGGTTTCACCACGTTGGTCAAGCTGGTCTTGAACTACTGACCTTGTGAGCCACCCGCCTCGGCCTCCTAAAGTGCTGGGATTACAGGCGTGAGCCACTGTGCCCAGCCAAAAGACATCTTATTTAACAGATGTTGTTGATTCATTAACACTGAACTCACAGCCAATAGTGCTATAACTCATGCCTGAAGGAAGCTCATCTAACATACGTATTTTTTATAAGACACATCACAGTCTTTCTGCACATAGAACACTACCCAGCATTCAGCACTATGCTTGAGGGCATTTTAAACAGTGAAATCACCAACAAAAAGCACAAAAATATAAAAAACATGGCACTCAATAGGCCACAGAAAGCACACTTGTTTATGTCATGACAGCTGAAACAAGAAGGCAGGGCGCCACCTTCTTCCCCCACAACTGGGAATATGCGCCTTGGGTGACTAAGTTTTTTGCTGTTCTATGCACGCACATGTTGGCAAATGACCACAAAAACACCATGAGTATTGGTTGTGGAGTTAATAATATATATACATCTTAGTGAGTACACACATGGAATCCACCAATAATGAGGATCGACTGTACTTCTCTCATAGTCATTACAGTGGCCTTAGGATTGAATTGACTTTAAAACTGCATCTGGCTTGAAATAACATTCACGTTTGTCTGCTGGACTCAAACTGACTGATAACAGGAAAGGCCATTTAGAAAAGGCAAAGAGTAAGTCAAAACAGAGTTAAAATGCAGATTAATACTTGTCAAGTGCTTACAACACTGTCTGGCACATTACTATATCACAGTAGAGCCAAGGTAGGGAGGCCCCTGTAGGCAGTAAAATAGCAAGTAAGTGACACCCTTCTAGACTTGCAGGTGGGACATTAGTAGGGAGGGAACACAGCCACTTACTGACAATGTGGCAAGTGGTCTGGAAGGCCAGCTCCACAATGTTCCCGTCATGATCAGAGGCTGCCTGGTGGAACACGGCAAATATGTTCTTCCAGCCTGAGCGGATGTTGGCCGCCTGGGAGTTCACCATCTGGGCAATGCAGCGGATCACCATGTCCCGGATGGTGGGAGACCTGAGGAAGGAACCGGACAGCCATATTATCTGTACTTTAGAGAATGGGAAGAGAAATGAACATAGCTCATCTCTTAGAAGTAGCACTTAAACAAACATTTCTTATAGCACATAGCAATCCACATTTGGGCTCTGCCCCATTTCCTCTCACTTCCATTCCAAACCAAGCAGCTGCATAGAGCTACAACCACCAGCCTGCAATCACAAAACAATAAACTCAAGGTTGAAAAGCTGACCCTCTCAATGGAAGAACAAAAGGAAAAAGCCTGGGTCTCAAATAGTACCTATCTGGGTAATGTAACCAAAGTTGGAATGCTTGCCTCTGACTTCTTTCCTGTTATGAAAATAATAAACAGCCTTATGGTTTAAGTCATTGTTGGTCAGTTTTTCTGGCCAGAAACGTTTCTAATAATATAATTCTGCTACCTAGAGATAACCATTACTAAATTTTGTGTATATCTTCTTAGATTTTTGTTTATCACATATACCTATGTGATAAACACATATATGTGGATCAGAGTATACATATATAATTTAAGATGCAACGTTTATCCAAATTATTATAAAGCAAAACTTGAGAAAATGGCTGATTTTCTGGAACAGCTGCAACTGTCTCACAATCTATTAAGACATACTATTATGAAGGAACCCTATTATCTCACAAATAGCAAGAAGAAAAGCTATAAAAGCCTATTGCTTCAACAGTACTAGCTTTAAAAGTCAGTACAGTAGCCTTTGGATTGCAGGTTTGACTTTCAATTTTTTTTTTTTTTATTCAGACAGGGTCTTGCTCTGTTGCCCAGGCTGGAGTGCAGTAGAGCAATCCTGACTCATTGCAACCTCTGACTCCAGGCTCATGACTTTCAAATTTTATCTGGCTTAGAATAACATTCATGTTTGTCTTCTAGGCCCACACTAACCAATAATAGGAAAGGCCATTTAGAGAAGGCAAGGAGAAAGTCAAAACAGTTAAAAATTAGCTGAAAGTCCATAAAGTAAACACGCCACCTGAAGATAACAAAGGACTGGCTACACAGTGTAAGTAACTTCAATATATAATAAAAATGAATTCATGGTTGTCTCCCCATGGAGAATAAAGCAACTTTTTGACAAAACTATATTTGTTAAAATGTTTTTTGCCTGATTGTTAGAAGTAAGATATGATGATAGTAAAAGTTTTAGAAAATGCAGAAAAAGTATGATTAAAAAAATTCACCTGGGCCCAGTGAGTTCACATCTGTAATCCCAGCACTTTGGGAGGCCAAAGCAGGTGGATCACCTGAGGTCAGGAGTTCAAGACCAGCTTGGCCAACATGGTGAAACCCCATCTCTACTAAAAATACAAAAATTAGCTGGGCATGGTGGTGCATGCCTGTAATTCCAGCTACTTGGGAGGGTGAGGGAGGAAAACTGCTTGAACTGGGGAGGCAGAGACTGTAGTAAGCCAAGATCACACCACTGCACTCCAGCCTGGGTGACAGGGTGCGACTACATCTCAAAAAAAAAAAAAAATTCTTTACATGATACATGGTATTTCAAATGGAGAGATACATTTCACTATCTCTATTATATTGTCTGTTCAATTCTACAACCAGTCCTCTTCTCTAAACTATTAGTCATTTCCCACATTATAAACATTGTGAACCTTCTTTTTTTTTTTTTTTGAGATGGAGTTTCTCTTGTCATCCAGGCTGGAGTGCAGTAGCACGATCTTGGCTCACTGCAACCTCTGCCTCCTGGGTTCAAGTGATTCTTCTGCCTCAGCTTCCTGAGTAGCTGGGATTACAGGCGTGTGCCACCATGCACAGCTAATTTTTGAATTATTAATAGAGATGGGGTTTCATCGTGCTGGCCATGCTGGTCTTGAACTCCTGACCTCAGGTGATCCACCTGCCTCGGCCTCCCAAAATGCTGGGATTACAGGCATGAGCCACCACACCTGGCCAAATATTGTGAACATTTTTAACAGCTAAAACAATATCCCATGTTGTGCCTGTACTAACATTTATTTTAACATTTGTTTATTTAGACGGTTTCTGTTTTTTTCTAGAAAACTATTTTCTGTGACTTATAATGCTTTATTATATTTCACATTAACTGCTTTGGATAATTACAGAAGTGTGGAATTACTGAGTCAAAGGGGCACAAAAATATCAGGATTCTTAACACATATCACCAAAATGCTTTTGGAAATGTTACAGTAAGTTACAGTTCCACTGACATTATCTAAGACTGCCTGGCAACACGTGATTCTAAACTCACTCTGCCCCTTTTCAAATGGGAATAGGGGGACAGGAAGGGAAGGTCTGGAGTTAGAAGATAAGGACTTCCATGCAATGAGACTCGAGCACATGGCTTGGCCATGTGAAGCCTTAGTCTCCTGACGTACTCTCAATGATGTTCCCAAAGGTGGGAAAATACTTTTGTGTATTTGCTAAAATCAAGGGTTCTGCCAGACTCTGGGCTTAATTTTGGTTCTCTTGAAATGAGCAATAAAGCAGACAATGCAGATGCCAGGAGAAAGAGGGGCACGTCAAGGAAACTTTTCTGGTGTCCTTTTATTTACTACCGTTAACAGCCTGCTGCTCTGGCTTCCAGCTTGGGAACTTTTATTTTCTTTTAAAAAAAAAAAAAAAAAAGAAAGAAAGAAAGGACAGATGCGGCAGCTCATGCCTGTAATCCCAGCACTTTGGGAGGCAGAGGCAGGCAGATCACTTGAGGTCAGAAGTTTGAGACCAGCCTGACCAACATGGTGAAACCCCATCTCTACTAAAAATACAAAATTAGCCAGGCATGGTGGTGTGTGCCTGTAATCCTAGGTACTTGGGAGGCTGAGGCAGGAAAACTGCTTGAACCCGAGAGGCAGAGATTGCAGTGAGCCGAGATTGCACCACTGCACTCCAGCCTGAGCAACAAGAGCAAAACTCTGTCTAAAAAAAAAAAAAAAAAAGTCCGGGTGCGGTGGCTCAAGCCTGTAATCCCAGCACTTTGGGAGGCCAAGGCGGGTGGATCACGAGGTCAAGAGATCGAGACCATCCTGGTCGACATGGTGAAACCCCGTCTCTACTAATACAAAAAATTAGCTGGGCATGGTGGCGCGTGCCTGTAATCCCAGCTACTCAGGAGGCTGAGGCAGGAGAATTGCCTGAACCCAGGAGGCGGAGGTTGCGGTGAGCCGAGATCGCGCCATTGCACTCCAGCCTGGGTATCAAGAGCGAAACTCCGTCTCAAAAAAAAAAAAAAAAAAAAAAAAGATCCAGGCTGATCTGGAGTATACTTTTTAGGGGAGTGCATGCAGATATGAGGAATTAGGTCCAACAGTCATCCTTGACATTTCTTCCTTTATGCTCCATAGCCAATTCATCACACATGGTATAGAATTCCCTTTCCAAATGTGCACAGAATCTAATCCATCACTGCCACTGCTCCCACTTAGTCCAAATCTGGACAACTACAACGACCTCCTACCTCATCCTATTGCTCCTCATTTTCCATGGAAAAATGCAGGGTTATCCTTTAAAGTATGTCAGACCATTTCACTATCTGCTTAAAATCCTCCAACGACTTCCATCTTTCATGAGCGCAAGCCAAAGTGCTGACAATAGCCAATACCTCCTATGTGATCTAGGTGCTCTGCTACCACTGGGAGGGACGTCACCTTCTACTACCTGCCTTGTTCCCTCCATTCCAGCCACACTGGCCTCCTTACCTATGCCAAGCACTACCCACTACAGGCCGTTTGCTTTTGCTCTTCCCCTTGTTCATAATTCTCATGCCAAGGCAGCATATGGCTACTCTTGGCTTATTCCTGACTTCCCTAAGGCCTTTTCCTAAGGGTCCTCTTAGCAAACACATGTTAGCTGGCTGCCCTGGATAGAAGAATGCTTCCATCACTATCCCCCTACCTTGACATAATGTCCTTCAGAGCACATTACCACCATTGATATTTATGTTCAAGTGACTGTCCTACCTTAGCCTCCCGAGTAGCTGGGATTACAGGTGCTCACCACCACGACTGGCTTATTTTTTATTTTTATTTTTAGTAGAGATGGGTTTTCACCATCTTGGCTAGGCTGGTCTCAAACTCCTGCTCAGGTGATCCACCCGCCTCGGACTCCCAAAGTGCTGGGATTACAGGCGTGAGCCACTGCACCCAGCCAAAAACAGGGATTTTAAAATGTTTTCTTTATAGTGTCTAACAGATGGCAGGCCTCAATAAGTATAGGCTGAGTGAATGAACAGTATGGACCCGGTGTCCTGACCTCTTTTATATCTCCCTGGGGGAAAAGTGCTAGGTCACATAATTCTTATCCTGGTTTGAGGAGGCATCTGCAGTGGCTCTTTCTCTAATCTCCCCCAGCACCAGTCCCAAAAGAGGTTCATGACAAATTTCTACAAGTTGCAGGATGACATCTGTCCTCCTAGGAAAGGTTATACATAGATCTTAGTGAGATTTATTTCAGAAAAATCCACATGAATCACAGTCTATTCATTCTATTTGTTTCCACTGACAAGGAAGGAAAAAAAATAATCCTGTGGTTAGCGTTAGGAGGGCTTCTGGGAGCTCCAAAAGGAAATTTGACCAAGGGTCTTCCAGAGCAAAACACATACCTGTTTTTCTTCATAATATGCTCAAAGGGCCTCAGAAAATCTTTCTGGAAACGGAAGTTGGCTAATTCACCCTTCTCAAGAAACTTCATGGAGAGCTGCCTTAATGAGTCAACAGCAAAGATAGCCACATCTTCATTAGGGTTGCAGCCAACCTGAGCAGAAGAGGAACTGATGTGAAACAGGTACAGTGTAACAATGACAGAAGTGGAGCTCTTAGCAGCAAAGATGGACAACCTACCTTCAAAACAAACATTCTGGGAAAACACAACTAAGAAGAAAAGAAAATGCTATTTCTTGGCTATGATCTGTCCAATTTTATTTAAGTGTAAGGACGAAAATCAGTCAGTATTGCATATTTAATTAAATATGCATTTAAAATGTGCTTTTTTTCTTTAAATTTCATTTTATTACTATTATTATTATTTCCAAGATGGAGTCTAGCTCTGTCACCCAGGTTAAAGTGCAGTGGAATGATCTCTGCTCACTGCAACTTCCGCCTCCCAGGTTCAAGCAATTCTCCTGCCTCAACCTTCCAAGTAGCTGGGATTACAGGTGTTTACCACCATGCCCAACTGATTTTTGTGTTTTTAGTAGAGATAGGGTTTCACCATGTTGGCCAAGCTGGTCTTGAACTCCTAATCTGAGGTGATCCACTCACCTCGGCCTCCCAAAGTGCTAGGATTACAGGTGTGAGCCACTGAGCCCAGCCTATTTTTTCTTTTTTTTTTTTTTTTGCTATTAAACTTGCAACTATACTCAATTTTTCTAACTGTAAAATACACATTACACAAAATCTACCATCTTAACCATTCTAAGTGAACAGTTCAGTAGTATACATTCATACAATTGTGAAACCATCAGAACTTTTTTCTTTTCTTTTTTTTTTTTTTTTTGAGACAGAGTCTTGCTGTCAACCAGGTTGGAGTGCAGTAGCATGATCTTGGCTCACTGCAACCTCTGCCTCCAGGGTTCAAGGAATTCTCTGCCTCAGCCTCCCAAGTAGTTGGGATTACAGGGGCCTGCCACCACGCCCAGCTAATTTTTGTATTTTTAGTAGAGATGGGGTTTCACCATCTTGGCCAGGCCTTCAACTCCTGACCTCGTGATACACCTGCCTTGGCCTCCCAAAGTGCTGGGATTAGAGGTGTGAGCCACTGTGCCCAGTCCTCTTTCCTTGCTTGCTTTTTTTTTTTTTTTTTTTAACATAAAGTCTTACTCTGTTGCCCAGGCTAGAGTGCAGTGGCCCCATATCGGCTCACTGCAACCTCTGCCTCCTGGGTTTAAGCAATTCTCCTGCCTCAGACTCCTGAGTAGCTGGGATTACAGGCACCTGCCACCCTGTCCAGCTAATTTTTTTTTTTTTTTTTTTAAGAAGAGACAGGGTTTCACCATGTTGGCCAGGCTGGTCTTGAACTCCTGACCTGAAGCAATCAGCCCATCTCAGCCTCCCAAAGTGGTAGGATCACAGGCATGAGCCATCATGCCCGGCCAAGAAGTCTTTTCATCTTGAAAAAATAAAACTTTATACCCATTAAACAACATCTCCCAAGGTGCTATTTAATTTCCTCCAAATATATATATATAGAGAGAGATATATAGATATATATATACACACGTATATCTATCTATATATAGATAGATATATGTATATCTATATAGATATGAAGGGTCAAAAGACGTCATAGTCTATGGAAAACCTTTTCACACTTTCCCAATGTCTGTCATCTAAAGCAAATGACTTTGAAATAAATATCATCAAATTCTGCAAAATTATTGAGGCTTTTCAATTTACTTAAAAGTTGTACTTGTCTCTGGTTTACCTACTTTTAGGAACTAGAGTTATGGGTAAATATTTGGCTGGTGCTTTACAGACTTTTCTCTCAAGAAGAATCTCTAAAAACAGAGCGAGAGAATGCTTCCCATCAGCACCCCCTGCCAGTGGATCTGGGGGCATCTTGCAGAGGCCTGCTCCAAGTGAGACATTCATTGACATGTGGTCTGACCTGATGTTTTATTTTTAACAATTACAATGCAGCAATATCATTTGTAATAATGAAAAATTGGGGCCAGGTGTGGTGGCTCACACCTGTAATCCCAGCACTTTGGGAGGCTGAGGCGGGAGGATCACCTGAGGTCAGGAGTTCAAGACCAACCGGGCCAACATGGTGAAATCCTGTCTCTACTAAAAACACAAAAATTAGCTGGGTGTGGTGGCATGGGAGGCTGAGGCAGAACTGCTTGAACCTGGGAAGTGGAGGTTGCAATGAGCCAAGATGGTGCCACTGCACTCCAGCCTGGGTGACATAAGAATGAGATCCGTCTCAAATTAAAAAATTAAAAAAAAAAAATTGGGCCAGGCATGGTGGCTCACACTTGTAATCCCAACACTTTGGGAGGCTGAGGTGGGCAGATGACTTGAGGTCAAGAGTTCGAGACCAGTCTGGCCAACATGGTGAAACCATGTCTCTACTAAAAATAAAAAAAAATTTAGCTGGGTGTGGTGGTGGGCGCCTGTAATCCCAGCTACTTGGGAGGCTGAGGCAGAAGAATTGCTTGTACTTGGGAGGTGGAGGTTGTAGTGAGCCAAGATGGTGCCACTTCACCACTCCAGCCTGGGCAATAAGAGTGAAGCTATGTCAAAAAAATTCAAATAAAAAATAAAAAGAAAACGAAGTCAGCCTTGAAAAGGAAATTCTGATACGTACAACAACATGGATGAACCTTGAAGACATTACTATGCTGAATGAAATAAGGGAGTCCCAAAAAGACAAACACAACATGATTCTACTTATATGAGGTACCTAGAGCAGTCAAGTTCCTAGGGACACAGAGCAGAACAGTGGTTGCCTATGGTTGGTAGGGTGAAAGTGGGAGTTACTGTTTAACGGGTATGCAGTTTCAGTTTTGCAAGATGAAAAGGGTCCTAGAGATCTGTTGCACAACAATGTGAGTATACCTAACACTACTGAACTGTATGGTTAAAATGGTTAGGATGGTAAATTTTATATGTATTTTATTTTTGAGACACAGTTTTACTCTTCCTTTTTCTTTCTTTCTTTTTTTTTTTTTTTTTAAAAGATGGGGTTTCACCATGATGGCCAGGCTGGTCTTGAACTTCTGACCTCAGGTGATCCACCCACCTTGGCCTCCCAAAGTGCTGGGATTACAGGTGTGAGCCACCGCACCCGGCCCACAGTTTTACTCTTGTTGCCCAGGCTGGAGTGCAATGGCACAATCTCAACTCACTGCAACCTCCACTTTTCAGGTTCAAGATATTCTCCTGCCTCAGCTTCCTGTGTAGCTGGGATTACAGGTACCCGTCACCACGCCCAGCTAATTTTTGTATTTTTTAGTAGAGACAGGTTTTCGCTATGTTGGCCGGGCTAGTCTCGAACTCCTGACCTCAGATGATCTGCCTACCTCGGCCTCCCAAAGTGCTGGGATTACAGGCATGAGCCACTGCGCCCGGCCTGTTATGTGTATTCTATTATAATTTTTTTAAAAAGAACAAATCTACCTATGCTAACATGGTTAAATCTTTATGATTCCTTGCTAAGTGGAAGATATTTTTTTAAAAGTGAAACAAACCAAGACAGTATTATCTATAATATTTCTATGAGTACATACATTAGGTACATGCATACAAAAATGTCTGGAAAGATATACATCAAACTGGTAAGAATAATTAGCTTTGGAGAGGGCCAGATGTGTGGGGGAGGGTGGTCAAAAGTGTTTTAGCTGTAATTTTTGTTTAAAGGGGAGTATGTTAATGTAATTATAAACTAATAAAAAGAATATTCCCCTTCTAAAAATCCAGGCAAAACAGATGTTCCAGGTATACACACCATGTTCAGTGTACAGCTTTGCTTACCCAGGGCACAGTGCTTGTGCCCCTAGTTCAAGAGAATCATGTAACTGTGCGAACAACCCTGACAGCACCCTGAGGGCTAAGTTACAGCTCTACTGAGTCATCTACATTTCTTCAAATCTGCAAGATTCTTAAGTGCCCCAGTTCACAAAGGGAAGAACATCTTTCCAAGGTGGTGGAAAAAGTTAAGAGTTCCAGAGTAAGGGCCAGGTGCAGTGGCTCACACCTATAATCCCAACACTTTGGGAGGCTGAGGGGAGCAGATCATTTGAGGTCAGGAATTTGAGACCAGGCTAGCCAACATGGTGAAACCCTATCTCTACTAAAAATACAAAAATTAGCTGGGTGTGGTGATGCATACATGTAGTCCCAGGAGAATTGCTTGAAGTCGGAAGGCAGAGGTTGCAATGAGCCAAGATCGAGCCACTGCTGTCCAGCATGGGTGACAGTGTGAAACTCTGTCTCAAAAAAAAAAAAGAGCTCCAGAGTGAGCACTGATTAAATGAAACAGACATCTGTAATGAAGTTGATGACAATGAAATGTCTGGTTCCTACCTGCCACCCTATGTCCCAAGCTTGCCTGTAAGTGGTCCGTAGATACTGAGAACTGGCACACAGTCTCGACAACAGAATCATAGGTGGGAAAAGTAACTTAAGCAAACTGATGCTCCCCTCCCAAAACAGAAGTCCCAATGAACACAAAACGGAAGACTTCCTGGGAAACATTTACCAAAACACTTTTGGCTAGTCACTTCTGAAAGAACAAAGGATTCCACAGCTGCCAGCCAAATTATCTTGTGGAATAAATGAGCAGCGTTTGTTCTGGCTTAGCTGTCACATGCTTGGACAACAATACAAGGTACAGTAATGGCAATGATTCACATTTTCTTTCTCAAACAAATTCACATCAATTATTTCAACTCACCCAATTAGGAATTTGTTTACTCAGAACAGTGGGAAAGATAGTGCTGAGTTAGCTGATTCTTTAAAGTGATACCATCCACTCAACAAACAGTTCGTCTGGGTCAAGGCCACTTCCAATGAGGGAGCTTTCCTGACCACATTTTCTCAATAACCCTGATATACGACATGCTTGATCCTTTCCCATCAGTTATTTTATCATAAAATGGGAGTGATAAAATTTTATCATAAAACGGAACTGATGGGAAAGGACAGACAGGCGGGAGCCTCATCTGTCCAGTACCCGGCATGAAGCAGTCGGATATTTTGTAAAACAGATGGTGTGCTGTGAGGTGCCTTAATTTCAGCTGCTAGAAAAACAAGGAACTTTCATTAGCTGATGCACCAAGTTAGAAGCAAGCCTACATACATTTGACAATGCTTCATTTCAGCAGAGTGGTGGAGTAGACTAGCACCTGTCTACAAGAGGTGATGGGGTGCCCATCTCTTCCCTAGTTACATCATACTGCTAGCTTTAAATTGGCTATGGCAGGGTATTTACACACAGAAACTGGCTGATGCTACAAATCATTTACCAGCACCCCACTGGTTATTCTATACCCCAATGGCAGACTACTTTAAGATTTTCCTCTATTCAATGTACAGAATTTCTGTATTTTGTTTTTATTAACACTATTTTTAAGCATTAGTATTATAACTCTTCATCTCCAGACTTAAGAAAATTTTCTTGAGATCATGAAATGTGTTTTGGTAAGAAGCTGTTATTAAGTTATGTTTCCCTTAAGAAGCAAACAACATCACAAATACATACATACATTTCTTTTGATTGCTTTGTTCCCAGTTTCTTCACTGTGATAAAACATATCTGACATTTTATTTATTCAATATATGTGTGCATATGTCTGTATGTACATAATAAAACTTCTGGTAAAGAGGAAGAATTCAGTCTGGTTTACTCCCAACAGTTGTCACTTTTAGAACCCAGATGTGTTTTTGGCTTGTTACTGATTTAAAAACAATTATTATTATTATTATTTTGAGGCAGAGTCTTGCTCTGTTGCCCATGCTGGAGTGCAGTAGCATGATCTTGGCTCACCACAACCTCCACCTCCCAGGTTCAAGCAATTCTCCTGCATCAGCCTCCCTAGTAGCAGGGATTACAGGTGCACACCACCATGCCCGGCTATTTTTTTTTTTGTATTTTTAGTAGAGATGGGGTTTTGCTGTGTTGACCAGGCTGGTCTCAAACTCCTGACCTCAGGTGATCCACCCGCCTTGGCCTCCCAAAGTGCTGAGATTACAGGCGTGAGCGACTGCGTCCAGCCCAAATATTAATTTTTTTCAACAAAAGTTTCAGAAGAATGGCAGCTGGAATACAAGCAGTGACACTGAAGAGTGAAACTACCTGGAACTTAACATTAGGTCATTTAGAAGGCCTTTCTGGATTTCGCAATGCTTCCAAGCATCAGTCTATTTGCCCAGTGGCTGTAATAATCTTTGTGGTCTTAGCCTACATTCTGCATGTGGAATATTAAAGTATTTTTAATACCACTAGATTTTTAACTCATTCTACATGAATTCTACCAATATGTAAGTATGATATTACTCCTATCAAGCTGTCCTTTGACTTCACAGGGAAAACGAATTAGAGGCATCTAAAAAACAGGGCAAATTATTTATCACTTCTTTTTTTGAATTCAGTTGCCTAGTTTTTTTTTTTTTTTTTAACAGCAATGGCTTTTAAATTTGAAGTTACCTTATTGAAGTGATCTCCAATCACATGCCATATTCGAGACCACTGCAGTCGGATCCGATTCATGTTGTAGTATGATATCTCCACAATCTTCTGCAAGCTGAACATGCGAGGATGGTGGGGGGAGGCCAGTTCATCCATGGACACAGCACATAGCCAGCGGACAAAGTCAACTACAGGCCAGACCCAACAATACACGCAAAGCCTCATTAGGAACAGTTAGACGGTTACAGCATGAGGCTTTTGTAGTTGTCACAGGTAAGTCAAATACATACCTATAGCATTTCCATCCAGTCTGGTAGATCCAGTAAAAATTCTAGGAAGATAATTCCAGACAAAATAAACATTAGGCTGGATGTGGTGGCTGACACCTGTAATCCTAGCACTCTGGGAGGCCAAGGAGGGTGGATCATGTGAGGTCAGGAGCTCAAAACTAGCCTGGCCAACATGGCGAGACCTCGTCTCTACTAAAAATACAAAAAATTATTCAGGTGTGGTGGTGGGCGCCTGTAATCCCAGCTACTCGGGAGGCTGAAGCAGAAGAATCACTTGAACTCAGGAGGCGGAGGTTGCAGTGAGCCGAGATCATGCCACTGCACTCTAGCCTGGGCAGCAGAGCCAGACTGTGTCTCAAAAAAATAAAAAAAAATAATAATAATAATAATTAGATTTAGTAGCCTGAGGGCAATTCTGCTTCTGTCTTAGCACTGGGCATAAAAGCCAGATGACCTCTGGGCACACAGGCTTTTTCTTTTTAATTAGATTTGGAAGCTAAAGTTTCTCAGACTCTCAGACAAGGCAGAGAGGAAACATTAGGTCTGACACCTCCACCGAAATAAATGATGTGGTATTACAAGTATAGAACAGGTCAAGAAAAGTAAACTGAGTTGAAAGCAGAAAAGCCTATAGTGAGCAGAAGACAAAGTAACATATCAAAAGAAGGGGGAGCCCAGGCACAGTGGCTCACACCTGTAATCCCAGCACTTTGGGAGACGAAGACAGGTGGATCACTTTAGGTCATGAGTTTGAGACCAGCCTGGCCAACACGAAACCCTGTCTCTACTAAAAATACAAAAATTAGTTGGGCATGGTGGCACATGCCTGTAGTCCCACTGTGTAGGAGGCTGAGGCAGGAGAATCACTTGAACCTGGGAGGCGGAAGTTGCAATGAGCTGACATTGCACCACTGCACTCCAGCCTGGGTGACAGAGCAACACTGTCTTTAAAAAAAAAAGATATATAAAAAAAGATATAGCAAAAGAAATGATCAGAAGTAAAATGATATACTAGAAAATATCTATTTAATACAAAGAAGGCAGTAATAATGGAGGAAGAGGGGAAAAAAAAGACACGATGTTATATGCAATTAACAACAAAGGCAACATACATGAGTTGAAAAAGGATAGAATTAAAAGGAAAGATGTTGGCATAAGGAAACCATTTGGTTAATAAACAGAATATAATGAACATCAAAATAATAAAAAGGGAAGATAGACAATTAAACAATGTACAGAACACGCAAATCTGTAGATTAGTGGTTACAGTTACTAAGAAATGGGGGAAGGAAAGAAAAGGAAATGGAGAGTGATTCCTAATAAGTATGAAGCTTCTTTATGGGAAACATCTCTCCTGGATTTTTATGTCAAGTTTTGAAGTAAAAAGAAATAATGGAAAAGTTTTGAGGAAAAAAAAAGGAAACTGTGAACTCAGCCAACTCTTATTCATGCGTAAGCTTTCCAGCCTATACTCTTCTTGAGATTTTTTAAAAAAGTAATTTCTACTAAGGAAACAAGGTAATTTAAAACACCAACATAAGCAAAAAACTCTTTGTTTTTGATATAATTTGTCACAATTTTAAAGTTATAACTTTTCTAAAAGTCGAAATTCAAATAAATGTGACACTTAACCTGTAGCTAACAACACTTACATCAGTTAAACAAATTAGGAATCATTCATGTTCAGTAACTACAGAGAGGCTGCCAAACCACTGGGTAGTTCAGGCCCACTGAAAAATAAAATCATTACCTGTCCACAGCTACAACTACACTCTGCGAGCTGGTCTCACCAACCGATTCTTGAAAGCTTGCCATCTGTCTTTTATCCACTCCGCCACTCACCAAATTACCTGAAACACAATACACAAAATCAGCAGCACTTCAAAAACAGTCAAGTATTTAGAACAAAGCATCTTGTTACGTCAACATGCAGAGACAGGGGACATAAATAAGAATGAATCTGCAAGTTCAAAAAACAAACATACTGATGATAAAATTAAAGTTATGCTTTGGCATTTGGCATTTAAAATACATTGTTAGTATAAGCTTTCTTGTTTGTACCAACCAATACCATTTTTATGGTATTAAAGGCCTGTATTTAGGAAAACAAATTTGAATCAATTGATATTAATCCAGAGCTCCCAGAACATGTAATGGCTCACACCTGCTGAATGCTTGGTGTGCTTTACAGAATTTCATTCCACTCATTCTCACGAGTACCTAAGAAGTGGGTGCTATTACAATTCTCCATTTCTCTAGAATCCATACTTTTAACCATTACACTGTACCATTCCATTCACTAAATGGGACCTAGAAGCCTACACTCTGTAGTTGGATGGCTAGGGGTTTGAATCATACTACCAAGAGGGCAGTATGACATTGCTCATATCTTTTCACTCCGTGCTTCAGTTTTCTCAATCACAAAATACGGAAGATAACAGTCCCTATTCTCATTGGATTGTTATGAGCATTAAATGAGTTGTAATATATAAACTGAGTGCTAAGAATATGACGTGGCACATTTGTTTGCCCTATTTACTATTATTACTATGTTACATCAATCAGAAGAGTCTCTCAATCCAACGTAAAGCCAGAGAAATAATTCTACTTGCATTAGAATACTGTTTAATTAAAGGCCCCCCCACCCCTCAAAAGATGGAAGAAATGTTGAATCTACCCTTTAAAATCTAGAGACACAAATACATACCACTCTAATGTCAGGCACTAGAGATCTGGCCATTTTAAAGCAAATGGTTTTTCTTCCCAATATAGTTATAGGTATAGAAAGAAAAGTAATGCACCCTACTGATTTTGGTAAAATAGACATTTTACTCAACAGTTTAATCACAATTAAGAGAGCTGAAGCAGCATGTTCACTTGCATTCATGAATACACTGTCAGATGGCACAAAAGGAAGACAGTTTACATAACAGTCCTGATAAGATATGAAGGATTTCATCCCGGTTAACTTGCAAATCTGTGACTGTCAGCTGCCGGGCTTGGTGTCTTACCTAGGCCAAGGCCCATGAACTCTTCTCCTGCCAATGTGTGGCTCTTCAGGCTCCCTTCTCTTTCACGCCCAGATCCAGACAGGTAGCGGGTCTTCACACCCGTTCCTATCAGCTGAGCGAGCTCCAGCTGGCTGATGCATTTCAAGATCTAAGATGAAGAAATGAGTTCCTACCTTACAGCCTGAAAAAGGGAACTGTAATCTTAATTTAGTAATTAAAGGAAAGTTGGTTCAATGGAGTTATGCCATATAGATGTTTATACCAATTTAGTAAGCTCTCAATAAAGAGAGAAAAAGCATTGGACTGAGGTGGGGGATTCCTCCCACTATGCCACTTAATAGGCACACCACTTAGTCATCCCCACCTCCTTTTTCCACTCTCCCCCTGAGATGACAACACAACAGCCTCACGGGCCTCAGTGTTGCTCCTTTAACTTGTCATCTCTTGTCCCATCCCTGGGCCTTTGCACTCATTGCTCCTTATGCATGGAATGTTTTCTCCCCATGGCTCACTCCTTCAATTCCCAGCTCAGACGTGTGTCCCTCTCAAAGAGATCTTTCTTGACTATCCTGAGATCATACCTTCCCATTACCAGGCCCTACTCATACTTTCTTTTTTCTTAGTGCTTACCACTTTTTGGTATTATACCATATATTTATTTGTTTGTTTGTTTCCTGCCTTAGGTGCCAAGACGGCATTTACTCTGTCTTGTTCACTGCTGAACACTTAAGTTCTTGGCACTTAAAACTGTTGGCAATTGTTAATTGGTTTAACTAAAGGAATAAGAAAATGTTCTAAAGCAGACATGCAGTGGGAGATAAGACTGAATCTCCTGGTCCTGAGGGATGCCTCTGGTGCTTGAGGATGCAGACCTGCACACAGGTCTCCCACCTGTGTGCTTAGCTGTAGAAACAGAAACTGGTCCCAACTTATATCAGAGGAAACACTGGCTACAGGAAACTTACTGAGGGATGGCATGTAGACCTCCTCCAGGGAAACCCTAAGGAATTTTCATGGGAACTTCTTACTGAAGTTCGGTGTTGCTTTTCACGCTGACCTTACAATTCAGTCCCAGAGTCCACTATACCACTGAGCACTGCAGAGTATTTTTACTTATACATTGCTTTTCTCTTGACTGAGAAGTGGACTTAATTCCACCAAAGAGAATCATCCCCTGATTTCTTCACACAGCATGATACTATTAAATTATTATTAGTAAGCTAGTAATGCCCTTTCTTTTGCAAAAGCTGGGGATAGCTGGAATTCGAAGTATGTCACCAATACTGAAAGGCCAAGGGCTTATTAGTTCCAAGCTGATTTCTCAGGGCTTCTCAGGGCTACCTGACAGAGGTAGCTAATTAATTTTCAACATTTCTAGATCCTATCATATACTTGGCAGGCAGCAGGAACTTCATATTGGTCATACCTCCCAGCCTAAAAAAAGTTTTAGAAGAAAAAGCAAGTATTCATTGATTCTCTAGGTATTATGATTCCTTAGAAGGCAGGAAATGATTTTAAAAAGCACACAACTCAAAATAATTTTTTTTCCTTTTAGAGACAAGGTCTTGCTCGGTTGCCCCTGCTGGAGCACAGTAGTACAATCACAGCTCACTGCAGCCTTGAACTCCTGTGCTCAAGCAATCCTGCTGCCTAAGCCTCCCAAGTAGGTGGGACTATAGGCATGCACCACCGTGTCTAGTTATTTAAAAAACAAAATTTTTTTTTAAAGATATGGGGTCTTGTTATGTTGCCCAGGCTGGTCTGGAACTCTTAGTCTCAAGCAATCCTTCTGCTTCAACCCCTAAAAGTGTGATTACAGGTGTGAGCCACTATGCCCAGCTGTAACTCAGTTATTTCTAACATGGGCTACTCAGAGTTGTGACAGAGAGAGGAAAGGCTGGTGAAGAGCGGCAAAGCCAGGTGCCATGAAGAAGACAGTCGGTAACACTACTGAGTTCTTACTACTTGCCAAATACAGTCCCAAGCCCTTTTCATTCTCATAACCACCCTATGAAGGCTGCAGAGATAAAGAAGGTGGGACTTGGTGACAAAGTAACCTGCCTGTGCCATCCAGGCAGGAAAGGGTGGAGCCCCAAATTGGGCCCCAGTTGCCAGGCTCTAGAGCCTTTACTCTGAGCCGCTTGGTCCACATGGGGAAGAAGGATAACAGCAATTTTCTTTCTATGTCAAACCGTCCTTTACATTCTCCACAGCCTCATCTCTATTCTTTCACAGTTTTCTCTCTAAACAAAACAGTATAATACATGCAGATGGTAGAAAAAAACTAGAAATGAAGAAAAACAAGAACAAAACAGTTTCCATTAATTCCATCACTCAGACAAGAATGTTAATGCTTTGGTCTATCCTTTCAAACTCCATTCTCTGTGTATTTTCCCACAAGAGACAATGCCTCACAATGTCTTATAACAACTTGTAATTTTACTGTGACTGTTTTCCCACAATAGTCTTTAATACCATCTTTATCTTTTTTTCTGAAATCTCTTTTAATCCATAGGTACCCTCCTCCCTTCCACTTATTTTTCTTGCAATTTATTTGCTGAAAAACCTGGTCATCTGCTCTGCAGGTCTGTTACACCTAGAGTTTGCAAGCTGTACCCTCATATCTAACAGGCTTCTCTGTTCATTGTTTCTCCTATAAACTGGCAATATAGGCTTGAATTGATTCAGATTTGAGTTGGGGCTAGCACATTTCTTAGGTAGTATTGTGTACTTCCATCAGAGAGCACATACTATCTGCCTATCTTTTCTTTTCCACAACATTATTTTAAATGGCCACATAACCTAAGGAATGCTGTACCATACTTCAAAAAAAAAAATTGCAATCTCTTATATTGTTGGGACATCTAGCTCTTTTTAACCCAACCTTTTCCCTAGAACAACTAAAATTGCAACAAATATCCTTTTAAATACATTGTTGTATACATAAGTAATTGGATCCTTGGGTGAGAATCTTAGAATACTGTTTAAAAAAAAATGTGAACTCACTAGCACTCTCCTGAACAGGTCATTGTGACTGCCGACCATTTCTAATCAGGCTCCTGGCTTTGTCTTAAATTTATACATTGATCATAGGAGCTCCCAACCTCCCAAGAGGTACGTAATGACTTAAAAAAAAAGTGGCATTAATATGGAAAGAAAGCTGCAACAACAGAAGTACACTTCATGGGGGACACTGGCTGCTGGGTGCAAGGGGGCTCACTGTGAGCTGGTGCACCTGAACTCACCCCCACCTTTCACAGCCCCAGAGAGGGTGATTTTCAGATACACGGGGTACAGTGAGGCTTGACTTCAAGAAAAATTGAATTGACCAAAAGAGATCAACAATGAATAAAAGGAAGCCAGGAGTCATCCTAACTGAGAAAAGGCAATTCAAAGAGACACATACCTCATGCCAAGAATTCCCAAGGTAGTTGCCATCAGTGTGAGCCACTGTAATAAGTGTCTTAATGGTGTCGATGTTTTTCTGCTTCATTTCTGTGATGCTGGAGCTGGCTGTGAGCAGGGAGAAGCGAGCAAGAGCCTGAACATAGGCATCTCGTTCCAGCTGTAACAGAAGCGCGAGAGAAAACACTGTGACTCCAACCCTAGTGTGGCCATTCTCACATCTGCAGGGCTGGCACACTGGGCTTCTCTGATACCTTTTGTATGCACACTGACTGGCTTTCTGCACACTAACACAACAGTTATTCCATGCTAATGCCCTCTCACTTTTGAAACATCTTGCAGAGGCTCTCTATGCACTGCCACGTTTGAGAAGCAGCTCTCTCCTTTCTAATTGACTTCAGTCAAACTTACCTGTCCCGTGTTCCATTATGTCTGCTGAATGCTAAAATTGTCACATAAATTCTGACATCTCCAAGAATTCTGCCAGGCAAGTCTGTTTTCTCAAGTTTACAAATGAGGAAATGAATTGGTATCTTGGAGAGACATTAGCTGGGCCAATGTTACATGGCTGGAGAAGTGGCAGGGCTGGGTTTTGAAGCCTAAATGGTCTAACTTCAAAGCTTGTGATCTTGGTATAAAAGAAAATGTCTAACTGTAAAATGAATGGGAACAGAAGATTGAGTTTTTAGAAATAAATGAGATGCAACTTCTTACTGACTTACAAAGTGATGCATGGGATTTTGCCAACCTCCTAATTTCCTAAGAGTTTCGGAATTATATTTCATTTATTTGCTTAAACTTTTCAAGTTTCAGAAGGTTTACAGACATATTCATATTGCACTGAACTACTTGTTTCTCCAGGGAAGAGTTGGAAACATGGGAAATTATAATAAAAACTGATCTTAGAAAATAATATTTTTATACACCAAAGTAGGCAAGTTAGGCAGATGAACAGGAGGTCTGTTTTGTCAAATCCAGTCAAGTAGCTTGGACCCTACCTTTTTTTTTTTTTTTTTTTTTAATTTTGAGATGGAGTTTCACTCTTGTCTCCCAGGCTGTAGTGCAATGGTGCAATCTTGGCTCACCACTACCTCTGCCTCCCGGGTTTAAGTGAGTCTCCTGCCTCAGCCTCCCAAGTAGCTTGGATTGCAAGCATGCACCACCACGCCTGGCTAATTTTGCATTTTCAGTAGGGATGGGATTTCTCTATGTTGGTCAGGCTGGTCTCAAACTCCCGACCTCAGGTGATCTGCCTGCCTCAGCCTCCCAAAATGCTGGGATTACAGGCATGAGCCACTGTGCTTGACCTACCTATTCTTAAAGACAGTTTTAATCCATATCTCCATTTTTGCCCCTAATGAACTGTCATCATAAAGCTATGGATTTCTTGTTAGTAGGCATGAGTAAGTAGTTTGCTAAGACTCTTGATTAACCTACAATTTCTGATCATTTCTAAGTTTTGCCAAATCTAAAAGAATACAACCCACCAGTATCTCTGGAGCGTTGCTGACTTATACCTACCTGCATTCCAAAGATGCAGGCAATTCGGATTGCACATCGGATGCCTTCCAAACACAAGGAGGCCACTTCAGTGTCGTCACAGTTCTGGAGTCCAATGCTGTAGGCTGCCAACAGTGGCGTCCATACCAGCTATCAAGGAAGGAAGGTTTTGGTAACATCCAGAGTTTTAGCATGGAAAGAGCAGAATCAGGCTTAGCCACATTGGATACTCACTTTGAACATTGGCCGGACGTGGTCCAGGTGAGTGGCACTCGTAAACGGGGCTTTAGCATGGCTCACAGCCTCCATCAGAGCTTTGGCTGTTTTAGCCATTTGCTCCATCTCCAAATTGTACAGGAGCCGCCGCTGCTTTTCACTAGCCACATCTATAAAGTAAGAGCATGACAGGTGTGGCTAACAGTCACTGAGGGCTGGCTACATGCCATGCACCGTTTCAAAAGATGCACAATGTTTAACTCATAAATCCTCCCAACCATTTCATGAGTCTGTTACAGATATTATTACCATTTACAGATGGGAAAAATGAGGCAGAGGGGTAAGTCACTTGCCCAGGGTCAGCCAATTACTAAGTAGAGGAGCTGGGACTTGATCTACGGCAGTGTGGCTCTAGAGCCTGCACTCTACACCACAACTCTTTGCTGCTTCTCAAAGAAACTGACAGCTCCCCAGGTGCCATATCTAAGGTAAATCTAATTAAGGTGGGCACAATCACCACTGAATTAAAGCAAAGTTTTAAGGAACATTTTCTGGGAGTAATTTAGTTATCAGATTACTACTTGTAAATTCCTTCTTGCTCCTCATCAGAAATCTAGCAAGAGAGTGACATTATAAAAGACCCAACATAATCACAATAATTAATTCAATCACATTTCCTCTTCAGATATCTAGATATGCACATTAAATTTATCACCACAGTATCTAATCATGCATTCTGATACACTCCAAAATTAGAATTAAAAGAAATAATTTGCCATTAGACCTTACTCTGCTTTGTAGATTTGGTTGCAATGGTGTGCTCTTTTGTTTCTTTCATTGCAATTTTCTTGCCTTCTATCTCTTCATAGATGCTTGAGAGATACTCTTCTGGCAGATCTTTACTATCATTGATACCCCGATTCATTTTAATATACTGCTCTTTTGTCATTTTATTTTTTACCTGAAATTAAAAAAAAAAATTACAAACCATTTTAAAAACATCTAACTGCCCAAGTAAAACCACTGTTAGCTACTACAACATGTAAATCATTAAAGTACTTTACCTGAGGACTGTGCAAGTCTGTAGTTAGCATAATAATTGAATATGCTAGGACATAAGCAGTGTCAGCACTAGCAAACAGAGTTTGCCTGGAGGAAAAAATTCAAGATATCAACATTCATGGTAATGAGGTTTGGAAGGTACAATGGTAACAGAGACACACTTCACAAAAAAAGCAGCCGACTACTCCCCCAATTCCAAAAGAGGCAGGAGTTTTCATGCTTTCATTAACACTGAACAAGACACAGCAACCCAAACTGTAGAAAAAGCTCATTAAGAATCCATATCGGCCGGGCGTGGTGGCTCACGCCTGTAATCCCAGCACTTTGGGAGGCCAAGGCAGGCGGATCATGAGGTCAAGAGATCGAGACCATCCTGGCCATGGTGAAACTCCATCTCTACTAAAAATACAAAAAAATTAGCCAGGTGTGGTGGCACACACCTGTGGTCCCAGCTACTTGGGAGGTTGAGGCGGAAGAATCACTTGAACCCAGGGGGTTGAGGTTGCAGTGAGCCGAGATTGCGCCACTGCACTCCAGCCTGGCAACAGAGCAAGCCTTCGTCTCAAAAAAAAAAAAAGAAGAATCTGTATCAGATTTTAGGCTTTTTTGACCAGGTGTGGTGGCTCACACCTGTAATCTCAACACTTTGGGAGGTGGGTGGATCCTTGAGGTCAGGGGTTTGATACCAGCCTGGCCAATATGATGAAACTCCGTCTCTACTAAAAATACAAAAATTGGCTGGGCATGGTGGCAGGTGCCTGTAATCCCAGCTACTCAGGAGGCTGAGGCAGGAGAATCACCTGAACCCAGGAGGCAGACGTTGCAGTGAGCTGAGACTGCCAACTGCACTTCAGCCTGGGTGACAATAAATAAAAATGTAGGCTTCTTTGAATAAAGCAATTTCAAATAAATTTTTTTAAAAGACCCCAAGAAGCATCTGCGGCCAACACTAGGGCAAGGCAAGTGGGCACGTCAGGAGACCTTACATTCAGTGCCGACCCTCAGAGAGGGCATCTTACTACATTTCACACACTAACTGCCTTGAGTGCCTCCCCCAACCCTGTCCTGTTCTGGAGAACATCTATTTTGTGCCATGCACTGTGCTAGACATGACATAAAGATGACTAAAACTGCTGTTTAGCTGTTATTTATAGTCTACATTATCCATTAAAACATTTAACAGTAGAAATACAAAGGAAAATATTTATGTTATTCTAAACAATATGCTGGTGAAGTCTGACTTTTTTGCCTATGCCAGAAGAGAAGGACAACATGTGGAAACACAGACTTATAAGATATGAGGCTGAAGCTAGAAACTGTCCTGTCCAAACTGGCCATCATAGGAAAAGTAGAAATTTTGAAGAACACAACAAAAGGTCTTTTAATATGAGATGTAATTGGGTCACATATTAACTGACTGAGCAAAACAGACCAAGGTTTCCAGGTCCACATAGGAAGTACGTTTAAGTAAATAGCATCTAATTATGCCTTCAGAGACAGATCTAATGTCTATTTGGTTAAAATGATCATATGGTGCCTTTGCCAATCCTGCCATCTCCTGGGGACAGCATGCTATATGCTTGGAGGACTGGGACAAATTAATATGAAAACAAACTTGACTTTAGAGGCAAACTGTTATTAAAATGTTTCAAGCAGGTGTGGTAGGTCACATCTGTAAATCCTCCACTTTGGGAGGCCGAGGTCAGGGGATCCCTTGAGGCTAGGAGTTCAAGACCAGACTGGGCAACATGGTGAAACTCTATCTCTGCAGCAATATTATACAAAAGATTAGCCAGGCACAGTGGCATGCGCCTGTAGTCCCAGCAATTCAAGAGGCTGAGGTGAGAGGAGTGACTGAGCCCAGAAGATCTAGGCTGCAGTGGTCCGTGATCATGCCACCGTATTCCAACCTGGGCAAGAGAGCAAGACCCTGTCTCAAAAAAAAAAAAAAAAAAAGTTTCTACTGAGCAATTTCTACATTATGGTCACAGTATATTCAGACATATTTCTAATTTAATGTTCAGTGGAGAGAACATGAACTTTTTTTTTTTTTTGAGATAGAGTCTGCCTTTGTCTTCCAGGCTAGAGTACAGTGGTACAATCTTGGCTCATTTTAGCCTCCGACTCGCAGGTTCAAGCAATTCTTCTGCCTCAGCCTCGGAGTAGCCGGGATTACCTGGCTAATTTTTTTGTATTTTTGGTAGAGATGGGCTTTCACCACATTGGCCAGGCTCGTCTCAAACTCTGACCTCAAGTGATCTGCCTGCCTTGGCCTCCCAAAGTGCTGGGATTACAGGTGAGAGCCACTGCGCCTGGCCCAAACATGATGAGCTTTTAAGTTAGATAAATCCATATTCAACCCTGGCTCTGCTCCTTACTAGCTGATTAATTTTGGACAAGTTGCTCAATCTCTCAAATTCTGAATTTCCTCAACTGTAAAACAGGGATACTATTCCCGGGCTTGCGATTTATTAAATGAAATGCATGTAAAACCCACGGCATGGCCCATACACAAGAGGTATTTAATAATGGTTTGTTCTCCTTCCTATTTCCACTCCTTACAAAATCACGAACAGCCCATCAAAAAAGGTCCCCAAACAAAATCGCGTACTTGGGTGGTTTTTATTAGCTATGTAGCCATTTCTGTAACCTGCTCATCAGTATGTAATCAAAGAAAAACCAAAATCCTTGAGGCCTACTCCATATATTAAATCAGGGGAACTGTTTTTGATTAGGGAAGAAGTGCCCAATTGTCTCCTCTCAACTTATGAAACTACTGTTTTATCGAAGCTAACAGCACAGAGCTAACAGCACAGGCTTTAGCTGTGTGATCTTGGGCAAGTTAACCTCTCTGGTCCTCAATCTCTTTGTCTGTAGGATAGGGACATAAACAGATTATGTGAGGTCTTATGTGAAATAATCCCTTAGCACAGTGCCTGGCACACAGTAAACAAAAGCTTTAGTTGCTTGGCACAGATATACAAAGATTAAACCCCAACCAAATTAAAATTAGTGTTCTGAGGCAGGCAAACAGATGATCTGGAAGGGACTCAAAATTGGTGCTCACCCTTGGTTGCATTCTATGTATCTTGCGGCAAACTTCTCCATTAATCGGTCAATCTTTTGGGCTTCCCCAGGTAGGCGGAAACCTTCTAGGAATGTCCGCAGAGCTGAGACAAATTCTTTTTCACAGAAGTCAAGCTGGTCCACATAGGCATACATCACCTCCTTGTTGAACCTTGCACTATCGCCCAGAAAATCGCCTACTTGGGTCTGAAACATACACATTCACTTATATCTAGAAATTGTCAAATACAAATCCACAGCAAAAGCCAGCAGCCAAAGGGTGGAGTCAGAATAGCCTGGCCCTAACTGGCCAGAACAGGCTGAACTGTTTAAAAAGCTAGGGAATTCCCTGATCTGCCCACCTACCCACCCCTTCCAAAAGCAGTCTGTCCTGCATGGATGAAGGAAGAGGAGGGGAGGCACAAGAGACTTCAAATGGAGAGAATGACGGGGCATGCTCAGGTTAGTTGCAGACAGGCAGCCAGAAGAACTGTTTCTAGCATTCAAAGAACATTTCTAGCTCTGACACTCATCCAGCAAATACACAGCCATCTGCTAGGAGGCTAGTTTATTCCCATCAAAGAGCCTTCTGCAACACTAGCCAAAGGGACATGCAGGACTGTGGTAACTGAGGGGTGGACAATAGACAATGTACTCAGGGCCACCCAATCTCAAGGTGAAAACTGGTTAGGGCTCACAATCGCCTGACAGAACTCACATGCAAGTGCTACAACCCCAGCCTTACAGAATCCAGGCGCTCCTCCTGGTGCAGGAATTGGGCTATGTCTTCAACTGACGTTCCCAGCATGCCCTGCTCCTGGAGAAACTGGATCCCCCTCTTGGGTTTCTTGTTGAACCTGTTTCAAGCAGAGATGGGACACAAGCTGCTTATTTCAAAATCTGGAGGACAGCAAAAGCTGCTATTTGAGATAAATCATAATAGAATACTAGCAACAAGCGATCACATATAAGCTAGTAAGGTCACATCTGTCCTGGCAGCTTTTCCAAATTCTACCTTCAATTTCTGACCCAGCTATGTCTGGTCAGAGTCTGCTGGTTGTCACTTCATATCCACACTGCCCTTCTCCAATACCAATAGAACCCTAGGTGTTTAGTTGGGAACACAGCCATGTGGAATAAAAACATTTCCCTGCCTCCCTTAAATAAAGGATGGCCATGTGATAAACTTCTAGCCAGTGAGATATGACCAGAAGCGGTGTGGGTACTTCTAGGAAGGATTCTTAAACAAAGCTGACTCAGGAGGGAAGTCTGCTCTTTTCTCTTTTTGTTCTTTCCCTCTTCTCCAGAATGTTTGTGGGATGACTGGTACTCTAGCAGTCATCTTATACCATGAAGCCACCCTCTCTGGCTAAATATGGTGAAGCAGACAGATAAAAGGAGCCTGGATCTCTGATATTCTTAAGAGCAACCATAAGAGCCTCAGACCTGTCCGCTTTTGGATTTCCTTGAGCAAGAAATACACAGTTAAGCATGTTATTTTGTATTTATTTATTTCCTTTTCTCTACTTTTTCTTTCTTTCTTTTTTTTTTTTTTTTAAAGAGACAGGGTCTCACTGTGTTGCCCAGGCTGGTCTGGAACTCCAAGCGATCTTCCCACCTTTGCCTACCTAAGTTCTGGGATAACAGGCGTCAGCCACCATGCCCAGCCCATTTTGTATTTCTTGTTAAAGCAAGGCAAAGCTAACCAATGTGTATAGACACAACTTATTTACCAGGCCTGAAGCTGGAGGGTGATATTCATGTGTAAGCACAAACTGGCAAGTGTCATGAAAGACAGAAATGGGGCAAGGACAGAAATTAACTTGGGACCTGTTCAGATAGTGCAGTTGCCAAAGGCCTCTTTGAGGAAGAGATGTTTTACCAAGTCTGTGGAATGAAAAAGAGCCAAGAGAATTTCAAGCAGAAGACACCATGATGAAAAGAGCTGGAGGTGTTCAACGGACTGAAAATACATCATGTGACTCAGGGGAATTGGCAGGAGATGAGTAATCGGCCAGAGGCTGGGTCAGGCCATGGTGCAGAACAGGAAACCTGGAATGATTTAGGCAGGAGAGTGATAAGACTTGATTTATATTTTTAAAAGATTACTTTAGCTGCTGTGGGCAGAATATACTGGAGGGAGGTGGGGTGGTAAGGGTAGAAATGAGAAGATCAAATTAATCAATTAATAACTGAGTACTGTAACTTCAACTTTTAGAATAAGTTGAATTTACTAAGTTATCTATTCATTCACAAGTTGGAATATGATATATGACTTTGTATATGTTGATGTGTGTAAAAGATTGGAAAGAAACACATAAAGATTTACCAATGACTGTGATGATGATGCTGTGGTTATATGAGAGAATGTCCTTTATTTTTCAAAGAGATTCGGCTGATGTCTCATGTTGGCTACCAATTACTTTCAAATGGTTCAGAAAAATATACACATAAATAAACAAGACAAACAGTAATTTTTTGGCATGTTGAAATTTTTCATAAAATATATTTGGAAAAATATGCTACCAATGGTGAGTTCCTCAGGCAGTAATTTTATGAGTGATTTTTACATTCTTACTTTATACTTTTCCGTATTTTCTAAATTGGTTTTATTATTTTCATTAGAAAAGGAAAAATAAATGCTGTATCAACCACACAAAGGTATTAAAAAGTTTTCTCTCTCTGTGCATAGACATACACACATACTCATTCACTCACTGCCTGGCTCAATCAGGCTTGGCCACAAGTGCCAGAATCAGCCTTTTGTAAACAGGCATTTCCTTTTTAGAAATCAGTCCCAGGTTCCCAGAGAAAACATGGCTTTGCCAGAATCCCTGAGAGTGGAAGGCTAGAATGCCAGCCACACTCACAGCTCGATGCCGTGTTCAATGATTTCCTTTTGTTGCTTGATGACTTCAAACTGCTCAGGGTCGTCCTGAACGGTTGTCTGGGTCCCCGAGGACACTGTGGACTCCATGGATGTCACACTACACCGTCTCGCCATGTCAAGGCCTTTCCCATCCCCCATTTCCTGATCCGTGAGCCTCTCCTGACCTGTAAGGACACAAAAGCAAAGCAAATTAAATAAGAAGGTGGGACACAGACACAGCCAAGCAAGGTCTGGCGGCACGGCCCCCTTTCCCAGATCTGTAATAGCAACAAGTCTATACTATAAGGAACATAAGCATGAAACCTTAGTATTACTCAGATACTTTACTTAAAAACTTACTTCTTCATGGAATTTGATGAGCTAATTCTAAAATTCACATGAAAGAGTAAAAACGGCAAAAAGCAGTCAAGACAACTTAAGAACACTGAATAGGAGGACTTGCCCTATAAGGTACCAAAAACAAGTCTGGTTTGGTGTTAAAATAGATAAACAGAAAAGAACAGAAAATCCAGAAAGAAGGCCAGGAACAGTGGCTCACATCTGAAATCCCAGTGCTTTGGGAGGCTGAGGTGGGAGGATCACTTGGGTGGGAGGACCGCTTGAGCCCGGGAGTTTAAGGCTGCAGTGAGCTACAATCGCAACACTATACTCTGATAATGGAAAGAGACCCTGTCTCTTAAAAAAAATTGAAATTGCACAAACAGACTTACATACATAGGAAAATACTGTATATCATAAGGGTGAGGCATTGAATCAGTGAGGGAATGAGCAACTACTAAAAAGGCACTGGAACAACTGGCTCTCTATCTGAAACAATGAAGTTCCAGCACAACTTCACACAACTCCAGATGCATTAAAAGCAGGACTTTCAAAATAATATAGGTATTTAGCAAACTGAAAAGTTTTTTTCAATTCTAAGACAACTATACCAAGACAACTGTTCCCAGCAGTCGTAGAAGCCTATTATGAATAGAGGTGGGAGTGGCAGCAATGCTCTCTTACCAAGACTGGTCTGGTGGTTGGGATTCACATACAGGTCTTTGCTCCACTCCACCATGCACTTGAGAATGGACACGAGGCACTCTAGGCCTTTCTTCCTCAGGCTGAGCTCCTAAGGAACAAAGTGACACAGGGTAGAGGCTTAACAGAAAAATGAAGAGACATCTATGAGGCTCTTTGGGACCCCTGTGAGGCTATGGGATAAATCACTGACAGTCAGTGCTATTAAGGATGAAACAAACCCAAAGCTAAGAAATGGCAAGTATTAATGATGCATTGCAAAACGCCGGACATCTCTAAAGGTGTGCATTATAAACATCCCAGCAGCAAAAATATGGGATATGTGGTTTCCTAAAGTGAACAATGTTATTTGAATTTTCAAAGTTTTCATTCACTGCTTGTGTGATTTAAAGAAAGAAAAAAAAAACCTTAAATTTTTTAATTTTTTTTTTTTTTTTTAGACGGAGTTTCGCTCTTGTTACCCAGGCTGGAGTGCAATGGCGCGATCTCGGCTCACCGCAACCTCCGCCTCCTGGGTTCAGGCAATTCTCCTGCCTCAGCCTCCTGAGTAGCTGGGATTACAGGCACGCGCCACCGTGCCCAGCTAATTTTTGTATTTTTAGTAGAGACGGGGTTTCACCATGTTGACCAGGATGGTCTTGATCTCTTGACCTCATGATCCACCCGCCTCGGCCTCCCAAAGTGCTGGGATTACAGGCTTGAGCCACCGCGCCCGGCAAATTTTTTAATTTTTAAAAAAATAACAAGGTCTCGCCGGGCACGGTGGCTCACACCTGTAATCCCAGCACTTTGGGAAGCCAGTGCAGGTAGATCACCTGAGGTCAGGAGTTCAAGACCAGCCTGGACAACATGGTGAAACTCCATCTCTACTAAAAACACAAAAATCAGCCGGGTGTGGTGGCAAGCACCTGTAATCCCTGCCACTCGGGAGGCAGGAGAATCACTTGAACCCAGGAGGCGGAGGTTGCAGTGAGCCGAGATCAAGCCACTACACTCTAGCCTGGATGACAGATGGGAGATTCCTTCTCAAAAAAAACAAAAACAAAACAAACAAAACAAGGTCTTAAACTAGTGACCCTGAATAAAGGAGAAAAGAACCTTGAATTATGTAGCAAGTAAGTAACTCTGGATACAATGTATCCTCTAAATACCACAAATACATTCCATTTTAAGGTTCACCCTTTAAGTAAATAAAAATGATGATTTTCAAAAATAAATAGCATTCTTAAATAACAAGTTGAATATGAATATATCTAACAAAAATGCAGCTGGACACGGTGGCTCACACCTGTAATTCTAGCACTTTCCAAGGCCGAGAAGGGTGGATCATGAGGTAAGGAGTTCAAGACCAGCCTGGCCAACACAGTGAAACCCCTTCTCCACTGAACATACAAAAAAGTTAGCTGTGCGTGGTAGTGCGTGACTGTAATTCCAGCTACTTCAGAGGCTAGGGCAGGAGAATTGCTTGAATTCGGGAGGTGGAGGCTGCAGTGAGCCGAGATCATGCCATTGTACTCCAGCTCTGGGAGACAGAGCAAGACTCTGTCTTGGACAAAAAAAAAAGAAAAAAGAAAAAAAATGCAAATAGATTCAAAACAGCATCTCAGGCAGCAAAGATCTCTGTGATTCTAATGACAATTATGACCATCTTTTAGGAAAAATGCCCATACACCAAAATTCTACACATAATTCCAGAGAGCTTGTAGACCCTCCGACCAGTTCATTCAGAAGTCTAGAGTTAAGTATCCTATTTTCTTTGTAGGTACTCTAAATAATAAGGCATTCTGCTACTAGGCAATCTTCTTTGCCTGTGTTGCAGACTGGGATCCTGTTTTCCACACTATCTTTGGAAGGGTGACTGAGAATGAATTTGCTTCCAATGGGTCTCAGCTCAAAGGTCACCTTCTAAGGTACTACCCTAATGACCCCATTAAGAGTTACAGCACCTCACCTCCAGCACCTCCTCTGCCATCCCTGTTTTAGTATTCTCTGAAGCCCTTATCATCATCTGAACCGACTTCTTTAATGTCGTTTCATGATGGCAGGAATTGTGTGCATACATATGTGTGTCTTGTTTACTATATCAAGGACAGTGCCTGTCATGTGGTGGCACTCAATAAATGTTAACTGGAATGAATGAACTTTAATATAATTGAGTGTCCGCAGTGTTTTTTACCTGTAGAGGTGTCATTCCCAGCTCATGTCCACTTCTTCCCTGAGCAATTTTGGATAAATCATTTACAAGGCGCTCGAAAATGTTAGCAGCATTTAAATCACAGTCGTAGTTGACATAAATATCCACAACACACTGGGCATCTTGGAAAATAACATATAAGTATCAGAAATTCTGATCAAATAGCAGTTATGTTTTCTTATCAAACAAGATCTGTTTGCCAACAAGTTTCCCCAGTGAACTACCAACCTGGTGGCCACATCTCACTCAGGAAACACGTGTTGGACGTACTAGGAAGCTGGCAGAAAGGAGGTTGTTTTCAGGCCTGCTTCTGAGCAAAATGAAATCTCAGGCAGTTCATTCCACCTGTCCAAGGCTCACTTTTCACTTCAAGGAAGGGGCTAACAACTACCTGATCCACCTCTGAAAGTTGTGTCACTCTTACAAAATTGCATTTGATGCCAGACAAGTAGGATGCTTACTTTAGGCCACATAATTGTATTGTGTAAGGTAAATCCACATGTACCATAGCACCCAATTGGTAGCACCAGTATCTCAGGTCCTGTGATTAACAGTGCTAAGCTTGTAGGTAACGTGACCAAGTGTCCCAGTTTGACAGGATTAGGGGATTTCTGGGACATGAGACTTGTAGTGCTAAAACCAGGAAGTCCTGGGCAACAGTCTGAGTTGGTCATCCTCTAAAAAAGGAGAGGTGGGGCTAATCATTAGGTCTAAATTAGCCTTTAAAACTCTAAAAGGAGGGGTTAAAAGTCTTAATGTGAGCTTTGGCAAATTAAAGCATCAAAAGTGTTTATGGGTAAGTCCAGTGGATGAGTGTCCCCAGGTGAATATACCTGCACAGATCCTTGTCAGAGTCTGAATGACCATCCATCTGTGCTCAAAAGAACTTGTTGATGTTTCTAAAATGTTCAGGAAAATTTCTTTGAAAAAGACCTATATGACATGAAGACAAAGGAGGACACTAATTAACAGTTTCAACCAGGGCTCAAAACATCCAAAGTCCTCAGCAGCCAGGCTGATCCTGCAGTAAGTAAAGCACCCTGGGCAGAAGGAAAAGAGTGGAGCACCTGCCCAGCTGAGCAGCACTGTGACCCTGGCCTTGGTGGGGATGGCTGGCGGGGGGGTGGGGGCCATCAGGGGAGCTGCCAAGTGGAAATGCAGGACCCATGTTGTGACTTCTTGGAGAGAAACCAGAAATCTGGATTTTCATGTAAAACAGGATTTCTCAATTTGGCAACTAATCTAAATGATTTCAAACAATTTACAGACCAAACAGACATATTTAGGGGTTGAGCTCAGCACAAAGACCATCTCCTTTGGTTAAAATGAAAGGCACATAAGGTCTGAGGGCAGTAACTTTTTATAAAAAGATATTCTCTTACTCATTCAAAAAGTTCTGATTTACTGGGGTGCCAGCTGATGCATATGCCATTCACAACCCTCCCTGCCCCTGCCCACCCCTGAGTTCAGGGATGGTAAGATATGAAACACTTTTGCAAACTATTTTCCTAATGCCTACAGTATTAGCAGCATTCTCAATATTGAGTATTATTATTAATGACTAATAATAATAGTAAATAATCAAATGAAAAAAATTTGGAGTCCGTACCTCTATCTGCATTTTCAAGTGCATTTTAAAGTTTGAAAGAAGAGTAAGAAAAATGGCAAGAGAGAGCTCAAAGACATCAGGCACTGAAGAGACGCCGTTTTTGGACAAGGCCACACAGAGATATTGCTTGATTGCATTGATGAACATCTCATGAGTCCTGAACACAGGGCCAGCATTTTGCAACACAGAGAGAAGCAGCTGCAGGGAAACCACCTTGGAACGTAGCTCATGGGATCTGGCAAAGAAAATGAAAAACCACAACAGTGCTAAAAGATAAAATGTCAAACAGTATGTTTCTTGAGAAGGCCTTGCTCCTCTACCAATGAGCAGAATTTTCTGTGAAGCCGATGAGTTAAGAATTAATGGCACCTAAATGTCAGGAGAATGAGGGCAGATGGCATGAGGTGGGTCCTTCTGGAACTGCAGGCCCTTTGAGAACAAGAGCTGCCAACTCCTTTTTGTACCTCTCCATCACAAAGTAGAGAATACAGCAGCAGCAAAGTAAGCGTCAACTGACTCTGGTGAGCGGGTTGTGCAACTGCACTGACGGAACCAAGGCTTTATATCACTTGTGGGAGGCTGAGTCACCTGGCTCACCCTATCTTCACACACCATGAAAATGGTGCTCTTTATCCACCTACCTGACAACCCTCCCTCCCCGCTGCCCATCCCTGAGTTCAGGAATGGTAAGAAATGGTAAATTTTCATGAACTATTTTCTTAACATTTATTTTTATTTTTAAAAATTTATTGTTTGAGACAGAGTCTCACTCTGTTGCTCAGGCTATAGTTCAGTGGCAAGATCTTGGCTTACCACAACCTCTGCCTCCCGGGTTCAAGCGATTTTCTTGCCTCAGTCTCCCAAGTGGCTGGGACTACAGGCATGTGCCACCACACCCGGCTAATTTTTATATTTTTTGTAGAGATGGGGTTTCGTCTTGTTGGCCAGGCTGGTCTCGAACTCCTAGCCTCATGTGAGCCACCCGCCTCGGCCTCCCAGAATGCTGGGATTACAGGTGTGACCTACCGCGCCTGGCCTATTTTCCTAATACTTATGATAGTATTAGCAGCATTCTCAATAGAGGAGTTGAGGATTATTAATGACTAATGACAAGAACAACAGTGACAATTTATAAAGTACAAGGCCTGAGGCCTAGGACAACATTGATATTTCATTTAATCAATCTTGTAAGATGATTTTCCATTATTTCCATTTTTCAGATGAGGCTTGGTAAGTCATATAGCCAAGAAACTGCTCTCAATTGGAGGAGCCAAGATCTAAATGCAGCCCTTTCTGGCTCTGAAACCTCTGCCTTCTTCACTCCACACTGCTGACATCCTTGTAGTAGTTTGTTTAGTGCAAAGAAATGTTTGGTTTCCCTGTGTCAAATCTGGGGCTTACATCTGTATTGATGAAGCAGAGGTTTCCAAACAGAACAGGGAGCTGATGTTTGCAGGCATCCTGTCCTTCCTATTCTATATCACGAGATTCAATTCACTAGCTAGTAAAAATGTGTTTTTTATATGTTCAACAAACAGACTGTTTTTCGCATTCCCATGCCAAAAAAAGCGAAACTGAGCAAAATCTTGGTTGATGGGGATAGTGAGACAATTCAATATGAAAGGACTGTAGAGACTGCATGAGTCTGAAAAGTTGTAAAACCATTCCTGCACTTACACTGACAAAGAGACACGACACTGGGACTTCTTGGAACAAAGGAAATGTGAAACACAGTACCATGTGCTACTGGATCATTGGGTTTAAGATGGCCAAGAACTGCTGTCTGCTTACTTTGGGTCTGGAGGGCCTTCACCAAGGGGTTTCATGGACAGCTTGCACAGAGAGCGGAACACAAGGAAGGCATCCTTCTGCAGAACGTGGGAGAACCTGGCAGCTACTTGATGTCCTTGTGCATCAGATTCCTAGGATTAGAAACAAACATCAGCAGGGTGTGGTGGCATGAATCTGTAGTCCCAGCTATTCAGGAGGCTGAGGTGGGAGGATCCACTGAGCCCAGGAGGTCAAGGCTGCAGTAAGCCATGATGGCACCGCTGCACTCCAGTCTGGGCAACACAGTGAGATCATATCTCAAAAAATAAAAAGGGAGGGGGAAAAAACAAAAGCATAACTCTTTATCAAAAATAAGAAATGTAATCATCTCATGGAAATTCAAATTCTTCTATTTATTTAACAGGGAGATCGGGGATGTTGGGGAGGGGAAGATAGGACAAAACAGGAGCTATGGAGGAATCATCACAGCAATTCTACAGCCTTGTTCTTTGTTCTTCAGAGTTGATGTGGGTGGTTTAAAATGAAAAATAATCAGAAGTTAAGCTGTAAAAAAAAAACCAAAGCACAGGCAATTATATTAGCTTGGGTAAGAGAGGTATGTCTAAGAATATTATTGTAGGCCAGCTGCAATGGCTCATGCCTGTAATCCCAACACTTTGGGAGGCCGAGGCGGGTGGATCACAAGGTCAGGAGTTCGAGACCAGTCTGGTCAACGCAGTGAAACCCCATCTCTACTAAAAATACAAAAAATTAGCCAGGTGTAGTGGCATGCACCTGTAACCCCAGTTACTTAGCAGGCTGGGGAAGGAGAATTGCTTGAACCCAAGAGGCAGAGGTTGCAGTGAGCCGAGATCGCGCCACTGCACTCCAGCCTGGGCAACAGTGTGAGACTTTGTCTCAAAAAAACCCAAAAATAAAATAAAAATAAATAAATAAATAAAAAGCAGGTTGCAACACAGGATATGTACTGCATTATTCTATTTAAGTGGAAAAATGTGTGAGATGCAGAAAAATCTAGAAGGATATAAGTGAGATTTTAACAAGGGTAATCTCTGGGTTATCATGACTTTCCCATACATACTGACTTCTCAATACAGAGAAGGAAAAACAGGTAACTATATATTTTACTTTTCCATAATCAATTATACTATTTTGAGAGAGAAGAAAAGTGGCAGGAATTTAAGTGTTTAAAGGTCTGAGTAAACAGGGTTTAATAATGATGTTATATACCAAGCAACATTAGCACCTTCCAAGAACTGAATGTGCTAATACAAAGAATATCAGCCCAGGACTGTGTGACTAATAAATGAATACAGCTTATTTTACTTGCTTCTTTTGAGAAAAGATTTAATTCTGCATCTTTTGAAAAAGAAAAAATGGCAATGAGTCCACACAGGATATCACCAACATACCAGATTATCTGCTGATGACAAAGACTGCCTGTCATCTGCTATCCCGTTGGTCTGTGAGTTTTCATCAACTCCTGGAGGAATAGCACATTCCTGGCACTCCAGTTCACCTAGAACTCTCTGAGGTTCTGTCAGACCATGCTTTTCCGCTGCTTCTTAAAACACAAGTACAAAGTCATAGCCAAATTAGTACTGTACTTACCCCAAAAGGTTGCCTGACACCAGAAAGAAGTTATTTGTGTAACCTCCCAGCTGTTGCTTTTTCCCCTTTTCCTGTGCCAACAGCCCATGACTGACATAATCCTGGAAAAGGCATGGCCAAAGTGATGCTTAAGCTTTACAAGTTATCTGTTATCCACAGCCCCACTGCCAGGGCCACAACAATATACAATTCTCTTCAGGTCAACGGTGCCTCCACAATTGAGGAATGCAGCCGTCCTGTCCTCCCATCCCCATTCATTTTTGAAAAAGATTAGAAGCTGCTAAACCTGAAAAGTATAGATTTTTTTAAAGTGCCATTAATAAAAGAATTAGAGAAGAGCCAGTTATGACAGAAAACCTTAGTCACAGAGAAAAAATGTAAACCTGAGCTTCCTGGCAGCCATGTGAAAAAGGGAAAGAATTAAAGAATTAAATAGATTTCATCATTTAACAAAGGAAAGCATATCTGATGATCGGCAGAGCAATGAAACTAAGAAAAATTTATAAGGGACATGAAACAACTTAACGAGAACAATTTTCAATAACAGCTTTTATAAAACATATTTCATTCAACAAATATTAAGTGCCTATTATGTGCCAGGCTCTGCAGTAGTGGCTTGAGGGCACAAAGTAAACAAGACAAACATTCATTATGTGATGACTTCTTGTATAGACCCCAGAAACAAACCTAAAGGTATGAAATAAAATTTTTCTATTTTACAAGCATTCTGTAAGAAATAATAATAGAATATGTATATAGCTTTGTGGTACCTTAACAAAAAGATAGGGCTTAGAAAAGTGGCTTTTAAATCTTGACCTCTGTAAGAAATTAATTTTAAAATTATATCCCAGTACAGACACATGCACATAAACTGAAACACATTTAATGAAACAATACTTAATATTATATGTGATGCAGTCAGATCATTTGTACTCTATTTCATTTTACTCCCTTTCATTTAAAAAAATGCTGATTATAACCCACTAACATCTTGATGTCTGGACCAATTAATGGTTTATTGGCACTGGAACCAAGTGTTCAGCATACAGCCACTGACCTGAGATTTTAGGCAGAAACAAAGAAAAAAACATCATCTAATAGTCATTCTGAGCTATACAAGTTTAATTCCACTGAAACTATACCATGAGGCAGTTATGAGTGAAGCCTAACTAACTAAAGCTTCCCTGTACAGCTGGTACCTGCTGACATGTGGACTGTCCCCTTGACACAACAATGGCTGGCCATGAAAACTCAGCTGCAATGGACATGGATCTCAGGGCTCACAGCCCACTCCTAGAAAAACCTGGATACCCGCTAATCTAGAAAGCAGATGGAATGGCCCTCTACGTCTCTGTGTGGAGCATCTAAGCCTAACGCTGTCAGACTATGTTTCTTAAACCCAACCCAAATGAGAAAAAAATGAGTCAGTAAAAACAAGTCATTTTTGAATCCCATATAAAAGATGGGCAGACGTGGGAAGATTCAGGTTTCATGAGCTCCACAAGTTCTCGGAGCAGGGAAGAGGAAACTTCACACTATAATATTTTGCTGAGGACTTTTTGGAGGAATCAGGGAAGAGAAAAGGCTAGGTTGTCCTTGGTTTTTACCTTTAATGGCGGAGGTGACTACATCTTCCAAGATGTCCTTCACCACCTCCTGGGCTCCATCATCAGTCCCTATACACACACACCCAAATACAAAACACACATAAGCATTTCCAGGAAAAACAAAGGAAGAGAGGGAAGAAGATTATGCAGAGATGCATTTCAGAAGGCAAGGGTACAAACAAGTTCTCCCAAAGGCCAAATCTGATTGTGCCAATGGAGGACAATTGCCTTGAAATCTGGAAACTTAGGCAGCATCTGTTCTGCTTTTGAGGTTCCCTTTGTGGAGCACTAAAATCCAACTGGCTTGTACTCTCTTCCTTCCTAAGTCCCAGTGGCTTGGCCCAGGGCCCTTCCCACCACCCCCAACTTGGAGGCAGGAGCTCGATTTTAATCAGCGTAGGGTTCCTGGCAGAACAAAAGATGGAGCTTTCTCTTGTGCCTTAGCCTCAGGGACCAGCGACTTGCCTGCTGCTGCTTCGCCTTCCCACACTGGAAACCCAGAATTTGGTATGAGATTTCCAATGTGATAGTTGAGGATTTACTAAACTTTTATGAAATTATTCTGTAAAATGTTAACTGTTTAAGAAGAGGTTCAGTATCTTACTTTTTTTTTTTTCAGAACACTAGTTCTGGGAAAGAGTTTTTATAAAGTAAACAGCTCTTGGCTAGATGTTTAGAAGTAAACATTACTCTTTTTTTTTTTTTTTTAAAGACAGGGTTTTGCTCTCTTGCCCAGGCTGGAGTGCAATGGCACCATCCTAGCTCACTGCAACTTCTGCCTCCTTGGCTCAAGCAAGCAATCCTCCTGCCTCATCATGCCCGGCTAACTTTTGTAGTTTTAGTAGAGATAACGTTTTGCTATGCTGCCTAGGCTGGTCTTAAATTCCTGAGTTCAAGTGATTCACCCGCCATGGCCTCCCAAAGTGCTGGATTACAAGCAAGAGCCACTGCACCTGGCCTAGCATTACTCATTTATAAAACATCATTTTGACCAAAAAGACAATCACCTTAAAAAAGCAAAACCAAAATAACCCTCTGAATATATATTAATGAGGATTTTCAACCCAACTACCATTTTTATGAGTTCTATGCTTGATCTATAAGGTCCTGGAGGGCAGTGCTAAGTATTTTCATTTCCATTGGGCACTTAATACCCTGGAACTATCTACGTGGCAAAGTAAATTTGTGTGGAAAATATTGAAGTTACAAGTTTTTCCTAGGAGGCAAAGGGAACTTGAAATTAGAAAACCCCAGAAACAGTCACAATCTGCTAAACTCACTTCTTCATCTAAAAACGATGATTTAGACTGTATCACTGCTACTCAAACTTCATCATTCTCAAACCACCTTCATAATTTTTGCCACATTCATGCACCACTATATTATTATATATTATTACGTATTTTAAATATACCGTCGTGTACCACATAACAACGATTGGTAAATGAGGAAGCACACATACAATAGTGGTCCCGGAAAATTACAAATGGAGCTGAAAACTTCCTACCACCTAGTGACATCATAGCTGTCATTATGTCACAGCACAACTTATTACTTATATTTGTGGTGATGCTGGTGTGAACAAACCTACTCTGCTACCAGTCATATAAAAGCATAGCACATGCAGTTCTATACAGTACATAATGGCAATGGTAATAAATGACTATGTTATTAGTTTATGTATTTACTATAATATACTTTTTTTTTGAGAGAGAGCCTCACTCTGTTGCCCAGGCTGGAGTGCAGTGACACAATCTTGGCTCACTGCAACCTCCACCTCCCAGGCTCAAGCAATTCTCCTGACTCAGCCTCCCGAGTAACTGGGATTAGAAGCGTCTGCCACCACACCCAGCTAATTTTTGTATTTTTAGTAGAGATGGGATTTCACCATATTGGCCAGGCTGGTCTCAAACTCCTGACCTCAAGTGATCTACCCACCTTTGGCCTCCCAAACTGTTGAGATTACAGGCATGAGCCATCATGCTCAGCCTATACTATACTTTTTATTGTCACTGCCTTCTACTTATTTAGAAAAGAAGTTGTTCACTGTAAAAAAAAAAAAAAAAAAAAGTCTCAGGCAGGGCGGGGCATGGTGGCTCACACCGGTAATCCCAGCACTTTGGGAGGCCAAGGCGGGTGGATCACGAGGTCAGGAGATCGAGACCATCCTGGCCAACATGGTGAAACCCCATCTCTATTAAAAATACAAAAATTAGCTGGGCAAAGTGACACATGCCTGTAATCTCAGCTACTCAAGAGGCTGAAGCAGGAGAATAGCTTGAACCTGGGAGGCGGAGGTTGCAGTGAGCTGAGATGGCACCACTGTACTCCAGCCTGGCAACAGAGCGAGACTCTGTCTCCAAAAAAAAAGGTCTATGGCAGGTTCAGGAAGCATTCAAGAAGTAAGTATTGTTATTATAGGAGATACCAACTCCATGTGTGTTACTGCCCCTGAAGAGCTTCCAGGGGACAAGATGTGGAGGTGGAAGACAGTGATATGAATGATCCTGACCATGTGTAGGCCCAGGCTAATCTGTTTTGTGGCTTAGTTTAAAAAAAAAGAAAAATTTTTAAAAAAGTTTTAAAAACCTAAAATTTAAGAAATAGAAAAAAAAAGTTATAGAATAAGAATATAAAGAAAAAATATTTTTGTGCAGCTGTACAATGTGGTTGTTTTAAACTATGTGCTATTACAAGAGTTAAAAAGTTAAAAAAATAAAGTTTATAAAGTAAAAATGTTACAATAAGCTAAAATTAATTTATTATCGAAGAAAGAAAATTATTTTTATAGGCTAGGCACAGTGCCTCATGCCTATAATCTCAACACTTTGGGAGACCAAGGCGGGTAGATCACCTGAGGTTAGAAGTTTGAGACCAGCCTGGTCAACATCGTGAAACTCAGTCTCTACCAAAAATACAAAAATTAACTGGGTGTGGTAGCGGGCACCTGTAATCCCAGTTACTCAGAAGGCTGAGGCAGGAGAATCACTCTGTCCCGAAGCAAAATAAGGGGGCCACCTTGAATAGGTTCACATAGGGGAAGCCTTGCTGCCATTCCCTCCCTAACCAGCTAGAGAACCACCTAACTCACATCCTTCCTAACAGATCCTGAATTTTGTTTTGGGAGGGAATGTGCCGACATTTCCCAGCCTTTCTTGCAGAAAGGGTGATGATGTGATGAAGTTAAAACCAATGAAGGGTAAGCATAAGTTATCAAGGGTGGTAATGACTTCCAGAAAACTCCTCTTTAGAAAGGGGAGTGACTCAGCTGGCAGAGTTCTTTAGTCCTACCTCTTCCTTTTTCTTCCTACCTGGAACAAAACGACAGGATCCTGAGCCATAAGACGACCTTAAGGATAGAAGTCACATGCTAAGAAAAATGGGGAAAAAAATGGGAGGAGTCTGAGATAAGGCCTACCCACATCCAGTTAAGTAGGGAGCATGGGAGATGGTAGGGTGGTAAGAGTCATTCAATCAACAAACTGAGTGTCTATGTGTCCAGCACTGTTCCAGGCATTTGGAACATACCACTATCTAAAACAAAGATCCTGGTCAGGTGCAGTGGCTCACACCTGTAATCCCAGCACTTTGGGAGGCTGAGATGGTGGATCACCTGAGGTCAGGAGTTCGAGACCAGCCTGGCCAACATGGTGAAACCTGTTTCTATTAAAAAATACAAAATTAGCCAGGAGTGGTGGCATGCGCCTGTGGTCCCAGCTACTCAGGAGGCTGAGGCAGGAGAATCACTTGAACCTGGGAGGCAGAGGTTGCAGTGAGCCAAGATCTCACCACTGCACTCCAGCCTGAGCAACAGAACAAGACTCTGTCTCAAAAAAAAAGGTGAGCTAAGAAATCCACAAACACATAGGTAATTTTACATAGAATTTATAAAAATGTTTTAGGATTCTGACTTTTAACTCCCAACATCAGACATCAGTGTGCTGGAACAAAACATCAGCGTGCTGATGTCTGGTGTTGGGAGTTAAAAGTCAGAATCCTAAAAACAAACTTTAACTCCTGACCTCAAGTGATCGGCCTCCCAAAGTGCTAGGATTGGAGGCGTGAGCCACCACGCCCAGCAGCCTCAGGTATTTCTTTATAGCAATGCAAGAACAGACTAATACAGATGCTCAGGCCTATTGGTAAACTCTCTTCATCTACACAAATAACATGGGAGGCAAATTATCCCAGGAAGGCTGTGAGGGTTCCCAGTTAATTAAACTGAAAAACATTATGTTGAACGCCGAGTTAGCAGCACAATGAGTGCCTATGTGTTGGTGATTACTGAAGGACAGTCTGTGGGAGAGCCCCATGGTTGTGTCCAACATCCATGTACTTTAGTAACATATAAAAATAATAGCCACAGAGGCACTAGAGCTCAGGCCTCTCACTGGGCCTTGATGCCTGGACTCCAGGCCTGGGCACTGTCTCCCTTGCTCCCTTGTCTGCCTTGCTCAACTCCCTCGCCTGAAGGACCTGTTGTTTCTTGTTTTTTTGAGATGGCATCTCGCTGTCACCCAGGCTGGAGTACAATGGCATGATCTCAGCTCACTGCAACCTCCACCTCCTGGGTTCAAGCAATTCTCCTGCCTCAGCCTCCTGAGTAGCCGGGATTGCAGGCGCTCTCCCGAATCAGCCTCCTGAGTAGCTGAGATTACAGGTGCCCACCACCACGTATGGTTAATAGTTTTGCATTTTTAGTAAAGACGGGGTTTCACTATATTGGCCAGGCTGGTCTTGAACTCCTGACCTCATGATCCGCCTGCCCCGGGCTCCCAAAGTGCTGGGATTACAGGTGTGAGCCACTGCGCCCGGCCAAGACCTGTTCTTTCTTTAGAGCCTAGTCCTGAGAACTGGAAGTCATTTACTCTTTTAAGATTGATTGACTGATTTAGAGATGGGGTGTTTATTTAGAGACAGGGTCTTGCTTTGCTGCCCAGGATGGAGCACAGTGGGCTATTCACGGACACACTGAAGCATCAAACTCCTGGCCTCAAGTGATCCTCTTGCCTTAACCTCCCAAGTAGCTGGTAATACAGGTGTGTGTGCCATGGCACCCAGCCCCCTTGCTCTTTTGAAAGGTAACAGCACACCTCCATTCTGACCCCCTATTTACAGGTCTGGGGTTTGCTTCTCCTAGGCAATCTGATTTCCATGTTCCTGGGAAAGTCTCATAGGATGCACCAAGTATTGGCCACAAAATCCACAGCAACATGCTAACTGCAAATTATTTTCTCTTTGTTAGAGCAGAACTTCAAGTTACTGTGTTTCTGCAAAATTATATTCTAGCAATAATGTTTTCTCCTCATTTGAAAAATGTATTTGCTGAATGTCTGCTGTGTGTGCCAGGCACCATTTTAGGTGTTGGGAATATGGTGGTGAGCAGGGAAGCCTAAGCTTCAGACCAGGAACAATTGAACAGAACTCTTCAGTAATTTCAGGTATTGGTAAATGCTATGAAAAAAATAAAAGATAATGAGACAGATGTGATGAGGATCTACAGAAGTTGATCAGGGAAGCCTCTCTCAGTCTCAACTGAGAGACCTGAAGATACAGGGGGCTCAGAGGCAGGGAAGAGACAGTAAGTGCAAAGGCACTGAGGCAGAAACAAGCACAGACTTTCAATAACCAGAAAGGGCACCTGTGCATTGTATAGCAAAAAAGAGAAAGAGAGGTATAAGCTATGAGGACAGGGCATGGTTTTCAGTCAGAATGGGGCAGGATGGAGAATTACCAAAGGGGTTTGAGCAGGGGTCAAGATCTAATTCATGCTTTTGAGAGATCACTTTGGCTCCTGTACAGAAAATGAGCTAAAGTGGAAGCACTTTTATGCAGCTCAGAGAGACTTGGTTTTATATCTGCACAGCTATGCTTATTACAGTGTATTTAAATATTAATATTTATTGACTGTTCACAGCTTAACAAGGGTTACAGTAAAAACCTGATCCTTGCCCTAGAGAGTTAGAAAGGCAAAGATGATGACAGATACAGAGGGCGGGCTGGGGGGTTCTGAGCACCTTCCTTAGGACTCTCAACAGCAGGAGTAAGTAGATGGCAACTCCGTGCTCACCCTGAGACAAACAGCATTCTTGGTGGCAATTTTTTCTTTTGTGTTTTCCTTAAATAAATGAATACCAAACAACATTCCAGCAACAACACTTGATCTGTTCTCATGTATGTCAAGCAGTCTGGAAAATTAAAAGGAATAAAACCTGCTCAAATATGTGCACTCCAGTAGGGAACATACTAGCAACAGAAATCACTATCAGTAATGTGGCTGAAGAAGAGATGAGATCAATTATAAAGACAGGTCAGATATATTGTGCAGAACAACCTGCTTGAGTGAAGAAGCATTTGACAGAATCACTTGGGAAAGGAAATTCCTGAGAAAATAACAATTTTGGATCTGGTTCCTACAAACTGCTCAGGGAAAGATATGAACAGTCAGAAGTATCATCTTATAACAACTCAATCCAATATTTCATTTCATTTAGTTTAAGGATATAATCAGGTGTGGGATAGTCTCTCACTTAAAAACCCAACAAAAACCAGTGATACACATGGTCACAAAAAGAAGAAAACAAAGCTATCTGTCCATCTGTCTATCTACCGCTACCTTCTTGCTCCTTCCACAGATATCTGTGAGTGGCTACTAACTGCCAGGCACTGGGCAAGGCATGGAGATCCAGTGTATACATGAGACTCAAAGCCTTTGTGCTCCTGTGGACAGACACTGAGTGACTAATCACCCAATCAATTAACTACTGGGAGCAAAGTGTCCCAACCTGAACCTGCTGCACTGAGGCTGACATGAAGAAGTAGTAGCTAGACACATCCCAGCACTATTTAGGGAAAACAGCAAAGCTGACAACAGGACACTTGACATCATGCCTCGCTGGTTGTGTTCCCTAAGAGAAAAGCAATGGGAAAGGCCCAGAAAGAGACAAGCTGTTATCAAGGGTTCCCTTCATATGTTATGACATATGCTTCTTCTGCTCTTCACACAGGCTGATTCCCTCTCACACTTGGAAAAAAACCATATCAGCCCATACCTGACAGCGATGAGCCTCCTTCTCTGGGCGCGTCTCCATTTTCCGTGCTTACTTTTCCAGAATCACTCCTGGCATGTTCACTGTCGGTTAAATCTGTTTTTTCGGGAGTTGTTGGTTTGCTCTGTGCCTGGCTGTGCTTCAAATGAATGAACTTTGGGGATACTGCTGCAGCTTGGATCACAGGGGACTGGGGTTTCGACTGGATTGGTTTTTCCAGTTCTCTGGCCTCCTGCAACTAAAAGGCAACAAAAAAGGGATACAATTTAAATAGTTTCAGCATTTTGGTAAGGAATAAAAATTATGCCAGCCTATCGCTTAAAAAATTTCCTGGACTGGGTGCAGTGGCTAACACCTGCAATTCCAGCACTTTGGGAGGCTGAGGCAACAGGAATGTTTGAACCCAGGAGTTCGAGACCAGCCTGGGCAACGTGGTGAAACTCTCTCTCTACAGAAAACAAAAAAAATTAGCTGGGTGTGGTGGCACATGCCTGTAGTCCCAGCTACTTGGGAGGTTGAGGTGAGACGATTACTTGAGCTGGGGAGGTCAAGCCTGCAGAGAGCCATGATCATGCCACTGCACTCCAGCTTGGGCAACAGAACAAGACTGTCCCCCCAACCAAAAAAAAAAAAAACTTCCAGCCACAAGGATAACACACTTAAAAGGAAATAAATTCCTTTGACAAACTCCAAAAAAATTCTGAACATGAATTTCAAAATCTATGTTAGTTTCTCCGATTTTTAAAGCAAGAACAAAAGTACAGCATAGAGAATGCACAGGAAGAAGAGGTAACTTTAAAATGCTAGTGAATCTTCACAGGCACCAAGGTCACACATGAAAGAGTTCAGAGAGCAATGATGTCTTGCCCCCAGCACATAAGAGGTGCCACTCACCACTTGGTTTTCCATGCGGGTGAAAATGACGTTGAGCATCTGAGTAAGGGTAGCCTTGGCAGTGGTTTGATTGATGAGATTTTTGCTGGCCAAATAGATATTGTAACATGTCCTCACTGTCTGAAGGATAGTACCCTCATGAATTTCAATGTGTGGAGAAGTCACTGCCGTCAGAAGAGCCTAAAACAGAAATCCGCGACCTTCACCATCAGTAACGCACGTCACCATCCTGCCCTCCTATGGCCACAATTTTCTAGAGGGTCTGGTTTTGTTTTTCTTTTGTGTTGTTTTTTTAAAAATAAATTTTAAGATGGCTCTGCAAATTAAACTGGATGATTATTATCAAGAGCCAACTTCTATGGCTGTTAGTTTAACAACAATGAACAGTTCTATGAAATCCAAATTATTTGAAACAATTAAATTGTGTTGAAGCAGGCTTTCTACTGACTCACTTTCTAAAAAGCCAAACTTTTGGCCAGGTAGGGTGGCTCACTTGAGATCGGGAGTTTAAGATAAGCCTGGCCAACATGGTGAAACCCCATCTCTTTTAAAAATACATAAGTAATCCAGGACTGGTGGTGCATGCCTGTAGTCCCAGCTACTTGAAAGGCTGAGGAACAAGAATTGCTTGAACCTGGGAGGCAGAGGTTGCAGTGAGCTGAGATTGCACCACTGCACTCCAGCCTGGATGACAGAGCAAGACTATGTCTCAAAAAACAAAAACAAAAACAAGCCAAACTTCTGAATGTTAATACTGATTGAAAAACCTACAATGAATACTACAGACAATTATCTCAGGACATATAACACTCCAATGTGATCTCACCCAGATTTTTCAGAAAATACATGTTTTGATGGTAGCTGGTTTCCCAATTTCCTGGTGGTTTTTCAAGAAAGCTTTAAGAAAGGTTTATTTAGCATGAAGCCCTCTCCTCATAATGCTAATAGTTTCAGGACTTAAGATTTGGAACCCTGGCTACACCTATCCTGATCCTGTTCTCAGACAAGCAGAAGGTACCATCCTGTGCCAAACCATTCTTGGCAGCAGAAATCGAACAGGGAAGTAGGACAGGGGCAAGTCAAAGATAAGAACATCAGCAAAGACCTGCTGAGAAATCCAGACTGGGAATCCAGGGTTAACTAGAGGATTTCAAGATGATTTAATTCACAAGCAAATGGTTTACTTTGAAAACATACCTGGTTCCATTTTTCTTGTCTCAGTCCATGCTAATAAATTCTGACACCTAACAAAAGATCTAAATGATGCTTAAATCTTTCTGTTCCAGCTCAGCACCACCTGAGACAACTAATACATGGTAAATTAGAAATCCAGATTTCCACGGGGACTTGCTTTCTAATTTAAAAACCAGACAGGCAAACAAATAGGCATACCTTAATTATTTGTAACTGAACCCCTTCATCGGTCTGAGGGCCCTGAAAACAATTGCAAATGGTTTCAACAATTCTGTCAATCAGCCGCTTCCCAGGTGCTCCACTGTCAGGGGCGTTGCCAGTGATGTGCCCATATGCGATGAGTTTCTGAACAGAAAGAACAGAGATTACAAATTTCTGCTTGGCCAGGACTGAGGCCTTCCGTGGCAGCCCAAGACAGCAAAAGACAGGCACTTCCAGTTCGTACAGAGTCCTCTGCTCCCCAGGAGCCAGGCAGGCATAACCACCATAACCATTCTCTGACTGCAACCTTCTTCCTGCCTCCTGACAGCAAAAGATGCCTGTAATGGTGATATAGTAGCCAACGAAAAATGCAAGGTATAGGGCACTCCCCAGTACGCATCTCTGCAAAGTTGAGGAATTACAAGCTATACATACTCATGACAGAGAGAAGATCAGTGGTTGTCTAGAGTTGCGGGTCGGGGTAGGGAGACATAGGGAGTGATTGTTAATGACAACATAAAAAGAATCTATTTAGGTTGTGGTAATGGTTGCACAACTCTGTCAATAAACTAAAAATTAAATTGTGTCTGTGTATGTGTATTTTTTAAAATCATTAAATTGTGTGTGTGTGTGTGTGTTTTTTTTTTTTTTTGAGACAGGGTCTCACTCTGTCACCCAGGCTGGAATGAAGTGGTATGGTGATGGCTCACTCAAGCCTCAACCTCCCAGGCTCAAGCAATCCTCCTAACTCAGCTTCTTGAGTAGCTGGGACCACGGGCACATGCCACTATGCTAGGTTAATTTTTCTTTATTCCTTGTAGAGAAGGGTCTTCCTATGTTGCTCAGGCTGGTCCCAAACTCTTGGGATCAAGTGATCCTCCTATCTGTAATCCCAATACATTGGGATTACATGTAATTGGGATTACAGATCCCAAAGTATTGGGATTACAGATGTGAACCACTGCGCCTGGCTTGAATTATACTTTTTTTTTTTGAGACGGAGTCTTGCTTTGTTGCCAGGCTGGAGTGCAGTGTTGGTGCAATCTTGGCTCACTGCAACTTCCGCCTCCTGGGTTCAAGCAATTCTTCTGCCTCAGCCTCCTCCTGAGTAGCTGGGACTATAGGCGCATGCCACCACACCTGACTAATTTTTGTATTTTCAGTAGAGATGGGGTTTCACCATGTTGGCCAGGATGGTCTCGATCTTCAGACCTCATGATCTGCCCATCTCAGCCTCCCAAAGTGCTAGGATTACAGGTGTGAGTCACCACGCCCGGCAGAATTATATTTCAAAGAATGAATTGTATGCATGTTAATTTTATCTCAAAAAGCTGTTAAAATTATATATATATATATGTGTATATATATAAGAATATGTATTTTCTTTCAATGGAAAGATACCCAAGAAACTAAGAACATGGTTTGCTTGAGGGAGGAGAACTAAGCAGCTGTGAGCTGCGGTGGAACTAAGACACTCTGTAGTACATCTTTTCATTTATTTTCAATGTTAAATTGTGTCAGTGTATTTTCTATTCCAAAAATCAAAGTTAAAACTTGATCTGCATAAAAATAACTGCATTTCACACTTATATCAGCAAATAGTGTGTGTCACCCACAAGCAGCTGCTTGGGCCCTGCCCACTCTGAGAGGTTATAGATTGGTCTGTGCCACCTCACCCATGACCGGGATATCAGCATGGAGGACAGAGCTGGAAAGAACCTCAAACATCAGCAGCAGGACTATTTCTATGCCTGGCTGGGAAACAAAATCACCCAAGGGAGCTCACTAAAAACACAGGTTCCTGGACCTCAACCCAGACCTACTGAAGCAGAACTTCCGGGTGGAGCCCAGGAATCAGTGTTTTTCTCCAAGCTATCCAGGTTATATTGATGGTTGATCAGATAAAAGAATCAGTCATCTGGCACGCATACATGTGAACTCTATGGCATTCTCTGCCTCCAGTGACTTGGTGAAGACTCCTACAACTGCTGTTCTTTCTCCGTTTTGGCTTCTAGCTGGTTACATTCTTGCTTCTGCCCACACCAGGTGGACTCAGGTTCCTGGGTTATCTATAGAGCAGCCACCACTGCAGGAGGAAGACTGGCCACTATACAGAAATCTAATGCTGTTTCTCAATAGCTTTTCCCCTTCCTTAGCTATTGAAGTGTCACCACTCAATAAGCAGAAAGAAAAACGGATTGAGAAAGTGGCTGAGAGTAGAAATGCAATACTACTGGATGGAGTGACTGAAGGAGCAGGAGAGAGGCCTGCGTACACTCTGCTGCTTGAGTCCAACCCCTAAATCTCTAGGTAGGAGGTGTGGCCTATGAAGGCAAGTCCACGTGCCCTTTACCTCACCCGCAGGCTTCTTAGGAGGGCAGGGCTGTCTACCTGGAAAATGAGCTGTGGTTTTGACGTTGCTTGCTCTTACATCTAATGGACTCAAGTCTGTTTTGTGCATTGGATTGCAAGTAGGATGGTCTAGGAACTCCTCAAATGTGAATGCTGAAAAGTAGGCTCCATAAAATCCAATACCGATGCCACAAAGCAAGCTTGTCTTTCACACTTTAACTCAAGTATGAAAAGGACAGAAAGTATCCTGTCCTCTATAGACGCCTTACAGGGCACATTACCCTTCAAATCAGAAAGGGTTTTAAGTATGACTTTCCCCCTCATCTGTGCAGTGAGACAAGGCTGGGAGAAAGCAGAGTTCCTGTATCCTGTGGATCTTTCTGGTTCTCTTTCTCATCCTGTTCTGTGACAGTCTCCGTTCTGGGCACTGGGGATAATTGTGTAAGTATTATTTTTCTCAGAGTCTATATTCTTCAGGGAGGCGCACCAAAGTTCAAAGTCCTAACTGGGCCCTACAGGGCTGTGTGTGATTTGTAGACACTGCCCCCATCTCCCACTATCTCCCAGGTAGATGTCCCCACCTTGTTCCTTGCTGATGTAATGAGGGGTGGAAAGAGAGACAGGGAGGCAGGGCTCTGGGCAGCTGGTCCACTGATACATGTGCTGGGGCTTGCACAGGGACAATTCTGGCATGGAAGGGAAGATGATGACAATATAATACACTATAACAGGACTTTATAGGACTCATTGCACAAAGGAAAATGCTATGTGGTTGGTTTCTTGGCATAGAATAGGACATACTTAGTAATGAACAGAAGTTGGAGTAAGTAAGCTGTATTACAAGTTATCCCACCCACATGAATGAATATATTTCATACAAATTAAGTCTTCTACCTCACTGGTCTCCATTCTGAAGTTAGTTCTATTTATTTTGCCTCAGTGATAGGAATCCAAAGAGTCACCTCTGACCAGAGAAACTGAGGCATGTCTCCAAGGAGCCTTGCACAGAGATGTTCACTGGAACCTTGTGTGTGAATGTGTCTGTACAGGGGAGCGATAGGTGAAATGGTGGCATGACACATCATATACCAGTCAAAAGAAATGCACTAGATCTACATGGAGCAATAGAGCTAGAGCTTAATAAAGGTGTTGAATGTAAAAAGCTGCAGAGAAACTTGTACAAGTGAATCATTTATTTAAAAAAAAAAATAGAAGAAAGAATGTTATATACCTAAACAGGCAATTGGATTTGAGGCTGGTGGCCCAAGGAACTTCCTTTCATCTATAAAGTTCAAAAACTTTTTAACAGAGAATATAGTCATGTACAACTCATATAATTAAAAATTGACTTTTCAATGTACATTAAAAAAAAATCTACAAATTTTCTGGAAGAGCTGAAAGATCATGTTTGTGGTATAAACAGGGCAGCTTAGATTAGTGGTTTCCTACAGCCTTATATATATACTTTAATAACAGTAACACATGTAAATAGTTTTTTTTTTTTTTTTGTAGAAATGAGGTCTCCCTATGTTGCTCAAGCTGGTCTTGAAATCCTGGGCTCAAGTAATCCTTCCACCTTGGCCTCCCAAAGCACTGGGATTACAGGTGTGAACCATAATGCCCAACCCATAACTTTATTTTTTGGAGGCAAAGTCCTGCTCTGTCACCCAGGCTAGAGTGCAGTGGCACAATCCTGGCTTACTGCAGCCTCCACCTCCTGGGTTCAAGTGATTCTCCTGCCTCAACCTCCCGAGTAGCTGGGATTATAGGTGTGTGCTACCACACCCGGCTAATTTTTTGTATTTTTAGCAGAGATGGGGTCTCACCAAATTGCCCAGGCTGGTCTTGAACTCCTGAGCTCAGGCAATCCGCCTGTCTTGGCCTCCCAAAGTGCTAGGATTACAGGCATGAGCTACCACACCCAGACCCAAACTACAATTTTAAATTAAAGCAATATGAATATATTGGGACAATATCCTCAAAAATGTTTTTATTATTCACTTGAGGCCAGGAGTTCAAGACCGGCTTGGACAACAAAGCAAGACCCTGGTCTCTACAAAGAGTAAAAAAAAATAATTAGCCGGGTGTGGTGGCGTACTCCTGTAGTCCCAGCTACTTGTGAGGCTGAGGTGGGAGGACTGCGTAAGTCCAGGAGTTCGAGGCTGCAGTGAGCTATGATCAAGCCACCGCACTCTAGCCTGGGCGACAGAGTGAGACCCTGTCTCTAAAAAAAAAATAAGAGACGGCGCGGTGGCTCACGCCTGTAATCCCAGCACTTTGGGAGGCCGAGGTGGACGAATCACGAGGTCGAGAGATCGAGACCATCCTGGCCAACATGGTGAAACCCCATCTCTACTAAAAATACAAAAAATTAGCCGGGCGTGGTAGTGTGTGCCTATTGTCCCAGCTACTAGGGAGGCTGAGGCAGGAGAATTGCTTGAAACCGGAAAACGGAAGTTGCAGTGAGAAGGGATCGTGCCACTGTACTCCAGCCTGGCAACAGAGCGAGATTCTGTCTCAAAAAAAAAAAAAAAAAATAGAAAGAAAGAAAACTGGCTGGGCACAGTGGTTCATGCCTGTAATCCTGTAATCCCAACACTTTGGGAAGCTGAGGTGGGCTTAAGCTCAGGAGTTCAGGACCAGCCTGGACAACACGGCAAAACCCTGTCTTAATAAGAAATAGAAAAATTAGCCTGTGGTCCCACCTACTTGGGAGGCTGAGGTGGGAGGATCACCTGAGCCTGGGGAAGTCGAGGTTATACTGAGCCTGATCATGCCACTGCACTCCAGGCTTGGGTGACAGAGTGAGATGTGAGACCCTGTCTCAAAAAATATATATATATACATATATATATTATTGATATGTGACCAAAAAAACTTGGAGACCACTTACTAGCTTAGAGAAGACTGACCCTAACCCTCCTTACACTGAGCCCTGGTTATGGGGAAGTGTGTACCAGACCAAATGCTGCAGGAAGGGAAGACAGGGAATCTTTATCACTTGGTAGAAGCAAGCTGCAGGGGAAGTCTCTAGGCTTCTCCCAGTGGGGAGGGAGCTTGAGCTAACTGTGCCTATGGCAAATCAATCCCAAAGCACCTTTGCCACTCCTAATGCTGCGCCAAGCTCAAAGAATGGCAGGGCACAGCATGGATGTGTCTGCAGCTGGTTTCAATTCTGCCCAAACCAAACATTACCCCCAGATGCTGGCCTTCCACCTCTAAGACAGAGGTTACCTCACCCACTCTGGGAAAAGCCAGTCAAACAGGCATGGCAAGGGCAGCCACCAAGAGAAAGTACATTTTTTTCCATTCAGCAGTCCAGGGAGCACCCAGCCACTTTCTCGTGTCATAAAAAAGATGACACATTTTACATACTAAACAAAGAAATCCTACTGTACCTATTACATCTCAGAGAACCTATTACATCTCAAAGAACCTATTCTCAGAGAACTTCCATTCCTTTGTGTGTGTATGTGTGTGGTTTTTTCTTTTTTTTAAGAGACAGGGTCTTGCTTTGTCACTCAGGCTGGAGTTAGGTGTCACCGTCATGGGTCACTGCAGCCTCAACCTCGTGGGCCCAAGCAATCCTGTCTCTGCCTTCTGAGTAACTGGGACTAAAAGTGTGCACCAATATGCCCAGCTAACTTTTTATTTTTTCTTTTTGTAGAGATGAGGGTCTCACTATGTTGTCCAGGCTAGTCTCAAATACCTGGCCTCAAGTGATCTTCCTGTCTCAAAGATTAGGAGTGAGTTACTGCACCAAGCCAGAACTTCCATTCTAAAAAGAGAGAGAACCATACCCCATAAGACTCAAGATTCATAGTGGGCTGAAGTAAAGCAGGGTGTTAGTGTTTCCCTTTGAAATCATACTCAGATACAAGGAGTTCCAGAAACAAACTATTTCTGTTATTAAAGAGGCCAGAACCACATGGTTACAGTTAAGAGCAGGGGCCAGTTAAGAGCAGCAACCTTTTTCAATAAAGGGTCATATACTAAATCTTTAGGCTCTGTGGGTTATTTGGTCTCCATTATAGCTACTCAGCTAGGTCACAGTAGCAGGAAGGCAGTCACAGATAATTCATAAACGAATGGGCATGGCTGCTGCTATGGACTGAGAGTTTGTGTCCCCCTAAAATTTATATGTTGAAGCTTTAACCCTGCAATGTGATGGTATTAGGAGTTTGGGCCTTTGGGAAATAATCAGGCTTAGATGCAGTCATAAGGGTAGGGTCCTCATGACAGGATTAGTGCACTATAAGAAGAAACCAGAGACCTAGCTCTCTCTCCATGACATGTGAGAACACAGCTGTTTGCAGCCAGAGAGAGGGTACCCTCACCAGGAACCAAATCAGCCAGTACCTTGATCTTATAGTCCCCAGCTTTCAAAACTGTAAGAAATAAATGTCTGTTGTTGAAGACAGCCAGTCTATGATATTCTGTTCAGCAGCCCAAGCAGACTAAAACAGCTGTGTTCCAATAAAACTTTATTTGCAAAAGCAGGTGGTAGGCCAGATTTGGCTCACGGGCCAAAGCTGATGACCCCTGGTTAAGAACGCAGACACGGAGTCAAGAAGTCCTAGAAACCCGGCTGGGCACAGTGGCTCATGTTTGTAATCCCAAAACTTTGGAAGGCCTAGGCGGGAGGATCACTTGAGCTCAGGAGTTCGAGACCAGCCTGGGCAATGTGGTGAAACCCGTCTCTACAAAAAATACAAAAAGGAAATTATCTGGGTGTGGTGGTGCATGCCTGTGGTTCCAGCTACTTGGGAGGCTGAGGTGGGAGAATTACTTGAGTCCAGGGACAATCATTTGACATTGCAGTGAGCCATGATCTTGCCATTGCACTCCAGCCTACCTTGGACTGGGCAGGTAACTTCACTCCCTAAGCCTTGGTTTCCTTGATTCTAAAACGACAACAAGAGTAAGTACCTCAGAGGGCTGTCAAGGGGACTACACACGGTATGGTGGATGAAACATGCAGGGCCCACCACAGGCTAAGAGGTCAATGCACGTCAGCGACGGTTCTCAGTATGTCAGTTACATTAATTATCAGCATTCCTTTCAAAACAAAACCTTAACATGGAGAGAGAACAACTAAAATTCAACTTCTGCCAAATTTCCTCATAACACAGCAAAAAATATTTTAGAATAGAAGTAGGACTGAAGCCTGCCATTTAACAATTCTTGGCTCACTGTATGTTTCACAAAGGACAATCTACAGAATTATATCGAATAACAAAATAGTTTTGCATTTGGAAGAGTTGCTTCTGTGAAGAAACTCTCATCAATTCTCAAGTACACATAACAAAGAAGAGAGATTAACAGAGTAAATATTAGACCAGAGACACCAAAAATGTGGCACGCCCACTGCCACTTTGCAGTCCTGTGCCTTGGTAGATAAAAATCACTCAAGAGCACTCTTTCTTGAAAAAGTGGGAAGAGCCTTCAGACACCTCTTTTACAAAGCTCTCTAAGTAATCAGGATACAGAATCTAGTCACCATTCCTGTTCTAGAAAGTACTGGCAAGCTGTGGATCACTTCAACATATTTTTAAAATTTATTAAACTTTCTTCATTGATGTGGACTGCCTACTGAGGTCAAGAATAAACATTCTTTGAGCCAGGTATGGTGGCTCATGCCTGTAATCCCAGCTACTTGGGAGGCTGAGGCAGGAGGACTGTTTGAGCCTGGGAGTTAGAGGCTATAGTGAGCTATGATCAAGGCACTGCACTACAGCCTGGGCAACAGAGTAGGACTCTGACTCGAAATAAACAAAAAAGAAAATAAATGTTCTTTGAGGTAATCAGAAACCTAAGGAGCATGTCTTGAGCAAAAGTACAAGAATGGTGGGCCAGGAATTAAGAAACCCAAGTTACAGTCCTGTTTCTCTTACTACCTGCATATTACTGGACAAGTCACCTTAACTTCTCTACTCTTGCTTCCTCCTCAGTAAAAGGTAATGTAAAACAAAGTTACTTGTGGCTCTAAATACAGCCAGTCCTCATTATTTGCAGCTACATTTGCAAATGCACCTACTTACTAAAGTCTATTTATAAGCCCAAATCAATACTTCCGGGGCTTTATTGGTCATTTGTAGACATGCACAGAGCAGTAAAATGTGAAATCACTTATGTTCACGTTCCTAGCTGAGGTCAAACAAGGCAACACTATGCCTCCTTGTTTCATTCTCCTATTGCAAACAAGTGTCATTTTAGTGCTGTACTTAGTGCTGTGTTTCTTGCATTTTGGTCCTTTTGTTGGTGATTTTGCTGTTTACAATGGCTCCCAAGTGTTTGCTGATGTGCTTTCCCATGTTCCTAACAGCAAGAGGGTAGTGATGTACATCACAGAGAAATTATGTGTGTTAGAAAAGCTTTGTTCAGGCATGCGTCATAGCACTGTGGGCCCTGAGTTCAATGTTAATGCGTCAACAAAAGATATTAGATAGTCTCTTTAAACTGAAACACATGAAGACTAAAGGCTTACAGGAACCTAACCCTGTAGTTCTTCTAGGAACAAAGATTCAATGTTTGCTAATTTAGTATGGGAGGTGACTTTACAGCACATAACTACCAAAAACTACAGATTCGACTGCCTCTATTTCTCTACTTGATAGGAATTTTCATGCCATTAAGAAAGAGGCTTTCAAGATCAGCCTGACCAAAATGGTGAAACCCCATCTCTACTAAAAATACAAAAAATTAGCTGGGTGTGGTGGCGGGTGCCTATAATCCCAGCTACTCAGGAGGCTGAGGCAGGAGAATCCCTTGAGCCCAGGAGGCGGACGTTGCAGTGAGATGAGGTTGTACCACCGCACTCTAGCCTAGGCAACAAGAGCGAAACTTTGTCTACAAAAAAAAAAAAAAGAAAGAAAGAAAGAGGCTGACCAGGTGCAGTGGCTCATGCCCATTATCCCAGCACTTTGGAAACCAAGGTGGTAGGACTGCTTGAGGCCAGAAGTTTAAGACCAGCCTGGGCAACATAGTGAGACTGCATCTCTACAAAACAAATAAAAGAAAGAGGCTGTATAAAAATGCCTATGTGTCCATGTGTGTCAAATACTCCAATTAATGCTAAAGGTTTCATTTAGAAAAAACATACACAAGACATGAACAAATAAGATATTTCTAGGGGAAACATATTCTGGATTTAGCTAAAGAGCTCACACCTTTCTCTTTTCCCTCCCTCATGAGATGTCCAAAAGGAATATGTTAAACTGTTCCTCTCTGCATCGCCTCTGAGAGCAATGAGTGCCAGGGCGGTCTGCAGCATAGCTCTGTGTAAGGACCAACTGTGGTTTGGAAAGAACCCCCTTGACACCATGAAGTTTAAACATGGTACCTGCAAGCAGTCGAGGGATGTGCTGACCACCCGTGGGGACTTGGACTGGCAGGCTAGCTCGAATGGAAGAAAATACTTGTCGGCTTCAATGAAGTTTGCCTTTGGTGGTGCAGCAGTGCCAAGCCTAGGAGAAAAGCAAGAGAGGGGCAGGAAGAGAAATGAAAAAAAAAAAGCTTGCTTTTTCTACACCTTACTCTAGCTTTCCATTCCACCTGCAATCATTTAATTTAAAGTGCCTGCAAACTATATCCTGGGGCTAGGCATTAGAAGGTGAACACATGCATTAGGAAAACCACTAAAGTCCCACGTAGAGAGCAAGTTCTCTGACTGGCATGCTGAATTAACGACATCCTGGACTGAATCTTGGTGGCAGCCACGCCAGAGCTATATTTCTGAAATGTGACTAACTGGCTTCCTTACTATGAAGATCAGGAGTAGCCACTCAGGGAGCAGGCTGTCCTCATGCCTAAGGAAGCATGTCATACAACAGACAACAGCTTTGCCTCTTCTGTCAAGAAAATATACAACAGCATTACCTTGATCTTGATCCTTCCCTCAAAGGATACAAGTACTGAGGCAGCAGCCTGTTAACCTAGCATCAGTTCGAATATACAGAGTTGTGCCGTGTGACTAGCACCATGCTTGCAGAGTTTGTGCTACCCCTGAGGATTAGAAATATGAGAAAACAAGCAGAGAAAGGGGTTCCCCCGGCCGCTACCTACTCCCTTCGTGCCACACCTCAGCAAGGAGAAAGTGCTATAGCTTACCTCTGCTTTTCTATTTCTGCTTTAATTTCATCTGGTAAGGAAGGAAGAAAAAGCACATTAGGAAAATGCAACATTTATTCAAAGGAAAACTTTACTAAAAGATATTTGGAGACCACTGAAAAGAATGTTAATGAGATGTTTAAATACAGAAATGCTGGTATGAAGTGAAATAATTAATTGTAACACCAATAATAACAGCTAACACTTACATGGAGTGACTGGCTAGAGGCATTACTGTGTGTGTTTTAGCTCATTTAGCCCTCACAACGATCCTATGAGGTCTGTACTATTATTGCATCCATCTCATTTAGAGCAGGGTTTCTCAGCCTTGGCACCACTGACATTTGGGGATGAAGAATTCTTTGTTATGAGGCTGCCCTGCGCACTCTAGGATGTTTAGTAGCATCCCTGTCCTCCACCCATTGGATACCAGGAGCACTCCTGATCCCTCTGCCATCCTGAAAACTAAAAACGTCTCTAGACATTGCCAAGTGTGCCCTGAGCGAAACCGCTCCTGATGAGAAGCAATGATTTTGATGAGGAAACCGAGGCATAGGAAGGTTAGGTAACTTGGCTACTGTTGCATATCAAGAACTGGGGAGCTAGAATTTAACCGAGGCTTTCTGGCTCTACAGCCCATGTTCTTACTTGTTTCCTGTCTGCAGAAGGCATGTGTATGAGAGCTAGCTGACACAATATCATGGTAATATCATGACATCTCAACTGTGTGCAAATGTGCATAGAAGACTGGAAACTAATACCACAAAGTATTGAAACCAATAAAAAACTGAAAGTTGTCTAAATAGTGGGATGATGAATTTTTTCTTTTTTCACATTTTCTATGATAAGCATATATACTTTTTCTTAATCAGTACTTTTTAAAACAATTATAAAATATACATAACCTAAAATTTACCATCTTAACCATTTTTAAGTTTACAGTTGAATGGCATTAAGTACATTTACATTGTGCTAAGGCACATGTAATTTTTAAGAATTAAAATTAATTTTAAAATCTTTATCATGGAGGTAACAACTACACTGGCAGGGTTATAGGAATCAAGTGTCATTTTTCAGAAATCACAATCTCAGCGATAGTTTTATTTCCAGGAAAAAAGGTTTTGTGCCATTACAACAACCAAGCATCCTGTCTAAACACACAGAATTCTCCCACATCCACTCAGTTGAATGTACTTCTACATGTTAGACCCACAAGCCCACGTATCATCAAATCAGGCATGGGAAGGAGGTATGTCCTCAATACCATGTATTCAGATCATCTCCAAAAGGCCAGCCTCCTTTACACAATCTCTAGAAAGACAGGAGTGTGGATATGGCACTAGTTATCCTAGCAACCCCAGAACATAGTACTGAAGTTTGCAAATTTCCTATTCTTAGGTAACTCCATTCTAGACTAAACTTGAAGGTGTGAAAACCAAGTAAATTGACTCTCTGGAAGTAGCACTTTCTAACCTCAAGCCCAACTTTGTATATCTTATTACACACATGAGAAAACAGAAGAGAAATGCCCAAATGACTAACAGCAACCGTTTTGCTCATGGACCATAAGGGTTGTGACACACAGGGTCAGAGAGCTGTGTGGTGTGGATCTTGCTCCTCAGGGATAAGAATTCACTAAGGAAATGTTCCAGCTACCACCAGCAGAGGCTCAGGAAGCTGTGGGGACCCAGCTCGTGAGGCTGGCGGCCAAGCTATCAGCTTTTAGAAACCTGTATCTATAATGTCAGGGCTCTGCTTGGGTGATAAGATCTGTCACTCTGTGACATGGCAGAGGGCTGCTGCTGCCCAAACTCAAATGTAAGTTTTCCTTCCAATCACAGTTACCTTGTTAGAGTGAAGTCTAAGTGCTAAACCTATCTGAAGCAATGAGGTCTTCACTAGAGTTGGTGCTGGCCTGTGAGCTCTAAAACAATCTGTTTTGAAATACCACTACAGAAATCACAATCTCAGAGATAGTCTTATTCTGAGACCGGGCGCGGTGGCTCACGCCTGTAATCCCAGCACTTTGGGAGGCCAAGGCAGGCGGATCACTTGAGTCAGGAGTTTGAGACCAGCCTGGCCAACAGAGTGAAACCTCATCTTTACCAAAAAATGCAAAAATTAGCTGGGCATGGTGGCATGTGCCTGTAAGCCCAGCTACTCGAAAGGCTGAGGCAAGAAAATTGCTTGAACCCAGGAGGCAGTAATTGCAGTGAGCTGAGATGATGCCACTGTACTCCAGCCTGGGCAACACAGTGAGACTGTCTCAAAAAAAAGGAAAACATAAAACAAACCAAATACAAAGGTTACACTAACTACAAAGGGCTATGGAGGCCAGGCAGGAAATGCCAAGAAAAAACACGGTGGGTGATCAAAGAAAGGCAGGACCCCCTTTCCACCCAGTACAGGAAGGGGTGCAGCAGCTCCTCAGCTCCAGCTGACGGGAATCTTTAGACGCCCTGAGCCCACTGGTGCTAGTTGTTCTGATTTTTCCAGAGGTCAAAATCCAGATTTTAGGCGAAAGCTCTGATTGCAATTCAAAACAACTTCAATTGTTTTAAAAATTATGTTAAATAGAAAAAATAAGATCTGGTGTTCGATAGATCAGTAAGATGACTACAATTAACATTAACTGACTGTACACTTCAAAACAGGAAAGAATAATTCAAATGTTCCTAATGCAAAGAAAAAATAAATATTTAAGGTGATGGATATCTCAGTTATCCTGACTTGATTATATGACTGCATCCAATTATCAATGCACCATGAAAATATGTGCAGCTATATGTATCAATAAAAAATAAATTTAAAAAATATTATGGCTCAAATAAGACTGGTTTGCAGGCTGCCTAGTCCTGAGGCTACTAGTTTGCCAGTTTTGCTTTAAGGGATGGAGAAGAGCCGAGGAGAGAGTGCTTCAGTGGCTGCAGAAAAGTAGCTGCAGGGGATAAAAGTGGCTTTTAAGGACTGTGACCAGTGTTATGAGGACAAAACATCAATTTTCTATAAGCTAAATCTTTGCCCAGCCAAAGAACAAAGAACTAAGGAGCCAGAGGACTTTAGCTGGAGGCCAAACCCACTATAAATTTTATACATGAAAAATCAAGACCCACAGAGGTTACAAGTACTAGAGATGAGACTAAACACAGAAAATCAGGCTCCAGAGTCTGTGTTCTCTTGGGTACCCTGACTCTCAAATAAGCATATGGAATTACTCTGTAAACTATAAATGCAGAACAGTTTAAATGTGTGGTTTTCCTAGCACTGATACAAACCATGAATGCTGCAGCCATGGTTCAAAACACTGGTGTTTTCACTATACCATGAACCCTATCCAGCTGGGAAGCTAGTTTACATGCCTTCTGAAATCTCCCAAACCCCTTTTCTGACCTGGCGTGACCATAGCAAAGGTAAAACCCGGTTTTGGAATGGGAATGAGTAAGGGGTGACAGGACTGGCAGCAGCAGCAGTGCAGGGCACAGGGACGGAAGACAGCAGCCTTCTCCTGTGACCAGGAAAGAGTTGCTACCTGGAAAAGTAACTGCAGAAACCCAAGAAATTCCAGTTGCAAATCCTATGTTCACAGATTTTTTTTTTAGTTTTCTAAATTTACCCTTACATATTCCCACAAGAATTAGGAATTGCTGCACTTCCTAAACTACTCTTTGTCGAGGAAAAAAAAATCTTCAGGCTGGTCCCAGTGGCTCACACCTGTAATCTCAGCACTTTGGGAGGCTGAGGTGGGCAGATCACTTTGAGCTCAGGAGCTCAGATCACCCTGAGCGACATGGTAAAAAGAGCTAGGCTCCATCTTAAAAAAAAAAACAACAAAAAACAAAACCTTGAAAAGCCTTGTCCACTAGCCCCAGTAGGGGCCCAGATGATAACAGCATCTTTGTAAAGGATGGGAGGAACTCCATGGAGGGGCTGGGAGAGGGTGGCCTGGCTCAACTTTTCTTCGGACAAATCACTCTGGCTGCTGTGAGGATAAAGAGGAAGGTGGCCAGGACAGAAGAAGGGAAACCCATCAGGAGGTTACTGCTCACAATCCAGGCTAGCAGCAATGGGGGCTTGGAGCAGCACAGAGCCTGTGCAGGTGGAGAGAAGGCACAGTCTGAAGCACACCAGCACCTTTTTGTTTAGTTTTGTTTTTGTTTTTGAGACAGGGTCTCACCCTCTCACCCAGGCTAGAAATGCTCAAATAAAGGTAGTTTCATATGGCCCAAACTAAAAGTTGGGCTCTTTATATGTTTGGATAATGCAATCTTTTTTTTTTCCCCATGAAAAGAGGGAAGAACAACCCCATCAAAAAGTGGGCAAAGGATATGAACAGACACTTCTCAAAAGAAAACATTTATGTGGCCAAAAAACATATGAAAAAAGCTCATCATCACTGGTCATTAGAGAAATGCAAATCAAAACCATGATGAGATATCACCTCATACCAGTTAGAATGGCAATCATTAAAAAGCGAGGAACCAACAGATGCTGGAGAGGATGTGGAGAAATATGAACGCTTTTACACTGTTGGTGGGAGTGTAAAGTAGTTCAACCATAATGGAAGACAGTGTGGCGATTCCTCAAGGATCTAGAACCAGAAACACCATTTGACCCAGCAATCCCATTACTGGGTATATACCCAAAGGATTATAAATCATTCTACTATAAAAACACATACACATATGTTTACTGCAGCACTATTCACAATAGCAAAGACTTGGAACCAACCCAAATGCCCATTAATGATAGACTGGATAAAGAAAATGTGGCACATATACACCATGGAATACTATGCAGCCATAAAAAAGGATAAGTTCACGTCCTTTGCAGGGACACGAATGAAGCTGGAAACCATCATTCCCAGCAAACTAACACAGGAACAGAAAACCAAACACCACATGTTCTCACTCCTAAGTGGAATCTGAACAATGAAAACACATGGACACAGGGAGGGGAACATCACACACTGGGACCTGTCAGCGGGTGGGAGGCAATGGGAGGGAGAGCATCAGAACAAATACCTAATGCATGCCAGACTTAAAATCTAGATAACGGGTTGATGGGTGCAGTAAACCACCATGGCACATGTATATCTATGCAACAAACCTGCATGTTCTGCACATGTATTCCAGAACTTAAAGTATAATAAATAATTTTTTTAAAAAAAGGAGGGAGAAAAAGGAACAGGGAAAAAGTATGTGTGTGGCAGGGGGCCTCACAGATATCCTGATGTGGTAGAAAGAAAAGATACAGGTGTGAGATAGAGCTGGGTTCAAGTCCTGGCATGACATCTATTAGTTGCATGATGCCAGGTGGGTTATTAAACTTTCCTGAATCTTTTTTTTTTTTGAGACAAAGTCTTACTCTGTCGCCCAGGCTGTAGTGCAGTGGTGCCATTGTAACCTCTGCCTCCTGAGTTCAAGCGATTCCCCTGTCTCAGCCTCCTGAATAGCCGGGACTACAGGCACGAACCACCATGCCCAGCTAATTTTTATATTTTTAGTACAGAGTTTCGCCATGTTGGCCAGGCAGGTCTTGAACTCCTGACCTCAGATGACCCACCTGCTTCGGCCTCCCAAAGTGTTGGGATTACAGGCATGACTCACCATGCTCAGCCAACTTCCCTGAATCTTGATTTCCTACTCTAAAAAATGGGAGTGATAAAAACAGCCCCATGTGCTCCAGAGACTATAACTAGGAACTGAGAGAGCAGAGAATTCTCTTGACACCACCACAAGAGAGGTCTTGGTGGTGACTAAGGCGGTGGCCAGCACACAGCAGGTGGTCAATAAATGTCAGTTCTCTTGCTCTTATTTTAAAACAGGAGTCAGTATTAAAGCAAAATCTCTAGTGCTATCCATGGGATCAAGCAAAGCCAAGGGAAAAGGAAAGTGAGTGGAACCCTAATAATGATAATAATGATGATGATGATTGCTGACTCACTGATTGCCTCCTAATGGCAGGTGCTCTTTCAGTCCTCGCCAAAACCCATGGAAGCAGGAACACTAATCATCCATAACCATTTTACAGGTGAGGAATCTGAGCACAGGGAGGTTAAACCACCTGCCCACGTTGCAGCCAGAAGTGCTACTCTGCAGTCAGGATCCATGCCCAGGCAGCCTGTTGGAAAGCCAGCACTACTGAGCCACTCCATGATGACAGAAGGAGGAGGACGGTGCAGGAAGAGGGGTATGGGGCACGGTATGCATACCTGCTCCGCCTTACTGTTCCATGTCTTAACAGGCGTTGCTTTCCCAACTGCCAATGGGGCAATTAGCAGCAATAAATGACCAGGCTGGAAAGGAGAGAGACTGGAGCAGGGTGGGGCAGCTGCAACTGAAAAGCCTCACTGTCTGGATGCTGCCACTTGACTCACACACCTCCATTCATCAGCACCTCTGACACAGGCTCAGATTCTCTCTTCCACTCCCAAGCTAGTCCAACAATGACCATCACCAACCTCAAACCCAGCAATCCCATCGGTGGCCAATGCCCCCAAATCCCACAGTAACCCTCGACACTCCTGAGACATCTGTCACATCCTTCCCTCACTTAAACCAACACTGCTCCTCAATTCCTTCAGCTCCCAGTCACCAGTCACCTCCTCCTCCACTCCAAGACAGCCTGGTGAAGCTGGTCACACTGACTCTTGCCCCCATATGGAGCTGTGGCACTTCCAGTTTCTTCCTCTTCTCTCCTTCCAACTGACCCTCTCCACTGCTCCCAGTAGAAACTGTCTTTGGCCTGTCAAACCTTGACATGGCCAACCTGTCGGCTTTCCGTTTTCCTCATTTTCCAGGGTAGATCTCACTAGCAGGGCTATTATCAGATAACACGCAATCAACATCCTGGACTCTCTCTGACCTTTAGTCTTAACTTCTGATGAAATCCCAAACTTAGATTGTACTACCATCCCCTTTTTGCCTGTCTCCGCCTAAGCAGACGTCTGACGACAGGGCAGGTTGGCAGGCCTACAGAGCCCTGACTACCCAGCGCGAATGAAACCGGAAATTCTGCCCAGTAGTTTGGTCATCCTCACTCTCCACAGTGTCTACTGCACATTTCTCCACTCTCAAACAGCCCATCTCTCCTGCTCCCGATCATCACCATTCTGCTGCTGCCTCTTTACTCACAACCAATGGAGCAGCCTCCTACTTCACTCAGAAATTAGAAGTGGGCACAAGGAGAATCTCTCAGCTTGCTGTTAGCAAACCTACAACCTGACCTACTTCTGGCCTACTCTCTGCTCTCCCCTGCAATAAGGGAGTGGGTGTCCAACCCCCTCACCTCTGTCATTAGGGATAGTGTTATTCCTAACATCTAGAACCTGATCACCTCCACGCTAGGTCACCATCATCCTAGGCCAAGCAACCATTATCTCCCACCTGGACCATCAAAAGGGTCTTGTAACTGGTCTCTAGGCTTCAGCAATTATACTCCCTTCCGCCCCACAGCTTTTCTCAACAGCAGCCAGAGGGATGCCCTCAAAATGTAACTCAGATCACATCATTCCTTTGCTCAAAATGCTCCAGTGGCTTTCCATCCCACTCTGCGTAAAATTAAAACTGTCAGTCTTGGCCTCCAAATCTCAGCGTGATCCGGCCCCTGCTATCCCCCTCTGCTCTCACCTTCTACCACCCTGGCCCTGGCCTACTTGCTCGAACACACCAAGCGTGTTTCTGTCCTGGGGTCTTTGCACTAGCTATTCCTGCTTCTGGGAATGCCCTCCCTCCCCTCAGATATCTCAGTGGCTCACTCCCTCACTTCCTTCAGATCCCTGCTCCGATGTCCTCTTCAGGGGACATTCTCACCACCTAATACTACCACCCTCACCCCTCCTTGTTACCCTGTGTCTCCTTACCTGCTTTGTTCTCTCACTTTAGTCTTTCTTCACAGAATTTTTCACCCTTGACATATTATGTATCAGTTCATTCATTATCTGCCTTCCTCAGTAGAACATAAACTCTACGACAAAAGACATTTGCCTGTTCTGTTCACTACTGAATTCCCAAGTACTGAGAATTCTTCAGCACAGAGTAGCAGGCACTCAATATTTGTTGAAAAAAATGAAAAACTGTCCTTTCTTCTTTCTGCATTATTTAACCTCTCCTTCAACCGAGTCCCTCCCCAATGAGATTTAAACAAGTTCAAGTCTCTTCTACCTTAAAAAACAAACAAACAAAAAACTTTTAACATCCACATCTCCCTCCTCCCCTTCACACTACAGCCAACCTTCGGGAAAGAGTTGTCTATGTTCACCGTCTGTCTCCTCACCTCCCACACCAGTCTGGCTTTCACCTCCATCATGCCACCAAAATACCTCAAGCTAAGGCCACCAATGACCCACATGTCTCTAAATCTGATGGGCATTTTTTCCAGTCTTTATCTGACTTGACCTCCCTGCAGCATTTCGCCTTACTGACCTCACCCTTCTTAAAATTTTCTCGACTTCGGGCTTCATAACCACATATTTTCCTCATCTTCCCTCTGCTTCTTGCCCATCTCTGCTCTATTTCCTCTGCAGATTCAGCTTCCTCTGCCCAGCCAGTAAAGGCTGGAGGGTTCTCAGGCTCAGGCCTCCTGCCTCTCCCTCTGTACACTGCCTTACCAGGCTTCCCATTCCCACCTAGACTTTGATGACTCCCAAATTCCTTTAGCCCAGGCCTCTCTTGTGAACATCAGGCTCATACAGCTGGCCACTTCCCATTTCACATGTCCAGCTGGATGCTCAAAGGCAGATCAAACTCCACGTTTCCGAGTCCCAACTCAGATCAACCTCCTCCCTCCACCCCCTCCATGTAGTCCTCTTCCCACAATCCCATCTTTAAAAACAGGTGGCTCGTGCCTGTAATCCCAGTGCTCTGGAGGCTGAGATGGGCAGGTCACAAGGTCAGGAGTTCGAGACTGGCCTGGCCAACGTGGTGAAACTACCTGTCACTACTAAAAATACAAAAAATTAGCCGGGCATGGTGGCAGGTGCCTGTAATCCCAGCCACTCAGGAGGCTGAGGCAGGAGAATCACTTAAACCTGGGAGGTGTAGGTTGCAGTGAGCCGAGACTGTGCCACTGCACACCAGTCTGGGCAACAGAGCAAGATTTTGTCTCAAAAAAAAAAAAAAGAAAAACAGGCAGCATCCATCCAGCTGGGTGAGTCAGAAATAGGAGAGTCAAGCTTATCAGTCCTCTTTCCCATGCTCTTACTCGCTCCATCACCAAGTTCGGTTGGCTTCATCTTCTAACTAGGTTGGCAATCCATTTTCTTTGCTCTATTTCTATTGTCTAGGCCACCAATATCTCTCACCTGGACGATGGTAACTGCGTAGGATGGTCTGACTGTCCCAACCAAAACTCTGCTGCAAGTTAATTGCCACTGTGAATTAAGAATGGAACCTTTGGGCCGGGCGCGGTGGCTCAAGCCTATAATCCCAGCACTTTGGGAGGCCGAGGTGGGTGGATCACGAGGTCAAGAGATCGAGACCATCCTGGTCAACATGGTGAAACCCCGTCTCTACTAATACAAAAAATTAGCTGGGCACGGTGGCGCGTGCCTGTAATCCCAGCTACTCAGGAGGCTGAGGCAGGAGAATTGCCTGAACCCAGGAGGCGGAGATTGCGGTGAGCCGAGATCGCGCCATTGCGCTCCAGCCTGGGTATCAAGAGTGAAACTCCGTCTCAAAAAAAAAAAAAAAAAAAAGAATGGAACCTTTGGCTGGGCACGGTGGCTCACGCCTGCAATCCCAACACTTTAGGAGGCTGAGGCAGGAGGATCATGAGGTCAAGAGATCGAGAACATCCTGGCCAACATAGTGAAACCCCGTCTCTACTATAAAATACAAAAATTAGTTGGACATGGTGGCGCATGCCTGTAGTCCCAGCTACTCAGGAAGCTGAGGCAGGAGAATCACTTGAACCCGGGAGGTGGAGATTGCAGTGAGCTGAGATTGCGCTACTGTGCTCCAGCCTGGCGACAGAGCAAGACTCCATCTCAAAAAAAAAAAAAAGGAACCTTTAAGAAGTGATTAGGTCATGACATGTAACTGCACAATTGGGCTCCTGATAAAAGGATGAGTTCAACCCCCATTTCCTCTCTCGCCTTCCGCCATATCACCCTGGCCGGATGATGGTGCCATGACTGTGAGCCAAATAAACTTCTGTTCTTTATAAATCTCCCAGTGATAGCATTCTGTGATAGCAGCACAAAATGGACTAAGACGGTCTCTTCATTGGTTCCTTGGCAATCCCTCTGGTGTTCCCTTAAGATGTTCTGAACACAGTGGACGAAATGATCTTTCCAAAATAACACACCTGGTCATCCTATCACCTGCTTCCTGGTTTAAAACTCTTCAGTGTCATATCCTGCTTTTGACCTAAAAAATCAAACTCCTAACCATGACCTCCAGTCCTGGCATGCTGGGGCCTTGGCCTACATCTCCTGGTCCATCTTCACTCTCTTCGCTCAAGTGCAGTGTTCTGACCACACATTGGCCTCTTTCAGTTTCCCCAACAACTGTGTTTCTCTCTGCCACGGAGCCTCTGCACAGGCTGTTTCCTCTGCTGAAATGCCTCCCACCCCAAACTACTTAATTCTCATTCATCATTCAGTTCTCAAGACTCCCTCCGGGAAGCCTTCCCTCACCGCTCTGTTCACTGCCCTTGCAAAGCCAGGTTTCTCTCCTTCAGTACTTCTCGGGTTGTTATTACAACCTTCTGGGCACATCCGCTGAACAATGCCCATCTCCCCCATTAGACTGCAAATTCCTTCAGAACAGGGTCCTTGTTTGTTTTGTTCCCTCTGCATCATGACAGCAGGGGTGACACCCAGATAAATATCTTTTGAATAAATGTTGGGCCTGGTTTAGTCAACAGGCAAAAGGACTATATTCAGAATAACAAATATACACTGACCACTCCCAAGGACAGAAGGAAAATTTAAGAATTTTGTGTCCTAGCACAAGAAGGCTGTGCTCCTCACAAAGGTATAAAACCTAATAAAATATCAAGCTAGAGGGCTTATTTATACCCAAGACACTAAACAGAAATGAGCTTCTCACAGGAAGATTTCAGAAATGAATCAGCAAATGCAAAACTATTTTTTTCTAGGATAACCTTGCTGGAAAGAAAGTCAAGTATTTTCCTGGCAGGCCCCCTAAGCCTGGTGAAAATGGTGAGAACTAAACACAGCTCTGAGCTATTTATATAGGACACTCCATGTTCTTGCTGATTAAGTACACATTTTCACAAGTTCACTCTTTTTCATGAAGAATGGTCTTACTGTTTTCCCTAGCACTGCTTTCAGACTCTCCCCTGAGATTTACAAGTACAGGATAGAGCTCTAAATTCATTCTATCCAACCACTGCTTCACCCATGTTGGAGACTTGCAAAAACGTCTATAAACCAACTATTAGGGGAGGCAGAGAAAGGCAAGCATTCAGTTCCTTTTCCTTTAAAGACTGCAACACTGGCCAGACGCAGTGGCTCACGCCTGTAATCCCAGCACTTTGGGAGGCTGAGGCGGGCACATTACCTGAGGTCAGGAGTTCAACACCAGCCTGACCAATATGATGACGCCCTGTCTCTACTGAAAATACAAAAATTAGCTGGGGGTGGTGGCATGTGCCTGTAATTCCAGCTACTCGGGAGGCTGAGACAGGAGAATCGCTTGAACCCAGGAGGTGGAGGTTGCAGTGATCCAGGATCGCTCCATTCCACTCCAGTCTGGGCAACAGGAGCAAAACTGAATCTCAAAAAAAAAAAAAAAAACAGTTGCAACACCAATGACTCTGAATTTCACCAGGTCATCTGTTAGGTGCCAGGTACTGTGCCAGTTGTTTACTGCACTGGTTCATTTAACCTTTGCAATAATCCTGTGATGAAGGTATTATCACCTTTATCATCTTGGGAAACTGATGCCCAAAGAGGGATCACTGGACTATCAATAAGCAAATCAAAATTTCAACCTGTCAATCAACTCTCTGCCAATCCCACATATAAATGCTTTTGAATTCAGTTTTTAGATGCTGCTTCTAGACAGATAACCTCCTCCTGAAGAATCCATAGAGCTTTTCAACAAAAAGTAATCTTTTAGGGTCTTAAGTTCTGTTATTTCTCAAAACTTTTATGATACATAGCACTTGTAAATAAAATGTCTAATCAAAACACTAGAATTTGCTAAAATTAAAAGCTTAATTCTGCATTTCCATTTAAAGTCTTGTTATGTCAATTTATTTATTTTTAATTTAATTTTTTTTTTTAAGATGGGGTCTCGCTCTGTTGTCCAGGCTGGAGTGCAGTGGCACCATCTCGGCTCACTACAACTTCTACCTTCCAGGTTCAAGAGATTCTCCTGCCTCAGCCTCCTGAGTAGCTGGGATTACAGGCATGCGCCACCATGCCCAGCTAATTTTTATGTTTTTAATAGAGAAGGGATTTCGCCATGTTGGCCAGGCTGGTCTCGAACTCCTGACCTCAAGTGATCCATTGGCCTCAGTGTCCCAAAGGGCTGGGATTACCCAGGCGTGAGCCATTGCGCCCAGCCATGTTATGTCAATTTAGAGATGTTTTTGATATTTTTCAAATTTCACAGTAATCCTCATGATGCAAATGGTTTTTCTGAACACATCAAAATGAGAAAAACAGGATCATATGGAAGAAAAATCAATTTATCTATCATATGGATACAAAGACGTCCATACGATAAACGCCCATTTGTATGTTTCATACACATTCATATACAACTAAGATTTAGGAATATACTTCCTTAACTGGATCCCTTCCCAACCTTTAAAGTCTTTTCTACCTTTAAATAAACAAAACAAACAACTCCCAGGAGCCACTCCTTCCTCCTGTTTACAACACAACCAAACTGTGGGAGAGCTGTCTATGCTCACCATCTGTTTCCTCAGCTCCCACACCTCAACCCAGGCCAGTGTGGCTTTCACCTCCATCACAGCACCAAAACAGCTCAAGTTAAGGTCACCAATGACCCACACACATCCCTAAATCCCATATATTAAACAGAGGAGCAAATCTAAGAATGGATGTTATGATCTATTTGAAGCTATATCATGTGCTGCAGCTCTGTTTCACCAGCTGGCTGTGTGGATATGGACAAGTTGCTCTTAGTCTTGGTCTCCCATTGCCTGCTGTACCCAAAGAAATGAATGACAATCCAGAATTAATAACAGGTCACAACTCAAGAATTAATCAGAGAGAATTTACTGCTAATGAAGAGATATCATCAATTAGAAAAACTGATTAACTCCAGCCTGGGGCAACAGAGAAACCCTGTCTCTACTAAAAATAGAAAAATTGGCCGGGTGGGTGGTGCACCCCTACAGTCCTACCTACTTGGGGGGCTGAAGTGGGAGGATCACATGAGCCAGGGATGGAGCGGTTTCAGTGAGCTGAGATCGCACCCCACAACTGCACTCCAGCTTGGGCCACAGAGTGAGATCCTGTCTCAAAAAAAGAAAAGAAAACTCAATAACTCAAATGAAGCTTATGTGAAACCAGCTCTTTACTCTCATTTCCTTCTTTCCATTAGTTCCTAATTAATGTAAACTGCATATATATGTAGTAAAAACCTGAAGAAAAGAGCTGTGATCTTTTTGACTCAAGGCTTTTAAATATATCTCAAAATTCAGCTATAAAACACATGGTCTCTTTCCTGAAACTCTACTGTGGTATACTGATTGTTTTAAATACTCCACTGAGTATTTTATATACAAGAACTTTCATATGGAGAAGCAATAAAACATGGCAGTAATGGTTAAGATCTTGGACTGTGGAGCCAGATTGCCTGTGTTTATATCCTGGTTCCATCACTTATTGGCTGAGTTATCTTGGCCAACTTAACTTCTCTGGGCCTCAATGGGGATGATGATTATAATAGTGAGAACTAAATTGCATGAAAAGCCTGTGTTACTGTGCCTGGAACTCAGAAATGCTTAGTACACAGCAGATATCACACAGAAATAATACAACATGTGATCTTTAAAAAATCACTCAATTTCATATGAAGATATATGTTTACTATTCTTTTTATATTTTCTTGATAATGGCTGAGAATAATAACAGCTACCAATTATAGAGCACTTAGCCATTACTTAGAACTTTTGTATGACGGTCTCACTCTGTTGCCTCCGCTGGAGTGCAACAGCACGATCTCAGCTCACTGCAACCTCCATCTCCTGGTCTCAAGTGATCCTCCCACCTCAGCCTCCTAAGTTGCTGGGACTACAAGCTTGTACTACTAGACCCAGCTAATTTTCCTATTTTTTTTTTTTGCAGAGATGGGGTTTTGCCATGTTGTACAGGTTGGTCTCAAAATCCTGGGCTCAAGCAATCTGCCCACCTTGGCCTCCTAAAGTGCTAGAATTACAGGCGTGAGCCACAGTGTCCAACCATAAAGTTTTCCATATCGAATTTTAAAACAGGTTATCCTTTTAAGCCTCCAAACTTTGTATAGCTTAAGAGCAGAAATATAACTTAAAGAGATATCATGGGAGAAGATGAGTCTTAAATAGCAATTATAAAAGGAGGTTTAAGAATGTAATTATATTCTCCAACAGAAGGCTGAAAGGTTAAAGATTATTAATATATATCAAAGTTTCATTAACAAGGTAAAGAGCAACAGCGTCCTTGGGGAGATGAATACTCTCATAAGCTCTCTTGATTTCTGCAGACAAAGGTTGGAAGGACACTATTCCCTAACTGAGCAGTCCCTATCTATGCATTTGGCATTTAGTGTAGATGAATCACTGCGATTACTCCAAATCTGTTCCATCAGGATTATCACAACTTTTACAAGAAACAACCCCTGTCTTCATTGAGTTTAATAAGTTAATACTTCAACACAGCCTTTCAGTCATGTAATTACATTCTTATTTATTTATTTATTTACCAAATAAAGCAGTAAGTTATTCCTGAACGAGAAACCAAGGTTAAGAGCATCAAATCAGAGCACTTACAGCTTCTGTGGTTTGTCACAGCTTAAAGTAATAACAAAAAATAAATAGTAATAGCAGCAAGCATTTACCGAGCACCTACTACACGCTAAGTTTTTTGTACATGTCAATTAACTTAATCTTTACAATAATCCTGTGAGGAAGGTATAAGATCAAGTAACTTGTCCAAGATCACAAAGGTAGCAAGTGGAAGGCAGGAGGTTCTAGAGTCCCAAAAGAATACACTTCTAGCTAACATCTATACTAAACAGCCCCTGCAGCCCTGATCCCCTCCCCCAATATGCTACAGTTGGTGGAATCACATCACAGAAGCTGTTTCCTGTACATGCTCTTTATCATCCAAGCATTTCAACTTTGAGCCGTCATTTACAGTTCCTCTTATCACAATTAACAACAATCTACACATGGTAATCTCTAAAATACCACATAGCACTGCTCCTTATACACTAGCTCGTTTCAGCTATTTTTTCCAAATTTCTCTTCTTAAATGACATTACTGAGCACAAGGCTGGGCCTTGAGAGGCAGAGTGAAATGTCACCAGGCATTGTGCTGTGTGTTCTCTAAGTAAAAGCAGTCATTTCTATATAACAGCAATGACACACAATTATTCTCTTAAAAAAGATGGTCACTTAACACCATGCATAGGTTCCCTTATGATAGTAGCTCATACAGCCACCACCCCAATTTGTGATTCATATAACCTGTAGTCAAATTACTTCCTATCTAGGTTATTCCCTACAATTCACTATTAAAAACTGAAAATATGTATTCCACAACTTGCGTTATGAAAATCTTCCGAACAAAGATATGATCTGAAAAGATCTATCAAATTCTCAGCAATAATGGCCCTTTATGACCCAGATGAACATTTTATAAGTAGATGCCAATAACGTGATGTACAATACGGTGAAAATTTTATGTTAAGAAGTTGTCTAACGAGAAAATAAAAACTTTTCTGCCAAATAACTATTTTGAAACCTCCACAACAATATTGAGAGGATAGAGTCCAGGCAGATTTCAATGTGGAGTTATAAATACCAGGCTCCTGTCTAACTAACAAACTGCTTTGCAGTGCTTATCCCATATTGCTGATAAAACAATACTCAACAGTTAGCCTTGGTTATTGGAATAGAAAAGCTTTAAAAATCTAAATCTCAGTAAATTCCTTCCACTGATCCTGAATTTAACGGACTAGCAACTGTTTCCAGATTTTCTAGACTACCATCTCTACATCAACAGTTGACCCCTGAGGGAGTGGAGTCTCAGGCCCCTCTGAGAATCTGATGAAAGCCAGGGACCTTCTTCCCAGGGAAGGGCAAAGTTCACCAGCCTATTTCTAAGTGCCAAAAGAATACTACTCTATACTTTGTAGCAGATGAAGGGAGAAAGGTGATAACAATCTCAAACTCTGACTAAAAATCAAACTTTCCATTTGCTCAATTTGTTAGGAAAAACAGGTCTTCTCACAGATTCCAAACCAAAGACGTAGGGGCAGTGAATTAGCTTGAAGACAGCTCTGGTCAAATGCATGGGTTCTCCCACTGAGAACTCTCTTCTGAAACTCCACATGGTGGATAGTTCTTGTCTTTCAGTACTCTGCTCAAATGTTACCCTCTTGGAAAGGATTACTTTCCTGACCACCCTATGGAAAGCAGTCAGGTCCTCTTTATCACATCTTGTTCTTTTATTTTCACAATAGTATTTATTAGTATTCCAGAATACTTCATCTATTTTCTTATTTACTTATTTTGTCTCCTCTATTCGAGTATAAGCTCCATAGGTGTAAGGACCATGTTGGTCTTGTTCCCTACTGAATTATTAGTACATGGAATGCAGTGGGCATTTAATACATATTTGTTAAATAATTAAAACTAAAAGATAGGATAGTGATTTTGGTATCAACTACCAGGCCTTTAACTGTGAGTTAGAATTCTCTCTCTTTCCATAATCTGAGGGTCCATATCAGCAAGTATTTATTGAGCACCTACTGTGCGCCAGGCACTGTTGCAGGCACAAGGTATACAGCAGTGAGTAAGTCAGACAAGTATCTTTGCTCTAAAGACCCTGTATTTTAGTGTACTGCTAGGAATAAGCAGAAGTCTTGCTCACTACAATGCCTGGGAGATCCAGAACACCCTCTACAAACCTTCCTTGAGAGGAGCTACGGGAGATCCCCAAACGAAAGGCAAACATTCTCCAAAGGGGAATTCCAAAGCAAGAATCAGGGGTTTCCCTAAACCAGTTGGGCGGCTCTTCCCACATGCTCTGTTCACCTAGGGGAAACCCAATCAGCAGAGCTCAAGTAACGAAAAAACTTGGGGCAAGGGCTACTGTTTCTAGGACTTGGAGGTGGTGAGGCGAGGAACCAGGAAACAGAGCGACAAGGAATCGTAGCAAAACCCCTGAGCTGGAACCCTGAGGAATAAGCTCTGGTTGTCACCAACTTGCTAGGTGACCTTGGGCCAGTCCCGAGCTGCCCAGGCATCACTTCCCCCGGGAGTATAATAAGCAGAAGGTCAAGAGGGTGGAATTCGGGATAGCGGGGAAGCGGAGGCCAGGAGGCCGGGCCGAAGCCGGATAGGGTAGGACAACGGCCGGCATGCTGAGGCCAGCGCGGGGCCAGGAGGGGGCGGCTCACCCACCGAGCGCCACCTGGCAGGCCCTGCGCAGCTGGGAGTGCTGGGGCCGCTTCACCTCCTTGTCGGCTAGGATCTTCTCCAGGGCACGGGACACGAACATGCTCTTGGTCTGGCTCTCCTGCATGGCCCCGGCCCGGCGGGGGCTGACAGCCCCGCGGGCTGGCGGCGCGAGCGAGGTGGCGAGCGAGGCAGCGGGCACGGCCTCCCGGCCCGCACCGGCCGCGTCCGTCCGTGCCGCCCAGTCAGGAAGCTACGCCTCGGCCCCACGGCGCCGCCATGTTGGAGCGCGTCACGTGACCACGTGACTGACGAGGCAGCTACTGCCGCTTGGCGTCCGTCGGCCCCGTGACCCCCAGCGGGGCGGAGCCTACGCCTCGGGGCGGGGCGGAGCCTACGCCTCGGGGCGGGGCGGAGCCTACGCCTCGGGGCGGGGCGGAGCCTACGCCTCGGGGCGGGGCGGAGCCTACGCCTCGGGGCGGGGCGGAGTCAGGTAGGCGCGAGGCGAGGGGCGAGGGTAGAAGGAGGAAGAAGAGAAGGTGGGGAGCGGGGTGGGCGAGGGCGAAAGGTAGAGGGGACGTAGGGGCTAAAGAAAGGTGAAAGGGAGGAGAAGTGGTAATGGAAGTGAGAGAAGGAAAGCGCGGGATAACGGGAGGTGAAGGGAAGCATGAGAATGGAGATGACGCGGGTAAGAGATGAGGAAGAGAAGAAGGGGAACGGTGACAATGAGAGATGATAAAGGGGAAAGAGGAGAGGTGAGGGAGCGAGGACTGGAATGAATGGGAGCTGGTGAATGAATGAGAGGTGATGGGGAGTGAGAGGCGTCAGGAGGAAGGGGGTGAAAAGAGGAGGGGAGGGCGGGCACGGCGGCTCACGCCTCTAATCCCAGCGCTTCGGGAGGCCGTGGCGGGAGCATCGCTTGAGCCCAGGAGTTCGAGACCAGCCTGAGCGACATAGAGAGAATCTTTCAATACAAAATAAAATATAAAACAATTAGCTGGGCCTGGTGGCGCTGCTTGTGGTTCCAGCTACTCAGGAGGCTGAGGTGGAAGGATTGCTTGAGCCTGGGAGGTTGAGGCCGCAGTGAGCTGTGGTGGCGCCACTGAACTCCAGCCTGGGCCACAGAAGGAGACCCCGTCTCAACAAGAGAAAATAAAAAAAAAAATGGGGGGAGGTGATGTAGTTATGGAGGAGATGAGGTGGTGTGGGAAGAGGTGAGAGGGAAGCACAAAAGTAAGAAAAAGTGAGGGGAGAGGAAGGAGAGGGAAAATGAAAGGAAAGAGAGGTAAACATGAGAAGAGGTGAAAGAGTAGGAGAAAGGGTGAGGGAGAGGAGGTAGGAAGAGGAGCTATCAGGTGAAGAGCCAAAAAGAAGGAAAAAGATGAAGAGAGGAACAGAAGTTAAAGGGGAAAGGGAAGAAGTTAGGAAAAGAGGAAAGATTTAAAAGGAATGGTATGTAGGAAGGAGGTGAAGGGGAGAGAGGTGAGGAAGAATGGAAAGAACATGCTGGGGGAAGAGAAGAGGAAATGGAAGGGGTGGAGGGTAAGGGGAGGTAAAAGGAAGAGAGACGAAGAGAGGGAAGGTATGTTTATGTCCACAAGCAGGGTTTCATGACGGCCACTGGCAAGATACACACATCCATATGACCTTCCTGTCACAGCAGCAGTGACCTTGCAGTTCAGTGAACTGTTTATTGAGTGCACAACTGTGCATGGTGCCGCCAGGAAGCACTTACGTCCCTCTGGAGTTGATCCTGTTATAAACCTGTGGACCCTCACAGTGCAGTGAACAGGACCTGGGCCTTGCGAGGCAGGGGAAGAAAGCCAGATGGCCAGTGGCACACAGCCTGCAAATGAGTGTTGGAGGACAGATACTCTGGCCCCAAGGCAGCTTCCACTCCATCTCACAACAAAGATGCTATCACAACAGCCGTTAGTGGTGTCCCCTGGACCCCTTCACCTGCCTCCCCCAAGGGCAGCTGTGGGCATATGCAAAGACAGTTGTTTTTCTTGGAAACCTCAGAAGCAGAGACATCCCAGGCAGGCATGCTCCAATGCTCAGGTCTCAGTTCAGATGTCTCTGGGAAGCCTCCGATCAGCCTGTCTTAGGGAGCCCCCTCTCTCCCTAGCTGATGTTTTCCACAGCATTTTCTGAGCTTTTGTATGTGTTGACTATTTGTTGTTCTCAGTAAAGCATAGCGGCAGGGGGAAGCTGTGTCCCCAGAGCCTGGGTCCTCTGTCATGTTGAATGTTTTATGGCCATAAATTCTGTAAGTTCCACTGCTTGTAATGCAATTTTGCAGTCATTCCCAGCAATAGGTAGAGTTTGTTTCTCTACCAGCCTGAACCTGGACTAACCTTGTGACTGGTCTTGACCAATAGAATGCGACAGAAAAGAGGCTGCACAAGTCCCAGCCTGCATCAACAGGCCTGGCTCACTTCTTCCTTTGCTGCCTCGGAATGCTGCACGACACTTGGGAGCAGCCTTGCGCCCAGGGCAGTGGCTCACGCCTGTAATCCCAACATGGGAGGCTGAGACAGGAGGATCACTTGAGCCCAGGTATTAGAGACCAGCCTGGGCAACATATCAAGACCCCAATGCTACAAAAAAAATTAAAAAATTAGCCAGGAGTGGGTGATGCCTGCCTGTAGTTCCAGCTACTTGGAAGGCTGAGGTGGGAAAATTGCTTGAGCTCAGGAGGTGGAGGCTGTAGCGAGCTGTGACTGCACCACTGCCCTCTGGTCTAGGAGACAGAGCAAGATCCTGCCTCAAACAACAATAACAACAAAATGGTAGTAGCCTCAGAAGAAAGAGCACGTGAAGAGGGAGCCCAGTTGTTCCAGCTCTTCCAGCTGACCCACCAGCTGAATACAGCAGCATGGATGACTGGCGAGACCAGCAGAAAAACTGCACAGCCCACCCGCAGAATAGCAAGAAAACAACAAATCATTACTTTATGCCACTACATTTTGGGGTGTTGCTTGTTACATAGCCATAAATCACTGAGACGCATCTCAGTCCTGATGTGTTGAATGAATGAATGAGTGACTGACTGAATGTGTGAAATTCTCAGAAGAGTACAGTGCAGCAGTCTGGCGAGTAACATATTTTGAGCCACCACCCCCCCACCCCGGCCAAAGCAAGGCCAGACTATGTCACTCCCCTGCCAAAAATCCAACAGAGGCTCCCTGTTGCCCTTGGAATTAAGTCCAAGTTCAGTATCACGCTGTGGCCAACAAGGTGTGATAGGGGCCCTGCCATTTTCTCTGACCTCATCTCCCTTCTCCTTTTCTCCTCCTCAGGACTCTCTGCTCACTCTGGGCTCCTTTTTGTTCCCATCGAGGGCTTGGCTTACGCATTTCTGTCTCTCTTAATCAGTGCCTCTCAATGAAGGCAGTACCACCCCCAGGGACATTTTGAAATTTCATTGGGGGATATTTTTGTTGTTGTAATAGAGGGAGCAGGAATGCTAGATAACATCCTGCATACAGCTGAACAATCCTATATAACCAACTATTCTATGTGTGCCGCACGGCCAGACACGCCTGGAGATGAAAAACTTATTGATAATCTGAACCTAGAACCTAAATCTGCTTTACATATAAAGTAATTTTTGTGTAGTTTTAATAGCAGCACTTTTTTTAGAAATGCAAACATCATTGTAATTCAAAGGGGAAAAATATGTATGTATTTTGAGACGAGGTTTTACTCCATCACCCAGGCTGGAGTGCAGTAGCATGATCATAGCTCACTGCAGCATCAACCTCCTGGGCTCATGTGATCCTCTCACCTCAGTCTCCTAGGTAGCTAAGCTAGGATTACAGGAGCATGCAACACCATGCCCAGCTAATTTGAAAATATGTTTTTGCAAAGATGGGGGTCTCCCTATGTTGTCCCTGCTGGTCTAGAACTGCTGGCTCAAGAAATCCTCCCACCTTTGCCTCCCAAAGTGCTGAGATTACACATGTGTGCCACCATGCCTGGCTAATTTTTAAATATTTCTTTTGAGACAGAGTCTCACTCTGTTGCCCAGGCTGGAGTGCAGTGGTATGATTATGGCTCACTGCAGCTTCCACCTCTCAGTTTCAAATGATCCTCCAAATTTAGCCTCCAGAGTAGCTGGGACTACAGTGTGTGCCACCATACCTGGTTAATTTTTAAATATTTTTGTGGAGATAGGGTCTCCCTATGTTGCCCAGGTTGGTCTCAAACCCCTGGTCTCAAGTGTTCCTCCTACCGCCACCTTCCAAAGTGCTGGATTACAGGACTAAGCTACCACTCCTGGCCAGAAAAAATGTATTTTTTCTAGAAATTTACCAAATATCATTTACCATTTCAAAGCCACATTGCTGTCATTTACATCAGTCATGGTATCTGATTTGCTGCTAGGGAACCCCGGCCAGCCTGCAGAAATAGCTGTGGCAATTCCAGGGGATCCCACTTTTAGGTTCGAGCATCTGCCTGCTTCATTACGTCTTCTAGTGTAATTGTATCTGAACATTTATCTATTGAAATAAAATTTGCAAATTATACATTGCATTCCTTTTGTGTCACCTTCATAGTCTGATTAAAACTGTGTGTAGAAAGATTTCATTATCTATGAATTTCCTATCAGAATAGCTAACAAAGGGCTTGGATTTATAAAAGGGGGTGTGTGGTATCTGTTGGGGTTGGAAAGCACTGACGGCTGCCCCCTTCCCACCACTCTGCTCTCAGCTCGATGTCACCCACAAGGTCACCAACCTCCCAGTTTTATTCCCACATCATCTTTTTTGAGACGGAGTCTTGCTCTGTCACCCAGGCTGGAGTACAGCAGCACGATCTTGACTCACTGCAACCTCTGCCTCCTGGGTTCAAGCAATTCCCCTGCCTCAGCCTCTACCACATCCGGCTAATTTTTTATACTTTTTGGTAGAGATGGGGTTTCACCACGTTCGCCAGGCTGGTCTTGAACTCCTGACCTCAAGTGATCTGCCCGCCTCAGACTCCCAAAGTGCTGGGATTACAGGTGTGAGCCACCCACAACCGGCCTCCACATCTTCTTTTCGTAGTTGCACTGAACTGAATTTGAAATGGTGGTGTTTATTTATCTGTGTAGTAGTTATCTATTGCTGCACGATAAATGACTTGACAGTAACTTAAAAGCAAAATTTCTTATCTCACAGTTTCTGTGGGTCAGGAATTTGGAAGCAGCAAGTGTGGTTCTGGATCTGGATCTGTCGTGACATTGCTGTTGAGCTGTCAGCTGGGGCTGCAGTAAGATAAGCCTCAACTGAGGCTGGAGGATTGACTTCCAAAGAGGCTCCCTCTTATGGAACAGAGGTCTCAGTTCTACTTCTCTCTGAAGAGCCGTTTGCATGTGCTCATGCTGTGGTAGCTCATGTTTCCCAGAGTAAGCGACCTAAGAGAAAATGAGAGGGAGGGAGGGAGAGGGATGAAAAGGGAAAGAGACAGACTGAATGAAGCAGAAGCAATTTTTTTTTTTTGAGACAGAGTGTCAGTCTCACCCAGGCTGGAGTGCAGTGGCATGATCTCAGCTCATTGCAACCTCCGCCTCTTGGGTTCAAGCAATTCTCCTGCCTCAGCCTCCCAAGTGGCTGGGACTACAGCCGCGTGCTACCATGCCTGGCTAATTTTTTGTATTTTTAGTATAGACGGGGTTTCACTGTGTTAGCCAGGCTGGTCTCAATCTCCTGACCTTATGATCCATCCACCTCAGTCTCCTAAAGTACTGGGATTACAGGCGTGAGCACCGCACCTGGCCCAAAGCAATTTTTATGACCAGTTCCAAAGTGGCCTACCATGCAGTCTGACCAGGAGTGCTATTTTGGCGACTCAAATACCATGGTAGGTATAAATATGGGTGATGTGGTCTTAAAATGGTGAGCAATATTTGGTAAAGTTCTAGACAAAATGCAATTTTCTTTTACACATAGTTGTGTGAGAAGCGAGTGGCTAAGTCCAGCCCACATTCAAGGGGAGAATTATTAGGCTCCATCTTTAAAGGAAACTTGGGTTTCCACAATGCATTTGCTCACTTATCATCTTGTCTTCCACAGGCAGAATGTGAATTCCATGAAGGCAGAGACATTGTCTGTCTTGTCCATAGCTCCATGCCCAGAAAACATAGTAGGTGCTTAATAAATATTTATGGAATGAATGAATGAATGAATGAATGGAGGTGGCTTGAGTGGAGTTTACAGGATTTCATATTCAATTGGCAGTTATTTGGAAGACCCCTTGTATGTTTCTATATAGTAGGCACAATAATGGCCTTTAAAGATGCCACAGTTGCTGGCAAAACATCCCTGTTTCAGCAAGAAAGATGAAGGAATAGTGTCAGGATCCATTTTCCTCTTGTTCCTTAAAAATAGAAACTTTGACTGGGCCTGGTGGCTCACTCCTGTAATCCAAGCACTTTGGGAGGCTGAGATGGGTAAATCACCTGAGGTCAGGAGTCTGAGACCAGTCTGGCTAATGTGGAGAAACCCTGTCGCTACAAAAAATACAAAAATTAGCTGAATGTGGTGGTGTGCTCCTGTAGTCCCAGCTACTAGGGAGGCTGGGGCAGGAGAATCACTTGAACCTGGGAGGTGGAGGTTGCAGTGAGCTGAGATTGCATCACTGCACTCCAGCCTGGGCAACAGAGCAAGACTCTGTCTCAAAAAAAGAAAAAGAAACTTCAGTCAGGCTCGGCTCACAGCTATAATCCCAGCAATTTGAGAGGCTGAGGCAGGAGGATCACCTAAGCCAGGAGTTTGAGACCAGCGGGGGAGTATATCGAGACCCCCATCACCATAAAAAAATAGAAAAAGTAGCTGGGTGTGGTGGCATGCACCTGTGGTTCCAGCTACTTAGGAGGCTGAGGCAGGAGGATTGCTTGAGCCTCAGGAGGTTGAAGCTGCAGTCAGCCATGATTGCGCCACTGCATCCTAGCCTGGGCCGACAAAGCCAGACTCTGTCTCTCTTAAAAAAAAAAAAAGAAAAAAAAAAGAAACTTCAAATTTTAGCTGGATACATGACTTCCCGGATTAAGGACCACATTTTTCAACCCCTCTGGTTGTGCCACATTTACTGTTATTTACTCACATAGTAAATTCTGACAGATTGGATGCAATTTACAGGAAGTGCCTTTCTTCTGCTTTTCCTTGGTTCTGTTGACTGGAATGCAGGCTTAACAGTTGGAGCTCTGGCAGCAATTTTTTTTTTTTTTTTCTGAGACCGAGTCTCGCTGTGTCACCCAGGCTGGAGTGCAGTGGCAGAATCTTGGCTCACTGCAACCTCTGCCTCCTGGATTCAAGCAATTCTTCTGCCTCAGCCTATAGAGTAGCTGGGACTACAGGTTCATGCCACCACACCCAGCTAATTTTTCATATATATATATATATATTTTTTTTTTTTAAGCAGAGACAGGGTTTCACTGTGTTAGCCAGGAAGGTCTTGATTTCCTGAACTCGTGATCCACCCGCCTTGGCCTGCCAAAGTGCTGGGATTACAGGCGTAAGCCACTGCACTCAGCCAAGAGTTTTTTTTAAAAACTGTGCCCTCCTGTGGGTGCTTTCTCCCTAGCCTTGCCTAGGGGAGGAACTCTGGCCAGGCCCCTGTCCACTCTGCCCTGGCTGGGCTGTTCTCCTTCTGTCTTCTCCAGTCTAGGAGGCGGTCTCTGGGTCTGCCCCCTTTCTGTCTCTTCTTCTCTTTCCCCACTGCAGGTATCTTGTGGCCAATCTCTGTATTTGTCCAGCTCTCCTCTATTCTTTCCCTATTTCTCTCTCTGTCCACATTTTTGTGTCCCCGCCCCTGTGGTCTTATGTCTCCCTTTCTCTCTCACTGTTCTCTCTCTCTCTTTCAGTTATGATGGCCAGATTTAAAAAATAAAAATACAGGATGTTCAGTTAAATTAGAATTTCAGGTAGACAACAAATACTTTTTTTAGTATAAGAAGGTCCCATGCAATAATTGGGACATGATTATACTCAAAAGTAGTCACTATTTACCTGCAATTCAAATCTAGCTGGGCATATTGTGTTTTGTCTAGCAATCCTACTCCCAGTTCCCCTCTACCTAGCAGCTATGCTAGACTACTAGAAAATTTAAAAAAAATTTTTTTTTTTTTTTTTTTTTTTTTTTTTTTTTTTTTTTTTTTTTTTTTTTGAGACGGAGTTTCGCTCTTGTTACCCAGGCTGGAGTGCAATGGCGCGATCTCGGCTCACCGCAACCTCCGCCTCCTGGGTTCAGGCAATTCTCCTGCCTCAGCCTCCTGAGTGGCTGGGATTACAGGCACGCGCCACCATGCCCAGCTAATTTTTTATATTAGTAGAGACGGGGTTTCACCATGTTGACCAGGATGGTCTCGATCTCTTGACCTTGTGATCCACCCGCCTCGGCCTCCCAAAGTGCTGGGATTACAGGCGTGAGCCACCGCGCCCGGCCTTAAAAAAAATTTTTTAAGACAAAGTCTTGCTCTGTCTCTCAGGCTGGAGTACAGTGGTGTAGTCATAGCTCACTGTAGCCCTGACCTCCCAAGCTTAGGCAATCCTCCCACCTCAGCCTCCTGAGTGGCTGGGACTGCAGGTGCACACCACCACACTGGCTAGTTTTTAAATTTTTTTATAGGGACAGAGTTTCACCATGTTGCCCAGGCTGGTCTCGAACTCCTGGCCTCAAATGATCTCCCCGCCTTGGCCTCCCAAAGTGCTGGGATTATGGGCGTGAACCACCATGCTCGGGCGCAGTCTTTGAAACAGATTCATCATCAGAGTGACAGAGAGAAGGCACCTGGGTCCCTGACATTCTGGAAAGTCACATCAATTCTGGGATGCTTACTTACTGATTTTTACATGAAATAGAAAGAAACGGCTGGGTGTCATGGCTCACACCCTAATCCTAGCAGTTTGGGAGGCTGAGGCAGGTAGATCACGAGGCCAAGAGATTGAGACCATCCTGGCCAACATGGTGAAAACCTGTCTCTACTAAAAATATAAAAATTAGCTGAGCATGGTGACACAGGCCTGTAGTCCCAGCTACTTGGGAGGCTGGGGCAGGAGAATCGCTTGAACCTGGGAGGTGGAGGTTGCAGTAAGCCAGATCACGCCACTGCACTCCAGCCTGGTGACAGAGCGAGGCTCCATCTCAAAAAAAAAGAAAGAAAGAAACACGTTTTATTTTGGTTTTCCATTCCTGGCAGCAGAACCTGATCCCTGACTAATAAAGTTGGCAACTGGCAGTGTCTGCTCCGACTCCCTGCTTTCCTCTGAGGGATATGTCGCTCCATGATGTGGTAACACACACGTCACTCGGGGCCTGTGGCTGTGCCTGCCGACTGCCTGTCCAGCTTGTTTCTTCCCACTATACAGAGGCACTCTTTATACTTCTGGCCATACTGGTGACCTCTGGGCTGCTCCCAGGGTGCCTGTCTCTATGTGTCATTGCTCAAGCTGTCCCCAGCCCCGACTCCCCCATTTTCCTTGAAATGTGTCTTTTCTTTTTTCTTTATTTTCGAGACTGACTCTTGCTCTGTCGCCCAGGCTGGAGTGCAGTGGTGCAATCTTGGCTTACTGCAACCTCTGCCTCCTGGGTTCAAGTGATTCTTCTGCTTCAGCCTCCCAAGGAACTGGGATTACAGGCACCCGCCACCAAACCTGGCTAATTTTTGTAACTTTTTTTGTTGTCGTTGAGACAGAGTCTCACTCCGTTGCCAGGCTGGAGTGCAGTGGCACGATCTTGGCTCCCCACAACCTCCATTTCCCGGGTTCAAATGATTCTCCTGCCTCAGCCTCCCAAGTAGCTGAGACTACAGGCATGTGCCACCAAGCCCAGCTAATTTTTGTATTTTTTTAGTAGAGATGGAGTTTCACCATGTTGGCCAGGATGGTCTCGATCTCTTGACCTCGTGATCCACCCATCTCAGCCTCCCAAAGTGCTGGGATTACAGGTGTGAGCCATCGCACCCAGTCAACTTTTTTATTTTTAGTAGAGATGGAGTTTCACCATGTTGTCCAGGCTGGTCTCGAACACCTGACCTAAAGTGATCTGCATGCCTCGGCCTCCCAAAGTGCTGGGATTACAGGAGTGAGCCTCCATATACCTGGCCTGAAATGTATATTTTTCATGTGTACTTTAAGGCAAAACTCAAATGCAACCCCTTCAATTCTGAGGTCAGGGCTAGGAGGGGTGTTCGAGGCAGAAGCATCGTTTGGCTGGGCCTCATATGAAGGAGGAGCCTCAAATGTAGACTTTTGAAATTTTCTACAAAGAAGACAGCATGTACATGTGTGTATAATGTATGTGTATTATATGTATATGTGTGTTTTATGTATATAATTTATAACGCAAATTGTATTCTGCTTGTTTGTGTTCTTTGTGTCCAGTTGCACTAAAAAAATGCTAATTTCTTCAATGTAAATATCTAACACACCGCAGTTGTGGGATTTATTTTTGTCCCTGTGTCTTGGTTTGGGCTCCACCAAGAGACAACCCTATGAGAGGACTCCAGTGTATTTGGGAGGTGATCCCAGAACCCATCAACAGGGGCATGGGATGGAGCAGGGAAGGGAAGGGAAGGCAACTGATGCAGGTGTGACACCAGCCAGTGACCTCTGAGGGTACCAGGGCTCAATCCCACTGGGGACCTGGGGTGCCAGTGTAGACCTGCCTGAGTTACCCCAGCTGAGGGGTGAGGAAACCGGGAGGTTCATTCGCCAGGTTCCCGTCTGTCATTGCATAAGGGCTGCTCTAGGGACATTAACTCCAACACTGGGTCCTGCACTCAGGCTACCAGCCCCTAGACCCCCAGGGCCAGAACATAGCAGGTGCCTGCAGACAGCAGCTTCCTCCAGTGAGTAGAAGTGAGTTCCCAGGGCAGACAACTGGTGGCACTGACAGTGTCTGCTACGCACTATTTAGGTACTTTATTGGTTTAAAATATGCCAGACTCTAGCCCTGAGTGCTGTCTCTGGCTGCAGATGTGTGTTTAGCTAAGACAGGGCAAACCAGAAATGCCAAACAGTGAATACCCTGGGGCAAGTCCGGCAGGGAAGAACAGACAGCACTGTAAGGTTCTCTGCTCTGTCTCCTAGAGGTGCCCTGGGGTCTGGGCCTCAGGTGCCCACAGGGGTGTCTGGCCTAATCCCCCCCTCAGGCTTCCTTTCCTTCCCAGTTTTACTTCCCCACTCTTTCACTGCTGCTTCCTGGAAGCACCCCCAAATAAATCAATTGCACCCAAATCCTTGTCTGAAGATGTGCTTCTGGGGAACCCAACTGTAGTGGACAGAAATCATATTAGACCCCAAAGATTCCCATATCCTTATCCCTAGGATCTGTGAATACTTGGCCTTACATGGCAAAAAGAACTTTGCAGGTGGGATTAAATGAAGACTATTGAGACGGGAAGATTATTCTGGATTATCTGGGTGGGTCAAATGTAATCACAGAGGTCCTTATAAGAGGGAGGCAGGGAGGTCAGGGAGAGGGAGGCAGGGAGGTCAGGGTCAGAGGAGATATGATGACAGAAGCAGAGATTGGAGTGTTGCTGTTACTGGCATTTTTTTTTTTTTTTGACATGAGAGCCTTCAGAATGACGTTACCGGCTTTAAAGATTGAGGCAGGGGCTGGGCATGGTGGCTCAGGCCTGTAATCTCAGCGCTTTGGGAGTCTGAGGCAGGAGGATGGCTTGAGCCAAGGAATTTGAGATCAGCCTGGACCTTGTCTCTACAAAAAATTAAAAAATTAGTGGGGTGTGGTGGCACACACTCGTGGTTCCTGCTACACAGAAGGCTGAGGTGGGAGGATTGCTTGATCCCAGGAGGTTGAGGCTGCAGTGAGCAGTGATTACACCACTGCACTCTAGCATAGTCTAAAAAAAACAAAAGATACTGGGTAGCCAAGAAGTATGACACATGTCCCCCACAGGTAACCTTTAGATAAGCCACAGAGAGAAGGAGGGCCCTTCCAGGTGAAAGGAAGTTTCCAGAAACTCCTCACCCCTTTCCCAGAAAGTTCTGGATAACCTGCCTCTTTATTAGTGTATAATTAAAAGTGAATATAAATACAGCTGCCAACAGCCTCTATGCCACTACTCTGGGCACATGGCCCATGGGTTAGCCCTGCTCTGCAAGTAGCAGTACCTCTGCTGCTGCAGTCACTGCTGTTTCAATCAAAGTTGCTGTCTAACACCACTGACTTGCCCTTGAATTCTCTCCTGGATGAAGCCAAGAACCCTCCCAGGCTAAGCCCCAAATTTAGAGCTCACTTGCCTTGCATCAGTCTGGCTTGGCTCTCCCATGCAGAGTTCTTGGTTGAACACAGCAGAGACAGACCCAGGCAGAGATCTCTAGTCGCCTCGTCCAGCATCATTCTTTCTTTCCTCTTTAGCAACATAGCTCTTATTTTTGGTTGAGGACCTAACTGCTCAACTAAAGACTACCCATTCCTGCCTTCCTTGTACTGTGGTCTTGTGATTAAGTTCTAGCTATGAGATATAAGCAAAGGATTAGGAGGAACTTTCAGGTGGTCTCCTAAAAGGGGAGGGGCATGTTTTTCTTTATCCTTTCCTCTTCTCTCCTGGCCAGAATGTGAACACAATGGCTGGAGTTTGGGCAGCTATTTTAGACCTTGAGGCAATGTGTTACATGGAGCCAGAGCACCAAGACACAAGGATACCAGGTCTCTGAAGACCTGGACTTCTGACCTCTGTATGTTTTTCACAAAGAGAAAATCAACTATCTTGTTTAAGCCACAGTTGTTTTGGGGTTTTCTGTTGTGTCCAAACCAACCCAATCAATATACAAACTGTTGCTAACTTCAACTACAAAAATGCTTTCCTAGAATGATGATGGGTCGTTTTCTGATTCACGTTAAAATGAATCAGAAGACTGGAGAATCAGGCCCAGAAAATAGGTGGAAAATGAGGGATGTGAAGGGTTCAGAAATTGCACCAAAGAAGATTCTGGAAAGGAAGCTGCTGCCGTCTTGGCTGGATATTGGACCCCTACTCTTGGCCTTGCCTCCGGGGCTGCCACTGGAAACAAGATACTAGTCAGATGTCACCATCACTCCTTGCAGAACAAGTCTAAACCTCCTGCTCTTTTGTGTTTCTTACTCCAGATTTGAAGTCCTGAGCCAACACATCTGCACCCCAGCTGCTGGCTGCAGCACACACTCAGCTCTTCTGGTTAGCATTCTACCCTCTTCTGAGTCAGCAGGAGGCTGTGGAATCATGAGGTCAGACCCTTCATGGGCCTTCTATCCACAGAAGTAGTCTTACTCCCTGTTTTGATTATCTACTGCTGTATAACCATCTACTCCTTAGTGGCTTAAAACAACAATTGATGATTGCTCACCATGCTCTGGGTTGACTAGGATCAGCTGTGTGGCTCTTGTGCTGCATGTGGTCTTAACTAAATCTGAGGTCATCAGTGGGGTCTCAACTGTGTTGAAATGTCTGCAGTGGTTCACTCACACATCTGGGGCCTTGACGGGGACAGCTGAAATGCTGGGATAGCTGGGATACCTGGACTTCTCCCTGTGTGAAGGCCTCTTCCTATGTGGTTTCTTCAGCAGGGTGGCCAGATCTCTTACGTTGTGACTTAGGGTTCCCAAAAGTGCCAAAACAGAAGCTACCAGGATTTTGTAGTTGTTGTTGTTAAGACAGGGTTTCACTCTGCCGCCCAAATTGGCGTGCAGTGGTGCAATCATGGCTCACCGCAGCCTTTATCTCCTGGGCTCAAGCAATCTTCCCACTTTAGCCTCCCGAGTAGCTGGGACTACAGGAGTGTGCCACCACTCTGGCTAATTTTCTTAAAATTTGTTCATAGAGATGGGATCTCACTATGTTTCCCAGGCTGGTTTCAAACTCCTGGGCTCAAGAGATCCACCTGTCTTGGTCTCCCAAAGTACTGAGATTAAAGATGTGAGCCACCATGCCTGGCCAGGCCTTCTTGAGGCTTTGACTTGCAGTGGCACAGCGTCCCTTCCACTACATTCTATTGGTTAATTCAAGTCACTAGAGCAACCCAGAATACACACTTGAGGAGCCCCACAAGGCTGTGAAATACTGAGGGACGTGGTTGGATGGTGGCAGTTGGTGGGGGGAGCATGTAGAGCAGCTTCCACATTGCTCTTTCCCAACCCTCACAAACTAAGTCCCATCCACTTGGCCTCACAGGAGAAAGTGTGGTGCAGTGGCGAGTGCAGACTCCAGGCACGAATGTCCAGGTTTCAGTTCTGGCTTTGCCTCCTTGCTGGCTGTGTCACTCTGGGTAAGGTACTCAACTTCTCCTGTCTCAATTTCCCTATCAGTCAGATGGGGATAGTGACAGTGCCTGTGCCATAGATTTTTGGGTGAGGATCGTATGAGTTAACATATATACAGCACCTGGAATATGAGTCGACGCGTTGTAGGTGCTCTGTGCTTGTTCTCACTCAAAGGGCCAGTGTATTACTTGATCAGCAGATGCCCATTGGGTGAAACACTCTTTGAAGTCCAGGAAGGGACACAAAAGAGAAGGCAGAGTCTCCAGGGTCTTATGGTTTTTTATTATTGGGAGGCGGAAAACAAGACAAAGATGAAAGGGTGCAAGAAACAAAATACCATAGATATAGGGAAATCCACAGATACCGAGAGCAGATTTGTGGTTGTCAGGCATTACGAGGAGGGGGGAATGAGGTGTGAATGCTCATGGGTACCCGCTTTCATTTGCAGAATGATGAATATGTTCCCAAATTAGATTGTGGTGATGGTCGCACAACTCTGAATATACTGAAGGCCATTGAATTATGCACTTTAAATGGGTGAATTGTATGGTGTGTGAAGTATGTCTTAATAGAGCTGTTTAGGAAAAGAAGATGTAGCCAGGCATGGTGGCTCACACCTGCAGCCCCAGCTACTTGGGGGAGCTTAGTAGGGAGGATTTCTTGAGCACAGAAGGTCAAAACCATCTTCAACACAGCAGGACCCCATCTCAAAAAAGAAAGAGACCGGGCATGGTGGCTCATGCCTGTAATCTCGGCACTTCTGGAGGCCAAGGCAGGCAGATCGCTTGAGCTCAGGAGTTTGAGACCAGCCTGGCCAACATGGCAAAACCCCGCCTATACCAAAAATACAAAAATCAGCAGGGTATGGTGGCACACGCCTGTAATCTTAGCTACTCAGGAGGCTGAGGCAGGAGAATCGCTTGAACCTGGGAGGCAGAGTTGCAGTGAGCCAAGATCTCACCACTGCACTCCAGCCTGGGTGACAGAGTAAGACTGTCTCAAAAAAAAGCAAGAGAGAGAGAGAGAAGGAGAGGAGAGAGAGAAAGGATAGAAAGAGTGAGAGAGAAAAAGGAAGGAAGGAAAGAAGGAAGAAAGAAAGAAAGATGGGTGATGGATAAAGAACTCTCCAATGCAGAGATACAAGAGCCAATAGTGTCTAATACTTGTTTGGTGCTTCCTATAGGCCAGAGACTGTTCTAAGTGCTTTGCTTAAATTAGCTCATTGAATCCTTACAACCCCAGTATTTTCCCCGTTGAACAGAAGAGAAAACTGAAGTTACTTGTCCAAGGTCACACGGCTGGTTCACATGAGAGCTGGGATTTGAGTCCAGGCTGTCAGGCTCCAGCAGCTGAACTGGTAATACTGGATGCTGTAATTTAAGATGTGACAACTTAGTGCGGCACTTAAGTGACCCTCTGGTGAATGGGCAAAGAAAAACTGGAGTTTAGAAAACCGCAGAGGAGAGGTGTGAGCTGGGTGTTGAAGGACGCTTCACCCTAAACTAGACAGGAGGAGAGGAGAGGGGGATATTTCCTCTGATCTAATCACTGTGTAATTCTTCAGCCCTGTCCTAGGCCTCAGGGACACTGCAGTAGGCAAAATACCTGAGTCTTTACCCTCATCAAGCTGAATTTGTAGTGTGGGAAACAGATCATAAACACACAAACAAACATGGGAGTGGGTAAAGCTTTATTGTATCATATGTTCAGTTTTTATCAGGACTTAGTTGTTGTGGCTGTTTTGAAATAAAGTCCACAAATTCATTGACACTCTTCCCATTGAAAGGTGAGGTCTACATCCCCACCCCTTGAAGCTGGTTGGGCTTTCGAGAGTGTTACTGACTAACGGAATAAGGCGGAAGGGATGCTGGGTAGGCAGGACGCAGCAGCTCACACCTGTAATCCCTGTGCTTTTCAAGGCAGATGTGGGACGACTGCTTGACCCCAGGAGTTTGAGGCCTCAGTGAGCTCTGTCACCCACTGCACTACAGCTTGGGTGACAGAGCAAGACCCCCCCAATCTTAAAAAAAAAAAAAAAAAAAGGAGACCAAAAGAAAATCACCCTGCTAGATGGATCCAAGAGAGAAGCTACTCAAAGCAAGGCTTCCCCTAAGGAAGCCTCTGTTGTTTTCTGGCTGAGAGGGGATGTGGCATGAACCAGGGCTGCTGCAGTAGAGGTGGTAAAAAGCAGGCAGATTCAAGACAAATTTAGAGACTGGGGCGCAGTGGCTCATGCCTATAATCCCAGCACTTCGGGAGGCTAAGGCAGGCAGATCACCTGAGGTCAGGAGTTTGAGACCAGCCTGGCCAACATGGTGAAACTCTGTCTCTGCTAAAAATACAAAAGTTAGCCAGGTGTGGTGGCACATGCCTGTAATCCCAGCTACTCAGGAAGCCAAGGCAGGAGAATCGCTTGAACTCGGGAGGTGGAGGTTGCAGTGAGCTGAGACCCCACCACTGCACTCCAACCCGGGTGACAGAGTGAGACTCCGTCTCAGGAACAAAAAGACAAATTTAGACAGTTAGGGCCATAGGCCTCAGGAGCTGCCTGAATGTGAGGATGAGGGAGGGTAGGGTGTCTAAGGTGACCCCGAGGTTTCTTAATCGGGGAACAAGATGGGTGGTCAGGCCGTTTACCAAGACAGAGAACAAGGAAAAGCTGCTTTCAGAAGAAGCATGTTAAAGATTCTTACTCCAAGATTACACCTTCCAATGAACATTCCATTAAGCAATGCTAGCTTCTAACCTTTTAGATATCTTTTTTCCTGAAAAGGAAAACTTTTGCCCCCCACCGCCCCACACCAATGCAATTTCTATGTTGGCCACTAGAGAGCACCAATGCCTGAGCAGTTCAGCTAGACTCGCCACCTGGTCCTATTTTACTCTTAAAAAAAAAAAAAAAAAAGCCGAGGGAAAGGTTTTGACTTCATCATCTTGCCTCAGAATCATTCTCATGAGCTTCCCTGGCACCGGATGAAATCTGATAGCTATGCCATGTGTGAAAAAGGTTTGGCTTATTAGATCCCTCAGTGCTAATCAGGAAAAAATCTCCTCCCTCACCACAGTTTTCCATGTGTGCCTGAGCTCACCTCACCAAGTCCAGGGGACTTTTCCTGATTTATTTTGCATTGCTAGCCTTAGGTGAAACCCAGCACTTTTTGCTTCTGATACGTTTCCACTGCTGGCTCGTTTTCCCCACTGTCACCCGTGAGCTCTGTGCTTCCCTCTCATTGCTGTGCTTCCAGCCCAGGGAACTTGTTCCTTCAGCTGCCCCTTGGGAGAGTACAGAGGGTAGTTCCTTCCTAGAAGTGATTTCAGCCCCATTGCCTCCCATCCCCTCGCCTCGCATTCTCCAAGGGCATTCAGGAGCTTCTGGGGAGGCAGGGTATCAGAGCCTCACAGACCAAAACCTGGTGTCTAGGTATTTCTTTTCCTTTCTTTTCTTCTTCTTTTCTTTTTTTTTTTTTGAGATGGAGTCTTGCTTTGTTGCCTAGGCAGGAGTGCAGTGGCGTGATCATGGCTCACTGCAGCCGCCATCTCTCAGGTTCAAGTGATTCTCCTGCCTCAGCCTCCCCAGTTGCTGGGACTATAGGTGCCCATCAACACACCCGGCTAATTTTTTTGGTATTTTTAGTAGAGATGGGGTTTTGCCATGTCGGCCAGGCTGTTGTCGAACCCCTGACCTGAGCTGATCCACCCACCTCGGTCTTTCAAAGTGCTGGGATTACCGGCGTGAGCCACCGCGCCCGGCCTGCCGTAGGTATTTCTTCCATAGGTATTTCTTTTTGTTGTTCTTCAAGATGACTCTAGGATCCCTGATCTCCTAGGGGGCCACTGCTTCCCCTCTAAACTTGCTCCCGTAGCAGGAGCTTTATGGCCAACTCTGAAGCCGGATCCCATCAAGGGTGATGGTTCCCAGAATCTGCTGGGCACAGGGGCAGAGGGGAACAAACCTACCCACTGTTGTCATTAATGCCTCAACTGGAAGTCATTATTTGGCAGTAGAATCTCTTTGTTTCTGAAGGTACCAAGGCTGTAGGAATTGTAGATTCTCTCTCGTCTGGTAAACCTTATCTCCCAGACTTGTGGGTGTGTAGAATCCATCTCAGCCTACTCAGATCATTGCTACTCACCTGGTTTTCCCATGATCAGAACTAATTTCTTTCTTTCTTCTTTTTTTTTTTGAGATTGAGTCTCATTCTGTCACTCAGGCTGGAGTGCAGTGCCCTGATCTCAGCTTACCGCAACCTCTGCCTCACAGGTTCAAACAATTCTCCTGCCTCAGCCTCCTGAGTAGCTGGGATTACAGGTGTGCTCCACCACACCTGGCTGATTTTTGTATATTTAATAGAGATGAGGTCTTTCTATGTTACCCAGGCTGGTCTTGAACTCCTGATCTCATGTGATCTGCCAGCCTCGGCCTCCCAAAGTGCTGGGATTGCAGATGTGAGCCACAGTGCCTGGTCAATCAGAACTAATTTCTGTCTCAGGTTTCTCTTGTTGCTTGTGCCTCGATTAAGGCAGTTATCCTGGGTTTTTATTCTTATCAGAGCCTGAAAACCTCCTTTGGGCAAAACATATCCCAGAATTCCTTAGAGCTGGGATATCTGATATCCTTTGAATACACGCACACACACGCTCCTTCAACACCCCTCAACCTGGCTAGACTGTAGATGGTAAGGAAGTCATTTGCTTGTTTATTTATCAATTCCTGGTACTTTGGGGGAATGCACAGCCATGTAGTGAAATTTTCATGAAATTAAACTTAACTACCGTTTATGCTAATATGTTAATCTCCTTTCCTTTTTGGGGATAGTGATGTTGGTGGTTAAAATGTTCTTTTACTGTGAAGTAATGGAAAAAATATTTCTTTAATTTTATCCTGAAGTCTTTAGTTGGCAATATAAAAAGTAGAGTCTGGGTGTGGTGGCTTACGCCTGTAATCCCAGCACTTTGGGAGGCAGAGGCAGGCGGATCACTTGAGGTCAGGAGTTTGAGACCAGCCTGACCAACATGGAGAAACCCCAACTCTGCAAAAAATACAAAATTAGCTGGGCGTGGTGGTGCATGCCTGTAATCCCAGCTACTCGAGAGGCTGAAGCAGGAGAATCACTTGAACCTGGGAGGCAGAGGTTGCAGTGAGCCAAGATCGTGCCTTTGGACTCCAGCCTGGGCAACAAAAGCGAAATTCTGTCTCAGAAAAAAAAAGACCATCTTATTTCAGTTGCCCAATCATTTGTTTTGCTTTTAAGGGTTTTTACTGGCTTTGAGAAGTCCAAGAGGCTGAAAACCTCACCATTTTCAGCGCAGTGTCCAAAGCAGAGCCATCTTCAGGAAACACCAAATTGCCACAAGATGCAGCAGTTCCACTCCTGAGAATCCATCCAAGAAAATGGTACAAGGTACACACACACAATTTCATAAAAAATGAATGTTTATAGCAGCGTTATTCACAATAGCTAAACAGCGGAAACAGCCCAAATGTCCATGGATGGGTGGAAGGATACATGACGTGTGGTCTATCCATACAATGCGATATTATCCAGCCATAAAAAGGCGTGAAGTACTGATACATGCTGCAAGGTGGGCAGAACTTGAAACCGTGAGCTAAGTGTAAGAAGCCAGACCCAAAAGGCCACATATTGCATGAAATGCCCAGAGCAGGCAAATCTATGGAGACAAAACGCAGGTGGTGGCTGCCAGAGGATGGGAGGAGGGGTGAATTGGGAGTGGTTGCTCATGGGTACAAGTGTCCTTTGGGGTAATGAAAATGTTCAAAAACTGATTGTGGTGATGGTTACACGGCTCTGTGAATATATTAGAAACCATTGAATTGTGCCCTTTCAAAGGGTAATTTTAACATATGTGTATTATATCTCAGTAGAAAAATAAAATGGGCTGGAGGTGGTGGCTCATGTCTGTAATTTTTGGGGGTGTCCAGGCTGGACCATCTCTTGAGGCCAGGAGTTTGAGACAAGTCTGGGAAACATAGTGAAATCTTATCTCTACAATAAACAAACAAACAAACAAATAACTGGGCATGGTGGCGCATACCTGCTGCCCCAGCTACTTGGAAGGCTGAGGTGGGAGGATCACTTGAGCTCAGGAAGTCAAGGCTGCAATGAGCTATGATTGTGCCACTGCATTCCAGCCTAGGTGACAGAGTGAGGCCCTACCACAAAAAAAAAAAAAAAAAAGAAAAAAAAAAGAAAATAAAACATCACACGTTGCTCATGAGTTCTAAGGGACTGAATTTTTTCTAGTGGGCCTACCACCCAGCTGTCCTCACTGTCCTGGTTCCCTTGTTGACTGTAAGCCTGACATGGCTATTGTGTCTGCAGAGCACGTGAAGCCCACTGTGGTTTGGTGGAATGGCTTATGGGTTCCTGGATGTGTCACTGAGCAGGGCAGGAGGTTCCCCATTTTGGAAACACTCTGGAACTTTTACTAGACCTTGATCTTCTTGGGGGTAAAGTCTGTGTGTTCTTCACTGTGCGGACCCCAGTACTGCACTAAATCAGGCATTCATTCATTTATTCATTCATTCAACTCAAGAACTATTTATTGAACAGCTACTATGTGCCAGAAAATTGTGCTATGTGCTAGAGACACAGCCGTAAAGCAAACAGGCAACCTGCTCTCAGGGAACTTAAACTCTAGAAACGCAGCGCATCTCAACTGGAGGCTATTTTGCCCAGCAGAGGACATCGGACAATGTCTAGGAGATGATTATTGTTGTCATGACTGGGGATGGAGGGGTGCCACCAGCATCTAGGGTTAGAGGTCAGGGGTGTTGCTAAATATCCTGCAATCCACAGGACAGCCCCCGCAACACAGAATTATTACGTTCTGTCCAAACTGTCCGTAGTGCCAAGATAGAGAAACCCTGCATGGCATTATTGCTGAGTGAGTGGTTGTAGGATTTCATCGAACTGAAACTGCAGCTTTGGGCAAAATTGCACAAGGTGGTTTGCCTAAGGCGTGTTGCCTAAGGTGTGTTGACTTTTGTCCTCAATTCCTTTTTCCCTGTTCTTCGAGGTTGGTGGAGTCTGTGAAAGTACTGTACTCTTCACCCAAAAACTCTGCACAGCCCCCTTTCTCCTTGCCTTTTGCTGTTTTTAGAGGCTGGCAAGAGAAAGCCTCCACCTTCTCAAAGGTGCTGGAAGCTGGGAATGAGCACAGAGTTCCGGCTAATGAGTTGGAGGCAGAGTTGCTGAGTGGGGCCATCAGAAAGGCTTCTGGAAGGTTTTTTCTCTCCTGGCTGCCTCCCAGACTTTCAGTCCTTTAGAGCTGGACATCCTCTGGCCACAGGGATTGGGAATAGACACCTGACCCAAGTTGTTCTCATGAGACTCAAATCCTGCAGGAATAATCGGAAAAGGGGAGGAGCTACAATTGCCATGCTTGGGGAATTAGCCTGTGAGTGAGGTTAACCCAGAGGAAAACAGAGCCAAGGCATGGAAAGAATGGGTTCTGATGGTATTGAGCGCCTGGATTTAGCCATGTCTGAAGCTATCCCAGTCCCAGATTTTTTCAGGCCTATTAGCCAACAAGTTCTTTTTTGGCTAGTTTGTAGTTCAGTTAACAGATATGTGTCAGTTACTGTTGTAGGTGCTGGGGCTACTCCAGTGAGCAAGTCCTCATCTCTTCCTTGTACTCCAGTGCAGGCAGACAGACAATGTAGCATGTACAGCATGGTAGATGGAGATGAGTGCTCTAGAGAAAAATAAAGCAGAGAATGGGGTAGAGGCTGGGCATGATGGCTCATGTCTGTAATCCCAGCACTTTGGGAGGCTGAGGTGGGCAGATTACATAAGGCCAGAAGTTTGAGACCAGCCTGGCCAATATGGCAAAACCCAGTCTCTACTAAAAACACAAAAATGCCAGGCGCGGTGGCTCACGCTTGTAATCCCAGAACTTTGGGAGGCCGAGGTGAGTGGTTCACCTGAGGTCTGAAGTTCAAGACCAGCCTGACCAACATGGTGAAACCCTGTCTCTACTAAAATTACAAAATTAGCTGGGTGTGGTGGTGAATGTCTACAATCCCAGCTACTTGGGAGGCTGAAGCAGGAGAATCACTTGGACCCAAGAGGTGGAGGTTGCCATGAGCCAAGATCGCGCCGCTGCACTCCAGCCTGGGCAACAAGAGCAAAACACTGTCTAAAAATCAATAAATAAAATAAAAATACAAAAATTAGCTAAGCATGGTGGTGCATGCCTGTCGTCCCAGTTACTCTGGCAGCTGAGGCACGAAAATTGCTTGAACCAGGGAGGTGGAGGTGGCAGTAAGCCGAGATTGTGCCACTGCACTCCAGCCCGGGCAACAGAGCAAGACTTTGTTTCAACAAAAAGGAAGAAAAAGAAAGGGGTAGGAAGCGTTGGGGGAATCCTGTTAAGTAGGTTGGCAAGGGAAGTCTTGCTGAGAAAAAAATGGAAGGAGGTAAAGGGAGTTGGTGTGGGAAGAGCATTCCGGCCGAAGGAACAGAAAGTCTAAGGGCCGTGCAGTGAGAGTGTGACGGGAGTTTTGAAGAAACAGCCAGGAGGCCCGTGTGGCTGGAACAAAGGGAACCAGGTGAAAGTGGGAGCAGGTGAAGACAGAGAGGCAACGGGGAGGGGACATGTTCTGTAGGACACCGTGGGCCACTGTGGGGACTTTGGTGTTCTCTGGGTGAGCTGGGAGCTGTGGAAGGCTCTGAGTAGAGAAAGCCCTGACCTGAGGTTGGGTGGTAACGGGATCCCTCAGGCAATGTGGGAGAATAGACTGTGGGGGCAGGGGTGGGGCAGAAATACCAGGGAGAAGGTGATTGCTGGAGTCCAGGTGAGACACGGGATGACCTGGCCCTGCGCCAGGGCAGAGGTGGAGGAGGTGAGGGGTGACTGGAGCCTGAGTTCATTTGTTTTTAAGCGACAATATCTCACTCTGTTGCCCAGGGTGGTGTACCGTAGTGCGATTGTAGTTCACGGCAACCTCAAACTCCTGGGCTCCAGTGGTCCTCCCACCTCAGCCTCCCAAGTAGCTGGGACTACAGGCATGCACCACCATGCCCAGCTAATTTTTTTTTTTTTTTTTAGATGAGTCTTGCTCTTGTTGCCCAGGCTGGAGGGCAATGGCATGATCTTGGCTCACTGCAACTGCTGCCTCCCCAGTTCAAGCAATTCCCCTGCCTCAGCCTCCCGAGTAGCTGGGATTAGGTGCCCACCACCACACCTGACTAGTTTTTGTATTTTTACTAGAGACTGGGTTTCACCATGTTGGCCAGGCTGGTCTTGAACTCCCTACTTCAAGTGATCCGCCCACCTGGCGTCCCAAAATGCTGGGATTACAGGTGTGAGCCACCATGCCCAGCCCGACTAATTTAATAAACTGTTTTGTAGTATCTACTACTCCTGGCCTCAGGGGATTCTTCTGCCTCGGCCTTCCAAAGGACTGAGATTATAGGCATGAGTCACCACGTTTGGCTGTGTGTGTGTGTGTGTGTGTGTGTGTGTGTGTTTGCTGTTGTTAAGAGCCAGAGTCTCACTCTGTTGCTCAGGCTGGAGTGTAGTGGCACAATCATGGCTCACTGCAGCCTCGAACTCCTGGGATCAAGCGATCCTCAGATCTTGGGCACATTTTGAAGGCAGAGCCAGCAGGATTTGCTGATGGATTGGATGTAGAGTGTGAGAAAAAGAGAAGAATCCAGGATGACCCCAAGGTTTTGGCTAGCACAAGGGGAAGAATGAAAGCGCCATTTACTGAGATGGGGAGGCTATGGGAGGAGCACATTGGTGGGAATGATCCCAGTCTCCACTTTGGACAGGTGGGGATGTCAGTGGGCAGTTGGATGTACAAGAGGAGCCTGAAGTTCACTGAAAAGGCAGGGATATAAATTTGGAGTCATCAGCATATACAGAGACTCTCAAAGTCAGAGCCCACATGGGATCCCTAGGGAGTAGGTGTGGGTAGACTAGAGAATAGCGCCTGGACTGGGAACCCCTGGGGCACTTCACATCTGGCAGGTGGAGAGGAGGAGGAAGAGCCAGGAAAAGAAGCTGAGAAGTAGCGGACGCAGCAGGAGGAAACAACCATATGCACATGGTGTGTCCTGGAAGCTAAGAAAGAAAATTGTTTCAGGAGGGAAGAAGTTAAATTTACCATGGGATTCACTAATTTCACTCCTAGGTGAGAAAATCTGTGTCCACGCAAAGGTCATCTGTGAATGTTCATAGAAGCATTATTCACAATGACGAAAAAGTGGAGACAACTCAAACGTCCATCAGTGGATAAATGCATAAGTGAATGTGGTCGAGTTCTACAATGGAATATGATTCAGACACAAAGGAATGAAGTATGACACATGCTGCAACCTGGGTGAGTCTCAAAAGTGTTATGGTGAATGGAAGAAGCTAGACTCGAAGGACAAGTGTTACATGATTCTACTTTTTGAAATATTTAGAATCTGTACATTCATTGAGACGGAAAGTAGATTAGAGGTTACCAGAGTCTGGAGCAGATGGGGTGGGAAGAATTGGAAGTTTTGCTTAGTGAATGCAGAGTTTCTTTTCTTTTTTTTTTTTCTTTTTTTTTTTCAGATGGAGTCTCACTCTGTCCCTCAGGCTGGAGTGCAGTGGTGTGATCTCAGCTCACTGAAACCTCCACCTTCCAGGTTCAAATGATTCTCCTGCCTCAATCTCCTGAGTACTGGGACTACAGGCACCTGCCACCAGGCCTGGCTAATTTTTTTATTTTTAGTAGAGCGGGGTTTCACCATGTTGGTCAGGCTGGTCTTGAACTCCTGACCTCAGGTGATCCACCCACCTAGGCCTCCCAAAGTGCTGGGATTACAGGTGTGAGTCACTGTGCCTGGCCTCTTTTTTTTTTTTCTTTTGGAGACAGTGCCTCACTCTGTCTCCCAAGCTGGAGACATCATAGCTCACTGCAGCCTTGAACTCCTGGGCTCAGCCCATCCTCCTGCCTTAGCCTCCTGAGTAGCTGTAACTACAGGTGCACACTCCAATGCCTGGCTAATTTTTCGATTCTTTGTAGAGAGGGAGTCTTGCTATATTGCCCAAGCTAATCTCGAACTCCTGGGCTCAAGTGATCCTCCTACCTTGGCCTCCCAAGTAGCTGGGATTACAGGTGCGAGCCACCATGCTTGGCTTGAATGCAAATTTTCAATTTGAGGAAACAAAAGAGTTCTGGAGATGGATGTTGGTGATGGCTGTACAACAATGCAAATGTCCTTAATGCTTCTGAACTGTACACTTAATGGTAAACTTTATGCTATGTATATTTTACCACTTTTTGAAAAAGGAGAGAGCGAGCGACTGTGTCACATGCTGCTGAGGGGTCCAAGATGGATGAGGACTTTGAAGTGACCATGGGATGGAGCCACATGAGCAATAGGGGTGAGTAAGAAGAGAAATCTGAGATATAGACTCTTTGAGGAGTTTTCCTGTAAAGAGAAGGAAAGAGGTGGAGTTACAGCTGGAGTTGAGGTCAAGAGAAATTTTTTCACATAAAGATGAGAGAAAGGCTGAGCGCAGTGGCTCAGGTCTGTAATCCCAGCACTTTGATAGGCCAAGGTGGGTGGATCACTTGAGGCCAGGGGTTCAAGGCCAGCCTGGGCAACATGGTGAAGCACCATCTCTACTATAAAAATTGGCTAGGCGCAGTGGCTCATGCCTGTAATTCCAACACTTTGGGAGGCTGAGGTTGGCAGATCACAAGGTCAGGAGTTCAAGACCAGCCTGGCCAACATGGTGGAACCCTGTCTCTACTAAAAATAGAAAAATTAGCTGGGCATGGTGGTGCATGCTTGTAATTCCAGCTACTTGGGAGGCTGAGGCAGGTGAATTGCTTGAATCAGGACCCAAGAGGTGGAGGTTGCAGTGAGCCGAGATCGTGCAGCTGCACTCCATCCTGGGCTGCAGAACAAGACTCTATCTCAAGAAAAAAAGAAAAAAAAAAGATATATATACATATATATGTATATGTATTAGTCAAGCATGGTGGTGCATGCCCATAATTCCAGCTACTCAGGAGGCTAGGGTAGGAGAACCACTTGAACACAGGAGGCAGAGGTTGCAGTGAGTCAAGATTACACCACTGCACTCCAGCCTGGGCAACAGAGAAAGACTCTGTCTCAAAAGAGAAAAAAAGAAAAGATGAGAGAAATGAGGGGCAAGATCCAGTAGTTAACCCCTCATGGTCCAAGCTGCCTGCTCTGGCACCTGTCATCTTATGCACATTTTAGGTACCAAGGAAGCCAAAGGAGCACCTAGGTGTCTCACTTCTTCCTGTAAGAACACCCCCGTGGCCAGGCATGGTGGCTCACACCTTTAATCCCAGCACTTTGGGAGGTCCAAATGGGAGGACTGCTTGAGGCCAGGTGCTTAAGACCAGCCTGGACAACATGTTGAGACCCTGTCTGTACAAAAAAAAAAAAAAAATTAAAGAAATTAGCCAGTTGTGATGGCGTATGCCTGTAGTCTCAACTACTCAAGAGGCTGAGGTGGGAAAATTGCTTGAGTCCACGAATTGGAGGCTGCGGTGAGCTATGATTTCACCACGGCACTGTAGCCTGGGTGACAGAGCAAGATCCTGTTTCACACAAAAAGGAACACTCCCTGCCCCCTCCACTCCCAGCTCCCCTCCATACTACATTTTCACACACATCCCCTTGACTACAACTTAGTCATGTGTAGTCATGTGTAAGGAAGAAAGGGAGGAAGGAAGGCAAGGAAGGAAGGGAAGAGAAGGAAGGCAGGTAGGCAGGCAGGCAACCCTCACAGCCACCATACAAGGCAATATTACTACCATTGTTGTCCCGATTTGACCAGGAAGGCTTAATTAGATTTAAAGCTGTAGCTCTCAACTGGAGATGATTTTGTACCCCTGGGGATACTTGGCAATGTCTGGAGACATATTTAGTTGTCACAACTTGGGGGGAGGAGCTGCTCCTGGCATCTAGTGGGTAGAGAACGTGCACACTGCTAAACATCCTCCAATACCCAGGACAGCCCCCAGTGCAAAGAGTGAGGTGGCTCTCACTGTCCGTAGAGCCATGACTGAGAAGCTGTGCCTCAGAGACTCACTCCAAGCCTGAGGCTCATAAGGGGCTCAAACCAGATAGGTTTGTCCATGTCCCAGGCCACGTTATTTTCAGTGCCCTGTACCACTGCACACCCCAGCAGCTTGTTTTCCCGGCGAGGTGCGTCATCCCCAGCAGGTGGGTATCTTCCCTGGGAAGAGCCCCGGCACACTTCACAGCTGCAGCTGAACAAAGCTTGTGTTTCCTTTGCCCCTTCAAGTCCCTTCTTCTTCTCACCCAATTCCAGATACTAGTTTCAATTCCCAACTGATTTCTGGGAAGCATTTCTTCTTCTTCATTTTTTTTTTTTTTTTTTTTGAGACATAGTTTCACTGTTGCCTAGGCTGGTGTGTACAGTGGCATGATCTCGGCTCACTGCAACCTCCACACCCCGGGTTCAAGCAATTCTCCTGCCTCAGCATTCTGAGTAGCTAAGATTATAGCCACGTGTTACCACGCCAAGCTAATTTTTATATTTTTAGTAGAGACGGGGTTTCACCATGTTGGCCAGGCTGGTCTCGAACTCCTGACCTCAAGTGATCCGCCTGCCTCAGCCTCCCAAAGTTCTGGGATTACAGGCATAAGCCACCTGTAATTTCTTCTTATTTATAGAATCTCAAGTTTGTTGGGAAGGGCCTATCCAACTGGCTTTGCCAGCCAGGCCCTCTACAGGGAGCTTTGAAGATGCCATCTCAATCCTTGCAACAACCCTGCAAGGCTTGTGCTGTTATTCCCTGCCCTTTACAGAGGTAGAGACAGAGGCTCACAAAGGTTAAGTGAATTCCCACAGGCACACAGCTAGGAACTGCTTGAGCTGGGACTCGAACCCAGGACTGTGCGATTGCAGAGGCTGGAGTCAACATCATTCTGCCAAGGACTCTTTCAATCTCTCTTGAACAATTCCAGGAGATGGAGAACCAACCAACAAGAACTATCCGTTTCTCCCTTCTTGGCCACCAGACCAATAACAAGAGTCAGTTTCCCGCACAGCCCAACTGGTGGATATTCTGGGATGCAGAGGAACTCAGAACCAAAGGGGTGCTCTACAACTTGCCTTTATACCCCCAAATTAATAGCAAGTGCTGGTGGGAGCTTGAGATTATGGAGGGACTGGATCCAGAGGGTTTCAGATCGAGGGGTAGGAGTGCAGGGAGGAAACAGGGTATTGGATAAGGGAGAATTTATCATTCAGGAGCACTGTCCTGGGATACAGACTCAAACACGCTGGCATTTCCCCAGGAGATGATACTCACATGCTCCCAGGAGAGCAGCTTGGAAGAACCTTGGTGCAGACCAAGTGCGGTAGAAATGTCAGCTCTGCCCCTGAAGACCATGGAGGAAGGGAGCAAAGACCTAGAGAGGCAGGCCAACAAGACTGAAGTGAAAAAACCCGTCCAGCAAGTGCATTCTGCCAAAGAGCCAAGAAGATGCTCTGTTTACCAAACCCATAAGACATATGTGGGACAATTTCAGGGTGGGAGCTGGCCTCTGAAGACCAGGGCTAATGATGGAAGATGCTGCTACTGGCCCGAGCTGGGCTCCCAGATAGGAATGGGACTGCCATAGTTGGCTGAGACAAAAGGTTTTTCCTTCCCTGGCATGGGGCACGGTGCCACCCGGACAAAGTTGGGAATTATTAGCAAAGAAGAAAACAATGACTACTGGATAATTGGCCAAAGAGAACTTCTTCAGTACTTTTTTTTTTTTTTTTAGATGGAGTTTCGCTGTTGTTGTCCAGGCTGGAGTACGGTGGCACCATCTTGGCTCACTGCAACCTCCTCCTCCCAGGTTCAAGCGATTCTCCTGCCTCAGCCACCACCACATCTGACTAATTTCTTATATTTTTTAGTGGAGATGGAGTTTCACCATGTTGGCCAGGCTGATCACAAATGCCTGACCTCAGGTAATCTACCGGCCCTGGCATCCCAAAGTGCTGGGATTATAGGCGTGAGCCACTGTGCCCGGCCTAGTACTATTTTTTTTGCCTGGTTGTTTTTGCAAGTACAAGTGGCAACACACAGTACATATGTCTCTACAACTTGTCTTTACACCCCTAAATTAATAGCACGATATACCTGAAAAATAAATTCTGTAGCTTCTACTTCGTAGGATGAATATACCTACCGTGATTTATTGATCAGTTCCCTTTTTGAGGGGCATTTAGGGTGTTTCCAACTTATTGCTATTCAGAGCAAAGTTTCAGTAAATATCCTCATGTCCATGCATACCTGTTTTTCTGGGGAAGACAAAAATGGAATAGCTCTCAGCCAGTGGGTATGTGCAATTTCAGTTGAATAGAGATGTTGAATTTCCCTCCAAAAAGGCTGTATCAGTTTATGATCAGTTCATAATCCTGTTTCCTTACACTCCTCCCAACTCTTGATAACATCACACTTCCAAATGTGTATTTCATAGCCAGCGAGGCTGAAGTTTTTCTCATATGTTGACTGACCATCTGTTTTTCCTCTTTGGTAAACTGCCCATTTCTATCCTTTGCCTGCTGTTGTATGGGTAGTTTGTCTTTTAAAAAATGAATCTGTAGGAGTTCTTTATATATTTTGAGCACTAATCTTTTGCCTGTATAAGCTACAAATATTTTCTTCCGTCTTGTCACTTGCTTTTCAACTTGGTTTCTGATTTTTCTTCTTCTTGTTGTTGAGGTGATACGTATTTATACAACTTTTAGCAGCAACTCATGGCATAGAGTTAGCATTCATCAGGCGGTAGGATGACAATAGCTAGTGTGTATTGAAGACTTCCCCCACGCAAAACACGGCCAGGACTAGGGCAGAGCAAGCCAGGCAAAATTTAAGGGAGCATTAACACACTTGGTAATTAAGATAAAATATTTGTAATGCAATATTTAGCAAGATCGAAATGAATGCAAAAATCCATGACAAATAAAATGGCAACTTTTTTTTTTTAAGATAGGTTCTCGCTCTGTTGCCCAGGCTGGGGTGTTGGGATGCAATCTCGGCTCACTTCAACCTCTGCCTCCTGGACTCAAGAGATCCTCTCACCTCAACCTCCCAAGTAGTTGAGACTACAGACATGCACCACCATGCTTGGCTAATTTTTTTGTATTTTGTTTTTGTTTGAGATGGAGTCTCGCTATATTGCCAGGCTAGAGTGCAGTGGCATGATCTTGGCTCACCACAACCTCTGCCTCCCAGGTTCAAGCAATTCTCCTGCCTCAGTCTCCTGAGTAGCTAGGACTATAGATACACACCACCACGCCTAGCTAATTTTTGAATTTTTTTTAGTAGAGACAGGGTTTTACCATGTTATCCAGGCTGGTCTCAAACTCCTGGGTTCAAGCTATCCACCTGCCTTAGCCTCCCAAAGTGTTGGGATTACAGGTGATATGGTTTGGTGTGTCCCCACCCAAATCTCAACTTGAATTGTATTTCCCAGAATCCCCACATGTTGTGAGAGGGACCCAGAGGGAGGTAACCGAATCACGGGGGCCAGTCTTTCCTGTGCTATTCTCATGATAGTGAATAAGTTTCATGAGATCTGCTAGGTTTGTCTGGGGTTTGCACTTTTGCTTTTTCTCTCATTCTCTCTTGCTGCTGCCATGTAAGAAATGCTTTTTGCCCTCTGCCATGATTGTGAGACCTTCCCCAGACATGTGGACCTGTAAGTCCAATTAACCCTCTTTTTTTCCCTAGTTTCGGGTGTGTCTTTATCAGCAGCATGAAAATGAACTAATATAGTAAATTGGTACCGGTAGAGTGGGGCGTTGCTGAAAAGATACCCAAAAATGTGGAAGCGACTTTGAAACTGGGTAATAGGCAGAGGTTGGAGCAGTTTGGAGGGCTTGGAAGAAGACAGGAAAATGTGGGAAAGTTTGGAACTTCCTAGAGATTTGTTGAATGGCTTTGACAAAAATGCTGATAGTGATTTGGACAATAAGGTCCAGGCTGAGGTGGTTCCTTAGATGAGAAACTTGTTGGGAACTGGAGCAAAGGTGACTCTTGTTATGTTTTAGTAAAGAGACTGGTGGCATTTTGCCCCAGCCCTAGAGATCTGTGGAACTTTGAACTCGAGAGAGATGATTTAGGGTATCTGGTGGAAGAAATTTCTAAGCAGCAAAACATTCTAAAGGTGACTTGGGTGCTGTTAAAAGCATTCCATTTTAAAAAGGAAACAGAACATAAAAGTTCAGAAAATTTACAGCCTCCTGATGCAGTAGAAAAGAAAAACCAATTTTTTGAGGAGAAATTCAAGCCAGCAGCAGAAATTTGCATGAATAGCAAGGAGCCTAATGTTAATCCCCCAGACCACGGGGAAAATGTCTCCAGGCCATGTCAGAGTCATTCACGGCAGCCACTCCCATCACAGGCCCAGAGGCTCAGGAGGAAAAAGTGGTTTTGTGGGCTGGGCCCAGGGTCCCCATGCTGTGTGCAGCCTAGGGACTTGGTGCCCTGTGTCCTAGCTGCTCCAGCCATGGCTGAAAGGGGCCAATGTAGAGCTCAGGCTGTGGTGTCAGAGGGTGGAAGCCCCAAGCTTTGGCAGCTTCCATGTGGTATTGAGCCTGTGGGTGCACAGAAGTCAAGAATTGAGGTTTGGGAACCTCTGCCTAGATTTCAAAAGATATATGGAAATGCCTGGATGCCCAGCCAAAAGTTTGCTGCAGGGGTGGGGCCCTCATGGAGAACCCCTGCTAGGGCAGTGCAGAAGAGAAATGTGGGGTCAGAGCCCCCACACAGAATCCCTACTGGGGCACTGCCTAGGGGAGCTGTGAGAAGAGGGCCACTGAATTCCAGACCCCAGAATGGTAGATCCACTGGCAGCTTGGACCATGTGCCTGGAAAAGCTGCAGACACTCAATGCCTAGGAGGATGTTGACTTCCTGACTGCCAGCCCATGAAAGCAGTCAGGAGGGAGGCTGTACCCTGCAAAGCCACAGGGGCAGAGCTGCCCAAGACCATGGGAACCCCCCTTTTTCATCAGTGTGACTTGGATGTGAGACCTGCAGCCAAAGGAGATCATTTTGGAGCTTTAAAATTTGACTGCCCTGCTGGATTTTGGACTTGTGTGGGCCCTGTAACCCTTTGTTTTGGCCAATTTCTCCCACTTGGAACAGTTGTGTTTATCCAATACCTGTACCCCCATTGTATCCAGAAAGTAGCTTGCTTTTGATTTTATAGGCTCATAAGGTGGAAGGGACTTGCCCTGTTTCAGATGAGACTTTGGACTGTGGACCTTTGGGTTAATGCTGAAATGAGTTAAGACTTTGGGGGACTGGAGGAAGGCATGATTGGTTTTGAAATGTGAGGACATGAGATTTGGAGGGGCTGGGGGCAGAATGATATGGTTTGGCTGTGTCCCCACCCGAATCTCAACTTGAATTGTATCTCCCAGAATTCCCACATATTGTGGAAGGATCCCAGAGGGAGGTGATTGAATCATGGGGGTTAGTATTTCCTGTGCTATTCTTTTGATAGTGAATAAGTTTCACGAGATCTCTTGGGTTTATCAGGGGTTTTCCTTTTGCTTCTTCTCTCATTCTCTTTTGCTGCCACCATGTAAGAAGTGTCCTTCACCTTCCAACATGATTGTGAGAAATTCCCAGCCATGTGGAACTGTAAGTCCAATTAAACCTCTTTTTGTTCCCAGTTTTGGGTGTGTCTTTATCAGCAGTGTGAAAACAAATGAATACAACAGGTGTGAGCCATAGTGCTTCACCCCAGATACCAACATTTTATTTTTATTTATTTATTTGTTTATTTATTATTTTGAGTTGGAGTCTCACTCTGTCGCCCAGGCTGGAGGGCAGTGGTGTGATCTTGGCTCACTGCAACCTCTGCTTCCTGGGCTCAAGTGGTCTTTCAGCCTCAATTTCCCAAGTAGCTGGGACCTCAGGCATGAGCCACCATGCCTGGCTAATTTTTGTACATTTCATAGATACAGGGTTTTGCCACGTTGGCCAGTCAGAGCCAACCATGTTGACAGGTTTTGCCATGTTTTCTATGTTGACCAGTCTCTGACTTCTGAGCTCAAAGTGATCTGCACTTCTCGGCCTCCCAAAGGGCTGGGATTACAGGCATGACCCACTGCTCCCAGCCATGAACGTTTTAAATAAGGTGCTTTCCGTGTATTGACTTGATTAATCCTCATAAGAACTCTAAGAAAGATGGGGAAACTGAGGCACAGAGGTTTTTATTAACTTGTTCAAGGTTATGAAGCTGGTCAGTAATAGCTGCGTTTTCAACCTATACCACCTGCCCCAGAGCATTTGCTGTTCATCATGCAACTTTGGGGAAGTCACCTACCTTCTCTGGGCTTCAGCATCCTCATTTGCTGTTCCCTCATTGCCATTCCTTATAGAGATAGTAATACCTGCCCTACGTACCTCTGATGGTTGTTGTGAGGCTTAAATGAGACACTATATTGCTAAAGGCATTTTGCAAACTGTGAAGTACTGTGTACGTGGGAGGAAGAACAACAGAGGGACCAACAGGGTCTTGGAGCCAGCCTGCTTAGATCCACAACCCAGCTCCTACATCTTAACAAATTGATTGGTTTTATGGGTACTGACTTAGCTTTTCTGTGCCTCAGTTTCTTCATCTGTAACATGGTGATACTATTAGTCCCTACCTCACGGGATTGTGGTGAAAGTTAAATGAATTTATGTTTGTAAAATCTAAGAAGAATGCCAGACACAGGTTAATGCTATATAAATGTTTGCTACTATTTTTGTCTGTTACTAACTTGTGACACTGAGCACCTTTGTCCCTTTGGGAACTGATTTTGTCTGGGCCTAGCTTCTGGGGGCTTTCTTAAAAAAATGCCACTGCAAGGCCTGGGGAGATCAGGCTTCTGGTCACACACAGAGGCAGAGAGTTTGTAAGTGCTTCTGGGTGGCCAGAGCCAGCTGAGCAGTGGTTCCATGAGGGGGGTATGTGGCTCACTAAGGGTGGCCTTGCCAGTGCATGGGGGTGTGCCAAGCTTCTGTTCTTAGCTTGGGTTGTGCAAGTGGCCCACTGCCAAGAGAAGGAAGTGAGAAGCCCAATCTCTGGATGACCAGTGCTGGGCACATCGGAACACCGCCATGTGACTGGCCTTACCACGGAGGCTTCCAGAATTTCTTCCACTAATGAATACACTTTATTTTTACTTATTTATTTATTTTTGAGAGGGAATCTCACTCTTGTCACCCAGGCTGGAGTGTAGTGGTGCGATCTTGGCTCACTGCAACCTCTGCCTCCCAGGTTCAAGCGATTCTTCTGCCTCAGCCTCCAGAGTAGCTGAGACTACAGGTGTGTGCCACCATGCCCGGCTAATTTTTTTGCATTTTTAGTAGAGATGGGGTTTTATGGTGTTCACCAGGATGGTCTCAATCTCCTGACCTCATGATCCGATCACGTCAGCCTCCCAAAATGCTGGGATTACAGGCATGGGCCACCTTGCCCGGCCGTAAACTTTATTTTTAAGAGCAGTTTTAAGTTCACAGCAAAATTGAGTGGAAGGTAGAATTCTGTAGAAATTTTCCATACACCCCCATCTCTACATGTGCACAACCTCCTCTACTGCAGACACCCTGCACCACAATGATACATTTGCTACAACTGATGAAACTACATTGACACATTATCACCCATCATTATCACCCAAAGTCCATGTTTTACATTAGGGTTCGCTCTTGGCACTGCACACTCCATGGGTTTGGACAAACATGTAATGGCATGTATCCACCGTTATGGTTATCACACAGAACGATTTCACTGCCTTAAAAATCCTCCGTGCCCCACCTATTCATCTCTCCTTTTTATCTACCCCTTGGCAACTACTCATCATTTTACAGTCCCCATAGCTCTGCCTTCTCCAGAATGTCGCATTGTTGAAATCAGACAGGATGCAGCCTTTGAGACTGAAAGACTTCTTTGGCTTAGTAATATGCATTTAAATTTTCCCCGTGTCTTTTCATGGCTTGATAGTGTGCCTCCCCGACCCCCGTTTTTTAAGTTCCTGGTCTGAAGGTGTCATAGTTGATTCATCCATTCACCCACCGGAGGACATCTCGGTTGCTTCCAAGATTTTGGCAACTATGAATAAGGCTGCTATAAACATTATGTACAGGATTTTGTGTGGAAATATATTTTCAGTTCCTTTGAGTAAATACCAAAGAGTGTGATTGCTGGATCATATGGTAAGAGTAGGTTTAGTTTCGTAAGAAACTGCTAACCTGTCTTCAGAAGAGGCTGTGCCATGTTGCGTTCCTACTAACAATGAATGAGAATTTCTGTTGCTCCACATCCTTGCCAGCATTTGGTGTTGTCATCGTCCACTTTTAAAGTAAAGCTTTACTATACTCACATTTTCTTCATCCATTCATTCATGTATTTGCTGTCATGTACTTATCCAAGAGATATTTATTAAGCACCTGCAATATGCCACACACACTCTTTTAGGTGCTGGAGCTACAACAATGAAACAGGACAATGTTTGTACTGGGGCTGTATCTGTTAGATCCAAATGACCTAAATTGGTGGTGATGATGATGATAGTGGCTTATTTTAGACTCATTATGCTCTTCTTCATATGCTAATTCCTTTATGCCTCAAACATCCCTAAAATAGGTACTACTATAATCATCCCCATTTTATTTATTTATTTTGAGATGGAGTCTTGCTCTGCTACCAGCCTGGAGTGCAGTGATATGATCTTGGCTCACTGCGACCTCGGCCTCCCGGGTTCAAGCGATTCTCCTGCCTCAGCCTCCTGAGTAACTGTGATTACAGGTGTGTGCTGCCACACCCGGCTAATTTTTGTATTTTTAGTAGAGATGGGGTTTCACCATGTTGGTCAGGCTGGTCTTGAACTCCTGACCTCAAGTGATCCACCTGCCTCGGCCTCTCAAAGTGCTGGGATTACAGGCATGAGCCACCGCGCCTGGCCTAATTATCCCCATTTTATTGATTAGATAACAAAAGCAGAGAGAGGTTGAGTAATTTGCCTAAGGTCCCACAGCTAGGTATAATGGACCTGGGGGTCCAACACAGGTGGTCAGGCTCTTTCATGCATGGCCATTGTCCAGGTTTAAAACCCAGGATTTGGGCTGGGTGCAGTGGTCTCCAACCCCTGGTCACAAATGACCCATCTGCCTTGGCCTCCCAAAGTGCTAGGATTACAGGTGTGAGCCACCACGCCTGGCCGGTTTGTTCATCTTTTTTTTTTTTTTTTTTGAGATGGAGTCTTGTTCCGTCACCAGGCTGGAGTGCAGTGGCATGATAGCAGCTCACTGCAACCTCCGCCTCCGGGTTCAAGCGATTCCCCTGCCTCCGCCTCCCAAGTAGCTGGAACTACAGGTGCACACCACTATGCCTGGCTAATTTTTTGTATTTTAGTAGAGACAGGTTTTTACCATGTTGGCCAGGATGGTCTGGATCTCTGGACCTCGTGATCCGCCTGCCTCAGCCTCCTAAAGTACTGAGATTACAGGCATGAGCCACTGCGCCCGGATTTTTTACTGTTGGGTTGTATTCTTTAGATATTCTCGATACAAACCCTTTATCACATATGATTTGCAAATATTTCCTCCCATTCTGTAGCTTGTCTTTTAACTTTCTTGGTGGTGTCCTTTGAAACACAAGTTTTTAATTTTGATGAAGTCCAATGTATTTATTGTTTTTCTTTGGTCACTTGTATTTTTTGGCGTCATACAAGGCCTTGCTTCACCCAAAGTCACAAATATTTACTCCAACATTTTCTTCTAAGAAGTTTATAGTCTTAGTTCTTATCCTTAGGTCTGTGACCCACTTTTAGTTATTGTTTGCATGGGATGTGATGAAGGAGTCCAAACTCATTCTGCATGTGACCACTTATTGAAAAGATTATATTGTCATATCAAACTATTTTGGCTCCATTGTAATAAGTCAACTGACTATAAATGTAAGGGTTTATTTCTGTCCTCTCAATCTGTTGCATTGACTTATCTGTCTGTCCTTATGCCAGCACCACACTGTCTTGATTATTGTGACTTTGAAGTAAGTTTTGAAATCAGGAATTGTGAGTTCTTCATTTTGTTCTTTGTCAAGGTTGTCTAGGCTGTTCTGGGTTGCTTATATTTCCACATGAATTTTAGGGTCAGCCAACTAAAAAGAAACCAGCTGGGATTTTTATAGAAATTGTTTAAATCTGTAGATCCGTTTGGGGAGTATTGCTACATTGATAATATTAAGTTTATCAGTCCATAAAAATGCAATGACTTTCCTTTTATTTTGGTCTTCTTTAATATTTCAGCACAGTGTTCTAGTCTTCACAGTACAAGTTTGGTACTTCTGTAAATTTATTCCTAAGTATTTTATCCTTTTTGATGCTATTGTAAAAGGAATTGTTTGCTTAATTTTATTTTCAGATTTTTAATTCACACTTCATAGAGATACATTTTTGCATGTTGATCTTATATCCTGCAACTTTGCTAAACCTGTTTATTAATTCTAATAACTTTTAGTGTATTCCATACTATTTATAATATACAGGATCATGCCATCTGAAAGTAGAAGAAAATTTTATGTCTTTCTTTCCAAACTGGATGCCTTTTTTCCCCCCTATCTAATTGTCCTGGCTACAGTGTCCAGTCCAATAGTTAATAGATGCAATGAGAGCAGCCATCCTTGTCTTGTTGCTGACTTTAGGGGGAAAACATTCATTGACCATTAAGTGTGATGTTAGCTGTAGGATTTCTTACAATGTTCTTTCTATTCCCAAGTTTATTTGTGGTTTTGATGATGAAAAGACAATAGGTCAAACAAATGTGGTGGCTCATGTCTGTAATCCCAACACTTTGGGAGGCTGAGGTGGATGGATCACCTGAGATCAGGAGTTCAAGACCATCCTGGCCAAGATGGTTAAACCCCATCTCTACTAAAAAAAAAATACAAAAATTAGCCGGGCATGGTGGCACGTGCCTGTAATCCCAGCTGCCTGGGAGGCTGAGGCAGGAGAATCATTTGAGCCTGTTGAGAGGTTACAGTGACCCAGGATTGCACCACTGCACTTCAGCCTGGGCAACAGAGCAAAACTCCATCTCAAAAAAAAAAAAAAAGCAAATAAACCAACTGAAGGGTGGACAAAGAATTTGAATAGACACATTCCTTTAAAGAAGATATACAAATGACCAAAGATGATCAAATTGATTAGTCATTGGGAAAATGCAAATTAAAGCCACAATGAGACACCAGCACATACCCACTAGTGTGGATAAAATAAAAGACAGATAATAACAAGTGTTGGTGAAGCTATGGAGAAGTTGCAATCCTTATATATTGCTGGCAAGAATGTAAGATAGTGCAGTCGCTTTGGAAAACAGTTTGGCAATGCCTCAAAATAGTAAACACAGAATTGCCATTTAACCCAGCAATTCTACTCTTGGGTATATATACACAAAAGACACAAAAATATACATCCACATAGAAACTTGTACATGAAGAGTCTTAACAACATTGTTCATAATACACCAAAACTGGAAGCAATGTAAATGTCCATCAATTGATGGTTGGCTAAACAAAATGTATATCAAGATAATGGAATATTCTTTAGTTGTAAAAAGGTATAAAGAACTGATACATGCTATAACATGGATGAACCTTGAAGACATCATGCTAAGTGGAAGAAGCTCGTCACAAAATACATACTGTATGATGATCTGTATGATACATACAGAATAGGGGATTGCGTAGAGACAGAAAGTAGATAACTAGTTGCTTAGAGCTGGGGGTAGGGGTGGGGAAGGGAGCATGGGTAGAGATGGAGATGGGGTTTCTTTTGAGAGTGATGAAAACATTCTGAAATTAGATTGTGGTGATGGTTGCACAACGATGAGAAACCATTGAATTGTACACTTCAGGATGAATTGTATAGTATGTAAATTCTATCTCAATAAAGCTGTTAAAAATAAATTAATAAATAAGGAAAGTAGATAAAAAGGCCAAAAATATGAGGGAGGAGTTATGATAAAAACTACCTGTCAATTGAACTTAAAAGCAAGTTTATTGAAAGGAACATTTTAAAAAGCAATTGTTGGAAAGGATTTATTGCTGGGTTTAAATTCTTTTCTTATTACGGAAAAATGTTAACTATACACTGCAGTAAAGGGAAACATATCACAAACCAGTCTCCATCACCCAGTCCAACAATTACCAACTCACGGCCCATCTGGTTTTCGCTATACTCCTACCCACGCCCCCACGATGAATATTTGAAGTAAATCCCAGAATCATGTTGTTTCATTATTGCAGAAATATTGTGAGGATATTGTCCACATGTCCCATCATGTCTTCCTCACAAAGACCTGTGGGTAGAGTTTCTTTTTAATCTCTGTATTGAGAAAAGAGCTTTTTTTTTTTTTTTTTTCCCTAAGCAGTGCTTTGCTTTCTTTGCTTAGATAGTACACTTAGTATTTAGTCTTGGATTCCCCTTCTGCTATCATTACTAGGATTCTCAGAGACAATTTGGCAGCTGGACACCTTAAAGGTCCTTATAGTAGGCAGTTTTGTGAACCAGCTAAATGCCTGGATTTATTTCATTTGCTTACCTGTAGCAGAAATGACTAGTGGCCTATGTATTATCCATTTGCCCTTCTTTCCTAGTAACCAAGCCCTGACTTTATTTGGGGTGGCATCAGACACAGCTAAAAGATTACATTTCTCAGCCTCCTTTGTAGCTAGGACTACATTCTGGCCAATTATATGTAAACTGAAGTTTTGAGATGGAACTTCCAAAATGTTCCTTAAAGAAAACTGGGATGACAGGATTTTTTTCTTTCCTTCTTGCTGTCTGAAATGTGGCTGCAATAGCTGGAGCTCCCACAGTCATCTTGGAGCACGAGGTGGCCTTTAGGATGGAGGCCACGTTCTTTTTTTTTTTTTTTTTTTTGAGACAGTCTCGCTCTGTTGCTCAGGCTGGAGTGTAGTGATGTGATCTTGGTTCACTGCAACCTCTGCCTCCCAGGTTCAAGAGATTCTCCTGCCTCAGCCTCCCGAGCTGTTGAGACTACAGGAGTGTGCCATCACTCCTGGCTAAATTTTTGTATTTTTAGTAGAGATGGGGTTTCACCATGTTAGCCAGGATGGCCTTGATTTCCTGACCTCATGATCCACCTGTCTCAGCCTCCCAAAGTGCTGGGATTACAGGTGTGAGCCACTGCACCCAGCCAGGATGGAGGTCACATTCTAAGGATATTGAAGCAGGATGCTAGAAGGAGGCCATATCCTCCATTTTATAGAGTTACCACATCAGCCCTGTATTTCCTCTCACTAGATTTTATTTGTGTAAGAGAAAAAGAAACATCTGCTGGTGTTTATGCCACTGTTATTCCTGGTCTCTCTTACCAGCAGCTGAACACAGTAACAATCAGATATACTACTCCTTATTTTTCCTTCTCCTTGACAGCCTCATGTATTGATTTCAACATGATACATTTTTATAAACCACTTTGAATCCTTTATGGACTTAGAGTCAAAATAAATAATTTATTAAACTGCAGCATTACACAATCGAGCACAGGGATTCTTATTTCACAGAGCAGCAACAGAAAACATTTGCAGACAAAAAGTTAAACTGTGTCTTATGATTCACAAAACTGAAGTTTGAATCAGGAAGGAAATCCGTGGCTTATTACCAGAAAGATGGGCACCACATGGAAATTCAATTTCCAGCAGAGTGAGTTTTTAACATTCGAAAAGCTGAACAAAGATGGACCATATGTCCCATTGTGGAGGAAGGGTTAGGCCAGCCATAGTGTATTAAAACAAAGGAATATCAGATTGTTGCTAGGAATGACAAATATAACCATGATGTAGAAATAAGGGTAGAGGCTCTGTAAAGTAACAGGAGAGGGAAAGATAGGACTTGGCCTGGTGCCCACGCCTGCTTTGTCACCACTGTGCATAATTATGTCTCTGGTATTTTTGGGATCAGAAGAGGTTACATAGTTATGAATAATTGGTGATTTGGAGGGGAGTAAGGGTCTTATTTCATGGAACTGTTGATAATTTAGTGTTTCCATTTAATGCAGGCATATTGACAAATTGATAGATGTACCCAGAGGTGATATTAAAAATATGTAGCATGAATGAGACTCTAAACATAAACAGAACCCAGGAGGTCCTGCTAGGTCTAGGGTTAACCTTTTAGGTGCTAGATTGTACAATGGGCTGGAAGGTTCTGAGAGATAGGTTGGGTCCATTCTGGAGAGCCACAGAGCATGTGAGAGATTCAGAACAGTGCTGTTTATCAACTATCATGGATATATTTCAGCATTTAAATAACCAGTATGGCTACATGGGTCCCAAGTGAATACCAGCTTTGATTATATGTAAGTTTAAACATTCTTTTCTTAAGTAAAAAAATTTAAAAGTGAAAACAGATTTAAATATGTGTATGGAAGATGAAAGTATAAAACAATAATGACTTTTTCTTTTGGAGCACAAGTTGTACTGAGCACTTTATATAATTCACCATCTCATTTAATCCTCACAATAGCAGCCCTTCAAAGTGGTCTTTTGTTACAAGTGACTGCAACTCAAGTCACATTGGCTTGAGCAAAGAAGGGAACCTACTGCGATATATAACTGAAAAGTCTGGTGGGATCCAGGTGTGGTTCAATCGAGGGGCTCAACGATATCACTGGAACTCAGTTTTCCTCTTCCTGCTTCACTGCTTTCCTTTCTCTGGCACTGATTTTACTCACAAGTGAGTTTTCTCTCCAGTCGGTGGCTCTGGAGCCTCAAGGCTTCCATAATCCTTCTAACATATCAACATATAGAAAAATTTTAATTTCTAATCATCCCAATAAGGGTTCAGGATTGAATCTCATTAGATTGAGTTGGGTACATGCCCATCCCTGAACTGCATGCTGTGAGTGGTTCTGGAATGTTGTTGGATGTTCGGATTGTCCAGGCCTGTCACACATCCATCTATGGATCTGGGATGGGTCAACACTTCCTAAAATACATGGAAGGCAGTGTGTGTGGTAGGCAGATGCCAGTGAGTTGCCAGAAAAAGGGGAATGCTGGACAGACAAAGTATCATGTGTCTACTAGAAGAGTTCTCATTTTATTAGCAAAGAAACTGAGACTACTGCATGCATAATTTTTGTGGCTATGCAAGGAGAGCAGCCTGGCTGGAACAGAGTGAATGAGGAGGTGATTAGGAGGTCAATTGGGTAGGGCCTTGTGGACTATTGTAAAAACTTGGGAATTTTTTTTTTTTTTTTTTTTTTTTTTTTGAGATGGAGTCTCACTCTGTCACCCAGGCTGGAGTGCAGTGGTGCGATCTCAGCTCACTGCAACCTCCACCTCCTGGGTTCAAGCGATTCTCCTGTCTCAGCCTCCCAAGCAGCTGGGATTATAGACATGTGCTACCACACCCGGCTAAGTTTTGTATTTTTAGTAGAGACAGAGTTTTACCATTTGGGCCAGGCTGGTCTCAAACTCCTGACCTCAGGTGATCCACTCGCCGCAGCCTCCTGAAGTGCTGGGATTACAGGTGTGAGCCACCAAGCCCGGTTCAGAAGTTGGGCTTTCATTCTGAAGAAGTTGGGCTTTTGTTCTAAGTGAGGAGCATTTAGAGCAGAGGAGTCAAATGATTTGATGTAGATTTTAAAAAGGATCACTCTAATTGCTCTATTGTTCAAATGTAAAATGTTTTATTGCTGTCTCTAATGCTTTGTATTTACTCACATAACGAATATAAGATGGACATGGGGCCTCCACCTGGTCAATCAGTATAGCCCATTTCCCTGGCCAGTGATTGTCAGGGATCGTCATGTGACCCATACTGATGCAGCTAGAGCCAGTTTAAGCACTTCTGTTACTATTGGAAGAAGAGAAACCCAACTGTTGTTGCTAAGTTACTTTGCCACTGGGGGCCACCACTGAGTTAGAATCTAAGTGAGGCTAACACAAAGAGTGCAGAAACAAGTGTTGAGGAAGAAGAAAGTCTGACCTTGGTGATGTTTGACTCCTAGATCCAGCCATGCCTAAAGTCATTCTAGACCTGGATTTCTCCATTCTGTGAGTTAATATATTATACTTTTCTTTTCCTTTTTTTTTTTGAGATGGCATTTTGATCTTGTTGCCCAGGCTGGAGTGCAATGGCAAGGTCTCAGCTCACTGCAACCTCCGCCTCCTGGATTCAGGTGATTCTCCCGCCTCAGCCTCCTGAGTAGCTGGGATTACAGGCATGTGCATCACCACACCCATCTAATTTTGTATTTTTTTTTTTTTTTTTTTTTTTTGAGACGGAGTTTCACTCTCGTTACCCAGGCTGGAGTGCAATGGCACGATCTCGGCTCACCGCAACCTCCGCCTCCTGGGTTCAGGCGATTCTCCTACCTCAGCTTCCTGAGTAGCTGGGATTACAGGCACGCGCCACCATGCCCAGCTAATTTTTTTTTTTGTATTAGTAGAGACGGGGTTTCACAATGTTGACCAGGATGGTCTCGATCTCTTGACCTCGTGATCCACCCGCCTCGGCCTCCCAAAGTGCTGGGATTACAGGCTTGAGCCACCGCGCCCGGCCTAATTTTGTATTTTTAGTAGTGATGGGGGTTCACCTTTTTGGTCAGGTTGGTCTCGAACTCTTGACCTGAGGTGATTCACCCGTCTCAGTCCCCCAACATGCTGGGATTACTGGCGTGAGCCACTGCACCCAGCCTATATCTTACTTTTCAGTGAACCCATTTTGAGCTGAGTTTGTAGTACTTGCAACTGAAAGAATCCTGATGAAGTGACAGGTAGACTGAGCCCCATGATGTGCTTGGGTCCAGATTCAGACACCATGATGGTTCTGATGGGGCTCTGGTTCCCAAAGAGCTCACAGTTAAGTGATGGAAATATATTAAGACCCTGTAAAAATAAAAGATGGTAAATATTGCGCCTCTTTTCCTGCCTCCATCTAGATTATAGTCTTGTTTTGAGCAGTGATAGTCTTTTCCCCTTTCCATCTTCCTGACAGTATTTAGACCATAATGCAGCTGTTTGGGGAGTACTCCCTAAGTAGTGCCTGAGAGTTTGCTTGAGGATGTGACTTCCAACAAGAAAATGTTAAATATCCAGGGTGACTGGGAAACCTACCTACCTCCCAGGCCAGATTACACACCCAAGAGTCGTCCACAACCACAACCCATCCCACAGACCCCTTGCTGGCAATTAATCAGGAAGGAAAAAGAGAGAAAACAAGCAAAGCTCTATTCCCTTTCTTTGGTTCCAAGGAGCAGTTTGTTTGATAAGATAAACACTTGGCCACCTCTTGCCATCTTTTATGTTGCATTGGGTTTCATTTGTGTCCTCCAAAGGGTTGATCCTTTGGAGTTCTGACAGCCAGAACTGTCTCCAGAGGGCTCTGGTTGGCTTCCGTCCCGCCCACCTGAGGCCAGGTAGATGAGAAAAACAGTTTTCCAACCTCAGTCTTAACAGCAGGCTTGGGTGGCAACCTGCTGGGGCAAGAACTTCCTGACCCCTTGACTGGGAATAGGATTACAGGATCTGTGACCCCCATCTGCCACCTTGGCCTCCCCAGAAGGCACCTCTTTGTGTGGAGGGCGGGGGGAAGGGCCCCAATGACTCACTCAAGACCCTTGGGGAGAGAGTGCACAGGAGGTGAATCTGCCATGTTATTATGAACCGTCTGATCGGGCCACTCCCCAGTTCTATGTCGGGTATCCAGGCTCTGCGGAGCCAGACCTCAGGTGAATGGTCCGGCATTCCCCTATGCCTTTCTCCTCCAGGGGCCTGAGCTTGGACCTTTCCCAGTCTCCTCCACACCAGCTGGGCATGTTCCAAACACCCTGCCTTTGCCTCTGCTGTGCTCTCTGCCTGTCTGTGCCCTTCTCCCCAGCCTTGCTTAGCAATCTCCTATTTATTCAGCTCCTCTGTCACTTTGTGACATGCTCCAAACCCAATCCCTCCCCGGCTTATTCCCCTATCCAGCACTGAAATACATCACACTTCTCTCTGGTGCCTTGTTCAAACTCCATTAAAGAACTTCTTAAGTTTGGCTATTTGAAACACGCTTTTGAGACCTTGAATTCTTAGCTGCAGACCCAAATAGATTCAGTCCTCTCCAGAGTCATCACACAATGTACACAATTCCGACTCCAGCCCTGCTTCTGAGCCACTTACCATCCTGACTGTGCCCTCTTGGATGCCCAGGAAGCCATTCTTCTGCAGTCACTCTGGCACCCAAAGTGGTCGTGTCCCACCTTTCCCTAAACAGCTCAGCTCAAGTCCCTGCATAGCCCAGGAGGGTCTGCCAGCTGCTCAGTCTCCTTCTCTCCCCACGGTCATCCTCACCCCCGGCCTCCTTTCTGTGTCTACAATGCCCAGCCCTTGTCAGTTTCAAGGCTTTCGCATCCGCTGTTCCCTCTGAGGGGATCTCTCTTCCCCTGTTCTTCGGCGGCTTCCCACTTGGCCTTCAGGTTTCGACTGGAATGTTCATTCCCCAAGAAGTCTTCCCTGACCCCCAGTCTGAATGAAGCCCCCTGAGCTCACACTCATGTCACACTGGATGCGGCTGGAGAGTGTAGTATTTGTCACTGTTCCCACTTCATGGGAGAGTACGTCCTTTCTCCTTTCCCTCAGTCTCACCCATTTTCAGGGAAGACGGCTAAGTCCTGTGTCCTCCCCAAACTCCAAGTAGGGATACTAGCTCCTGGCTGAGCTCTCTGTCAAGGGACAGCTTTGAGATAGACAGATAATAAAACTTCCCATGGGTACCCAAGACTTCAACTAGCACATCCTGCCCCCCTTTTTTTTTGAGACAGGGTTTCACTCCCGTTGCCCAGGCTGGAGTGCAGTGGCATAATCTTGGCTCACTACAACCTCCACCTCCTGTGTTCAAGTGAACCTCCTGCCTCAGCCTCCCCAGTAGCTGGGACTACAGGCTTACGCCACCAGGCCCAGCTAATTTTTGTAGTTTTAGTAGAAACAGAGTTTTACCATGTTGGTCAGGTTTGTCTCGAACTCCTCACCTCAAGTGATCCGCTCTCCTCGGCTTCCCATAGCGCTGGGATCATAGGCAAGAGCCACCACACCTGGCCACGTCCTGCCATTTTATAAATTGCTTCAAGAGAGGCTCCTGGTTTCTTTGGTTTAATTGGAAGTGACCTGAGGGTGAGGGTCTTTTCTCCTCTATATCATGTCTCCCCAACTCTTGCCACAATGCTGGTCATAGTGAACACTCTCTTAAATCACATGCCACCGCCCACTCCCTACACACACACACACACACACACACCCCTCCTTCTCTGTGGTCCCAAAGGATAAGTGTAGGAGGTTGATAACAACAGGTTGTGTGGTGCAACCTCTCGTGCTTTTATAGAGGCAGCTCATTGTAAACCAAAAGAATTTTTGGAAGGTCCTGGGTTCGAATTTTGGTTCAGCTATGTAAGAGGTGAGTGACCTTGGATAAGCATTTGAATCCCAGATTCCTCATTTATAAAATGGTAACCCCAAATGCTTGATTGTAGAGTCCATATAATAATTAAATGACTAGGTACTTATAATTGTGCAAATAGAGGTAGAATGAACTCATTGTGTAAAGTAACAGTTTCTGAGCTGGGCGTGGTGGCATACCTGTAGTTCCAGCTACTGGGGAGGCTGAGATAGGAGGATTACTTGAGCTCAGGAGGTAGAGGCTGCAGAGGGATGTGATTGCCCCACTGTAATTCAGCCTGGGTGACAGAGCAAGACTGTTTGAGGGGCCAAGGGGGAAAAAAGGCTTTCTCTGTATATAAAAGCCTGGGAAAAGTGTTTACCTCTGGGAGGGGGATGATGCTGAGATGAAGAGGACGATAAAGTATTTTTTGCTGTTGCTGTGCTTTTATATTTTCTTACCTGAATTTTTTTTTTTTTTTTTTTTTGAGACAGAGTCTTGTTCTTATCGTCCAGCCTGGATATCAATGATGCAATCTTGGCTCACTGCAACCTCTACCTCCAGTGTTCAAGCATTCTCCTGCCTCAGCCTCCCAAGTAGCTGGGATTACATGCACCCGCCACCACACCAGCTAATTTTTTTTTTTTTTTTTTTTTTTGGTATTTTTAGTAGAGATGTGGTTTCATCATTTTGGCCACACCAGTCTCGAACTCCTGACCTCAGATGACTCACCCGTCTCGGCCTCCCAAAGTGCTGGGATTACCGGAGTGATCCACCTCACCTGGCCTCTTGCTTGAATTTTTAATGAGACCTCACTCCTGTAATACTTGTTGCTGTAGATTAGACTGCCATAGAGCACACATTTTCCTTTTCCTCTGCCACCTTCCTGGAATGAATGGACTTCTCCATCTCTTGTCTTTGGTCTTGGCCATGTGACTTGCTTTGGCTGATGAGATGTTAGTGGATGTGAACTAAACAAAGGCTTGAAGCGTACAGTAGAGTTGAACTGTTCCCTGTGTGCCTGGCTTTCATGACACTGAGAACATGCTCTGAGTAGCCCACAAATCCCAAAGGATGAGTGACACGCAGGGCAGATCTGAGCCTGGTCCAATGCCCAGAGGCCCAGCTGAGCTGATGAGACCACAGTATCTCCCCAGAAAACCCACAGATGCATGAACAAGAAATAAATGAGAGTTTGTTATGTAGCAAAAGCTGACTGGCACACCGTGTTATTTTGAAAGGAGAAAAAAAGGCCAGGCTCAGTGGCTCACACCTGTAATCCCAGCACTTTGGGAGGTGGAGGCTGGCGGATCACCTGAGGTCAGGAGTTCAAAACCACCCTGGCCAATATGGTGAAACTCTTCTAATAAAAACACCAGAAATTAGTTGGGCATAATGGTGGGTGCCTGTAATGTAATCCAGTTACTCAGGAGGCCAAGACAGGAGAATCATCTGAACCTGGGAGGCGGAGGTTGCAATGAGCCGAGGTTGTGCCATTGCACTCCAGCCTGTGCAACAAGAGCGAAACACTCCATCTCAAAAAAAAAAAAAAAAAAAAAGGAAAAGGAAAGAGAAAAAAAATTAAACAAAAAAATAAAATCAGGAAACAGAGTGCCCAGCAAATCGCTGTTGAGTAAATGCTGGTTCCTCTTTCATCCTCTTACCCTCCTGAAAGGGCTGACTCAGGAGCCTCCGGAAACACTTCAGGGGCCCTGTTTGAACAGGTTGCCCTTCTCATGGCGCTTTGTACCCATTGCTTATTTTGTTATTTATTTATTTATTTATTGAGACAGAGTCTCTCTCTGTCACCCAGGCTGGAGTGCAATGATGCGATCTCTGCTCACTGCAACCTCTGCCTCCCAGGTTCAAGCGAGTCTCCTGCCTCAGTCTCCTGAATAGTTGGAATTACAGGTGCCCACCACCATGCCTGGCTAATTTTTTATATTTTTTAGTAGAGACAGGGTTTCACCATGTTGGCCAGGCTGGTCTTGAACTCCTGACCTCTAGTGATCTGCCCGCCTCGGCCTCCCCAAGTGCTGAGATTACAGGTGTGAGCCACTGCAGCCAGCTGCTTATCTTGTTCTATCTTGTAAAATACTTAGTTGATCTCAAGCCTGTTTGTCAACTGGAAGACAATCCCTGCCTTCAAGGAGTGTACAATCTAGTTGCATAAATGCAACAAATATAGAAAAGAATTGCTTTATATGTGTATTCAGCTGACACATATCCAAATCTATGTGCTCAGTGAAAAAAAAAAAAAACACACAACATGGTGTAACGCATGTGGATGATCCTGCCCACTGTTCTTATCTTAATGAAGGTATGCCACAGAAGAGAACAAGTGAGAGAGGTGGCCTGAATCTTGTCAGCCTTTCATAGCCTGAGTATTTTGGCAAGCTAGACTCAAGTCTAATGTTTAAAGGTATATAGTTTGTGTCTGCTGTGATTACCAAGCACAATTCACAGTAGAGACTATTATTATCCCCATTTTAGTTAAGAAAACTGAAGCTTAGGAGGGACAAAATTACCCCAAATCATAGTTTGCAGGAGGTTAAGCCAGTACTGAGGCTCCAAGTCTGTCTGAATCCTAAGCTGCTTCAAGTCCTTGGATAAAAGAACAGAAGTAAATATGATTTTTATTTTTGAGACAGAGTCTTGCTCTGTCACCCAGGCTGGAGTGCAACGGCGCAGTATCGGCTCCTTGCAACCTCTGCCTCCTGGGTTCAAGTGATTCTTGTGTCTCAGTCTGAGTAATTGGGATTACAGGTGCCCTCCACTGCACCTGGCTAATTTTTGCATTTTTCACAGTAGAGATGGGATTTTGCCATGTTGCCCAGGCAGTTCTCGAATTTCTGACCTCAAGTGAGCTGCCTGCCTTGGCCTCCCAAAGTGCTGGGATTACAGGCATGAGCCACTGTACCCCGCCTAAATATGATTTTTGTGGTTAGTTTTTTCACAGTGAAAGCCGACATCTGAGAACAGGGCAATTGTTGGATGCAGGACAGCCCCATCCATAGTCACTACCCTCAAGTAAGATTGGAACTTTTTCAACTTTTTTTTTTTTGAGACGGAATCTCACTTTGTCGCCCAGGCTGGAGTGCAGTGGTGTGATCTCGGCTCACTGCAACCTCTGCCTGCAGGTTTCAAACAATTTTCCTGCTTCAGCCTCCCCAGTAGCTGGGATTACAGTCACACGCCACCACGCCTGGCTAATTTTTGTATTTTTAGTAGAGACGGGGTTTCACAATGCCGGCCAGGCTGGTTTCAAACTCCTGACCTCGTGATCCGCCTGCCTTGGCCTCCCAAAGTACTGGGATTACAGGCATGAGCCACGGTGACTGGCCCCCCAACTTTTTGAACTGACAAAGGCTCTGAGTGACTTTGCAGAAGCCACAGTTTCTCACTGCCAAAGTTGAGGGGACCCAGAAGTTAGTAGTCAGCTGGGAAGTGGGTCAGGTGCAGCCATGTAAATCAGACAGTGCAGATTCAAGTCGTGACTCTGCAGTTGAGTTGCTGGGCAGCTTGAGGTGAGTCACTCAACATTCTGGGCTTTGAAGGGTTGGAGTTGGGAAAGGTGGGGTCTGCTGGCTTGTTGTGGCCCTCTGGCATGTTTGTTTGTATCACATGTTATTTTTATTTTGTTTTGTTTTAGTTTTTTATCAACATTAAAACAATAAGGTGTTTAATTGTGAAAAACAGTCCCTCATACACGGCTGCGGGAAAGGATCTTGGTAAAACCACTATGAGGAGACAAGTAGGCAAATTCCTTACATGTTAGAAACGTAGGGCCGAGCGCAGCGGCTCACGCCTGTAATCCCAGCACTTTGGGAGGCCGAGATGGGTGGATCACCTGAGGTGGGTGGATCACCTGAGGTCAGGAGTTTGAGACTAGCCGGGTTAACATGGAGAAACCCCCATCTCTACTAAAAATACAAAAATTAGCCAGGATTGGTGGCAGGTGCCTATAATTCCAGCTATTTGGGAGGCTGAGGCAGGAGAATCACTTGAACCTGGGAGGTGGAGGTTGTGGTAAGCCGAGATCGTGCCATTGCACTCCAGCCTGGGTAACAGAGAGAGAGTGCGTCTCAAAAAAAAAAAAAAAAAAGTGCACACACAGAGACTCTCTACTTTGGGGAAGCTACAGATGTATCTGCATATGTGAAAAATTATATATGTAGGAGATTATTCAGGCAGCATTGTTTATTTTACTTTTAAATTTTACTTTAAGTTCTGGGATACATGTGCAGAGTGTGCGGGTTTGTTACATAGTTATACGTGTGCCATGGTGGTTTGCTGCACCCATCAACCTGTCATCTAGGTTTTAGGCCCTGTATGCATTAGGTATTGGTCCTAATGCTCTCCCTCCCTTTACCCACCAGCCCACAAAAGGCCTTGGTGTGTGATGTTCACCTCTCTGTATCCATGTGGTCTCATTGTTCAACTCCCACTTATGAGTGACAACATGCAATAGTTGGTTTTCTGTTCCTGTGTTAGTTTCCTGAGGATGATGGCTTCCAGCTTCATCCATGTCCTTGCAAAGGACATTATCTAATTCTTTTTTATGGCTGCATAGTATTCCATGGTTTACATACACCACCTTTTCTTTATCCAGTCTATCACTGATGGGCATTTGGGTTGGTTCTAATCTTTGTTATTATAAATACTGCTCAGCACTATTAATACCTATGCAGGATTGTTTAAAATGAAACAGTCTGGAAATATAATCCAAATGGGGATGGGTTAAATCAAATATGGGTCATCTGACCAGGCAAGGTAGCTCATGCCTATAATCCCAGCATTTTGGGATGCCGAAGCAGGAGGATCTCTTGAGCTCAGGAGTTTGAGGCTGCAAGGAGTCATAATCACACCACTGCTCTCCAGTGTGGGCAACAGAGTGAGACCCTGTCTCAAAAAAGAAAAAAAAAAACGCAAAAAAATAGACCATCCATATAATGGAATACAGCTGTGGAGCTGTAAAAATAATGAGGATACTGTTTATGTACTAATAAAGAAAATTCTCAGCTGGGTACGGTGGCTGACACCTGTATTCCAGCACTTTAGGAGGCCAAGGTGGGAGGATCACTTGAGCCCAGCAGTTTGAAACCAGCCTGAGTGACATAGTGAGACCCCCATCTCTATAAATAAAAAATTAGCCAGGCATGATGGCGCATGCCTGGAGTCCCAGCTACTTGGGAGGCTGAGGCAGGAGAATCGCCTGAACCCGGGAGACAGAGGTTGCTGTGAGCCAAGATCATGCCATTGCCCTCCAGCCTGGGAAACAAGAGTGGAACTCTATCTGAAAAAAAAAAAAAAAAAAAAAAAATCCAAGTTTTCATATATAAATGATGTAGTATTCCTGCAGGCAAGAGCAGACTGGAGTTGATTAGTGGCTGTCTCCTAGGAGGGATTTGGGCTTTCCTGTTTACCATAGTTCCCACCACTCCCTCTTGTCTCCCCAGCCCCACGTGCCAGTGTCTGTTCCATTTATCAGTTTGTTCACTGTTGTTCTTCTTAGACAGAAGTCTAAGAAATGTTTCAGGAAACTTATATTCATGCCTGTCAAAAGCAGCCGACTTGTTGCATGACGTGTGAATGTACTTCACACTGCAAAACTGCACACTTCAAATGGGTTAATGAATGGCACAGTGGCACAGGCCTGTAATCCCAGCACTTTGGGAGGCCAAGGTGAGAGGATCACTTGAGGCAAGGACTTCCAGACCAGCCTGGGCAGCATGGTGAGACTCCATCTGTACAGGGGAAAAAAAAGGTTAAGATGGTAAATTTTAGGTTATGTGTATTTTACACAATTTATTTTATTTATTTTATTTATTTTTTTGAGATTGAGCCTCACTCTGTCGCCCAGGTGGGAGTACAGTGGCACAATATTGGCTCACTGCAACCTCCGCCTCCCGGGTTCAAGTGATTCTCCTGCCTCAGTCCCCTGAGTAACTGGGATTACAGGTGTGTGCCACCGTGCCAAGCTAATTTTGTATACAATTGTTTTTAAAAAGTGGCAGACTAGGCCTGGCGCGGTGGCTCATGCCTGTAATCCCAGCACTTCGGGAGGCCAAGGCGGGCAGATCACCTGAGATGGGGAGTTCGAGACCATCCTGACCAACATGGAGAAACCCCATGTCTACTAAAAATACAAAATTAGCCAGGCATGGTGGCTCATGCCTGTAATCCCCGGAGGCTGAGGCAGAAGAATGGCTTGGACCCAGGAGGCAGAGGTTGCCGTGAGCCGAGATCACGCCATTGCAAAGATGGCTGGCTCTCTTGAGCAACAAAAGTTTTGGAATGGATTCTCATCCTCCCAGCTTGACTCAGGTACCTGCCCTGTGGCCAGAGGAGAGGGAATGGCTGATCTCTGGCTCTTCCAGACATTCCCTGGGAAGCCCTTGAGGGTGTAACTCTGGGATAGGAGCTTTCAAGATCTCTCCTGCCTCTGTGATTCTGGAACTGCTTCTGCCCCTAACTTGCTGGGTGGTCTTGGATAAACCATGTCCCCTCTCTGAGCCTCTATTTCCTTACCTGTTACACGAGAAGCTTGAAGTGGATTGTCTTGCAGGCTCTTCAGCTCCAAGAGCTTCCCACTTCATTTCTCCTTGAGCAATTCCTCCGTTACTGTCTCCAAAGAGAGATTAAGTGGGCTTGAGGCTGGGCCAGGGAGCAGGCCTCCTTTTCTTGTTGGGATTGTGTGGGCTGCAGTGGGAGGTTCCCTTTTCTTCCTTCCTTACTTTCCTTTTTAAAAATTTCAACCGGAAAGTTATTTTAAAGCCTAAGTGGGGAGCTGCTAAAAGTCACACGCCTCAGATCTCATGTGCTACAACCTCTTGTGGAGGAAGAGCAAGCCATTATTTTTTTTTGAGACAGGGTCTGCCTCTTTTTCCCCAGGCTAGAGTGCAGTGGCGCGATTTCAGCTCACTGCCACCTCCACCTCCCAGGCTCAAGCGATCCTCCCACCTCAGCCTCCTGAGTAGCTGGGACTATAGGCACATGCCACCATACTCAGCTAATTTTTGTATTTTTGGGGGTAGAGGGGTTTTTTGCCATGTTGCCTAGGCTGGTCTCCAACACCTGGACTCAAGTGACCCGCCCACCTCAGGCTTCCAACGTGCTGGGATTACAGGTATGAGCCACTGTGCCCGGTCAAGCAGTTGTTAATTCTTGCTGTTTTCTCTTCTCCCTCATCCCTATCCCATTCATCCTCTGCTGAGCTGAGTCAAGTGAAAAACACAGGCCTCGAGTGATGGCTCTCGCCTGTAATCCCAGCACTTTGGGAGGCCAAGGCAGGCAGATCACCTGAGGTCAGGAGTTCGAGACCAGCCCGACCAACATGGAGAAACCCTGTCTCTACTAAAAATACAAAATTAGTCAGGCGTGGTGGCGCATGCCTGTAATCCCAGCTACTTGGGAGGCAGAGGCAGGAGAATCGCTTGAAGCTGGGAGGCAGAGGTTGCTGAGAGCTGAGATCATACCATTACTCTCCAGCCTGGGCAACAAGAGCTAAACTCCAACTCGAAAAAAAAAAATCCTGAAAAACATTTTGGTGGCCTCTAGGGCTGCAGTTCTCAGACCAGAGCCCCTTCAACTTGCACCTGCCTGTGGCTTACCAGGACAGCTTGTTAATACAGATTCTGGTCCAGTGGTCCTGGGCTGGGAGCCTGTATTTTTTTAAATGTATTTGGAAGCACTATGGTTTGTAAGGGGTCCTGCATTTTTTATAAATGTATTTGGAAGCACTATGGTTTGACAGCTTGTTAATACAGATTCTGGTCCAGTGGTCCCGGGCTGGGAGCCTGTATTTTTTTAAATGTATTTGGAAGCACTATGGTTTGTAAGGGGTCCTGCATTTTTTATAAATGTATTTGGAAGCACTATGGTTTGTAAGGAGTCCTGCATTTTTTTTTAATGCATTTGGAAGCACTATGGTTTGTAAGGGGGTCCCGCATTTTTTAAAAATGTATTTGAAAGCACTATGGTTTGTAAGGGGTCTTGCATTTTTTAAAAATGTATTTGGAAGTACTATGGTTTGTAACGGGTCCTGCATTTTTTTTTAAATGTATTTGGAAGCACTATGGTTTGTAAGGGGTCCTGCATTTTTAACAGTCTCCCAGACAATGCCCATAAGCAGCACAGCCTTGAGGCACAGGGCCCAGATTGCTGTTAACTCAGGAAATCCATCTGGAAAATGGCCTGAAAATCACTGACCTGCTCCTTCTCATTTTGATTTTGCCCTATTTTAAATAATATTTGCCCTATTTTAAATAATATTTTTAAAAAACATTAAAACATGCACAAAATAAAAAATAAAAAGTTTAGTCAGAGGATCCCTTGAGCCCAGGAGTTTGAGACTAGCCTGGGCAACACAAGGAGAAGACTGTGTCTCTACAAAACCTTTAATAATTAGCTGATGTGGTGGTACGCACTTGCAGTCCCAGCTTCTCAGGAGGATTACCTGAGCCCCGGAGGTCAAGGCTTTAGTGATTTATGATCTCACCATTGCACTCCAGCGGGGCAACAGAGTGAGATCCTGTCTCAAAAAAACAAAAAAGTTTAACACTTTGAAAAGGGCATACACTAAAAAATTGGTCACCCCTTTTCCTGCCTCCCAGTCCTCCCAGTGCCCAGACGTAGTAGCTCATTATCCATGTTTTTGTGCCTTCTTCCTGGTAGAATTTGTGCAGAATGATAATTATTATACAGCTATTCCTTATTGACCATTTCCTATGTCCTAGGGACTGAGAAATTCTTCTTGTGTAGATGACTTGACTTAATTTTTTCCAACAAGCCCCATTTTGCAATTGAGGAAACTGGAGCACAGGGAGGTTGAGTGCTTTGATCTTCATTGCACAGCGAGGGAGGGTCAGTACTGGGATGCTAGTCCTCAGTATGCTACAGGATGCTACAACTTCTTGTGGAGGAGCTCCCAGTTCAACACCTCTATAGACAGGTTTCCTGCCCACCTTTTTTTTTTTTTTTTGAGACGGAGTCTTGCTCTGTCTCCCAGGCTAGAGTGTAATAGCGCAATGTCGGCTCACTGCAACCTCTGCCTCCCAGGTTCAAGCCATTCTCCTGCCTCACCCTCCCAAGTAGCTGGGATTTCAGGTGCCTGCCACTGCGCCCAGCTAATTTTTGCATTTTTTAGTAGAGACGGGGTTTTGCCATGTTGGCCAGGCTGGTCTTGAACTCCTGACCTCAAGTGATCCACTTGCCTTGGCCTCCCAAAGTGCTGGGATTACAGGCATGAGCCACCATGCCTGGCCTTTTTGTTTCTTTTGTTACAGCCAGGATAGCATATAATGTTCTGAACCTTTCTTTGTCTCCCTTAACGATTTATCTTGAAGAGGGCTCAATTGCAGTACCTGGAGACCTGCCTTCTTTTGAATAGCTGCGGAAGATTTCTTTGCCAGGATGAACCTGTTTTTTTTTTTAACCAGGGACCTGTTGGGGGGCGGGGTAGGAAAAGAAAGGGATCATTCCAGTTCTTTCTACAAATGGCTGTCAAGTGTAGCATTGCATATACCTCATCTTACACATGTGAGAGGATATCTGTAGGATGACCCCAGACCTGAAACTGCTGGCCAAAGGCTGTGTTCCTGTAAACCTTGGTGGTTGATGACAATTGTTTTCTGAAGCTGCTCTGGCACCCTCCACTCCCCAGGGTGTATGGGAGTACCTATTTCCCCAGAGACTCCCCACTACCATTTTATAAACTTCTGGCTTTTTCTGCTGCTGATTTGAATGATCCCACAGGGAGCAGAGTTGGGTAAGACCCTCCCACCCTCCACCTCCTTGCCTGATTGTCAAAAATGTCGCCTGAGGTGTATGGCTTCTCCCTGCCCAGTGACTCTGTTCTCCTGGTCAGGTCAGCCTGCTCCTCTGATGAGCAGCCTGGGTCATCAGGGATTTTGTGGCTTAAAAATAAAGGCGATCTGACTGCACTCAGAGCCCTGGCCAGCCAAGCTCTCGGCCCTTCCCCCTGGCTCCAGGGATCGCAGCTAAGCAACTGGAAGAAGCCACGAACAGTGAAGTTTGGCTTCTCAGAACCCTGAAAAACAAAGTGCCCGACACAAAGGCGAAGAAAGTAAAGATCAGGGTTCAGCTGGGCTCCGCTTTCAACCCTCCATCTGAAATGATCTCCCCACATTTTAGAGCAGTGGTTAAGTGCATAGACGAGAGTGCCACGACCTGGGTTCAAATCCTGCTCCCCCTACTTCGATGGATGAGGAGACCTTAGGTTCATGATTCACCTCTCCGAATTATACTTTTCTCATCTGCAAAATTGAGATAATGACAGGCTTACTTCCCAGTGTGCTGGTGAAGATCAAATATCGTAAAGTACATAAAGTTTTTTGAACACTTGGCATAAAGAAAGCACACAATAAATATTAGCTGTGATTTCGTTACAAATGTGATTCATTTATTTACTTGGTTATCGTCTGTCTAGAATACAAACCCACGGAGGGCCAGACTTCATCTCTCTTGTGGTGTCTCCCACCCCAGCACAGTACTTGAACCTAATAGGTCCTCTGCAAGCATTCACTGGACAAATAAGTGAATGCATGAATGAATGAACAAGGGGAACCTGTCATTTCCCCTCCCTCAGCCTCAGTTTCTTTCTTTGTGAAATGGGAGATTGAAATTTCATTCTCTGTGTCCTCTTGTATTTTCCTAATCTGCAATGATCATATGTCATTGCTTTTTCCAATGGCAAGAAAAATTATAAAAAATATATAAGCCCTTGTTCATAATTGCCAAAACTTGGAAGCAATCAAGATATCCTTCAATAGTTGAATGGAAAAGCAAACTGTGGTATGTCCAGAGAAAGGACTATTACTCATTGATTAGAAAAAAAATATCTATAAAGCCATGAAAAGGCATGGAGGAATTTTAAATGTATATTTCTAAGTGAAATAAGACAACATGGGCTGGGTGCAGTGGCTCACACCTGTAATCCCAGCACTTTGGGAGGCTGAGGCGGGTGGATCACCTGAGGTCAGGAGTTGGAGGCCAGCCTGGCCAATAAAACTCGTCTCTACTAAAAATACAAAAATTAACTGGGCATGGTGGTGTGTGCCTGTAGTCCCAGCTACTCAAGAGACAGGCAGGAGAATGGCTTGAACCCAGGAGGTGGAGATTGCAGTGAGCCGAGATTGTGCCACTGCACCCCAGCCTGGGCAACAGAGTGAGACGCTGTCTTGAAAAAAAAAAAAAAAAAAGATGAAAAAGCTACACACAATATGGTACCAACTATATGACATTCTGGATAAACCAAAACTGTGGAGATAGTAAAACAAAAAACAAAAAACCGTGGTTGCCAGGGGTTTGTGGAGAGGGAGGGAGGGGTGAAGAGGTGAAGTGCAGGAGAATTTTAGGGCATTGGAATTATTCTGGATAATAAGATAATGGTGGACACATGTCATACATTTGCCAAAATCTGCAGACTGCATAACACAAAGAGTTAACTCTAATATAAACTATGGGCCTTAGTTAATAATAATGTACCCATATCGGCCGGGCGCGGTGGCTCACGCCTGTAATCCCAGCACTTTGGGAGGCCAAGGTGGGCGGATCACAAGGTCAGGAGTTCAAGACCAGACTGGTCAACGTGGTGAAACCCCGTCTCTACTAAAAATTACAAAAATTAGCTGGGCATCGTGGCTCGTGCCTGTAATCCCAGCTACTTGGGAGGCGGAGGTAGGAGAATTGCTTGAACTGGGACCAGGGAGGTGGAGGTTGCAGTGAGCCAAGATCGTGCCACTGCACTCCAGCCTGGGCTGCAGAGTGAGACCCCCATCTCAATAATAATAATAATATTAATAATAATGTACCCATATCAGTTCATCAATTGTAACAAATGTACTGCACTAATACAAGATGTTAATAATGGGGAAAAGTGGGGGAGGAAGAGGGGGAGTATAAGGGAATTCTCTGTACTTTCCTCTCAATTTTTCTGTAAACCTAAAATACTCTGAAAAAATAAAGTTTAGGCCAAGCACAGTGGTTTATGCTTATAATCCTAGCACTTTAGGAGGCGGAGGTGGGAGGATTGCTTAAGGCCAGGAGTTTAAGGTCAGCCCAGGCAACATGGTGAGACCCCATCTCTACAAAGAAAAAGTGAAGAATTAGTTGGACATGGTGATGTGTGCCTGTAGTCCCAGCTGCTACTCAGGAGGCTGAGGTGGGAGGATTGTTTGAGCCTAGGAGGTTGAGGCTGCAGTGAGCTGTGATTGCACCACTGTGCTCCAGCCTGAGCAACACGGTGAGGCCCTGTCTCAAAAATAAAATAAAATAATAACATTTATTCGTATATACATATATATACAGGCTTGACTTTTAAAGTTTCACTAGTTGGCTTGTTGGCTTTTCAAACACACACACATACACACATACACCGCCTATACAGGCAGTGTTGTTTCTAATTTTTCATTTTTTTAAAATGTATGCTTTGATTTTTAGGAAAAGAGTTCAAGGAATGACAAACTGTTTAGACCAGAATGATCACCTTGTACAACGTAGAGATTGAAGCCTGGAGAGCGGAAGTGACTTGTCCAAAGTCACATGATGAGAGATGAGAAAGCTATGGTCTATCCCAGGCCTTCTCACCACCAATGCGCAGGCTCTGCCTCAGTTTTCTCTCTGTAAAATGCGTTATAATAGTGCCTACCTTCTTGGATTGCTGTGAGGATTAAATGAAATAATATGCGTGGTGCTTAGAAGAAGGCATGATACACAGTAGATGCTCAATAAAAGCTACCCTTTATTAGTGTCAAATTACAGTGAGGAGAAGGAGGAAGGGATGATGATGTCAGTTCTTGTCTTTCCCATTTGGCTTGTCATGAAGAATCACAAGCGTTTAATAAGGGCCTTTTTGGTTTTTGCTTTTTTATTTTATTTTTTCTTTTGTTGAGACAGAATCTCACTCTTGTCATCCAGGCTGGAGTGCAGTGGGGCGATCTTGGCTCAATCCAACCTCTGCCTCCTCAGTTCAAGCAATTCTCCTGCCTCAGCCTCTCGAGTAGTTGGGACTATAGGTGTGTGCCACCACACTTGGCTAATTTTTGTATTTTTAGTAGATGCCGGGTTTCACCATGTTGGTCAGGCTTGTCTCGAACTCCTGACCTCAGATGATCTGCCCGCCTCTGCCTCTCACAGTGCTGGGATTACAGGAGTGAGCCACCAAGGCTGGCCTGCTTTTTTATTTACTATATGTTTTCAAGGGGAGGCAAGAGGGAGTTTATTGTATGGAAGCCTGCAAGTGGGCCTGGAGTTCCACTGGAGACTTCCTTTCCTCCCATCTGTCTAGGAATCCCAACAAATTGAGAGGAAGTCAAGTTGTGGGGTGCCAGTGGGGTTTGCAGAGCCTCTTGTGGGATCCCCCCTGTTGAGAAACTGGTCTGCAGAATCCAGGGTTGGAGTCAAGAAAGGAGAGATCTCAGAGATAGTGTCTTCCATGATAAAAAAAACCCAAAATTGTGTTTTAGAAGAAATCTTCACCCACAAAACCCTGACCCAGCTGTCCTTGAAGTTTCAGGCCCCTCCACTGTCATTTTGTCCAGGCTTTGCAAACTCAGCTGCCTACAGGGTCCTGGCAAGGAAGTTTTGTGCCTGTGGCAGGGGGTGGAACTGAGGAGTACTGGCCCCATCCAAGGAGGGGACCCCTCCAGACAGTGCACTTTCAGACTTGGCGACCTCGGAAAAGCATAGGTCCTGGGGGAGCTGGACCTTCTAATGGGATCTCTCTCAGCTTTTAAACCTTGTGATGGCCAAACAAGACATGTCTGGGGTCATGTCCGGGGTCACGTCCGGGGTCACGTCTGGGGTCACATCTGGGGTCACGTCCGGGGTCATGTCTGGGGTCATGTCCAGGGTCATGTCTGGGGTCATGTCTGGGGTCATGTCTTGTTTGGCCATCACAGGTTGTCTTGTCCTGGATAACTTCTGAAGTACAACCTCTTCACTTGGAAAGATTGGGAAACTGAGGCCCAGGGAGGTGGAGTGAATTGTTTAAGGTTCCCCAAAGTCAGGCCAGGCAAGGCGGCTCATGCCTGTAATCCCAGAACTCTGAGAGGCCAAGGCAGGTGGGTCACCTGAGGTTGGGAGTTAGAGATCAGCCTGACCAACATGGAGAAACACCATCTCTACTAAAAATACAAAAAAAATTAGCCGGTTGTGGTAGCATGCGCCTGTAATTCCAGGAAGGAGAATCGCTTGAGTCCGGGAGGCGGAGGTTGCAGTGAGCCAAGATTGCGCTATTGCACTACAGCCTGGGTAACAAGAATGAAACTGCGTCTCAAAAAAAAGATTCCCCAAAGTCAATGTTAGAACTCTAGCTTCATTTCTCTCTACCTCCTTTCATTGTGATGCTGTTCTGGGGTTAAAGAGTGTCAAACCCTTTCCTTCCCATCAGAAAGTGAGATCTCTTTCTGGGTCCCAGGGAGGAGGCAGAGGCATCTTATTTATTTTTTTTTTTACTAAATTTAAAAAAAATTTTTATTTTATTTCATAGAGACATGGTTTGACTATTTTGACCAGAGTAGTTTCAAACTCCCGGCCTCAAGCAATCCTCCCACCTCAGCCTCCCAATGTGCTGGGTTTGCAGGCATGAGCCACTGTGCCTGACTTTTTAAGGAATTTTTAATTGTGGTAAAATGCACATAACATAAAATGTAACATCTTAACTCTTTTTCTTTCTTTCTTTCCTTCCTTCCTTTTCTTTCTTCCCTTCCTTTCTTTCTTTCATTCCTTCTTTCTCTCTTTCTCGCTTTCTTTCTTTCTTTAGGTAGTCTTGCTCTGTCACCAAACTAGAGTGCAGTGGCGCAATCTCAGCTCACTGCAACTTCTGCCTCCCTGGTTCAAGCAACTCTCCTGCCTCAGCCTCTCAAGTAGCTGGGAGTACAGGTACGCACCACCACACCCAGCTAATTTTTGTATTTTTACCAGAGACCGGGTTTCACCATGTGAGCCAAGATGGTCATGATCCGCCCGCCTCAGCTTTCCAAAGTGCTGGGATTACAGGCGTGAGCCACCACTCCCGGCCCACATCTGAACTATTTCTAAATGTGCAGTTCAGTAGCATTAAGTACATTGACATTGCTGTGCAAACTTCACCACTGTACATCTCCAGAATTCTTTTCATCTTGCAAAACCGAACTCCACGCTCATTAAACAACTCCCCATTCTGCCCTCCAGCCCCTGGCAACTGCCATTCTACCTTCTGTCTGGATGATTTTGACTATTCTAGGGACCCCATTTAAGTGTGATTGTATAGTATTTGTCTTTTGGTGACTGGCTTGTTTCATTAGCGTATTATCCTCAAGGTTTACCCATGTTGTAGCATGTATCAGAATTTCCTTCATTTTTAAAGTCTGAATAGATTTCCCTGTATGTAGCTGCCACCCCTGGTTAATCCATTCATCTGTGGCTGGACACTTGGGTTGCTTCCACTTTTGGCTATTGCAAATAATGCTGCTATGAACACTGGTGCACAAATATCTGTTGAAGACCTTCCTCCCTCCCTCCCTCCTTCCCTCTTTCTCTTCTTCCCTCCCTCCTTTCCTCCCTCCCTCCCTCTTTCTCTTCTTCCCTCCCTCCCTCCTCTCTCTCTTTCTTTCTTTCTTTTTGACAGAGTCTCACTCTGTTGCCCAGGCTGGAGTGCAGTGGCACGATCTCAGCTCACTGCAACCTCTGCCTCCTGGGTTCAAGACATTCTCCTTCCTCAGCCTCCTGAGTAGCTGGGATTACAGGCGCTGCCACCACACCCAGCTAATTTTTGTATTTTCAGTGGAGACGGGGTTTCACCATGTTGGCCAGGATGGTCTTGATCTCTTGACCTTGTGATCTGCCCGCGTCGGCCTCCCAAAGTGCTGGGATTACAGATGTGAGCCACCATTTCCGGTCAAGGCCTTTCTTTCCATTCTTTTGGGTATATACCCAGAAGTAGAATTGTTGGGTCATATGGTAATCCTATTTTTAATTTTTTGAGGAACTGCCATTCTGTTTACCTCAGCATATGTACCATTTTACATTCCTGCTAGCAATGCATACAGGTTCAAATTTTTCCCACATCCTCACCAACACTTGTTATTTTCTGTGTATTTTTGTTCTGTTTTACTTTTTTTTTTTTTTTTTTTGAGACAGAGTCTTGCTCTGTCACCCAGGCTGGAGTGCAGTGGTGCGATCTTGGCTCACTGCCACCTCCACATCCTGGGTTCAAGTTCTTCTTCTGCTTCAGCCTCCCAAGTAGCTAGGATTACAGGCGCATGCCACCACATCTGACGAATCTTTGTAGTTTTAGTAGAGACAGGGTTTCACCATGTTGGCCAGGCTGGTCTCGAACCCCAGACCTCGTGATCTACCTGTCTCGGCCCCCCAAAGTGCTGGGATTACGGCATGAGCCACTGCGTCCAGCCTGTTTTACTTCTTGATAGTAGTCATCCTGACAGGTGTCAGATGAGGCAGGGAATTCCTGATTTGTGTCTGGAAGTTCTTCCTCAAGGGTGGCTCCAGAAGGGTCACCTGGGATAATCTTCATGGGCATTTCGTGGGGCTGACGAGGTGGGTGACTGAGTTTGTATGAGAGCAGTGTTGGCAGCCAAACCCACTGGTTTTGGTGCTGGTATTGTCACAAGGTAGCCAGCCTGTTAAAATTCATGGGAATCACCACATTTTCTAAGAATCTTTCTATTTCCACTTGACATAGATGTGTAAGTGAGCTGAAATTATAAAGTACTGATCTGGTGCGGTGGGTCCCACCTGTAATCCTAGCACTTTAGGAGTTTGAGGCAGGAGAATCACTTGAGGTCAGGAGTTCAAAATCAGCCTGGGCAACATAGCAAGATCTTGCCTCTACAAAAAAATTTTTAAAAATAATTAGCTGGGCAGGGTGGCACATGCCTGTAGTCCTAGCTACTCAGAAGGCTGAAATGGGAGGATCACTTGAGCCAAAGAGTTGGAGGTTGCAATTAGCTATAATTCCACCACCCCACTCCAGCCTTCTTGGTGACAAAGCTAGACCCTATCTCTAAAATAATAAAAAAAAGTACTCAGTACAGTGAGTAGCACACAGTAAGTGCTCAATAGAAGTGAATTAGTGAATTTTTCTTATTAAAAATTTTTGCCGGGTGCGGTGGCTCACGCCTGTAATCCCAGCACTTTGGGAGGCCGAGGCGGATGGATCACGAGGTCAAGAGATCGAGACCATCCTGGTCAACATGGTGAAACCCCGTCTCTACTGAAAATACAAAAAATTAGCTGGGCATGGTGGCGCATGCCTGTAATCCCAGCTACTCAGGAGGCTGAGGCAGGAGAATTGCTTGAACCCAGGAGGCAGAGGTTGCGGTGAGCCGAGATCGCGCCATTGCACTCCAGCCTGGGTAACAAGAGCGAAACTCCGTCTCAAAAAAAAAAAAAAATTATTTTATTTTATTTTGTAAGAGACATAGTTTGACTATGTTAACCAGGATAGTTTCAAACTCCTGGCTTCAGCTGCCTACACTAAAGAAAGATAACACCAAGGAAGGTGGTCTGATGGTGATTTGATGGCAGAGAGTTAGACTCTCGCAAGGGATCGCTAGAGGCTCCCCCTGCTGCCTGCCTATTTTCAGCCAGACTCACCTTGGGAGCCTGTCTGTCACTTCCTGACACAGGAGTGAGGCCAGAGGAGACAGCTCTGACCTCTGGGAGCCTGCACCGCAGGACAGGGCTGATAAGCTACCTAGGGTGGGTCAGGCCTGTGTTCTCTCTGCATTCCTGTCCAGTTTGCAGACTGACTCGCTCCTGAAAGGTCTCTCTGTTCTCTCTCTTTTTCCCCACCCCCAACTTCTGCTGCTGTTGGGGATTGGGGGAGATGAAAATTCATTTGCTGGGGCGAGGCTCCCAGAGAGTGTGACCTGAAGAAGCCGAGGAGATTGATGCTGAGTGAGTTTGTGGGAAAACAGAGCTGTGGGAGTCACTTGACAGCCCAAGGCAGGCGAGACAGAGTCACATGCCTGGAGTATAACCAGGAACTTCCAGGGTTGGCAGAGGAAGTCCTGCGACGCATAGAGGGCCAAGGGGCGTTGCAGACATGCGGGCCTTGGGTCTGAAGAATGAGTTCTGGGTTTTAAGGCCTAGCTCTCCCATGGAGGCCTCGACTGGCAGCCACTGCCCTTAAGATTAAATCCGCATTTCTTACAGTGGTCGGCAGCGCCTGCAATGTGGCCCCTGCCTGCCATTGCCCGGGACTCTCCCCAGGTCTGCTCTGCTCTGCTGCAGCCCTGCTGGCCTTTCTTTTTTTTTTTTTTGAGACGGAGTTTCGCTCTTGATACCCAGGCTGGAGCGCAATGGCGCGATCTCGGCTCACCGCAATCTCCGCTTCCTGGGTTCAGGCAATTCTCCTGCCTCAGTCTCCTGAGTAGCTGGGATTACAGGCACGCGCCACTGTGCCCAACTAATTTTTTGTATTAGTAGAGACGGGGTTTCACCATGTTGACCAGGATGGTCTCGATCTCTTGACCTCGTGATCCATCCGCCTCGGCCTCCCAAAGTGCTGGGATTACAGGTGGCCTTTCTTTTTGTTGCTCCAAGGCCAAGCTTGCCCCGGCCACAGGGCCTTTGCATCTGCCACCCCTTGGCCTGGACCCTTCTTTTGCCTGGCTCTGGGCGTGGCTGCTTGTTTCTCAAGCTACGGGACCCGCTCATATGTCAACTCCCCCACGACCCTTCAGTGACCACCGCTAAATTAGTTCTGTCAATCCTACTTTTTTTTTTTTTTTTTGACACAGGGTCTCACTCTGTCACCCAGGCTAAAGTGCAGTGGCCAAATCACAGCTCACTGAAACCTCCACCTCCTAGGTTCAAGTGATCCTGCCACTTCAGCCTCCCAAGTACTTGGGACCATAGGCGTGCACCACCATGCTCTGTGAATTTTTGTATTTTTTGTAGAGTTAGGGGTTTCACTATGTTGCCCAGGCTGGTCTCAAACTTCTGAGCTCAAGGCTGTTTTTGTTTTGTTTTGTTTTGCTTTTTTAATTAATTTTTTTTTTGGGTGGGGGGACAGACTCTCACTCTGTCTCCCAGGCTGGAGTGTGGTGGTGTTATCATAGCTCATTGCAGCTTCAAACTCCTGGGCTCAAGTGATTCTCTTGCCATGGCCTCTAAAAGGGCTGAGATTACAGGCATGAACCACTGTGCCTGGCCAATCCCTCTGGTTTATTTCATCCATAGCTCTTGATGTGCTCTGAAATTACCTTTCTCATTATGTTATCTTATACTGGTTTACAGTCACTTCTTTTAGAAAGACGGTCAGCTCCTCACTGTGAAGCCTGTATGTCTCATATGAGGTGTGTTTCACTTTTCTGGGCCTCAGTTTCCTCATCTGTAGAAAGAGGTCAAAGAGCTGAATATTTTCTCTGACTCTTATACACCATGGGCGGGAAGGATCTAAGAAATTTAGGGATAGTCTGGGCACCGTGGCTCATGCCTATAATCCCAGCACTTTGGGAGGCCGAGGTGGGTGGATCACCTGAAGTTGGGAGTTCGAGACAAGCCTGGCTGACATGGTGAAACCCCCGTCTCTACTAAAAATGCAAAAATTAGCTGGGTGTGGTGGCAGGCGCCTGTAATCCCAGCTACTGGAAAGACTGAGACAGGAGAATTGCTTGAACCCGGGAGGCAGAGGTTGCAGTGAGAAGAGACTGCTACTGCACATCGTCCAGCCTGGGCGATGAAGCTGGACTCCATAAACAACAACAACAACAAAAGAAATTTAGGGAAATGTTTTGAAAACCATAAAAGAAAAGTTGAGAAGTCACTTGCTGAGGGCAAAGAGACCCATCTGTGGGAGAAACTGCCCTTTTAACACATTTAATTTGCTTTGTGAAATGTTTTTCTTCCCAGCCCAACCACCCAGCAAAGAGTCTCATCCCCCTCTTGCCCTGGGGGAAGTAACAACCTCTTAGGAAGAAAAGAAAAGGAAAGGAAAGAAAAGAAAGGAAAGGAAAAGTGATTTTACTTACTCTCATGTCACCTGGGAATGGGATGGTTCAGTATTTGTTCAGTCTTAAGCCTGATCCTGACCCTGGGGCTCTGGCAGGAACTTGCAACAAGGCCTCTGATGGTTCTCCTCCCTCTCTAGGCCCTACTTTTTCCATCCCTTGAAGGAGAGGAAGAGAATGTTTGAAGCTTGGGCTCTCCCAGTGCTGGTATTTAGGATAACACGGACTCACCAGGAAGCAGGAAAAACCACTTTGTCCCAAAGTGACCCTGGCATGGGCCTCGTCCAGTGCATCCATTAATAACACTCCTACCGGGCCCTGTGCGGCTTCCCAGAGCAATTTCCCATCCATTACCTCCGAGCAACTCTGGATGGATGTGGGCCAGCAGGCCACTGTCCTCACCCCAGTTTGGCAGAGATGAAAGGAGGCGCTGGGCACAGTGGCTCATGCCTGTAATCCTAGCACTTTGGGAGGCCGAGGTAGGTGGATCACTTGAGGTAAGGAGTTCGATACCAGCCTGGCCAACACAGTGAAACCCTGTCTCCACTAAAAATACAAAAATCAGCCAGGGGTGGTGGCACGTGCCTGTAATCCCAGTTACTTGGGAGGTTGAGGCAGGAGAATTGCTTGAACCCTGGGGGGCGGAGGTTGCAGTGAACCAAGAGCACGTGACTTCACTCCAGCCTGGGCAAAAGAGCTACACTTTGTATCAAAATAAAAAAAGAAAGGAGGAGACAGCAAGGCCTCGTCTGCCACTCCAGACTCATGCCCGACCACTCTCTCCCTTGGTTCTGCCTCAGGACCTTTGCACCTGCCACTCCCTCTCTCCACCTGGAATGCTCTTTTTCCAGGTACCCACACTTCATTAGCTCTCCTCTCTCATGTCTCCAAGATGCCTTCTCCGATCACCTTGTATAAAATAACAGCTGCTCCCTCATCACTCTCCATCCCTTCACTCTGTTTTATTTTTCTTCATGGCATTTTTTGAAACTTAACATTAGATGATCTCTTTACTTATTATTTATTTATTTATTTGAGACAGAGTCTGTTGCTCTGTCACCCAGGCTGGCGTGCAGTGGCACGATCTCTGCTCCCTGAAACAACCTCCACCTCCCGGGTTCAAGTGATTCCCCTGCTTCAGCCTCCCGAGTAACTGGGATTACAGGCACGGGCAACCACACCTGGCTAATAGTGTAGTTTTAGTAGAGATAGGGTTTCACCACCTTGGCCAGGCTGGTCTCGAACTCCTGACCTCAAGTGATCCACCCGTCCCAGCCTCCCAAAGTGCTGGGATTACAGGCGTGAGCCACCGCGCCCGGCCTCTTTACTTACTTATTGTCTGCCTCCTCTGCCAGAGCGTCAGCTCCATGAGATGAGAAATGTTGTCCGCCTTATTCAGTGCTGTGTCCCCAGTGCCTAACAGATGACTGGGACAGAGTACCTGCTCACTAAATAATTATGAGATTGAATGAGTCTTCCAGGGATGTGGAAGTAGAAGCGACCTTGAAAGACAAATTTCATCTGTCCTGCTGCCACCAGAATGGACTTGGTGCCTGAGTGGGTCTCTCTTCTGTGAGCGTCTCTCAGCAGAAATCAAGATTATTAAAACCAAAAACTAAAGTGGTTAAAATCATGACCAAGCTATATACACTTTCTTTTCTAGCCCTATCTTGCTTTCTTAGAAGGGTTGACAGAAACAGGAAGAAAAGGCAAGATATGTTGGTTACATGTTGCTGTTGAATGATATGGACAAACTGCTTAAGAAAGAGCTTTTGATTCCTTCTTGCCCAGGATTAGGGGTTTTCTAACTGTTTTTTATACATGCTCACTAGTACTGGATAATAATATTTATGATAATTATATTAACGAGGTCTTGTGTGGAGTAATTTAAATACCTTATTACTAACCTGAATAAATACCTTATTACCAGCCCTGAAAGGTGGATACGGTTGTGATGATCTCATTTTAGGGGAGGAAAGTGAGGCTCTAAAATGTGAAGCGCAGGAGGTAATCAATTTGCCCAAGGTCACACAGCCAGGTGCAAACACGGTTCACCGTTTGCATTATCTACTCACTGCACTGGGCCAAATGACCCCTGAAAACCCCCTTCCAGGAATGAAATTCCCAGTAGCTGAGAGGTTAAGAGCAGGGGCTCTGGAATCAGACTGTCTCATAACCTGGGCTGTGTGACTGACCTTGGTAAAATTCACTACCCGTTTTGGGCCTCGGTCTCTTTATCTGGAAAGTGAGGATGATGGTGATGGTGATGGTGATACCAGTATCAATGGAGATTCAGTGAGTTTAACCTTCGAGGTGCTCAGGATAAAGGTTAGCGTGTGGTAAGTGCTTAGTAATTGTTTTTTTTAGTTTTTATTTTTTTAGAGAGTGTGTCCCACTCTGTGGCCCAGGCTGGAGTGCAGTGGTGCAATCATAGCTCACTGTAGTCTCAAACTCCTGAGCTCAAGTAATCCTCCCACCCCAGCCTCCCAAGTAGCAGGGATTATAGGCATGAGCCATAGGTGCCTGGCTCGTTATTTTTAGTATCATTCTTCTCCACCTACTCTGCCCCTCCCTCTCTCAGACACATACACACATACACACATCCAGTGGGCTTCCTGGAGGAAAAAATTCTGCCAGACAGGCCAGGCGGCCACTTGAGTTCCAACCTAGAATCAGGCCTAGATCTCCTCCCCGGAGGAAAGTGGGGAGTGATCACCTCTCGTGGCCTTTACTACCCTCCCCCAACCACTGCACTCACACCAGCTCCACACACCGGTCATGTGCCTGTCCCTCGGCCTGCGTGTGACTCAGCCCAGCAGCTGGACCCGATGGTGGGAGGAGAGTTGGAGATTAGCACTGCCAGGGGTTGTTTGGAGCAGCTGCCTGACTGCAAAGGTCAAGGGATTGGGTTTCCACCTTGCGATGACATCGGGAGATGTGCACGGGACCCCATGGAGACAAAGCTGCGGGTGCCTCATCCCAGTTCACCCATCCAGGTTCATGTTATAATGTTATAATGAGTCTTTTCGTGTGTACCCTTGACAGTTTATGAAGTATTTTCTCACAACCCAAGATCTGCAGGGCAGCCAGGACTATTTTGATCATCCCCATGGAGGCTGAGTGTCTTGCTTGATGTCACTCAGCTGGTGGAGCTGGGATCCAACTGAGGTTTGCAGAGTTTAAGCCCAGCAGGCTTTCAACGCACCGTACTGACTATCCTTAAAGGTGTATGCAAGTGTGTGTGTGTGTTCACGTGTGTGCATGTGCATGGGATGTGTGTGTGCATGGCGTGCTAAGGCAGAAGGTCACCTACTGATATGGTTTGGCTGTGTCCCCACCCAAATCTTACCTTGAATTGTAATCTCTATAATCCTCACGTGTCAAGGGCAGGACCAGGTGGAGATAATTGAATCACGGGGATGGTTTCTCCCATGTTATTCTCATGATAATGAGTGAATTTCACAAAATCTGATGGTTTTATAAGCCTCTGGCATTTCCCCTTCTTGCACTCATTCTCCCTCCTAATGCCCTGTGAAGAGGTGCCTTCTGCTATGATTGTAAGCTTCCTAAGGCTTCCTCAGCCATGCAGAACTGCAAGTTAATGAAACCTCTTTTCTTTATAAATTATGCAGTCTCAGGTATGTCTTCATAGCTGCATGAGAATGGGCTAATACACCTACCCTGTTACCTGCAGCTCAGCTTTTCTGATGGTCTAAATTCATGTCTGAGTATTAGAAGTATGTGGTGAGTCTTTCTATTTATGTATAATTTTAATTTAAAAATTTTGTTCATTTTTAAACAGGTATCAAATTCACATAGTTCAAAATTCAAATGGGTACAGTAAAATGTCACCCTCCCTTCCCTGTCTCCATCCACTCAGTTTCTCTTTCCTGTTAGTAGTTTCTTCTACCAGGCAATTCTGTGCGTTTACAAGTGAATATGAATGTAAATATCCCCCATGTACCCTCCCAGCCAACACTCTTTATGTAAGTGCTTACCCACTCCACTCACTATTCTGCTTCTTGCTTTTTAAATAATATGTCCTGGAGATCATTCCCTCCCAGTACCTAAAGCACTGCCTTGATACTTTTCAAGGCTGTATAATGCTCCTCCTTTCTGGGCTGCACCATCAATTATCGGGCTAGTCCCCTACTGATGGACAATTAGGTTATTTCCCATACTTGCAATTACCTACTATGATACAATACATCATCTTGTACAGACATCACTGTACATGTGTGTGGGAGATCTAGGGCCTTGCTACCCAGAATGTTCCAGAACCCTCAGCTGGGCATCAAATGGGAGCTTTGTTAGAACTGCAGCATGATGGGCTCCACCCCAGATCTGCTGCATTGGGATCTGCATTTTAAAAAGATGACCGGGGGTGTGTATGCGCATTAAAATTTAAAAAGCATTGGCCTAGAAGACAGATTCCCAGAAGTGGAATTGCTGGGTCAAGAGATAGGTGCATTTATAATTTTGACAGGTCCAGCCAAACTGACATCTGCAGATATTGATTCAATACGTATTCCCACCCGTAATGCATAAGTCTTTTGGGAGCTTCTTGAAAAAAATTCCACTTCCAGAACCACAGCCTATGGGAGAGTAGAATGCAGTGGGTCTGGGTGGGCCTAGGGATCTGTGTTTTATACGTTGCCTGAGTCATTTGACGTTCACCAGGTTTAGGAACAACAAACCTAAATATATCCTTAACCTTTGACTGTAGAGCCATTTTGGGGCTCCTGGGTGACATGGCTATAATGGTTTTTAATTCGCCATCTAGGAATGGCAAACTCAAATGCCTGAAAGGGGCAGGTAGATATAGTACTGGTGACCAAAGTGGGCTGAGTTAGGTTTACATTGACATGTAAGTTTAAAAAAAGAATACATGCAGATTCAGCAAAACACATTTGGTCTAAAACCTGGCCCACAGTCTGTGAGTTTGTGGTTTACAGTATTCTCGAAACATCCTTTTAAATGTTTTGGCAAATAATCCCATACTGCCTGGTGAGGTCTTGGGTGTCCTTCCTCCACATACTATTAAAGATTGTAGGGACCAAATTCAAGCCTTGAACTTGATAAAACTGGACTCAGAGTGGTGAATGGGTGGCCTTCAAGATTTAAATATTTAAAATATTTAAATCAATATTTACCAACAATCAGGCAATGTGCCCCATGCTGGGGGATTGAAGCCTACAGGGCAAGGTCCAGGTCCTTCAGGAAGGCAGGGACAAATATATAACAAACAAGTGACGGCCAACCAGTGTGCACCATGCCGTACTATGACTAGGTTCCCAGTGCAAAGGGGCTCACGGGACCAAGGGAAGGTCACAGAGGAGGTAAGGCTGAGAAAGACAGTGGTAGTTTTTGTTCATCTCAAGTAGAAATTTATTTATTTTTATTTATTTATATATTTATTTGAGATGGAGTCTTGCTCTGTCACCCAGGCCAGAGTGTAATGGCATGATCTTAGCTCACTGCAACCTCCGCCTCCCAGGTTCAAGCAATTCTCCTGCCTCAGCCTCCCACGTAGCTGGGATTACAGGCACCTGCCACCACACCTGGGTAAGTTTTGTCTTTTTAGTAGAGATGGCATTTCACCATGTTGGCCAGGCTGGTCTCGAACCCCTGACCTCAAGAGATCAGCCCGCCTCAGCCTCCCAAAATGCTGGGACTACAGGTGTGAGCCACCACGCCTGGCCTTAAGTAGGGATTTAGACCAGGGAAGATTTAGATCAGCAAATGTTTTCTGTAAAAGGCCAGATAGGGAATTTTTCAGACTTTGCAGGCCCCATGGTCTGTCACAACTGTTCTATTCTGCCACTGTAGCAAGAAAGCAGCCACAGGCAATAGGTAAACAAAGGCATATGGCTGTGTGCCAATAAAACTTTATTTATGGACACTGAAATTTGAATTTCATATATTGTTCATGTGTCACGAAATAGTCTTCTTTTGATTCCCCCCGCCCAGCCATTTAAAAATGTGAAAACCATTCTTAGCTCACAAGCTGTACAAAAGCAGGCGGGTGGTGGGGGGCTGGATTTGGCTGGTGGCCGGAGTTTGTCGACCCCTGATTTAGAAGATGAAGAGGAGGTTGCCAGGCAGACAGGGGAAGGGTGCTCCTGGCAGGGAGGTTGGCAGGTGCAGAGGCACGGAGGTGGCAGGGAAGAAAACAGAGATGTTGGGATCAAAACGCTGGGCTCTTGGCTCCCATTCCAGCCCCAGCTACCCTCCTCTCAGATCCTGTAGTCACAGCTCTTGAAATAAGTTTCCCCTCTTAAACCTGCTTAGAGCTTCTTATCCTTAAAAAAAAATTCTCTCTCCTTCACGATACAGTCCGATCTGACCAGGTTTCTCAGAAGAGCAGTTGGTGGCTCCTGGATGACTCCCCCGCCCCTGCTCAGACCTTGTTCCTGTCCCTCTGAAGCTGGCTTCTGCCCCAGTGTTTCTCTCAAAGGTCACGGGTGACTTCCCCGCTGCCAAACTGCAACCGCCTAATCTGGGTCCACAGGGTTACTCTGCTGGGGCTTTCATCACTGTTTACCAGCCACAGCTTCTGGAAACTCCTTTCTCTCTTGGTTCCTATAAAGCTGCTCCTCACTGGGTCCCCTCCTATCCACCCTCCACTTTCCCCAGGGTTACTCTCTACTCTGCAATAAGGGTTCCAGCTCAGCGGATGGGAATGCCAGAGCCTACCCGGGCCAGAAAGGTAGAGAAAATGACAGAAGGGAGCTGGATGTGTTCTTTAGACACAAACACCCTTTGGTTGTTGAATAATAACAGTAGATAACACTTAAAGAGTATTTAACATGTGCCCAATGCTGCTGTATGCACTTTTCATTCTTATAACAACCCTTGGAGGTTACTATTATTATTCCCATCTTTCAGATGGAGGCACAGAGAAGTTGAGTAACTTGCCCAAGTCACACAGCATGACAGTGGTGGCCATGACTTGAACCCAGAACATCTGGCTCCAGAGTGAGCATAACCACCCCACTACAACTTTGATGCTACCTTCTCCCCACTACCACCCCCACTTGCCAAATCACAAAGATTCTATCCACTTACCATTATTCCCCTGTCCCCCCACCTCAAGCAAGTGGACAATGTGTTGACCTCCTTGTAATATGTGGTGGTAGAAATCCTAGCCTTTTGGCTGATTTTACTAAAACCTACAGACAGAGGGATGTAAAAGACATTTGGCACATTCCTATCACAGAATATACTATGTGGCAGTTTACAGAGGGAAATAGATCTGCACGTGCTGATGTGGAAAGATCTATGACTTATATTTATAGAGTGAAGCCAGCAAGTTGCAGAACAATACATCCACTATCCTTTCATTCCACAGGTATTGATGGAGTAGCCACTCTGTGCTGGACACTGAAAATCTAGCAGTGAACAAAACAAACTCCTGCCGCAGCTGAGCTAACATCCTAGGCAGGGAATGAAACAATACAGCCTGGGTGGTGAGTACAATGAAGAAATATAGAATGCAAGATTTTTGTAAAAAGAGTCACCGCTAAACAATACTGTATCTATATCCCTAGAAAACACATCGTATTGTTTTGTTTCTAGTATTGTTTTGTTTATGTCTATGGATATGTATATATCTCACACATATTTAGTAATATATATGTATCACACATAGTGTGCGTACGTATGTGCATATATCCATAGAAAGAGGAATACTCTGACATGTTAAGGGTGTTTATCTCTACATGGTGGAAATAGAGGTGATGTTCATTTTCTTCTATATGTTCCTCTGGGTTTCCAAGGTTTCAGCAATGCACAAACCTTCCTTTTTTTTTTTTTTTGAGACAGGGTCTTTTTCTGTTTCCCAAGCTGGAGTGCAGTGGCACAGTCAATGTGTCAGGCCAGGCATGGTGGCTCACGCCTGTAATCCCAGCACTTTGGGAGGCTGAGGCGGGTGGATCACCTGAGGTCAGGAGTTCGAGACCAGCCTGACCAGTATGATGAAGCCCTGTCTCTACTAAAAATACAAAAATTAGCTGGGCATAGTGGTGTGTGCCTGTAGTCCCAGATACCCAGGAGGGTGAGGCAGGAGAATTGCTTGAACCCGGGAGGCAGAGGTTGCAGTGAGTCGAGGTCAAGTGATTGCACTCCAGCCTGGGCGACAGAGCAAGACTACAACTCCAAAAAAATAAAATTTTATATATATATATACACACACACACACACACACACACACACACACACACACACACACATAAATGCACACGAAAAGGGCTGCAAAGAAGCATCCCAAACTGCTGATGGTAGTTATTCTGGGGGGAGTGGTGAGTGCCGGGTGTTTATCCAAAGATATTTTAGCCTTGTAGGCCACTATACTCATGTATTACTTGTGTAATTAAGAAGTAATAATAGGCCGGGTGTGGTGGCTCATGCCTGTAACCCTAGCACTTCGGGAGGCTGAGGTGGGCGGATTGCTTGAGGCCAGGAGTTTGAGACCAGCCTGGGCAACATGGCAAAATGCTGTCTCTACAAAAAAATTTAAAAATTAGCTGGATGTGGTAGTGTATGCCTGTGGTCCCAGCTACTCAGGAGGCTGAGGTGGGAGGATCGATTGAGCCTGGAAGGTTGAGGCTGCAGTGAGCCATGATTGTGCCACTGCACTCCAGCCTGGGTGACAGAATGAGATCTTGTCTCAAAAAGAAAAAAAAGTAATGATAGCAAGAAATTGGAACCCTCCAGTGCTGGTGGAAATATAAAATGGTACAACCACTTTGGAAAACTGTTGACAATTTCTTATAAAAGTTAATCATATGACTCAGTTATCCCCCTCCTAAGTATTTGCTCAGGAGAAATGAAAACCTACATCCATGCACAGACTTGTCAGCCAATATTTATAAGTGGCTTTTTCAAAATGGCCCCAAAGTGGAGACAACTTGAAAGATTCTTGAGGATGAACATACTGTGATTTATCCACATGATGGGACACTACTTAGCATTGAAAAGGAACAAGCTACTGATACATGGAATAATCTAAAAACATTATTTAAGCTGAGTGAAAGAAACCAGACACAAAAAAGCATGTGGCACATGATTCCAATTACATGGCAGGCACAACTCATTTATAGAGATCAGAAGGATGGGGGCTGACAGAAGGGGACCCAAGGGAAATTTCTGGGGTGATGGGAATGTTCTAGATTTTGATTGGAAGGGTGTACACATGGGTGTAGACATTTGTCAAAATGCATTGAGTCATACACTTCACACGTGCATTTCACGGCAAGTAAATTTTACCTTAATAATATTATGAAAAAACACGACCAAAGCTTGGAAAGGAATACTCTGACATGTTCAGAGTGTTTTATCTCTACATGGTAGAAATAGAGGCGATTTTCGTTTTCTTCTATATGCTCCTCTGGGTTTTCCAAGGTTTCAGCAACGCACCCACATTCCTTTGAAGAGTAGAAAAAAGAGTTTCAAAAACAACGGGGCCTATACATTTATAGAAAAAGAACACGTATCTCTTTTGTGTGTCTGTTATGTATTAGTCATTTGGGGAGAGGTTTTTTCTTTTTTTTGGAAGAAAAGGAAGAGGGAGGGCAGGGCAAAAAAACAGAAGGAATCCTCATAGTTCTTTCACAGTGCTCTAAAAGGCCCCCTCCTCCATGAAGCATTCCTTGATCTCTCCCTCAAACTTCTGTCTCTGCATAGCTCATCTTAACTCCACTCTGACCCAGAAGGACAGGGTGCTTTCCTATTCTCTGAGAGCCTAGCGCACAGAGCTTTGCACAAGGTGTCTTCTTGGTCTGGGATCCCAGCACTGACTTTTTAAGAAAGTCCCAAAGCAGACCCTGGCGTGGGTAGGTCCCTCGCTGGTCACATTTTCCACCTACCACTGAATGCGTCCCAGGCTGATGAGGAACTGAGAGGGTGACCTCCTAGCCCCTGCAGGGTGGGAACACATACTTAGGGGACTCCCAGAGGCTTTGTAGAAACTCCTGCCTCCCCTTGAAAGGTCAAGCAGTCATCCCTGGCCGGTCCTCTCCTGCTTTTGGGTTTTCTTCTCCTGGAGTGAGGCACCTGGGTGGGTCGGGGCTGCAGCTGGCTGCAGACAGGAGTATCCAGCCGGCACATGTTGCTTCTCTGCTGGCCCTCTGGTCCCTGAGGGAGCTCTGTTGACACCCCCAAGCGGCCCCATCCGTGGGGCTGGGAGACTGTGCTTGCTGGGGCCACCTAAGGCTGGGGAGCAACTGGGCCACTGGCATTGTTTCAGTTTGCAGCAACACAATAGAAGTTTTGCTGGAGACCAGGGAGCGTCTACAAAGTGCTCTCCTCTGAGCGCCGGGAGCGGCTGCCTGGCTTTTAATCTCTGGTGTGGAATGGGCAGGGCAAGACCAAGGTGGAGATTATCGTACTGTAGCAGGTTCAGCTCCCTTCAACCAGAATATAAGCTTCACGAGGGATGGAACTTTGTCTTAGTCACTGTTTTATCCCCTACAGCTTGCATAATGCCCAGTGCATAGAGGAGCTTAGTAAACGTGAGTTTCTTACATGAATGAATAACGGAATGGAAAGAAAGACTTGAGGATCTTTTCTCAAGGGGAGGTTCATCCATGAGATGAGGTGCCAGGCAGCAGGATGGTGGGGGAGGGGACAGTGAGGACATCCCTATCTATTTTTTTTTTCCCTTTTCATTTTATTTATTTATTTTTTAGAGATGGGGTTTTACCATATTGGTCAGGCTGGTCTCGAACTCCTGACCTCAGGTGATCCACCCACCTCGGCCTCCCAAAGTGCTGGGATTATAGGTGTGAGCCACCACGCCCGGCCTCGACATTCCCATCTATTAATATAAGGTGGGTTGGGAAACCACCAAGCCAGAAGTCAAGCTGAAAGATCTGCGGGAGAAAGGTGTGAGAATGGACAGAGGATACAGACACCTGCACGTTCTTTCCTCTCCATCGTGAAACTATATGCAGGATCCTCCCTTGCACTTCTCCCCTGGGTCAATCCAAGCCCCGCTGCAGGCAGCCCCCTCTCTGGATGCGAGCCGTAGCCTGTGCTATCTCCTTGTTTCCTCTAGGCCAGGCTCCAATTTACTGGCTGTGTGACCCTAGGCAAGTTACTGTAATTCTCTGTGCCTCAGTTTCTTCATCAATCAAATGGGAATGATTACGGTGCTGACCTCATGGTTTGTTGTGAGGACTTAATGAGTTAACACATACAGAATGTGCTTGGAACAATGCCCGGCACACAGTATCTGCTATCGAAGTGTCAGCTGTGATCATTTTCATTATTGTGGGTCATCCTCTACTCAACAGCCTTTGAGACCATTTAAAAGCCTGAGTCAGATCACATCACATCCTTGCTGAAATTCCTCCCTGGGCTGCCCGCTGCACTTAGTGTAAACTCCACACATCACTTTTGAGGCCACCGGATCTGCCTCTTGCCGCATTACCACCTCACTGGCCTCCTCGTGGCTCCTGGAATGTTCAAGTTGGTCCAACCTCGGGGCCTTTGTACTTGCTGTTTCCTCTGCCTAGAAAGTGCTTTAAAAAATTTTTTTTCGAAACAAAGGTCTTGCTCTGTTGCTCTGTTGCCTAGGCTAGAGTGCAGTGGTACAATTACAGTTCATTGCACCTTCAGCCTCCTGGGCTCAAGTGATCCTTCCACCTCAGTCACCAGAGTAGCTGGGACTACAGGCATGGACCATCACATCCTACAATTTTTTGTATAGCGTAGAGACGGTTTTCGTCATGTTGCCCAAGCTGGTCTCAAACTCCTGGCCCCAAGCAATCTTCCTGCCTTGGCCTCCCAAAGTGCTGAGATTACAGCATGAGCCACTGCGTCCAGCCTAGAAAACTCTTCTCATGCTTTGCAGAGTCAGTTTTGGCTGTTCATTCAGATCTCAGCTTATTTATTACCACCTCATGGGAGTCTTTGCTGATCACCTTATCGAGGTGTGAGCTTCCCTGTATTTCTCTTTGAGAACATCCGGTTTATTTCTTAGCTGCTGTCACTTATGTGTTAATTATTTAATATCTCCCTCTAACCTGAATATAAGCTTCATGAAGGATGGAACTTTGCCTTAGTCACTGTTTTATCCCCTACATCTTGCATAATGCCCAGAGCATAGAAGAGCTTAGTAAATGTGAGTTTGTTACATGAATGAATAAAGGAATGGAAAAAAGACTTGAGGATCACACTCATGAGAGAAATCACATAGGTGGCGATGCCATTTATCTGGTGAATGAAGGTCTTTTGGGGAACGTGGCAGGCAGTTGATTCAAGTTGGGACACGTTTTTAAGGTGCTTGTAGGACTGTGTGGGAAGATGTCCATTAAACATCCCACATGGGTCTGGAGTGACATGAGAAGGAAGGTTATGGTTGGAGTCATGTTTCTGGGTTTTACCATACATGTGGTATGTCCATCAAGATGACATTTGCTATAAGTAAACGAAAACTGAACTCAGTGTGGTTTATGCAGTGTGTCCTGAGATAGGACAGTCCCAGCATTGGGTAATTCAGCTCAACAACAGCATTGAGAATCCAGGTTCCTTGAATCTTTCCATCTACCATGACGTCACGATCTCCCCTCGTGGGCCCAAGTTGACTGCCATCACCCTAGACATTGTGCTGTCACAACAACATCCACAAGTCAGAAGAACAGAGCAAGTCACTTTCCTTTCCTGTATCCTGTTTTGAGAGGGAAGAAGATCTTCCCTAAGCCTCCAGCAGACTTCCGTCAAGTCTTATTGGTTAGAAATGAGTCACTTGCCTGTTCATGATTGGTTGAGTTTCATTAAGATTTGCCCATTGTGGGTGAGGAGGGGTTCATTCTCTCCGGAACCATATGGTAGCCAAACTTGGGGTTTCGACAGGGAGAAGGGGAAAATGTTGCTGGTTTGCAACCAATGGTGTTTTCAATGGGTGTAGAAGATAGAGTCTGAGTGCACATCTGCTGCCAGAGAAGGCCAGTAGAAAGTGGCCATGCAAGGGAATGGGGAGGACAGGGTATTCCAAGTATTTCCTGCAAAAAGCATGTTTTAAGGAGAGAAATATCACTGTGCTGAGTGCTATTGAATAACTGAATATGCTAACGATGGAGACACAGCTACTAGATTTTTTTTTTTTGAAACAGAATTTCACTATTGTTGCCCAGGCTGGAGTACAATGGCACGATCTCTGCTCACCACAACCTCCGCCTCCCGGGTTCAAGCTGCCTGCCCCAGCCTCCTGAGTAGCTGGGATTACAGACATGCACCACTACACCTGGCTAATTTTGTGTTTTTAGTAGGGCCAGGATTTCTCTATGTTGGTCAAGTTGGTCTCAAACTCCCAGCCTCAGGTGATTTGCCCACCTTGGCCTCCCAAAGTGCTGGGATTACAGGCGTGAGCTACTAGATATTTTTTTTTTTTGAGACAGGGTCTTGCTGTGTTGCCCAGCTGGAGTGCAGTGGTACAATCACAGTTCACTGCAGCCTCGACCTCCCAGGCTCAAGTGATCCTTCCACCTCAGCCTCTCAAATAGCTGGGACTGGAGTTGCATGCCACTATGCCTCACTAACTTTTTTTTAAATTAAGTTTTCAGAGACTATGTTGCCCAGGCTGATCTTGAACTGCTGACCTCAAGCAATCCTCCCACCTTGTCCTCCCAAAGTGCCGGGATTACAGGTGTGAGCCACCATGCCAGGCCACAGTTCAAATTGTTGACCTCGATGAAAGCAGTTTCAGTGAAATTACAGATTTCTCTGAAACCCACATCTGCATTCCCCACTCTTGCTGTCCAGACTCTGTGCCTCACCATCACTTGTCTGGATTATTAGAACAGCTTTCTCACTGATCCCTCAGCAAGGAGAAGACAGGTATCATATTGCAAAGGACTTTCCATGCCACACTGAGCAAACTATAATTACTTTAGTCAGCAGTAGGGAGCCAGTGAACGTGCTTGAGCACAGGAAGAAATAACTTGATCATGTCTGCCCTTTATAGCATTAACCTGGCGAGTGTGCAGGAGGGAGTGTAGACTGGTGAGTCTGGAGGACCCTCTCTCAATCTTTGTTATTGCCTATCCAGCATCTATTTCTCTTCTTCTAGTACCAGGGACCTTTGGGGACCATTCCTCCCTTCCTTTCTAGTAGAAAATAAATGACCCAGGCCTGGCCATTCAGACTGTGTTGCCCAGGCTGGTCTTGAACTCCTGTCCTCAAGCAATCCTCCTGCCTTGGCCTCCCAAAGTGCTGGGGTTACAGGTATAAGCTACTATGCCAGGCTACAGTTACTAGATTTGGACTTGGCAGTCCAAATAGTGATTGGACACATGACCCAATCCTGACCAATCAGACGCAGCCTTCCAAGTTAGACTCTTGGGAAAGAAGCAGTCTTTGAGCACTTGGATCCAGCCATGCCTGAAGTTAGATAGACTTAGAAGACTCAATACATTCCTTGTTTTGCATTAACTGGTTTGAGTTGGATTTCTGTCACTTGCATCTTTAGGATCCTTGAATAATATGGAAACCAAGCAATTTGAGGAATTCCAGACACATAATATGAGAGCCAAGGTTGACCTTGGAGTCTCTTCTAGGGAAGATGGTGAGGCATCTTAAGATTAGGCAAGTATGTGAAACAATCCATTAATTCATTTATTCAAAAAATGTTTGTTGATTATCTACATGGTGCCAGGCTCTGTTCTAGCTCTGGCCATACAGCAATGAGCAAAACAGATGAAAAACCCTTATTTATATTGAACATATATTATGACTAGTGGCTCAGGAAACATTACCTACATTTCTTCTGTTATTATGATTATCATCATTATCATCTCCACTTATAGATGCAACTGACATCCCAAGAAGTGAAGTCAGATAGCCAGTGAGGGGGCAAGTGGAGGTTTGACTTCATCTCTTCATAATTCCCAAATCGGCTCTGTCTGATTTGCTGCAAAAAGCATTTTTTAAGGAGAGAGAGATCACTGTGCTGAGTGGTACTGAATAATTAAATATGATAAGGATGAAGACATGGCTACTAGATTTTTTTTGAGACAGTGTCTTGCTGTGTTGCCCAGGCTGGAGTGCAGTGGTGCAATCACAGTTCACAGCACCACGCTAGAGAAAGAGAACATACCCACGTGGAAATGACTTCACATTCCAGAAAGAAAGCTACAAATTTATTGAAAGGAGTAGGAATTTTCTACACAAAGGCTGCAGGAATACACTGCAAGATAGAAATGAGATCAGAAGAGGGTGAGATTCAATTTGCAAATCATAGTGGTTTTAGAGCTGCTCTGAGAGCTGGTCTTTGAGATGAGACGAATCAAGCTTTCTGATAGAAGAGATGCTTGTGGCAGGGCCTTCAAAAAACGGAAAGGTATTGGTAGGAGAATGCACAAGTCTGTGGCTGCCTAAATCACTCTATGTGCCACATTCTTAATCAGACACTAAGTCCATTTTTTGTCTTTCTTTTTTTATGCCTTTCATGCTGATAGGCGTGGGGGAAAGAAGTCCTGGTTAGCATGCCTTGACAGCTTTTGTTGCTGCTGCTGAAATCATTAGCCCCCTGCCAACAGCACCCGGAGGAACTTGCAGGTCTGCAGGCCAGAGATATACACACAATGATGCATTAGAAAAATTCTCCACCAGGAGCTGTGACTCATACACATTTCTGCTGGGACAAATAAAAATACAGGGAATGAAAGATGGATTAGTCACTGGAACAGTTTGCTTTTGAGAATGGAACCCCCCACAGTTGACCTTGTTCCTCATTAACTTCTGAAATTCGGAAACTGAGCCCCCTAAATGGATGCCCACCAGGGATGTGGGATAAAAAGCCAGGTAGAGTGGGTGGGAGGTTAGTTGGGAAGAAGGCAGTCCCCATGTAACAGCTGAAGGACAAAGAATGATACTCTGCACTCCCCTGGTTCTGTTGCACAGGTTGTCTACAGCCAGCTGCTGTTCTGATTGGCCTCTGCCTGGGTTGTTCATTGAGACCACCTCTACATTAAGGCCATTCATTCATTCACTCATTCATTTATTCATTCAGTCTATTGCAGGCAAGGTAATGTGCTAGGCCCTGTGTGGGGACCCCTCAGTGTGGACGAGTACAAGAGTTTACCAAGGAGCTAAGACCAGGAAACATGGCATAAATGTCTATATAGAGATTTAGAGAAAGGAGATGTCTCTTTTTTTTGTCTAGCTCAGGGATTAACAAGTTATGTCTTGTGGGCCATTGTTTTTATAAATAAAGTTTTATTGGAACACAGCCATACCCATATATTTATATTGCCTTTGGCTGCTTTATCGCTACAACAGCAGAATTGAGAAGTTGAGAAGACACCGTATCACTTGCAAAGCTAAAAATATTTACTATCTGGCTCTTTACAGAAGAAGTTTGCCTTGCCCTGAATCTACCATATAAAAAGGGATTTGCAGGCCTGGTGAGGTGGCGCCCATCTGTAATCCAAGCTCTTAGGGAGGCTGAGGCGTGGAGGATCCCTTGAGGCCAAGAATTTGGGGCCAGCCTGGGCAACATAGTGAAATCCCATATCTACAAAAAACAAAATTAGCTGGGCGTGGTGGCGCGTGCCTGTATTCCTAGGTACTTAGGAGGCTAAGGCTTGAGCCCAGGAGTTCGGGACCAGTCTGGGCAACATAGTGAAACCCTATCTTCACAAAAAATTTTTTCTTAATCAGCTACTTGCTATTTGGGAGGCTGAGGTGTGAGGATCATTTGAGCCCAGGGGTTTGAGGTCTCAGTGAGACATGATCATGCCACTGTACTCCAGCCTGGGCTACAGTGTGCGACCCTGTCTCTAAGTAAATAGATATGTAAATAAAGGGATCTGTAATTGTAAACAACAGAACTCACTCTAATTTTATTAACAGCTATGGGAGCTCATAGAATCTCAAGGATGCTTAGAAGGCCAGCCTTAAAGTCTGTGCCAAAAACAAAAGCCCAAAACACTCTGTGGGGTTGATCCAGCAATGACCCCTTGGTAGCCCCATTGAGCCTGCCCACTCCAGCCAGCCATGCTGAGTCTGGGTAACTGAATACCAACATCTCTGCTGTCACTGCCCCACAAATCTGGATGTCTCTGTCATCGCTTTGGTCAGGTAAACAAAATATGAACAAACCCCATGGTGCAGGCATTCCATTTCTGTTAGATAACCTGAAAACACTTGCTCACAGATGCACATGGAAACGTGTATGAGGAGGTTCATCATGGCATTGCTTCAAGGAGTTGGGGGCAACAGTGTCCAGCACTAGCAAATGGATAAGTAGAATATGCATTTTGTTGTTGTTGTTGTTAAGGTTAATTCTTGCCATTGTGGCCAGGCACGATGGCTCACACCTGTAATCCTAGCACTTTGGGAGGCCATGGCAGGAGGATCACTTGAGCCCAGAAAATTGAGACCAGCATGGGCAACATAGTGAAACCCTGTCTTTACAAAAAATAGAAAAATTAGCCAGATGTGGTAGAAAGCGCCTGTAGTCTCAGCTACTCGGGAGGCTGAGGTGGAAGGATGGCTTGAGCCGGGAGGTCAAGACTGCAGTGAGCTGTGATTGTGCCACTGCACTCCATTGTGGGCAACAGAGTAAGACTCTGTCTCAGACACAAACAAACGAACGAACAAACAAACAAAAATTGCCATTGTAATTAACAGGCCTTAAAGCATATAAAGGCTCAAATGTAATGGAAGTTTTGTGCTCATAATAATTCAAGGTGACTGTTAGTGATCAGTAGTCCTGCTCTCCTCCATGTTGACATTCAGACCCAGACTGAGGGTTGCTCTGCCACCTTCAACCCGTGGCTTCCAAGGTCACTGTGGAGGACATCATCCCTATCAGCTATAAGGGAAAGGAGCAAGAAGGAGCGGGTATGGGACAGGTTTCATGGGCCAGCACTAGAGGTGATGATGCACATCTCACCTACCGGCATTCGCGAGTTAAAACTCAATTACATGGCTCCACCTACCTGCGGGGGTCCTGCGAAATGCAGTTCGCAGCTTCGACCAGGTGGCCCAGCAAGCGTGCAAAGAACACTGAGCATGGAGTTGTAGCTACAAAGAACAACAAGGCATGATCTCAAAAACAGGATGTCGAGTGAAAAAGGTAACGTCGTATGAGATGCGTAGCTCTGTACCATTTACGTAAACATTTGAAAACACACATAAAACACTACGTCTTTATCTCTGTATATATTTTCTACTATGCCTGTTTGAATACCCATAGATCCAAACAAATGTATGGCAGATGGATCAAAAGAACGAGCTTTAAATATACCCAAGTGGGTGTCTGTGGGGGAGAGGGAAATGGGAGGAGTTGGAGACGGGTGACAGAGGCAAAAATAAATGAAAATAAAACAAAACCTAGGCTGTAGTCGAATGCAGTTGACTGTCAAATGGCCCAAGGAGTGTGATCAACTGAGTCTGTGCATCTGGGGTCCAAATCAAAAGAAGGGAGGAAGCAGTGTAGTAAAGAATTAAAGCCATACACATCCATGGCAGAAAACTTGGGAAATGTGAAAAAAGTATAGAGAACACAAACACCCGTAATTCCACTCCCCAGATGTAACTACTCCTGTTATTTTTAAATATATTTCCTTTCCTTGCTATCTTTTTTTTTTTTTTTCTTTGAGAGAGAGTTTTGCTCTGTTGCCCAGGCTGGAGTGTGGTGGCGCGATCTCCGCTCACTGCAACATCCACCTCCTGAGTTCAAGCGATTCTCTTGTCTCAGCCTCCCAAGTAGCTGGGATTACAGGTGCCCGCCACCACCCCTGGCTAATTTTTGTATTTTTAGTAGAGATGGGGTTTCACCATATTGGCCAGGCTGGTCTTGAATTTGACTTCTAGTGATCTGCCCGCCTCCACCTCCAAAGTTCTGGGATTACAGGCATGAGCCACTATGCCTGGCCCCTTGCTGTCATTTTTATATGAGTATGTAATACATGTTGACAATATTGGGATTACAGTCTGAATATAATTTATTTATTTATTGGAGGTACATGTTTAATTATTTATCACATATCATTTATATTCTGCTCTTTTTCTCCCCGTTTATCTATGTATCATGAGCATTTTTTTCTATTCTATTAAATATTCTTTGACAGCAGACTTTTCAATGGCTAAATACTTTTCCAAATTGTGGACATTTAACCATTTACAAATATAATTGTGGACTATATTTAACCATTTACTTACTTGTGAGAATTTAGGTTCTTTCAAATATAGGGCTATTACAAAGATACTCCAATGAACATCTTTGTATACCAAAGTTTGTCTGAGTGTGTGATTTTTTTTCTGTAGTTTAGATGAACAGAATGAGAATAACTTGGTTAAAGGGTGTGAAGGTAGGTGTATGCATATTTATTTTTAAGGCTTTTGATGCATCTTTAAATTGGGAAACAGAGAATACATAGGGAAAAGTGCATAAGATATCAGTGTAAAACCTAACAAATGATCACAAAGTGAATCCCTGTGAAGTCACCATGTGGGTTAAGAAATAGAACGTTTCCAGCCGGGCGTGGTGGCTCACGCCTGTAATCCCAGCACTTTGGAAGGCTGAGGCGGGCAGATCATAAGTTTAAGAGATCGAGACCATCCTGGCCAACATGGTGAAACCCTATCTCTACTAAGAATACAAAAATTAGCCTGGCATGGTGACATGCGCCTGTATCCCAGCTACTCAGGAGGCTGAGGCAGGAGAATTGCTTGAACCCAGGAGGTGGAGGTTGCAGTGAACCGAGATTGCACCACTGGACTCCAGCCTGGGTGACAGAGCAAGAATCCATCTCAAAAATAGAAAAAAAAGAATAAAAGAAAGAAATAGAATGTTTCCAACCCCGCTAAAGCCTTTGTGCGGCTCATCTGAATCCCAGACTCCTCCTAACCGAAGAGGAAACTTCTGCCTTGCTTGTTTTCTTTGTAGCTTTGCCATCCAGTGCTTACATCCTCTAAGCACTACATGCAGCTTTTCCGTCCAGTGCTTAGAGGATGTAGTGCGAAATGATGTCACTTACATATTCACACTACATCCTCTGAGCACCGTAGTTCAATACTGCCTGCTTTTGAGCTCTGTATAAACGGAGTCATACATACATCATGCATAATACTTTTTTGTATCTGGCTTCGTCGGCTCAATATTACGTTTCTAAAATTCATCCATGTTATTGCACGGAGCTATATGTAGTTCTTTCTTTGCCACCGCTCTTCTTTTTTGTCAATTTTTAAATTTCTTTCTCTCTCATTAAACTTTTATTTTAGGTTCGGGGTACCTGTGCAGGTTTGTTAAATAGGGAAACTCATGTCACAGGGGTTTGTTGTGCAGACAACTTTATCACCCAGATACTAAGCCTAGTACCCAATAGTTATTTTTCTGCTCCTCTCCCTCCTCCCAATCTTCACTCTCGAGTGGACCCCAGTGTGTGTTGTTCCTCTTTGTGTCCGTGTGTTCTCATCACTTAGCTCCTGCTTACAAGTGAGAACATGCCATGTTTTGTTTTCTGTTCCTTCTTTAGATTACTAAGGATAATGGCCTACAGCTCCAGCCATGTTCCTGCCAAGGAGATGATCTTGTTCTTTTTTATGACTTCATAGTATTCCATGGTGTATATGCACCACATTGTCTTTATCCAATCTGCCATTGACGGGCATTCAGGTTGATTCCATGACTTTGCTGTTGTGAACAGTGCTGCAATGAACATACGTGTGCGTGTGTCTTTATGGGAGGATTTCTATTCCTTTGCATAGTACCCAGTAATGGCATTGCTGGGTCTAATGGTAATTCTGCTTTTAGGTTTTTGAGGAATCGCCACACTGCTTCCCACAGGGGTTGACCTAATTTACACTCCCACCGGTAGTGTAAAAGCATTCCCTTTTCTTTGCAGCCTCATAGCATCTATGATTTTTTTGACTTTTTGACTCCTACCTCCAAGCCTTTGCACTTGCTGTTCCTGCTGCCTGGAACACAGGTGGGGCCCACTCCCTCACTTCTTTGAGTTATTTGCTAAAATGTCATCTTCTCTCCCTCCCTCCAGGGATGTGCTGGCCCCAGCACTCCCTGTTATTTAGTCTGTTTTGTTTTTCTCCACAACTCTTATTATTGTCATAGCAGCCGTTCCGATGAGTTTGAGATGATACCTCGTTGACCACCACTTCTCTTTGGTTTTCTTGGAATGTATGTAAGTTTTTTTTCCTCTGCTTCAGTTTCACATTTCTGAGAAATTAAGGTTAGATAGTGGGGGAAGGAACTCCTTTTCACTTTTTCTAGTGTTTTGGGTCTCTAAGGTCTTTTTATGTCACTATGTCCCTCAGAGAGCTAGCAGAACGAGGTTCTTTTTTTTTTTTTTTTTTTTGAGATGGAGTCTTGCTCTGTCACCCAGGTGGAGTGCAGTGAAGCAATCTCACTCCACCTCCTGAGTTCAAGCAATTCTGCCTTAGCCTCTGGAGTAGCTGGGATTATAAGCGTGTGCCACCACAACCTACTAATTTTTGTATTTTCAGTAGAGATGGAGTCTCGCCATGTTGACCAGGCTGGTCTGGAACTCCTGACCTCAAGTGATCTGCCTGCCTTGGCCTCCCAAAGTGCTAGGATTACATAGGATTACAGGCACGAGCTATCGCACTCACCCGACCAGAGCGGGGTTCTTAATGTCCTCATTTAACAAAATAAGAAATGGAGGCTCAGGGCTCTGGAGGAAATGACAGCGCCATGGTCGTGCCACTGCACTTCAGACTTTGCCCTCTGCCTATTTCATGAGGGAAAATGAGATCACAGGAGAGTCCATTGCTGTCTAGTCTGAAAGGAGTCGAGGAACATGAATGAACAATTGGAACTGGGCTGTCTCTCACCCGTGTTCTGGCCTCCGTTCACTGGCTGCCCCACTCTGAATGTTGGTGTGGCCCAGGGCTCTGTCCTTGTCCTGGTCTCCATCCACATACCCTCCCTGGGTGATCTTGCCCCATCCCAAGGCTTTCACGAGCACTTATATCCTGACGATGGCTACATTTCTATCTCCAGGCTGGCCTCTCCCTGGAACCTCAGGATTCTGGATGTGACTGCCCACTCCACATCTGCATTTGGGTATTTAATTTGACACTGAACATGGCTAAAACCAAATACTCCATCTTCTCCACCAAGGCAGCACCCCACTGACCCCACCATCCTTCCCATTGTGGTTAATGCCACCTCCAAAAATTGTAGATTATAGGCGTGAGCCACTAAGAGAGTCATATTTAACTCTATTTCTCCCCTAGTTCTTCTGCACATCCTGCTGGCTCCATCTTTAGAGCATATCCAGAATCAACTGTTTCTCTCCATCTCCTCTGGTACTACCCTGGCCCAAGTCATCAACGTCTCTTGCCCGGACTAGTGCAGTATCCTCCTCATAGGTCTTTCTGCTTCTGACCTCACCCCACTGTTAGTTTACTACCCATTGAGTTGTCAGAGGGATCCTATTAGAACCTAAGTTAAGTCATAGCTCTCCTCTGTTTAGAACCTTCCATGGTTCCCACTTTATCCAAAGAAAAAGCCAAAGTCCTGTGGTCACCTATATGGCTCATACACCTGGTTTCCCTCTCCCTTCTAACTGCATCTCGACTACCCTTCCTTCTTGCTGTTTCTTGAACAAGCAGACACACCCCTACCTCCAAGCCTTTGCACTTGCTGTTCCTGCTGCCTGGAACACAGGTGGGGCCCAGTCCTTCACTTCTTTCAGTTCTTTGCTAAAATGTCACCTTCTCAGGGAGGCCTTCTCTCACCCTCTCCAGGGATGTGCTGGCCCCAGCGATCCGTTATTTAATCCGTTTTGTTTTTCTCCATAACTCTTACCACGATCTGGCAGACTTTGTCCTCAACTTAATGGGGTCTTTATTGATTGTCTCTTCTGCCCCTAGAATGTCAGCAACAGGAGGACACGGATTTGCGCTTTGTTCACGATTCTAGCCCCAGTACCTAGAACAATGCCAGGCACTCACGGTGAGGTTTCTCTCAACCTGGAGTCCAAAACAGACACTGGAGATATTCATTCATTCAACTGTTATTTACATGTGCCTGGTGCTGTTTTAGCACAAGGAAACAAGATTCCCACAGCCCACTTGCAACACCTGGGCAGTGGCTTGGCATAGCATCACAGAGCCATCTGGGTGGCAAGCTCTGGCCAGTAAGGTGGAAGCAGAAGTGATGTATAAAACTTCTGGTTCAGGGCCAGGCATGGTGGCTTATGCCTGTAATCCCAGTACTTTGGGAGGCCGAGGTGGGTAAATCACCTGAGGTCTGGAGTTCGAGACCAGCCTGGCCAACATGGTGAAACCCCATCTTTACTAAAAATAGAAAAATTAGCCAGGCATGGTGGTGGACACCTGTAATCCCAGCTACTCAGGAGGCTGAGACAGAAGAATTACTTGAACCTGGGAGGCGGAGGCTGCAGTGAGCTGAGATTTTGCCACTGCACTCCAGCCTGGGCGACAAGAGCAAAACTCTGAAACTCCGTCTCAAAAAAACAACAAACAAACAAATATCAACAACAACAAAAGAAAAACAAAAAAATTTCCAGTTCAGGCCCTTCAAAGGACCAGGCATCGTTTTCGCTTCCTCCTTTCTCTTTCTGCTGCTGGTTTGTGGTGTGAAAGCAGCCAATTTGGCACCCATGGTGAGGATGGTGGAGCCACAAGCCAGAAGGAGCCTGGGCCCGACACCATGAGGCCCCCATAACTGTCTTAGCTGATTTATTCCTGGATGTGATGTGATGGAGAAAAACACTTCTATTTTTAAAAATCTATTAGGATTTGGGTCTTGTCACAGCAGCTAGCCTGCATCCGAACACAGTGGGCTTGCTTGGGTTCCTTCCTGAGCCTGTTTTCTCATCTATGAAATAGGGATGACAATGATAATCACCACCTCGAGGGACAGTTATGAGAATCTGATGTCATATTCAACAGTGCCTGGCACAGAGCATGCACCCAAAAAATGGGCGTGATGCCTCACCCCTGTAATCTCAGCACTTTAGGAGGCCGAGGTGGGATGACTGCTTGAGGCCAGGAGTTCAAGACCAGCCTGGGCAACATAGTGGGATCCCCATCTCTGCAAAAAATAAAAATAAAATTAGCCAGTTGTGGTGGTGTATGCCTGGGGTCCCAGCTACTTGGCAGGTGGAGACGGGAGCAGTGTTTGAGCCTGGAAGGTCGAGGCTGCAGTGAGCTATGATTGCGCCCCTGTACTCTAGCCTGGGTGACAGAGTGAGACTCTGTCTAAATAAATAAATAAATAAATGCCCAAACTTTCCCCCTTCTCAACAAAGTCTCCAGAAATGGAATTTGCCCTGGAAATTTGGAAGGCAGGCGACGGCTTAAATGGCATTTGGAGAGGGTGTGGCTGTTTGTGTTTCTGCCGGCTGTAGAGGAAACCAGCAGCTTTCAGTAAAAGTTACCACTGGGGTTGCCAGGTGTCTGGATTTGGACTGGACAGCTTTATTTCTGAGCTCCGAGTTCTGGGAAAAAAAAATAACCCAGACATATAAATGTGTGTCCAGTATGTCTGTTGAAACCATCTGGCATTCCTGGGGGTAAAATTTCAGGATATTTCATCCAGGTCGATCTCTGCCCTTGATGGAATTGCAGAATTTACCTTCTATGTATGAATCTATTTCTGAACACTTTTCTCAACTTTTACTCCCAATCCTGCCTTCATGTTATAAACCTTAGGTCTCTGCTCCATTAGGAAAACAATAGGGTCAAGACCAGCAGCCTTCCGAGGCATCTGCATTTGAAAAGTAGCAAGAGGTCAGGTCAATGCTTATTTGAAGGGATAGGGTCGCCTGGGCAAGGTGCTCACGTCTGTAATCCCAGCACTTTGGGAGGCCGAGGAGGGTGAATCATCTGAGGTCAGGAGTTTGAGACTAACCTGGCCAACATGGTGAAATCCTGCCTCTACTAAAAATAAAAAAATTAGCTGGGTGTGGTGGCAGGTACCTGTAATCACAGCTACTTGGGAGGCTGAGGCAGGAGACTCACTTGAACCCAGGAGGTGGAAGTTGCAGTGAGCTGAGATTGTGCCATTGCACTCCAGCCTGGGCAACAGAGCGAGACTCTGTCTCAGAAAAAAAAAAAAAAGAGAGAGAAAAGAAAAGAAAAAGAGAGACAGAAAGAAAGAAAGAAGAAAAGATAGGGTGACCATATGGTCCAAAATGGGATGTTACACATTTTATTATCTTTTAAACAAGAAGTCTAGAGGCAGGGTGGTTTTGTGGTTGGTTAATTCAGGATCTCAGTGACATCAAAGATCCAGATTTTTTCCATCCATCATTTTGCACCTTCAGTGAGTCAGAAGTGTTCTTTCTCAAGGTCTCAAGATGGCTGCCACAGCTCCAGGCGTCACGGCTTCACCCACTTACAATAGCAAATACCCATCTAAGGATCGGGCAGCACACTATACACTTTGGATCTATTAAATATTTTACTCTGCACAACAATCCTGTGAGGTAGAAACTCTTACTGACCTCATTTTACAGATACGGATATTGAAGCCCAGAGAGGTTAAGTTACTTATACAAAGTCACACAATGAGGAAGCAATAGGAGTGGGATTTGAAGCCGGTCTCTGGTGCTACAACAATGTCCAAAAGCTGGAGAAGGAGGCGTGCATGTCAGTGGCAGAGTGGGATTGGAAGTGAGGGTCCTACATGTTTTCCTCTCTACTTCCTCAAAGCAGTGTCTCCAGTGCCTCCTGGCACAAGTATGATCCGGCAAAGCTCTGAAGCCCTGACTTAATCTGATACCTATGATGCTTGAATCAGACCTTGAACCAGAGCGCTCTGGAGAATGTGCTTCCAACAGCAAGGCTTCCTTTGGAGAAGTTTTGACTCGGGCAGCGGGGGGTAGCTCAACTCTTTGGAAGACAATTATATTTTGGTCAGAAGAAGTGAACCCTGGGCTGTGTGTCCAGCGTTGGTTTGGTAGTCCAGCTGTTCTAATTCCAAGGGTGGAGAGGCCTCCCTCCTCTTCTCAGACAGCTGCTCTTGGTTCTCAGAATGAGGAAGAGCCTGGCTCTGGGCAGCTGATCTGACTTTTGAGAACTCATTTGCATTTGGGAAAGGATAGCACCCCGGGTAGCGCTGTAACTCACTTCTCAACTGGCTCATTCAAGTTGGGATGGGGAAAAAAAATCACCCATTGTTTTTCTTTGCTTATCTTAATTAGTTTTCCTCTTAAACAGAGCTTAGGAAGGGGCCTTCAAATCCTCAGTCTGCAGAAGCTGACAGGGGCTTGTCAGAGAATAAGAAACTCTGATGTTTCCAAGCAGCAGAATCTCATCCCCCTCAACTGTGAAACTTACACAACAGAAATGAAATGGTATTTCCCACTATTTGCGAAGTACATGGCAACGGAAACTCTAAAATTGTCCCTGCAAAGGAGAATTTCCCTATCATTATCATCACTTTTTTTTTCTTCCCCCTGAACTGAAAGTTTTTTTTTTTCCTCTTTCCTCTCCGTTCTTTTTGAGAACATTACCCAGTTACCGGCTGTTTCAGGCCCTGCCCTAAGACATATACATGGCACTGATGGGCTCCCCTCTAGATATCCTGGAGGGAATGGGTGAGAGTGATGGGGAAGAAGGGAGCAAAGATCAAAGCTGAAATGGGGATAGGAAGAGAAGATCTTCCCCAGCCTGACTGCTTAGTCATGTTTGGTTCAGGGAGTGGTCTGTGCCAGGATTAGCTGGGAGGCAGCCAGGTTTTGAAGAGAGGGAGTCCCCATTGATGCTGCCAAGGCTGAGGCCCCTGGCTGGTCACGACACAGGGGTAGTGACCTGAGGCAGAGTCCCGGAGGTGCCACCAACCAATGGTGCTTCCCCAGACCCATCCCTTGCAGGCCGTAGAGAAGCTGAAAGGACCTTGTTTATTAGTTTATTGTCCTTCTCTCTCTGCTTTTGACTGGACACACCAGGAGGCCCTCAGTGTACACTTGTTGAATGAATGACGGAAAGAACTTGCTGTCTTTATCCTCATCAGCCCCCTTGCTGGAATAATGCTGGCACCACAAGGGCCTAAATTGTTGGGGTGCTCAGTGCTGCAGCCTCAGGACCTTGCCCGATGCCCAGTGTGTGGCAGGTGCTTGTGGCAGACCCTTTCAGTTGCCCACCCCAGCTAGCTCCTCTTCTATCTTGATAAGAGACCCCAAGTTGTCCAGGCAGCCATGTGCCAGGGGACGAAGCAGGTCTTTTCTAAGTAGATGGTGGCAATCTATGCCCTTGGTCAGGGACTTTTCTAGGGTGACCATAGGTGCCAGTGCTGACCTGCTGGGAGCTTAAGTTTATTCCTCCAAAGGGAGAAGCACAGAGGAGATAGAGGCTTCTTTGTCCTTTTCTTTCCTGCATTGGAGGTGTGTGAGGAGGCCATGTTGCTGTTTCAGCAGCCATTTTGTGCTTCCGAGGCCCTAAAGCTTGGGAGCAAAAGCCACCGTGCTGAGGATAGGAGGGTCAAAGGTGCCATGATCCTTGATGACATCATTAAATCCTACACCAGACTCAGGAACCAACTGCCTCTGGACCTCTTGCTAAATAAATAATGTCCTTATGCTTTAAGCCATCAGTAGCCCATTTTTTTCTCCTTGCCACCAAATGCATACTATTAGATTCAGCATTCAATCCATGCACTGAAGAAACGAAAGACTTCACTTATTGAGCACTTACTGTGTGCTCTAAGCACTCTCCATGTATTCACTCAGGAACCTTGCAATGGCTTTATGATGTTGGTACTGGTATTCTTATTAGCTCACAGATGAGGAAAGCGAGGCACAGAGAGCTTAAGTATGTTACTAAAAGCTGTATCATCTTTTAGTGCCATCATTACCACTGGAGATGGGGACGGAAGTGGAAACATCCCAGCAGAATCTGAGGAAGTAACAATGTATAAAACACTGGGTGGGCCAGGGATGGGAACCATTCACAATGTGGAAATGCTTTTAGGCTCTGTGGGCCAATTCTTGGGTGAAGTGTGGGATTTGTGTGTGAACCTGAAGCTAACCTTCCTCGGTCATGGGGTGAAAAGGGAACTAACATTTGCTGAGCACCTACTGTGTGCCAGCTATCTGTGTCTGGTACTTTATAACAGTAGTTCTCAACAGGGGGTAATTGTGTCCCTGGGGATATTTGGCGATGCCTGGAGACATTTTTTTCCGTTTGTTTATTTTTGAGGCAAGGCTTACTCTGTTGTCTAGGTTGGAGTGCAGTGGTGTGATCACAGCTCACTTGCAGCCTTGACCTCCTGGCTCAAGCAGTCTTCCAGCCTCAGCCACTCCAGTAGCTGGTACTACTACAGGTGTGCACCACCATGCCCAGCTAATTTTTTTTTTTTTTTGAGACAGAGTCTCCCTCTGTCGCCCAGGCTGGAGTGCAGTGGCATGATCTCGGCTCACTGCATCCTCTGCCTCCTGGGTTCAAGCAATTTTCCTGCCTCAGCCTCCCAAGTAGCTGGGATTACAGACATGGGCCACCACGTCTGGCTAATTTTTGTATTTTTAGTAGAGACGGGGTTTCACCATGTTGGTTAGGCTGGTCTCGAACTCCTGACCTTGGGCAATCTGCCCACCTTGGCCTCCCAAAGTGCTGGGATTACAGGTGTGAGCCACCATGCCTGGCCGGTGCCCAGCTAATTTTTAAAAATTTGTTGTGGAGACAGGATCTCGCTATGTTGCCCAGGCTAGTCTCGAACTTCTGGGATCCAACAATCCTCCCACTTTGGCCTGCCAAAATGCTGGGACTAGAGGCCTGAGCCCCTGTGCCCAGCTTTGGTTCTCACAGTTGGGGAGGGAGTGCTGCTGGCATCTAGTGGGTATGGTATGCTGCTGAAGGTCCTAAAATGCACAGGACATGCCCCTCCCCCAACAAAGAGTTAAGTGACTCCAAATGTCAATAGTCCCAAGGTTGAGAAAGTCTTCATTGCATAGATGTTGCTCTCACAGAGACTCCCCTTTTACAGATTAGACAACTGAGGCTCAGAGGGATAAAGCGTCCTGGCCAAGGTTACCCTGCCAGTTAGATTTGGACTGGGATACAAATACAAGCCTGCTTTATTCCATGGTCCATGATGTTCCCACTACGTTTGCCCTCGTGGTAGATAGAATTAATTTAAAGATGAGGAAACTGAGGCTCAGAGAGGTGCTGTTACCAGTTTAAGTTCACAAAGCAGAGCTATTCCAGAGGCCTCTATTATTTTGTGCAAAACTCAGGAATAAAAAGCCAGCTACCTTTGGACACAATTGACTCCACTACCCAAACCTGACAGGCTCACCTACCTCACGTCCTTTCCTCCCTGCCCAGGGGAACTTCACCCAGACCAAGGCCCAGATCAAATGCTACCTTGCCCATGATCTCAAAGAAAGAAGTCTGAGAGGGCAGAAGCTACCCCATTCTCTCCCTGTGTCCTTAGGCACTTACAGTATTGAGAGGCCGATGGCAGAAAAATCCTAGGCTTTTGGAACAGAGAAAAATAAGCAATGATGTTTTTGCCCATAAAATGATTATGGCCTAGATGGGGATACTATATAAATCACTTTATCCCCTGCATACAATCTCTGGTCTGCAACACAGGTGGTTAGGAATTGTATAGGACGTTCAAGAGTGGGGCCAGGCCAAGCGGGCCATTCACACATGCAATAATAATAAGAACAAACATTTACAGAGAACTTTCTAGGTGTTGGGCGCCATGCTAAGTACTTCTCATGGAACCCTGTGCAGGACCTTGGAGCTAGGTACCACGATCATTCCCATTATACCGATGAAAACACTGAGGATCTTGAGACAAGGAAGCCAGCCCGAGGCCACCAGTCCAGCAAGTGGGGAGCTAGGATTTGCACCTGAGCAGCTGACTCTAGGCTCCAGAGCTCCCTCCCCTAGCCATACCTTCCTATAGGCGGGTGAGGACATTTGCCAAGCGGCTTGATGATGATCAACGTCGCCCAGAGCAACATGACAAGCAGCTGGGTTTTCCAAGGCCTTATCCCAGGGGTGGGCGGATGGAAGGAGGAGCAGGCAGGGTACCTGCCACATGATCGATAACTCGAGAGCAGCTAATAATTTCTTCTGGGAAAGGTGGAAAGGGTAGGGTCACGGGGCCAAGAAGTTTAGAAAGAAAAAGATGGGAAAGGGAAAGAAAAGTGAGAGCGAGCGCGCGCCACGCACATTCCTTTCCAAGGTCGTGGCAGCGCCGAGGGCACCGCGAGGGTTCCCGGGAGGGGCCGCCCCTCTGTCTGCCCGGGGCCGCGGGGGCGCGCGTGGCGGGGTTGGGTAGCCCCCGAGCGGCTCAGCCGAGCGCTTTCCCAGCCCGGTGTTTACTCTGCCCGAGTGGCGGCCGGACCTGCAAGCGGGAGCCTGCGCGCGGCGGGTGTCGCGTGTACCGGGTGGGAGTGGCGTCGCCCACGGTGGCGGCAGAGAGTCGGGGGGGGGGCGCCACGCGTCCCGGCGCGGAGTTGGGGTGCTCGGCGCGGCGTGAGCTCGGCCTCGGACTCCGGCTCCGCGGGCCCCTTCCGGAGGCTCCCGCCCGACCCCCGAGCTTCTGACTGAAACGCCGAGCGCCGCGCCGCGTCTCCCAGGGCCCCGTGCACGCGCAGAGCGCCTCTGCGGCCGAGCGCGGCGTGGCACTTGGCAGACGCTCCCTGGCGCGGGGGTTGGGGGGACCCGCCGTCTGGGAGCCCCGAGGGCCGCCCCCTCCCGCCCCTCGCCCGGCCCCCGCGCGCTGCCTCCGCCCCCCTCCCAGCCGCGCAGCCCCCAGTCCCGCCCGCCGCGCCGGGAGCCCGGCCCGCCGCTGAGCCCGGCCCGCCGGCGCGCCCCGTCCGGGATGGGGCGCCTGGACGCCTGAGCCGCCGCTCGGCGCGACCTCCGCGCGGGGGAAGGAGCCGGCGCCGCGCGGCCGCGCGAGAATGGAGGCGCCCAGCGGCAGCGAGCCCGGCGGCGACGGGGCCGGGGACGGCGCCCACCCGGACCCGCGGACCCCCGGCGCCGCGGCGCCCAGCTCCGGCCAGTGCGCGGCCGCCCGGGAGTCCGAGCGCCAGCTGCGCCTCCGCCTCTGCGTCCTCAACGAGATCTTGGGCACCGAGAGGGACTACGTGGGCACCTTGCGCTTCTTGCAGTCGGTGAGTGTCGCCCGGCAGCGCAGGGACCGCTTCTCCTCCAGCCGCTCGCCCCGCTGCGGTCCCCACAACCTGTGACCCTGGTCCCCGGGGGTGGAGAGAGCCGCCTCGGGGGTGCCCCGCGGGGCGCGCGGAAAGCGGGGGCGACCGAGCTCCTCCTGAGCGGTCCTGTCGCTTCCCTCCCTGGCCGACGCGGAGTCCTGCCTCAACCCGGGCTCTCCCTCATTCCGCTTCCCCGCGGCGCGCGCTGCCCTTTTGTCTTTACTTCCCCCCTCCCTGCCTTTCAAATAGTTTTAAAATTAGTTACATCCGCGTTGCAGGGGCTCTGGGACCCCGGCGCCGGGAGCTGGCACTCCTGCGTCTTTTACCCGGGAATAACTTCGCTGCCCGGTGCACCACTCATTTAGGACAGACCGTAGGAACCCCAGAGCCCGGCGTCCCTGCGTGTTGGTGGAGTCGGATAAAACCTGAAGCTCAGAGGAGGGACTGGGATTGACAGAACCCCAGAGTAGAATCCCCTCTGCACACATTTTTCCTGCAGTTCTGGGAGAGTGGGTTTCGAACTCACAACTCGGCAGTCCAGGCTCCCTAACCCCATTCCACCCCCACCATCTTCAAGTGAAAAACCACGGCCTCAGACTTTGTAAAATAACAACGAGCACTTACTATGTGCCAGGCACCTTACACGTGTCATTAATTAGCAGGTTTGACCTTAACAGGCGGCCTATGAAGTAGGGACGAGTATTTCCCCCATTTTAAATTTTTTGATTTTTTTTTTTTTTGAAGTGGAGTCTCCCTCAGTCGCCCAGGTTGGAGTGCAGTGGCACAATCTCGGTTCACTGCAACCTCCGCCTCCCGGGTTCAAGCGATTCTCGTGCTTCAGCCTCCTAGTAGCTGGGATTACAGGCACGCGCCACCACCCCAGGCTAATTTTTGTATTTTTAGCAGGGAAGGGGTTTCACCATGTTGGCCAGGCTGGTCTTGGACCCCTGGCCTCAAGTAATCCGCCGGCCTCTGCCTCCAAAGTGCAGCGATTACAGGCATGAGCTACTGGGCCCGGCCTCCCCGGTTTTTAAGACTGGCAAAGTTTAGCTCCAGAGAGGCCGGGTAACTTGCCTGGGATCGCACAGCTGATTAAGTGGAGGTACTGGGCTTTGAACCGGGATGATCCCAGCTGGTGTTCTAAACCCCTATTCTGTGCTGGATTTTTCTTTTGCTTTTTTTCTGCGAGAGGGAGGAAGGGGCCATTTCCCTACTCTCCTAGGAAGTGAGAAAAGTGGCGGGTGGGGGGATGGAGTTGGGAGGGGGCAAGGGGCTGAGCCTTGGATAGAAGTTAGGAGACTCGAAAGGCTTTAATCTCCATGCCTCCTGCTGGGCCTCATTTACTCCCCTTCTCTGCTCTAGGAAGTGTTTTAATCCTGGCTCTGGAAGGGCTGGTGTGGGGATGGCTCTTTCAAAGACCCTAGAGCCGGGCTCCCTAGCTCCCAGTCTTTGGAAGAAAGAGGGAGACTCTGGGGTCCTCTGGGGCTCCCTATGGCTTAGGGATGCGGCTGAGGCCTTGTAAGATCAGAGTTCCAACTCGGGGAGGAGAGAGAGAGCCCTAGACTACAGCCTTTCTGCCTGTGAAAGGAGATGTATTGGGCGGAGAGGGGTGTGGGAGACCGGGTTGTGCAAAGGCATTGAAAACCATTTGGCCAAAGGACACTTCCAGAAACTCCTGTAAGAAGAAGGCAAGATTGGCTCTCTTTCCCATCCCTCCTTCTCTCACAGTTTGGGGCAAGGGGAGAATTTGTTCAGTTTGAAGCTGACAGTTTCTGAATTAAATATGTAGACAACCCTGGTGTCTCTGAGCAATGTCAAATTCCAGGGAACTCCTGACTTCTTCTGAGCCACTCCCTGCTCCTCTGCCTGGAAGAGAAACAGGAAATACAAACCAATTTTTATATTAATGGGAAAGAAAATATACCCCTTCCTCCCACGCCCCTGTCCTAGATGGTGTGTTTCATTTCAGAAGAGATCTAGATTGTGTTTAACTGTGGTTTTAAGTCATCCACGTGTAGAGTCGAAGGAAGCTGGAATAATGGAAATTGATTGGAGCCAACCATTCTTATTATTCAAAAAACAGGAAAAAAAGATTTCTCTGCTTTCACATTATCTCCTTGACACTTTACATTTGCTGACTTCATCACATTTTTCTTTTGGTATCTGATATGTCAGTTCCTGAGATGAATTGGTTCTGACTTTGATGTGTGTCTTGGACCAGTCATGCTACCTGTCCTGACCTCGGTTTCCCCACCTGTGAAACAAGGAGTGGGGAATCCCGGCTTTCTTTCTGCCTCGTCCTTTTGTGTGTCTCCAAGCTGGTGCCAGAAACAGACTGATTGTGTAACCTGACCGGCCATACATTGTGAGCCACAGGAGTCCTCTCTCATCTTGCCCCATCAGGAATGGCCCCTAAACATCCAAGGCACATTAGTTTTCAGAACTAACCTGGGGCTTAGAGCTTCAGGAACTGCTAATTACCAGGCTTTCCATGGCTGCAAGGCTGGCAGCCTCAGGTTGTGATTCTCTTCTGTCTTCCCACTCTCTCTTCTCAGCCTTTATATTTGCTAAGGGATTTTCCCCGCTGTCTCCGGGCTTGGAAGAATGCACGGTAATCCCTCCCTGCTTTTATTTCCATGTGGTTAGAGGCAGGCCTTCAAGGACCACCCTGGCCTCTGTGTTTCCCTGGTGCGAAGGTCCATCAGCCAATTGAAACTGTGGAAAGTAACCCCTTGTGATAGGGGCCATGTGTGGCTTCTGCCCTCAAGGATAGGTCAGTGTAGTGGAGGGTGGCCAAATGGGTGTTTAAAAAATACAATCCAGGTACAAGGCTCTGGAATCAGACTGCTTGATGTTAAGTCCTTGGACTTGTGACCTTGGGCAAACACCTTAACCTGTTTGAGCCCTATTATCCTTATTTGTAAAAAGAAGGATGGTAATAGGTCCTATTTTATAGATTTTTAAAGAAGATAAGTGAATTATAGAAATTGATGTAAAGCACTTAGAACAGTGCCTGGCAGTAAGGTATATAAATGTTGGTTATTATTGTTGTTATATGAAAATTAAATAATACAGATAATTAGGGCTCTGGGATTTCAGCATCCAGAGAGCAGGGGTGATCAGGAAGGGCTTCCTGGAGGAAGTGAGGTCTGAGTTAAGTCAGCACTGAGAGGAGGATGGGGACTCTGAGTGAGTTTTCTTTTGACCCCCCTGGACTCTGGCCACAGGAACCAGTCGTTTTGCTTGGTTCCAGGCCGAGGGTTTTGTGGTTCCTCCAGAATCTCCCCATCTTACCCCGTATCTCCTCCAGGAACTGGATTACACTCCCTCCCTCATCTCCAGGGAGTCCTGTGAGTTTGGTGTTTTGCGTGTGTTTATTAAAGAATCATGAAAAGGCAGGGACAGCCCTTTCATAGAGATGCTGGATGTTTCATAGAGATCCCCTTGTGCTTTGGGCACCGTTAGTCATAGTGAAAACAATGACAGTCATGGCTGTGCAGGAAGTGACACCGGTTCATCACTTGCCATTCTAAGCACTATGCATGTGTCAGCTAATTTAATCTTCTCTGTGAAGCGGATGCTGTTTTTATTCCCCATTGAGAAGTGAGGAAACTGAGGCAAAATGAATCTAAGTGAGCTGCCCTGGGTCAGGTGGGCAGTATTGTCAGGATTTGATCCTAGGCTGCCTGACCCCAGAACTCATGTCCTCAGCCACTTCATAGACTGCCTGTGGCTGATCCAAGAAGGACTTGGGCACATGATTTGTTAAGGTGGCAGAACTGGGATTCAAACCCAGGTTGTGTGACGTTTCACCTCCGCCTGCGCGTCCTCCTGTTACTTCCCCTCTGTGACTCCTGTTCTCTTTTCCACAGCATGGGCAGAACTGTGGATGGATAGAAATGGCAGGCTGCCGGGTTCTTGCACTGGGCTCCGGGTCTGTTCATGACATGAGGGTTGAGTGAGGCCCTGGAGTCATGCTGCTGGTGTTCAAATCCAGGCTTTCTCCCACCTGGACTGTAGGTGACCTTGGTCTGATCACTGACTTGCTCTGTGCCTTGGTTTCCCCACCTGTCCAATGGGCACAGTGTAGCACCTGCGTCACAGGGATATGGTAAAGCTTGGATAAGCCTGAGGTCAAAGCTGTTAGAACAGTGCCAGGTGCATTGGCTGTTTGGAATGCTGTGCAGGTATTTTGGGGATATGCAGCTCTTTGGAGCTCAAAGGCCCCCCCACACCCCTAGAGGAGGCTGAGTAAGCCATGGGCCCACCTGCCAAAGGGAAGCATCTCAGGGGCAGGTGCCAGCAGCTCCCATAATGGGTATGCCAGCTGGGCAGTGGCTGGAAGAGAAGAGAGGGCCTGGGTGGGTGGGCAGAGAGACCTGTGGGTAGGGGTAGGTCAGCACCTCCCTGAAGGTCTCCCAGTGGCTGAGGACACAGAGCTATAGAGACACAGAGGGTCTGCCCGGAACTGGCTGGGATGGGGTCTCTGAGGAACAGGGATTGTGGGCACAAAGCTCCCAGAACGCTTTCTGTGGTTCTGCTTTTTGGAGGGAGGAGACCAAAGTTTTTCTTCTCATTGGAGCTCCCCTTGCCAAACAAGAAACTGTGGTTTTTTTGTTGTCACTATTTTTTTTTTCTGTTTTTAAAGAATCTATGCTCCTAGTCTCACACTAGGGAGAAATGCCACGGGTGGTGGAGGTGGGGGGCAGGTCTTTGATCCCACAGTCATTGAGACAGAGTGACCTCCCCAGTGACTTGGGGGGATTTTCACGTGGTCCTCGTGAAAAGTAGGATGCTGAGAGGTATACATAACACATTCTTTTGGAAAACAAACAATAACCATAATATGCACATGTATGTTGTATGTATAAGGGGACAGGAGGTTGGAGAAAAGTTTGGAAGGATGTGTGTCTTAAGGAGAAAGGCAACCAGGAAGATGAGGAAGTACACACCTGTTTATAATACCCTTTTCATCTAAAATTATGCATATATGTGTGAATATATTTTTTAAAAAGCTGACAGGAAGAATTGTATTTTCAGCATGGTTATTAGATTAATGCAGTAATAATAGTGGTAATAACTTGCTTATATTTACATACTTGAAAGCCCTGCTTGTAAGTTCCTTATGCATTAACTCAGAAGTTGCAGGTATTCTTATGCTTCCTGTTTTACAAATGAAACAAAGACACAGAGAGGCCAGGTCAGTTTCCCAAGGTCACATAGCCTGACAGAGCTGGCATTTGGACCCGGGGAATGAGGCTGCGTGGCCCACATTCTTCACTGCTATCCCGAATTGCGCCAACATGAGGCTGTGTTCATGAACAGAATTACCGCCCCTGTGAGACCCCTGGGTTGCCCAGGTGGGCAAGAATTTAGTGGAAAGGTCCACCTTATTTTAATTTTTGGACGCCGGAGAGCCTGGAGCAGGCCACCTTGTGTCAGACTCATCGTCATCAGGAAATCAGTGAAAATCTTTTGATGATAATAACCTGAGTGTCAGCAGGAGTTAGATGGGTTCCATTTTCCTTTCATGTATGGCAGTCAGAGAGCTCCGTACAGGTGGGGCTTGGGAGTCATGCGGCTGGTGCCATGCTCTGTACAGGTATTTCATATGAAGACGTGAGACTGCTTTTCTCTGTTGCGGGTATTTATGGAGCGTCTGCTATATATTCTGGGCAGTGTTCTGGGCCACGAGAATGAAGTCATCAACAGGTCCTTGTCCTGATAAGAACAGCCTGATGGGGATGCTACACTCATTCTTCAAATAAGCCTTCTGGAAGCCTACCTACTTTTATTCTGGTGTTTGTCCTGGTAGCAATTTAACTGTCACTTTAAGAAGAGGTGAATGGGGTTGTCGTCTCTGGCTTTTGATACTTCAGGGCACCCCTTTCTTGGAGAAAAGATACTCCTTTATCAGGCCAGTGAGCTGAAGATCTGTTGGGCTTGGGGCCACTCCCTCTGATAAAGAAACCCACATCCTATTTGCCTCACAGCCACTCTCCCTTAAAGGTTTTGCAAGAGTTAAGTGTTTGAAGCAGGTCATGCCTGGCTTCCGGAGAACCTGACCTCTCGGATTTTTGGGGCTTCTTTTGTTTTTGCCAACAGACACAGGCATGCTGACTAGAATCCTGGAAGGAGTTGGGTGATAGGGTAGGCTGCCCCTCCGACCAATGTGCTGTGTCTCACAGCTTCATTCTCCAGGCATGGGGCCAGGTCAGCGCTGATTCTTGCCCTGTGTTTAGGAGACAGAGATCTTGAACAGAAGCCAGTTGGGTCATTGGGTCTGAATCTCCTTGTTTTGCAGGTGACATGAGTTGCGGCCCCAGAGGGGAGGTGAGCACCAGTTAGGAGCAGGAGCCACACAGTTTGTTAGGGAGAGAGCTCGGTGGCCCACATCCTTCTCTCGGAATTTGTGTTTTAACTAGGATGAAAATTCCCTCTTTTTCTTTTTGAGATGGAGTCTCATGCTGTAGCCCAGACTGGAGTGCAGTGGCACGATCTAGGCTCATTGTAACCTCCACCTCCCAGGTTCAAGCAATTTTCCTGCCTCAGCCTCCCAAGTAGCTGGGACCACAGGCACGTGCCACTGCGCCTAGCTAATTTTTGTGTTTTTTAGCAGAGATGGGGTTTCACCATGTTGGCCAGGCTGGTATCGAACTCCTGACCTCAAGTGATCTGCCCGCCTTGGCCTCCCAAAGTGCTGGGATTACAGGCGTGAGCCACTGCGCTCTGCCAAAAGTCTCTCTTGAAGAGGTTTCACAGGGGTCATTTCTGGACCTAGCAGTTGATCTGGAGCAAATCCCACCACTCTCTCAGCCCTTAGCACTATTGACACACAGGGCTGGATCGTTCTTTGCTGTGGGGTGAGGGGGTGGGGGCTGGCTGTCCTGTGCATTGTAAGATGTTTAGCAGCATCCCTGGCCTCTACCTACCCGATGCCAGTAGGACTCCTCTTCCCCAGTAGTGACAACCACAGATGTCTCCAGATATTGCCAAGTATCCACTGGAGGAGGGTGGGGGTGAAGAATAGCCTCCAGTTGAGAACCACTGGGCTAAAAGCTCCTTTGACTACCACCTGTGCTCTCTGACCATCTGGGGGCATTAGCATGCCTGTGTAGAAACACATGAGATTGACTTGTAGGTGTTTACGTAAGTAGCACAATACAGTTTGCTCTTTTCACCCAGCAGAGTGTCTGGGAGGCTCCCTCTCTTGCAGTTCCTGATTTAGAGCACAGACTTTCGAGCCAGCTGTCTTGGGTTCAGATCCCAGCTCTTCCCCTGTGTGACCTTGGGGATGTCGCTTTGCCCCTCTCAGACCCAGTTTTCCCATCTGCAAAATGGGGATGACCATAGTCCTCCTAGGGTAGCTCTGAGAAGTGAGTGCAGTGACTGTGTGGATGCTCACCCCTCCTCCTGGAGGAAGCCCCAAGGAAGAAGTGGAGCCCTCCAGCCTCCCAGCCCTGTGTGGATTTTTAAGCTTCTTTTTATTTTCTTCGATCCTCGAGGACCAGAAGGGAATCTGTCTGCTCCTCTTTTGTCTTGTGGTCAGGCACTCAATCTGTGTTTACCCGCCTGGTTCCTTCCCCAGGGTGGAACTGACAGATGATCCCTTGATTCTGGGCCAGGGGAGGCGAGGCTATTTCAGGCTGGCGGGACTGGAGCTGCTGAAATCTGGTGTAGGCAGGTGGCCATTGGCCACCAGGACCTGGGGTCTTGTGCTTCTCCGGTTGCTGGGAGGGTGGGTGGCTTCTGTAAAGAGCATCTCTTAGGAGGATTAAGGCCAGGGTCAGGGTGTGGGCAGTTGATGCTTTCATCTACTAATTGACTTATTCATTCAATAAATGTCCGTCCAGCACCCATTGTATGCCAGGCACTGTGCTAGGTGTTGGCATGTGGCTAGAACAAGACAGACAAGGTCTCTGCCCTCAGGGAATCTTCAGACATTGCAAAAAGAAATCCCTTGAGAAAAGGACCAGAGTTGTCATAATAGGGACATCCACTGAGGCCTTGCTGTGGTCCAGGTACTGTGCTATGTGCTTCTTGAGCCCTTGCAACAACTCTGTGAGGTCAGTTTCATCATTGTACCTATTTTGCAGATACGGAAACTAAAGCCGGGAGAGGTTGAGTAACTCGCTTGAGTCCACATAGCTGGGGAGTGGATGCTGACAGAAGATAAAATGAGGTGATGTTGGTGACAGGGATGGTGGCATCTATTTTAGATGGCATGAGAAGGGAGGCTTCTCTGGGGAGATGACATTTGACCAAGTCCTGAAGGAGGAGAAAGAGTGCCCAGTGGAAAGAGTGGAGAAAAGTGTGTTCCAGGTAGCAGGAGCAGCAGAGGCAAAGGCCCTGAGGCAGGACTGTGCCTGGCTTGTTTGAGGAGCAGTAAGAGGCCAAGGTGGCTGGAGGGGAGAGAAGAGGAGATGAGGTTGGCATTGTTGGCAGGAACCAGGTGGCATGGGCCTCCGATGCATGGTGAACAGTTTAGGTTTTATTCCTTGTGGTGTGAGGAGCCACCAGACGGCTTTTAGTTGGATCTGGCATGCTCAGTTGGTGATGTGGAAACCAAGACTATGCAGTGGTCTTACTAAGGTCTCAGAAGCCCCCTCCTGTCTCCTGCCTGCATGGGAGGGGACTGGGCCTACCCTCCCCTCCCGCAGCAGATCCCCTGCCTGCTCCCAGGCTGCTGTGTGACCCAGCACTGGTTCTGTCCTCTCTTTGAGTTTCAGCTTTCCTGTGGGTACTGTGTCACCAAGTAAACAGGGCAGGCTTCCTGGAGGATGCCAGTGAAGCCCATCATACCCTGAGAGGAGTTTGGGCCCCTATTTGTGGCTGGCATGTGGATGAGATGAGAAGGCAGCTGCCTCTGGGCTGGGAGGGCTGTTGATGTGAGATGAACCTCTGCTTCCTGAGACTGAGGAAGGTGCCCTGTGTTTTCTGTTCAGGAAACTCATTTGCATAATTAAAAACTGTTTGGCGGGATCGGAACTCCACCCTCCAGGCATAGACATCATAACAGCATTTTACCATCTATTAGCTCTCACCTCTGCCCTGTGGGGGTGGGTTTTTCAGGCCCACTTCCTGGGTGAGGAAAACAGCTGCAGAGAGGGAAGGGGCAAACTGAGGATGCACAGCCAGGAATGGCCAGGGCCACTGCGGTTGACTCTTTTGATCTTGCCCTGGCCTCCCACATTCTGTTCTCCTTATGCAGCCAGAGGGAATCATTGAGACCCTAATCAGTTACATCTCACCTGGAGTGAAAGCAGTCCTTAGATTGGCCTGGAATGTCGCACAAGACCTGCCCTTCTTGCCTCTCCCCTCTGCTCTTTTATTAGTCCTTTTTCCCTTTACAGTCTTAAAAACTGAGATATGATTCACACACCATACACCTCACCCTTTCAAAGTGTACGATTCAGTGGTTTGGAGAGTATTTGCCAATTTGTGCAGTTATCCCCACTCTCCAATTCCAGAATCTGGGTAGCTCCTACTCAGATTAGTGGGTGAGGGGTCACCCACTTCCTCTAACCTCATTTGCCCTTTCCCAGATGCACCTGCCTCAGGGCCCTTCCACCTGTGCTGTCTGGAATGTGTCCCTCCATCCAGTGTTCCTGTGGCTCAAACCTTCACCTCCTTCAGGCCTTTGCTGAAAGTCACGTTCTTGACTGAGTCTTTTCCGACACCGCACCATCCCCACCTCACCATTTCTTATTTCCTTTTCTTGCATTGTTTTTCCCCATTAGCTAACACACTAGACATTTTACTTATTTATTGTTTATCGTCTGCCTCCTTCACCAGAATGTCACGGGAATGCCAAGAGGATAGAGATTTTGATCTGTTTTATTCACTTTGCCTCTCCAACACCAAGAACAATGCCTGCCACATAGTAGATGTCCATTAAATATGTTTCGAATGAAAAAAATGCTTCTAGGACGTGCCTGTGTTTTATTACATGATGTGATTGTTTTGAATTATATAACTGCTAAGCATTTTTGTGCAGACTTTTGGGGACTAAGATAGTCTGATGTCTTTTGACTTTGTGGGTAGGTGTGAGCTGAGGGGATTTGGCACAGGAGAGTTTTTTACAGTGTGACATTGTGCTCAAGTGCCCAGGGGCCTGGCCAGATTGTCTGGGTCTGAATCTCACCTTTGCCCCTCAGCCACTGTGTGACCCTGGGCAAGGAGCTCTCCCTCTCTGAACCTTGGTTTCCTCATCTGTAAAATGTGTTGAGACACTTGGCTCACTGCCTGGCACCTGAGCAGGCCCCAGTAATTAGTCGAGGTTATTTTTAAACATTCTGTTTTAGAATCTTAGTATTTCCCTACTTTTTGCACAGGGACAGTTATAGCATCTCATCTCGAGTGCCCTGCCTGAGATCCTTCCTGGGACTTGAAATAAGCAACTGAATTCATTTTGACCAAGTGGTCCCTTGTCCTGGACATTGGTCTCTGCACTCTGAAGGCTGTTGGGAGTAACTGGGATGGCTGTAATTTGGAGCTAGAAGATGCTGTTCACTCTCTTCTCCGAGCAACCCATCCGAAGACTGAAAAAACAGATTGGTGTCTTGAAAATGCATGATGGCTCCTCCCATTCTCCTACTGTGAAATCCCTCCATGAACCTGAAAGGGCACAGAATATGGTTTTCCCCACTTACTGGGTGACGCTATTATACATCCTGTTTCATTTACAGCCTTGCAGTTTTGCAGATGAGGAAACTGAGGCCCAGAGAGGGTGAGGTCACTTGTCTGGGATCACACAGAGATGGCATATTAGTTATCTGTTACTGCTAAATAAATTACCACACATCTAGTGGCTTAAAATAATGCCTGTTAATTACCTCGAAGTTTCCGTGGCCCAGAAGTCTGGGTGCTGTGTAACTGGGATTTCTGCACAAGGTCTCAGGCTGCCATCAGGGTATTGACCAGGGCTGTGATCTCATCTGATGATTGGAGTGGCAGATGGTGGGGTGGGGGCATGGGAGGGATCTGCATGGGGTTGTTGGCAGAATTTAGTTCCATGCATTGTGGATCCGGGGCCCCATTTTTTGCAAGGTATTGGTTGGTGATCATTCCTAGAGGTGCCTTTGGGTCTTAGGGGTATGGCCCTGTCACAACATAGCCACATCACAGCCAGCAGGTGAATCACTTGCTTCGAATCTCTTCCTTTAGAAAGGGCCCAGAAGTGCACTCTTCTCCCCGCTTTATCCCCCCTAGGCCTCTTTTAAGGCTTCATCTGATTAGGTCAGGCCCACTCAGTCACCTGATTTGGAACCTTAATTACATCTGCAAAATCCCTTTATCTCTGTCATTTATCAAACACAGTCACATTGACAGTCCCATGTATATGAAATGGGAAGGGCTCCTCCAGGGCACTGACACGGGGCAGTAATCCTGGGGCCATCTCAGGGTTCTGCCCACCAAGGATGGTCAGTGGTGGCTTTGAACTTAGGATTATTTGACTCCAAAGCCCATGTTCATGACCACTGTGCTTTATTTATTCCCTCTTTGGCCCTGCCCAGAGTGACCCCTGAGTGAGGTGAACTGATTGGCTGTTGGCCTCATTCTGGCTCATTCTGAGCGAGGTGGGGCAGGTGGGATGTATTATAGGATGTAGCTTCCTCTCTGGTGTCTCCAACACAGTTCACAGACCCCTTGCATCTCTCTTTTGTTTTGAGACAGAGTCTCACTCTGTTGCCCAGGCAATGCACTCCACTGCAGTGTCACAACTCAGCTCATTGCAACCTCTGCCTCCTAGGTTCAAGTGATTCTCCTGCCTCAGCCTCCCGAGTAGCTGGGATTACAGGTGTGTGCCACCACACCTGGCTAATTTTTGTATCTTTAGTAGAGATGGGGTATTGCCACATCGACCAGGCTGGTCTTGAACCCCTGACCTCAGGGGATCCACCCACCTCAGCCTCCCAGAGTGTTGGGATTACAGGCATGAGCCACTGCACCCAGCTGTCCCAGCATCCCTTGAAATTATTTGCCAATTGGGTTGTTGAGGATGAAGCTAGAGCGTCTACCCCAGCCTGGTACCCCCTTTACCTAGGAGTGTAGGCTTAGACCTGGCCATGGGACAGATGCCTGACTGCTTTCTCCCAGGGGACATTTACGCCAGATGTCATCTGTGCTGTTTACTCTGAGGGTGGGGTGAGGAGTGAGGAAGCCCATCTGATTGCATTGATCTCCACATATTAAGGCTTTTCCAGATAACTCATTGTTTAGTGATTTCTAATTTAATTCTTTTGTGCTCAGAGAATATATTCTGTGGGTTTTCAATCCTTTGAAATTGATCAAGACTTGGTTTATGACCCAGTCTACCTTAGGGACCATTCCATGTGCATTTGAAAAGAATGTGTCTTCTGCTGCTGTTGGGTGCAGTGTTGTACAAATGTCATTTGGATCAAGGTGGTTGGTAGTGTGGCTGTGATCTGTATATCCTTACTGATGCTTGGCCTCCTTGTTCTGCTAGTTATTGAGAGAAGGCTGTGGAAGTCTCCACCTGTGACTATAGATTTATGTTTTTCTCCTTTGAGTTCTGTCAGTTATTACTTTTTGCATTTTAAAGATCTGTTGCCAGAAGTACACATTTTTGATTATGTCTTCCTGGTGAATTGACCCTTTTATCATTATGAAATGCTCCTTTTTACCTCTGATAATGCTCCTTGTCTTGAAGCCTATTTTGTCTGATACTGCTATAGCCATGTCACCTTTCTTCTGCTTACTGTTTTTCATTTTTTTCCTTTCTACCTCTGTGTCTTTATATTCCACGTGCATCTCTTACAGGCATCATATAGTTGGGTCTTGTGTTTCTAAATCCATTCTGGCAGTCACTGCCTTTTAATTAGACTGTTTAACTTATGTATATTTAATGTAATTACTGACAGGGTTTGGTTTAGATCCAACACCCTGCCATTTCATTCTGGTTTGTTTGCTGGGCACATTAACAAGCACAGGGAGTCCTCTTCCTCCCCCATCCTCACTCTGCTGGAGGTGGAACATGGGGGTTAATCGAATCCCAACTCCTTATGATGGCTTAGAAAGTATTACGTGATCCAGCTTCGACTCACTGTGCAGACCTCATCTCCCCGCCTTGTTCATTCTGTCCTGGCCCCACCAGACATTTTTCTGTTCTTTCACGGCACTCAGCTGGTTCCAGCCTCTAAGCCTCTTCCTTTGCTGTTCCTTTTACCTGGAGCACTTGGAACCCTGATTTGTACCAAGGGCTTCCCTTTCTCTTTCAGCTCTCAGCTCAAGTGCCACTTCCACGAGAGCCTTCTAGTGCTTTTCTCTACACCACTGCACTGATTTTCTTCTTGACCTGTCACTGCCTGGAATTACCTCGTTGATTTACTTGTTTAGTATCTGTTGCTCCCGTTAGAATTATAAGTCTCATGAGGCCACAGCCCTTGTCTGCTGTGTTCACGGCCAAGTCCCTGGCACTTAGCACATAATGGGCACTCTGTTAGCATTTGTGGCAGGAATGAGTGAATGAGCAAAAGGGTCTGAACTGGGCCCACTCTGTGGCAGAGGCCTTCCTGGCCACGACTCTGTCTTGGGAGCGTGAACCCCCTTATGGGGGCAGCTACAGCCTGGGCTCCTTGGCCTCCTGCCCTTACCACACCGGGGAGGGCAGAGGGATTGGAAAGTTTTATTTGCCACGTCAGGGAGCGCTGGGTGGTCCCAGCCACCAGCCAGTGGCCCACCAGGCTGTTGATTGGGTGGTTTTAAAGATTTATTTCCTCTTGAACACAAAGGTAGTAAATACAGTGGAGGTGTGACTGTCAAAAGCACATTCCCTTATGTCTATTCGGCTACAGGCGCACTTATGGAATCCAGTATGGTAAAATGATATTTTGTGTGTATACCTGGCTGCATATATTCTTCATTTCCACATACATATGGCGGTCTAGGCACAAAACCAAGCATGTTGTATTTCTGGGCAATTTAGTAGGTTTTTTCAAAGTTAACTTTTTGGTAGCTTTTTATTTGATCACTCCCCGTCTCCCTTTCGTTTCGTCCTCCCTCCCGGTCATGCACACACACGTTGTTATTATTTTGATCCATTTGAGAGTAGTTGCAGACAGGATGCTCCTAGAAACTTTGGCATGCATCACTTAGGAAGACAGACATTCTCTTGTGTAACCAAGTGCCTTGAACAAAATCAGGCAAGCCAATGTTTATACTAAATGATACAATGCACAGTCTATATTCAGACTTCACCTATTTCTCCCCAAGTGTTCCCCATACCCATCTCCTCGCCCATCCCCACCCCGGGTCCAGGATCTAGTCCTGGATGACGCGTTGTATTTGGCCATCATCTCTGGTGATTTTGATTGTCCTCAGTAGAAAGTCTCCACTGAGATGTGGCTTTGCTCATGCTTGTCTCAGACCCACCACTCACTGTCTCTGTGACCTCAGGCAGCTGATTCTTGGACCTCAGTTTCTTCAGCTACAAAATGGGGACATCTCTGTTCCTACCTCATAGACTTGTTCCCTGGTTCCACATATTGTATTGAGCACCTACTGTGTGCCTGGCCCAGATGCTGGGATGCAGCAGGATGCAGGGCAGGCCGACATCTGGGCCCTTGAGGGTAGAATATAGCAGGTGGGTGGTGGGTTCAGAGCCGGCTCCCTGGGACGCCTGCCACGTATGGCTGTGTTTGCTATTACTACGCTTACTGTAGAAAATTTGGGAAATAAGATAAGTAAAAAGGTCTCACCCTTCCAAATAGCTGTTTCACCTTTGGGTGTATTTCCTCTTTGTTCTTTGCATTTGATTTGAGCCTGGGTGCGCAGAGATGACAGCAGATACTGCTTATGCTTACTTCCTCATGTGACTGCTAAACACTCTCCATCAATAAGCCTTTGATGGCTTTGTAATGAAATGTGGGGGCTGGGTGATGGCCACTGTCCAGCTCAAATCATGACCGCCTACCCACTGTGTGGTCAGTGGGCCAGCTGCTCCATCTGTGTGTGCCTCAGTTTCCTTATCTCCTAAAATAGTGCCCCCATCTTAGATTAATGGGGGAATTAGGTGAATTAGGACTTGTAAAGCTATCAGAACAATGCTTGGTGTAGTAAGTGCTCCATATATATTAGCTGTACTTATAAGAATTATTATACTAATATATAATTTAATAATAGCATTCTAGTAAAATTATTATTTAACCATTCCTCTTACATTGGGGCATTTAGATAGTTTTCAGTTTTTCATAGTGACTTTTCATGTGCATCTTTGTTGATTGCTACCAGTTTTTTTTTTTTAATCAGTTTAGTAACTGAGGGCTGAAGAAACCTGGGTTTTGGACCCTTCGGTCCTTATTAGCCCAAAGAAATGATTGGCACTAGAATCTTGGAATCAGGCTGTTGCAGCTGCAAGACACCAAGACATCATCTTATCCAATCATCTCACTTTTCAGGAAGGGGAAACTGAGGCACAGAACTGTTCAGTCACTTGGTCTGGGGTTACCAAGCGAGTTTGTGGCTGAGGTGGAACTGAAATCCAGGTTTTCTAACTCCTAACCCATGATAGTCTGCTTTTGTCCCAACAGCTAAGACTCCCTGGAGGACCGAGAGGGAGGTTTAAGTTGTATCCAAATGAGTTAGATGAATCTTTTGCCCTTGGGGATTCCCTTATCTCTGGGAAACTTCACTTTCAGATTCTTGGACTTTAGTGATCAGTAGTGTGAGGTGTGTGTGTGTATCCAGGTCTGGTGAGCAGTGTGCATACACGTGTGTGTGTGCGTGAGTGTGTGTGTACATGTGTGTGTATCTGATTCTGGTCAGAAGTCATTGATTGCACCCTTGCTGTGGGCTGGGCCTTGTACAAGCTACTGAGGACACAGATGTGATGAAAGCAGAGCCCCTCACTTTATGATCAGAACCACTGGTTCCAAATATGGATTCCTAAGCCCAGGTTAGGCCCATACGTGGGTTTTGTCAGCCTGCACAGTGTTTTAAAATGTTTTGTTTAAGCTGGGTACGGTGGCTCAGGCCTGTAATCCCAGCACTTTGGGAGGCTGAGGCGGGTGGATCACCTGAGGTTGTGAGTTCATGACCAGCTTGGCAAACATAGTGAAACCCCGTGTTGAATAAAAAGTAAAAATTTTTATTTGGTTGCCAACACTGAAAAATCAAGACATTTGATATAAAACTCCATTATTTCTGGCTTTTGAGTAATCAGAAGATGTATCACTTGCACTCCTCCAGGCAATGTTTGGCTGGACCTGAAGAGAGCTGCCCCTTCTGCAGGGCACAGGGCTTCAGTCTTCGGTTTGCCACAGTCTCCACCCCTCCATAACATGTTCCTAACACCGAGACCAAACATTGGTTGCCATTTATTATCACACTTGGCCTACTGGTTTTTAATTTTTTTTGTTTTGTTTTGAGGCAGAGTCTTGCTCTGTTGCCCAGGCTGGAGTGCAGTGGCACGATCTCGGCTCATTGCAACCTCCGCCTCCTGGGTTCAAGCGATTCTTCTGCCTCAGCGTCCCAAGTAGCTGGGACTACAGGTGTGCACCACCATGCCTGGCTAATTTTTGTATTTTTAGTAGAGATAGAGTTTTGCCTTTTTGGCCAGGCTGGTCTTGAACTCTTGACCTCAGGTATTCCACCCGCCTCGGCCTCCTAAAGTGCTGGGATTACAGGAGTGAGCTACTGTGCCCAGCCAATTTTTCTTTTTTTTAATTGAGATGAGAGCTTGCCTTGCTGCCCAGGCTGGAGTGCAGTGGTGTGATCATAGTTCACTGCAGCCTCCAACCCCTGGGCTCACATGACCTTCCCACCTCAGCCTCCTGTGTAACTGGAACTACAGATGCGTGCCACCATACGCAGCTAATTTAAAAAAATATTTTTTTTTAGAGATAGGGGTCTCACTATGTTGCCCAGGCTGGTCTTGAACTCCTGGGCTTAAGCGATCCTCCTGCCTCAGCCTCCCAAAGTGTTGGGATTACAGGCATGAGCCACTGTGCCCAGCCTGGTTTTTAATTTAATTTTAATTGCAGAGTTAAGAGGACAGAGGAATGTTTTTTCTAACCCTTGTGTATATCAGATGGAAAACTGAAAGTCAGACCAAGAGGGTTATGTGTTTTAAGAAAAATGGAGGGTAGCCGGTTTCTCTTTGGAAGAGAAGAGTATTCCTTTGTGTTTGCTAGCAAAGGCACTCTTCTCTGTTAAAAGGATATAGTATTCATTGCTGTTACTAAGGAGACCCACACAACATCCCCTGTTACCTGCCCAGCCCCCTATAGGGGTTTTAAGTTTGAGAGTCATTTTCCAGTTTGTGGGTGGTCCTTGTTCTTTGAGGTGAAAAGGGAAGAAGGCCGGTCTCTCTTAGAGGGTGCAATTCTGTTACCCAGACTTCCCCTTCCTGTGGTCTGTGGGTAATGGCTCCCTTTTCTTTTCTGCAGCATCAGCTATTAAACAGGAGGTTCCACATGGTCTGTCCTACTTCCTTCACTTATGGCCCTTTGGGAGACCCTGGGGGGAGGAAGTAGCGGGTTTCTCCAGGGGCATTAGAGGGTCCCTGCCTGGGGCCTCTTCTTGGGTTGCAGGACCCTGATATCATCCAAGTCAGGCTTGGTGTCTTCCTGCTCCTGGGCAGCCTATTGGTGGCCTGTCCCCTGGCCTTGTTTCTCCCTCACCTTGAAGATTTTGAAGTAACAAGAACAATGATAAAGACAGTGGCGCTGCTGCTGCTGCGGCTGAGATCAGCAAGAGCCAGCGGGTTGTCAGGATCCTTTGGGTGCAAGCGACAGAAAACCCTTCTCAAACTGCCTTCACCAAGAGTGGGAATTGCTCTGCATTTTCCTGGGGCGGCTGCCTCCAGGGTGAGAGACCTAGCTCTGCCACATGGTAGTAGGGGAGGAGTGGTTCCCAGAAGGAAGCCTCCAGGGGTGTTGGGACCAGAAGAGAGGGAGGGATGCCAGGTGGGAGCATCTCTTCTCTCCTGTGCTGGTGCCTCCATCCCAGATGCCTTTGCCTTCTCCCAAGTCTTGGGTCCCAGGGGAGCCCTGTTGGCCTGTGGCCTGCTTCCAGTGGCTCTTGGCCTTTCCACGTCTGACCTCAGAATCCTTGCTCCTATCCTGTCTTTCTTGACTATTCCAGTTCTCCCAGTGGATGTCTTTATAACACTGGTGCCCACATGTATGAGGAACTGTGTCCAGGGGACACTTTCCGAGCACCATAGCCCCCCAGGAACCTGGTGGGGAAGGTGTTCCTGCGTTGCCTGTTTATTGTGTCCATGAGGAAGCAGAGGCTCAGAAAGGTTCCCTGACTTCCCAGAGTCATACAGCATCCTTCTCTCTTGTTGAAGAATCAGCTGTGTGCATTTTGTCTTCTTTGAATCCAGGCTCTGCACCTTCTAGGGGTGTCACATCAGGAAAAGGACTTTGCCTCTGTCTTTGTGGGAAGAGCTTTCCAAGCATGAGAAACAGAGAGTGCAAAGGCCCTGAGGCAGGAGCCTGTTTCAGGATCCACAAGGGGGCTGGCGTGGCCAGGGGCAGAGGTACAGGAGAAGTCAGAGAGGTGGCAGTAGGAGTAGGGAGGCTGGTGGGCAGATCGTACAGGGCATTGAGGGCCACTGTGAGGGCTTTGCTGTTTATGCTGAGTGAGGTGGTCGGCCTTGGAGCATTTCAGCAGAGGAGGGGCAGATCTGACTCAGTTTTTGCAGGATCCCTCAGGCTGCTGATGGGGAGTGGTTGATAGGGGATGGGGTGGAGGCTGAGGAGGAGGCCACCACAGCAGCCTGGATGGGAGAGCTCCATCTTCACGTGGCTAGAAGGTAGTCAACCGCCTCTCCTTTATGCTCCTGTGCTGCTCATGAGCTGTGTGACTTCAAGTCCTGGCTGCTTTTTTTTTGGTTGTCTTATATTTTTATTTTTTTAAAATTTATTTATTATACTTTAAGTTCTGGGGTATTACACTTTAAGTTCTGTGCAGATCGTGCAGGTTTGTTGCATAGGTATACACGTGCCATGGTGTTGGTTTGCTGCATCCATTGCCCTGTCATCTACATTAGGTATTTCTCCTAATGCTATCCCGCCCCAATCCGCTGACCCTCTGCTATTCCTCGACTAGCCCCCACCCCCCAGGCCCTGTTGTGTGATGTTCCCCTCCCTGTGTCTGTGTATTCTCATTGTTCGGCACCCACTTATGAAGGCTTCTTTTCTTGGAGCCTCTGTTTTCTCATCTGCACAATGGTGTTAATGATGTCACCTCGCTGTTGGGGCTGTGGGGATGAACGGCATGAGCTGATAAATGTAAAGTGCTCCCAGAGTGCCTGGCACAGCCTGAGCTCTCAGCAAATGTTTGTGGAGTGAGCCAGTGAGGGGATGGCAGGGAATTTGGGGCCGCCCCAGCTCTGCCCACGGTGCCTCTCCTGAGGTCAGCCCCAGAGCAGGAAGCACCCTGTTGTTCCCCCACTCTGCTCTCCCCCTCCCCACACAGAGAGCTTTGAATGAACAGGACCCAGAATGTTCTGGCAACAGTGCCCCCCCTTCCTACTGACAAAGCCATCTTTGTTACACCCGGGTGTGAAATCCATTTCAGAAATGAGGATGGTGCAGGCATTGGCTTGCAAGGATGGGGAAGGACTTGGGAGGAAGGTATCCCCATCCTGCCCAGGGCACCCTAGGTGGACAGCCTGCTCCCCCATGCCCCTCCAGCCTCATTTGGGTACAGAATGCTCTGGAATTGGTAGTGTTTTGTGGAACCTTGTGGAGCTGCATTTCTGCTGAGAAACCACATCAGTCAACATCACCTTCCATTCCTTACCATTGTCACATGTACACAAGAGGCATAATGCCCAGCGCTGGCGTGGCTGCAGGGAAGCGAGCAGTCCCAGAGGATGCCGGTGGGAGTGTTCATGATTGCTGTTTTAGGGGAAAAATACATTGGTAATGTCTTTAAAAATAAAGACCCACGATACCCTTTGATTCAGTTCCTTTAGGAATCTCTCGTATAGAAACAAGAAGAAAAAAGTATGTAAAGATGTAAGTTACAAAGATGTTTATTCCAGTGTTGTTTCTAATGGCAAAAGAAATGGGCAACCCTGTGGTGGTTATTAACAGAGAAAAGTCTCACTAGGATGCTTGTCGATTCACATGTTGGGGTGTCAGACAGCTGATGGAAAGAAAGAGGTTGGTCTCTATGGACGCGGGGGGCCGTACATGCTGTACCTTTAAGAAACACGAAATTGCTGAGTGAAATGTAGAGCGGGACCCCAATTTTGTAGGGAAAAAAACACAAGAAGGGCTCTTTCAGTGAGTATGAGTGTGGAGAAAGATACTGCAGGATGTGTGCCGAATGTTACCCTTGGTGGCCTCAGGCTGAGAATGTGGAGGAGTGCAGAGAAAGATTTTTCACTTTATCTTTGTGTACTTTTTTTTGCATTGCTACGCTAGTTATAATTAACACATTACTTTTCAAATTAATATAGACTAACAATAATTTAAAAAGGACAGTTCCCTGCCAGTTGTCTTTTCCCCTTATGCCTCATGTCAGCATTGCTCACCGCTCCCTTGCCCCAATCTTCGGTCAGGCTCTGTTCAGATGTCTCCTCCTTGGAGAGGCCTTCCCTGACTGTTCCATAAATGAATGCATATTGGATTCCTTGGATTCCTTGAGCTGTCCTGATACTTCCTCTGAGAAGCCATGGCTGCTACCCTCACGCATCTCTGACTTCCTTTCCCCCAGTCCCAGCCCTCCATACTGGCACTGAGCTCTCTCCACATTCTGCCTGGTGTTTCGGGGCCACCTTGACCGTGGGATCCCTGATGCTGAGCCCAATACCTGGCACACAGTCAGTGCTCACAGAATGCTTGTTGCTCCCTTGTCAGGGAACTTACCAGTCTGACAGCCCAAAGTCTGAGAGGCCCTGGTATATTTCATTCTTGGCTCCTCCTCTTACTGGGGGTGTGACCTGGGGCAAATCATTTAATATGTTTGAACCTTAGTTTTGTCCTCAATAAAGTGGGAGTAATAGTAATCCCTTCCTTCTAGGATCATTGTACATCTGAAATGAACCATGGTGTGCAAAAGATGTTTCATGTGGTGCCTGGCACATAATAAATGCTTAATTAATGTTAGCTGTTATTAATAATAATGAACCAAGTCTGGAGTTTAGAACAAACAAACAAAAATGACCATTTAGAGACACCTGCTGTGGGCCAGACCTATATGTAATATTGGGTCACATAAACCCTCCCACAGCCCTTTAAGAATCAGGATAGCAGGTGTCTGAGCAAATTCTGAAACCAGGTTCCTTAAGGTCACATTCGGGCCCTAGATCTTCATCCTCCCAGAGCTGATGCTCTAGTGGGCATAGAACAGTGGTTCTCTCACAAGGGCAGTTTCACCCCTCCGCCGAAGGGGACATATGGCAATGTCTGGAGACATTTTTGCTTGTCCCAAATGGGGAGGAAGGATGCTACTGTCATGTTGCAGGTGGAGTCCAGGGATGCTGCTGAACGTCCTGTAGTGCCCTTGCACACGCTGATCACATAGCATTACCTGGCCCCAAATGTCAGTGGCACTGAGTGGGAGAAGCCCTGGTCTAGAGCAGTGCCTGGCACATCCCGAGAGCTCAGCGCATGTTTGCTGCTTTGATGACAGTGATGACAGAAGTGTTTCTGTATTTGCCACCTGTCTTACAGGTGAGGACATCGAAGCTTGGACAGGTGTCACAGCTGGGTCTACGCCTCATTGTCAGTTGGCACTGGAGCTGGAATTTGAACCTGGGTCTCGACCCCCAGGCTGAGCCCTGTGGCTGGGTGGGAGCAGGATGCCTCATCCCTGGTGTCTCTCTCAAGAGTTGGTGGCTGCTGGGGAGCACAGAGGGGTGAGGTGGGATTCTGGGCTCAGGGCTGGTCTGTAAGTCCAGGAAGAGGGGAGTCCCCGGAGCCAAGGGGAGCCTGGAGACCCAGCCTCGTGTGTGGTGCTCGCTGCCCCTCCCGGCTTCCCAGCTCGCTGCCAGCGCTTGTTGTCTGCCAGTCACTGCGACGCTTTGGGCCAAGACACATTCTCAGCCCCTCCCCATGTGTCAGGTCTTTGGCAGCCACAGAAGGTAGGGTGGAGGGGATCTCTCTCTTTCTGCTCCTGAAGAGCTGCACTTGGCAGAGAGCACATGGTGTCTGCAGCCTGGCCATGGCTGGGTGGCTCAGCCTCCAGTTAGCCTGGATCACCTTGCCTGTCCTTCCCTGACTGAGCCTCAGTTTCTCATCTGGGTGAAGGGGGTGGCGGGGGGAATGCTCATTCCTGCCCTCCCTACCTCTTTGGAGCAGGCTAGATGGTGGATGTGAAACTCTGTTGTCCACAGCAAGCCGTTCTAGAACAAGGAGCTGATGTCGTGTTGCTGTTTATCATCCTTTCTTCTCTCCGGCATGTAGCCAGGGCGCTGGTGGACACTGGCAGCCTGGTGGTAAGGAGATGGGGACGATTTCTTCTGTCTCTTCCTCTGTTCCTTCATTATCATTCTGTGGTTGAGCTCATCTTGCTCAGTCACTTAAAACGCCATCTCTTTGCTAACATTTCTCAAATTTATATTTCTTGCCCTGACCTCTGTCCCGACCTCTAGATGATGACTTGACATCTCCATGTGGGCATTCAGCAAGCATCACAAACTTGCTGTCTTCTCCCCCACACCCCTCTCACAGCCCCCTCCTTCCAGTCATTGTGGCACCTCCTTGGGCCATCTCGACGCTACTCTTCCTCTTACATCCCACATCCAACCCATCAGGAAATCCTGTTGGCTCCCACTTGGACGAGCAGCCAGGGTCTGGCCACTTCTCACCCCCACGGCTAGCCCCAGGTCTCAGCCACCATGCTCTCCTGCTGGGCCTCTTGTAGTTACCTCCTCCCTGGTGCCATGCTTCCATCCTTGCCCCGATGGTTGGTTCTCCACACGTACCCTGCGTAAGACCAGTCACATTCTTCCTATCTGAGCCTCTGCTGGCTCCCACCTGACTCAGAGGAAATATCGAGGCCCTGCAGTCCGTGGTCTTCTGACTTCCCACGTCCACCTCTCTGACTTCATTGCCAAACACACTCAGCACACTCCTGCCTCAGGGCCTTTGCACATACCGTTCTGTTGGTCAGGAACATTCTCCAGGTATCTGTGCACTTATTGCCTCTTCAGGTCTCAAGCTTCTCCCTCTCAGCCCAGCCACAGCCACATGTACCGACAGCAGAACTCAGGGCATGACTTCCAGGAGATCAGACCTCGGGAAGCCAGAGAAGGGGTGAGGACATGTAGATTGCAAGGTGTTTTTTGGGTGTGTGTGTTGAAGGTGGTTGGGAGGTGGAATTGGGGTGCTGCTGGTCTTGGTGACAGGTGGCCCTCCCTCTCCCTATACACACCTCTTTTGCCCCCGGCCTCCCATTGAAAGTCGCACCTCCTCCCATTGTCCCCCACTCTCTCCCTCTTCTCCGTGCCACTTGTATTTGATTCACTTATCTGCTTATTGCCTGCTCTCCCCTCATTAGAATTTAAGCTCCCAGAGGGCAGGGGTTTTTGTCTCTCTTGTTCTGTTGTGTCCCCACACCTAGAACAGTGCCTGGCCCATAGAGGGTGCTCAGTAGATTTTTGCAGAGTGAAAGGATGAGCTATCCAGTCAACGTCATGTATTTCCTCAAGATTATATTATATCCCAGGCTGCCTTCTGGGCACCAGGAACGCAGATGACTCAGACAATGGTGTGTGTCCTCAAGGACTCGAGTCCAGGGGAGAAAATGGGCATGTAAATGAGACATTACAGGATGATAGGTGCTGTAACAGATGTATCACTCAGGCCTGTTTGGGTTGTAAGTGACAGAAACCCTAATTTGAAGAGTCTGAAGCAAACAAACAAGCAAACAAACAAAGACTTTCTGGGCTTGTCAGGAGTAATGACCTCAGGCACAGTTGGATCCAGGTGCTCCCTGGCGTGACCCTGAGGTCATGGACCCATTCATGAACCGAGTGTCACCCATCCGGAGGGCCCCCAGAGCTCTGATTGCCCAGGCCTGATGGGTTGAGGTGCTGGCACATACCAAGAGCAGGACTTGGGGCATGACTTCCAGATCAGAAATTGGGATGATGCTGTGTGGATTGCAAGGTGTTTTTGGGGGGCATGTGGCCCTGTGTGTTGAAGGTGGCTGGGAGGTGGAATTGGGGTGCTGCTGGTCTTGGTGACAGGTGGCCCTCCCTCCCTATACACACTTCTTTTGCCCCCTTACCCCACTCGTTGAAAATACTCCTGGCTGTCACTCTGTTCCCCTTCCCTTTATCACAAAGGGGCTCCAGATGGCGCGGCTCTTGGGGAGTCTGCCACGCAAATCTGTTGGGTTCATCTCCCTGTTCTCCCTCCCCCACTCGCATATGCTGGCTCTGAGCTTCTTGGATCCTATTTTGGGTCTGAGGGAGGAAAGCTGCCTGGGGTCCCTGGATTGGCCTCGATGCTTTTTCTGGTCTGGCCTGTGCTGCTGGGAAGCCACGTTTTGCATGAAATTGGCCTCGTGGGCCTGCCATAAGCCTTTTGGTTCCCAGAGATGCCCTGAACCAGCCATGCCTGCTATTACATACTCATCTGGGGTTTAAACCAGGATATCCCAAATTTGACTATACCTCTGGGCCACCTGGGGATCTAGTTCAAATGCACATTCTGGATCAGCAGGTCCAGAGTGGGGCCTGAGATGCCGCATTTCTAGCAAGCTCCCGGGAGTTGAGACACTGATGCCGCTGGTCCAGGGGGCACACTGGGTGGTGGGGGTCTAAGGCACCTTCTCAGGAAAGCCCCCTCCTCACTCCCCAGCCTGGGCCAGAGCCCCTGTTACAAGCTTGCAGTACGGCCTGGCTTCTCTCAGAGCCCTTGCTGCAAAGGGAATGGGGGATTCCCCCACCTTGTCAGGCATGCTTAGAGCTCCAGGAATCTTGTTTTCTGCTGTCTTTATGCTAAGCAGATACTGACTAAGGTCCTGCTGTGTGCCAGGCATGGGGGAAACAGGAGTGATCACAACAGACAAAATCCCTGCTCTCCTATCTCTGATGTTTGGGTCAGGGGAGATGAATAAAGGACGAATAACAAATGAGAAAAATCTTGCAAGTGACAATAAGTGCTACGCAGACAGTAACACAGAGATATGAATTAGAGTCAGGGGCTGTTTTGGATCTGATCATCAGGGAAAGCCTGCCTGTCTGATGAGGCAGCCTGTGAGCTGGGACCTGGATGCTGAGAAGCCAGCCATGAGAATTACAGCAGGAATAATAACCTGTGCAAAGGCCCTGAGGCAGGGATGAGCTTGGCCAGTTGCAGGATCATCAAGGAGGCCGGTATGGCTGGGTAGAGTGAGTGAGGGGAGAATGGGTAGGGGAAGAGCTCTGAGCAGCATGTGGGGGCTGTATTGGGCAGGGCCTTGGAGGCCATGGCAAGGGGTTGGGCTTTTATTGTAAGAGATGGAGAAGCTGGAGGAGAGTTAGGCCAGGCGGTGACAGTGAATGACTTCTCTTTTAAAAGAACGCCTCTGGCTGCTGTGAAGAAAGTTGACGGGTTGGTGGGTGGCATCTTAGTTGGTTTTCTGTTGCTTCTAACAGAATATCTGAAGCTGGGTAGTTTATAAAGAAAAGAGACTTATTTAGCTCACAGTTGCACAGACTGGGAAGTTCAAGGGCACAGCCGTGGCTTCTGATGAGGGCCTTCCCGCTGCATCATGGCATGGCGGAGAAGGTCAAAGAGAAAGCAGACATGAACGAAGAGACGAAACCCTCGGGGCGTCCTGGCTTTGTAACAACCACTCTCGGGGAACAAATCCAGACTCCCCAGAGCGAGAGCTCGCTACCGTGAGGATGGCACCAGGCCACTCCTGAGGGGTCCACCCTCGGAATTCAGACACCTCCCACTTGGACCATCTTTCAGCACTGCCTCACTGGGGACCAGATTTCAACATGAGTTTTGGTGGAGACAGACAAGCCATAGCTGAACCATAGCAGAAGCAAAGATAAGTGGGGAGACCAGTGAGGAGGTGACTGCAGCAGCCCCGGGGAGAGATTTGGGTGGCCTGGCCCAGGGTGGTGGTGGGAGGAGGCGGGTGGCCGGATGCAGGAGGCAGGCTGGTTTCTCAACAAAACACCTGTTTCCACAGAGGTGAAACTGCACCTTGGCCCTTACCTACTGAGGGATGGTGCTCTGGCCAGAAGGGACTCCATTATAGGATGCTTTTAAGAGGTTCCTTGGGTGTCTCTTTGTGGTGGGGCTGGGCTTGCTTCGAGATGACTTGGGGCAGGCGGGTGGGTGGGTGTCAGGCCTGGTGTGGTCTCATGTTCTCAGCAAGAGGGAGAGTGTGACTGGCCAGCCTTTCGGAATTAGATCTTTAGCGTCACCGAGGCATAAGGCATAGGGAGTTGCTGAAGGAGGAGATGTTCCTTGGTTTACCCAGCTTGCGTCGTTTCCACAAAAGACCACTCTGCCTGCGATGGCGTAGACACTAATGCCAGTATGAATACTGCTACTAGTAACTAATTCTTCACACAAGTAGACCGTGTCTTAAGCTCTTTGGTTGCATAATCTTGTGGGATACTCACTGCAACCTGTGAGGGAAGGATTCTTTTTTTTTCTTGAGATGGAGTGTCACTGTCACCCAGGCTGGAGTGCAGTGTTGCGATCTCAGCTCACTGCAACCTCTGCCTCCTGGGTTCAAGTGATTCTCCTGTTTCAGGCTCCCGAGTAGTTGGGACTACAGGTTCGTGCCACCATGCCCGGCGAATTTTTTGTAATTTTAGTAGAGACGGGGTTTCACCATGTTAGCCAGGATGGTGTCAATCTCCTGACCTCATGATCCGTCCACCTTGGCCTCCCAAAGTGCTGGGATTTCAGGCGTGAGCCACCACCCGGCCCTGTTAGGGAAGGATTCTTATTATCCCCATTTTATCCCAGAGACATGCAGGAACTCTCAAGAGGTTACCTGGCCAGTAAATGGCAGATTTTAAGCTAACATATTTTTAGAAATCCCTTAATTATTTGTATCCACAGGCTGAGTGCGGTGGCTCACACCTGTAATCCCTGCACTTTGGGAGGCCGAGGCAGGAGGAGTGCTTGAGGTCAAGAATTCAAGACCAGCCTGGGCAACATAGTGAGATCCTGTCACTACAAAAAAAACCCTCCAAAAATTAGATATTTGCATCCACAGTGTTTGGTTATATGCCGTGTATGTTAAAGGCATTGGTCTCATCATAAAGGCCTATGTTCAGTGTGTACCATGGTTCTTGGGCCCTTGTTTTAGCCCTGCCCGAGAGCCTCAGAACATGGAAAGCTGGCTGCTTTTGCCATCTGAGAGGCTGTGCTCCCTTTTGCACTGTGTAGGTAAGTTCTGCGGCTTCCCTGGTACTCAGTTTTCTCGTCTGTGACGTGGGGGACGGAAGGGGAACAAAAGCTCCCACCTCACAGGACCACCAGGTGGTAAGGCTTTGGGGTTTGCCTGGAGCCAGGCACACGTCGTAAGTGTTCAGTGGTTGTTGGCTGCTGTTACTGTTACTATTATTATCTCTATCCTCACTGATAAGTTGAGTGGTGAATAGAGTGACCAACTGCCCTGGTTTGCTTAGGACTGTTCTAGTTTTAAAACTAAAAGTCTCATATCTCAGGAAACTCTTTAGACCTCAGTAAACTGGGGCTGTTGGTCGCCCTGCAGTTAATGGACTTATCAATAAATCTAGTCCCCTAATGTCAGCTCAGCCTGCATTTGAACTTGGCCCTGCCACTTTCCAGCGGTGTGACCTTGAGCAGGCTACTGAGGCTCTCTGTGCCTCAGTTTCCCACTTGTAAAAAGTGGGGTGATTACAGTACTTACCTTAAAGGTTGTTGTGAAGTTTAAATGAATATAAAGAGTTTGGTAAAATAGCTTTATTCAACTTGTCCAGAGTCCCACATAGATGGGAGAGAAGCTGAGACTGTTTTGAAGCGCAGGCCTGGGGCCCCTGTGGCTCTCCCCTCCCCTGCAGCTGACCCATGAGTCAGGCTGGCTCCATCCTCTACCACATCAAAGCCCTCCAAGGCCCCCTTTATGGCAGGGGTCTGTTGGCCCCTGGTGCAAAGGCAGATTAGAGTGAGATCCTATCTGGATGGGTGGAGGTGCCCAGTTGGGGAGAGGCTCTGGTGGCCACTGATAAGCAGGGCCCTTATGCCCGCAGCCCCTGCCCCCTTACCCAGGAGAACACTGGTGCTCTCTTCTTGGGTTTCAGCCCAGGTGGCCCCTCTCTGGCCCTGTTGTGGGAGTACAGAAGTCTGCTTGCATGCAGGACAACCTCTCTTCCATAATCCCTTTTCCTCCTATCTAAAACGGGGCTGGAAAACCCTCACCTGTGGGGTGCACAGGAGGCTGAGGCCCCTCCAGTCTTGGGCTGTATTATTAACAAAATGCATGTAGTATAAGACTGGGGCCCCAGAGCGTGGGTGGCTTTTGAAATATTTAACTTTGACCCAGCTAATACTTTTAGCACATGCAGTCTCCAGGGTGATAGACCGTGTTGCTTGGGGCAGGGTCACAGGGTTTACAGGAGTCGCTCTTCATTTTAGGATGCTGCTGACAGGGTGCTTGGGTGGACATAGGCTCAGAGGGGCGTTTCGAATGTCTTCCTCTTCCAGGCCTGTCTGTGTGTCCTTATGGTGGGCAGTGGGGATCTCACTTGGTGACTGTGAGGGGCTTCTATCAGTGAGCTTCTGCCACCCTCAACCAAGTGCACAGGAGAGTTCTGAGAACTCAATGAAAGAAAACGTGTGGGCACTCAAGAAATGATAGCTGTTATATTTTAAATAAAAATGCTGTTTATTCAGGGCTAGGCAGGGTGGCTCATGCTTGCAACTTTAGCACTCTGGGAGGCTGAGGTGGGCAGATCACTTGATCAGGAGTTTGAGACCAGCCTGGCCAACATGGTGAAAACCCCGTCTGTACTAAAAATACAAAAATTAGCCGGACGTGGTGGCACGTGCTTGTAATCCCAGCTACTCAGGAGACTTGCTTGAACTCAGGAGGCGGAGGTTTCAGTGAGCCGAGATCTCGCCATTGCACTCCAGCCTGCGCAACAGAGTGAGACTCTGTCTCAAAAAAAAAAAAAAAAGTTATTTAATTCATGTTTACAGATTTAAGTCAGGGTCTCGAACAGATCTGAAGAGAGTCCAATTTAATCCCAGCAGGAGGGTTACATACATAGTTCCTTATAATCGAATTTAGTCAGATGAATGTAACTCCAGGAGACAAATTTTACTGAGCATCTACTGCATGCCAAAGCCCCTCCACATGTGCTCCGGGGGCTTGGCAGTATCACTGCGGGAGCTTTGGCTCACCCCACATCTGCCGCATCAGAATCTGCTTTTGACAAGGCTCCCGGGTGATTGACAGGTACACTTAAGTTTGCAAGTGCACAGGCTGCAAGGTGGGAAAGAACTTGGCAGAGTTTAAGTGCATTGGGGAGGCTGGTGCTGGTGTGATGGGAGGGAGGGCTGTGGGGTGAGGAGGGTAATGGGATAGAGCATGCAGGACCTTGCAGGAAGAGGTAAGGAGCAGAGACTTTCTCCCAGTGTGGTAGGGTGCTGGGGAGAGCTTTAAGCAGGGCAGAAGAGTGGTCTGACTCCTGGGTGCTGATATGGAGGCTGGACCATAGTAGCAGCAAGATTGGTTAGGTGGCTGCCTCAGTGTCCAGTAAGGGGTGGTGGTAGCTTGGACCAGGAGGTGTATAGAGATAGAGCTGGGTTGGACTTGAATTGGTGGTGGAGGAATGTGGGTGATGAGGTTTTTCAGTGGAGGAGGGGGAACTAGACCTTGACCCGTATAACCTGGAAGGCTTTTTGGAAGAGGTGAAGACTTTCAGGATAGATGCAGCAGACTTGAGGACATTCCAGAGGTAGGAACCCCATGGGCAAGGGCAAAAGTGAGTTCATTCGAAGGGCAGGAGATTGACTTACGTGACTTCTTCCCAGTTGCAGATGAGCTCAGCCTCATCCCAATTGCAAATCTAGAGAAGAGATTAAGGGTCAAAGCCTTTGGGTAGCCCCTTAAATAGGGACAAAAAGTAGTTTAGGGAAAGTCACAGAATCCAGGCTGAGGGATCTCGAGGGTCTGAGCACTGGCTCCATCAGACTGCAGGCCTGTCATCGACTCCCTGGTGCCCCAGTGTTCTCAGGCATCAGGTGGGGTTACCTCAGGGTGCAGAGTGGGTGTGTTGCTGGCCTGGAAAGTCGAAACAGAGCTGCCATTGCAGGCCTGGTGCCTGTGCCAGGGCCACGAGCAGCTTGCTTTGCCAGACTGTGCTTTCTGGGTGAGAACAGAGTTGTTTGAGGAAGGCGACAAGCGGAGACGGAGGGGGTGTGTGGTTCTCTTTCTCTCTGGGGAAGATCATTGAGAAAGAGCGGGCATACAGAGGGGCAGTGAACAGAGACAGTGCTGTGGGCCTCTTTTTTGGGGGGATGGGGTAGGGAGAGAGAGCTAGGTCAGCTGTATGGGCCACTTAATACCCATGAACTTGCAATTAAATGCGGAAGTGAGAGACAAGAGGGGTGGTAAAAGGGGATATTGTTCCCAGCTCGAGGGGAGGGGGCTGGAGCCCTGGGGAAATGGCCAGCTTCCAACATGAATGAGCTTCAGTGTCCTGGGGGGTCTGGGGGGAGCAGGGGGCCTTCATTTGGCCCTTTGTCCTGCTCTGCTGGACTCAACCACAAAGGCCAGCTTGATTCCCATTTGGCTTTTTTCTGGAGAAAACGTTGGTGGGGGTGCTCAACCCCAGCTTGGCCGCTTCTCAGGGACCCAAGCAAAGAGCTCCCTTGGGGAAAGGGGGATGACAGAATTTAGAGATTTTCCAGAAATGCTTTCCACTGTGATCAGTCCTTTTTCTTCCACTAAAATTTTAAAATTTTAATTCTTTTAGGTATATCTTGTATGTAAAATGTACAATATTAAGTATACAGCATGGTGAACTTATAATACGCTATATCTGAATCACACAGATATTATCAGCACCCCAGAGGGTGTCTTCTCCTAGTCAGTGTCCCCAAAAGTAACCACTTTTACTAATCTTCTATCTGCGAAGATTAGTTTTGCCTGTTTTTGAACTTTCTGTGAAATGGGATTATATTAGTATATGATCTTTTGTGTCTTTTAAATTAAAAATGTTACAACTATGTGTTTGTATAACTATGTATGTGTATATAACTGTATATATAACTATGTATATATACCTATACATATACATATATACAAGTATTATATATACATTTTATGTCACATAGATGTGATATAAAATGTATATAGTAACTGGATATGTAGATATACTGTATATATGTGTATGTATATATATGGATATATAAATATACAAATGTTTAATCATTTTCATGGTTCAAATTAAAAAGCATACAGTGATGTAGAATGAAATGTCGTCCTCCGAGTTCCCTCCCCAGAGGCAGCCACTGGCCCTGGTTTCACACACCTCTGTTCAGATGGTCTGGGTGTACCCCTTTTGATACTCAAGTTGGACCCACTATACACAGATTTCTGCATTTTGCTTTGTTCCTACTTCGTGGAGTTTCTTCTATGATAGTACGTGGAATTGCCTTATTTCAAAAATGATAGCTGCATAGAATTCTGTTGAATGGAGGTGCTGTTTTTTAAAATTATTATTAAATTAGTACCCTGTTGATGGACACTGATACTGTGCCCACCTTTTGCCATTACAAATCATGGTGGGACAGACACAGGCCACTTCATACCTGTAAGTTTGTTCATTTCTAGGAATGGAATTTCTGGGTTTAAGGGTGTTTATGCATTTGTAATTTTTCATTAATGTTTAATAACAGGACAAATATGAATGCATTCTTCTTGTAGAAAATTAAAGCATTGCAGATAAGGTAACCTACCGCTCACCTTCCTGGTTGCCTCCAGTCCCAGGTGTTCTTCTTACTAGGCTGGTGTACAGCTTCCCAGATCTTTCCCTGTGTGTTTGTTCATGTCATTACCATGCATCAATGTGAGCCTGTAGCAATGACATAGCATGCTTTTGAGCATGTGCATTTGTTTTGGTAAAAGATATAGAGCAGAGGCCGGTGGAGCAGGTGGTTAAATCTGTAGGGTTGGGGCTACTGAGATCCTGGGTTCAAATTCTAGGTCCCTGAGGGTAGACTTGGGATCCCCTAGCATTCTGCAGCTGGCTTTGCTCATGGGTTGTGTGTGTCTGGGTGATCGTTTTATGTTGTTTTACACAGTTTCACCCCCTTCCTTCTGACTTCTGCCTACCATTTTGCAGGGTGATTCTGCTGGGGTTTATACATCCATTCCCTTCTTGATGGGTATCTTGGTGGTTCCTGCCCTTTTTTTTTCTTTCTGGATTTCTGAGCCTCAGCTTAGTGACATTTGGGGCTGAATAATTCTTTGTTGTGGGGAACTATCCTGTCCTATGCATTGTAGGATGTTTAGCAGAGTTCCTAGCTCTACCCAGTAGCCAGAAGCACCCTCCTCCTCAGTTGTGACAACCAGAAATGTCTCCAGACAATGCCATATGTCCTCAGGGGTGGGGAGAGCTGGAGGAAGCCAAATTGCCCTCATTGGAAAGTCACTACTGGTCTGTACTAAGCAGTGCTACAGGGAGCATCCTTCTCTGAGCCTCTCTGTATGTGGGCAAGCTCATCATTATTGTATTCCCATTCCACAGATAAGGAAATGGAGGCTCAGAGAGCTTGAGTCATTTGCTTCGGGTCACACAGCAAATACGGGGCAGAACCAGCATCCCAGCTCACACTTCTTCCCATTTGTTGGGTACCCACCAACTGCCAGATGCAGTTCCAGGCTGAGCTGAGCATTTAGTGGGTGATAGAACAGACCCGAACCCCTGTCCTTGTGGATCTAGCTCTCTGGCAAGGGCAGAGAGTAAGCCAGAAAGGTTAGCCTCAATTTGGTACTGTCTAGCAGGGTCCAGATACTTGTGGGGCATCCTCTTTGCTGACTCTTCCTGGGCTGTGCTTTTCACTGCTCCCTTCCTGCCCAGGCAGCTGGATAGGCCCTGACCTGCAGGCCTCCCTGTGGAGGTGCTAGTTGGTCAACAGTCTGGAGCCCTGGTGAAGCGGGTCCTCTAGAGAGGCTGGGCTTCCCCAGGGACTGTAGGCAGCCGGGGCCCCTCTTGGGGACCCTGTCCCTGGGCCTCTCATCAGCCCCTCTCTTTGTCTCCGTGGCCATGGCAACCTGGCTGGGTGCTTGGCACTTCCCGGCCCAGCCTCCAGCCTGACCAGCCAGCTTCCCCCTCTGCAGAGGCTGCCCTGGCAGGCTCTGGCCTGGCTGGGGAAGCCACCCCCCACCACCCACTGATGGGGGCTCCTGGGCAGTGCTGGTGCTGCCCTGCAGTGTGGGAAGGACCCCAAGCAAAGGCCCCTGCTGGGCCTCCTCTCTGCCTCCTGGCCTTTTTCCTTCTGGAATGAGGAGAGAGCTCTTGTTTTCAGTGTCCTGGTTAGCTCTCTCTTCCCGGCTCAGCCTCCAGCTTCCTTCAGGACTCTCTCTGTCTACCGCTTCCCTTCCCTCTCTCTGTTTTTCTGTCTTGAACTCATTCTCTGTGCCCCTCTCCTGTTTCTCCCTCTCATTGTCTGGCTTCTGAGACTTCATTCACAGGCTGGTCCCTGCCTCTGAGAATGAGGTGCAGGGCACCCTGAGGTCCCTTCCATGCTCAGAGACAGGGACTTGGTTCAGAAGGGCTTGTTTGCAGCCCCCAGGAGCTCAGTGAGAGACTGCTGCTCCAAATTATGGGGGTGTTCAGGAGGGGGTCCTTCCACCCTGTGGGGGAGGAGTGCTCTTGTCCCATGGGGGCTCTTAGTGAGTGAGGGGATCCTTTAGCCTGATGAGGTCATCTTCTGCCTGGTGAGTAAGGGGTCTTCCTGGCCAGACCCACTTGGGAGGAGATGGGCTACTGAGCCCCTTGCTCTGACATCTGAGCCAGCCATGTGAAGGGCTTGGACTTAGAAAACCCGGAATGGTTTCTTCCCATTCCCCTGTGAATGGATGGACCACTGTGAGTCGTTAAAATCATCATTTATTAATGGCCAGAACCGACCCAATAGACATGAATAAGTAATGCTTCCATGTAATGCTCCAGACTTGTAGGGTCCTTGGGGACCTGAGAGGGATCTAGATTAGGAGCCTTTGCCTCGGGCTCAGAGAGAGTGAATGATTTGCCCAGGCAAGGGTGGCAAACCCAAATCCCTATGGTTGTGACCGGTAAAGCAGCCAGGTGCAAGAAAAATCACTTAACCCTCTCCCCCAACTTTGTCTGTCTACTTTCAACATCGGTGTGACTATAGAGGAACACCTCTTTGCCCTTAATCTCTCTGTCTTGGTTTTCTCATCTGTAAAATGGGGATAACAAGAATACCTCTCAGAGATGTTCTTCTTTTTAATTTTTAAAATTGAAGTATAATTCACATGCCATAAATAATTCCCCAGAGTGTCCACTTTGGTGGCTTTTTGTATATTCACACGATTGTGTAACTGTCACTATCTTCTAATTTCAGAACATTTTAATCACACCAGTAAAAGAACCCCAAACCCGTTGGTAGTCACTCCCCATTCTTCCACTCGCCCAACCCCTGGAATCATTAATATACATATTTCTTTATTTTTTAGACAGTGTCTTGCTCTGTTGTCCAGAATGGAGTGCAGTGGCACGATCTCAGCTCACTGTAGTCTGCCTCCCGGTTCAAGCAGTTCTCCCACCTCAGCCTTCCAAGTACCTGGGAATATAGGCGCGTACCACCATGCCCGGCTAATTTTTGTATGTTTAGTAGATATGGGGTTTCTCCATGTTGGCCAGGCTGGTCTCGAACTCCTGACCTCAAGTGATCTGCCTAACTTGGCCTCCCAAAGAGCTGGGATTACAGGTGTGAGCCACCGCACCTGGCCCGCTAATGTACTTTCTATCTCTGCAGATTTGGACATTTCATATAAATGGAATCATACAATATTTTTTTTGTATCTGGCTTCTTCCACTTGGGATGATGTTTTTAGGGCTCATACACATTGTAGCATATGTCAGAATTCCGTTTATTTTTTATGGCTGTATCATATTCCATTATATGGATATATCACATTTTGTTTATCCATTCATTAGTTGATGGGCATTTGGGTTTTGACTGTTTGGCTACTACTATAAATAATGCTGCTATGCACATGAGTGTACAAGTGTGTGTATGGAGACAGGTTTTTATTTCTCTTGGGCATTTACCTAGGAATGGTCTCACAGGTTTCTTGGGAAGATGGAGTGAGTTCATGAAGTACAGCTCTCAGAACAGAGCCTGGCACAGTGAGGGTGCTAGATGTGTGTTAGCTCTTATTTTTACAAAACAATGCCTCAAACCCTGGGCCTTGTATGTTGGGGAGATGGCAGTGCTAGTTAACATTTATTGAGTGCTTGCTGGGTGCCAGACACCAGTCCTATGGGGAGGCTGTTTTACAGATGAAGAAACTGAGGCACAGATGCGAGCCCCTGCAGTCTGGCTCCAGAGCCCATGCCCTCTACCCCAGTCTGTGCCTTCTGGAGAACATGTCTCACGTCAAGCAAGCAGCGGCCTCTCCGCCCCAAGCAGCAGTCCCTGTGCGGGAACCCAAGCCTGGTATTGCCGGATCTCTTGACTTCTTAAAGACATTTTCTAGCAGCCGGAAATGAGGAGTTTTTGGTATGAAATCACTCGATTTTTAAAAGCTGGCAACTCAATCACATTTTTAACAAACACTTCATGGGCCAAACCAAACATGACTGTGGGCCAAACCTGTGGGTTGCCAGTTTGCACACTCTGCCCCCGGGGTGACTTGTTGCTGGTGGCGAGGGCTTTGCTGGACACTGAACTTGATTTCATGCACTTCTGAACCTTGGACACCCCTCTTCCCTGGGAAGTGTCTGGCTCATGTCTGTTTCAATTGTGCTGAAACTGACTCATCAATGGGACAGTGGGCTTGTTGAGGACCTCCATGGCAGCTGGTCATCTCGGGATTCCTCCCTGTCACCCCTGAGGGTCGTAAAATTGTGACTTGCTCATATTGGGTGCTTACTGTGTAGTCCTTGACTTTACCCCTCACCAGCACTGTGACCTTGGGGCAAATGACTTGATCTCTGTGCCTTAGTTTCCCCAGCTGTGAAACAGGGGTAGTAATAACACCTCCTCTGGGTTTGGTGCAGCACTTAAGACAGCATCTAGTACATGATAGGAGCTCAGTAATGTCAGCCACCATTATTATTACACACAAATGTACAGACATGCAGATGTGGCGATTGCCAGGCTCTGCCATATGGCAGCAACAGTGCGAAGGTAACGATTTATTACTGTGTGCTCTGTCTCTCTGTGTTTACTGCAGGGAGTGATGTTAATGTGTGTGTGTGCATGAATCTGCACAGTTCTAAGCCATCTAGCTGGGGTGCTATTTTCTGCATGCATAGCTCCCTGCATAAATAGAATGTATGCGTTATTCGCGCACATGCGCAAACTCTCACTCTCGCACACATTCCCGGGAATAAATACACATTGGGGTTCTTAGGTGGTGACAGCAGCCACCTGAGCAGCCATTAATGTTTCAGTTGACTGGGGAGGGTGGGAGCTGATGGGAACAGCGTGGATAGAGGTGGCAGATGTTCCAGAAAATCTGGGTGACTGCTGCTGGGGATGTCGGGATGTGGCAGGGATAACGTTGAGTGCACTGAGGGCTGGGCTATGGGACTTGGGTGCAACCCACAGCTCGTGGCTGTGGCTGTGAGGAAAGGTGCTGGGATTCGACGTCCATCCATCCATCTGTCCATCCACTGTCTTGGCATTCAGTGTTGGGGTGGATGGAACAGCCAGGCTTCCTCTAGGGTATGCCTAACGGGCCCCTAATCCTTCCCCTGCCTCCCTTCACCTTCCCTTTCTTCTCTTCAGCATATTGCAGGCTCTAATTTAGGCAAAAACCCCTCAGAGTCTAAGAAAAGCTGAAGCATGCAGAATGAGCACAACAGAATTTAGCTATCTGGAGAGGCAGCCTGGACCATTGAATTTATCTTTTTTTCCCTCACTCATGTTGAAGATTTTTTTTTTCCCTGTTAAACTTCTTAAATTACCTCGCAGCCCTCCACCCTCCTTTTTCCTTGGAGCCTGGGGAGAGTGGAGCCTTTTGTTCCTCTGTTTTCTCTCTTCCATTCCTACCATTGGGGGAGGGCTGTGGAACTTGAGGTTGCTTCTGAAGTAGAGAGGCGGTTAGGCTGGATCAGCCCTGGAATGGATTTAACAGTTTACTCATCATACTGTTAGCTGATACTTACCAAGCACGTAGGATGCATCCAGCTGTGTCCTGAGTGTTCTGCATACATTAACTCACTTATTTCTTCTGGCTGCCTTGATGGAGGTGTTCTTATTGACCCATTTCACAGTCCAGGAGACTGGGGCACAGAGAGGTTTTGTCATGTGCCTGGGGTCCCTCAGCTAGGAAAGGCTGAGCCAAGTTATGAACCAGCAGTCTGACTTCATGGCTTGCACTCAATTATAGCACACTACTGCTTCTTTGCTAATGGGTTCATTCAGCATATTTGTTGAGCACCTACTATGTTCAAGGCTCATTTTCTCCTTTTCTCCCCTTCTTCACTTCATTCTTTTTCTCCCTCCTTTTCTTCCTCATCCATCCATCTATCCATCCTTCTATCCATCCATCCATCCATCCATCCATTCATCCATCCATCCATCTTTCTATTCATCCGTCTGTCCGTCCATCCATCCACCCACCCACCCACTCACCTGTCCATCCATCCATCCATCCATCCATCCATCCGTCTTTCTATCCATCCATCCATCCACCCACCCACTCACCCACTCGTCCGTCCATCCGTCTGTCTGTCCATCCATTCATCCATCCATCCATCCATCCATCGTTTCCTGCAAATACTCATTTCAGTATCAGTCTTATGATTTGTGTCATATTCAAATACCAATTGCAAATTGTCTAATATTTTTACACAGTATAAACCTTCTCCCTTTTTTAAAACTTTATAGTCACAGCTTAATAATGTTCATGAAATCATGGATTTGATATGATAGCCATAGTTACTCATATCAATATAAAAATACTCATTTCAGGTGGCTGCATGGGGGCTGGCTGATAGCCTGGCCCTGTGACAGACAAGCTGTGTGACTCTGAGCAGGTGACTCCATCCCCTTATCTGTAGCATGGGGAGACTAATGATACCCACCGCTAGGGGTGTTTTATTAAATGAGATACCATACAAATGTGCTTAGAGCAAGCCCACTGGCCCATCCTGAGCTCTCAGGAAGCCTTGGCTGTGGATGGTATTATTATTACCATCATTATCACCCAGAAAAGCTCTGTGGTGAGGAGCAGAGTCAGGGCCTGAGGCTCTGCAGGTTGTTCTGTGATGAAGGTGGATGCAGATGTTGAGGAAGCAGATGGTAGATCACACTGTGAAGCTGGGTGAAGCTGGGAGCCATGACATTGAAGGAACTTGTTCCATTCTGAATCGGTGGTTATTTGGAAGGGGTAGATGTGGCTGAACTTGCAAAGTTCTAGCTAAAGTCAGGGTTTTATTTAATCCTTGCATGGTGGGCTCCCTGTGTGAGTGAGTGTCTTAGTCTGTCTTCTGTTGCTTATAACAGAGTACCTGAAACTGGGTAATTTATAAAGAAAAGAAACTTACTTCTTACAGTTATGGAAGCTGAGAAGTTCCAGGTGGAGGGGCCACATCTGGTGAGAACGCTCTTGGGGGTTCTACAGAGACCCGAGGCAGTTGAGGGAATCACATGGCGAGGAGGCTGAGCACGCTAACACGCCAGCTCAGGTTTCTCTTCCTCTTCTTATAAAGCCACCAGTTCCACTCCCATGATACCCCATTCATCCATTAGCCCATTAATAGACAGATGCATCAGTTCATTCATGAGGGCAGAGCCCCTTATGATCCAGTCACCTCTTACAGGCCTCACCTCTGAATCTTGCCACACTGGGTATTTGTTTCCAACACATGAAACGTGGGGTATACCTTCAAACCATAGCAGTGACTGAAAACCCAAACCAAATGGACTCAAATAAGAGAAGAAGTATAATTGCTCATGAAGCTAGACTTACAGCTTCAGGTAGAGTTTGATCTAGGGGCTCAAATGTACAAAGGATTGGCTTCATCCTATGCTCTGTGTGCCTCAGGTCAGGGATGAGCAACACCTTTCAAGCAGCATCAGGGTGCTTTCCTGTAAAAAGAGGGAATAGAAGCTGGTAGCCAAAGAACTGAAGCCTGCCATCATTGACAGGGCCAGAACTTCTTTGAAAGAAGGGAGCTTCGTGTTTGAGGGCGGTAGGTGGGCATTTGGGTCCAAGCTCTGTGTTCTGCCACTGAGATTTCTGAAGAACATTTGAGGGCTGCTTTCATGACTCATCCTTGAATGAATTCACTTTACCCAGGTTATATCATATCTCCAAACATCTGCCTCTATCCTGCAAAAGGCTTGAGGACACTGCCCGTCTGTTCCCTGGGTGGTGATACCTTCTTAACAGCAAAATGTTCCGGGCTTACAGAAAACTTCCCACGGGCCTTTTAAACCCATCAAGTGAATTACAAGTTCAGTTTGGGTTTGCACACATTCTCTCATGGTCCCCCACTCTAGGGCTAAATGTGGCTGATTTCTGGGTGCTTTCATCTCAAAGCCTCCGTTGTCTACAGGCTAAGTTTAGCCCCCACATCGGCAGTTTTCCTGCCTTGCCTTTTTGCCTGTGTATATGTGACTTCCCTAATTTTGAGATTTCTTAAAAACAAAGAAAATAAACCACAGCCATATTTCCCTCTTCCAGCATCTGGTGGCCACTTGTCATTTGTAATGTTTGGGGGAAAAAAAAAGTGTTTTGATCATTTTTCAAAATTAGACTTAAAAATGTATCATTGGGTGTTCCTGTGTTAAAAGTTTGTTTTTTATTTTTATAACATTTTGCAACCAGACTTCTTTAGGGGTTTCCTTAGTCCTTCTCCTGTTCTCCAGATCTGCTTATAAAATTCCTTGCAAAAATGGTTTTTTTTTTTGTTTTGTTTTTTGGTTGCTTTTTTTTTTCCCCTCTGTCTGCAAGAGAGTTTTTGTCTGATGCCTTTCATAAATCCATAATGTGGAGAGCAGCAGAAAGAGGAAATGAGCTTGAGAGTGCTCAGGCCTTTGAAACATTTTCTTTCGGACCCTGGCTGGCCTGGGGCTGTTTACTGCCAGCGGGCATTTGCTGTTCCTTCAAACACTTGTAACGTGTGATGTTTTGGAATCAGCCTTTTTTTTTTTTCTTTTTTTTAAATAAAGGACCTTTATGATGTCTTTGAACAGAAATCACTAGACAGAGCCAACTTTTACATGATTATGAGATTTATGTATTCATAAGTGATCTGGGGAAGCAGACACTAGTGTCAGGGTCTGTTTCCAGGGCTAAAAGGAAGAATCCTCCGTAGGCCTCCTCAGGGAGGGCCAGGGCTGAGGGGCGGTGGGCACCATCACCTGTCACCATGGTGAGGAAGGAGGGTGTCAGGAATGGCTTTCCAGCCTGCTTCTCTCAGCCTTTGCTGGATATCTCTGGCCACCAGTGAGGCCCAGAGAATGTGTCCCCAGATGATCATCAGCATTTTATGCTTAAGGGGGCTTCTGAGAGGTTCTTGGAGTGTGTTGTGAGGAGGGGGCGCTGGGAGGGTCAGGGGTCATGTCCTTGTGACCTCTTGTCCTTCCCATACCCCCTCCTCTCTCTCTCCCCTCCACTTCTCCCTTTCCTCTCCTCCCCACCCTCCTTTTTCTTTCTTTCTCTTTTTTTTGAGAGAGAGTCTCACTCTGGGACCCAGGCTAGAGTGCAGTGCTGTGATCTCAGCTCACTGCAACCTCCACTTCCCGGGTTCAAGCAATTCTCCCACCTCAGCCTCCTGAGTAGCTGGGATGACAGGCGTGTGCCACCATGCCCAGCTAATTTTTGTACTTTTAGTAGAGATGGGGTTTTGCCATGTTGGCCAGGCTGGTCTTGAACTCCTGACCTCAAGTGATCCACCCGCCTCGGCCTCCAGGAGTGCTGGGATTACAGGCTCAAGCTACCGTGCCTGGCCCCTACCCTCCCTTTTCCACCCTATCCAATTTCTCCGCCACCTTCTTTCCTGCTCTCCCTTTCTTCCTCTCCTCTCCCTAAGTCTCCTTGTTGGTCATGTCTTGGCCCAGGTGCTAGGGTCTTTGTAGGGTAGGTTTGCCTAGCCTTTTAGAAAGTCTGAAACCTGCATGCCCTGAAAGGAGGCAAATGATTTGTTACTCATTTGTCCTCCAAGGGGGTCCAGCTGCTTACCACCCCCTGCCTAGCATGGCACCAGGACCCCTCCCAGGGAGTTTTGTTTAGGTCTGGATTCCAGGTTCGACCTTGCCTCCCCCACTCGCACCCTTTCTCTGCCCAGAGCCTTCCTGGGCCCCTGGCCATTCCTCTGATAACCCAGGTCCAGCCCAGCCCCATTCTCTTCCTGAAGACAGGCCTCACTGTCTTTGCTGACCCTCCTCATGGCCTTTCCTGACCCTCCTGCCCAAAGGCACCAACCTGTCCATCCCGGCTCTTTCTGCCCTGTGAGTTTGCCTGCTGGTTTGTTGTCTGTCTCCCTTTGCTAGAGGTAAACTCTGTCTTCCCTGTGCCCTCCGTCTCCATGTCTGCCCCCGAAGGGTGCTCGTCGGTATTGGTGGAATGAATTTGGGGACATGGGTGCACTTCTATTCCCTGCTGATGCCTTGGATCAAAACCCTCTGAGTGCACAGGCTTACGGAGGGAAAGCAGAGGAGCTGCTGGCACCAGGGGAGGTGGTGACATCTTGAAGGTTGGAGGTAAAAGCCCAAAGAGACTGGCCAGCTGGGACAGGTACTTCTGTGGGGTGAGAGGAGGTATCCTTGGAGTCTGAACATCAGCAGTGAGGCCTGAGCTCAGCCCTGGCTGGTTGCTCTGCTGTCTGGTACCATGCTCTGTGGACGAGTTTGGGGAGCCTTGAGTGGGGACAGTGACTGGAGCCAAGCCTCAGTGCCACCAGGGGGGTCCTACGCAAAGCCAGTTCCTTGGGCAGAGTGGATAGCAGTGGAGGCACCAGTGGTGCTCAGCATCTCTGCAGCTTTGACAAGTGGGTCCTAAAGGTGCTTCTCTCTGGGCTGGTGTTGGCCCCAACCCATCATAGCTATGGCGGCGGGGCAGCCACTGCCTGTAACCTCCTGCAGGCTTGTCAGAGGAGACCCCAGGCTGGAAGTAGGCAGACAGGCAGATCAACACTTTAAAAAAATATGCTTCGTCAAAGTAGAAATTACATCTGGTCAGGCATGGTAGCTCGTGCCTGTAATCCCAGCACTTTGGGAGGCTGAGGCGGGCGAATCATCTGAGGTCAGGAGCTCCAGACCAGCCTGGCCAACATGGTGAACCCCCATCTCCACCAAAAATACAAAAATTAGCTGGGCATTGTGGCACATACCTATAATCTCAGCTACTTGAGAGGCTGAGGCAGGAGAATCTCTGAACCTGGGAGGCGGATGTTACAGTGAGCTGAGATTGTGCCACTGCACTCTACCCTGGGTGACAAGAGTGAAACTCCATCTCAAAAGAAAGAGAAAGAAATAGAAATGGTATTTAAGAAAACCTACCTGTTTTAAGTATATACCTGGATGAGATTGCACAAAGGCAGGTCTGCTGGCTACACATAGGGGAGCTGTGGCGGCTTCTGTCTAGCCGTGGGGTGGGAAGGAACTGTCATGGGCTCAGGTAGGGTTAGGAGGACCCAGGATATTTCATTCCCAAGGTTTCATGCCCAGTGGCCCACTTGACTTTAGTGGGCTCCCAGTTCCTATGGGCAGGTCGGCTTCTTGCCCCCCAGAAAAGGGGCTTCTTTAGGGAAGAGCAGGACTCCTTTCAGTCCAACAATGTGCAGCTCAGGGCAGTTTCACTGTCACAGAATAATTGTCCTCAAAACGAGGCCTGCTGTTGAGAACTCATTGAAAATGGGCCCTAACGTGGTAATACTGGGAATGTGTGGTGGCGGGGATAGAGGCTTAGATGAGGCCTTCACTTTGAAGAAGAAAACCATAATCCTAAAAATAGGGGGAATTTAATCCTGTCAGTAACTGGATTTAGAATATAATAACAACATTGCATGAATTCTTAGAATCAACCAGGAGTCAGCCAAGTTTTATTTTTAACTGTTGGGGGAATGTGTAATTTTTCTGATAGAATTAAATGATTACACAATGCCACGTCATTCATGTGAGGTTTCACTTTATATCAGGATGATGAAGAGTCATTTTGTAAAACCCCTGGAGCCCGTTTTTGGACTTCTTGTGCACTCTCTGATGGTCAGAGAAGTTCCTCTGGAAATTTCTTCTGTGGTCTTCCTGGGTTTTTTTCACTCTTGTTGTGAGCTGGTGACTCCTGGATCTTCATTTGTCTATAGCTTTGCCTGGCACCCAGCTGTGGTCTTCCAACCTCACTTTTGCTGATGTCATAAAATCCTGCATCTTTTGCAGGATTTGCAGTTTCCCTTTGCAACTGATTTGCTTTCCGTTCACCTTGTGTTATGACCATGGTATAATTAGGAGAGTGAGATCCACAAGGACATGGAGGGGACCTTAGCAGGTGAGCTGGTGGAGCAGGAATCACTTTAGAAGTGGCCGGTTCATGTGGGGTATTTTGAAGACAATGGCTTTTCTTCCCTGGGGTACTTGGGTAACAGGTAGTGGCAAAGTGGATACTGAAGAAGCATTTCAGGATGTGTCTTTGTTCTGGGAGACGTTGCAAAGTAGTCAGGACCAGTCTCACTCCTGAGATAGGCAAGGGATGATTGAGACATGGTGCCTTGGTTCCTTTGTTATTTCTCCTCCACTTCCTGGGCACCGATGGTTTGGGGCTGCCAGTCCCCACCTGTGGACCTCTTCTCTTTCTGGTGATGTCACTTATGTTCTTTGTACCATCCCCAACTCTGGATTGCACATGGGTATGGCCACTGTCTCTTTGGATTGCTACTTGGATCTAAAATAACACCTGAAACTAAACGTGTGCTGAACCAAATTCCTCATCTTGCTACTATAACTGGCTCCTCCCTGTCTCTCCCATCTCAGCTAATGGTACCTCCATTCTTCCACTTGCTCAGGCCAGAAACTTTGGAGTCATTCTTGATCTTCTCTTTCTTGCCCCGACCCCCCATCCCATCCAGTGGCCAGTCTCATTGTTCTGTCTTCCAAGCCTCTAATCCTCACCACCCTCTCTGCCACCACCCCATCTAACACATTTCCTCCTTCACACACTTTACAAATAATATTTTCTTTAATCTTCATTCAGCCATATCAGGTGTGTATCCTCCTTTTTCGCTTCAGAAATGAGGATGTTGAAGTTTGGACTGGTGAGTGGCAGTGCTGTTTAAACCCAGGCCACCTGGTTCCAGAGGCTGTGCTGATAACCCACACTCTGGTTTAAGGCCTGCTCATCTTTTGCTTGGCCTGTTGCTATAGCCCCATTACCTCCTACAGTTAGTCCCTTTTGTCCACAGCAACCAGCGGGATCTTGACCTTAGACTATGACACTCATCTGCTCACACCTTCTCCCTTGCAATGTCCCTCCTGTGGCTCCTCATCACACCGCAGTGAGAGCAAGAATCCTCTGTGGAGCCTGCTGCTCCGTGGACCCTCTAAACATGACCTGGCCTCTAGCCTCTTGCCTGTGCTGTTTCCTCTGCCTGGAAAGTCCTTTCCCCAGATCTGCCCCTGGCTTGGTCTCATCATCATGCTTTCAGTTCTGTGCTCAAATTTTTCCTTCTCAGAAGACCTTCCCTGGCCAGCCATTATTTTAAGCCAGACCATCCCAAACCTACCCTCTACATTGGATGAGACTTTCTCGCCACTTTAGCAGGATATATCCATAGAAATGGATATATGGCTGTATTAGTCCATTTTCACGCTGCTGATAAAGACGTACCTGAGACTGGGTAAATTACAAAGGAAAAGAGGTTTAATGGACTCACAGTTTCATGTGGCTGGGGAAGCTTCACCGTCATGGCAGAAGGCAAAAGGCATGTCTTACATGGATGGCACCAGGCAAGAGAGAATGAGAGCCAAGTGAACGGGGTTTCCCCTTATAAAACATCAGATCTTGTAAGACTTATTCAATACCACGAGAATAGTATGGGCGAAAGCGCCCCCATGATTAAATTATCTCCCACTGGGTTTCTCCCACAACACATGGGAATTACGGGAGCTACAATTCAAGATGAGATTTGGGTGGGGACACAGCCAAACCCTATCAATGGCCCAGCCTGACTTTTTCCTTTGCTAATTGTTGACTGAGTGACCTACGAGGACCCTGAGACTCTGCAGGAGAAGAGCTTGCTGGACATCTGTGGCCAGGTCAAGGCACAGGTGGTCCCGGAGTCCAAATCTCCTGAGCATTGGCCCGCTGATTTTTGTGTAGTATGGATTCATCACCATCTGTAATAGGGTAAGTCATTTAAAATCCGTGGGCCTCCATTTCCTCATTTGTAACATGTTGCTATGGTTTGACTGTGTCCCGTAAGTTTCAATTGTTGGAAACTTAATCCCGAATGCAACAGTTTTGGGAGGTAGGGCCTAATAGGAGGTGATTGGGTCATGAGGGCATGCAAATTCGTAGCCAGACATTGTCCTCTGAGCTTCATAATAGCTCCTGGAGGTGGGCCCGTACCCTGTTTTCAGAAGAGGAAGGGGGAGTTTTACCCAGGATTCCACAGTGAGTTTGTGGCAGGGCCTGGGTTCAAACCAGTCTGTGTGCTTTTCTAGCTATAGACTCTTGGTGTGGCCTTAAAAAACAGATTGCGGGGATGAGGTTGGGGGTGTCTGACTTGGGGACTCTTCTCTGCACCAAGTTCAGAGTTCTTGGGTCTCTTTTGGGGAAAAGCAGGGTGTCAGCTGTGGGCCAGGGACTGCACATTTGTGGCCCAGGGGTCACATTCCTTGTGTAGCTGTGCATTGTCTGGCCAGTAGATGATTTGGCTTGGTCAGCACAGGGTTTTAAAAAAACTTTTTACTTGGAGGTAATTGTAGACTTAAAAGAAAACTTGCAAATATAGTACAGCATTTCTGTACATCCTTCACCCAGCTTCCCCGTGTGTTGACATTTTATATTACTGTAGTATAATTACCAAAGTACAAAGTACTTCTTTGTAGTAGAAGGAAATTAATCTTGATATAGTACTATTAACTAAACTATAAAATTTAGTAGAATTTTGTTAGTTTCCCTACAAATATTCTTTTTATTTTCAGGATCCAACCTAGGACACCATGTTGTATTTGGACAGCATGGCTCCTGGGTCTCCTGTAATCTGTGGGAGTTCCCCAGTCTTTCTCTGATTTTCATGACCTTGACACTTTTGCAGAGTCCTGGTTGGGTATTTTGTGGACTCTCTCCCACTTTGGACTTGAGCTTATTCATGATTAGGAGGGGTACCCCAGGAGCTATGTGTCCTTCTCTGTGCGTTTTAAGCAGGTGGCATGTGATATCCATATGTTGTACGGCAGATGTTAGCACTTGGTTAAGATGTTGAAAGCCAGGATTCTCCATGGTGAGGTTACTAATTTTCCTTGGTAATTACTAGATATTTTGAGGGAGATTCTTTGAGACTATGGAAATACCCCGTTTTTGTTTGAACCTTTGCCCACTAGTTTTAGCATCCGTCAATGGGTCTGGCCTGTGGTAGTCTAACTGTGATCTTATAGTGGTGACTTTCTGTTTCCTTCACTCCTCCTACTTTTATTAACTAAAATCCTTGTGTCAAAAGAATTCTCCCTTGTGTATTTATTTATTCATTCCTTTATTTATATCTCATAAACCAGTAGTGTCATTATTTATTTTGCTGTTCAAGTTGTCCCACCTTTGGCCATTAGGAGTTCTTTCTGGTTGACCCTGTGCCGTTTTGACATGCCTCCATCTTTTTTTTTCTTTTTTTCTCTCTTTTTTTGAACATTAAAAAAATTATTTATTTTTTAGAGATGGTAGAGATGGGTCTCGCTATGTTGCCCAGGCTGGTCTTCAACTGTTGGTCTCAAGCGGTCCCCCTGCTTTGACCTTCCAAAGTGCTGGGATTATAGGTGTGAGCCATTGCACTCCGTCTTTTTGAGCATTTCTTTACTAGTTGTCACCACAAGATATTCTGGCTCATCTTACATTTTCCCTGCACCAGCCCTGAAATCAAGCAGTTCTCTAAGGACCCCTAGCTCTTTTAATTGGAGAATGGTATTTAGAAACCTAATCTGAGCACTAGTTATGCTCATTGTTTCTGGATGCCATGGTATCCAGGAATATATGTCTAGATACTTACAGACATCTATATTTATTTCTGTATCTTTCTATCTACACGTATATTTAAACAACTTGTCAAAAGAAAAAAAAAAAACAACCCAGTGTCCATATTGATACCTAGTGTGAGATTTTTCCAAGAATTAATTTGGCTTTTGAAGTTTACATAGAGTAAAAATGACTTTTTTGGGGTTTAGGGTCTTATGAATTTTAGCACGTGTAGAGTCATATACTTCTCCCGTACAATCCGGATAGAGAAGACTTCTATCACCCAAAAAACACTCTCATGCTGCCTCTTAGTGGTCACACCCTCCCCCATCTGTTAGTCCTGACAACCACTCACCCATTTTCTGTCCCTATAGTTTTGCTTTTTCTAAAACATACACATTTCACATAAATGGAATCATGCTGTATGCAACCCTTTGAGACTGGCTTCTTTCATTCAACATAAAGCCTTTAAGATTTATCTGCATTGTTGTGTGTAACCATAGTTTGTTCCTTTTCATTGCTGAGTAGTAGTCCGTTGTTTGGATGTACCACAATTTGTTTATCCATTCACATGTTGAATTGCTTTTTTCCAGTTTTTGGTGATTATGAATAGAGCTGCTATAAATATTTATGTATTGCTCTTTGTGTGAATATAAGTTTCCATTTCTTTAGGGTAAATACGCAGGAGTAGGGTTGTTGGGCCATATGGTAAGTGGATTTGATTTTATGGAAGGCTGCCAAAAAACTTTGTGGGATGTTTTCCAAAGATGCTGTACTAATTTACTTTCCCCCAGCAGAATGGGAGAAGTCCTGTGGTTCCCCATCCTCATCAGCACTTGGTATTGTCAGGTTTTAAAAATGCCATTTAAGTAGAAGCATAGAGGGATTCCATTGTCATTTTAACTTTCTCCTAATTGCTAATGATGCTGAGTATCTTTTCATATGCCCATTTACCATTCATATACTTTTTGGGTGAAGAAAATGTTCAAGTTTTTTAATCCATTAAAAAATTTGGTTTCCTTTGTTAATTTAGGGTTGTATTCTGAATAGAAATCCTTTGTCAGACATGTCATTTGTAAATATTTTCTTTCCATCTGTAGCTTGTCTTTTCATTCTCTTGACAGTGTATTTTGCATAGCAAAAATTTTCATTTTCGTTCTAATTTATCCCTTCTTTTATGGATCTTGCTTTTTTAATGTCACATCTAAGAACTCTTTGCTTAATCTTAGATCATAAAGATTTTCTCCTGTTTTCTTCTAAAGTTTGATGTTTTGAATTTAGATCTGTGATCCATTTTGAGTTAACTTTCATATAAAATGCGTAGTTTAGGTTGAGATTCATTAATTTGCATATCACGTTGTTCTAGGATCATTTATTTAAAAGACTGCACTTTCTCTATGGAATTGCCTTTGCATCCTTGTTAAAAATCAATGGCCACGTTTGTGTGGGTCAATTCCTGTACTCTCTTTTCTGTTCCATTGATCTGTGTGTCTCCTCTTTCACCAGTACCATATCATCATAATTATTGTAACTTTATTATGATTCTTTTTTTTGAGATGGAGTCTTGCTCTGTCACCCAGGCTGGAGTGCAGTGGCGCCATCTTGGCTCACTGCAACCTCCACTCCTGGGTTCAAGTGATTGTCCCACCTCAGCCTCTGGAGTAGCTGGGATTCCAGGAATGTGCTCCCATGCCTGGCTAATTTTTTTTTTTTTTCAGTAGAGACAGGATTTCACCATGTTGGCCAGGCTGATCTCGAACTCCTGACCTCAAGTGATCTGCCTGCCTCCGCTTCCCAAAGTGCTGGGATTACAGGCGTGTGCCACCGTGCCTGGCCATAATAATTCTTAGAATTGGATGATGTGAATCCTCCAATGTTGATTTTTGCAGAATTGTTTTGGCGATTCTAGTTTCTTTTTCTTACTTACCATATACGTATTAGAATTAACTAACACATGATTGGGCGTGGTGGCTGATGCTTGTAATCCCAGCACTTCGGGAGGCTGAGGCGGGCAGATCACCTGAGGTCAGGGGTTCAAGACCAGCCTGACCAATATGGTGAAACCCCGTCTTTAAAAAAAAGAGAAAAAAAAGTTGGAATCATTTTTTGCAAAAATATGTCTTTCCAATTTCTCTAGGGAAACAGATCTGTCTGTACTTTTGCCTGGTGACCTTTGACTGGAGCACAGTCACAGCTTACCCTTTAGATGGACATCTGCTCTCCAGTTTGCCACAGTCCCCACCCCTCCCTTTTGTACTCCTGGGCAGCTTCACTCACTCACCTTACTTGCATGGCTTCCATTGGCATTGGTGTTTGTGGCCCCTGGTGTAGACTTTTTGGGCATCTCTGGCTGTGGGATCTGAAATACTGATAATCCTGATGATGATGATGGTGATGATGGCAGCCCAGTTCCAGTCAGAGCTCTATTTTTGGCATTGATCTCAGCCCTTAGTCCACAACCTCTCCACAGGTCTTTGCCACTACAGAATGCTGCTGCTGTTATGCCCATTTTACGGATGTGGACACAGAGTCTCAGAGAGGTGTGGCTGCTGGCCCCAGGCCATGCAGCTTGGTTTTGCTGTGACTCTTTGATATAGAAAGGCCTGTGGTCTTTCTATCAGAGTCCATTATGTGTGGTTCTGGCTACCTTGAGACTGTTCACCTCTTGAGGACAACAGCATTTCATGTTCTTACCTCCCTACCTGACTCTACTCCAGCTGTCAAGTTTTGTTGTCAGATATTTGTCATATGACATGAGGGAGCCTTGAATTCCCCTGTAGGCCCTACCTGTAGGCACTTCTGGGCAATAGGCATGAGATCCACGTCAACCATACTGGTCAGTTCTGAGGGTTGCTGGGGTTGAACAGCCTTCAGTGAGACTGTCTGGGTTTGGGATTCCAGCAGAAGCCTTCATGCCCTCAAGAGAATGGTGGCGTGTGGCTGGGGGCTCCTGGGCCTCATGCTTGAGGCTAGAGAGTTAGAGAACTGGTGGCATGACCAGCTCATGTTGTTCAGACGTGGTCTGGTGTTTGCGCCTGGTGTGGCATGGCAGGTTCTGGCATCAGGAAGCCTGCATTTGGGTCACAGCTCCCCACTGCCCAGTGTGCCTTTGCAGGCCCCTTAGCTCACTTCCCAGTGGCTAAATAGTCACTAATGAATGTTAGCAACTATTATTATTCATGTTGATGAGTTGAAATACTTACTGACTGGACCAAGGGGTGAGAAAAGCCCCTCAGGCCCCTTGCACATCACAGGGTGACGGGGTGGTTATGGGGCCTGGAGTGGAGGTTAGTCTCTGGTTCTGCCACTCACTGTGTGTGATGCTTTACCTGTCAGTGTGCCTCAGTATTCTCATCTGTAAAATGGGACTAACATTAATACCACCAACTTCAGAAAGAATGCATAGCACAGAGCCTGGCGTAGGGTTGCTGCTCCCTGAAGGCTTGCTGTTCTGATTTTTTGTGTTAATGCTGCATTCTCACATGTGCCCACATGGTAGGCATTGGTCTCCTTTCTGGAGAGGAGACCCAGTGACTATGGGAGCAAAATGAACCCCTCGGGGATGGTGGGTTCCAGTAGTTTCCAGTCCGGGAGTGAAGCCTAGGCCTCCAGCTCTACAAGAAATGCCCTGGAATTCAGGGGCCTGCTGGGTTTTCTGAGGGCCTGTGAGTCATGTGCTTTAGAAAGGAGCCTGAGAAACTCTGTCCCCAGCCCCGCCCCAGTGGACTCCCCCTCTGAAGTGATGCCTGGCCTCCGGGCCCCAGCGGCTGGTTGCCATGGAGTCCAGCAACCATCCCCTCCCACCGCTGCTAGGCAGGCCTCTTGTTGCCAGGTGCATCCTCCTCCTTGGACACCTTGGCTCTCAGGGCGCCTGTCTTGGCTGTCTGATGGGGTCTGGGTCCCTGGGGGACATTGGACTTTAGAACCTGGGAGGCTCGTGGGGTGTAGGGGCCAGAGCAGCCCTGAGGTTGCAGTCCAGGATGACCCAGACTCCAGCCTCACTCTTCCAGCCACATTCCTCATTAGACGCCTCTGCAGGAGGCTGGGCAGGACTTGTATCTCCATTTTATGGAGGAGGAAAGTAAGCCTCAGGGGGTGAGGGGAGGGTCTGGCTGGGCCTTGAAGTCTTCTGTACTGTCTAGGGGAAAAGGTGCTACGCTCATCTCCATTGGTGAGGACGTGATGCTTGTCTCTTCCCCCTGCTTGTCAGATGTGAGAGTCCTCTGTCTTCAGGGCCTTGCCTGCTCTGCTCACAAAAGAACCCCATCTCCTTACCTGCACCTCTGGCCCACACCTACCTTCTTGCCCAGATTTCTGAAACCCCCTATATTAGTCCATTTTCACACTGGTGATAAAGACACACCCAAGTCTGGGCAATTTACAAAAGAAAGGTTTAATGGACTTAGAGTTCCACATGACTGGAAAGGCCTCACAATTGTGGCAGAAGGCAAGGAGGAGCAAGTCATGTTTTACATGGATGGTGGCAAGCAAAGAGAGAGAGAGCTTGTGCAGGGAAACGCCCCCTTATAAAGCCATCAGATCTCATGAGACTTATTCACTATCATGAGAATAGCATGAGAAAGACCTGCCGTCATTCAATTACCTCCCATTGGGTCCCTCCCACAACATGTGGGAAATCAAGATGAGATTTGTGTGGGGACACAGCCAAATCATATCACCCCCTGCCTGGGTCCCCTTTCCCACTCCTTATTCTCACCTGTTTGCTCTGCTTCAGCCGTGGTGCCTTGTCATCCCTCCAGCACACCAAGCAGGCCCCTGCCACAGGGCCTTTGCACCTGCTGCCCCACTGCCCATGCTGTGTGCTCTCTCCCCTGGTAACCCATGGCTCAACCCCTTACTGGACGTCTCCCCATCAGGGAGGCTTTTCCTGGCCACCACATTTAAAATAGCACCTGTCTCCCTGCTTCATCTCTCCCTTTCCTGCTTGATTTCTTCATAAGACTTCTGCAGTCTATTCTGGTGAATCTCCCTGGCTCCAGCCCCCAGCCCTGTAGAACCAGCTCCATGAGGGCAGGAGCTTCATCTGTTTTGTTCATGCTCATCCCCAGGACATGCTACATGCATCATTTGCTGAGGGAAGTATGGATGCCTGGTGTTGGGTCAGGGATGCAGGAGCAGCGTGTGCGGTGTAGAAATCATGTGAGCAAGGGTGTGGTTCAGGTGCCTGTCTCCCCAAAGCTGAGGCCAGAAGCAGGTTCCTGTCTCCCGCTGGCCAGTTCCCGCTTCTCTTTTCAGAGGGTAGTGGCCCCTGCCACCCTGCAGAGCCATTTAATGCTGAATTCATCTTCGCTCTGTGGAAAAACACCTTGTCCTGTGGCAGGCTGAGGCTGTGCGTTTCCATGGAGTTCCTGTTTTTGACTAAATGGAAAATCCCTGTGGGCCACCGTGTGCCTGGCCAGGACAGCAGAAGGGCCGGAGGCTTGCCTAGATCCGGGGCCCCAGCCAGTGGTTTTAGCCCTGTGGGTCCAGCCACTCCCTGCCCCGTTTCCTTCCAGCTTCCCTGACAAAGCAGCTTCTCACTGAGGTTGGAAGGAAGTGCCCAGGTTGAGGGAGGGAGGTGGGCATTTCTCTTTGGGTTTCCAGAGCCTGACACCACCCTGAAAACATGGCAGAATCACCCTCTTTTATGGATGTGGAAACTGAGATGGGGAGTGGTGAAGGCACCAGCTTTAGGCCATGCAACAAGAAAAGGGTAGGTCTGGGATTTGAACCTGGCTCTGTCTGACCCCAGAGCTCTGAACCTCAGAAACCACACTGCCTTTGTTCTTGGGCTCTGTCCCCACCAGATGTGAAGTGGGAGGTGAAGTGACGAGGAAAGTGGAAGACACACAGAGGTAGCCGCTTTCGACCCCTCCCTCGCTTGTCCCCAGCTCCTCAGCCTTCTGGCCTCAGCTCTGATGTCCTCCTCCAGGCAGCCTTCCCTGAATGCTTCCACCTGGGTCACCCTGCCCAGCACTCAGCAGGATTGCTGTTGCATCCACATTGTGCAAGGATTTGCTGAGGGACGGTCTGTCTCCTTCACCAGACTGCCTTGCGTGAGGATAGACTTAAAATGTCCCAGATTGAGCTCTCACTCTACCCTGCCCCCCACCAAAGCAGTCTTCCTGTCTGAATAAAAGTGGCCTTCATCCTTGCCAGTGGTACAGGCCAGAAATCAGGGAGTCGGCCTCGACTTCCCTCTCTCTCATCCCCCACATCCCATCTCTCAGCAAATCCTGTGGGCTTTTCTGGATTCTGACCATGGCTCACCACCACCCTGGTCAGATCCTCCATCACCTCCCATCTGACAGTTGCAGGAGCCTCCTCCTTAGCTCCCTGCTATAGTCTGTTATTCACACATAGCCAGGTGGCCCTGTTAGAACTCAGATCAGATCCTGTCCCTCCCTTGCTCAGAACCCTGCATGGCTCCCACTTTACCCAGAGAGAAGCCGAAGGCCCCCCTGTGGTGCTGCACATTCTGGCCCCTGGTTAAGTCTCCCACCTCGTTTCTTCCTGCTTTCGCCCTCGCCCCCTCTCTGCTCTCCTTGCTGTTCTTTGAATACACCGGGCTCACTTCTGCCTCAGTTCCCCTGCAGGTGGTATTCCCGCTGTCTGGAGCAGTCTCCCCCAGATCACCACATGTCCTTCCACTTCATGTAGGTCTTGGCTCATCTGCTTCTCAGTAAGTACCTGCTGAAAGAATGAATGAGGGCGCAGAGTTCCTCTGGAGACAGTTCCTTGCTGCTCTCTGCTTGGTGCGTTGCTGGTGTGTCATGTGCTTTGTGGTGATCAGCAAAGGGGCTAGTGTGGGGCGCTTGCAGTCCAGAGGTGGCTCTGGTAGGATGTGGTAGCTAGATCCCAGGATGAGAAGCTTGAACTTAATAATTGGTATGGACCTTTATTTTATTTTATTTTATTTTATTTTATTTTATTCTTTTCTTTTTTTTTTTCTTTTTCTTTGAGGCCGAGTCTCACTCTGTCACCCAGGCTAGAGTGCAATGGTGCAGTCTTGGTTCACTGCAACCTCCGCCTCCCGGGTTCAAGCGATTCTCCTGCCTCAGCCTCCTAAGTAGCTGGATTACAAGTGCTTGCCACCTCGCCCAGTTAATTTTTGTATTAGTAGGGATGGATTTTGCCATGTTGGTGAGGCTGGTCTTGAACTCCTGATCTCAGGTGATCTGTCTGTCTTGGTCTCCTAAAGCGCTGGCATTACAGGCATGAGCCACCATGCCCGGCCAGTTATGGACATTTCTTGAGCACCTACTGTCTGCTGGGCCTTGTACTACTAAGCACTTTACAGGCCCTCTCTTACTGAAATCTTTTTAGTAGCTCTTGATGTGGATCCTGTTTTGCCCATTTTACAGATGAGTAAAACTGAGGTCAGTGAAGGTAGTGACCTGGCTAGGGATACGTGGTCCCTGAGTACACTTGTTTTGATTTCTCCAGACAGCTTCGTCGTTGGCCTTGGCACTCAGCCATGCGGCCATCCTGGCTGGACGGCAGTGGACAGGACGAGCCCCAGCCCAGCCTGCACTGCCCCTTCCTCCTGCCTCAGCCGTCAGTTTCAGGGCAGTAAATTTCCTCAGCAGACATGAAGCGATTTGTGTACTGTCGCCTTTCCTCCCACTGAGCTGCCGACTTCCTTTTCAGCTTGCCGCGGTGGGAAGTTCCGCAAAGAGAAAAAGGAAACTGCTGGGTCTGTGTCCCGTGGTTGGTTGCTGGGGCAGTATTTGGGGCATTGGGGTGCTGTCCTCCTATGGCACTGCTGGGGCATCTCTTCTGCAGGTGGGGTCCAGCCATGGCCATGGCACAACTCACCTAGTGTCACAGGGACAAGGGCCGGCCTGACCCACCAGAAACAGGGCTACCACGGGCTGCGCACCTGCGCCTTCTTAGGGGTATGGGCACCCTGCTGGGTCATACCTTTGCCACCCGAGAAACCTGGTCCAGCTTTCTGGAACCCCAGTTTTGCTTAGTGATATGGCTGGACACATCATTTTTATTTATTTATTTATTTAGAGAAAGTCTTGCTTTGTCAACCAGGTTGGAGTGCAGTGGCTCCATCTTAGCTCACTGCAACCTCTGCCTCCTGGGTTCGAGCAATTCTCTTGCCTCAGCTTCCCGAGTAGCTGGGGCTACAGGCATGTGCCACCACGCCTAGCTAATGTTTTTTATTTTTAGTAGAGATGGGATTTCACCACGTTGGCTAGGCTGGTCTCGAACTCCTGACCTCAGGTGGTTTACCCACCTTGGCCTCCCAAAGTGCTGGAATTATAGGTGTGAGCCACTGTGCCCAGCCTAGACACATCATTTTTAGAGGAAAATCAAATGCAAATAATGATAATAGCAAAATGTGCTTGCCGAGTGCTTCCTCCATGCTAGTGCATGGCATCACACCCTGCCCACAGGACTGTGGTGAGGATTTATGGGTTTCTGTTGAGAAAGCACTTGGAACAGTGTCCATCATGCAGGAATTCTTAATGAGCATCAGCTGGGCGTCGGGCTCCTCCTCTGCACAGTGATGGGTCTGCACGGCTGATAAGGCTTGAACTTGTCTTTGGTTGGTTGGTTTGTTTTTGAGATGGAGTTTCACTCTTGTTGCCCAGGCTTGGAGTGCAGTGGCTCGATCTGGGCTCACTGCAACCTCCGCCTCCTGGGTTCAAGCGATTCTCCTGCCTCGGCCTCCCGAGTAGCTGGGGTTACAAGCGTGGACCACCACACCCGGCTAAATTTGTATTTTTAGTAGAGATGGGGTTTCACCATGTTGGCCAGGCTGGTCTTGAACTCTTGAGCTCAGGCAATCCTCCCACCTTGGCCTCCCAAAGTGCTGGGATTACAGGCCTGAGCCACCGTGCCCGGCCAGAACTTGTTGCTGTTGGCATCATTTTAGAGCAATACATTCGTGCAAACCCTTTGGCGAAACACTTAGCAGAGACAGCAGGAGCCTCCCAAACAGTGATTCCCCTGGAATTGCAGGGGATCCCACTGCTGAAAAAAAATCCTAAGCACAGAGTAGGGGAAAAAAACCCCAGATATTTTTATGTACCAGGATGCTCATTGAGACACCACTGTGAGCACTCAAAATCAGCAACAGCCGAAAGGTCGGATGGGGACATGGCTAGGGACACGAGCCACACCCACTTCCTCAGCGGCTGAGGATCTCCGGAAAGGTGACATGCGAAAGTATGTGCAACCTGTGATGATAGCTGTGCCTCGAAACTGTGCAGGAGACGCCATGGAAGGTGACATGCTGAAATATTGACAGCAGGTGTTGTTGGAATGTGTGATTTCCAGTTTTCTTCCTGTGATTTTATTGATTTTCCTGATGAAAGGCAACTGTACATACTCAAAGCAGAAAATACAAGCAGCACTTCCTAAACCTGGTGCCCCACTGCAACACCTGGGAGAGCACATTAACAGTGCAGATGCCCAGGCTCCTCCCTGTCACACAGCACTGGAGCCTCTCAGTCTTCATGGCTCAGGAATCGGCCTTTCCACTCAGTGCCCAAGGTGGTTCTGATGCTTGTTGTAGCCTGAGAGGTCATGGATTAGGGGCTGCTAGGGGTTGCCTTGTGACTCCAAAGGTTTGCAAATCTGGGTCTCCAGTTTCCCTTCCTTCTTCACTTCTGTGTGGCCAGATTTTTTGTTGTCTGTCTTTGTTTTTTTGAGATGGAGTCTCACTTTGTTGCCCAAGCTGGCGTGCAGTGGAGCGATCTTGGCTCACTGCAATGTCTGCCTCCCAGGTTCAAGTGGTTCTCCTGCCTCAGCCTCCCGAGTAGCTGGGATTACAGGTGCGTACCGCCATGCTCGTCTAATTTTTGTGTTTTTAGTAGAGATGGGGGTTTGCCATGTTGGCCAGGCTGATCTCGAATTCCTGACCTCAGGTGATCCACCCGCCTCGGCCTCCTAAAGTGCTGGGATTACAGGTGTGAGCCACAGTGCCTGACTGGTGAGATCTTGCCTGTTTGTCAAGGTCATGCTCAGGGTCCTCCCTGACCTCCTCTGAACTGCCTTCCCTGCCCTTCTGCCCATTCTCGGGTTCATGTACTTCCTGGAGCCCTTCAGGGTTATCTGGGAGCTTTGAAAACAGATTCCCTGGCTTTTCCAGACCTCTTGAGTCAGGCTAGCATTTCCTGGTGTATCTCCTGGGCAAAATTGTTTTTTGAAAAGCTTGACAGGTTATTCTTATGCCCACTTCCTGGGCATTGGACTCACGGACCCCAGATGGCTCCCGCCTAGCTTTTAAAACCAGATTTCTACTTGTGCTTTTTAATTGGTAAAGGTAGCACATATTTTTAGCAGACAATTGAGATCCTGCAGAAAGTTGTAGGAAGTCTATTCTGTGATAAACCTCAAGTTTACCTCCTTGGGTCTGCAAGTGATTTGTGGAGCACCTGCTGTGTATGGGTGTACAATATAGACAAAAGCTCTCCCCCTCACCATGTGTGCAGCAAAGACAGACAGTGAGGGTGTCAGCAAGGAAAATGTGTCGTGTTCTCAGGTGACAAGTGCTATGGAAAAACATGAAGCCGAGTTAGAGGGCTGGGCTGCTGGAGGATGTGGCAGTCTTCAGTAGGGCGGTCAGGGCAGGCTTCACTGAGACGGTGACCTTTGAGCAGAGACCTGAAGGAACAGAGTGAATGAGTCATGTGAGTACCTGGTGACGGGTGTTCCAGGCAGAGGGGACAGCTAGTGCAAAGGCCCTGTGGCCAGAGCCTGTCTCATGTGTTTCTGCAACTTCAAGGGGCCAGTGTGGGAGGAAATGAGGGAGAAGGGAGTCGGGTAGGAGGTGAGGTCACGGAGTGTGGGTTCCTTCTGACAGTGCAGCCTTTGTTGAGGTGAGGTCACGGAGTGTAGGTTCCTTCTGACAGCGCAGCCTCTGTTGAAGGGTTTTAAGCAGAAAGGCAACGTGCAAGGGCTCTGCTCTTTGATGTTCAAGGCCGGCCCCATGCCTGATGGGTGCTGGGGCTCCTAGAGATTCCCCCTTGATGACTGTAGAGCAGATGTTTGTGCATGTCCCCGTGCCTGTGGTGGGCGCGGGACACCTGTCACACACCCGGAGAGGATCCCCTCAGGATTCGAGGCATGTCTCATTACACGGGGAAGCCTCCCTGCCTCCCCTCCCCCACTCAACCACCCCCGGCCTCTTTGCTTGAGAACCTGAGAACAGACACAGGCTTCCTGTTCCCAAATCTTCTGAGAAGCAGGACTGGGAGGCAGCGAGGGGGTGTGTGTGGAGGGCGGCTCATCTCTTTGGCAACGGGCCTCACTGAAGCCAGGGCCTCGTGGATGCATGGTTGTAGAAGGAATGGGGATGGGATCTGGCTCTGCTTGAAGCCAGAATGATGTATTGGCCTGTGGACAGTAGACAAATCAGGGTGGACAGTGACAATCTCCTTTTAAACCTTTGTGGGAAAACAATGGGAATAATTTCTGTTGCAGTATAGTTACATACAGTGATGCGCGCAAGCTTAAGTGCACAGTTTCATTAGTGATTACCTCTGCATCACCACCAGGTGAAGATCTAGAACGTTCTTTGCCCCTTGAGCCCCTTGCCAGTCATTACCCAGACTTGAGTGACAATTTTTCTTTTCTTTTTTTTCAGACAGTGTTGCTCTGTCTCCCAGGCTGGAGTGCAGTGGCACAATCTCAGCTCACTGCAACCTCTGTCTCTTGTGTTCAGGTGCTTCTCCTGCCTCAGCCTCCCAAGTAGCCACCACGCCTGGCTAATTTTTGTTTTTTTAGCAGAGATGGAGTTTCGTTACATTGGCCAGGCTGTTCTCTAACTCCTGAGCTCAAGTGATCGCCCGCCTCGGCCTCCCAAAGTGCTGGTATTATAGGCGTGAGCCACCGCGCACAGCCAAGTGACGACTTTTCTAACCTCTGTCATCAAAGAATTGTCTTGCCAGTTTTTGGACTTTGTAGATGTGGAATCCCACAAGTTGCACCCTTTTGTGTCTGGCTTCTTTCTCTCGGGCCATGTTTTTGAGATGCGTCCAATTTGCTGCATGTATTAGCAGTTTTCTTTAGATTGCTGAATCGTGTTCTGTTGTGTGAAGACACCACAATTTGTTCATCTATTCTCCTGTTGATGGATATTTGTGATTTTTAAAATTTTGAGTTTTTGTTGTATTCCATTCTCTGTGCTAAGTACTTTATGTTCTGGGTGATGTTTTCCTTGAATCCTCAAAAGAACCCCAAGAGATAGAGGCTCTTACTTATCCTGTGTTACAGATGGAGAAATGGAAGCTTGTAGGCTTATGGAACTTCCCCTCCTTTCCTCTCTTAACAAGTATTTCTTCAGCATCTTGTGTCTGCCTCACCCTGTGCTGTGGATTCAGCAGGAACCAACCAGCCAGAGATCCCCGTCCTCAAGGAGCTGGCAGTGCACAGAGAGGAGTCCTCTAAATTAGTGAAATGCACAGAACAGCGCTTTGATTGTGCTACCTGCTTTACAGGGAATTAAAACAGGCTGTCGTGGTAGAGGGTGACTTGGGGGGCGACTTGGGGCTTGAGGGAAGCTACCTCAGGCAGGATGGTCAGGGGAGGTGCTCCACGGAGGTGACATTTGAGCATACTGTGCTGTGATGATGGAGTGGGAACAGCACGTGCAAAGGCTCTGATGTAGGAAACAGCCTGGGGTGACTTAGCAAGGGCAGACTAGGCGGTGGGACTGCAGTGGAGGGAGACACACGGTTCTGGGGAAATGTCAGGAAAGTACAGTGTGGTCTGTATGTTGGAGGGAGGTTCTTTTATCTCGATGCACTGACAGATAAGCACACCATCAGTGATGGTAACATAAGTGTTGGCATTTCGCTCTGGTGCGACTCTGAAATTGGGGTTTGTTATCTGTTTCCTCTTCTGAGTTAGGTGGAAACTGAGGTTCAGAGGCCCGTGTACTGTCCCCTGCTGACAGGTGGGGACTTGAACCAGCTTGTCTGATGCCAGAAACTCCACCCTCCAGCTCTCAGCCATCCTCTCTTCTGGGCCCTCATTTGAGGGGGCTTCTCCATGCCTCTCTGGTCACCTCTTCTCCCTTCCCCCCTTGGGGGCTCTGTCCCATAGTCAGGTGCCCCAGGGAAGGAGCCGTTAAAAGACTCCCTTGCAGTATCCCTGGTGACCTGTCATATTCTATGGTAGGGCTGGTTGTCACTGGTCTGGCTGGAAGGCAGGGAGTCGGGGTGGTTAGAATGTGTGGGCCTGACCCCCTAGCCCCACAGCTGGGGAGCCCTTTGAGACCCTCTCGTCTCACACTGTTCCCCACTTTGCAGAAGAGGGAACAGCGTGGGAGCAGCTTCCCCAGCAGCCCACAGCGAGTCTGTGGCAGAGCCATGTTTGGCAGCCAGGTCAGCAGGTTCTGAGTGGTGGACACTGTGCACATGGGGAAACCAAGGCCCAGAGAGGAGGAAGCAGTCATCCGAAATCTCATCCAGTTAGTGTGCAGCATTTCTTGTAGTCACCATGGTAATCCATGTAGTCGGTGGTGTTATTACACAGTGTCTCTTCTACAGGTGAGGAACCTGCCCCAGAGAAAGGGGTCTCCCTCCCTCTACCTATCCGTCCAGTCACTCACCAAAAATGAGCATACATGAAAGAAGATGGAAACTGGGACTAAGTGGGAGCTCTGAGAGGTCTCAGGCTGGTGGGCAATCCTGCTCTTAATTGAATCATCTCATACGTCAAGGTTAAGTTACAGCTATGGTGGCACTAAGTATTGGAGACTGAGCATAGGTTTCCTGGACCCCGACTGACCTTGGACCTGACTGGGGAGGGCAGGGAATGTGAGACTTTAAGCACTGGCAGGAGGGAGATGAGTGTTGCAGGTGGAGGGAGCAAGCTGGGTGTTTGGGGAACAGCTGAGGGGCCTGGAGGCAGGGCTGGCTGCAGCACAGCTTGGTGGGGCTGAGGTCAGGTCCTGGAGAGTCCTTTTGGAGGGAGTTCTCAGAGTAGTGGGGAGCTGCTGATGGGCTGGGCAGGGCAGTGGGCGACAACATTTGCATTTTGCGAAGATCTCTTGGTGTCACCCCACCCAGGGATGCCTAAGTGATTTAGGCCAGTGGTCTCCAGCCTTTTTGGCACCAGGGACTGGTTTCATGGAAGACATTTTTTTCTATGGACCTAGGGGTGGGGAAGGGATGGTTTTGGCATGATTCAAGTGCATTACATTTATTGTGCACTCTATTTCTATTACTATGACATTATAACATATAATGAAATAATTATGCAACTCACCATAATGTAGAATCAGTGGGAGCCCTGAGCTTGTTTTCCTGCAACTTGATGGTCCCATTTGGGGGTGATGGGAGACAGTGACAGATCATGGGGCATTAGATTCTCATAAGGAGCGCGCAGCCTAGATCCCCGAATGTGCAGTTTGCAATACCTCCTGTGAAAATCTAATGTCACTGCTGATGTGACAGGAGGTGGAGCTCAGGTGGTCATGCGCGCGATGGGGAGTGGCTCTAAATACAGATGAAGCTTTGCTCGCTTACCTGCTGCTCACCTCCTGCTGTGCGGCCAGGTTCCTAACAGGCACGGCCCAGGGGTTGGGACCCCTGATCTAGGCCTCCCAACTCCTGGGCCTCTCATGAGGCTACACTGTTCTCCTTCCCCTAATTAAATTCTCCCAATTTTTGAACCGCAGAAGCAGTATAGTCCCATGGGAAAGAGACTTGTCTCTGAAGCCCCTTGGGCCTGCGCTCAGATCTGGCTCTGTCCTCCTTCTCTGCATGACTTTCAGCAAATAACTCTGTTTCCTTGACTGTGAAATGGGGGTGTAGGAGTCGCTTCCTCCTGTACCCCAGCATTGGCATGCAGTAAGCACTAAATACGTGATGCGGCTGATTGTCGTGTCCACACTCCACTGGAAATGCAGGCATTATCTAGTTCTGACAGCTTAGCATCCCAAGGTTTCCCTCATCTGATCTTACTAAATGGCTTCTTGCTTTCTAAACTCAGGAACTGAGGAGATCTGAATAATGAAGGATATTTGATGTTCTTATAATTATTATGGTAATTATTGTTATTAGACCATCTGTCCTTAATGAATATTTGTTTGTAGAGACTTTTGTGGGTGGGGAAAGAAAGCATTTTGTAGCTTACCAAACATATGCCAAGTAATGTTTGAAATGTACAGCTAGACTGTGGGATAATATCTATTTTGTAGTCATCGTAATAACAGCGTATTAGGATTGTGTTTGGCCGTGACTAATGGAGATACAACAGGTTTGCTTTTTCTTTTATGTACATGTTTCGAGCTAGCAATTGTATTAGTTTCTTTTGACTTCTGTAATAAATCGCCACATATTTGGTGGCTTAAAACAGCACAGTTGTATTATCTTACAGTTCCGGAGGTCAGGAGTTTGAACTGGGTCTTACGGGCCTGAAATCAAGGTGCAGCAGGGCTGTGCTCCTTCTGGAGGGTCTGGGGAGAATCTGTTTCCTTGCCTTTTCTGGCTTCCAGAGACCCCTGCATTCCTTGGCTTGTGGCTCCATCCATCTCCCAGTCAGCAGCATACGGCATCTTCCAGTCTTCCTGAGGTCCCTGACACTCACTTTCTTGTCTCCCTCTTTTTCTTTTTTTTTTTTTCGAGACAGAGTCCTGCTGTGTCTCCCAGGTTGGAGTTCAGTGGTGCTATCTCGGCTCACTGCAGCCTCTGCCTCTTGGGTTCAAGTGATTCTCATGCCTCAGCCTTCCAAGAGCTGGGACCACAGGTGCACACCACCACATCTTTCTAATTTTTTGATTTTTACTAGAGATGGGTTTTCATTGTGTTGACCAGGCTGGTCTTAAAATCCTCACCTCAAGTGATCCACCCACCTTGGCCTCCCAAAGTACTGGGATTCTAGGCTTGAGCCACCACACCCAGCACCTCTTTTCCTTTGAAGGATCCTTGTGATTATATTGGGCCTATCTGAATAGCCCAGGATAATCCACCCATTCCAAGATCCTTCCCTTGATAGCATCTGCAGAGTCCCTTTTGCCATGGAAGGTGACGTATTCACAGGTTCCATGGATTAGGATGTGGACATGTTTGAGGGATTATTATTTAGCCCACCACAGTGGTCAAGAGTTGTTGGGGCCTCTCTGAGCGTCCTCTGATGTCTGCAAGCTCTGGGTCCCTTCTCTGCTGCAAGTTCTCCCTCCCTTCATGTTGGACCAGAAGGTCTGGCACTGATTTGGGCCCTGGGGACAGAGGTTTCTTCCCTTGTGAAGCTTGGGGGTCATAACTTTAATGACGTGGCCCCATCACAGGTGGGAAGTGAGTAGGTGGTCAGGAAAGCTGAGATCACAAGAGAGGGTCAGAGTGGATGTGGCAGAAAGTCAGAGCCTGGACTCCGATGGCCCTGAGGTCAGAGGCCAGCTCTGTTTGCTTAGCTGCATGCTCTGAGGCTGCCACTTCAGCCACTGAGAAACTCTGTCTCCTTTTTTTGTAAAACGGAGATGAGATTGTCTAGGATGAGGCAGTCGTGGGAAGCATTGGATACATAGTTGACATGCCCTAAACTGAAGACCCCAAGCTGCAGCCAAGCAGCGAGTGTCTGTACTCTTAAGACTGGCCCTTCTTTTGCCAGAATTCCCTCCCTGGGGCCCAACCAGGCGCTGGGAAAAATCAATGGGAGGAAACTTCCATGGCTGCACCGCCCCCCAGCCCAGCCCAGGCCCCAACCCCTGAATGCCACTATTTTTACATTCTCTCACTTTTGTGCATTGTTTCCTGACTCTGCAAATACAATCCTTCCCCAGCTAAGGGGGGCACTGCTTGCCCTCCAGCCCCAGGAACAATTGTTTGGGGACATGGAAAAAAAAGAGTTGGACCGAGGAAAAAACAAAACCTCTTAAAAGTCATTGTCTTCAGATGTCAAGTGTCAGCCCCATAGAGAGGAGACTACATTCCACTCATTGTCCTGCTGCAGACAGGCACAGGGACCCCACGACGTCCAGCTACCCCGCCTTGCATCCTGGGGCCACTAGTGACTTGGTTTTCTTTGTCCAGGACATTCTGGCGGGAAATGCCACCCAAAGCAGGGCCTTTTCCCAGCCACCACTGTCTCCGTCACTTGAGGCTTTTCCTTCCAGCCACACACCCATGCAGGCCCCAGATGGGCGAGAGCTGGTGCTGACGATAAGGGCTAAGGCTTGTATGGTGCTTCCTAGTGCATTTTATCCTAGCCCATCAAATTCTCACCACGCCCCTGTGACGCAGGTATCTATTAATTCATGTACCACCATACAGTTTGCCTATTTGAAGTGTACAGTTGAATGGTTTTCAGTATATTCATAGAGTTGTACCACCATCTAATTTTAGGACTATTTCATCACCTCAGAAAGAAACTTCATATCAGCCAGGCGTGGTGGCTCACGCCTGTAATCCCAGCACTTTGGAAGGCCGAGACGGGTGGATCACCTGAGCTCAAGAGTTTGAGAACAGCCTGGCCAACATAGTGAAAACCTGTCTCTACCAAAAATACAAAAGTTAGCCGGGTGTGCGCCTGTAATCTCAGCTACTTGGGAGGCTGAGGCAGGAGAACCACTTGAACCCAGGAGGTGGAGGTTGCAGTGAGCCGAAATTGTGCCATTGCACTCCAGCCTGGGTGACAGAGCAAGACTCAGTCTCAAAAAAAAAAAAAAAAAAAGAAAAATCGAAAGAAATGTCACACCATTAGCAATCAGGTATCATTTTATATCCCTATTTCACAGAGAGGGAAGCTGAGGCACAGATAGGCTGTCTAAAGTCACACAGCCAGCAAGTGACCAAACCAGGATTTGAACCCAAAATACTTAGCTCTATCTAGAGTCCATTTTCTTAGCTCTGCTACAATGCAGTAGTTGGGGGTCGGGCAATGTCTGGAGACATTTTTGATTGTCACAACTGAGGAGAGAAGGGTTGTTATTTGCATCTAGAGGGTAGAAGGCAGAGAAGCTGCCGAGTGTCTTATAATACACAGGACATCCCTCACAGTGAAGAACTATCTGCTTAATTGTCAAGGTACCAAGGTTGAGAATCTGCTAGAATCCCACTCTGATGAGCCCATTCTTCAGGAAAAAAACCAACAACTGAGGGATTCAAAGGAGTGGGGAGAAGCTAGGGTTTGAATGGGAAGGATTTTAGACCATTTCTGACAACAGTGAAGGGAGATAAATTCTGAACGGCATGGAGAAGACTCAGCAGGAAAAAGATCTGTACTCCATTAGCGATATCCGCCCTGGGTAAGGGTAAAGGCGAAGCAGCAGGTTTCAGATTGGCCTTGCCTGTGTCTAGGACAGAGATCTGACACCCAGTGCTCACAGGGCACAGCAGCAGTTGTGTAGTGGGAAATTGAGGAGCACTTGTCCTGGGTGAAGGTGAGGGCTATCACTCTGCTTTACAGCACCTGCAGCCCTGTGGGCATTTGAGACCCATGTGTCAGTTTTTTCAGAAGAAGCTGGGAATTGGGATTTTAATGGGAAATCTGATATTCAAACTTAGGCCCAAGTTTCTGAAAGCCCTCTGCAGGCCAAATGAGCTATGCCCGTGAGTCACCAGTTTAAGACCCATGAGATAGCTCCATCATGTCGGGGAGGCTCTGCATAACTCTCTGTTGAAGGAAGGGTGGGTTGTTGGTGAATTCAGGGAAGATTGTGGGACGGGCCCCAGCCCCTCAGTGCGGGCTGCATGAAGAAAAGCGCTGGGTTCCTCTCCGTGCTCCTCATCACCTCCCCACACTGTTGCGTCAGGCCTCGTCGTGACAGGTTGTTGCAACTTGTTTTTTGCATCAACTTCCTCCCCCAGCGTGGTGGGGAACGGGGCGGGGCAGGGTGAGAACTGGAGACCTTTTATGGGGCCTAGAAGCTGAGTGGGGATGGGAGTAGTCTACTCTAGGTGATTGATTGGCTCATCAATTAAACACATCCTTTTCAAGGGTCTGCTGTGTGTTAGGTCCAGTCCTAGGCTCTGGGATACCACAGTGACCTAGACAGACATACATCCTTGCCCTCCTGGAGGTGACACTCAGGTGGGCTAGATGTATAATAGACTGATAATGAACACTCATAACGTCCATGGTGACAGGTGCTGTGAGGAAAACAGAGCAGGGATAGACGGTTTAGATAAGTTTGTCTTGGAAAGACTGAATGTGCCTCGGGGCTTTTGCCCCAGCTGTTGACCTTGTCCGTGATGCCATATCCTCAGATACATGCAACGCCATTTGCTCCCTGTGTCTGCTCAAATGCCATCTTCTCAGAACAGCTTTCTGTGAACATCACCTTGAAATAGCGTTCCCCCCGTCCATCTCTGTTTACTCACCCTGCTTGATTTTTCTTTGTAGCAATCATTCCTACCTGCCATTTTATTTTAAAATCAGTATATAGTCTGTCTCTGCCACTGCTTTGTGAAGGTGGGGAGTTAGTCTGATTTGTTCATTCACTGATGTGTCATTGGCTCTTAGCATAGTGCCTGGCACATAATAGGTGAATAGTGAGTATTTGCTGGCTAAATAGGCGAATGTAAGAATGTATAAGCCCTTCCATGGTGGGGTCATGGCTTATATCTGTGTCTCCAGCACCCAGCTCAGTGCCTAGTGCACGGTGGGCCCTGATTAACACTTGCTGGGATAAGTGGTACTCAGAAACGCTTGTCCCCCTAGAATATCATTGTGAGCAACTTCGTCTCCTTGCCTAGTCCAGCCTGCCTCTCCTGGTTCAGCCTCTCTGCCACTTTTTCCAGGAAGTCTTTGTAGTTACGAAATGTTCACCTGCATCATTTCACTTAAACCTCAACAACACCCCTCACCCGCTTTTTTGTTTGGACCAGGAAGTTGACTCAGAGGTGCGGTGACTCGCTGAGGTCACGTGGTTGGCAGTCAACAAGGAGGATGGGGCAGAGCTGAGGGTTGCACTGGCGGTGATGAGGATGTAGCGGGCTCTGCAGTTTATAAAGCCTTCCCTTTCTCATCTCACCTCAGGAGACTCAGAAGCAGGCAGTCTATAATAATAGAGCTGTTTGCAGGATGGAAAAAACTAGTAATAAGTAAAAATAGTGTGGGATAAATGTGAGTGTGGTTGGTGCATGTGAAAGCCCTACAGATGTGGATAGTCCCATTCCAGGTTTCCTTATTTTCTGTCTGTCTGTATCAGGGCTTGGACTCCCTGAAGACACTCTAGAACCTCAAGATGGGGAGATGATAATAGCCAATGCTTTTTCCTTTTTTTTTTTTTGGAGGCAGGGTCTTGCTTTGTTGCCTGGGCTGAAGTACAGTGGCGTGATCTTGGCTCACCGCAACCTCCGCCTCCTGGGCTGAAGTGATCCTCTCACCTCAGCCTCCCGAGTAGCTGGGACTGCAGGCACACACCACCACATTTGGCTAATTTTTTTTGGTATTTTTAGTAGAGATGGGATTTTGCCATGTTGATTGATTACTTGAACTCCTGGGTTCAAGCAATCAGCCTGCCCTAGCCTCCCACAGTGCTAGGATTACAGGTGTGAGCCACTGTGCCCAGCCAATAATAGCTAATGTTTTTTGAGCACCTACTATGCACCAGGCACCATTCAAGTGCTTGTTAGGTGTGTTGGCTTCTGTAATTCTCATTGTAATCCTGGGTACTCATTTTATCTCCCTGTTATAGAGGAGGAAATGGAGGTAGAGAGAATAAATGATTTACTTCAGGTCTTATAGCTTGTAAGCAGCAGAGCTGGGATTTGAGCCCACTTACATGCTTTGCCTGAAGTATTTTTTTTTTGAGATGGAGGCTTGCTCTATTGCTCAGGCTGGAGTGCAGTAGCGTGACTTCAGCTCACTGCAACCTCCGCCTCCCGGGTTCAAGTGATTCTCCTGTCTCAGCCTCCCGAGTAGCTGGGATTACAGGTGTGAACCACCATGCCTGGCTAATTTTTATATTTTTAGTAGAGACAGGGTTTCACCATGTTGGCAAGGCAGGTCTCAAACTCCAGCCTCAGGTAATCAAACTGTCTCAGCCTCCCAAAGTGCTGGGATTACAGGGGTGAGCCATTGTGCCTGGCCTGCCTGCAGTATTTCATATCAGCCTCACAATAGCCTGTGAATTCAGTAGTTTTATGGTCCCCATCTATGTTATAGATGAGGCCCAGGGAGGTGGAGTCAGCTGTCTAGGTCACAGAGCAGTAGGTGGCAGGGGTAGGATTTGAACCAGGTGGCTGGTTCTAGCCTTTGAGCTTCACCCACTCTCACATACTGCTTGCTTAGGAGATACAGTGCCTTTCTAGCATGAAGAAGGAGAGTTTCTAAGGGAAGGGAGGGCTTCTGAGAGTTGGGGCATGGGAGGAGGAGGTGGCATGCTGGCCATGTCTTTGGCCTCCGCAGGGGAGTGTGTGTGGGCTCCCAGCAGATGCAGCCTGGACATGAAACCTGCCTCCACGTCTGACCCAGGATTGCCTGTGGTTCCGCAGCCACCTCCTCTGACCTTCAGCACTGCTCATGTAGAGATTTTCCCCATCAGCTCAGAAGTGTTTTGGTGTTTTAACAGGCAGCGAGGCCATCCTGGTGTGTATTAGTAGAGCAGCTCCTGGAGTGCCTGGCCTGTGTGGTGCTGCAAAGCCCTGCCTTTAACCCACCATGCTCGGGGACCCTAGACCCTCTTTCTTTTTGAGGCTGCATTGCGACACCTCAGCCGCTCCAGGGCACACCAGATGGACGTTCCACTGCCAGCACCTGCGCTCCTCTGCCTGATGGCTTTGTCTGCTCTGAGCTGCTCTGTCACTTTCAAGGAAGATGGGGAGTACCAGGATCACCCCCACTGCCCTTAAACTAGTGATGGACGGGACTGGAGTACAGACTCCCCGGCCTTCTCCCTCCCTGGGGGTGGCCCCACGGTGTGCATTCGACACAGTCCGTCTGGGGCCTCATGGTGGTAACTTGCTTGGTCTCATCCCCTCCGTGGGCTGCCTTCCCTTCTTGATTCTGCTTCCCTCCTGGTGTTTCCTGGGACCACCTCCCACCTCCCAAATAAGCTACTTATGCTTCACTTCTTGCCTCAGGGTCTGTTGCATCTGGGGAGCCCCCCCAAGGCTCCAGTCATGGTAGATCTGTTAAGATGCACCCATGCCCACACCCCCTGTGTTCTCTGTGCATGTAGCCATGGGCAGAGCTGATTGGTACTTAATTTTGTAGACGTTTAAATCAAGATTTATTCACTTTGAAGTGCAATTTTCTTTTTGTATTTGAAGCCAATGCACATACTTTTAAAGGCCTCCAGCATTTCTGTAGGTCCAAGGAATGATACCAAGGAAATGTGCCCAGGGAAGGGCCCTGCTCTTAGCTGGTCCAGGGGCTACATGGAATTAAAAGTGCCCACCCCTTCACTGGTCATTTGTTGAGGACTTACTGGGCACCTCCTTTCAGCCTGGCTGGATCCTGGGGGTTAGGGGCTCCCACAATGGGGCAGAGGCAACAACCTATTTACAAGCAGTGTCAGATTTAATCCTCATGTCAGCAACTTGTAAGGTGAGGCTCCATTACACAGATTTTATAGATGAGGCAATTGAGGTGCCAGGCTGGGCTGACTCCAGAACCTATTGTGTGATTCATGACCTGTTTTCCTCTTTCCTAAAAAGGGGATGCAGACAGCATACCTCAGGGGGTTGTCACGCAGAACAAACAGCCACTGAATCCCTTGTTACTGAGCATCTGTCCTGTGTCCAGCACTGTTCTAGGTCCAGGGGGTAGATGCTGTTCAAACAAGCCACCACCCTCCTGGGACTGGCATTGTAGGGAATGGAGGAACCACAAGTGAAGAAACAGCCCAGTGCAGGTGGAGGGCAGTGCTGGGGGAGATGGAGGAGGATGAGATAGAGCATGCAGGGGAATGGGTGTCTGTTTCAAATGGGGCGGTGGGGGAAGGCCGCAGAAGAACTGGCATTTGATTCTAGATGGGAATTGATATGGTTTGGCTGTGTCCCCACCCAAATCTTGTCTTGAATTGTAGCTCCCATAATTCCCACATGTCATGGGAGGTAATTGAATCATGGGGCGGGTCTTTCCTATGCTGTTCTCGTGATAGTGAATAAGTCTCATGAGATCTGATGGTTTTATAAAGGGAAGTTCCCTTGCACACACTCTCTAGCCTACCACCATGTAAGATGTCACTTTGCTCCTCATTTGCCTTCTGCCATGATTGTGAGGCCTCCCCAGCCATGTGGAACTGTGAGTCAGTTAAACCTCTTTCCTTTATAAAGTACTCAGTCTTGGATATGTCTTTATTAGCAGTGTGAGAACAGATGGATACAGGAATGAATTGAGGGTGGGGCCCTGCAGATACCTGGAGAAAGACTCTTCCAGGCAAAGGGAACAGCAAGTCAAAGGCCCTGGGGTGGGTGGTGCCTTGGTATGCTCCCAGGAGGTCTCAGCTATAGGTTATTTGTATGCTTACAGGAAGAACTTAGCCTGTTAAAGATATGATTCAAAGCAATATGTTTGTGCTATGGACTATATAATGACACGAGTTGTAGATGTATAGATGGACTTTGTAATGTGCTGTGGCAGTAAAAGAGTAGTAAGTCTGACTTCATAAAAAAAAATACTGTCTCTGCTCGGTCTTCTCAGAATATGTCAGTGACTGAATCATTGGAGAGGATGTTTCAAATCCAAAATTTGGGCCTTTTGAGAAAGCCCCAGTTGGTTCTGAGCCAATGGCACTCTGCTTCTGGGCTCTGGCACGGACCTGATGAAGGGGTGCTTGGTGGGAACAGAGTGAAGAGGGTTTTAACCTCAGCCTGGAGACTCTGGGTGGTGGACATTCTTGTGTTCTGGCCCAGGCTGTGGAAGCTCCAGGCCAGCTTACAGAGGCCCCCATTTACAGAGTCAACACAGAGAAGGAGGGTGGGTCAGCAGCTTAGAGTCTCCTCTGCAGAAGGAAAACCTTTCTGTCTCATATTTGCCTGGCCCCTGCTTTGGTCCCCGCTGGCGGGCACTGCCCTCCCTGCACAGGGATGCACATGCGCAAGGAGGAGAAGGCAGACTGGGCTCCTCGCAGCTGAGGTGTCCTGATGATTGGGGTGGGTGATGGGGTGGGTGAGAGAGAGTCTGGTGTGTTTAGTACCCCTCCCCTTCAGAAAAATAAAAACAAGCATTTATGTTAAAAATGACTTTTGCTTAAAAACTAGCATGTTCATTGTAGAAATGTGAAACAGGAAATAAAGAAGAAAATGGAAATTCTTTAGAACTCCCCTCTGTCAGTTAGGATTAGGTTCAGTGGCTTGTGATAAAACCCAAATAACAGTATCTTAAATGTGATGAAAGTTTATTTCCTTCTTCTATAAATATAGGCACTCCAGGGCAGATATGTTGGCTGCACCAGCACTAGGGATGTAAGTGCCTACTGAATGCTGCTCTGTCTTCGCCAACACGTGGCTTCTACCTCATGGTACATGATGTCTGCCTCACTTCCAGGCATTGCATTTGTGATCCAATCAGTAGGAAGAGGGAATGGCAGAAGATAATCCCTACCCGTTCCTCCCCAACCCACAAGGATTACTTCCAAGATGTTATACATAATATGCCATGTATGCTATACTGGCCTGAACTTAGTTGCATGGCCACACCTAGCTGCAAGGGGTGCTGGGAAATACAGTTCCTCCAGATTTTAAATCTGGAGTTCTGTTTCTAAAGGAAAAGGAGAAAATGATATTGGGGGACAGCTAGTAATTTTGGCCACATTCTTACATAGTTTAGAGCATTTCCTTTCATACTTGATTTTTCTAGGCTTAGGAAGAGAGACTTTATTTAACCAAGAATGAGATTATGTTTTATGCACCTGTCTGTAACTTGATTTTGTTTTCCTGGTTAAGGATATATCAACAGCCCTTTTCCATGTTATTAAATAGGCTTCTGCAGACTATTTTTAGCACGATCATTCCTTGTTGAGATGGATGGTAATTTATTTAAACCCCCAGTGATGGAATTATAAATCAGATATTGAAGTTAAAGCTTCATGCCACCTATGAGATTTGTTTTTCCCTGTAGGATAAATGGCCAAAACTTGGATGGATGGAGCATAGGATATGGGCATTTGAAGGGGTCATTGGGCAACTGGGGAGCTCCCCAGACTCTGGGCTATGTGGGGTGGCTTGCAGCAGGCTGTGTAAGCCCATTTGTGCTGTTATTGTAGTGATTTTATTGTTATTACTCAGATTCCAAGGCCCTTGCCATTCCATGATACTTTGCTTCTGACCCTCTGCCACCCAGATCATGTTGGGGATGGGGTCCTCAGGGTATCTCCTTTTCTTTGTCTTTGCCATCTTCTGGAGCTCCCCATCCTCACCCTCTACTCTCCGCTTCCCTTTGCTCCCAGCCCATCCCCTAGCCCTCTCAAGTTTCACCATATGTCTGGTGAGGTCACCCCAGCCAAGGCAGGGGTGTCCTTGGGGGCAGTTGGACCCCCTCCCCAAGCAGATCAGGTTTCCGGCATGTCAGTCTCAGGGAGTGACTTCAATGCCTCATTCTTCCCTTTTTTATCTCCAAGGAGAGATTTATCCTCCCCAGGCGGCAGCAGCCATGGGTTCCAGGCAGATGGCAGCTCCCCAGGGGCACCCCCAAGGGCAGCTGCTACCTGTTTTGAAGACTGATGTGGTTCATTGTCCACAGTTACTCACTGGTGGTGCATGATGGGGGTGTGTTGGGGACATGCTACCAGGCCAGACTATCTGGGTTCAAGGCCCAGCTCCTTCACTTATCAGCCATGTGGCTTTAGATAAGGTCTTTCCGGTGCTGGGCCTCAGTCTCCTCTGTAGAATGGACATAGTCATAATCATGACTCCTTCCTGGAGTTTGAGGATTAAAACGTCTGAAACAGCACCTGCACAGAATAAGGCCCAAAGCTGTAGACAGTGAATTAAAAAGGTGTTCTTATTCTAGTGGCTTCTCCCAGCTTTGTATCGGCGTACTTTCTGGAGTCTGTTCACAGTTTCTCCCCATCTGTCCCATCCCATCCTTCCTCCACAGACTGGTCTCTTTTGAGCACCTGCTGTGTGCCAGCCTTGGTTCCAGGTGTTGTGTAGATGACCATCAAGGAAACTGTCTTTTGCCCTGAGGGAGCTGATACTTTAGTGAGGGAGAGGATACTAAATGAGCAAACCTATCCACACTTAATTGATAAGAGCACAGCCAATAGGGGTGACGTCTGTGAAGGGTAACAGGGTTCAGGTGGTTATGTAGTGGGTGAGGTCCTCTCTTATATGGGTCCAAGGGGTGGCCTGTGAGATGAGGGGCCTCTCCTGCCAATTGAACGTCTCGGGGAAAGCTCGTAGGCGAAGAACAGCATGTGCGAAGGCCTGGACGGTGGGGGCTTGGCGTGTTCGAGAAACAAAAAGGAGACTAGTGTGGCTGCGGCTGAGCCAGTGGGGTGAGAATAGCTTGCGTGAGATAGTCTTTGGGCTGTGCAAGGGGTTGGATTTTTTCTAGGTTTTGATCGGAGCCTCTTCTAAGGCATTGATTTCTTGACCTTGACACTGTTGTTTGGGGTCAGCTGTGTCTTTGTGGGGCTGTCCTGTGCACTGTAGGATGTTTAGCGGCATTCTTGGCCTCTACACACTGGATACCAGGAGCACCGCTTTCTCAGCTGTGACAACCAAAAATGTCTCTAGACATTGGTAAATATCTTCTAGGGGGCAAAATCACCCCCAAGTTGAGAACCACTGGGCTCAGGCTATGTGGGACACGGGCAAGACTGGCCTGGCATTAGGAGACCTGGTTCGAATCTGTGTTTTGTTACCAATTTGCTGTTTGACCTCAGACCAGCGTCTCATACTCTCGGTTTCTCCATCAGGTGGGAGCTTGTTTGAGACGGCAAACTCACAACTGACTACCCTCTCCCTGCCACATCCATGGCAGACATCACTAGTCAGTCATGGTGTGGCTTCCTGCTCAGTCTAGAGCTCTGGGGACCCTGGAGACACTGGTCAGGAGCCCAGTAAACAGTCTATATGGGCCCCTCCTCCTAGCAGCAAGCAGGAGTCCAGCAATCCTGGATTCAAGTTCAGCTCTTTTAGTTCCTGGTTGGGTGACCTTTGTTAGGTTACTCAACTTCTGGGACTCAGTTTTTCTCTATAGAATGGGGACAAAATATTCGATGTAAAAGTAATTGCAGTTTTTGCCGTTGAAAGTAATTCTGCCCCTGAAAACTGATGGTGGGGATTGAAATGAACTTACGATGAGACTTGGAAGTCCTTAGCAAGTGTTTGTTGCATGAATGAATGGGGCAGGTGTCTCCTTCCAGGGTGTGGAGTAGTGGGAGCTCTTACCCACTGCCAATTGGAGTGCAGATTGGAACAATCATGTTGGCAAAGCATTGGGCATTGACCAGTCAAGTCAAATGTGGTGCAAACTATAGTCAATCATCCCATCTAGAGGAACTTGCACACCTGAGCCCCAGAAAACTTACGTATACAAGGGGAATTCCTTCTCCTATGCCCCAGAAGGCCTGGGTATATACTTAGAGGATCTTGAGTACCTGAGCTCCAGGACACCTATGTATCACCTAGAGGAACTTGCATACCTGTACCCCAGTCGAGGTAGGTGTACACCTGAAAGAACTAGCACGTGAGTGCCATTGTGTACAGTAAGGACATTTGAAACAACTCAGGTGCCTGCAGCATGGTAGGAGTTACCTCATGCTGTAATTTTGACTACTAAGCAGTGAAATGAACAACTTGAGGTCTGGCTTATTGTGGATTCCCCAAAGAACATGTCCTGAGACCGATTCAAGGGCAAGCCATGTACTTGGGAGGCCACCCCAGGAAGCATCAATAGGTGAGTCAGGGAGTGAGGCAGGGAGGAGAAGGCAACCAAGAGGGGTGTGTCATCAAGTGGGTTACCATGGGGGCCGCAGGAGCTGAATCGCATGGAGGCACTGGGGAGATAGTGTCTATCCAGTGCCTCGGTTTCCTCATCTGTCTTTTCATGCCAGCTCCTGCTGGCCATCACTGAGGGCTGCTCCCAGGCAGTCTTATTTCTTCAGCACTTCTGACCTGCCCTGTACATGAAAGTGGGGCCTTTAGGCCAAGAGGTGTGGGTGCTGGCAGCTGGATGTGGTTGGGGGTAAGGGTGGGGTCTGGCTGGCAGATGGTGCCTGGTGTACTTATCAACATGGGTAAACGCGGAAGACATGATGTTGAGTGAGAAAATCAAGTTGCTGAAAGTACACTTATAAAAATGTTGTGAACATGCAAAACAGTATTCTCTCTTGCTTATAGACGCACACGGGCTTGGTAAGTGGGTAGAGGCATGCGTGGGAATGAGGAGCACCGGGTCCAAGTACCTTACAGGGAGAGAAGGGGCCCAGTGGCTCATCTCCCCATGCAACAAGTCCTTTCTGCCTTTTCTGTTGAATACATTGAGGTGTGATATTTGCATGGTACTGTGGGTAAACTGAACTAATCTCAAGTGCACGCTGTTGGGGCTTTGCACATGCAGCGAACTGTGTCACCACTGCTCAGATCAAGATATAGAACGTTTTTAGCAACCCCAAGAGCCTCCTCATCCCCTTTCCAGTCTGCGCCTCCCCCAGACTTGTTGAATTTCTTTTCACAAATGGTTTCAACCAAATTTGGTGTAGCGTTAAGATTTGCCAAAGCTGGGTAGTGATGAGTTTGTGGGTGTTTGTTGTTTTTCTCTGTTCTTTTCTGTATCCTTGACGTATTTCATCATCATATTCATAAAATGAAGAGGAGGACTTGGGCAGATGTGAGGACAAGTGGTCCAGGCATGGGCAAAACTTCCGAGGCTGGAGGAGTTTCTCAGGCAGCCCTGGAAATCCTGAGAACAGGATACCAAGATGAGAGCTGCTTTTGACCTGAGCGTTTCAAAGCTGTCAAGCCTTGGACAAAGAGTCGCCCTGGAGGGTCCCTTTCACCATCCCTGCCAGTGCAGGGGATGCTGGTGCTGCCTGGAAAAGCCGGTCGTGTCTTGGGCAGCAGGAGGGCTGGGCCCAGAGCCCCTGCTGCCCATTCTTTCCGGGTCATGAACAGCCCATTGTGCCCTTCATGGCGGCTTGTTTGCAGTTCCTCAGTGGGTGGCCTGAGCCTCCCATTGTTGCCACACAATAGCGGTGAGCCAGCTCGTGTGAAGAAACCGGGACAGGGGACAGGAAGCCCCAATCTAGGCCAGACAAGAGTGCCGCACTCCCAGCTTCCTGCCCTCCCTGGCTGTGCTGGGTGGGGCTGCCTTTGTCTCCCTCTAGTCTGGGGAAGCTGGAGACTTGACTTCCTGTCAGTATCCCAGGCCCTGTTAAAACATCCTCTAGGAACCCCCGTCTTGTCCCCCGCACCCATTGTCCTTTCAAAAGCAGGATCAGCAGAGTTCCAAGGGGCCCAAATCGAGGCTTCTGCCATGTGTCAGGCACTGTGCCAGGCACATTCCATACCTTCCTTTGATTTTCAAGCACCTGCTGTTTGCTGGGCACTACATTTGGCCCTGAAGACGGAGCTGTGAACAAGAGAGACAGGGTCCCTGCCTTCAGGGAGCTTCATTCACTTTATCTGAGACATTCTGAAAGGTGCTGTATTCCTGTGATCTCCACTGGGAAGAGTAAACGAAGGCTCAGAGAGGCTAGCGCACTTTCCTGAGCTCACACGGCAGGAAGGACCCCTGGTTGAAACCCAAACTCACCAGTTTCCAAACCTGGCCTCTGTTGTTGGATTGGGGGTTATGGTTTCATCCCAGCCATGTTCCCTGCTTCTCCTGGCCTTTCCCTTAGGAGCTTGTATAGATTGCTTAACCTCAGTTTTCTCATCTGTCAAATAAGTGCTTAATGCAAGATGGGAAGATAGGAGTTTGCATTAAGATGAGGAGGGCCTCTTGGTGGAGGTGACATTTGAACTAAGGGTGGATGGATGAGGAGGCTGCTCAGGGCAGAATTGGGGAGAACATCTTGCCATTAGGAACAGCATGTGCAAAGGTCCTGAGGCAGGAGTGTATTTGGCAGGTGGATGGAATCTAGAATGAGAGTGTAGCTGAGGATAGTTTATATTGAGGTGTGTGGGGGATGAAGTACCAGAAGGTGAGATCAGAGAGGTTAACAAGGACAAGGTCATGGGGACCATGGAAGGATTTGGAATGTAAGTGCAGTGGGAAGCCATGGACATTTTAAAGGTGTGGATTGACTGATCTCCTGTACATATTTAAAGGGATCTCCCTGACTGTGTGCGTAGAGAACAGACTTTTGGGAGGGTGAAGGGGACCAGGGAGGAAATGGCTATGTTAGTCCAGGCAGGAGGTGATGGTGGCCTGGACTTGGGGGCGGGGGGTGGCTGTGGAGATGGGGGCCAGTGGTTGTAGTTTTCAGGTAAAGCTGGTAGCATTTGCTGATGTATTGGAAGTGGAATGTCGGAGGAGAGGGGCCGAGGATGACATGTGGGTTTTGGCTGGAGCCCTTGAAAGGCAGAAGTGCCATTAATCAAGTAGGGAAGAGCTCAGTGTCAGTTTTGAGGGAAGGTCAGGAATTAAGTGTTCGGCAGCTTGAGTTTGAGGTGCCCCTTGGACATCCAGGTGGAGACATTGGATCTGCAGCTGGAGATAAGGGTCTGGGGGTTTCAAGGGAGAAGTCCAGGCTGGGGATATAAACATGTGGGTCGTCAAAAAAAGGGGATTTAATCCATTTATGCTTGAGGTTGCAAATATTTTTTGTGAAAAATCAGACCTTGGTGATGACCTTGAGCAGTAGGATATAAATAACTCCCACAGGCTTCATGCTCTAATAATGGAACACTGGGCACAAATGGGTTAGAGCCCCAAGACTGGCTGAGATGGCCATGCACTCTGTGTAGACAGAGACAGAGCTGCCTTCTTGTGTCTTGCCTTTTTCTGTGACTGGCTGTGTGGACCATCATTGTGCCCCCTCCCAAGAGGCTTGAGTCTGGGCAGGAGGCCGGGCTCCCAGGGGCGGGCATGGATGTGTCGTGTATCTGGGTGATGGAAAGGATATGACGGCCATGTGCCGAGGGCCAGCCTCCTCCCTGCTTACCTGCCCCACTTCCCCTGACCCCAGAACTATCTTGGGCTGTCCCCACCATCTCTCCTGTACTCAGAGATCTCCCTAGACAAGCATGATGGGATGAGATGGACTCTTCATCAGCCTGCACCTGGGCTCTGTGACAGGGAGACCATGTGCTCACCTGGGCCAGCCCCCACATGGACCTCCAAGCTGTAATCAATCTTGGCAAGGCAGACGACTGATAGGCCCCACAGCTTCCCGTGGTCCTGCAGCTGTGACAGCACCATAATTCCTTCTCCCAGGGGTATCGAGACTAGCTTGGCCATAGAGACCCCCTACCCAGACAGTGCTGAAGGAATTGAGAAGCAAACACCCAGATAGAACAGCAAAGTGGGACTATCCAGGGGACCAACTGTCTTCCGAGCTGAGAGCCTCAGAGGGCTGACAGCATTCTGGGCTGAGGGCCTCAAGCAGCTGCTGACCCACACATTTATTCTCTCTGAACAGGTGATTATTATTAACAAACAGGTGTTCGGTGTCTTCTCATAGAACCAAAATAAACTAGGTAGGCAGCTGGTGCCTGCTTACCTCTGAGCAAGGTCAAACCAGAAAGTTTTCTCCACGAGGGAGCCTCGGGGGCAGGGTCACATATCCCGTGCTGAAAGAATTGTTTTAAGCAGTATATGATATTTATATACTGTCCTGCCACTTTTGAATGGCCCAAATAGTTTTCCACTTGGTTGGGGGAGGCGACTGGGTTTTCCTTGCCATCGTTCTTCTAGCAAACAGTATATTCTATCACACACTTAGCGTTTCTCAGCAATCATACACTTAGCACTTCTCAACACAGAGGTCTCCAGGTAGCTGCTTCCAGGTTAGCCTACAGCCAGGTCCCACGTCCTGGGGTTGGGGCAAGCCAGGTAGAGGTGGCTGTGGGTGCTGGGCCTCGGTCTCCCTTAGATGCTGACTCTGCTGTCTCTCCCTCCCTCAACATTTATCCCTGTGACTCTCTCAGCCCATCCGTGTGACCCCTTGGCAGCTCTTCCTTCTGTCAGTTTTCCACCCACACTGCCTGGTTCCAGGTCAGCTCTTGTTTGCAGCACTGCACCCTACTACTCTGGTCTCCTCACTTTTACACTCAACCCCTAAAGTCCAGTTCCTTGCAATAACAGAAGGCTCTTTTACCAACACTTTGAAACTGGGAGACTTTTCTTTCTAAAAAAATTCAAATTTCTGGCTTCATTAAAAAAAAACCAAAACACCCAAATCTGAACCTCTGCGTTCCGGGCCTGCGTCCTCGCCACCTGGCCCCATGTGAATGGTGCATCCTCGGCTCCTGCAGCCCCTGTCGCTCCTGCCCTGTTACCGTCACACTCGTCTGCTGTGTCTCACAGAGGAGAGATGTGATTTATCTGTTACAAGCCCCTGAAAGAGTGGCAGAAGGATTGTGGTCCATTCAAACAGTAGGTTCCCAGCATCTGCAAGTAGGCTCCTCGTGAGATGATCTGGAAGGATCTATGAGCTATATTAAGTAGAAGATCCAGGTTCAGGGCATCCTGTGTATGTTGCTATTTTTTGGTGTGTAAAGAGATTGAAAAAAGATAGGAACACGTGTGTGTGTGTTTCTGTTTGTTTTTGCATATATTTTTTGGAAGGATACTCAAGAAACTAGTAGCCGGGGTTCCTGTAGGGTGAGGAGGGACTGGATGGTTGGGGCTGGGGTAAGGAGAAATACTTTTTGTGCTTTTGCCATTTTATATTTTTGACTTTTGAGCCATGTGAATGTGTTATTATTCAGAAGTTAAGTTGTAAAGCAAAGTAAAATTGAAAGGGGAAATAAATTAGAGTCTGAGAGGCAGCCCTGGTGAGGAAGCAGGCATGTATCTCTTTGGGTGAAGGTTCCTCGCGGGCAGGGGCTTTGAGATTTTCTCTGCTGTATCTTCAGGGCCCAGCGCGGGGCGTGGCGTAGGTGCACAGTAAACCCCTAGTGACTGTGGGGGAGTGAGGGCTGTTCCGGTGTGTTTGAGGGGTAAGCAGAGCACATTTTTCTTTGTCCCCTGCCTGTGTCCCTGGACCCGTGGTACCTCTCAGGTCCTGGTTGGCATTTGAACTTGAGAGCGTTCTGTAGGGCTGTCCTTGGGACACCCGGAGGCATGGACACTCACCTCTCTCTGCTTCTCTCCTCCAGGCATTCCTGCATCGCATCCGGCAGAACGTCGCCGACTCGGTGGAGAAGGGCCTCACGGAGGAGAACGTCAAGGTGTGGACGCTTGGGCTGGCCCCTTTTCTAGAGCATCTCTGCTGCTTTGTGCCTTGCTCTTCCCCTGCAATGCTCAGAGGGTGTGTGTGCAGGGGGAGGTGCGTCACCCACTGGCTGCTGGCCACCGGCTTTGCCCTGCCTCAGCTTGCTCCCTGCAGCCCCTGGATGCCTCTTGTCCTGTGAGCAAGCTGTGCTTGGTGGACGTTAGCAGGAATCAGCCCCGGGTCCCGCTTTCCAACACAAGACTTTCTCTCTGTGCTCAGTGTGGCACCCCCCAGCCCCAGCTTCTGGGCTCCTGGTGTCAGGCCCTCTGGCTTGGAGCCAGTGGAAAATCCCCTCCCGAGTGCCCCTGGGAGCCTGGCACCTCCAGTCCTTCTCCTGGCAGCCTCGGCCCCCACCCCCGCCTTGCGCATCCAGAGTCCAGGCAGGGCTGATGAGTAATTGGGTCCAGTTTGGCCTTGGCCGTGGGTTCTGGGGAGTTTGAGGAGGAGATCAATAGGCCTTCTGTGTGCATGGCTCAGCCCCAGCCTGGCTCTCCAGTCCTGGCTTTCTGTGTGACCTCACTCTCTGAGCCGCCTTTCAGGCTTCGGGGCTCTGAGGGTCCTGGTGTCCAAGGTGCCCAGTATTTACAGCACACAAAGGACTCGGTCATGGAAAACATCCCCCCAAACGCCCTGGCGAATGTGGACGGTGGCCTTGCATGTTGACAACTCTACACCTAATTATTTGCGTAAGAAAGCTGAGTCTTAGAGATGTCAAGGAGTTGCTGAAGGTCTGTGCGTGGCTGGTCCTGGAGGTGGGGTGTGTGTGTGTGTGTGTGTGTGTGTGTGTGTTCACGCACTGGATTTAAACTCTATGCGTGCATCCATTTACTCACTCATTCATTCAGCAAATATTACTGAGCACCTACTGTTTATTCCACCTATTTATTGCACTATTTATTATAGTTTTAAAATTCTTTATTATAATTTTAAATTGCAACAATTTTTAAAAATTACCTTTTTTTAATGAGGTAGAAGTCTCATACAGTAAAGCGTGCAGATCCTTAGTGCTGAGTGCAGTGTCTGTCTACATATGAATGCACCAGTGTAACTGTGACCCAAATGAAGGCAGAGAACGTTTCCCGGCCTCAGCTGTTCCCTCTGTGCCCACCTCCGTCAGTCCTCCCTCCCTAAGGGTAATCCCTGGCTCCCGGGACCATTGATTGTCCTTTGCTCCCCGCGCCCCGCCTGTGGGATTTGCCCGTGGTGTTGGGTATAGCTGTGGTTCATTCTTTTTCATTGCTGTGTGGTGTTTCATTGTATGACTGTAACACAATTAACTTATCCATTCTCCCATGGATGGATATTTGGGTTATTTCCAGTTTTTGGCTGTTACAACTATTCTTAAAAAAATCAATCATAAAAGATTCAGAGAGGCAAAGGGATAATAATAATTGCTCATTGCAGGGGCTGTCCTGTACATTGCAGGAAGGGTAAACAGCATCCCTGGCCTCTATCTATGAAACACCCCCTTTCCTCCCAATTTGTGACAACCAAAAATGTCCCTTGGCCTTGCTGCACATCCTATGTGTGTGCGTGTGGTGGGGGTGGTGCGTAAAATTGCTCCTATTTGGGAACAACTGATCAGAAGTTAAATTCTAAAATGCAGGATTGCTGGGTCAAATCGTATTGGTATTTTACACTTTTAGATTGATGTGGGGAAACAAGGATCTCATATATTGTTTGTGAGAGTTTAGGCAGCGTATGTCAAACCTCCTTCCTTATTGTGTTTGCTTCTACCACATTGTTTTAATGGGTGCATGAAAATATACTTGCCAGGCCAGGCGTTGTGGCTCACGTCTGTAATCCAAGCACTTTGGAGGCCAAGGCGGGCGGATCACCTGAGGTCAGGAGTTCAAGAAAATATACTTGCCATTTCCAGCCTCAGTCCTGCGGCTGCACACAGCAGTTACGTTGCATACTGAATGTGGAGCTGCTTGCTAGATGCTGACCTTAGGAATATTATTTTACCTGAGCCTTAGTTCTTCCTCTGTAAATTGGGGATAATACTGGTTTCTATCTCATGGATTTACAGTGGAGATTAGAGTCCATAAATGCCTATAAAGTTCTTAACACAGGATTAGTCACTAATCCTGATGATAGTAGACAAATGTTGGTAATATTTCTGTTAATATGATGATTTTTATTAGTGGTAAACCATTTCTGGCATTTGAGAGTTCTTCTTTGACTGCAGTCTCATCTGCACCAGGGTTTGTATGTTTTTAATGCTTGGCTTTGCTCTCCCTCCATGCCTTGGTTAACGCTCTCTGCTGGCCTCTTTTCCTCACAGATCCTGTTCTCGAACATTGAAGACATCCTGGAAGTTCATAAGGATTTCTTGGCCGCCTTAGAGTACTGTTTACACCCAGAGCCGCAGTCTCAGCATGAACTTGGGAATGTTTTCTTGAAATTTGTGAGTATCATGCCACTGCCCCTGGTAGACTCTAGCTTTTGAGAAGTGGGCTTCTCCCTGGGTCCCCACCCCACCCCCTTTCACCAGCTTTCTCTGTAGGCCTGTCTGGGAGACAGGGTGGTGAGGTGAGTAGGTGGGCCCAGTCTTCTTCCCTGAAACTATGGAAAGTGGGTCAGGCCCAGCAGACTTGGGCATTTTTAGTGACTCTCCTTTCCCTCAGTTTCACATGGAGGGTAGCCACTCGCTGAATACCTGTGTCCTGGGGTCCTGTGACCTCCTGGCCTGGTGGGGACTTTCTGCCACAGTGACCATCAGAGGTAGCTAGTGGCCAGGAAGATGGACTTGGTGTCAGACAGACCTGGGTTTGAGTCCAGGCTCAGGCAGCCACTGGCCAGTGAGGGTGTCTAATCCTTGGGTGCCCAGTTGGGCTATTAGTCAGAGAGGCTGACGCTTGTTGCAATAGCCCCTCTCTTTTTGCAGGATTACTAATGCATTTGGAATTGTAGGTGGTAGGCTGGAAGAAGGAAGGCAACTGCTTTTCCATACCCTCTTCTGTACTACCTGGGACCTCCCTCACAGGTAGAAGAACCCATGTAGCCTCACGGGCAGGAGATGTGAGCCAAATTCCTTTGCCTCTCTGAGCCTCTGTTTCTTCCTGTGATTGAGAAGTAGGGATAGTTCTGCCTACCTCCTTGGGAAGACCCAGAGGTAAAGAAATAGAATAGAGAGCATAGAGCAGCACTTCTCAGCTGGGGCAATTCTGGCCCCCAGGGGACGTTGGACAATGTCCAGACACATTTTTGGTTGTACCAGCTCTGGGGTGCTACTGGTTTCTACTAGGTAGAGGCCAGGGATGCCACCAAACATCCTGTAATGCACAGGACAGCTCCCACAACAGAGAATCATCTGACCTCAAATGTCAGTGGTGCCAAGGTGGAGAAACTTTGTATCAGCACTTGGTTGTATCAGCATTCAGTCGCTCTTAACTCTCATCATCATGATCATGATCGTCATCGTCGTCATCAGCATCACTAACTCACTTCTCCAAGGGATCACCTCTGAGTGGCCAGAGCCTAAGATGATGGAGCTGTGTGTCTCTGCCCTCAGAGGGTAGTGGGGGGCAAGTCTCATGTACGATCAGGCATGCAGAGTACCCCAGGATGCAGTCCTTCAGCCAAGGGGCCAGCCACCCTCTATGTGAAAGTGAGGGCAAGGAAAGCTCCTGGCCAGGCTGCTCAGCGACTCATGAACTGTAGTCCTCTCAGCAAGTTGATTGATCTTGTCTGTGCCTCAGTATCCTTATACCCCATAAATGGGGTATAAATCCATGATATTTTGGGGATTAAGTGAGATAATACAAGGAGCCTGCTCACTGCAGCTCCTGGCGTGCAGTAAGTGCTCAGTAAATGTTGACATTATCTTCCTATTCATGTGGTGGACGCTCCTCCATGTTTGAAATTGGACAAATAAAAGTGCATTGGGGTGCAGGTAGGCTGGGTGCTAGCGGGATCACTGAGCAGAGGAGGGACGCTGTCCACTTTGGGTTGCAGGGGCCCTTTGGGTGCTGTGAGGGGGAGTAAGTGTGGAGGGAGAGCCGGAAGCAGGGAGGTAATCTAAGAGGTTACCCCGCCAAGTGAGATGAAGGTGCCTCGGACCAGCATGGTAGCAGTGGAGGTGGTGAGAAGGGGCACGTGGCCACAGTGGTTCAGTAAAGGTGTTTGAATAGGAAAATGAAAAGAATGGGCGGGACAGTCTTCTCTTCAGGTTCAGAGGATTCAGAGAGTGCTTGTTTCTCTGGAGCCAACAGCCAACGTTCAGATCCCTGTTCTACTGCTCGCCAGCCCAGCGACCTGGGGCAAGTCCTTTCACCTCTCAGGGCCTCAGTCTCCAACTCTGTAAAATGGGGGTAATGAGAAAAGCTGCCTCAGGGGGCTGTCAGGAGGATGAATGGCCTGGCCCAGCAGCGAGCTAATGCCGCGTGAGTGTCAGCTGTGGGTGTTACTCTGGCCTGCTTTCTGGAGTGGGTGGCCGTGGGGCTGGCTGTGAAGTCATGATCCGAGCTTCAGTGGGATTGTCTGTACTTAGCGAAAGTGGGAGAAAGGGTCCTCAAGGTGCATTGTCCTGTTTGCCAAAAGCCCTGCCCCCTGCCCCCTCGGTCCTTTGACTTCTCTGCCTGAGTCCCAGAGGCTGTAGGGAAGTGGGTTTAATTTGCTTGTCAGCATGGGGCCCTGGACCCTGAGGACACAGCAGGGCTATTCTCACCTCTCTCTTTCTGCAGGATTGCTGACTTGCTTAGAGATGCAGTGGAGGACTGGGGGTCTGGGGTGGGGAGTTTAGTGTGTGTGAAGCCACCTCTTTTCTGTGCCCTCTCTTCTGCTACCTGGGACCCTCCTCATGTAGCCTCATCAAACTAGGCACCTGGTGAAGGCTGCACTTAGCATCAGAGTCATGACCTGTGGAGGGTGGACGTTGAGGCGTTTGTGGCAAGTTGTTCTGGGCTGGGGCCTTCCTGGCATCCTTCCTGGGCCTGGGAGATCAAGCCTTCTAGAGCCCAGCTGCCCGACTTTGCATCTTAGCTTTGCTGCTTCCTTGCTCTGTGATCCTGGAAGAATGACTTACCTCTCTGTGCCTCAGTTTTCTCATCTGTAAAGTGGGTATCACAAAACTCACCTTCTAGGGTGGTTGAGAGAATGAATGAGATTAGTAGTGCCTGGCACATAATAAGTGCTCAGGAATTGTTTCTCGCTTGAGTTGTGTGCACATCTGTTCACGTGATCCAGTGCTTTCTGGCACCTCCCAGGCTTCTCTGGAGCGTGACTCTGTGCAGGGTCCCCAGGCCTGTGCCCCATTCCAGGCAATATATCACCAGCCCCCTGCACCTCAGTGGAGCTCCTGTCCTTCCAGCCTCACAAAGCTGCTGTGACGCCCAGACGCAAGGATGGATGCTGGAGGCTTTGACAGAGATAAATTATTTTGGAGATTGGTTCTCCCCTGAGCTGCCAGAGAGACCTGCTGGAAACATGAATCAGGTCTCTTCAGCCCCACTCCTGGGACCCTCCAAAGGTTCCTGCCTCACTGGAATAAAATCCCCACACCCCTCCAGGCCCTGCCCATTCCTTGGAACTCACTCCCCCAGCTCCGGCCACATTGGTCTGAGCGCATTCCTGCCCCAGGCTGCTTCCTCTGCTGGAGCAGTTCCCTCAGACATCCCTGCTGCTCTCCCCTTCCTTGCCTTAAAAGCTATTTGGAAATGCCATCCCCGCCTCCAGGCCCTCCTGTTTAACATGCCGCACTCCTGCCCTTCCACGCCCCTCCCCGCTCTGTCATTCTTAACAGAACGGTCTGCATCGCCCTTTGACACATCGGATCTTGTGCTCCTTTCTGTTTATTCTCTGTCTCTCCCTAGAATAAACAACATGAGGACAGGGACTCTGTTGTGCTCGTTGATCTGTCTCTGCATCATAAATAGTTCAGTCCCTTCCCCGGGTATGGTGGTGCACGCCTGTAGTTCTAGGTACTCGGGAGGCTGAGGTGGGAGGATCACTTAAGCCCAGGAGGTAGAGGCTGCAGTGAGTCGAGATCATGCCACTGTACTCCACCCTGGGTGACAGGGTAAGAGTTTGTCTTAAAACAAACAAAATAACAAAACATAAAAAAAAAAATCCAGCCCCAAGCTCGCTTGCCCTCTGGACATGCAAGCAAAATGAGAGAAAGGTTCAGCTCAAGGTCACGACTGTGCTAGCTGCAGAAGTGGGCTTTATACCTTCCTAAGGGCTAAGCCAGTGTTTTTCAGTTCATCATCTCACACGCTAAGTTTGTACTTTTTGCTATATCTGAGTATCCTTTGTATTGTTACTTGTTTAATGCTTTAAAAATTGATTCACTTAACAAAACTTGAATAAACTTATTTAAGAAGGGAAATTTGCATCATCATTGAAAATAGAAAATGAATGCTATAAATGGAAGGTCATCCTCAAAATAAATGCAGTAGAAACCAAAGGGTGTTAACGCAGTCTATCTAGAAACTCTGAAGTACTTGAGCCTCTGAGCCTGAGGCTGGTTACATCACACCGGCTCAGGCCTTCCTTGGGCTAACTGGAACTATTGAAAAAGGAACCAATGTTCTCACTGTGTGATCCAGTGGTTTGTAATTTAAAATAATCTTTTTAATTAAAAATTAAAATCATTACTCCTCTTCCTGCCTGCTCACAAAGGATAGGCTGAGTCAGTCCATCTCAGGAGTTTTAAAGGCCACCTCTCTGTAGGTTGGTTTTCTGGAAGCTGGCCATTTGCACACAGGTGGCCTCTCAGAAGCAGCTAAAGGAGAGGCTGCAGAGGCTCCACCCCAGCCCCTAATGGTCCCGTCTGGAAGGAACTCTGGAGCTAGGATAGCTCTTGCTATCCTTACAATCGCCCACTTGCTGCAATTGTGCACACTCTTAAGAGCTATCCTAGCTCCAGAGTTCCTTCCAGACGGGACCATTAGGGGCTGGGGTGGAGCCTCTGCAGCCTCTCCTTTAGCTGCTTCTGAGAGGCCACCTGTGTGCAAATGGCCAGCTTCCAGAAAACCAACCTACAGAGAGGTGGCCTTTAAAACTCCTGAGATGGACTGACTCAGCCTATCCTTTGTGAGCAGGCAGGAAGAGGAGTAATGATTTTAATTTTTAAAATCCTTTGCACCCTCATTGCCCAGTTACTGGGGGTGGGCGTCCCCATGAGCGGGTGTATGAACTCAGACAGGCGGCACCCCTAGGCTGAAGGCAGTTCTAGAGGAGGCCTCAGTTGAGGGCCATCGTCAGCCAGCACTCCCAGTGCCTGGGGTAAGGGGTGCCTCTGCCCTCCTTGACAGGCATTTGAGGAGTACACCATGGCACCCACTGCAGCCCCAAAGGAAAGGGTGCCGGGTCCACTCTCCCTCCCAGGCTTGTTTACTTCATTTACTCCCCGCCTGGAAACATTTCCCCACGGCCATGGCGGCATCTGGGCTGGTGCGATGCTAATGGGGAACAGAGTGCTGCAGACAGCCTCTCCAGGAGAGGAAGGGGCCCTGGTCCACAGTCCAGCCCACTAGTGCCACCTGACTGAACAGATCGGGGAAGAGTACCTCATCCCCTTTCCCCAAAACCCAACCACTAACTACTGAGTTTATCATAATCTAGCACTGAGTGAACATTTTCTTTGTGCTGGATCCTGTTCTCTGTGCCTTACAGATATGCATTCATTAAAACTTCACAACAGTCTTTAAAGGTGGTTACTATCATTGTACCCATTTTACAGATGAGGAAACCAAGGCACAGAGATTAAGTTACAGTGCAAGCTTACAGAGCTAGGAAGTATCAGAGCCAGGATTTGAGCTGACACATTCAGGCTGTAGAGCCTCTGCTTTTCACTGTCTTATGTGATAAGGTCTCCTGAAATACACATGAAGCATCTCCTGCGTGCCAGGCACTGCACTAAACGCTGGGGATGCTGCAGTAAATAAGACAGGCTTGCTCCCTGCTGCCATGTGGCTCATAGGTGGGAGAAATGGAGGGTGATTTAACAGATTAGGTCATTTCAGATGCCACTGTGGGTTGTGAAAAACATAAAATGCAGATGTGGTAAAGAGTGACTCTGCCTGAGGTTGCTTTCAATCGGGAGGGCAGGGCCAGGGCTGCTAGATTTAGCAAATGAAAACAAAAGATACCCAGGGAAATTTGAATTTCAGGTAAAAGTCAAATAACTTTTTAGTGGAAGCGTGTCTTATGCAATATTTGAGACATATTTATACTAAAAAATTATTTATGCATCTGCAGTGAGCTTTCACCTGGGCGTCCTGGGTTTTATTTTATATCTTGCAACCCGAGGGTGGGATGGCCTCTCTGAGAGAGTTAAATAGCGTGATCTTGGGGAGGGCGATCTGGACCGAGGGGAGAAAGGGCAGAGGCCCTGAGCTGGGAGCAAGCTTAGCTTGTTCGAGGGAAGAAGGGAGACCAGGTGGCTAGAGCAGAGTGAGCGATGGAGAGCGTTTGAGCGTGTCATAGCAGGGCAGAGCCTGTAGGGCTTTACGTGCCAAGGTGAGGACCATGGATCTTATTCTGAGTCAGTGGAAGCCATCGCAGGTTTTCAGCACAGGAGAGGTGTGGTCTGAGTTATGTTTTAACTTCCCTCTCCTCGAAGCTGTGTGGATGGATAAATCAGTTGGGGAGACTTGAAAAATTGAGACCTGACTCTCCTGCTTGCTTCCCCATGGGAGGAGATATCTGCTTGGGCCAGCTCCTTCCCTCTCATGGGTCTCAGTCTTGCTGGCTGTGAAATGAGTGCTTTGGAGCTGATGGTCTCTGTGGAGCCACTGTCACCTGGAGGGTATTGTGAATAGCAGCTGCCACTTCTCGCAATCCTTGAGCCCTTCTTGGAGGTGAGATCCCTTCCCCTGGCTCTCTCCAGCTGGCAACTGTCCCTTTCTCTCCCTTTTCACCCTAAACCCACAGCCACATGTTCCACACCCACCACATCTGTGTCTGCACAACTAGTTGTCCATTTTTCTCTGGCAAAGCAATCAAAGCTCCATGTGGGACCCCTAGGAGGAAATGGAACACTTGGACTCTGAGCTGTCAGGAGGAACGTTTCCGTATTTGCGGGGTCTCAGGCCTGAGATGCAGCTGGGGTCAGGCTGGATGCAAGGACATAGGAGGGATTGAACTGGGCATGGTGCTGCAGAGGGGATGTTGTCATTTGCTAAATTTAACTTCTCCCAGCCTCAAGCCTTGGGCCCCTGCCCTTCCCACAGGCTGAAGGAGAGGATGACTGTGTCAGAGAAGGGGCTCAGGGGATGAGGAATGACAAACCTGTGGTGAGCTTGTTACTTACCCCCTCTCCTGCACCCATGGCAGACATTGCTAATCAATCACAGCATTCTGTCTCTGGGCTCCCTGTGGGGCTCCAGAATCCTCCTCACCAGTGTTCCAGTTGGCACTACCCAGTGACTGGGGTAGGCATGTGGGAAGAAACAGATTTGTCCCTGCTTTCTGGTCCAATCCCTTCTCTCCATCTCTGTGGTGATGGACAGAGAGACTCACCCTGTCACCTCACGAAGATTGGGTCCATGTATTTCATTTTCTTCCTTTCAGAGTGTTCATGTATCAAAACTGTCTTCCCTATATGTGACAGAAACACCAGTTCAGATAGGCTTAAACAAATAAAGGACTTTACTGATGCGTGTCAGTGAAATTGTTCAGGAGTGTAGGTTGGCTTCAGGCATAGCTAGATCCAGGACTCCAAACGATGATTTCAGGGCCAGGTCTTTCTCTGACCACAGGCTCTGCTTTTATCTGTGCAGTGGTAGTTTCACTCTTGGAGAATGGGAGGGGTTTGTAGGGTGCATGCCTCAGATGGTGGCAGGGGTTCAACAGCAGCTCAAAAACAGCTTCTCTTCCCGGTGATTCCAGCACGAGTCCTTGTGGGCTCTCGAGGCCCAGCTTGGGTCACATGGCCACTGTTACTAGGTTAGAGAACTCTGATTGGTTTGGCCTGGGTCATGTGCTCACTTCTGGTCCCTGGGGTGAGGTGGGACCAGCCTGGGAAGAAGCATGGAGCTGGTCTGAGGGGCCTCTAGCCTCTCTTGGCTCCGTCTGTTTTCTTGCTTTTCGTTCATGAAGTAGTGATGTTTTCTTGCTTTCATTCATCAAATAGTCACGATACCTGCTCTCTGCCAGTGACTGCTGTCTCACTAACACCACAGGCAGTGACCTCAACAGATGCAAACGCTGTCCCCATGGACCTCACACTCCAGGGAGAGTTGGAAGAGAAGGACAGTGCACAAATGAGAAGTGAAACATCTTAGAGTCAGGGCCCATCATAATTTTCAAAATCTGCCTGGCATTTTCCCAGTGCTTTCCCTAAACCCACAAGCCTACCTGCTGCCTTCCTCTTGACTCTGCCTGTCTTTTTTTTTGGCTACTAAAACCTTCCCACCTACTGTCTTACCCTGTAACAGACCAGTTCGATGAAAAAGTTAATGAATTTTCTGAAATAATCATGCTGGTGATAATAGCAGCAACATCGATAAATAATAATACTAGTTAATATTTAGTGAGCACGTACTATGCACTGTTGGAAACACTTAATATAAATTCACCTGCTAATCCTCACAACGTCATTATGGTAATGATGCCATTGTTGTCTGTACTTTATAGATGAGAATACAGAGGCCAAGAAGTGTTACTTGTCTTAACCAAGAGCTGGTGGCCAGGAGACTTGGGCTATGAACCTAGATAGTCTGGCTGCAGAACCTCTCCTTGGCACTTAGAAGGTTGATGCTGATAGTGGTTGGTGAGAGGGGTCATGGGGGCTTTTCATGTCTCATCTCAGCATAGTATTCATGGTGGGGTTGGCCCAGGGAAAGGCCAGGCTCTTAGCTGCAGAGGGACATTTTTTAGCTCCTTACAGGAGGTTGGGACTACCTAATGACATTCATGTGCCTGCATTCAGAGGCTGGCCCACCTGCTACAGCCCTGCAAGCCTTCTCTGTAGGAGCAGGTTCCCAGACACAGGCCAGTTCCTGTCACCTACAGCAAGAAAGGTGTTCTCTTTCTTCCTCTTCCTCTTCCCTGCAGCCTGCATCACCACAGCCTGCTAGCCGAAACCCTGGTTCCAGATGTGTCCAGCAGCCCCCACTCACAAGGTTTTACCTATGGCTGGGTGATCCCCTGCAGCCCAGACTTCTCCTCACCCAGATCCTTTAGCCTTGATGGTCCCTTAGGTTCATTTGAGACAAGTGGAAATAGAAAAAGGTCTGTTTGGGCAGTGAGGGGGTACTGGGGGTCCCAGGGGTCCCCTCTTCTCCTTCCTTACCTTGTGTGTATGTTGGCATCTCAGTGGACTACAGATATTCGATGAGTAAGTTGTGGTTGTGACTCAATGCATGTGTCCATATGCATGCTGATATTGGTGATGGTGTTTGGAGCATGTAGCTTGTGTGGTGTAATGCTTGAGATTATTGGGTGGTTTCTTAGAGTATGCATCAAGATTGTTAGTCTTGTGGTATGTGTGTGTGTATGGGTGTGCACTTTGGGTAATTGTAACATGGTTTGTCTGATATTTTCCCCCATTGATCCATGTTTGCTGATTATGTTTATGTTTGTAGTTAATACTTGTAGGGTACTTTGAAGTATTGTATGGTGCTTACTGTGTGCCAGACACCATTCTACTCATTTTACACATAGTATTATTTAATCCTCCTAAGTGTTGGAGGTCAGTTATGATGTCCATTTTGCAGTTGGGGAAACCAAGGCATAGGGAGGTGAAGCGTTTGCCCAAGGTCACCCTCGACTTAGGGAGTGTGGAACTGGGTTTCTGGAGTCGCTCTGTGCCCTTCAGTATTTTTGTGCGGTGCCCCTTGGATGCAGCTTAGTCTGGATTTGTGGCTTGAGATTTGTACCCTGAGTATTTGCCTCCCCCTCCCATCCCTACCCTGTGCCATGACCTTGAGCTGACATTGTCACTGGGGTTAAGGGAGTTTGAGTCCTGGTTCTGCCACTGCACTAGTGGTGAGACCCTGGGCAAGCCACTTTTCCTTGATTTTGTCATGGGTATGTGAGTCTTTTACAGTAGTTACCATGTAAGGCTGTCATGGCGGGTGAGTGAGTTCACCCGCATTCCAGGAGAGCAGCGTGCAGCCTGTGCTGTGTGCTGAGTATGCACTCTGTGTTAGCCATCAACACTGACCGTGAGGACATTTTATAGCTCTAGGTGTCTGCTCAGATGATGCACACATAGCCCCCAGAGTGAGCTGGGGTGGGCTGAGGATGCCTGTTAATTCTAAACCCCTCCTCCCTTCTCTTTGGTTTCCTATTTCCTGCAGCCTCCCATCGGAAAGCCATCTGGGGGCTTGTTTAGAAACAAGATGAGCTGCTTGCTTTGTGGACCCACCTCTTCCTTCCTTAGCTCGTTTGGGTCTCTTGCACACCCCCACCCCTAGCCCAGGGTTGAGGCCTTGCAGCCCTTCCTCCTCCAGTGGCCTTACCCACAGCATCCTTATTTAGGGTTTGGCGGGTTCTGTGAACCATTTGGAACCAAGAATGCTCAGTTAAGAGCTTCCTCCTAAGAAGGCTCCGGTCTCTTCCAGTTCTGAAAACCCTGACTGATGGTTCTGGATCTGGTGACCCATAGGTGACCTTTAGGTTGAGTCCATCTATGGGCTCAGAAGTGTCTGGAGGTCAGCAGAGCTAGCCCCCGGCCATAACAACTCTGACTTAGGGACTTTTCTTAACTCTACCTTACAGATGAGGAAACCGAGGCACAGGGGAGTCAGGTAACCTGCCCAGGTTCACAGGAAATATAGAGTCACGGTGCAAGCCCAGGCCACTCTTCTTGAGTCTGTGCTTTTGACTCCCAGGCCATGCTGCTTCCTAAAAGGTTATTCAAGCTCCTGGGTGCAGTCATGGGGCAGGAGTGGAGTCTGGGAGGCTGGTAGTGAGAGGAGCCGCTTTACTCAAGATCCCTCCTGCTGTAGCCTTTCCCGGTTTGGAGTAGTCCTTTCCCCCTAGCCTGCCAGCCCAGCAGTCGACACATCTCAGGGCGCCTGCCTCCTACCATGACCTGCCTCCCACAGGTTCTGTCCTTGTCTTGCAGAAGGACAAGTTCTACGTGTATGAGGAGTATTGCAGCAACCATGAGAAGGCCCTGCGGCTGCTAGTGGAGCTGAACAAGATCCCCACCGTGCGTGCCTTCCTTTTGGTAAGTTGACCTGTCAGCCTTGGTGCTCCCTCACACTCGGTCTTGGCCTTGGGAATCTCTGGGCACAAGAGGACTTCCTGCTGCCTTGTGGTGCCAAATCCCTTCCTTGGCTGGGGTAATCTCCTCGCTAAAGCAGGGATCGGCAAGCCTTTTCTATAAAAGGCCAGCTGGGGAATATTTTTGGCTCTGATAGCCGAGCAGCTCCAGGATAGAGAGAACTTCCCTTTCTCCATAGTAACAGCAAAAATCTTAGGTCTGATGCTCATTGGCTCAAAAGCTTATCCCTGAGCCAGTTGCTGTAGATGGAGTAATTGGTGATGGTGTTCTGATTGGTCACTTCTGGAGAAGGAGGGTGGGGTCAGGTCTACCCATACCACAGAGCCTAAGGGTGGAGTGGATCCCTGAGGCAGTTGGTTTGCATTTGTGGGAATGCAGCTAAGTTGGGAATGGATGTTGGTCAGGAAAACTGTAGACATCCATGATGGTCTTCCCTACATTTGTAGAGAGCCTCACTTATGTATCAAATGGATTCTCATTTGTGATCTCCTTTGAGCCTTTTAGACCACTGTCTGTTGTGTATGTGTCAAGATAAACATTTGTCTGCTTTGCAGACATCTCAAAGAACAGTGGTTTAAACAAGGTGGACACTTATTTCTCTATCTTGTTAACAATGTGGGTGTAGACAGTCTGGGGCTGGTATAGTGGTTTCAGTGTCGGGGCCAAGGCCCTAGGGTATGGTGCTCGTTGACCTGGTCTCAGAAGACCTCTGACCACATCCTAATTCCAGGTGGCAGGTGGCGGGAGGGCGGGATGGAGAGCATACCATTCTCCTTTTTAGGGCGTAACAGGAAGCTGCACACATCTCCTCCCCTCACGTCCCATTAGCCAGCACTCAGTCACATGGCCACACGTAGATGCAAGGAAGGCTGGGAAATGTGGACTTTATTCTGAGCAGCCATTTATTGCTGTGGAAGAATACATTAGGGGACACTGCATAGTCTTTGTCACAGGTGATTTTGGTGACTTCAGAATATTAAGTGACTTTCTAGGGGTCCATCCTTGAAAAGTGGTTGTGCTTCTCCTGGGTTTCAGTCGCAGTCCTTCACCTCTGAATCCCCTCTCATTCAGCCATAGACATCTCTCCGTCCCCACACCGTTTATTTTCCCAACGGCACATACTGAATTCAGCACATAAAAGTAGAACAATTAGCTGACACAGCAATGGAGTGTGACCCACATTCCCAGAGTGCTAAACTACGAAATAATATTCCTCATTGCACTCCTCCTTCACACACAGTCTCCAACAAAGCACTTCCAGAATTCGATTCCAAATGTATGTTTCCTTCATAAGTGAGTTCATGTTGGTTGGCCTGGCTCCAGGGAACATCTCAGGAAGGGCAAACTGGCAGACTGATTTACTGATTTCCATCTTTGTCCCAAGTGAATTAAGCTTTCAGGACTATTGCTTTTCATAGCTGATGTCTCCATCTTCACATTTCTGTGTTTGCACTTATAGTCATAAAATAGTCTGGGAAGAATGTAAAGATAAAGTCATGTTAGTGCCAGACCCCACACAGACAGGAATGGCCACATGTCTGCATTGACCTGTTGGCTTGCAGACAGCACCCCCCGTGACAGTTCCTGCTGCCCAGGCGCTGGGCTCCCTGGCCAAGGGTCCCACCCTCTGAGGGTGTTCTCTCAGGTTCAGCTGGGTCCTGGGAAGCAGGAAGATGCCAGGAAGGTGTGTGCACGGAGTGGGAAGGGAAGCGCTGACTTTCCTTTCTTTCCTTCCTTCCTCTCTCAAGCAGTCTTCCTGGTGGATCAAACTGCCCTATTCCTAGCAGCAGCTGGGTGGGCTGGGCTGGGCAGGGGAGGATGCGTGGGGTGCCAGCACATGTGCCATCTGTTTCCCTCCTTGCTGGCATCTCCCAGCTTTTGGCCACCTGCAGAAGAGCTGTCGTGAGTCTGTTATGGGACATTAAGGCTTTGGGAACAGACAAAATCTGGCTCTCCATCCATGTTGTGCTGGGCACCGGCTGAGTGGTGGAGCAGTGACTTTATGTTTCTCTGCCTCAGTTTTCTTGTCTGTAAAATAGGGATGATTTATTCATTTACTCATCCAACAACTTCTTAGTAAGCACCTGCCATGTGGTGGGGATCATTCTAAGTTCTAAAGATCCAACAGTGAACAAGGCAAGAGAAGTCCCTGTTCTCATAGAGGCCATTCTGGTTGGGGAAACTTCAATGATGATGTGATATTAAGTTCTCTGGAGGATGTACAGTCAGGATGAGAGGATGTTTTGAGGGAGTTAGGGTGGCGGTTGTTATTTTAGATTGGTCTTTGGGAAAACTGCGTCTTGGGTGACATGTAAACAGAGGTGTGGATGAAGTGGAGGAGAGCGAGAGAGGGGAAGAGGCTGTGTAGCATTTCAGAGAGATAAAGGACCTGCGAGTGCAAAGGCCCTGAGATAGGAGTGTGTCTGAGGAATTGCAGGGCCAAGGGTGACTAGAGTAAAGGCCGTGAGAGGAAAAGCAGGAGGAGATGAGGCCGGAGAGATCGAAAGAAGCCAGGTAACGAAGGAGCATGTAGTCAATGGAAAGAGTCTGAAATTTTTTGTTCCGTTTTTTTGTTTTTTGAGACAGGGTCTTGCTGTGTCACCCAGGTGGGAGTGCAATGGCATGATTATGGCCCACTGCAGTCTTGACATCCTAGGCTTAAGCCATCCTCCCATCTTAGCCTCCTGAGAAGCTGAGACTATAGGTGTGCACTACCATGCCCAGCTAATTTAAAAAAAATTTTGTCGAGATGGGGTCTTGCTATGTCACCCAGGCTGGTCTTGAACTCCTGGGCTAAAGGAATACTCCTGCTTTGGCCTCCCAAAGTGCTAGGAGTACAGGTGTGAGTCATTCTGCCCAGTCTAAGTATCAGATTTTCAAGAAGCTTTTGAATTAAAGTATAGCATCCATGCAGGAATTGCACCCCAGGATGATGAGTGCTCACAGAATTCTACAGCATGCAACCACCAAGACCGAAGAACATGCCTATTACTCCAGAAGCTTCCTTCTTTCCCCTTCCTAGTCATGGCCCCCAGGCCTCCAGAATCCCTCTGCTGACTTCTCTTACCGAAGCTTAGTTTTGCCTATTCTAGCATCGTCTATGAATGGTATCGTTCAGGATGTGTGTGCGTGGGACTGCCTTTGCACAGCACGATGTCCGTGGGATTGCTCTGTGGGATCCCTTCATGTTGGAGCTCAGGGCATTGCTTTAGAGAATGTTACATTTTATTCTGAGTGGGATGGAAGCCGTGGGGGAGGGTTTTGAGCAGAGGCATGACTGGATCTAATTTGCGTGGTGAAAGTCCCCCCGCCATCAGTGTCTGGGTAGAAGTATAGGTCTAGGGAGGGGCTTGGATGCATTTCCTAGGGGACCAGGACAATTGTCACAGATGGGGTTGCTTAAAACAGCAAAATTGATTCTCTGTCAGTTTTGGAGACCAGAAGTCCGAAATCAAGGTGCCGGTGGCTGTTCCCTCCTGGGGCTCCAGGGAAGGATCCTGTCTTTCCTTTGGAAGCTTCCAGCAGCTTCCGGTGCTCCTTGGCTTGTGGCAGCATCACTCCAATCTCTGCCTCTGTCTTCATGTGGCCTTCTTTTGTGTCTTCCCCCCTCATAAGGACATGAGTCGTTGGACTTCATCTTAACTAATTACCGTATTTCTGTAAAGACCCAATTTCCAAATAAGGTTGCATTCTGAGGTTTTCTGGGGGCCTGGTGTTTTGGGGACCACCATTCAACCGACTACAGGGCTACTGCAGCATCCGGGCAGGAAGCGATGGTGTCTGAGAACAGGGTTGCTGGTCGTGGTGGGAGAGGTGGTTGGATTCACGTAGAGCTTGAAGGCCTGAGCTGACACAATTGGTGATCAGCTGACTTCAGATATAAATGATCATTGACTTTGGATATAAATTAACGAGAAGTGCCAAATATGACTTTAGGGTTTTGGGCCCAAGCAACGGGAAGAACGGAGTTGCATTTTCCCAAGAGGGTGCAGGCTAGGATAGAAGAGGGAAACAAACATTCCCTTTTGGATGCGTGAGGTTTAAATGCCTGCATTATATCCAGGTGGGGTGATGGGTGGGCAGCAGAGACTCAAGTCTGGAGTTTAGGGAAGGGTGGACTGGAGAGATAAACTTGAGCATTTTCAATATAAAGAAAGATGGTGTTTAAATCCAAGTCAGGGCCGGTGCGGTGGCTCACGCCTGGTAATCCCAGCACTTTGGGGGGCCGAGGCAGGCGGATCACCTGAGGTCAGGAGTTCAAGACCAGCCTGGCCAACATGGCAAAACCCTGTCTCTACTAAAAATACAAAAATTAGCTGGGCATGGTGGCACACACCTGTAATCCCAGCTACTTGGGAGACGGAGGCAGGAGAATCATTTGAACCTGGGAGGCGGAGGTTGCAGTGAGCCAAGATTGCACCACTGCACTCTAGCCTGGGTGACAAAATGAGATTCTGTCCAGGAAAAAAAAAAGCCGAGTCAGGGTGGGATCAGCGGCGGGGCAGCATGGACAGAAAGGCGGACTCGGGATAGTTTAGGAACGTGCTGCCATTAGGAGGTTGGGAAGACTATGAGGTGGATGCCTCACCTGAGTCACTTCTGTAAATTTCGAGCATTTAAGGACTTCTCAGAAGTTCTTTCCATGGTGCCTGAAATGTAATGAGAATAGTGAATGCTAGCTCTGTGTGTGTTTGCCTGTTTTTTTTTTTTTTTAAAGAAAATAAAGTGAAACAACAATCTAGAGTGTTTGTGGGGAAGTGTTATTGGTGGCTGTGAAAATCTTGCGAAAACTCCTTCATCCTGGACAAAATAGGCCCTTCTCCCTCTAAGCCCTGGGGGCTTCTAGAAAGCACCTTCCCCACCCCCAGGTTCCCTGCGCTCTGCCCAGAGCTGACATCACCAGGGCAGCTTGTGGCGAGCGCTGGCTCATAGGACAAAGACCTGAGTGTGAGCAGCGTGGGGCCTGGCATCTCCCAGCTGCCGAAGCCTCAATCCCCCATCTGTGCCAGGGGTAGACATGGGTGGGGGCCATTCAGCTCAGCTAGAGCTGCGACCTGGGGTCCCTAGAATTCTGCTTCTCCAGGCAGAGCCTATTGTGATTCCCGAGAGGCAGTGGAGGTAGCTCTGAGACTTGGGCCAGCTCTTTGTGCCACAGTTTCCCCATGTGTGGTAGGGGGAGAGTGGTCCGTGCTTACTTCTTTAGGCTTTCAGCATGAGCTTTATGTGTATGTGAAGCATGAGGCACAGTGCCTAGCACGTGGTGGGCACATGGTTTGTGTTCTTATCGTCTGATTTTCACTTGAATATGAGCAGGGAACTTGTCTTGTTGGGCAGCCCCTCAGTGCTTGGAACTGTGCACAGCACACAGGACACAATGTGTATTTGTTGAATGAATGAATACATGGTAGGATGGGAATCCCTTTTCCCAAGAGTCTGGATTCATTTCCAGTTTTTCAGGGTGGTGTTGAGGAGGAATGCCTGGATGTGCTGGTGTTTTGTTCCTTCATTAGTTGGTGAGTTCATTCACTTATGCATGATGGGCACATAGTGAGCCTGAGGGACCCAGGACTGTGAGGGGCATGGCAGGGAAACACACGGAACTCATGGTTCCTGCTAAACAAAAATAGGTTCTTCACTTGGAGCCCTTCTGAAGGAGAGGACAGTGCCTGGAATGTGATTGAGAGCCATGTGGAACAAATGGCCACCTATGGAGGATCCAGGAGGAAGAAGTCTTGGGAATTGAGAGCAGGATGGGTGGCTGGGCTGGCCTTGGTGCATGAGTGGGCTTGGGTAAGGGCACACTGGCATCATGGTTTCAATCCCAGACTCTGTGTCAACCTGCCTGACTCTAGGTCCCAGCTCTGTGGCTTACTTTTCTGAGGTGGTCTTGGAGTAAAAGACAAAACCTCTCAAACCCCAGGGGTCTGAGTTCTGAGATGAGAATAATAATAGTTTTCAGTTGATAGGTTGGTTGGTGGCCAGGAGCCCTAGAGGCCTGCTGGACACGTGATTAGCTCTTGGTCAGTGTTAGCAGTGGATGATGGCAGTGTTACTATTATTTTTGTTATTACTGGGGAAGAGAACACATTCCAGACAAGGGGCATGGAGTAAGCTGAGAGAGGCAAGGGGGCTGCAGGGCAGAAGTATTGACATGGAGGACGCTGAGTTGATTCATTTGGACAGGAGCTTGGGGGTCAGCCTGGGAGTTAGGGTAACGGTCTTTCATTCCTAAGAGAGCTGCACTTTTTAACTCTGCAAGCCAAAACTCTGCTGCCTATGAAAGCACTTGTGTACACTCTCCCCAGGAGAAGAACTAGGACATCTTCAGTAACAGCTGAAGATTCCTAGTTCACTTTCCAACCCCTAACTCTCCCTCTACAGAGGGAACCCGCACTGGAATTGGGTGCATTCCTTTTCCATGCATGTCTTTATATTTGACTACATACATGCTCTCCATAAACAGTGCCTGTTTTCTTTTTTTTTTTTTGGGTGATGGAGTCTCGCTCTGTTGCCCAGGCTGGAGTGCAGTGGTACAATCTCGGCTCACTGCAACCTCTGCCTCCTGGGTTCAAGCGATTCTCCTGCATCAACCTCCTGAGTAGCTGGGATTACAGGTGCACGCCACCATGCCTGGCTAATTTTTGTATTTTTAGTAGAGACAGGGTTTCATCATGTTGGTTAGGCTGGTCTCGAACTTCTGACCTCATGATCCACCCACCTTGGCCACCCAAAGTGCTGGGATTACAGGTGTGAGCCACCGTGCCCGCCCAACAGCGCCTAGTTTTATGTTCTGTGTCTTTAAAATATTTCTATAAATGGTTTTATACTCTCCGTATTCTTCTTTCTTTTGCACAAGAGTACATTTTTGGGGTTCACCCATGTTGCTCCACGTGGCCCTGGTTATCTAATTTTCACTGCTGCGTAGCTAGCTACCACTGTATAAATCTGCTGCAAACAGACCGAAACAAAAATAGAGATGTTTCCATTCTCAGGTGCCATTACCCTAAGCCCACCCATGCACCAAGGCCAGCCCAGCCACCCAGCCTGCTCACAGTTCCCAAGACTCCTGAGCTCTTCCTGGAACCTCCATTGGTGGCCGTTTTTTTCACGTGGCTCTCAATCACGTTACAGGCACTGTCCTCTCCTTCAGAGGGGCTCCAACTGAAGAACCCGTTTTTGTTTGGCAGGAACCATGAGTTCCACATGTTTCCCTGCCATGCCTCTCACAGTCCTGGGTCCCTTGGGCTCACTATGTGCCCATCATGCATAAGTGAATGATCTCACCAACTAACTGCCTTGTTGTAAACAAGGCAGTTTTGAGTCTCCTGGTGTGTATATGTGAAAGCTTCTCTAGACCAGGAATTGGCGAATTTTTCTGTAAAAGGCCAGATGGTGAACATTTTAGGTGGTGCCGCTATATGGCTTTTTTTTGTAACAACTCAGCTCTGCTGTTGTAGCTTGTAGGGAGCCACAGACAGTGTAATGGATGTGGCTGTGTTTCTAATAAAACTTTACCAAAACGGGAAGTAGGCAAGATTTGGCCCACTGGGCTTCGTGCTGGTTGTGGACGATGCACATTTTCACTTCTCTTAGGGGTTGCTAAATCACTGCCCAAGTAATGATTGTAGCTGTGCTCTGAGAGTGCTTCCCATGCTTGAGGGTGGCCATGTCCCTGTGCTGTCCTTGGTGGGTTTAATGAAGGTCTCCTGTCCCTTTGCAGAGCTGCATGCTTCTGGGAGGCCGGAAGACCACGGACATCCCTTTGGAGGGTTACCTGTTGTCTCCGATCCAGAGGATCTGCAAGTACCCGCTCCTCCTTAAGGTGAGACTTTCCCATATTTGAAGTGACAGAAAACCCATTGGCTTCAGCAGAAAATAAAATTTGTTAGTTTCAGTATCTGAGAAGTCTGGCATCAGCGTCAGCTTTGGGCTGGGCTGGATTTAAACCAGGACCTTGCCTCTTTCTCTCTTGTTCACTCTGCTTTCCACTGTTCAGGCTTATTTTCAGTGTGGCAGCAGGTGGCTATGGTTCTCCTGGCCTCACAACCTCTCAAGTTTAAGGTCAGTGGGAAAGAGTGAACCTCTCTACTAAGAGCTGAGGAAAATCCTGAGATTCATCCTGGCTTTGACCATCTGCAGCCAGGGGAAGGTCATATGCCAAATGGTTTGAGCCTGAGTCATGTGCTCTGACCCAGACCAATTACATGAAACCTTTGCATGTATCAGTCCTCCAATCAGCATAGACCCACACTTTACCTCTGAACCAATCACCTGTGCTTTACCCCTGAACCAGTCACTATTGCTGTGCTCTGATTAGCTGAGACATGGTCCTACACTCCACTCTGATCCAATGACAGTGAGTAGGGCAGTGTTGTGTTGTGATTGGCTGATACCTGTGTCAGGTGCTCCACTCCTGAACCAATCATTCTGAGTAAGAGAATTCTAATTGACTCAGACTTGGGTCATGTGCTCCAACCTTAAACCAGTCACTGGGTCCCACAGGCCATGAGTGAGGACAGATGAACCCCACCTGACCAAAGTCTGAGCTGTTTGTGGAAGGCAGGGTGAGGACAGGCATAGGCACTAGCTGGGCAAATGCAGCCATCCATACACCTGCTGTTTCCTTCCCTGCTGCCAGCCCTGGCTTTTTCTTGGATGGGCAAAGCAGGGAAGATTTGCTGCTTATGTGGGGATGGAGAAGGCTTGATTCTAGGCTTCAGACTAGCTGCTGGATAGATCCCGAGCCTAGGGGTTGGCTCTTCCACCTTCCACTGCTCTCAGCCCAGGGTGTCAACCTTGGAAATGGTTGAACAAAACGGCTGTTGACCAGAGCCTGTCCTGGCTCTGTCCTGAAGGCAGCTGTGTCCCGGGTTCCCTGCGGGGGCGTTAATTTGGCTGGTGGGGCCTCATTTGCGCACCTGCTTACAGGGGCCTATATATTTTTGCTTCATGAACTGGATGGGAAGGGAGAGGGAAAGGGCACCAGGACATTCTTCATCTTGGTTTTCTGCTGGAGAAGGTGGGTGATGCTGGAGCCTCTGAGCTGGGCCAGACCCTGGGGCCATCAGCTCTGCCCACGAACACAGGCCTTCACTCTGCGCAGCTGTGGGGGTGGGACCCAGCTCTCCTGTGCCTCCTCTGCCCCGCTCCTGCTGTTGATCTGTCTCAGCAATCTTGAAAGGAACTTCAGCGCTTGTTCTTACCATGGCTTTGATCCCTAAACATGTCTTGGAAATGCTGTAGCTCAGGTCTTCACCTGGGTATGGAAGAAGCTTTGGGTGAAACTTGTAAACTGGTAGCCTGTGGACCAAATCTGGCCTGCAGATGTGCTTCGTTTCATTTGTGTGGTGTGTCTTTCAAACTTGAGTTAGTTGCCAGCATTCAGAGGAGGTGTACTGTAGTGGTTAGACATGGGATTGGCAAAACTGTGGCCTCTGGGCCAAATACAGCCCATGGCCTGTTTTTGTACAGCCTCTGAGCTAAGAATGGTGTTTACTCTTTTTAAAAAACGGTTGTTCAAACAAACAAACAAAGCCCCAGAAGAATATGTAGCAGAGTGGACGTGGCCAGCAGGGCCTAAAATATTTACCATCTGGCCCTTTATAGCAAAAATGTGCTGACCCCTGGGTAAGAGCCAGGCGTTGCAGCCATAAGCAGTCTGGGTTTGAATTTCTCTGTCATTTATGGGCTGTGTGACCTTGGGCAAGTCACTGTACTTCCCTGTGCCTCAGTTTCTCATTGAAACATAGGCTTACTGTTAATGGTATTTATGGGGTTGTTACGACGAGTGAGCATGGACTTAGCCCTAACAGCGACTAAACAAGGTAGGCACTGTGATTAGTCCCATTTTGGAGATGGGGCAACTGAGGCATAGGGAAAGGAACACATAGTAGATAAGCAGTAGAACCACCATTAGAACCCGGGCACTCTGGTTCCAGAGGACAACCCCTAACCACATGGCTGTGCTGCCTGTTGAGAAGCATTTTGGGGAGTTAAACTGCCAGTGCTTGGTCGCCAGCGATGTTGCCCTTCTCAGTTCCCTAAGTGGGGTCTAAGGTTGGCGGCCCTGTGTTTTGTGGCTGATCTGCTTCTCCTCCGGGTTTCAAAACCTTGAACATCTGACCCATGAGAAGAACCAGCAGCCATAGCCCAGAGCTGAACTGAGGTTTAATTTCTAGATCTTTCGTAAGTCTGGGTTCCAGCAGGCACTTGGACCTGCAGCTTCCGTGACATGTTTTAACAGACAATGGGGCTGGACCTGTGTGTATGGTGGACTCTAAGCTTGACGTGAGGCCCAGGCATTTCTGAGGCCTGTTCCCATTTCCACAGGGGCCAGAGTTTGGTTTGGTGGGATTCCTGGGCTCTGGATTCCCAGGAGAACAGAACCGCCCAGCGACCCATGGAGGAAATGGCCTGCAGAAAATGGCGAGGGGGTGGCCACGGTTCACTCACCTGACCAGATGGCTGTTGATACTGCCCACTTGCGCTCTAGCTGTGTTTATTGGGTAGGAGATTGGGGAGGCTTTTCGGGAGAGAGCAAGCCGGGCCTTAGACTCCCGTGGGGCCATGCCTTGCTCCCTGTCTGACAGAATTGCTCAGTGTGCCCGGCCTTTGGCACCCAGAGCAGGAACATTTGCATCAGCAAACACCCGGGCCTGAGGGGAACTCTGCCCCCTCCACCTCCGGAGTTCCTCCTTTCTGTCACATTTTCCAGTGGATTTTCAAAGATGATCCCATGAACTTGAAGCAGCTGAGCTCAAACCCCCAGCCCACCCCCTCTGAGGGTGGGCCGCCCCCGCGGCCCTCTGAGCTCCCTTGTTTGAGCTGAGCTCCCACTCGGCGTGGGCACACAAGGTCAAGGAGCCTGGGTAGGAAGAGGGAAGAGGTGAGAATGAAAGCCTTTTTGGGAACAGCCCCCAAAAGCTGAACTTGAACATTGCCTATGAATAGCCGAAACAGTCTATCTCGACTCTTTGGCCCAGGCCCGGGATAGACATTTGGCATTTCAGGCTTTGTTGAGTTTTCCATTCACGTTGCCAGGGAAATGATTCAGGTTTAGGGAGATGCCCCTGGTGCACAGCTGGCAGGTGCCGGGTCGGGGACCCGACCATCACTGATCTTCTCACTTTTTTCCTGGTGATGCACACATCTGTGTCCCTGCTTGCTTTCCACAGCTGTGAAGAAGACAGACCCAGGCTCTCCCGCTTGGAGCTTCCAGTCTTGGGCTGGGCCCCGTGGGGGCTTGGTGTGTGCAGTGGGGGCAGGGACCATCCTGGGGCTGACTGCAGGGGACACATCCTGTCCCAGGGCAGCTGCCACCTTTGCCCCCAGCTCTCTGGCCACTTCATCTTGGTCTCCACTGTTGCTTCCTCATCTCCGGGACCTCTGAGGAGAGATGGGCCCTGGGCTTAGTCCTTTGGTCTTTCTGCATCTAGACTTGTTCCTGTGGTGGCCTCATTTACTCTGTAGCCCTTTTTAAAAACAAAGTATACTCTGGCTGGGTGTGGTGGCTCATGCCTTTAATCCCAGCACTTTGGGAGGCTGAGGCAGGTGGATCCTGAGGTCAGGAGTTCAAGACCAGCCTGACCAACATGATGAAAACCCATCTCTACTAATGCAAAAATTAGCCGGGCGTGGTAGTGGGCACCTATAATCCCAGCTACTCAGGAGGCTGAGGCAGGAGAATCACTTGAACCCAGGAGATGGTGGTTGCAGTGAGCTGAGACCACACCATTGCACTCCAGCCTGGGCAACAGAGTGAGACTCCATCTCAAAAAAAAAAGAAAAGAAAAAGAAAAAAAAGTATACTCAAGGGTTGTGCAACCATTACCACAATAATTTTAGAACATTTTTGTCACCCACCAAAGAAACCCCAGACCTATAAACACTCACTTCCCATCTGCTCCAGCTCCCACACCCAAAGACCACTGGTCTACTTTCTGCCTTCGTCAGTTCTCCTATTCTGGAGATTTCCTACAAGTGGTGGAATCACACAGTGCTTGTCTTTCGTGCCCGGCTTGCTTCACTTAGGCTCATGTCCTCCAGGCTTGTCCACTTTGGAGCGTGTGTCGGTGCCTCCTTCCTTTTTGCGGCTGAATCATTTTCCATTGTGGGCTGCAACACGTTGTGTTTATCCACTCATTAGCTGATGGACATTTGGTCCATTTCCACTGTCTGGCTATTGTGAGTCATGTTGTTCTGAAGGTCCGTGTACAGGATTTGTGTGGACATTCCCATGGCCTTAAACTCCATCTCCACACAGATGACTTCAGCCAGGACCTCTCCCCTAGACTTTGGACTTGTCTTCCAGCCCATTCAGTTTCTGCATTTGAGGGTCCACCAGACATCTCTTACGGAGCATGCTCTAAACCAGATGCCGGGTTCACGCCTTTCGCCAGCCCCTCCATCCCCATCTCAGCAGATGGCCCTTTGTCCTTCTGGTTGCTCAGGCCAAACCTTGGGGTTATGTTTGGTGCCCCTCCTTCCCCACCCCCCATGTCTTGCCATGAGGAGGTCCTGTTGGCTCTGCTCTCAGACCCTGTCCAGAGTCCAGCTGCTTCCTAACACCTCCACTCCCCGCGTGCTGGGCCACTGCCACGGCCCCAGCGGGCCTCTTTGCCTCTGCGCTTGTCCTCTGCAGGCTGCTCTCAGCTCAGCAGCTAAACTGAAGTCAGTTCATGTCACTTCTTCCTGGACAACCCTCCCAGAGCTCTCTGCTCACTCCGAATAAGATCCAAGTTCTTTGCCATTGCCACTTGCAAGGTCCTACCCGATCTCACCTACGTTCCCCTCCGACCTTGTCTTCTTCTCTGCTGGGCCAGGCTTGCTTCCTGAAGTTCTGCAAACAGAACAAGCAGCTTTCTGCCTCAGGGCCTTTGCACCTGCTCTTTCTTCTGCTGGGACATTTTACCCCACTTCTCCTGAGACTCAATTCTCATCTTTGTCTGGCCTCTGCTGCTCGAGTGCCCCCCGTCTGAGGCCTTTTCTGGCCACCTCTGTGATAGAGGAGCTGCCTCTGCCATTCTCTGTCCCCTTTACCTGCTTTTATATTTCTTCATAGCACTGCTCGCTGGCTCCCGTTCGTCCTGGATGCTTGGTGTCCTGATTGATTTTGGGATGTCAGTTCCCCAAGGGCAGGGATTTGGGCCTGTTTTCCCAGTGCCTGGAATGGTGCCTGCACAGAGTAGATGCCCTGGTTACTTATTGAATGAGTGTGGAAAGGCCATCTCCATCTTGCCAACTGTTTGTGAATCCTATGTGAAAGTTACTAATGTCCAAGTATTAGCTTGATTCAGAACTTGTTAAATATTGTGGGTCTCAGCAGGGCACATCCTGACCTGTTTGGAACAGCTGCTCTAGTGGGGTTGTATCCAGGGATGTTTTTTTGCAGAGTGGCTGCTTGGGGTACAGCCTTGGATCTGTGCATGGCCTCTGGTGTCTCCTGCACCTCCCACGTCTGTCTGTGGGTGATGCAGCTGTCACCCAAGCACAGCACGAGGACCTTGCCATTTGGCTGTTACCTCTGTCTACTTGACTGGGAAGAATGTGGCTGATACTGAGGTCAGCGCTTCTGGGATGGACTGACTGAGGTCCATTGCCAGGGAGGTGTTGACCTTAATTCTTGGTGAAGGGGGACAGCTGGGAGTGATGTGTTTCCTGGAGCGTGGATGTATACTACTCATAGCTTTCCAAAGGATTTTAGATGGCATACGAGCAGACTTTATGTGGGATGGGTGGAGGGGGGAGGGGGGAAGCCAACATTAAAAACAGTGACTCACACAGTATAGAATACTACTGTCTTAGGAAACCCCTTTCCGTCTTCCTAGTGTCCTCCAAGAGAGAGCCACAGTTGGTGCTGCAGTGTTTAGGGTTCTTGAAGCCATTCATTCATTCACCACCTGTTTATTTAGAGCGACTATTATGTGTCAGGCACTGCTTGAGGTGCTAGAGGTACAAAGTGAACAAAAACAGCTTGAACCCCTGCCCCCTTGTAACTGACATTCTTCTTGGGGGAGATGAATGAGTAAGAAATGCGTATGCTTGTTTAGGTGGAATATTTGGGTGCTGTGGAAAAAATATATATCAGGCTCAGAGGATCAGTAAGGACCAGGAGTCACTCGGATTGCAGTTTTAGATAATGTGGTCAGCGAAGGCTGGACTGAGAAGGAAACATTTGAGCAAAGATCTGAAAGAGATGAAGGAGGGAGTCAAGCAGGTACCTCGGGGAAAATTGTTTCAGAGAGAACAGTCAGTGCGAAGGCCCTGGGCACGACTCTTCCTGATGTGTCCGGGGAACAGTGAGGAGGCCAGAGTAGCTGGAGAGGAGAGGATAGGGTGAGAGCAAGGGAGTAAGGTCAGAGAGGTAATGGAGCCAGGTCAGGTATGGCCTTGTGGACCATTGTGGGGTCTTAATTTTCCATCTGAGTGAGGTGGAAACCACAGGAAGGTTTTGAACATGGGAGGAACAGGATCTGCCTTAGTTCTAATGGGATCCCTCTGGCTGTGTGTGGAGGATGGACCGTAGGGTGGTTACAGTGGAGTCAGGGAATGCTTGACTTCAGTGGTTCGGGTAGGAGATATCTGGACCTGGTGGTGGCAGCGGAGGTGGATGCATTTCATGAGAGTTGCCTTTTCACATCCTTTGTCCATCTTCTATTGGACAGTTGTTCTTTTGATTTCCCAGAGTCCTTCTATTTATTCTGGATGCTTTGGGTTCTCTCTTTGAGTTTTCATCTGACTGATGCTATGCAGTGAGCTCCCCATCTGCTAGGGATCGGGCATTGTCACTGTCTTGCCAGGAAAGCACAGGAAGTCAGAGATCTCTTCGCTATAGCCCCCTCTGCCCTGACTCCATCCTCCCCCAACCACAGTGCCCACCCCTTCATCCTGTCTCTCGAGCCAAGCACCGACACCTTGCCCACAGCTGCCCCAGAGCCTCAACCTGCACAAGCCTCTGCTCAGACTCTTTCCTGTGTGGTGAGCACTAACCTCGGGACACCCCTTGTTGGGGGGGGTCCTGCTGTCACCCCTTCCTTTCAAAGCCGTGCTTAGATGCCCCATCTTCAAAGGAGCCTTCCCAGGTCACCCTTTGTGGGGTCCAGCCTGCATTCTACTTTCCCCTACACTGTTTGTAGTTAAGAGTGAATTCAGAAATCCACCTCCACCTCTTCTTAGCTGTGTGACCAAGAGCAAGTTGATGAACCTCTCTGTGTCTCCATTTTCCCATCTGTAAAATGGGCATGGTAGTTACCTCCCAGGCTTGCTGTGAAGATCAGATGAGACAGTGCATGAGAAGACTCGGGAAATCATTTTGCATGTTACTGAGTAAATGGTCATGCTTGTGAAATGTCGGCGACTCGAATACTGTACTGATTTTTATGTTTATCAATCCTAGCTCCTGCCCTTATTAGCATTGCCTCTTTGAAATCTGACTTAAACTCTGTGTGCCTCAGTTTTCTCCTGTGAAATAGTGCCCTGGTTATTGGTTATTATCAAGATCAAATGAAAAATACCTGTAAAATGCTTAGAAGTGCTTAATATTAGCTATTTTTATTGTCTCAGCATCTATATTTTCCAATATTAACATAACTACATTAAGTTTCTTTTGGCTGGTGTTTTTCTGAAATACCTTGTTTCTCCTTTGTGGTTGACCTATCTGATGCCTTAGACTTTAGGTGCTTTTTTTGTTAACTCCATGGAGTTCAATTTAAAATCTGATCTGATAATATCTTCTGACAGGAGAGTTTAGTCCACTTATATTTATTGTTGATATATTTGAACTTGGCTCTACCATCTTTCTTTTTGATTTCTATTGATCCTCTTTTTCTTGATGTTTTTGTCTCTTTCCGTGTTTTATTTTGGAGTTTTAGTTTTTTTTGTGACTTAGTTGCTCTTTTTCCTTTATTCCTTTTATTTTTTTAAATTTTTGCTTTCACTAAAGTGGAATTTAAAACTATTATCATCATCACCACCACCATCAGTCACTACCATATCTCGCAGTTTTTTTTTTTTTTTTTTTTTTTTTGAGACAGAGTCTTGTTCTGTCGCCAGGTGCCAGGCTGGAGTGCAGTGGCGCAATCTCGGCTCACTGCAATCTCCGCCTCCTGCGTTCAAGCAGTTCTTCTGCCTCAGCCTCCCGAGTAGCTGGGACTACAGGCGCGCGCCACCACGTCCAGCTAATTTTTGTATTTTTTAGTAGAGACAGGGTTTCACTATGTTGGCCAGGATGGTCTTGATCTCTTGACCTCGTGATCCACCCGCCTCTAACCGTCTCTTGCAGTTTTACCCTCTTCTCTAGAGAAATGCCTGTGCAGAGCCTGGAAGTGGGGCAAGAGGTGTGGGACTGCACGGCTAGCCATGCTGGGGCCTCTTTGAAAGGTTGGACATAGAGCTCCTGAGTGTCAGAACCTGGAGGGTCAGTAGAGACCTACCAACCTAGGGTCACAAACACAGACACCTGCAGGGCAGGTGCAGTAAATGAGTAGCTGGGTTGTAACTTAGCAAGGTGGATGAGAACTGTGGCAGACTAGAGAGCACGTGTCCCTCGTAAGGGTGCAGCCACCACTCAGCCAAGCCAGCTGTTACAACGCAAGCCCAGGGTGGCCAGAGCTTCTGCTTTGCTGACAGAGGCTGGGGATAACATTTAGCTTAATCTGATCACTACCTTGCATAGCCAGGAGGCGTAGGCACAGAAATGGGAGGCAACTCGTCCAAGGTGACACAGCACATCCTCATCAAAGCGAGAACATGAACTTCCTGATAGGAGCCCTCTTCCTGCTCTACCCACTTTACCTCTCTGAGTAGAAGAAAGGCATTTTTAAAACCCACGAGGATTATTTCTTTTGTCCTACTAATTGCTAATTGGTGGGACTACAGTTTTCCTAGACATGCAGCAGAGGCTGAAATTGTTAAACTTAGAAATGTATTTGTGTGAAATCTGCATGTGATTTGCATGCATGGAGGGTGTTTGTGGATTTTCTGCTATGCTGGGCAGCTTTTCACTTCGGGGTTTTCTTGGACTTCCAGATGTTTTTCGCTTCTTGTTTTCTTTTCCTTTTTTTCTTTTAAGTGGTGGTGGGTGTCCTTAGCACCTCTTCATTTGCATTCTGTTGTCACCCTATGTATGGCCGCAAGGGACTTTAGCACTGTGGGTACAGGAGCTTGCCAGGGGCACAGGAGCACTGTGGGCTCTGTGGGCACAGGAGCACTGTGGGCTCTGTGGGCACAGGAGCACTGTGGGCTCTGTGGGCACAGGAGCACTGTGGGCTCTGTGGGCACAGGAGCACTGTGGGCTCTGTGGGCACAGGAGCACTGTGGGCTCTGTGGGCACAGGAGCACTGTGGGCACAGGAGCATGCCAGGCTTCCTGAGCTTAGGTGGTGGAGCCTTTGGCAGGCCTGTGTGAGTGGCGGCAAGTCACTGAGTGCAGGATCAGCCCCTTCCTGGAGTTGGCTGAGGTGTCCCCAGAAAGTGGTTGTTGTCCTGCTTGACCCAGACACCGTTGGTGACACCACCCCCTCTCTCCATGGGATGCCTGTTTCTCTTAGTGGAGAGGACAGTATGGCTTTCCAATCTCCATGTCTCTTTCTAAGCCCTCACCAACCCCAGGTCACAGGGAATGGTGGGTATTGTCACATCTTCCAGTGACAGTCGAAGCTTTGTTTTCACACTGTGGGTTTATGGATTCTTCTTACGATTTCGCTTGCCAGTAACTGAAAACCTATTTTATTGTTTTTATGACCTTGTTAATTAAACTTGCTTTTAAAAAAAGAATAGAAAACCCAGAAAAGACCGAAGGTAGGTCTGACTTCAGGCATAGATGCATCCAGGGCTCAGGTGATACTGTCCTAACTCTGTCTCTCCACATCCTGCTCTGTTTCTCTGAGTGCCAGCCTTGTGCCCAGGAGGCTGCTTTCTCATGGTGGCATCATTGGTCACCAGCAGCCTCAGGCCTGTGTGTGACCAGCACAGTCACCCAGGGAGAGGAGAGCATACCTTTCCTGGCGTTCTTATAGGAAGTCCCAGTCCGCGGCCTACTGGCTCAGCGTGGGTCCCACACTCTCCTTGTGTGGCTGGGAGGCTGGATGGTCAGGCTTTAGTCACATATCCACACCGGGAGCTGGCTGGGATGGCCTCTCCTGGACTCTATGACCCAGGAGAGGAGCAGGTGGAAGCGGCAGGAAGCAGCTCTTCCTCTTCTCTCCCTGCCACCACCTCTTCCTCTGAGCCCTTTGTTCTTCCCCTAGTCCTCTCCTGGGCCTTGGGCGAGGCTGAGTGAGCCAGGAGGAGCTGGCCCCAGCCACGTTCATTTGTTGCCCTGGAGTTTAAGGCCCTGTGCCTCAGGCTGCCTCTTATGGCCCTGCTGAGGGCAGGGTACACACTTTTGGGGACACGAAGGCACTGCTCAGAGCGGGCACCTGTGGGCATCCTTTGAGTAAATGTGATTGCAGGGACAAGAGGGAGGTGAGGCATCTCACGGAAGCCCCAGCTCCTCCGCGCCGACATCCTCTCTTCTAGGAAGGCTTTGCCTGAGGCCCCACTCGTGAAACCACACGGGGCTGGGCGGCGGATGCTGGGGAAGGCCACCCAGCCTGGGTCCTGGAGGGGCTTCTGCTGCTGGTTTGCAGGGTGGCCCTTGCACACCCCTCCCTTCCATTCTCTCAAGTTTTATAAAGGATCCCCAGGGCCTGCCCTGCTCAGACATTGCGTGTTCTAAGAGTCTGATTTGGGGGTGTTCATTTCCAGCTATAACTATTTCTAGATGGGCCTGTAGATGTGGTTGGCATCTGCCAAGCTCCACTTTCTGTCTCTGTGGCCTTGGGCAGAGGCCTTTAACTGCTCTGTGCCTCAGTTTCCTCATATATAGAGTGGGGATGATAATAGTACCTACCTCACTGGAATGATTCGAGGATGAAATGACTTAATGCACTTGAGTTTAGAGTGCTGCTTGGTGCACAGAAAGTACTGAATAGATGCTAGCTATTGTGATGAACTTGACTTCTTCTTTTACTATTATTCCTGCTATACAGAAGTAATAAGAAATAGCCACTATGACTACAGAAATAATGATGATGATGGTAAATATTGTGTCCTTACTGGGTACCAAGACTTTTACATTCATCACTCCATTGGGTCCTTGCATTAGCCTTAGGAGGTGACTCCTCCCCTCTTTCATAGATGTGCAAACTTGGCTTTAGAGAGGTGAGGTCACCTGTGCAAGGTCACACAGCTGAGAAGTGGTGGAGGCGTGGCGGAGACCATGCCTCCCTTCTCCTAAGACCCATTCTCTTGACCACAGGGCTTCCTAGTTTCATGATCTGAGACTGGGTTTGAGCTAGAATAAGGCATTAGTGGGCCTGAATCTATCATTGATGCCTCTAGTGATGAGGAACTCACTACCTTACAAGGTAGCCCCTTCTCTTGTGAGAAAGCTCCAAATGGTGTAAGAATGGATTAATTTAATCAAACAGTGGATGTCTGCATTGGTCGCATTGGACTCCTTGAGGTTCTGCAGATCCGTTGGGCTTCTTCGTCATGTAGTTCACCCAAGATGCTTAGCAAGCACCTCCTGGGTTCCTTCCAGAAACACTCTTCTCTGGGCCAAGCCCTGTAAGGTCATGTATCTGTTTCACTTTGGATATGAATTCCAGGGTTTTTAGTACAATAGTATGTCTCCTTTGAACCTGACTCTCTTCTAACTTATTAGGACAGTCTGTTCAGTTCTGAATTGGGCAGGAGCCTCCTCATCTTCCTCCTTTTGCAGGTGAGACTTTTGTTAGTATCGCTTAAGCTCTCATTAACTTTGAAGATACCCACATTTTATGCCTGTCTGAGACTAACTGGGACATCTTCGAGATTCCAAATCTGTGTACTCTCTCCGACTTTGTGAAATAATAGGAACTTTTTCAAATAAGAGATGGAAAAACTAGCCCAAGCCGACTTATACAGCATATATATGTTAAAAATAAATAGGCTTACATAATTGAAAAGCCATGGATAGATGGCTTCAGGTATGGCTGGATCATGGTGTTGCAAGGGAATTGCCAGACTGTTTTCCTAAGCTGCTGCACCATTTTCTATTTTTACCAGCAATGTAGGAGGGTTCTAATTTCTTCATATCCCCAGCAACCCTTGTTACTCATTTTTGGATTATAGCTATTTCACTAGATGTGAAGTGGTATCTCATTTTGGTTTTGTTTTGCATTTTCCCAAATGATGTTGAACATCTTTCCATCTGCTTATCAGACTTTTGTTTATCTTCTTTGGAGAAATGTCTATTCAAGTCTTATGCCTGTTTTTTAATGCTGTTATTCATCTTTTTGTGGTTAAGTTGTAAAGGTTCTTTATGTATTCTGGGTACAAGTTCCTCATCAGATGTATAATTGATACTATTTTTCTACATTATGCAGATTGTCTTTTCCCTTCCTTTTAAATTTTATTTATTTTCACTTTCTTGATAGTGTCATTTGAATTACAGAAGTTTCAAATCGTGATGAAATTCACTTTATTTTTTTTTTAGTTGCTTGTGCATTTGGTCATAGCTAAGAGCACTTCTCTTAACCTAAGGCCACAAGGAGTTACTCCTGTGTTTTCTCTGACAATCTGATAGTTTCAGCTTTTACATTTAGGTCCGTGATCCATTTTGAGTCCATTTTTGTGTGTGGTGTGAGGAGGGGCCAGCCTCATTTTGTTGCACGTGGATATTCAGTTGCATCGTTTATTGAAAAGATGGTTCTTTCCTCCATTTAACTGCCTTGGCATCCTTGTGGAAAATTAACTGACCATAAATGTAGGGATTTATTTCTGGACTCCCAATTTTATTTTGATATAGATTGATTTTCACTTTTGATTTTCTTTTCTTTTTATTAAATTTTGATACATGCGCAGAGTGTGCAGGTTTGTTACATAGGTGTAAATGTGTCATGGTGGTTTGCTGCACCTATCAACCCATCTCTTTTTAAAAGAGATAATAGAGATAGGATCTTGTTCTGTCACTCAGGCTGGAGTGCAGTAGCACGATTATAGCTCATTGTAACTGAGAACTCCTGGGCCCAAGTGATCCTCCCACCTCAGCATCCCGAAAGCTGGAACTACAGGTGCACACCACTGTGCCCAGCTAAGTTTAAAAATTTTTTGGTAAAGATGGTGGTCTTTCTGTGTTGCCCAGGCTAGTCTTGAACTGCTGGCCACTGGCTGCACTGTTTTCCATTGATTTCTAGGCCTGTCTTTATATAGTACTGTGTTGCCTCTTTTTTTAAGATGGACTTTTACTCTGTCGCCCAGGCTGGAGTACAGGGGCACGATCTTGGCTCACTGCAACCTCTGCCTCCGGAATCAAGTGATTCTCCTGCCTCAGCCTCCCAAGGAGCTGGGATTACAGGTGTGCACTGCTATGCCTGGCTAAGTTTTGTATTTTTAGTAGAGACGGGTTTTTGCCATGTTGGCCAGGCTGCTCTCGAACTCCTGACCTCAGGTGAACCGCTCACCTTGGCCTCCCAAAGTGCTGAGGTTACAGGCATGAGCCACTGTGCCTGGCCTGCTTTACTTTTTAATTTTTTTTTTAGATGGAGTCTCGCTCTGTCACCCAGGCTGGAGTGTAGTGGCACGATCTTGGCTCACTGCAACCTCTACCTCCCAGGTTCTGAGCAGTTCTCCTGCCTCAGTCTCCTGAGTAGCTGGGAGTATAGGTGTATGCCACCATGCCCGGCTAATTTTTATATTTTTAGTAGAGATGGGGTTTCCTCATGCTGGTCAGGCTGGTCTTGAACTTCTGACCTCGTGATCCACCTGCCTCAGCCTCCCAAAGTGCTGGGATTACAGGAGTTAGCCACTGCGCTTGGCCATTACTTCTTAAGATCTTGAGAAGGAGTATGCCAGGAGAGGAAACAGCAAGTCCAAAGGCCTGGAGGCAGGAATGGGCCCTCATTTTTTGGAGCTCAACAGAGTGGAGCCAGCACGCCCCTGTGAACCAAGACATCAGAGCCAACACTTCCCCTGTGGTTTTGGTCCAGCCATGAGGTTGGCCATGTCTTGCTTGGTTTCAATTCCCTACCCCTTGCACTGACCTAGGGCAGAAATAGAGGCAGCCAGATAGAAAAGGGAAACAGCCTTTTTTCACTTTTACTAACTACTGGGTGTTGGCATCCCCACAGGGAACCATTGGAGGAGGATCACTGAGAGTCCAACTTCCAGGGTTTGGGAGGAGCAGATATGGCAGCAGTGCCCATCAGAGGGGTGCCATGGGCCCATCAGGTTTTAGTTTCAAGAATAAAATTGGTGAGGGCTTCCTGTTTGTCGGGGGAGGTGGGAAGAGGCCCAGGGACTCAGGCTGGATAATCACAGAATAGTGATTCAGAAATGTGAGCTCTGGAGCTGGACCTTGTAGCTGCTTAGCTGTCTGTGACCTTGGGCAAGTGATTTTGCCTATTTGTGAGCCTCACCTTCCTCATCTGTCAAGTGGGGATAGTAAAAGCACCTGTCTGCTGGGGCCATTGGGAGGCAAAGTAATTTCACTGATGGACAAGCTAAACAGAGCCAGCAGAAGGAAGAACATATTTTCGTGGTGAATTTATCCCATGGTGAATTTATACCACAACATGGTGGGGTCTCTTTTGTAATAGGACATGGTTTAGCTATAGTGACAGAGCTCTGAAACAAGAGTGGCTTAAACAACGTCTAAGCTTATTTCTGTCAAGGCAGTCCCGGGCAGCATGGTGGTTCCATGCTGACAGCATCAATTTCTGCCAGCACTGGGGTGTGGTCCTCAGCACCAGGGTTTCAGGTGCTCACACCATGCCCACATTCCAGCCAAGGAAGAGGGAAAGGAGAAGGGAAACTGCACCCAGCCCTTCTGCTCATGCCCCATTCACCAGAACCTAGTGTCTATGGTGGACTGGGACTGTGTTCTTTAGTCCAGATGCCCTCATGCTTAGCTGAGAATCAGTTCTGTTGCTTTTGACAAAGGGTCAGCAAACTTTTCCATTAAAGGACCAGATAGTAAATATTTTAGACTTTGGGGTCTATACAGTCTGTCATTGTACTGTAAAAGCAACCACTGACAATACGTAAATAAATGAGGATGCTGGGTTCCAATAAAACTTTTTTTTGTTTTTGAGATGGAGTCTTGCTCTGTTGTCCAGGCTGAGTGCAGTGGTGTGATCTTGGCTTACTGCAACCTCCGCCTCCTGGGTTCAAGCGATTCTCCAGCCTCAGCCTCCCGAGTAGCTGGGATTACAGATGGCTCCCACCACACCAGGCTAATTTTTTATATTTTTAGTTAGAGACAGGGTTTCACCATGTTGGCCAGGCTGGTCTTGAACTCCTGACCTTGTGATCTGCCCACCTTGGCCTCTCAGAGTGCTGGGATTACAGGTATGAGCCACCGTGCCTGGCCCCAATAAAACTTCTTTTTACAAAAATAGTTGATGGGTTGGATTTGGTCCTCAGAGTGTCACTTGATCCTGCTTCGGACAAAGGGGATGATGATGGGTAGGACCTGGGGTAGGGGTCTCACTAACTGGCAGCCTCTGTCTCTGCCCACCGGGAGCTGACTGGCCACATTCACTCCCTGGCTTTGACTGGCCTCACAAAGGTTTAGATGCCCAAAACCACTTTAGGGAACCTGGGACTGGAGTAACTTTGCTGAATCGAATGGAATTACTGAATATGGTCATAAAATCATGGTCTTCTGTTGTAACTTTGTGGACATACCTACAAGCAGGCCGATGGCTCCAGGAGGGCTTGGGGGAGTGTCTGCTGTCATCTGTGCACAACAGAGAGCCCAGCATGGGACCATGACACTGAAGGCCTTGCTGAGTGGATGCACCTGTGCATGGAGTGAGCTTCTGGCTCCACACCACCCTCTGCTCTTGCCTGGATGTTGGTAGTAGGCATAGCTGGTCTTCCTACTTTATATTCATTCCACATTCCGTCCCACGCATCCTCCTGTCAGCAGCCAGGGAGGTCCTTTAAAGGGTGAGAGGATGGGTCAGGCCTCTGCTCATACCCTCATCACCTCCCCATGCTCTTGAGAGGAAACGTAAAACACCCCACTGCAGCCTGACGTGATCTGGCCTTGGCATGCTTGTCTGAATCCGTGCTCCAACCCTCTCTTGCTTGCTTTGCTGCAGTCCCGCTGGCCTCCCTGCTGCTTCTCACTGCCTCAGGGCTTTGCACGTGCTCTCCTCCTTCCTGGAGTGCTATTCCCACAGATGCATTGCAGCCCATGCCCTCACCAAGCTTCGCTCACAAGCCTGCTCTGCATAGAGACCTTCTCAGACCACGGCACTTCCCTCACTCACTGCCCCTTTAATTCGCATAAATTATATATTTATTTGGGAAGAAAGTATTCATACTTAACTGTCTGAAAGGTTGTAAATAGTATGGGGATTTAGAGTATAAACTCTGTGGAGTCAGACTGGGTGGGCTCAGATCTGCTGTGTGACCTTGGACAAACGGCCCGACCTCTCTGTGCCTCAGGTCTTGCATCTGTCAAATGAGAATAACGGTGCCTACCTAATAGGGTTGATGTGAGGATCAAATGAGCTTGACAGGAGCATGAGGGCTCACTGAGTATTAGCTGTTGTTACTCTTGGTAGTGGTAATAGTCATGACCTTGTTGACCGGTCTTGTCTTGCCCATGAGCTCCCAGAGGACTGTCTTGTTCTCTGCCCAGCCTCCATGGCTCAGGCTCACACCAGTTGTTCAGCCAGTATTTGCTGAGTGAAGAAAGAGTCAAAATATAACCCCCATTAGGAGAACTGGCCCTGGGTGCCCTGCCTGCCTTCATGTTGCTTCCTCCTGAAGGTTTCCAGGCTTGCTTCTCCTCTGGTTGATCACCAGCGTTTTCAGCACATGGCGCTGCTGTCTGGGCCTCTCTCAAGCCCTCAGGGAAGTACCTTTCCAGCCTCGTTGCTGGGGCCTCCAGAGGAAGAGCACGACTTCATCTCCCTTCTTTTGCATCCTTTGGGCACATTGTCTGGGTGCATGGCAAGAGCTCAGCCGAGTTCCAGGGGCCTGATGTTGCAGACCAGCTGGGCCTTGGGACTCTTAGGGCCTGGTCATCAGAAGAGACGACATATGTTTTCGGGCAGAATGGAAGTGGCGGGAATGGAGAAGGGATGTGTTTGGAGTTGGTTTTCTCCAGGGAGTGCACAGAACACCACACCGTGTTGTGGCAAATTGCTGCTCACAGTTGCAGCTAGCATGCGTTGTCATATGGCAATGAGAATGCCAATTGCTTGCATATATTGAGCGCTTGCTGTATATGCACTTATGCTTTTCCTACAGTACCTCATTTATCCCTCGCCATAACCATGAGCAGTGCCAGACAGCCTGGGTTCAAATCCCAGTTCCTCCTTGTACTTTGAGGCCTTAGGCTTTCTTGCTGTGCCTCAGTCTCCTCATCTGTTAAATGGGCTAATAACAGAATTTACCTTCAAAACATGGAGCGAAGGCTCAGTAGACATTAATTGCTGCCATTGACATTAATTGCTGCCATCGTCATCATCCTCATCACAGGTTTGCAGCTGATGAAACCAAAGCCCAAGGTCACCCAGACAGTGAGGGGCAGAGTCAGCCCTTGAACTGACATTTGTGCTCATAGCTCTCACGCAAGAGTGTCACATATGTGGGGACCTTATCTGGATCATTGAGGAGCAGGGAGATAGGGCATAGGGAAGAGACTGGAGCTGTTAGGCATGTGGGTCAGATGATTAAAAGAAACTTATCTCTGCTGGCACAGTTCAGGATGAAAGGCTGGTGGGGCGGTTGGGTGATTTGGGTAATTTGGTCTGAAAATCTTCCCTGATATCCTAAGTCCCGGCTAATCCCTTCCTCCTCAGTTCCTCTCCTATCACACTTAGTGGCCAGAATCTTTTGATGAAGACCAGCCTGGCTTTTGCAGTGTCCCAGCCTGTGCCTGAGTTGAGGGGTGAGCTGGCAGTGGGAAACGGTCGGGGCAGGGGGCTTCTCATGGATTAAGAACCATTTTACATGCCCTGTCCCATATCCATGTGAAGGTGGGGCAATTTTTATGACTATCCTACAGATTAGAAAACCGGGCCTGGGGAGGGGCAGTGTTGGGGCCACCTCTGTGACCGCCGATCTCTCTGTTTTTCTCTCCCTTATTTGCTCCACCACAGACACACTGCCTCCTCCTGTTCCTCATTGCACAGCAGACATGCGCCCGCCCAGACCCTTTGTGCAGCAGTGCCCCCCGCCTGGCAGGCTCTCCCCTTGGGTTTTTGCAGGGCTCCCTCTCTGGCTCTATGCAGGGTCTCTGCTCAGACATCACCTCCGTGTAGAGGCCTCCCCTGATCTCCCTGTGTGAAACAACACTTCCTTCCCCCACATTCTGATTTGTCTTCCTGGTGTTCACCGCTGCTTGACATTGTATTCCATACCTGAGTTTTCTTTTCTTTGGCTCATCTCCTTTGCTAGAATGTAATGTCCACCAGGTGAGGAGTTTTTGTATGTTTTCTTGATAGTAACGTTCTCCCCAGACCCTGCAACACTGCCTGCAGTGGAGGACATGTTCAGGTGACACTTGTAGAATGAATGACTGACTGAATGAATGAGTGATGCCTCTCAGCCTCAGGTTGTATAGCCTGTATGTGTCAGAGCTTGCTTCAGCTCTGGCCTGGGCCTCCTCTGGATTGATGTCTTGCTTTCTTCTTCCCACCTCTATTCTACCCCAGGAGCTGGCCAAGAGGACTCCCGGCAAGCACCCAGACCACCCTGCGGTCCAGAGTGCCCTGCAGGCCATGAAGACCGTTTGCTCCAACATCAATGAGACCAAGCGGCAGATGGAGAAGCTGGAAGCTCTGGAGCAGCTGCAGTCCCACATCGAAGGCTGGGAGGTGTGTACAGGACAGGAGGGGACTTCCTGGACTGCAGGGGCCAGGAGGTGCACAGCTGCAGGCACGAACTGAGGCGCGGGCGCCGGGTTCAGTCTGCAGTGTTATTTTGTTTGGCTTACAGAGTGTTTGCAAAAGATCGCTTAATTATTTTTCAATTAAATCTAAATAAAAATCTGTATTTCAGGTTTCTCTTAAAAAATTGGTGACTCTGGGTACCTATATCCCATGGAAAGAGTCACTGGAGCCTTCAGTTTCCCTCAGTTTCCACTGTCCCCTGTCGTCTCCCCACCCATTCTCTTTCATGCGTTGCTTGGTATGTGTAGGCCTTTGAGCTGTTGATGCCAAGGTCAACGGTAGTGTTTTAGCGTCCACTCCAGGACAGAATTCTGGCTTTGACACTCCTTTGCTGGGTGACTTTAGGCAGATGTCGTAACTTCTCTGAACTTCAGTATCCTCATCTGTACCTGATACGTAGTAGGTACTCAGTAAATGGTAGCTATTGATATTACTATCATGATTATTAGGGGGTAGGATTCTTGAGATAATTGGATTGTACATAATTTATTTGTTTAAGCCCCCATGCCTTCCTTAGGTTATTAGACGTTTCCTGTGAATCTGTAGAAGGAAATGGGAAAATATGAATAAATGAAAAAATCAGTATCTGAGTAAACACAGCTGGAATGGGAGATTAAGACAGAAGATGAAAGGCTCTTGGACAGAGATTATTACCCGAATCATATGCCTTAGGCCCTTTGGATTTTCTGGCCTTTGGAGGCACTTGCCATATTTGGGATTTCTAGTTCTTTTCTTTGTGCTGGGGAATCCTAAATGTGAGGCTGTATTACTGTGAGGTTATAGGTTTGCTGCAGAGAGGAGAGGGGCTGTGTTCAGGGAGGGGGTTATGTGGATCGGCCAGTCCACCTGCCATGTCCCCTGCACTCCTTCTGCTGGGCCTTCCTGCCTTCCCTTTCTGCTGGGCTGGAGAGTGAAGAGCTCCATTTCCCAGCTTCTGTTTGGGATATGATTTGGGTCCGGCCACAATCAGATCCAGCTGCTTGAGATTTGGAAGGTGGGAGTTGGGTGGGGGCCACCCCCATGCTGTTTTTGCAGCAAAGCACAGTCATGGTCCTGTGTGGCTTTCCGTGGTGACATTCGGAGATGGCCTGGGTGCCAGCTTCCTGGGTGTTGGATGCATGACTTAGGCGTTCTTTTCTAATTGTTGGTGGGGTGGATCTGCAGTTGACAGTTGAGGCAACAACTACTGAACGCCTCGATGCCGCCTGAGCAGCCTTTTCCTGGAGCCTGAGTTGGGCAGGTGATATTCTGATTCTCCCTTCCCACCTGAGGCAGGGGCAGTGGCTCCCCTGTTGGGCCAGTTCTGCAGTGTGATTGGTTTCCTGGGGCCCTTGGCCTGGATTCCTGGCTGCTCTAGCCCCTTCAGTGAGTAAGTAAAGCCCCTCATTCCTTTTCGCTTAAAAAGTACGTGGCTTGGTGTCTCCTCTGGCGTGTCAGTTAGGATGCATCCTCTAAGACTCATCTCAGCCTTATGTCAGTGCTCTGATTTGGTCTCTTGTGATCCTTTTCTTTCCCTCATGCTTCCATGAGGGCAGAAACTCCAGGCATCATGTGTTCAAAACCGGAGGAGAAGGGGCATGGCCAGGGTAGTTAGTGGGGAGCCCTCTTCCCTGGTGGAGGAAAACCTTTTCTAGAAGCCCCACGCAGGTGTCCCCTTTTTATTGCATTGGCCAGAAATGGGTCACATGGCCACTTTTAACTTCAAGAGCAAATGGAAGTGACTCATTTAAACATCTGTCTCTTTGGGCTTTGAGTTTTCTGGAAGCCATGGTGAAAAGAGCAACACATATAAGTTACCTAATATTGTGAAAAAAGGAAGAAGCAGAGCAGTTCTTCTAGGAGATGGAGAATTTCCTGGCACTCAGTTGGAAAAGAAATTTCTCACATGGGCCCCTGAGGAGAGGGTATTGAGCAAGCTCCTTGGCAGCTGGAGCAGAAGTGATTTCCTTTTCTGTTAAGGGCCTAGGGAAATGGGAACCAAGGGTCTCTAAAACCCTTTCTGACCCTGAATGTGTACAATTTGAGAACTTGGTGGCCCTCAATGGCCAGTGTTTCTGAATGTAATAGGAAATAAAGTGACTTAAAATAAGAATTGCTGGCAGATATTTAGCACTGGTTACAAGCTTCCAACCCTACGAGAGAGATGCTATTATCCCCATTTTACAGATGAGGAAGCTAAGGCACAGGGACTTGATTTTGAAGCCCAGCCCTGTAACTTAACAGACTGCCCACCTCGGGTAAGTTTGTCCTGCCCGGGGGGCCTTATTTTCTCCTATTTGTTTAATTTTAGGGATAATATCTCTGAAATTATTTTTAGGTTTCTTTCTGAAGATAAAGTGCGGTATAGAATATGAATGTCCTTTGACAAATGTGAAATTGTTTTCCATGAAGTAAAAAGACGTTTTAAATACAGTTTGTTCCTCAAGGTGAAAAAGAGTACATTCTAGCTGGAAAAGATACTGTTTAGTAGTGGAGCTGCTTCCATGCTGTCTGTTAGCAGCCACAGTCTCTGACAGCATGACTTGGGGGTAGTTCATGGTTAATGACAGTGAGGGCACACCTTTATTTCAGATAGCCTTCTTGATCATTGCTCATCTTGCTTACTTGCTGATCTGATCTGATCTGATGGCTGTCATCTCTCTCTTGAAATATGTCTGACAAGGGGCTTGTTTTTGGAGCAAGGGGAGTCTTGTCTTGGCCGTTTCCTTGCTGTTTGCTTGAGGTTGTATCATTCATTAGTTTGATCTCCCATGTGTGTGTTTTTTACTCCCTGGTCCTTTGTAAGCCACTTTTCATTGTAAGACTGGTTTAGTTAAAACCAGGTAAGTTGCTGGGCACGGTGGCTCACGCCTGTAATCCCAGCACTTTGTGAGGCCGAGGCAGGTGGATCACCTGAGGTCGGGAGTTTGAGACCAGCCTGACCAACATGCAGAAACCTTGTCTCTACTAAAAATACAAAATTAGCCAGGCGTGGTGGTGCACGCCTCTAATCCTGGCTACTTGGGAGGCTGAGGCAGGAGAATTGCTTGAACCTGGGAGGCAGAGGTTGCAGTGAGCTGAGATTATGCCATTGCACTCCAGCCTGGACAACAAGAGCGAAACTCCATCTCAATAAAAAACAAAACAACAAAACAATAAAAACCAGATAAATTAATCCATGAATCCATTTTGCTGAGCACAAGGAAATGGCAGTGTGTCATAATACCTTGGAAGTGAGTGAATGAGATAACCCTCTTTGTGGGGAGAGATTCCGTTGCCTCAGTTTCCTCATCTGTGAAGTCTGGATCATGGCAATACCCCTCTCATGGGTCATTTGAGGATGGTGGAGCTGGTGCTTACAGAGTCCTTGGCAGTGCCTGGCTCAGAGGAAACACCCAGTACATGTCAGGAGGAGCCCTGGCGGCAAAGTGGGATCACTTTCTTTCTTTCTTTTTTTTTTTTTTACATGGAAAAATCATTTAAGAGCTTTGACTAGAACTTGTGCCCAGTGTGGGCTGCTCCTCCTCAGAGGCACATTCCAGATGCAGCCTTATGGACTTCTATGTGAAGCTCACAGTGATAAGGAGGAAATGTGTGCTCTTAATAAGAAATAGGCCTGGCATGGTGGCTCACACCTGTAATCCCAGCACTATGGGAGGCCGAGGTGGGAGGATCACCGGAAGCCATGAGTTTGAGACCAGCCTGGCCAACACAGAGAAACCTCGTCTCAACTAAACACAAAAATTAGCCGGGTATGCTGGCAGGCTCCTGTAATCCCAGTTACTTGGGAGGCTGAGGCAGGAGAATCACTTGAACCTGGGAGGTGGAGGTTGCAGTGAGCTGAGATGGTGTCACTGCATTCCAGCCTGGTCAACAGAGCTAGACTCCATCTCAAAAAAAAAAAAGGAAAGAAGTAGGGTGCACTCCACTTTCTGGCTCTGAAGCCCTGGTTTAAGAGATGGTCAACTGCTCACTCATTCACAAGGGGAGAGAAGGAAACAGGAGTAAGGGAACAAAAGCTCTCGTGTTTTTTCTTACCCTCCCTGGGGTGCTTTGGGCTCCCGGTGGGACATGGCCTCTCCCCTTGGAGACCCCTGCTGTAGACTAATGATTGCAAAGAGAAGTCTTCAGGTTGTCTTCGAAGAGGCAGCCTGAGCTAGAGGTGAGTGGGTAGGGGGTAGAGGCTGCCTGTCTGAGTTCAAGTTCCACCTCGCTGCCTTCCTTACCACCTGTGTGAGCATGAGCAAGCACTTCCCCATGCTGTGCCTCAGTTTCCTCATCTGTAAAATGAGAATTGTCCTGAGGATTAGCTGAGTTTGTGCAAGATATTTAGAATAGTGCGCGGCATGTGGTTGCCCTGTACGTGTATTGGCTTTGAGTGATTTGAAGTTTTTGTCATTTCCAGTGTGGTTGAGTGTGCATGGCTGGAAGGAAGGAGGTCTCTAGCCCTGACCGGTGTACATCTCCTGGTCCTCAGCCTCTTCCCTGTGTATCCAACCTCTAGCACCACCCTTGACCTGGATTCAAGGATTTCAGGGAAATCAAGAGTCCAGCTGGGCTTCTCAGCAGGGCTGGGGTGGAAGGGGCATCCCCTGTAGTATGTGTGGCATTTCAGGTGCAGTTTTCCGGGTAGCCCTTGGCCAGGGCTGGAGAGGCAGCTTCCCAGACTGGGGGCACTTCCTTTCCTAGGTCCCCTGAGATGGCCTTGGCAGCAGGGTTCAGGTCTAGGGCTGTGTGACTTTGGGGCTTGGCAGCTGGGCCAGGTACCAGGTGCTTCTTCAAGTTCCCCTTTGTACCCTGGAAGGGCTGGTGGATGGGCATGAGGGAAGCAAGGCAAAAGGAAGGGGAGACATGTGGGCTCCAGGGACTGCTGAACTGGCGTCTGCCCTGTGCTGCCCGTGAGTCGTGATGCAGCCCCAGGGAGTCCCCTTCACCCTGTTTGTGAGGATACTGGGGGTCCCAGGGGCTCTTCATCATGACAGCTCTGAACCTTGGTGCAGCAGGCTGCTCCTTCACTGGAAACCTGAGATCTGCCTGTGGCATGCAAGCATCCATGCTCACCTGGGCCCCCAGCCAAACTGAAGGCCGTGATGTCTGATAATGAGCGCAGGCTCCTGTCCCAGGCTGCACAGCTCTTGACCACAAGGAAGCTGGTTTCCCAATCTCCAGAGGGATCTCTGGCACTGTTGAGTGACTGAGTATATTGTACCCAGCTGGACCATGGGCACAGAGCAGACCAGATCTAACAGCAGCGAGAGAAAGCCCATTCTAGATGGGCCGCCTGGCTTCTTAGTTGCCAGAACCAGTTCCCCTTACTGGGTCTCATAAAGAATTGAATCAGCAGGTCCTGGTGGGGTAGGAACTCCACGCTGGTTCTGGGTGTTGAGTGTTTAGGGAAGGAGATGCTGTGAATAATTCTCCCTCTCTCCTCCCCAAGTTCATTTCCAGGCAGGGACCGCATCACTTCTTCTTCTTTCTTCTGTGTAATCTGCTGGTCTGTCACGTGGACCTCCCTTAAAACATTGCTTTTGCATAATATTCCTTGGGCCTGAATGTCAGTGGCACCCTGTTGTCTACCCTGTTGTCGATGGCCTACTTTGTACCTTATTGTGTTAATTAAAGTCCACGGCTGACCGCTGTAAGTAAGCGATGCAGCGGCCTCAGGGAGATGGCTCATTAGCATTGCAGTGCGGTTCTCATTAGCAGTGCAGAGGCCAATGGTCAGGCTAGGGTGGGCAGCCTTGCCCTGCCAGGACCCAGGTTCCTTCCAGCTCCTTGGCCCGCCACCTGCTACAGTGTATCCCTCCACCCCAGCCTGTGGAAAGAGGAAAAGGGAGGAAGGAGAGGGAAGCCATTTTCTTTCAAGGATGTGCCCTGGCCACGAGGCATATTGATGATCACTTAGTCATGTGACCACACCTGGCACAGGAAGGGCTGGGAGATACAGTCCGTGGTTGGGCAGCCAAGTACCAGGGAAGACTCCATTCTCCAAAATGACAGAAGTGGGATGCGGGTTGAGGGACAGCAGAGGGGCTGCCTTGTTTGGCATTCTGCACCCACCAAGGTCTCTTTTCTTTGCTTTTTGGACTTTGGGATCTCTCTGCCCTTGCCTGGGTCCTCTCGGCTTCAGGGAGACCTGAGTGGTCCCAGGCTCTGGGGACCCCTCCCAGCCAGGACCTTCCCTATCCCTGCCCTCAGCCGCTTTATCTTAATTTTTGTCTTTCGAGGTTGGCTCGCTCCTCCCTGATGCCTTTCCCAGCCACGCTGCCCGGCACCCCACTGACATTCAGTGAACTTCATGCACGTCTTTGCTACCCCTCTCCCCGCTCCTCAGCATAGGTAACCAGGTTTGGGATCGACATGTACATCCTTAGCTTAGCTAGATGGAGTACCCGCAGGATCCTGCCCCTGATGGTTTGCACATCCCATTTGTTGAGCACCTTGCTGGGCATACGCAAGGCACATAGTTGATTTGGGCCCTGTCCTTATGGAAGGGCCATTCAGGTGGGGGAGATACAGTAACAAGTCAAGACGTAAAGAAATAGTGGGGAGGGAATAGGTGAAAAAAAAACCCCCACAATAAAAACTGAACGAGGCCAGGCATGGTGGCTGACGTCTCTAATTCCAGCACTTTGGAAGGCCAAGGCAGGTGGATCACTTGAGGTCAGGAGTTTGAGACCACCCCGACCAACACGATGAAACCCTGACTCTACTAAAAAAATACAAAATTAGCCGGGCACGGTGGTGCATGCCTGTAATCTCAGCTACTTGGAAGGCTGAGGCAGGAAGAAGTGCTTGAACCCAAGAGGTGGAGGTTGCAGTGAGCCGAGATCGCGCCATTGCACTCCAGCCTGGGCAACAAGAGCAAAACTCCGTCTCAAAATAAAAAAACCACCAAAAAACCAAAAACTGAACCCAAACATACCTAGATGCTGACTAGGACCTGCTGTTAGCTGTGTGAGCTGGGCGAGTCACTCCTCCCTGAGCCCAAGTCCCTCTCTTATGAAAGGGACATGCAGTCACATTAGTCTGCCCTCCCTAGGATTTTCCTGGCATGCTCAGCAGATAGAAGCCACTGATCACATTGTATTGATTTTCTGTCTATTGACAGATTTGCCGGTGGGGTTTCTGGCATGTGGCGGGAGGTGGTAGGAGGTTCTGTCTCTGGGAAAGGAAGGGAGTGTTCTCGGCTTGGCTCATTCACTGCATCCTCATTGCTCTGCCAGGGCTCCAACCTCACAGACATCTGCACCCAGCTCCTCCTGCAGGGGACTTTGTTAAAGATCTCCGCGGGCAACATCCAGGAGAGGGCCTTCTTCCTCTTTGACAACCTTCTCGTCTACTGCAAGCGGAAATCCAGGTGAGCGGCCGGGAGGCTGGCATGGGGTCTAACTTGCTACCTTCTCCAGGTGATGCTTTGGGCTTGTCACTTCCCTCCCTGGGTCTCCCTTTCCTATGAGTTGTTCGGGTTTGTTCTGAATCAGTGCTGTCTAGTAGAAATAAAATGCAAGCCACATGTTATGTTAAATTTTCTAGTAGCCACGTTTAAAAAAGTAAAAAGAACCAGGTAAAATGAATTCAAATAATATCTTTTATTTAACCTAATAGATCCCCAAATATTAGAATATTATAATTATACGTGTAATTTTTCTTTTTAAAAATTATTATGGCTGGGCGCAGTGGCTCACGCCTATAATTCCAGCACTTTGGGAGGCCGAGGCGGGTGGATCACGAGGTCAAGAGATCGAGACCATCCTGGTCAACATGGTGAAACCCCATCTCTACTAAAAATACAAAAATTAGCTGGGCATGGTGGCGCGTGCCTGTAGTCCCAGCTACTCGGGAGGCTGAGGCAGGAGAATTGCTTGAACCCGGGAGGCGGAGGTTGCAGTGAGCCGAGATCACGCCATTGCACTCTAGCCTGGGTAACAAAAGCGAAACTCTTGTCTCAAAAAAAAAAAAAAAAAAAAAAATTATTAAAGAGAGATTTTGTGTCGTGGTTGCTTTTGTGAGTTGGCGGGATGACTGCAGTAGTTGCCTCTTTGCTGTTACTAAGTCCTCAGAATCTGGTGTGTATGTTACAGAACACCTCAGTTTGTCCCGGCCACGTTTTGAGTGCTCAGTAGCCACCTGTGGCTCGTGGCTACCATATGGGATAGTGTAGGTCTAGATGATTGTGGAAGTTGGGAGGTCCTTTGTGACACCAACATCCTGTAAGATCTAAAAGTTGAGGGTTCAAGAGGAGTGAATAAAGCTCTTTCACTGTTAAGTTTTTGGAGGGTCAGGATGGTTTCTTCATCTTCTTTGTGTCTTTCACTGGCGTTTCTTGCACTCTGTAGAGTCTAGGACTAAGTGGATGGGTAGCTGAGTAGGTAGACGGAGGCAGGTGCATGTGTGATGGGAAGTGTGGTGACGGGTTGTGTGGGCACACGAGATGAGGGACAGATGGCTGGAGATTTAAGAGATGAATGGAGGCAGGGAGGGAAAGAAGGAATGTTGGAATTGATGTGTGGGTGAATGAATGAGTGTTTGCATGCTTGGAGGTTTAGGAGATGGCTGGATGGAGGACCAGATGGAAGGCTGGGGGCATGTGTGCATGTTCAGGCAGTTAGAGAAATGGAAGCGAAGACTGGCAGATATGTGTTTAGATGAATGGTAGATTGGGGCCTTCAGGTACGATGTGTTGAGTGAATGGGTAGATGGATGGATAGTGGGGTGGTTATATGATTGGGAAGGTGGGTGGGTGATGGAGGTTTGGAGATGAGCGGGTAGATGGCTGATTGGATGGCATGTTCACGGATGGGTGAGTGGTTGGTTGATGGTTGCCGAGGTGGTTGGGCTCTGGGAGGGAAAGCGGGACAGTTGGACGACTGAGTGGATGGATGGGTGAGTGATTGAGAGAGGGGAAATTAGATGGATGCGGGGGTGGAGGGCCACAGTAGCTGGTGGGAACTGATGGTTGGATGCATGAGTGGATTGGCACAGAGAGTTTCCCGACTTTAAGTTTTCTTGTTCAGCAGGTATAGGATGGTCTCAGACCACTGCAGCACTTTTCAGATTCTCTTTGTTGTTACTTTGCCTTAGGGACAAAATAGTGATGTTCCAGAAGCTTCTTAACTCTTCTGTCTAGCAAAGACTAGCGCTGAGGCCTGAGGTCCAGGCCCTAGGCCCCACTTTCAGCATTTCCTGTAACTTGCTCTGTGGTCCAGGCCATGCCACTGACCGTCTCTGAGCCTCAGTTTACTTGTCTGTCTGTGCTGGCCTCCTAAGGTGTGGTGAGAAACCTTATCACTGGATGAGTAATGGATGCTCCATGCCCATGTGTGGGCCTCCCACTGTCCTCCTCCTTCAGTGGGCCTCTCTGAACCTTGGTTTTCTCTTCTGTAAAGTAGGGACGATCAGCCCCTCCTTGTAGTCATGTGTGGTTAAGAGCTAGCCCCCCCACCATTGGGCCCCTGTTTAGCCGTCTTTGTAGCTCTGTGACTTTGTCTCTCTGTGTCTCAGTTTCCTCATCTGTAAAACAGGGTGAAAGATCATAGGTACCTCTTAGGACCATTGTGAAGATCAGATATGTGAGTATGCCTGGCACATAGTGAGTGCACAGCATTGTAGCTGCCAGCACCATTGTTGTTAACTTGGCTCTGGTGTGATCACACAGGTACAGGGCCTGGTGCACAGGAGGCTCTCAAACCATAGGCCCTCCCCATGCCCTTCCCCCCTGTTCTGGGCTTAGCCCTTCCTGTGAGGGCCTGGGCCTCCTGCTTTCACTGTTTCCTGGTGACTGGCTCAGCACGGCTCTTTCTCATTTGCTCCTTCCTTCCCGCCCACTCCTTGAGGTCAGTCTGTCTGTCTTGTATCCTTCTGTCCCCCTCATGAATGCCCCCTTCTCCTCTTTCCCTGCCTCCTTTCTGGTCTCTCTGGGGCTGTCCACAGAGTCCTCCTTTGGTAGTTTCAGGGCTGCTGCCAATGGCCACTCCGAGTCCTGCCCCACCACTCTGCCCCAAGCTGTCTGGAGCAGGCACTTTTCCCAGAACTCTGGGGTTTGGAAAACAGAACATCCCCTTAGGCCTCTATGACCTACTCCCAACTTTTAGCTGAGTTTGCTCTGCCTTTGGCTTTTGAGGGCAGTCTCACCTGTGCAGGGATATCAGCTGATTCTGATAGCACCAGATTCCCAGTGGGCTTCCTAGGGCCTTCCCTGTGGGCACCCTGAACTCTTTCAAGGACGTTCCCCACCTCATTTCCACAAGTGAGCTGGGCTGGCTGCAGGGAAAGGGCACATCTGTCTCCAGAGAGAAGCTGGCAGGTGGCCAGCATTCCTGCCTCTGGATGGAGCGCCAGAGGGCTGAGCTCTAAGAGGCCCAGGAGATTGGGCAATGGTGGGTGGATCTCCCGGCTTGAGTCTGATGTGGCCTCCGGCAATGCCTGGAGTGGCAAGGTGACTGCTGACTGTGTTTGTCTTTGCCTGGGTCACGCAGGGCACCACCCATCCAGGACATGGGTCAGGGGAGGTCTCTTGACTCACAGTGCTTCTGGGCTAATTCAAAAGCAGAGGCTTCTTGGGTGTCAGAAATGGAAAATGGGCGGGAGTGTTTTAAAAATCCACCTCCCACCCTCCCATAAGGGGAAACCAAGACCCAGAAGAGCCAAGTCTCATGCATCTCAGCCCCTGCGTAGTATCTTAGGGGCAGCAGTAGTGTGTCGCCGTTAAGAACACAGAGGCTCTGCTTTCTCTCTGTGTGACCTTGAGCAAATGATGTCAGCTGTTTGCACCTCTGTTTCCCTATCCGCTAAATGGGGATAAAAGTAGTCCTCATTTCATGGGGTTGTTTTTACAGAGTAAGACATGTAAAATGTACACATGTAATGTGGTTAGAATAAGGCCCGGTACATGGTCAAGTGGAAGAAATATAAATATATATCTTTATTTGGGTGTCTCACATCTTAGCTCATACTTAAATTGTGTCTAAATGGGCTCTTTTTTTTTTTTTTTATCTTAACTTCTGCCCCTTGGATCTTCCTCATTACCAGTAAATGGTACCAAACTCTGAATTAAGTCAAATTTCTCCAGAGAGACAGACCCAATAGTGTGTGTGTATGTAAAGAGATTTATCATAAGCAATTGACTCATGTGATTATGGAGGCTGACAAGTCCCAAGATCTGTCATTCGCAAGCTGAAGACAAGCCAGCAGTGTCTTGTTCTGATCCTACGATTGGCAGGCTCGAGACCCAGGAAGAGCTGCTAGTTCTGTTTGAGTCTGGAGGCAGGAGAAGCAATTACCCAGGAGCTGAAGCCAGAATCTTCTTGATTTTGAGCTATCCTTCTCCCCATACTTACTTGATCAGCAAGTCCTTTCCATCCCACATCAGAACCTCAGTGCAATTCCAATAATTACTCTAGGAGGGGGTTTGTGTACATGTGTGTATGCATGTATGTGTGTGTAAATGATCAGCTGACTGTAAAATTTACAGGAAAATCCAGAGACAGAAATAGCTAAGACAATTCTGAAGAAGGTCAAAGCTAGGGGACTGTTATTACCAGATTCCAAGTCTTGTGGTAAAATCATAGTAGTTAAGACAGCGTGGTATTGGTATGAAAATAGACAAGTGGAGTAATGGAATAGAATAGTGAGTTTAGAAGTAGACCCATGTAAGCAGCCATTTGAATTTCAGCAAAAGCACCAATGCAGTACAATAAATGGTGCTTGGTCAGTTTGCCGTCCAGTGGGGGAAAAGGTGATTCCTGACCCTTACCTCATACCAAACACAAAAATCTACTTCAGCTGGATTGTAGATTTAAATGTGAAAGGTAAAACAATAACGCTTCTCGAAGAAAGCATAGGAGAATATCTTCATGATCTAGGGGTAAGCAAATGTCTTAAATAGGACAAAGAGTGTAGTTATGGAGGAGAACTAAACTCATTTGACTATATTAAAATTAAGAATTTCATTAAAAAATACTGTGAAGAGAGTGAAAAGACAGGCCACAGACTGGGAAAAGGTCTTTACAGTTCATATAATGGCCAGAATGTTTATCATCCAGAATATATAAAGAGGTCCTGTGGCCAGACTTGGCCCTCTGCCTATTTTTGTCAATAAAGTTTTATTGGAACACATCTATGCCCATTTGTTTATATACAATCTTAGCTGCTTTGATGCCATAAGGGTAGAGTTGAGTAGTTGTAACAGAGCCTGTATGGCCTACAAAACTGAAAATGTTTACTATTTGGCCCTTTTCAGAAAAAATTGCCAACCCCTGCTATAAATAATTAAGAAAAAGACAGACAATTCAACAATAAATGACAAGGGACAGTCATTTCACAAAAGAAGGCACCAGATCACCATTAAACATACAGAGGTGTTTGAGGTTACTTACTCCTCAGGGAACTACAAATTAAATGTTAATGAGCTACTACTGTATACACACCATAATGGCCAAAATGAGAAATAAAATGCCAGTTTAGAGGATGTGGGGCAACTGGAATGTTCCTACACTGCTGGGCATGGGAAATCGGTACAACTATTTTGGAAAACAGCTTGGCAGTATCTCCTAAAGCCAGTCATGCACATTCCTTGTAACTTAGGAAGTCAGCTCCTCGGGTATCTAACCCAAAGAAATGTGCACACATCTTCTTTGTCAGGCACGTATAGGAATGCTCACAGCAGCACCGAACTGGAAAGAAGCCAGATGTCTGCCTGTGTCACTACACCCAGCAGCACGGGTAACTCACAGCCATGAGGTTGAATGCAGGAAGCTAGACACAAAAGTACACACTTGTGATTCCATTTGTGTCAAGTTCAAAAACAGGCGAAGCAAATCTTTGGGGTTAGATGTCAGGACAATGGTTACCCTTGTCAGGGGAAGAGGGCAGTGATGGGAAAGGGGCGGGGGAGGGGTGTTTATGGGATGCTAAACATGTTGATACAAGTGTGTTTACTTTCCAAAACTTAACTGAACCATATTAATGCTGCTTTGGGCATTTTTTTTTCTGTGTGGATTTTATACTTGAATACAAAGTTTGCAAAAATATGTATATACACGTATGTATATGTTTATATGTACGTGTACACACACACACACACACACACACACACGCACCCTCATCCTCATCCTTTCTCATCTCGTTGATTGTAGTGGGCTCCTCTCTGGTTCTAGTCCCTTCTCCATCAGTAGACACAGGGAGTCTTAGAACCGAAGTCTGTCCCATTCTGCCTGTGCTCCAACCCTCCGTGGCTCCCATCTCACACACACTGCAGAAGTCCACATCTTCACCACTTACAACTTAGTTTTCAGAGAGATAAGTCTCTTCCACATTCCCAAATCCTCAGCTTATCTCATATGTCATTTACCCACTTACAGTAACAACTGCACATCAGCCAAGTCAGTGTGGGAACAAACTCACTGGCTCTTGGTGCGCATACAGCCCACCTGCTGGAGCAGAGGCCCGTGCACACCACAGAGTGGCCTGTGAGCTCTGGGAGTTCATTTTCTGCCATATCTTCACCAGAGCATTTAGCACCTCTGACCTGATGTATGGCTTACCTTACTTTAGAATTGTCTCTGTGCCCTGCCTCCAACCCCATATTAGAAGTTGAGTTCTCAGAGATGTTGTTTTGTTCTCTGGTGCAGCCCCAATACCTAGAACAGTGCCTGGCACACAGTAGGCGTTCTCCCCATGCTTGTTGGAGACACAGATGGTTGACTGCTAACTTGGAATCCTCCTGATAGGAAGTGCTGGCCAGATGTTTGTTGAGTGACTGTTTTAGTCCCTTCAGGCTGCTATAACAAAATACTAGTAACTGGGGGTTTTAAACAACAGAAATTTGGTCTGGGCATGGTGGCTTATACCCATAATCCCAGCATGTTGGGAGGCTGAGGCGGGTGGATCACTAGAGGTCAGGAGTTCGAGACCAGCCTGACCAGCCTGGCCAACTTGGTGAAACCCTGTCTCTACCAAAAATACAAAAATTAGCTGGGCGTGGTGGTGTGTACCTGTAATCCCAGCTACTCAGGAGGCCGAGGCAGGAGAATGGCTTGAACCTGGGAGGCAGAGGCTGCAGTGAGCTGAGATCACACTACTGTACTCCAGCTTGGGTGAGACAGTAAGACTTTGTCTCAATAAATAAATAGGCCGGTCATGGTGGCACACGCCTGTAATCTCAGCACTTTGGGAGGTCGAGGCAGGCGGATCACGAGATCAGGAGTTCGAGATCAGCCAGGCCAACATGGTGAAACCCTATCTCTACTAAAAATACAAAAATTAGCTGGGCGTAGTGGAGGGTGCCTGTAATCCCAGCTCCTCTGGAGGCTGAGGCAGGAGAATCACTTGAACCCAGGAGGCGGAGGTTGTAGTGAGCCGAGATCGAGCCATTGCACTTCAGCCTGGGTGATAGAGCGAGACTCCATCTCAAAAATAAATAAATAAATAATAAAATAAAATAAACAACAGAAATATATTTTGTACAGTTCTGGAGGCTGGAAAGTCCAAGATCAAAGGTGCTGGTAGACTCGGTGCTGTGAGGGCCTACCTTCTGCTTCATAGATGGTGCCTTCGCTGTGTCCTCCTATGGTGGAAGGGGTGAGCCAGCTTTCTGGGGCCTCTTTTATAAGGGCCTAATCTCATTCATCAGGTCCTTTGCCCCCTGACATCATCATCTTTCAAAGGCCCTACTTGCTGATACCATTACCTTGGGCGTTAGGATATAACATAAACATTTTGGAGGGACACCAACATTTAGACTATAGAAATAGGTGAATGATAGAATTCACTTGAGTGAATGATTGAACCATGGGAAGGTAGATGTTGGATGGATGGATGGATGGATGGATGAATGGACAATTCCAAGCCCTCCTTCCATTCTGGTCTTATTTCAGGAAGTTTCTGTCTTTGAGAAACTTAATCGGCTTTTTTCCATTTTCTGGCCAAGAAGAATGGGTTTCTGCTGCCTCTCGTTGGTCTCCCATATCTCTTTTTAGCTGTAAAGTAGCTCTGTGGGGTCAGCAAGGCTCGTAGCCTGTTTTTTAGATGAGGAAGCTGTGGCTGGAAGAGAAGTGACTTGTTCAGGTTACCCAACCACCAGCCAAATACTCCCGCTTCTGACCCCTGCCCAGGGCTCCTCTCTGTCCCTGGATACCCCTGGGTGTTGCATTCCCCTTCGTACTGTTGAAAACAATTGCATCTGGGAGGTGATGTGCAGGGGACACTGACTTCTCACTGTCTTTCAGGGTCACTGGGAGCAAGAAGTCCACCAAGAGGACCAAATCCATCAATGGCTCCCTCTACATCTTCAGGGGTCGAATCAACACTGAAGTCATGGAGGTGGAGAATGTGGAAGATGGGACAGGTAGGCCCCTCCCCCAGCCCTGCCTGAGCCCTGCCTGCTCCTGGCACTCTCTCTGTTTCATTTAAATATATATATTTCTTTTATCATGAGATATAACCTACCTACAGAACAGTGCCCAGAACATGGATGCATGAAGTGAACATCTGGATAGTTAGCATTCAAGTTAAGAATTAAAACACTGCACCCCAAATCCTTCCTCCTTGCAATGTATTCTTCCCTAGAAGTAACCACTGTCTGAATTTTGTGATGATCATTTTCTTGCTTTTTAAAAACATTTTTACCTCGTAAGCATTTATTACTAAACATTTTAGTTAAAATTTTTGGTTTTGAACCTTATATAAGCGGTTATATGATTGCATATGTTTAAGTGGCTTTACATGTATGTGATTATATGTGTGTGTGTGTGTGTGTGTGTGTGTTTATGTATATATGTACAGCCCACCTGGTCGTATAATGGTCATGACCATTTTACTTAAATGATCATAAAATATGGTTGGCTGGTTGTGGTGGTTCACACCTGTAATCCCAGCACTTTGAGAGGTTGAGGTGGGCAGACTGCTTGAGCCAGCCTGGGCAATGTGGAGAAAACCCATCTCTACAAAAAAATACAAAAACTAGCCAGATGTGGTGGCATGCAACTCTGGCCTCAGCTCCTGGGGAGGCTGAGGTGGGAGGATCATCTGAGCCATGATTTCGCCACTGCACTCCAGCGTCAGCGTGGGTGACAGAGTGACACCTTGTCTCCCCCCTAAAAATAATATGGTTTACATTTTCTTTTTTGAGACAGAGTGTCACTTTGTTACCCAGGCCGGAGTGCAGTGCACTCAGCTCATTGCAACCTCCCCCTCCTGGGTTCAAGTGATTCTCCCGCCTCAGCCTCCCGGGTAGCTGGGATTACAGGTGGCTGCCACCGTGTCTGGCTATACATTTTTTCAAACAAACTGCTTCTTTCATTCAACACTGCATTGGTGCGGTTCATACATGTCTCTGCATGTAGCTGTTTGCAGCTTGTTGGTTTCTGTTGCTGCAGAGTGTTCCATCACATGAGCATTCCACACTTCATCCATTCTTTGGGTGATGGACATTTGGCCTGTTTCCATTGCTCACAGTCATGCACAGTGACGCTGTCAGGGCTCATGTGAGCATCTCCTAGTATGTGTGCTTTTGAGCTTGTCCAGAGCAGGGGTTCTTGCTTGGTTTTGAGCCACAAGCCTGTTTGGTAGTCTCGTGAAGCCCGTGGAGCCCTCCTTAGATGCAGGCGCGCTTCCCTAGATCACGCCAAACCTGGCAGACAGGTTTACCAGCTCGCATCCCAGCCAGCAGTGGGTAGGGTCCCCACATTTGACGTGGCTTGTCAGGCTGGCACTGAGGTTTTAAGTAACCCCAGTGCTTGCGTGAGATAGGAGGTATCTGGGAAGACTCCAGGCAGGGGTCTCCCGTGAGTCACTGCTGTGTTTGTGCCTAGACGCAAGGTCTTCAAATGAAGCCCCTGTCATTGAGTGGTTGAGAAGGGTCTTTGGTTGCAGAGTGTCTTCCTTGCCCACTGGACAAGGATAAGGAGTATTTGAAGGGTTGGAAGTACAGCTCCCCATCCTGACCCCGGTGAGGGCCCTGCCCTGTGCTGGAGTGGAAGGCCTTGGTGATGGGGAGGATTGAGGGTCACACGGCTGAGTCTCTGATGCATCTTTGCCTCCTGCCCCTGCCAGCGGATTACCACAGCAATGGCTATACCGTCACCAATGGCTGGAAGATCCACAACACAGCCAAGAACAAGTGGTTCGTCTGCATGGCCAAGACGGCTGAGGAGAAGCAGAAGTGGCTGGATGCCATCATCCGCGAGCGGGAGCAGCGCGAGAGTGAGCGGCGGGTTTGGGGGGCTCTCTTGGGATCCCTGAGCTGTGCGTGGCTTTTGCAGAGTGGGGGCTGTGTCTAGGGAAGGGGCATAGGGTCCTTTACAGGAGGACCAGCTGCAAGAAGTAGGTATTTGAAGGGGCAGGGAGCTCTGGGACTGCTCTAACTTGGTGGTACCTCAGAGACTGTCCACTAGACAGATGGAGAAACTGAGGCCCGATAGAAGGGTCTTGCTGAAGGTCTTCACCCTTAAAGATGAGGACTCTAGATGCTCCTCTTTCCCCCACATAGCTCTATGCCCTCCGCCTGAGGTTTTATTTGATATTCACTGAATCTAATTCTGGGAGGAGGGTCCATTGGGGCTGCTCATTAACCTCAGTCAGGAGTCCCTCTGGGCACAGGCATCCCCGAGGCAGTTTACATGAGGAAGTGCGGAGGCTAGATGTAATAGGAGGATGGGCCTGGGGCTGGGCATGCAACAAGTGTGCGGAGGCACTGCGCTGTTTTGTGCAGAGACCACTAGGCAGGGAAAAGGAGGCCTTGGTGTGTTTTGGGGCAGGTTACTCCAGCTTCTCCGATCTCAGTGATCTCATCTGATAAATGGGGATCCAAGTTCCTGCTGCAGAGGGTTGTAATGCTGCTACAAGAGGTCTCAGATTAAGGCACATTTCAAAATCTGACACACTATCCTAAAAACCTTCCCCACCTCCCAGTTTTACTGAGGAGGAAACTGGGCCTCAGTTTCCTCCAAATGTGTATCCTGCTTACTTGAAATTGGGGGTGTCATAGACATCACACTTTCCATGTCTAAATCCTAGCTTTTCATCTCTCCCCAGCCTTCTGCCCCAAACCTGCTCTTCTCTTGACCCCTCCCTTCACCCCAGAGCTCAGAGTCAAACTCTTGCTATCATCCCTGGTCTCCCCTGCAATGCCTGCTCCCCAAATTCAACAAATCAACAAGTCCCTTTAATTCTGCCCTTCAGATATGGTGTATTTTACCCATCCACTCCTCCACTTATCTCCCTACTTCCAAGACAAGTCACCATCCTCTCTCAGGAATATGGGCCCAGTGGGGCCAAATCCATGGATTGTTTGTCTAGAGAGACTAGACATCTGGATTTTTAGGTGATATGTTCTGATCCTAAATGTTGCATCATTTGCTGTTGTCAAGATTAGATGGCAGTCAAAACAAAAAAATGTGGCAGAGATTAGAGTCAGGTCTTGTGCGTGTTGTCAGGAAGAATGATGAGACTTTTATCACTGGGCTGGAATGAAGATCCCAACAAGTTTTCTGATAACCTGTGAATCTGGAAACCCACCCTGGGGTTGGGTGGGAATAGGGAAGTGATTAAGAACATAGCTCTAGAGCTTGACTCTTAGAACATAGCTAGGTTGAAGGCATGACTCCCAGGACTTAACTTCTTCGGGTCTCAACTTTGCCGTCTGTAAAATGGTTATTTTGAGGCATCAATGGCAGGTACCTAGGGCAGTGACAGTTAGTGCCCTCTAGCTGCTTCTGGCATGGTGGTGGTAGGGGGCAGATGGGGGGGCAGGTGGCAGGTCAGCTTTCAGGAGCTGTGGGCCTGCCCCCTGTCTCCCCCTACCCCCCCGCCCTGGGTCTGGTGCTCTCTCCAGTGCTGACCGTGCCCCTGTGTAGGCCTGAAGCTGGGCATGGAGCGTGATGCCTATGTCATGATTGCGGAGAAGGGGGAGAAGCTGTACCACATGATGATGAACAAGAAGGTGAACCTCATCAAGGACCGCCGGAGAAAGCTGAGCACTGTCCCCAAGTGCTTTCTTGGCAAGTGAGTGGCCTCACCCTGAATGCCCTGGGTCCCTGGGCTCTCAGTTAGAGGTGGGGCAGATCATCCTCATCTACCCATGCGGTCTGGCCCTGCCCAGGAGCTGTCCTGGGCGGAGCCACGAAAGGACCTGAGTCCCCATGGAGCAGCCCTCAGAGGTCAGGAAGGCTAGTGGGGTCCCCAAATCAGGTCTTTCAACCCAGTGCCAGACATAAGTTTTTCACTGTGACCTGGTACACCCATCCATGTAATGTATGACTAAAGCTGAGATTCCACAGAACTTGCTGTGCTTGATCCACTCTGAAAATATCTGTTTGTTCTATTCTATTCTATTCTATTCTATTCTATTCTATTCTATTCTATTCTATTCTATTCTATTCAGTTGCTTCTTCATTCATTTCAAAATTAATGCTGGCAAGATCCATGACATCACTTCACAAAGCACTAATGGTTTGAAAAATGCTGCTGTAGCACTTGGGAAAAGAGAAGCCACTGTAGGTATTTCAAACAGAGAGGTATTGACACGTAATTCATTACAAAGGTGTTTTAAGGGCTGGAAGAACAAAGGTAGGCACCCCCCAACCCTTTTTTTTTTGTTGGCTGGGGCTGCCATAACAAAGTCACACAAAACTGTGTGGCTTAAACAACAGAAATGTATTGCTTCACAGTTCTGGAGGCTGGCAGTCCTAGGTCAGGGTGTCAGCAGGGTGGGTGTCTGGGGAGGCCTCTCTTCCTGAGTTACATGTGAGGGGCAAGAAAAGCTTCTATAACCTTCTCAGTGCTCAGCCTCCATTTTCTGTGTTTGGGAAATGCAGCCTCATTTTATAATGGGGGTTCACAGGGGTCAGAACACAAGTCTGACAGTCTGGCTCTTACACTTAAGTCACCTGAGGGACAGGACTGGGGCATGAGAGAGGCAGAAGAAATCCAGTCCTTGTAAAATGGCCTGGCTGTTTTGAAGCCCTACAATGTGCTAGACACTTCAGAGAGGACAAATGACTTGAAACCTCGTGAAGCTTGTGGTGCAGCTGGGGAGAGAAGTTGGCCTGCAATGCGGGACCTTTGTTTAGAATGTATGGACTTAGGCTCCCCCAACTTCCCTAAAGCTTTTGCAGAGGCGTAGGGTAAAAGCTGCTGCTTTCTCACAGTGCTGTGGACCAGCTGAGAGGTTGCCTGGGGTAGGCTTGAGCCAGGATGGTCACTGTGGAGCCGGGGAGCCGGGGCTGTGTTCTGGATAACTTGGAAGGCAACGGCCTTTGCTGATGGGGTGGAAAAGTAATGGGAGTTCAGGACTGCGAGGTGCTGGAAAGCTGGAGTTGCTCCTTTGAGAAGGGGAAGAAGATGGTGAGAGGAGCAGGTGCAGGGGCAGTGGGAAGCCCGGGAGTGCAGCTGTGGGTGGTTACGGTCAGGCTGGTAGACACCTAGATGAAGATGTGAGCTTGTTGGTTGGATGCAAAATCTTGTCTTAGGGAGAAAAGTCTGCATGGGGATAGATATATGGAAGATGGCATTAAATGGTCTTTAAAGCCACAAGACAGACTGAACTGCGCAAGGGAGCCTGAAGGGAGAGAAGAGGCAGGCCTGGGCCCTGGGACCTGGCATTGGAAGGAGGAAGGGGCAGAGACCTCTGAGCGGAGCTGCTGGCGAGAAGGTGATGCTCCTCCAGAAGCCGAGGTAGGAGGCAGGAGCAGGTCCCCGGGAAGGAGCAGGAGCCCGGTGGAGGTTGAAATGCTGATAGACATTCAGGGTGCAGTGTGGGTGTTGGGTAGGCCACGGAGGCTGAGTGTGGGCTTGGGGACAGCTGGCAGTCGTGACCTGAGGCTTGTGGTGGAGGGGCAGCAGGTGGGAGGGTTCGGACCTGCAGGGCGCCTTGGACTCGGATGCCCTGTTGCCCTCAAGGATCAGGAACTCCAGTTTCGAGCTTCCGTGGAGAGGAGAGTTTGGGCCCTGGAGTCCTGCTGGCTGGGGCAGGTGGGGCGGGGCAGCCTGGCTGGCCTTTTCAGCTAACTCCTAATCCCACAGGAAAGGAGGCTTTTCTCTTAGGAGGGGCCTGCTTCCGGGCCCCCGGGGCCGGAGAACCTTCCTGTCTCCTGCCAAACTGCTCAGTCAGGACGGATGAGGCAGCCTGTCTGATTAGAACTTCGAGGAGTGTTCTGCCTCCTCAGGAAGGATTAGGGAGGTTTCTTTTACTGCCCATTTGAAACAGGGCCAGGTTTGCAGCTTGTTTTGTAACTGCAGGTCCGAAAGGGCCAGACTTTCTGTGGGAGATTGTTCTGATAAACGCTTCTTTCTCCCTGCACGGCTTGGCTCTGTACACAGCCCTAGGGTTTGTGATCCTGCCCTCACCAGCGTCCTGCTACTGAGTCTTCTTGTCCCAGATGCATCCTGGTCCCCTTGGTTGGAAGGACTTGGTAGCCTCAAAGATATTGATCAAACCTTTTGCTCCATGCACTGGCATTCAGCCCTGTCTTTTAATCCCCACACAACACCAAGTAACAGGCACTGCCATTATCCCCATTTTAAAAGTTGGGAAACTGAGGCACAGAGAGGAGAAGCGTTCTGTACAAGATCACAAAGCCACAGAGGTGGTCTGGGATTTGAACCCAGGACTGGGTGACTCCAGGCTTGTGCTATCTTTCACTGTACTCTACCTCGTCTATTCATATTTATTTCTACTTAGCACAGTTTATTTTTCCCTGGTAGTTCCTCTCTCTACAGCTGTCTCCGCTATTAGGGAACTGTATGAATATAAAAAGTGTCTGATTTATCTTTTGTTTTTTAGAGACAGGGTCTTGCTCTGTTGCCCAGGCTGGAGTATAGTGGTGTGATCACAACTCACTGCAGCCTCAAACTCCTGGGCTCAAGTGATCTTCCTGCCTCCTGAGTAGCTGGGACTGTAGTTGCATACCACTGCGCCAGGCTTCCATAGCTATGTTTTACTTTTGTACAGATGCGGGTCTTCCTTTGTTGCCCAGGCTGGTCTCAAATGCCTGGCTTCAAGCAGTCCTCTCACCTTGGCTTCCCAAAGTGCTGGAATTACAGGCGTGAGCCTCTACACCTGGCTTGATTTGTCTTTATAACCATCAAGGGTTGGGCTTTGAGTTAGATTTGGGCTCAAGTCTCGGTTCCCTCACTTTCTAACTGTGTGACATTGGGCACGTTTCTTAACCTCTCTGAGCCTCTGTGAATGATCAGTTAAAGAGAGACAGTAAAACATACCTCAGAGGACTGTTGGAGGATACAGTGAGAGAATGCACGCGACATGTGTCACACAGTGCTGGCAAGACTGGCGGGAATTGTATTGGGCCGTGCATGATGTGAGGTGTGGAAGTGTGTATGAAGAAGGGGCGTCCTTCTGCCCTACTTAGAGAAAAAAGTCGCAGATGCCACATTTAAAAAACAAGGAATAAAATCTGTGTATGAATGTGGAGGGTGTCCCAGGAGGAGCATGGCCTGTACCCTCTGGCATCCTCAGATTGTAGGGGAGACAAAGCAGGTTCATTCACTCACTGATTTGCTCACTCAGCGTGAGCCAGTCCCCGCTGTGTGCCAGTTGGGAATAGGACAGATGAAGTCCCTGCCCTCAGAGAGCTAAGCACCCAGTGCAGGGAACCGGACAACAGAAAAGTAGACAGATATAAAGGGAATTTCAGCAAGCTGATGAATGCGCTAAGGAAGTACTTAGGGTGAAGTCAGGACAAGAGGAAACAGGGCTGGTTCAGCAGAGTGGGCAGTCAGGGCCCCTCTGGGGTAGCGACGTTTAACCACGATCTGAACGACAAGCAAGAGACAGCCATGAGAGGGTGTGGGGAACAGCATTCCTGGCTTAGAGGGAGTAGGTGCCAAAGGCCTGAGGCTGGAGTCAGCTGTGAGTGATGGTGGAGCAGCAGGAGGCCATTGTGGCTGGAGGCGTGAGTGGCTGGAGGGGCAGGAGATTCGGCCTCAGCAGTTAGAGGGGTCCCATCAGGCAGGGCCTTGGCAAGCAGCTCGCATTTCAGTCTTGGTGCTCTGGGAAGCTGCTCGGGGAGTCTCAGTAGTGGAGTGAGATGAGGATGTCACTCATCACCCTGGCCCAGATTGAGGGCACTGGTGGAGCTGTCGGAGCTTAGGGTGACCACGTGTGATGAGGTGTGTCTGGCAGGGGCTGTCAGGAAAAGCTTCCTGGAAGAAGGCCTTGGGTTTCACCCTTGGCAGAGATTAGATGCCGTTCAGTTATGGATGTCTGCCAGAGTGAAAGCTCCAAGGTGGAAGGGGCCTTGGTGTCTTGGCCACCTGTATGCACAGGTGCAGGGTGTTAGCGTGCACGAGAGGGTTAGAAGGATTTGTCCAACACTGTCATCTCTAGGAGTCACAGGGGTGGGTATCTACCCACCAGTCCCTACCCTCTTGGAGCCCATGGCCCACGGAGGAATCAGGCAAGAAAAAGGGGATTCTTGTGCTAGGTTGTAAGTGGTACCTTGGCCTGAGCTCAGGCGGCTTTCTCAGGAGGACTGCAGAGACATTTCCTGTGTATTCCCTGTGCTTCACCCTGGCTGTGGCCCATGGTAGGCTAAGTAGATGTTTACTGGGTGAATGATTCTAGGAGGTGGGAAGGAAGGAGGGATGAAAGTGGGCACATTCTAACTCTCAGCTCACCCCACCATCCCTGATTCTCAAACTCCCCACCGAGCTAAATTGCCTTCTCCCTATGTCTCCAGCTCTCCTCAAAACTGTCCCAAGCTGTATCTTTCTGAGAGTGTGGACCTAGCTGCCCTTTGCACCCCATGCCCTTCCCCGCTGGCAGATCGTGGTTTCCTAACGTTCCCTCTCAGGGCCTCTGTGCACTGATCCCACTGCCCAGAACACTCATCCCTGTACCGCAGAGGTGACTAGCGGTGCCCCACTGACTGGATACAGTTAGCAAACATGTTTTCCTCGGCCCATGTAGTGCTTTCAGAAAGTGTTGGATTTGATAGGAACATTTAATGATTGGGAGATTTCACAGGAAATGCTGGATTTCCTCACTCTCCTGAGAAGCTGTTAGATGCGTTTGTCTTCTAACACCATAACGGGTCGTGATGGGCTCCACTGAAGAGTGGCTGCCAGCTTTAGACACAGCAGGTGCTGGCTGGTTCCGCAGTCTCCTCCTGGCCTGTTTTGCATATTTACAAGTTTGAGACCCCTGCACTAGAGATGAATTTTATTGGGTTTTGCATATTGCATCCCAGCTCAGGATTTCCTATTACTAGAAATTTTGCCTGCTAAATCCAGAAGGCAACTGAATGAGCCACTTGCCAGGTGGGCCCTCATGAGGCCCAGAGAGGCACGAGGACCTGCCCAGCTTTGCCCAGCAAGCTGTGAACCTCCTTGATCCCTCAGAAAGTGGCAAGACCGACTTTGGGCAGAAACATAGGGCAGAGTTGCTGTCCTCTGGGCCATCTTCTTGTGCCCCAGGAGCTGCCGTGGGATACTTCCTGTCCCCTAACTCTGGCCACAGAGTTACTGATCAGTGCCAAAGGTGGCCACCAATTAGACAACTGGTGGGCCACTGGATGCCGGCTCTCCAGCTTCCGAGAGTGGGCACTCACACATCTGTTCCCCTCCTTCAGCTGCTGGCAACATTCTCCCTTTTGCTGAGTTCCAAGACTTTGAGAATGGAACTGGGGTGGACAGGACCCAAAATGATCCCTTCCCCACCCGGGGCTCCTGTCCCACAAAGCAGATGTGTTTCTTCTGCTCCCCACTCTGCCTCCAGTCAGGGCATTCTGAATGTCCCAGCACGCACCGCTACCTACACACCAGGCAGATCTTTGCTCTGCCAAACACTAGGAAGCTAAAAATAGCCCTGCCCCCCTCTGGCCCTGTAATTGGAGGCGGGACAGCTGGTTTCGATAAGCAGGGCGCTCAGGCTCTGGCCAGCTGCCACCTGCTTTCATTGAACACAGATTGCCTCGGCGGAAACAGTCCCATTCCAGGCTCTCTCCCTTTTCCTGCTGTGTTTGAGTGGGCTGAGCTCTGGGCTGAGCCTGAGAAACACCCGCAAGAACCGGGACCTGGGGGCCTGGCTGAGCCTCTCCCCAGTGGGCAGTCAGGTGGGGGTTGGAAAAGCTGCCTGTCTTCTTGTGGCCTGGGAGCACTTCTGTCTACCTGAGACCTTCCTGCTGACCCTAGAACATTTCTTTCTGTTGAATGGTTCATTCCCTCATTTGTTCCATAAATGATCATTGAGCCCTGCTCTGCATCAGGCCCTCTGGTAGGTGCTGGGGATAGTGCCTTGAAGAAGACAGAGAAAACCCCCTGTTTGTGTCATTACATTCTGGTTGGAGGAGATGGTCAGTAAACACATAAAGTAACTCTGTAAACAAGACCACTTCAGACAGTGAGAAGCACAAAAAAAAGGAAGCAACACAGAGATGTGATGGATTGGTTAGGGGCAGGACCATTTTAATAAGGGAAAGATGGTAGGTGTGGCTAAGGCTTAACCAGTGAGAGGTATTGTGGGTAAGATCAGTCAGGGTGGGAGTGGGTCATGCTGGGCCTTATTGATGTCCATGTGGGCAGAGTTGGGATGTTTTTCTGAGTAGTAAGCCTGTGGGAGGGTTTTGAATATGGAAATGACATGGTTTCATCACTGTTAGCTCTCCTGACTCCCCACCATCATCTTTCTGGCCCCTCTATTATTTCTTCCTGCATGTCTGTCCATTCCTTCTGTTCATCTGTCCAGCCACAACCCTACCTAGCCATCTGTGTGATCCATCTCTCACCCTTCCCCCATCTACTCACTCTCTTCACCACCCCATTGTTCATTTCTCTATTAAGTCATCTGTCTGTTCATTCATCAACTTACCCACCTACCTATCCACCCATGTGCTGGATGTCTGTCTGGCGGGCCATCTGTCCATCCATCCATCCATCCATCCAATAATCTGTTGACGTCTAGTCACTCATCCACCAACCTGCTTGCTTGCTCACCCACCCACCCACCCACCCTTCCTTCCTTCCTTCCTTCCTTCCTTCCATCTATCCATCAAGCCTGAGGCAGACCTGGAATCTGGTCACACTCTCCTCTCTGCCATTGGTAATAAGAGAAGCCTGAAGCCTCAGTACAGCCCCAAGGGCTATGGATTCCTAAACTCCACTTCCCTATGGGAAGTTCTAGCTGTCATTTCCAGGGGGGAATGTGGCCAGGTCCCTGTGGTCCCAGCATTGGGGAATTCCTCTCAACCACATACTATGTTCCTGGCAGTGAGTTCGTTGCCTGGCTCCTAGAAATTGGTGAAATCAGCAAGACAGAAGAAGGAGTCAACTTGGGCCAAGCCCTGTTGGAGAATGGTATCATCCACCATGGTGAGTGGAGGGCTGGGCCCAGCTGGAGGGGTAGGAACAGGTCAGACCCCAACTGTGCCATGCTTCCACTAACTCAGGCGGCTCCTAGCCTTCCATGCAGCCACCTTGTTCCCTGGGCACAGTGTGGCCCGCAGGAACGTGGATGCCCTTGTAAAACTGCCTCTAGGGCTAGAAGACCCAGCACTCACCTAGGCACCAGCAAATCAGGAACACCTCATAAAGCTGGGAGCAGGGGAGTAGAATCTTTGATCTGTCCCTTCATTTGTTTAAGTTTTAGTTATTCAGCAAATATTTACTGAGTGCCTAGAATGTGGCAGGCACAGTTCATATCGCAGTGAACGGGAGGAGGACGTGCCTGTCCTCATGGGGCCAACCTTGTAGTTGGAGGGGACAGTAAGATCTTTACTTGTTTATCTTTACAAAGCAAGATAGTAAAACATGGTAGGTGTAGGGAAGGAGGGTAAACAGTATGGTGTTCTTTGGGAGGCCAAGGTGGGAGACCTGTTTGGATGAACATGTTAGCAGGAGCACAAGGTCAGGAGTTTGAGACCATCCTGGCTAACACAGTGAAATGCTGTCTGTACTAAAAATACAAAAATTAGCCAGACGTGGTGGCATGCACCTGTAGTCCCAGCTACTCAGGAGGCTGAGGCAGGAGAATCACTTGAACCCGGGAGGTGGAGGTTGCAGTGAGCTGAGATCGTGCCATTGCACTCCAGCCTGGGTGACAGAGCAAGACTCTCTGTCTCAAAAAAAAGAGTGTGGTGTTGGGGTTCATTTCTGAATAGGGGAGATGGGGAAGGCCTCACCAAGAAGGTGACATTGGAACCAGGACCTGAGCCACCAGTGAGGGGCAGACCCAGGTGGGCATCATGGTTCCAGGCAGAGGGAACAGCCAGTGCAAAGGCAGAGTCTAAGTGAGTTGTGCAGGGAATAGCAGGGAGGGAGTGTTGCTGCCTCAGAGTGAGGAGGGCGTGTGGTAGGAGACGAGATCAGAGGGCACAGGGCTGGTGGGAGAGTTGAGGAGGTGAGATCAGATCCTATAGAGAATTATAGTGTCTTTGGCTTTTACTCTGAGTGAGCTGTGAAGGTGCGGCTGAGCTCTGCAGAGAGGAAAGACCCTTTTGGATAAACATGTTAGTAGAATTCCTCTGGCTGCTCTGGGGAGACTGTTGGGACCAAGGGTGACAGCAGGAAGCCCAGCAAAGAGGCTGCTGTGTTAGTCAAGGTGGGAGGCGAAGGTGGTTCGGGCCAGTGTAGGAATGATATGATTGATATCTGAGTGAGATGATTGATATCTGAGTGAGATGATTGATATCTGAGTGAGATGATCGATGTCTGAGTGAGATGATTGATGTCTGAGTGCGATGATTGATATGAGTGACGTGATTGATATCTGAGATGATTGATTCATATCTGAGTGGAGATGATGGGTGATATGATTGATATCTTGAAGATTAGGGCCTTATAGGCATTGCTAATGGATCTGAAACGTCAAGGATGACTCGTGGGATAGAGATGGCTTCATAAATCTCAGCAGTGTGGTCTCAGGCCCCAGCACGCTTGTCCCCACACATCCATTGGTGATCTAGATACAAGGATGTACTGAGCCAGAGGGGTCCCAGTGCAGGTTGGATCAGGGCATTTCTGGGTCCCTCACCCCTGCAGATGCCCCATCCCAAGCTGCGAGTCTCAGTAGGGCCCTGCATGTAGCAGGAGGATAGGGTATCCTCGTGTGCAAAATGGGGAAGTCCTAGCACCCGCCTCTAAAGCCTGGCCAGCAGTGAAGGCTGATGCTGGTGGGCGTGGCTGGGAGGGGCTGAGGGGGCATGGCCAGCAGTAAAGGCTGATGCTGGTGGGCATGGCTGGGAACCGAGAGGCCTGTCTGCTGGAATGAAGGCTCATGCTGGTGGTCGTGGCCAGGAGGGGCCGAGGGGCCGTGCCCAGCCACACAGGTCCTCTTGTCTCTCCAGTTTCCGACAAGCACCAGTTCAAGAATGAGCAGGTGATGTATCGTTTCCGCTACGACGATGGCACCTACAAGGCCCGAAGTGAGCTGGAGGACATCATGTCCAAGGTAGGGGCCCTCCGCACCTGTGACCCTGACTCAGCCGGCCTCGTTTACCTCGACACTGAGTTCGCCACAGAGCAGGCCTGTGCTCCTTGGCCTGTTTGCCTCCGCCACTGCCTCCACCTCACCCCTGCCCCCATCACCCTGCCCTGCCCTGTTCTGGAAGCCATCTCTCCCATCAGCCTGGATTTGGAGGCTCATCAAAGATGTGACCTGATCTCAGAATTCCTCCCCTTTTTTCTTTCAGGGTGTGAGGCTTTACTGCCGTCTTCACAGCCTCTACACGCCGGTGATCAAGTAAGTTACTCTTTCCAAGCTCCATTTTTACCTCTACCTCTTCTTGGCTGTGTGGCCAGCTCTCTGAGCCCCAGTCTCCTCCTCCATTAAATGGGGCTCGCAATGGCACCTACTCTTTAGGTTAAGTGAGTTAAGTTGTGGGAAGCACTGCAGTGCAGTGATGCAGGATGTCAGTTCTGGAGCCAGACAGACTGAGCTTGAATCTGCCTCCTAGTTAGCAGCTGTGTAACCTTGGGCAGACTTACCTGACCATCTGTGCCTCAACTGTTTCCTCTGAGGAATGGGGATAATAATGGGCTCCACCTCAGGGCCTTTGTGCCTGCTGTTCCCTCTGCTCAGAATGCTTTTCCCCTGCATACCTTCATATTCGTTCCCTTACTTCCTTCAAATGCCTCCATATCACAGGAGTCTTCCCTGCCCACCTACATAAAGTGTCACCTCCCTGGTACTGTCTTCTGTATTAGTCTGTTTTCATGCTCCCAATAAAGACCTCCCCAAGACTGAGTGATTTATAAAGAAAAAGAGGTTTAATGGATTCACAGTTCCACATGGCTGGGGAGTTCTCTCAATCATGGAGGAAGGTGAAAGGCACGTCTTACATGGCAGGCAAAATGAAAATGAGAGCCAAGTGAGAGGGGTTTCCCCTTATGAAACCATCAGATCTTGTGAGACTTACTCACTCCTACGAGAATGGTATGGGGGAAACTGCCCCCATGATTCAGTTATTTCCCACTGGGTCCCTCCCACAATATGTGGGAATTATGAGAGCTACAATTCAAGATGAGGTTTGGGTGGGGACACAGTCAAACCATATCACCTCCCTTTCTTCACTTTAGTTGTTATCGTCTTCGTCTTTTTTTTTTTTTGTGACAGGGTCTCTCTCTGCTACCCAGGCTGGAGTGCAGTGGTGCAATCATGCAATCACAGCTCGCTGCAGCCTCAACCTCCCAGGCTCAGGCAGTCCTCCCACCTGAGCCTCCCAGGTAGTTGGGAATACAAGCGTGCACCACCATGCCTGGCTAAAGTTTTTTTATTTTTTATTTTGAGACAGAGCCTCACTCTATTCCCCGGGTTGGAGTGCAGTGGTGTGATCTTGGCTCATGGCAACCTCCGCCTCCCGGGTTCAAGTGATTCTCATGCCTCAGCTGCCTGAGTGGCTGGGTTTACAAGTGCCTGCTACCATACCTGGCTAATTTTTGTATTTTTAGTAGAGACTGGGTTTCGCCATGTTGGCCAGGCTGGTCTCAAACTCCTGACTTCAAGTGATCCGCCTGCCTTGGCCTCCCAAAGTGCTGAGATTACAGGTGTGAGCCACTGCCCCCAGCCATTTTTTATGTTTTGTAGAGACTGGGTCTTGCCATGTTGCCCAGGCTGGTCTTGAGCTCCTGGGCTCAAGTGACCCTCCAGCCTCAGCTTCCCCCAAAGTGCTGAGATTACAGGCCTGAGCCACCGTGCCCAGCCTAGTTTTCTTCTTAAAACTTGTCTCTGCTTGACCTCTCATATGTTGATCTGTGTACTGTCTTTCTCCCCTAGTGAACTGTAGACCTGGCAAGGGGAGGAACTCTTCTCTGCCTTGTCCCCAGACCCTGAGCTGTACCCGGAGCAGCGCTACCCAGTTGGACTTTTGCACTCATAGAAATGGTCTATATCTGCGTTGCTGATACCGTAGCTACCAGTCACGTGTGGCTTTCCAATACTTGAGACTGAGGAATGTGATTTTTGATTTGGCTTAATATTAATTGATTGAAATTTATTTTTTATTTTTTATGTTTTTGAGATGGAGACAGAGTCTCACTTAGTTGCCCAGGCTGGAGTGCAGTGGCACAAGCTTTGTTCACTGCAACCTCTGCCTCCTGGGTTCAAGTGATTCTCCTGCCTTAGCCTCCTAAGTGGCTGGGATTATAAGTGTGCACCACCACGCCTGGCTAATTTCTGTATTGTTAGTAGAGATGGGGTTTCACCAGGTTGACCAGGCTGGTCTCAAACTCCTGACCTCAAGTGATCTGCCTGCCTCAGCCTCCCAAAGTGCTGGGATTACAGGTGTTAGCCACCTTGCCTGGCCTAATTGATTGAAATTTACGTTAAAATGGGTAAGTATTGGAGAGCAGAGGCCTAGGACACTCAGTAAAGGCTTGTCAATGAATGTTGAAAGAGTATTAATTTCTTTTGCTTCTGTTTCTGTATCTGTGAAACGGACATAAGAATAGCTCACGCCTCTTGTGTTGTCATGAGGACTAAATTCATGGAAGGTGCTTTGAATGGCTCCTGGCATTGTATAATAAACACCCGTGATTGGTTACTCTCTTTATCGTACAGCTCACAGTTGTGGATGAAGGGAGAGAAGGTGACCTGATTCTTATCCCATCTGCAGATTTCTCTGTCCCCCTGACCTGATAGCTCTTATCACCTCTGGGAAGTGTAGAGAGGAAAGACCATTTCCTGGCCCCGTGGGAGGTCAGGCCCTGGGAACCACTTCTGTGGCCAGTCCATGTCAAGGCCAATAAATTCTAGTTGAGGGATTTCTGTCAGGCTTTAGGACTGAGGGGTCTGACACTGTACTCCCTCTGCCATCCTGCCTCCGCCCTCCCGGGCTCCTCTGCTGCTGCTCCCTTGCAAGCCCCAGAAGGCAGGTGGGGCTCCTCCGCCAGCTCCAAGGAAGGAAGCTGCTGGGGAGGGCAGCAGACCCCCACCATCGCACATGGGGCTTGTCAGACCCCCCAGTCCTAAAGCCTGAGAGAAATCCCCCAATTAGACTTTATCAGCAAAGACATGGACAGGCCACAGAAGCTTGTCTTTGTCAGCTTCAGAAGCTGAGAGGTTGTTGCAGTTTCGCTGCAAGGTTAGCAGTGCCCACGGGACCCAGACTCAGCCGGGATTCAGATGCTGTAATAGGCCAGGTCAGTTACCTCAGGAAGGAACCATGAGACTCACAGGCCTCTGTGCTACTCGGTCCTAGTAGACCCCACCAGCCCCTTCCGTGGGCTTCCCATGTCAGTTTGGTTTAAACACATCAGTGCCAATCACAAAACAAAAGGGAAAAAGGAAAGAATGGAAGGTCTACCCTGCCACTCTATGAGCGTCAGTGTGGCTCCTCAGCCTCGGTGCCAGTGGCATCTTAGCCAGGATAAGTGTCTGTTGGGGGCTGTCCTGGCATTGTAGGATCTTCAGCAGCATCCCCGGCCTCTACATACGGGATGCCAGCAGCACCCCTTCCCCAGCCCCTCCAGGTCATGGCAGCCAGAAATGTCTCCAGCGATCTCCCGGGCTAGAGGCAAAGTTTCCAGAGCCCTAGAGCTGCTGCTTCCTGCCTCCCACTCTGTAGCTGGAAGGAGGCCTGGTTTAAAACAGCCGTGCCATCAGTCACACAGCAAATGAAGTGTGGAGTCTGAGCTGAGACTTGGACCCCTGCCCAATGCCTAGAGAGCCTGGAGATCCTTGACTCCTGGGCACGTCCAGCAGGGAAGTCAGGACCACTGCCCCCTCCGTCCTCCCTGCCCTGCCCTGCCCTGCCCTGCCCTGCCCTGCCCTGCTCACTGTGCCCTCACCTTCTCCGCAGAGACCGTGATTACCATCTGAAGACCTACAAGTCAGTGCTTCCTGGGAGCAAGCTGGTGGACTGGCTGCTGGCTCAGGTGAGGGCCTCCTCAGGGGTGTATGACTGGTGTTCTGCTTTGTCCGTCGGTGTGGGGCTTTTGTTTTATTTAAAAAATTTCCGTTATTTTAATTGTGGCAAACTGTACAGAACGTACAATTTACCATCTTGATCATTTTTAAGTGGACAGTTGATTGGCATTCAATTCATTGATAATGTTGTGCAACCATCGCCACTGTCCATCCGTGGACCTCTTTTAATCTTCCCACACTGAAGTTCTGCTCGCATTCATCAACTCCCCACTCCGCCTCCTCCAGTCCCGATGACTACCATTCTACTTTCTGTCTCTGTGAACTTGACTACTGTGGTTACCTGCTATCAGTGGAATCGTACAGTATTTGTCCTTTTGTGCCTGGCTTATTTTACTTGGCATCCTATCCTAACGGCTCCTCCGTGCTGTAGCGTGTCGGAATCTCCTTCCTTTTTAAGGCTGAATAATATCCCATTGTTTGTACGTTAGTCCATTTGTGCTGCTGTAACAAAATACCTGAGACTGGGTAATTCATAGAGAACAGAAACTTACTTCTCACAGTTCCGGAGGCTGGGAGCTCCAGATCAGGGTGCCAGCAGGTTCAGCATCTGTCTGAGGCTGCTCTCTGCTTCTGAGATGCTGCCTTGCTGCTACGTCCTCTGGAGGAGAGGAACACTGTGTCCTCCCGTGGGGAGAGGGATGGGAGGGGCAGACTCCCTGCGTCAAACCCATTCCTAAGGGATGCCTAATGCCCTTCTGACCCAGTTGCCTCCTAATGACCATACCTCTCAATACTGTTGCATTGGGGATGACATTTCAACATGAATTTTGGAGGGGACAAAAGCATTCACACTGTAGCAGTATGGCTATACCATACTCTGTTTGTCCATTCATCTGCCAATAGACCCAGGGGTTGCTTCCACATTGGGGCTTTCAGTTTTAAAACTAGGATGGTCTTGGGGAAACTAGGACAAGTTAGTTTTATCCTGGTACCAAACTGGAGCCTCTGTTTGGAGTTTGCCAAGTTATTCCTTTCAAAAATGTCCCCAGTGGGTAGGGGCTGACCAGAAGCTTAGAGAGTGTAGGCCTCAATTTTGATGCAATATCCCAAAGATGTTTGCCCCATCCAGGTGTCACATACAGGCCTGTTGCCCGTCTCTTGTCCTTTATTGCTCAGGATCATAGATGCTTACCCTGGGCCAGGCCCTGGCAGGCATTGTGCGTTATCCTGTTGGGTCCTCTAACCTACTTGCAGATGGGGAACTGGGCCCGGAGATGCTGAGTGCTTGGTCCAAGGGCACACAGCTTCATAGTGGCAAAGCTGGGACTCACTCACTGTGCCTCGGTTCTGTGAATTTCTCAGGGAGTCCTCAAGAATGTCCATTTGTGGTGTGTAAAAAGAACACATTGTCTCCCAGATGTGTTTCTGCTCATCTTGACACCAACAGGCAGCTCTGGGCACTGAAGGAGCTTGGGAAATACAAGGCCTCAGAAAAGTCCACAGCAAAGATGAGAAGAAACTTGTGAAATCAAAATGGATAAATGTTTAAACATCTACAGGGTGCAGCTTTATGTTAGCCTCATTAATTGTTAAATTAAACATTCATAAAAACTTCATTCGAAAACAATTTGCTGACTGGATTTTCTCATGTTGCACAAATTCCCGATATGGACTGATAAATCACAGCCAATTTTTAAAGTGAATATTTTTCAGTACCAAATAACTTCAAAAGAAAGTTGAGAAACATCCTTGAAAATAAGTTTTCTAGCCCAAAGAGTATGTCAAATATGAAATATGGGTGCATTTTAATATGTTTGCTCTGATATGGGACCCTAAGTCCTGGAGGTCTTGAAATATCTGGATTTTTTTTTGAGATGGTCTTGCTCTCTTGCCAGGCTGGAGTGCAGTGGCACTCCTCATCTCTTTCACAAAAGATTTGAGGTGGCCCAAGATGACATGCAGTATAGTGATCTTGGCTCATTGCAACCTCTGCCTCTTGCATTCAAGCAATTCTCCTGCCTCAACCTCCTGAGTAGTTGGGAATAACAGCCACATGCCACCATGCCTGGCTAATTTTTTGTATTTTTTTAGTAGAGATGGGATTTCACCATGTTAACCAGGCTGGTCCTGAACTCCTGACCTTGTGATCTGCCCGCCTTGGCCTCCCAAAGTGCTGGGATTACAGGCAGGAGCCTCTGTGCCTGGCCCCAAATTATCTGGATTTGAGTTCCAATTTGCATGTCTGTGAAGCACAGAGCTGCTAACCATTGTACCGCCCTCCCCAGCCCTCCTGAGAATCATGTGGAGTCAGCCTAGAGCACATACTTTCATAGCCAGGCTATAAAAACCCTTCTTTTCCAGCTGCCATTGACTGAACGTGGGTTCAGGTCCTAGCTCTGCTACTTCCTAGCTCAGCGACCTTGAACAAGTTGCTCAACCTCTCTAGGCCTGTTTCCACACCTGTACAATGAAGCAAAAACAAATACCTCTTTCCCTTTAGACTGTTTTGAGGTTTCGATGAGATAGTTGTGTAAAGTGCTTAGAATGGTGCCTGGCACAGAGTAATTGCTCAATAAACATAACTATTACTATGATTCTTCATCTCTTTCACAAAGGATGCAAGGTGGCCCAAGATGACATGCAGTATAGAAGACTAAAGAAATTGTGGAAGGATTTGGGGGCTACCGGACCAGTAACACGGGGGGTGGGGTTGGCAATCTGCAGAGTCCCACCTTCTGAATGTGCTGCCAACAGGTGATGGGAGTTCCTATGTGGTTTACGTGCTTCAGTCAGCCCAGAAGAGCCTGAGTTTCAGGGCTCTCAGAGCCGCCCACTTCTCACTGCTGTAGACTTTTCTGAGGCCTTGTGTTTCCCAAGATCCTTGGGTGCCCAGAGCTGCCTGTTGGTGTCAAAGCATAGGGAAGGCATTGGTCCATGGGTTGAATCCCAGGCCTGGATCAGCGCGGTCGGCTCGTGGAGACAGCAGGATGCTGGCGGGTGTGAGAGGTATTTGGAGATGGAGGGACGGGCTGCACTGCCATGGGAGTGGCTGGAAATCAAGGATAAGCCCTGGGATTTGGATGCAATAGGCAGATGGAAATACCATTTGTGGAGACGGGAGAAGGGCAAGAGTGTGTGGGGAAAATGACTTTATCCGTGGGCACGGGAGATGCCATGGGGCTTCCCAGTGGGCAGGCGGGGGAGAGGGTGGGCTTTACACACACCCGGGACTCAGGCAGCCCCCACTGCAGAATCCGCTCCTTCTCAGCTTTTGGGTGGCATTTGAGACTGGTTAGAAGAGAGTGTAGGGAAATTAGACAAGAGAGGTCATTAGCTAACCTTTTTTTTAAAAAAAATTATTTTTGAGCACCTGCCATGTATCAGGAGTTGTTTTTGGTTCTGGAGACACAGCAGGGAACGAGATAGACGGAAGCTCCTGTTCTCCCAGATCTTACATTCTGGTGTGGATAGGAGAGACACTTACTAAATAAGAAGAGTAAGTGAAGTGTGTCACAGGTCTGTTGGTGCTAGGTGCAGTGTGGTGGAGGGACGGTGTGGGAGTGGGGACCGGGGGTCTCCCCCTCACATGGGTTGGGTGGTACAGTTTACACGGATGTCAGGGATGGCCCTACTGGGCAGGGATATTTGAGCAGGGCTAAGGGAGGTGGGGAGTGAGCCTGGGCCACATCTGGGGAGCAGCAGCTCAGAGGCTCTGAGGCAGGTGAGCCGGGTGTATTTGGGGAGCAGAGAGGTGGCCAGGGCGGCTGGATGGAGTGAGTGAGGGGAGAGGAGTGATGAAGCCATGTGGGTAGACCATGCCAGGCTGTGTCTGCCCCTGGAAGGGCCCGGGCCCCTGCAGGGCTCTGAGCACAGGAGCGGTGGGAGTGGCTTCAGTTGATAGACCCCCGGCTCTGTGTGGAGGCTGGCAGCAGGGAGGGCAGGAGGAGGCAACGCTAGAATTCCAGGCAGGGTAGGGTGCTGCCTGAGCACAGGGTGGTAGGGGTGGCGGGAGAAGTGGTCCGATTCTGGATGTTTTGAAGGCGGACCTAACACCGGTTGCTCATGGATGAGTGGGGCGTTGGAGGTGAGAGACAGAAAGGAGTGGAGGAGGACTCCAAAGCCTGTGGCTCAAGCTGCTGTTGACTGAGCTGGGAGGCTGTGAAAGAGGCAGGTGAGCAGGAGGCTCAGGCCTTCACCCTGAGGCACTCCAGCTTAGACAGAGGAGGAGGAACCAGCAAAAGCCACTGCCAGTGTTGGTGGCTGGTGCTGGGCATGGGGGGAGCGCTTTCTCATGGTCAGTGCTGGCTGAGGAGTTGTGGGCTTGGCCACAGGGCCCTTGGATCAGTGTCACTCTGTCCTGAGCCCCCACCCAGGACCCACATCTTGTTGCAAGTGGAGGCAGGGGGGATGTGGCACAAAGACTGTAACCCACCATGCAACGTGTCCGTCCACTGCAGCAGCCTATCTGTGGTTTGGGCTGGCATGGGGACACAGGCTGGGTAACTGAGCCGTCGCAGGAGGATGACTTCCAGGAGATGGTTGGAAAGGCAGCTGGCCTTCGGCTTGGGTCAGGGAAAGGGGAGGAGGGTGCGTGTGCCTGTGTGGGTCTCTCTGTGCGGGAGAGGTCTGTGACAAGGATGTGACCTTGAGGTGTGGTTACAGCCAGTCTTGATTTCAGGAGTCGCCCCTACCTTGTATCATAGCAGGAAAGTGGGAGGAACACATAATTGTGTAGGATAGGAGGGTGTTTTTGCTTTGGACACATCTTCATTTCTAACTCTAGGTTATTCTACCCCTTAAAATAAAATGTCGATTGAATCCCTGCTGAATCAGTTCCACATGCGTTTGGCTGCACATAACGGGAAACCTGACTTATTAATAAGATAGTCTTCTCTCACATAATTCATTGTCTGGAGTTTGTGGTCCTAGAGCTCAACAGTGCTGTCTGTTGGCCAGGCATCTTCTGCCTTTCTGTTCTGCTATCATCGTATCTTCTCTCTAGTTACCTCACAGTCACAATGTGGCAGCCATGGCTCCAGACATCACATCTGCACAGAACTATGGCCAAAGGTTGTCCTGTTGGAGAACACTTTTTCATCTGTGTATTAGGGAGGAAACTTCCCACAGTCCTCCCTTCCCCTGCGTGGTCTTTTCCTTAGGTCTCATTGGCCTGATGAGTCTGACATATGCCCCTAAACCAGCCCCTTGGGAGAGAACCGGGATTGCTGATAGTGGCTTAGAATTCCTTGGGATTCATTTCTTGTGACTTCGGGAGGGGGCTTGCTAGGTACTACTCAGGCAACCAGCGTTCTTTAAACTCTGAGGATGAGGGGCATTGGCCCTTGGAGAGATAACTTGCACTCTCTATCAGCCCTTGGTGCATTATCTCATTTAATCCTCAGAACAACTTGAGACAAATGTAGTTGTTCCCATTTTACTGATAAGGAAACTGAGGCTTGGGTTATGTAACTCGCCCCAGGGCACACAGCTGTCGGGATCCTCTGTGTGTGTGTGTGTGTGTGGGGCAGGGGTTGTCCTGATGCCTTCGTAGTCAGTAACAGTCATAATAGATCTGTATTAATGATCGCTGATTGAGTCTGAGCAGAGACCACCCGTCAGGGGTGTCAGAGGCCTAGGAGAATCAAGGGCAAATCTGAGAATGAAAGAAAAACATGGATGAGGAAAGGAAGCTCAGAGAGGCTAAGGGATTGCCCAAGGTCATGGCCAGGGCAGAGCGGGGCTTTGAACTGGGGGATCTGGAGTTCGCTGTCTTCACCTGTCTACTTGGTGGTTTCTGGGTCTATGTCACTTGGACTCCAGGACACTCCAGGCTGCGACTGTCATGTGGAGGGCAGGGGGTCAGCAGGCTGAGCAGGAGAGAGCAGAGGCCAGGCCAAGGACCCGGGTGTGGGACGGGCACAGATCTGCAAGCTCCCATGCTGGCTCTGCAGAAATGTGCCCGGAATGTCCACCACATGGACTCCCAGGCAGATGGCAGGTACTGATGGCAGCAGGGTTCTCAGCAGGGACAGGGGCAGAGAGGGGTTGGGGTCGGGGAGGTGGGGGTCAGGCTGGCAGCTTAAGGTACTGGGAGAAGAGATGCAGGAGAAACTGGAACAGGAAACTTGGCTGCAATCCTTGGTAGCTAACCTCCCCTCTCAGCCTCAGTCCCCCTCTCTGTGGCATGGTGGCGGGGTGTCCAGCTCTGAGTGGCCTCCATTGTTACTGTGTAAGCTTGAGCAACTGCCAAGTCTGTCTGTGCCTCTGTTTCCTCCTCTGTCGAGTGGGGTTAATAAGAGCGATTGTCTCCAGGTCGACTGTACAGTATGAGTAAAATCCCGCAGCCCCTCGTACATGGTAGGTTGGTGAGAGGCATCCTTGGGCATCTTGATGGGGTTTCGGAATTCACGGGTAGAGAGGCCGTCTGGGGTCCTGTATAAATCACATATCTCCCCCTATGACTCCGTCTCTCCGCCCCGCTTTGCCTCCTCCATCTGCATTCTTCGGTGATTCTTTCCAGTGTAAAACTAAGCAGGAACAGCTGATATTTATCAAATGCTCCCTGTGTGCCAGGCTTTGGGCCGAGGGTCTTGCACAGAATGTCTCATTCAGTCCTCATGAGAACTCGGTGGGGTGGGGACACGATGCTCTTCCCACCACTTTAGAGAGACAGAGACCGAGACTTAGGGAGGGGAGTTCAGTATCAGTTTCCAAACTAGGTCCTCTCTTGTCCCTTCTTTCTGTCCCTCCTGTCCTCTCCCGTCACATCCCTTTTCTTCCCTTCCTTCCACTTTCTGCACCCCACCAAGGCTAGACATTGAGTTTTGATGTGGGATGATGAGGTGAGCACGGCAGGCAGCGTCCCTGTCTGCACGGAGCTTACACTCGTTGGGTAACAGACCTTAAGCAAAATGTATACATGGGTGAGTTAATTTCAGACTGGGACAGGGTGGCACAGACACCTTGCAGGGTGTTATACTGAATGCGTGTGACCGGTGAGAGGATGGGTGGAGGAAGGTTTGGGGGCTACTTTTGGGTAGTTAAGGATGGTACTCTCTGAGGAAGTAGCATGGCCCTGAGAGCTGCGAAGCCGGGGAGGGCATTCCAGGTGTGCAGGAAAGGGTGGGTGCAGGTGCCCTGAGGTGTGTGGAGGGCGCCTGGGGCAGGTGGGGGGTTCAAGGCAGGAAAGCATTGAGGAGAGGTTGCAGGAGTTTCGTGTGTGGTGGCTTCTTCTGGGAGGGGAGAAATTACATCCTTCCGAGAGGGCTGGAGGGAGGTGGGCTTCCTGTACAGGTGGCACATTGGGGCCTTCCTGTGTCCCTTGTGACCTGAGAGTCCCTGCTGGCCTAGCTATAGGAGCTCTAGGACCCTGTGAGGAAGCTGGGACTGTGAGCCTCAGAAGGCCACGTGGCTCCAGCTGCCTGTGGGCCCCCATCTGCAGAGCTGGGCCTGCCGCCACTGGGCCCTGCTGGCCTCCCCTGCCGGCCCCTCGCAGCTGGGGGGAGGCTGCTCTGGATATGGCCTCTCATAGCCGCCTCCCCTGGCAGGATTCCAAGCCCACAGGCCCTCCAGCCACTAGCCTGGGGTCCCGTGGGAGAAATGTGTCTTTATGGAGTCAGCCAGGGCAGGCAGTGCGATGAAACGATGAAACGCCGAGGCCAGAGACTGTGCCCTGGACCTTCCCCCGGGCTGAGTCCTGCTGCCTTTGAATAGCAGCCCTGTCTCCTCTGATTGGAAAATCCTCTCCATTGGGAGGGGACAGGCGGGGCCTCTCAGGACTCCTCATTCTGGGAGGCGTTTGAGTGAGAGGAGGTGGTGCCTGTAGCTGTCTCTTTGGAGTTCAAGCTCATTGACCTGGGTGCGAGCTCCTTCATGACCTGGCCCCTGCTGGCCACTCCTTTATCCAGTCGGCAGACAGCTATTGAGCTCGGACTCTAGGTCAGCCCCCTTCCCAGCATTTAGGATTGAGCAGGACACAGCAGCTCCGGCTCCTGGCTCCCACGGCCTCACTCAGCTTGTCTCCTCCATGGGCCAACCGCGCTGCCTCCTGGTTCCTGTGTGCTCCAAGCTTCTACCCATCTCCAGACCTTTGCCCCTGCTGTTTCCTCTGCTTGACAGCCCCTCCCACTTGCATATGCACGTGCACGAGCACACACATGGTCGCACACTCGGCCTGCATCTATTGAGATTATTTGGGTTGCAAGCTACAGAAAACAGCCCCTGGCTAATTGAAGGGGGAATGAAAAAGATGACCCGTCGAAGGGAGGTGGGGCACTCACAAAGCCAGGGAGGGCCTAGGAGGCCTTAGAAAGAACTGGCACCAGGAAACACTGAGAGGCTGGCACGAGGGGGTTCTGTCCCGCACACCACTGCTGGGCACAGTCAGCACTCCCGTTCCCTGTCCTTGGGGGTCCTCCACTCATGTGTCATGTTCCTGGGGCAGGGAGCATCCCGTTGGCCTCAACCTGACCTAAGAGGGCAGCAAACCTTGACTGACTGCCCCACCACGATGACGTGCCACCTGGGAGAGTGGGTCCCAAAGGCCAGACCTCCAGGGCCTAGCACACAGGCCATGCCTGTTCATTCTTCATGTTTCGGGTTGGATGTCACTTCTCTGGGGAAGCCCTGAGATGAACCAGGTCCCTTTGGTTCAAATTGTATCAGTTTGGAATATTTCCAGTGCCAGAATAAGAAACCTAACTGAACAGTGGCTTAGACAGATGCCACGTATCAAGAAGCATGGGGCGAAGTGGTCCCAGGGCTGGTGTGTGGACTCAGGAGCAGACACAAGAACCTTCCATCCTTCACGCTGCCAGCCTGAGCACCTCAGTGGTGTCAGCTATCTGCTTATCAGGGACTCCCTGCAACCCCCAGCATTACTGCCTCACATGACTTTATCCCAGGCAGGTGGTGGTGGTGCTGCTTTTCCCTCTTATTGAGGGGGAAGGTGTTTTTCAGAAGCCCCTGGTAGGCTTCCCCAGATGTCTTACTAACTGGTGCTTGGTCAGTTAGCAATTGAACTTGATTTCTAGTATTAGAGACAATTATGGAGGCTGAGCCAAATCAGGGTTTGTGTTTCTGTGGCATGAGAGAAGTCCAGAGGTGGGTGGTTCGGAGCTGCCAGAGTGGTCTCTTAATGCCTTTGGGGACCACACCGTCTGTGTCCTTCTGTTCTGCCTGCCTTAGTGTGTTTCCAGCATCTAGGGCACCTTGTTGTCTAAAGTGACTGCAAGAGTTCCAGCCATCACAACTTTGTTCCAGGCAGGAGGAAGACAAAGGGCCAGGGGCTTTTGCCAGTGTCCCACCAGTGATTTCTGCTTGTCGCTTATTGGCCACCTGTAGCTGCAAGGGAGGCTGGAGATGGACGAGGGCTTCTTGACTAGGGAGGAATGGGAGAGGGGTGTTGCTAGGTAACCAGCATTGTCCGCCACTTAAAATCTCCGTTTTTTCTTTGTGGCATTGATCACAGTACAGTAAAATAGTCTTGTTTGAAGTTTATAAATAATAATCACAAACCTGTTTTGGGGTTACCACAGTAAATGAACAGACAACGTCTGGCCCTCGTGGAGCCTACCTTCTCAGGTGGTTGTGGGCTTCTCGCTGGCCACATCACCTCTCGGATGCTGCCGCCTGACACCCTCCCCTGCTTATTCCATTCCAGGGAGACTGCCAGACTCGGGAGGAGGCAGTGGCGCTCGGCGTGGGTCTCTGTAACAACGGCTTCATGCACCACGGTAACCGCCCCACCTGCAGCCCCGCCCCCGGGGCCTTGCTCCATGGAGCTCATGTTTGGGGGAGTGTGGGAGGACTGAAGCCAGGTCTGTGGCTGTGTAGACCCCTGGGGTTTGGGGTGGCCACGAATCTCACCTCCTTTCCCTTCTTGTTCTGTACCGATGGAGACATCGTTTCTGGTGTCCACTGGGGACCAACATGGCTGGCAGGACATGGGCTAGATTTGAAGTCCAATCCATGGGTTTCCACGGGGCCAGATGAGGCAGGCCTGGCCAGAAGGCCTTGGTGGGGAGGGAGGAGCTGTGCCCTGTGGGGCAGTGGGCAGATGGGTTGTGAATGTGAGAGGCAGGAAGCCCTTCCTGGAATGTCTGCCTCTTTTCCTGGCCTCCTCCCTCAGATCAGTGCCTTTTCTTTCCACTGGGAGAGGTAGGTATTCACTTTAGACTTTAAAGCAGTCACTTTAGACTACAAGGTGCCCTCGAGGCTGGAAACACACAAAGGGGGGTGGGTTCTGAGATGTTCTCGAGGCAAGAAGGTGGCAAGAAGGAGAACCAATTGGCTCCATGGACACCAGTTTAAATTACAACCTAAGTTAGTGTTCTGTGTGCCTGGGCTCTTTCTAGACATTTCCCACATATTTATTAGTTTAATACTCACAGCCGCCCTTTGATGTGGGTATTAACACAAGCTGAGGTAGTTAAGAAACTTACTCAACATTACATGGCAAGTAGAAGCCGAGATTAGAACCAGGCCATCTGGAGCTGGGATTAGAACCCAGGCCATCTGGAGCTGGGATTAGAACCCAGGTCGTCTGGCTTTACAGGCTACACACTCTACTACTTTGCTATGTGACTTGAGGACCCTAGGGGAGCCCTGAGTTCTCCTATCCTTTCTTAACTCCTGCCAAGGTGCCATTTCCCTGTTTCCAGAACATTCCTCAAGGCCTTTGCACATGCAGTTTCCCTTGCCAGGGTGCGCTGCCTGCCTCATCCCTGCACATGACTCAGCGTTTTTGCTCAGTCTACCCCTCCCCAGGGAGGGCCTCCCCAGAGCCCCAGCTAAAATAGCTCTGCCCCATCTTCAGTCTGCTCCTAGCGTGGATTCTCTTGTTTTTAAAGGGACTGTTCTCTCCGTATTAGGCGGATCCCACCCCTCCTTTCTCTCTGTTCATTCTGACATCACATGTGGTGTGTTTGGTGTTCCAGGCACCGTGCTAGGCTCTGGGAGCAGAGTGACAACCAGGACATGTATTCCCATGTATGTTGTGTGTGTGTGTGTGCGTGTACTTGTATGTGTGTGCCTGTGTGTGCATGTGGTGTGTGCAGAGGAAAGGAACAGGGATGCCAGCGAGGAGGTGATCATGGTAGTCCAGAGGAAGGAAGATGTGGCTGGAATCTGGTGGTGGTTGCAGAGGGGTGAGAAGTGGTCAGATTCAGAAAACCCTGAGCCATAGGAAGGCCTTTTGGCCGTTTCTCCTTTCTGGTGTTGGCTTTTTCTGTTCTCACTTGGAGATCTGCAAACTTTCTCTGTAAAGGACCAGAGAGTGAGTATTTCAGGCTTTGAGGGCCACATAGTCTCTGTCACAACTGCTTAACTCTAACTCTACCTTTGTAGCACGAAAGCAGCTCCAGACGGTATGTAAACAAATAGGTGTGGCTGTGTGCCAATAAAACTTTATTTAGAAAAAGCAGCTGGTGGGCTGTAGTTTTTTTTGTTTTTGAGAGGAAATCTTGTTCTTGTCACAAAGGCTGGAGTGCAGTGGTGCGATCTTGGCTCACTGCAACCTCCACCTCCCAGGTTCAAGGTATTCCCCTGCCTCAGTTTCCCAAGTAACTGGGATCATAGGGGTGCACCACTATGCTTGACTGGCCATAGTTTTTTGAGCCCTGGTCTGCCTGCTGGATTTGCTGTTCCCTTGGCAGATTGAGCCACGTGCTGGAGAGCTGAGAGGCCTTTGGGTCTATCCCCTGCCTTGTGGCCAGCAGGTCCCCAACTCAGCTGAATCTCAATAGGCCCATGTGCCTCTATGGGTCTCAGTTTCCCCAGTTTTCCATTGGAGGCCTTGCTATCTCCTCGTCTGCCCTCAGCATGCCCAACGTTTTGTGGGAATAGGACTCACTCTTCAGCTTCTGGTTTCCCCAGCTGAGGTGGGCAGGTCAGGGCCAGCGTGGGCGGCCGAGGGCATTTTCACCCATCCACTTCATTTCACCAAAGTCCTTCATTCCCAGAAGCTGCTCTGTTCCCTTTGGGGCCCTCTGACAACCCGAGCCTCCCGCCAGTCAGCTGGGCACAACCTCTCATTTGTGGGTGAGGGTAATTAGGGGTCCTCCCCAGCTGCTATTCCGGGAAGGCTGCTGGCTGTGGACTTTCCGCTGGGCGGTGACTCCCAGGCAATCCTGACGTCCTCAGGGCCTCTCAGGGAGAGAGATTGCAGGGCGTGACCCTGCTCCTCTGTTCCCTGCCACAAACTCAAAAATAGGCTAAAATAGGAAAGGGCCAATTCCAGGGTTGTGACTGCAGCAAAATACAGGGTGGGGTGTGCAGGATGGGCCACAGGGAGGGGCCTCTGTGGCACCTTTCGAGGCATCTCCAACTGGGGCTGAACTGAGCCCACAGATCCTAGAGTATTTCCACCTGAGGACTGGCCTGGGGTCTGGCCTCTTGCTTTAGGCACATTTGGGGAAACTGAGGCTTGTCATTGAATCCCCACAGCCACCCCAGCACATTGGTCCTGTTATTATTCTTGTAGACAAGGAAACTGAGGTTCGGAGAGGCTAAAGGGCATGAAGACAGGAATGGGCTGAGCAGGGCTTTGAACCCAGATCTGAGAGTATAGTATCCTATAAAGCCGGACCAGCAGCCGGGAAAGGTATTGAGGTCGGTAGCTCACTCAGCTGAGCTCATGGACCTGAGGGATTCCACGCCGTTTTCCACAAATGTTTGGCCAATATGCCACATTGCAATTCTTCCTCCCACTCCTGGACTTTTCTAACTTAATGTTTATAGTGGCATGGAAGCCAGCAGCCCCCTGGGGCCTGGCTCCCCCGGCTCTGGTGAAAGTGGCAATTTGTGTGTCTGTTTTCTCCAAAAAGGTAACAGGGGTGGCCTGAGAAACGGGTTTGCAAACAGGTAGAGCTCCCGGTGAAATGTCCTGGAAAACTGAGGAGAAAGAAAGAAATGGCCCCGGCTGCTTTCCACTGAGTCACCAAATCCAGAAAAAGCCTCTGTCTTCAGGGATAAGGGCGAGGTCTCATGGCTGAGGCAGCTGGTTTCCCTTGTTTCAGGCACCCACTGGCCTCCGACAGCTGCCATTACCTCCCCAAGCCTTGATTGCCCCCTTTGTGCACTGTTTACACTCAGCCCTGCCTCATCTACCAGGCCTGGCTGGGCAGTGTGGGGAGAGGAAGAGGAGGAGGAGAGGAAGGAGCCACGATGAGGGTCCTTCTGCTGCCTGCTGGTTCTGTGACCTAGGGCTCTGAGTCTTAGTCTCCCCGTCTGTGAAAGGGACACAGCAGTTCCTTCCTTGTCCCAGGAGTGGATGAACTTAGCATGCCTCCCAGTGTGCCTGGCACTGGGAGGTACCTAGTTAAGTTGTGAATTACAGGGATCAGATCACCAATTGGTTGTTATTGGTTATTTTTATTCATTTCCCTAGCTTGTCCTAGAAAGGGGTCAGTATATTTTTATGTAAAGGGCCACTTAGTAACAATTTAGGCTTTGTGGGCCATGTAGCTTATGTCACAGTATTCAGCTTTGTCCTTGTGGCTCAAAAGAAGCCATGGATAGTATAAATACAAATATAAATACAAATGGCTGTAGCTGTGTGCCAATAAAACTTTATTCATAAGAACAGGTAGTGGAGCAGATTTGGCCTGTGGGGACTGAGTTTGCCAACTTTTGGTCTAAAGTGTCTCAGCATCATTTCTTTCTGATTACTAAAGAGGTTTCAACACCTTTTCACAAATTGCTGCTCATTTGAGTTTGCTTATGTTAATTGACTGTTTGTATCCTTTCCCCATTTATCTGTGAGTTTCTCAGCTTTTTCTGGTTGATTTGTTAGAGGGTTTTTTATATTCTAGATATTTATTCCTCTTGGTTTTAGACACTATAGTTATCTTCACATCTGCTGTCTACCTCTGGAGTTGTTATTGAATGCAAGTCCTTAATTTTAGTCTAGTACAAGAGGGTCTTATACACAGACTCCTTTTCTACTCTAGGACAAAGATGTCCTCCTATATTTAGTTTTGTTAGCTTTAGTTTTACTGTTCATATGTAGGTCTTTTAGTCCATTAGGAGTTTATTGTTGTATATGGTGTGAGGTAGGGATTCAATTTCCCCCGCCCCACCAGCAAGTCAGTTTTCCATGCACTATCTATAGAATACTCTGTGATCGTGTATCATCATAATAGACTAAGTTCCCACAAACAGTCCTCTTATGTGATTTCTGTTCCCTTCCACTGGTTATTGATCTGTTTCTGCTGCAGTTCCACACTGTGTTTTTTACTATGGTTTTGTAATATATTAATAATATCTTTCTATAGCAGGTGAGGCTAATTCTGACTTTTTAAGAGAAGTCAGAAAGCCAGATCTCTTTGTGAAATATCCTAATATATTAGTGTTGGCATATAATTCCATTTTAATAGAATAGTGTTTGCCAAATCAAGCGTGTCTGCGGCCTAGTTCCAGCCTGTGCCTGCCAGTTGGCAAACATGGCTAAAACTTTCCCATGTGAATCTGACCTCTGAGTGCATGTCTGTGGATTTGCAGTGCTGGAGAAGAGTGAGTTCAGGGATGAGTCCCAGTACTTCCGCTTCCACGCCGATGAGGAGATGGAGGGGACCAGCAGCAAGAACAAACAACTTCGCAATGACTTCAAGCTGGTGGAGAACATTCTGGCCAAGCGCCTGCTGGTAGGAGCACAGCTGAGTTGCTGCCCCTTCCTTTCCAGAGCCCCCTGCAGGCCTGGGAGCTGGACGACCTTCCAGCTATGGCCAGAGAAGGGGGCTCATCTTGGAGTACCAGAATATAGGGGATTCTAGGTGGTTGGGGCAACTCTGTCAAGAGGCTAGGCTGCATCACTGGCCAAGACTACCCTCCTAACAAAAGAGATTGGGCTTGCAGACCTCCCTTCCTGTCCCCTTGCTTCTCCTGTCCCCTCCCAGTACATTGTATAGAGAGGTTGGCCTCCTGAAGTGACTCATCCCGCATACCCCATAGCAGCCCCCATCTTAACGCGTGGCCCGCGGCAGGCAGTCAAGACAGAGGCTCAGGGAGGTTATTTCTCTGGCCACTGCCAGGGTTGGAGCTGAAGCCTGACTCATATGAAGATGGCTCCATTAACTTTTCTCCCATAGTACTGTGGGGACTACTGTTCCCTCTGATTTCATTCCTCTCACTGTAAAGTCCTCCAGTGCTCCCTGTCACACTTAGGATAAAATTCAAACTCTCACTATGGCCTGCAAGACTCTTCCTGCCTCTCCAGCTTCATCTCCTATGTTCTCTTCCTCATTCCACCCAGCCACCCTGCTCTCATCTCTTTCCCTTCCCCTTCCCTTCCCCTTCCCTTCCCCTTCGCTTTCTCTTCCCTTCTCTTCTCTCTCCCTTCCCCCCTTCTCCCTCTCTTCTCCTTTCTCCCTCCTCTCTTCTCCCCTCCCCTCCCCTCCTTCCCTCCCCTCTCCTCCCCTCCTTCCCTCCCCTCCCCTCCTTCCCTCCCCTCCCCTCCACTCCTTCCCTCCCTCCCTCCCTCCCTCCCCTGTTTTCTCTCTTTTTGGCAGGGTCTCACTTGCCCAGGCTAGAGCTCAGTGGTACGATCATGGCTCTCTGCTGCCTCAACCTCCCTGGGCTCAAGTGATTCTCCCACGTTAGCCTCCCCAGTAGCTGGGACCACAGGCATGTGCCACCACACCTGGTTAATTTTTGTATTTTTTATATAGACAGAGTTTTGCTATGTTGCCCAGGCTGGTCTTGAACTCCTGGGGTCAAACGATCCTCCCACCCCGGGAGGAAACATGAACTCCCAAAGTTCTGGGATTACAACCGTGAGCCATTGCACCTGACCTCTGATCTCTTTTCTTACCCTCCAGTGCCTTGGGGCCTCCCTCAGGACCTTTGCATGTTCTTCCACGCTTTATGAAGTTTTGTTTTTCCCTTTACTCAGGTCTCAGCTCTCTCTGATAGCACCTCCTCTGACCCCTTGCCATGCCCTATCCCCTTAAGTGCTTTAATTCCAACTAGGTACACTCCCTGCATCACATCCTACATTTCTTTATTTGTTTCTAGTCTGCCTCCCCAACTAAGCAGGGCTGGGCCAGTCTGTCTTGTTCAAGATGGTGTCTCCGGCACCCATGAGAACTGCCTGGCTGTGTGTGATGGGCAGCATCTCTGTCAATGTCTGTTGACTGAATGAGTGCCTTTCCTTATATCCCCACCACTGCCGAACCTCCAGCCCTGTTACCAGCGTCCTGCCGTCCCACCCTGGTGCAGGACTGCTCCTCCCTAAACTCCCCGACTCCATGTTCTTGGTGGCTGGACACCTTTGGATCCGTGGGATTCATTCAGCCAGTGGCAGGCAGGCACAGATTGAGCACCGGCTCTGGGCCAGGCGCTGTTTGTATTTTGCTGTGCCTCGCCAGCCTGGATCTGGCCGCCTCCCTGCTAGACCTGGGACAAGGTCATGGTCCTGTGGGGGCCGCGGTGGACCCTCCTTGCTCCCTGACTGGGTTCCTTCTGCCCTGGGCCCTCAGATCCTGCCCCAGGAGGAGGACTATGGCTTCGACATTGAGGAGAAGAACAAGGCCGTGGTGGTGAAGTCTGTCCAGAGGGGCTCCCTGGCCGAGGTGAGGCCCTCAGGGGAGTTGGCAGGGGCCGTGAGCAGGTGGCAGAGTGGGGCATCTCTCTTCACGCTCCTTGAGGCAGCCAAGCCCGGGAGATTCTGGAATGACCACTGGCTCCTCTTCTCTCGTGGCCCACGTGGAGAAACTGAGTCCAGGACCCACTGTCCGCAGTGGCTGGGGGTGCTGGGAGTAAGCGCAGAGGCCCAGGGCTGTGTTCCTGGTATGTTCCACTGCTGCCCTCTGCTGGACGCTGTGGGGAGGTACAGAAAAAAGTAGGTTTCTCAGTTTTCTGCACCAAGTCACAGTGGCTTGAATAAGATAAGCTCATTGCCCGTCAACCCAAAGCCTAGAGGGGGATAGGTTAGGAGAGTGAGGGCGTGGCTGGCCGAGGATTCAGCTCCAGGCCTTCCAGCTTCTCCTGGGGCTTGTAGAGGTGGATGGGGGAGATGCACCTGCTGTGCTGGCCAAGTTGGCTTGCCCCTGTGGGAATTAGGAATGCTTTGGGCTACAAGGAGCCGCATGCCCGTGCCCAGAGCAGCTGGGCTGACCTTGCCAGGGATGTGAGCGGTTGCAAGGAGATCGTTGTCAGTCTTGGTTCAGGTCAGCGTTTCTTTGTCTTTCTTGGCCAGGCCCTCACAGACACAAGATGGCTGCCCCAGTGAGACCCTCGTGTTCCCACACAACAGGGTCAGGCCCCAGCAGAGTTTCTCCCAGGAGGAACATGTTTCCCAGCTGCCTTCCTATGGGCTTCCCTTTGTGGCTCCTAAGGCAGAACCAGGTCCCTGTGCCCCTTAACTGCTTACCACAGACAGAACACAGTCACCCTGGCGGGCTCACTGAGGCCTGCCGGATGCCTTGGGCGAGCACCTTCTGCCGAACACATTTGAGGTTCCTTGGTGAGGAGGGAAGGAGCTTGGTAACTGGTGTGCGTGTCTGTCCCCTCTCGCCCCACCCAGATGGCCGGCCTGCAGGTTGGGAGGAAGATCTACTCCATCAATGAGGACCTGGTGTTCCTGCGTCCCTTTTCGGAGGTGGAGTCCATCCTCAACCAGTCCTTCTGCTCCCGCCGCCCTCTGCGCCTCCTGGTAGCCACCAAGGCCAAAGAGTGAGTGTCCCCGGAGCAGGGTATCCAGCAGCCCTGCCTCTCAGGCTGAGTGGTGGCCCAGGGCTGAGGCGGGATGAACTGTCCTGGTCCCCCGTGGCTGCGACCCATTGCTGGAGGCACACAACAGAAGCCGGACCTTCATTCATTCGGTGGATGTTTATGGAGTGCCATTCTGTGCCGGGTGGCAGTTGGGGCCCCAGGGGTCCAGCCATGTGGGGACACATGTGGTTCCTGCCATTCATAGATCTCAGATCTAGTTAGGGGAGGGAGCAGGAGACAGACGATACGCAGATAGAGAAGTAAGGCACACGCTGAGCCCGTGCTAGCGAGCTTGCCTCAGGTAAGTTTCTGTAAACCCGAGAAAGGAGCTGGAGTGTGCAGAGGGATGGCCACCAGGGAGGCAGCACTGCAAGTGGTGGTGAAGACCTGAAGCAGATGAGGGGGGAGTCGAGGGGATTTCTGGAAGAAGAGGGCTCCAGGCAGGGGAAACAGCCAGGGCAGAGGCCCTGAGGTGGACCTTGTCTGGTGCTTTGGAGGAGCAGAAGGAAGCTGTTGGGACTGGAGCAGTTAGTGAGAGGGAGGGGTGGGGGGTGAGAGAGGGAGGGGTGGGGGGTGAGTGAGAGGGAGGGGTGGGGGGTGAGAGAGGGAGGGGCAGGGGGTGAGGGAGGGGCAGGGGGTGAGAGAGGGAGGGCTGGAGCAGTGAGTGAGAGGGAGGGGTGGGGGGTGAGTGAGAGGAAGGGGTGGGGGGTGAGTGAGAGGGAGGGCTCATCCGTGAGTGAGAGTGCAATCTAGACAGTGAGGTCTGTGGGGCAACGGGGTCCAGGGCCTGGAGGCCCCTGGTAAGGACCCATGGAGAGCCACTGGAAGCTACAGTTGGAGCTCTGGTTGTCAGAGGCAGAGGTGGCACTGTGGGGAGCTGAAGAGGCGGTGGCTCAGCAGAGTGCGGCAGCAGGCGGGAGAGGCAGACCCTGCTAGGTGTGGGTACCAGGAAGCAAAGTATTTTCTCTTTGAAAAATTATGCTTCTGGCTTTTCCCTTCTCCCTTAGACAGATCTTCTCTTGACAGGCGGGATGGCAAGTTTTAAACGTGATCATTTCAGGAAAAAGGCGTGCTGATTTAGGGAAAATGTGGTTGATAGATTGGTTGGCATGTGAAAGTGGCAGAGAGCGCTGAGGTGGAATGTGTCTGCTTAAAGCTGTGGAGACATCTGGGTTTGAGAGCAGGCACCCAGCACAGCTTTGTCTGCAGGGGGAATGGGAGGGATGATTGGACGTGCCCTAGATGGGGATGTGGGCAGGGCACCGACACTGCAGGAGCAGGGACACCCAATTCCCTCCCTGGCAGGTGCTGCCTCTCTGCTTTGGGGATCGTCCCACAGAATGGCCCAGACCTGCCTTCCAAGGGGACTAGTGTGAGTCTTTTTCTAGGGTCAGCACCGAGATGTGCCGGGTCACTTGTCACCCTCCCACCTGCGATTGTTCAACTATTGACTGGCTGGAGTGCTGGTCTGACCTCCAAGGGCCTTAGGCTAGGAGAATGATGGAGAAGTTGTGGGAGGGTGGTCTGGAATTTCCCTGGAGGATAGAAGCTCTAAGGGCAGGCCAGCGGGTGGTGCTTAATCCAGGATCCTGGTGGTGTGGGATCTGCCTGATTGACGGTTCTCTCTGTATTTCGGAGCTGGAAAGCCTGGTGTCGCTGCTACTATTTTGGGCTGGATTTTCCCAGTGTTTCCGAGGCAGAGACTCTCTATGTCAGCCCTGGGGTTATCAAGAGCGATGCCGTTTTTCCTCATGGCCTTTTTCCCTGATGCTTCTACCTGGTGCAGGATTATCAAAATCCCCGACCAGCCGGACACACTGTGCTTCCAGATCCGGGGAGCTGCCCCGCCATACGTCTATGCGGTGGGGAGAGGTGAGTGGGAGCCTGGAGAGAGAGAGGAAGGTGCAGGAGTCGGTGGGTCGGTCTGTGTGGCAGGAGTTCAGAGACTTCTGAATTCTCAGCTTCTGCCAGACAGTGTACCATCAGCATTTACTTTCTTTGCTTGATGCCAAACTTGCAAACACAAATGCCTGTTGGAGTCAGGCCAGCTGCAAGTGAGTAGTGATCCCAGTGGAAGACAGTAGGGAGTGGTGAGGACTATGGCACGGTGAAAAAATACATGTTCACTCTGGAAAGAGCGGTGGCTCTTCAGCTGGAGCTCATTATTGCCAGATGGGAATGTGGACCCACTGTCGCCAGACTTGATTTTCTAAGAGAAGCCAGAAATGGGAATTTGGGGGCTTGGCAGCAACCATTCTGTGGCCAGATCCCACCCAAGGGCCACCGGTTGAAGACCTCTGCTTTCTGCATTGCCTGTTCTTTGTGTGCTGTTAAAGGTATCACTGTGTCTGGAGATAGAACCAAGCAGGACTGTGATACTGGAGCCCAAAACTCTTTTGCATCTAAGTGCCCCCCACCAGTTTAAACATAAATTATTCACTTGTGTGGTCATAGTTGTGTGTTTACTAGGTATTCATTAAGAAAATACATACCATGACAGAAAGTTATTGAGAATTTGATATATATATATATATATATATGGGTTTTTTTTTTTTTTTTTTGAGACGGAGTTTTGCTCTTGTTACCCAGGCTGGAGTGCAATGGCGCGATCTCGGCTCACCACAACCTCCGCCTCCTGGGTTCAGGCAATTCTCCTGCCTCAGCCTCCCAAGTAGCTGGGATTACAGGCACGCGCCACCATGCCCAGCTAATTTTTTGTATTTTTAGTAGAGACGGGGTTTCACCATGTTGACTAGGATGGTCTCGATCTCTTGACCTCATGACCCACCTGCCTCGGCCTCTCAAAGTGCTGGGATTACAGGCGTGAGCCACCACGCCCGGCCCTATATATATGTTTTTGAGATGGAGTCTTGCTTTGTCACCCAGGCTTGAGTGCAGCGGCACGATCTCAGCTCACTGCAACCTCTGCTCCTGGATTCGAGCAATTCTCCTGCCTCAGCTTCCTGGGTAGCTGGGACTATGCACACGCAACCATGCCCAGCTAATTTCTGTATTTTTTTTTTAGTAGAGACAGGGTTTCACCATATTGGCCAGGCTGGTCTTGAACTCCTGACCTCATGATCCACCCGCCTCGGCCTCCCAAAGTGCTGGGATTACAGGCGTGAGCCACCGCACTCGGCCAATAATATTTTAAAGTAGATTTTCATTTTGTCCTTCACATAGTGATTGTTATCTTTTGGCAACTGAGCCTCCTCTCCAGAGGACATCGTCACTGTCTGGAGACATTTCTGTTTGTCATAACTGAGGAGGATTTGTTTCTGGCATCTAGTGGGGGCAAGGAGCCTGTTAAACATGCCCACAGTGCACAGGACAGCCCCAGAGAATCACACAGAATTATCTGGCCCAGAATATCAGCAGTGCCTTGGTGAGAAATCCTGCCTCAGGACATCTGCGGAGATACTGACAATAGGTAGTCATATGTGTTCGTAGGTGAAGAAGGCAAAAAGAATAAAACAGCTGGCCAGGTGCGGTGGTTCACACCTGTAATCCCAGCACTTTGGGAGGTGGAGGCCGGCGAATCACCTGAGATCAGGAGTTTGAGACCAGTGTGGTCAAGATGGTGAAACCCCATCACTACTGAAAATACAAAAATTAACTGGCTATGGTGGCAGCCGCCTATAATCCCAGCTATTCGGGAGGCTGAGGCAGGAGAATCGCTTGAACCTGGGAGGCAGAGGTTGCAGGGAGTGGAGATCATGCCACTGCACTCCAGCCTGGGCCACAGAACGAGACTCCATCTAAAAAAAAAAAAAGAGGAAAACAACTGATATTTCTCTAGCACTTACAGAGTGCCAGGCATGATGCTAAACGCTGCTCATGTATTAGCTCATCAGATCTCCCAGGGACCCTCCGAGTAGGGATTATTACAGTGTTCCCATTTTACAGATCAGGAAACCAAGGTCCAGAGGGTGAGGAACTTGCTGAAGGTTCCAGGGTCAGTCTGTGGCAGAGCCAGGCTTTGAAGCCATGCAAATTCCCAGGGGCTATACTTGACACCACCACACCGTTCAGGCCCGGCGTTGCCCCGTGTCTGGGCAAATCTCGGCATTTGTTGGCATTTCCAGACCTTTACATGAATTACAAAAAACCCCAGGTTCAAGACCTACAGTTTGGGAATTGTGGAATAGCTGAAAAAACTTGCCTTTGGAGTTTGGTAGGCCTGGTTTGAATCCTGGCTTCTGGCCATTCGACCAAGAGAGCGGGGCTTAGCCTCTCTGAGCCTGTCTCCCTTTCTGCCAAATGGGGCCGATACCGGCTGGTAGCACAAGGCGGCTGCTGGACTTTAAAGGAGACGAGGCTCTAGAGTGAAATGGACCTGAATCAGATCCGGCTTGCCTTGCTGCGTCACCTTGGGCCAGCTACTACTTCTCTGGACCTCAGTTTCTTCTTCTGCAAAATGAGAATGTCAGTCCATTCTTTGCCCTGGAGTGGGTCAGAGGGCGGCTGTTGGTGGGGGAGGTCTGGAGGTGGAGTCTTTGGGCGTGTGTCTGGGGGTTGCTGTGGTGGGAGGTGGGGGACAGCCTTCAGCGGGCTGCTTGTCCTTGCCTGGCATCCAGTCTCATGCTCTGCTGTCCCCTTAGGCTCCGAGGCCATGGCTGCTGGGCTGTGTCCTGGTCAGTGCGTTCTGAAGGTCAATGGCAGCAGCGTGATGAATGACGCCGCCCCCGAGGTCTTGGAGCATTTCCAGGCATTCCGGAGTCGGCGGGAAGAGGCCCTGGTGAGTTGACCAGCAGCCAGGGCCATTAGGGAAGTCCTGCTGGGTGGGGGTAGGGGGCTGAGGGCTGGGGGCTGTCTTCTCTTCTCTGGAGAAAAGCCTGCATGTACCACTGGATGTGAGTAGGGTGGGGTTGCTGACCCAGCAGGGCAGACCCGGGCCTGAGCTCTACCTTCTTAAACCAGAGGACCGGAGCCATGATACCCTATGGCCTCGGTTTTTACAGCTGTGAAATGGGTGCGACCAGATCCTCTTCTTACCACATAGGCATGTTGGGTGGATAGTCATGTGATGTTAAAAGTGGATACTCCATTCCATTGGGGGCCTGGGTTCTGGTGGAGGGTGATATTCCCTCATTGATTCATGCACTGGTTCACTCAGTAAGTGTGTTTTGAGCATCTGCTGTGCACCAGGTGCGTTCGTAGACCCTGGGGACACAGGAGAGACTACATGTCTGCTCCCATGGCTCTGCCTCATGTTATCACATCCCCTGGCTTCGGTATGGAGCATGGACTGTGCATGGTGAGGACTGAGCGTGACTGGTGGTCAGTGAGTTTCCAGAGCTCTGGAATCCACGGGCAGTTCACACCTTGGCCCTGTCCCTCCTCCCTACCTGCTGGCACTACGGCTGCCCCCTTACTCTGACTTCTGGCAGGGCCTGTACCAGTGGATCTACCATACCCACGAGGATGCCCAGGAAGCTCGAGCCAGCCAGGAGGCCCCCAGTGAGGACCCCAGTGGTGAACAGGCCCAGGAGGAAGACCAGGCTGATTCAGGTAATGGACAGGGCATGGCGTGACAGGAGCTTCCAGAGGGACTGAGACTCCAGAGGGGCTGGGTCCTCTCCTGTGTCCCCTCTCCTGTGTCTCCAGCTGGTCCACCTCCATGCCAGCAGGTTTGCTTTATTGTTTTGGAGACAGGATCTGGCTCTGTCACCCAGGCTGGAGTGCAGTGGTGCGACCACAGCTCACTGCAGCCCCAACCTCCCGGGTTCAAGCGATCCTCCCACCTCAGCCTCCTGAGTAGCTGGGACTGCAAGCGTGCAGCACCACACCCAGATAAATTTTTAATTTTTAGGATATTTTTTAGAGATGAGGTCTCCTCCCTATGTTGCCCAGGCTGGTCTCTAACTTCTGGGCTGACGTGATCTTCTTGCCTCGGCCTCCCAAAGTGCTGGCATTACAGGTGCACCACTGCACATGGCCGCAAATTGGAATCTCTCATATCCCTGGGAATTGGATACAAGACCTACCTTGGATAACAAAATCCTTGGAAACGATGTTCAAATAATGCAAACACTGAGCTGTAACCAGCCCAGCTGTTTCTGTACCCCATTTCCATTTCCAGATTCTATACATCACTTTTTTTTTCTGTCCATAAATTTCTTCCCAATTTCTTCCGCAGTGTTATGTCAGTTTCTAATGGCCGCTATAGCAAAGTGCCATAAACCCAGCAGCTTAAGCAACACACACTGTAAGTTATTACTTACAGTTCTGGAGGTCAGAAGTCCGAGTCCCACAGAGCTGAAGTCAAGGTGTCCACAGGGCCGTGATCCTCCTTGGGGCTGTCGAGGAGAATCTGTTTCCTTGCTGGTTTCAGCTGCCTGGTCCAAGCCACCATCATTTCTTACCAGGACTGTTGCAGTAGCCTGCTCACGGCTCTCCCTGTCCTGCCTTATTCTCCTCCCAGAGGCTCTTCCCCGAAATGAGAAGAGGTCCTTTCAGTGGCTCTCTCCCTCCTCAAGGCTAAGACCAGGTTTTTACCATGGCCTTCGATGCCTTCTGTGATCTTGTCCAGACTGGCTCTCCAGCACCTTCCATCCCTTCCCCACTCACCCTCTCTGCTCCGGCTACTCTGGCTGAATGTACTCCTGCCCTGGGGCCTTTGCACTCGCTGTGCCCACTGCCTAGAAGGCTTCCTCTAAAGTCCTCCTCGCCTTGCCTTGCCTTCCTCCCCTCACTCTGATCTCTGCTGAGATGTCACCTCGTTTGGCTTCCAGCCTTCCCGCTGCTGTCCCTGGGTCCCCGTCTGAGCCTCTGTGAGGACAGCCCCGTGGTCAGCCTGACTGTGGACAACGTGCATCTGGAACACGGTGTGGTGTATGAGTACGTGAGCACGGCGGGCGTCAGGTGCCACGTGCTGGAGAAGATCGTGGAGCCCCGTGGCTGCTTCGGCCTCACCGCCAAGGTCTCCTTGGGCCCTGCCTGGCCTTGCCCTACCCTGAGGGATTAAAGGCAGTTTCTCGTATCAGAGGTTGGGAGAAGGAGTTGGGTGGGACACCTCAATCCCATTTCCTCAACTAAGCCTGGAGCCCTGAATTCTGGTCCTTCTCCTACCACAGGGTAGTGTGGGACGGTGGAGAGTGACTTGTCCCCTTTAGCCTCAGTTTACTCCCCTGTACCACGGGCCAGTGATATACCTGCCCTCATGGGGGTATTACCAGTGGGACAGGAGTCACTGTGGGTGAACCGCTTAGGACCCTCCCGGCACACGGGCAGTGCTCAGTAGCCATTGACATTTCTGCAGATCCTGGAGGCCTTTGCTGCTGACGACAGCGTCTTCGTGGAGAACTGCGGGCGGCTCATGGCCCTGAGCAGCGCCATGGTGACCATGCCTCACTTTGAGTTCCGCAACATCTGTGACACCAAGCTGGAGAGCATCGGCCAGAGGATCGCCTGCTACCAGGAGGTGCCTGCCTGCTGCCTCCGGGGTCTCTGCCACGGGTCCCAGATACAGTGTCTCAGCCTGGGATATTTGGGTTGTAAATGTCAAAGCCCAACCTAACTCAGCTGAAACAAACGGGAGAATGTATGGTGTGTATTACTGAAAAGGACAGAGGTGAACTTCCCATGGCATCATAGCAGTGTGGCCTCTCTGCATCTCCTGGCTTCATTCTCCTTTGTGTTGGATCCACTCTCAGGCAGGCCCTTCTCATGTGGTGGGGACACGTTGGCCCTTGGTAGCTCTAGCCTCAGCCAGCCCAGGTGAAATTAACTCCAAGCTGCTCTTGTTGGCTTGGCTTGGGTCACTTGGCTCACCCAGTTCCAGTCGCCATAGGGATGGAGAGTCACCCTGACCCTGAACTTCAGGAACCGAGGTTGGGCAGAGACAGTGCCTCAAGGACGGCTCACGGCTCAGGGGTAGCCAAAATGGAGCCATGGATGGGGTGGGCACCCAGAGGCCTTGGGTTCCTCCAGGCCTTCCCTGAAATCTGGAGCCATGAAATATGGTACAAGGGTTCCCCGTCTCATTTGGAGCTACTGGCATTTTGTCCAACTGTGGGACATCTGGCCTAGGCCAGGATAAAGTGGATACTGGGTGTGGGCCAACATTTCCAGACCCTGTCCTCTGATTCACGACCTTATGGCCTCCACTTTCTCAGTTTGCAGCCCAGCTGAAGAGCAGGGTCAGCCCGCCCTTCAAACAAGCCCCCCTGGAGCCCCACCCGCTGTGTGGCCTGGACTTCTGCCCCACCAATTGCCACATCAACTTCATGGAAGTGTCCTACCCCAAGACCACCCCCTCAGTGGGCAGGTCCTTCAGCATCCGCTTTGGACGCAAACCCTCCCTCATCGGACTTGACCCGGAGCAAGGTACCTGCGTGTGTCTATTAGAAGTTGGGTTCAGATTCTGCACTCCAGATCTAAAACAGAAAACTGTCTGAAGGTCAGCTGCCAGGGCTGGAATGGCAGCTCATGGTCATCAGGGATGACTGGCCATCTTTGTGGGGCAGCATCTCTAGATGTGGCTTTATGCCTTGTGGATGATGACGTCTGCTGGGGTGCTGGCCATCATGTCTGTATTGTAGGCAGGAAAAAGATCACAGTAGTTAAAAGCATGTTAGCACCAGACTGGAACATTCTTCTTGAAGTAACTGAATGGATTAAGAGTGTTTAAAAGGGAAAATTTTCTCCTTCACTGGGATCCTTGAAATGGGTTTTATTGTTCTGCCCAAAGGCCCCGTGGATTCTGGGGGCTGTTTTCCAGTGAGCTCTCCCTTCCTCCTCTGCAGGCCACCTGAACCCCATGTCCTACACCCAGCACTGCGTCACCACCATGGCTGCCCCCTCCTGGAAGTGCTTGCCTGTTGCAGAGAGTGATCCCCAAGGCCAGGGTCTCCATGATGGCAGCTTCCTTGGCCAGGAAGACCGGGGCCTGAGCTTCCTGCTCAAACAGGAGGACCGCGAGATCCAGGATGCCTACCTGCAGCTCTTCACCAAGCTGGATGTGGCCCTGAAGGAGATGAAGCAGTACGTCACTCAGATCAACAGGTGAGCCCTGGCTCCGGGGGTGTCCGGAGTGAGTGGAGGTGGGCAGGTGTCTCAGTCCCGGCTCTGTGGACACTGTGGGTACCATCATTCTTTGTAGTGGGGTTGGGGGCTGTCCTGGACATTATAGGCTATTTCCAGTATCTTTGTCATCTGCCCACTAGATGCCAGTAGCATCCCCTCCCCCAGTTGTGACAACCAAAAATGTCTTCAGACACTGCTACATGCCCCCCTGCGGGGAATATCATCCCTGATTAAGAACCGCTGCTCTAATGAAATATTACGGATATAGGCAGTGCTCATCAGTGAGGCGAAAACCATCTGCTGAAAGATTCTGGGGGGAGCTTTATAATTTTAGCATCACAGCGAGGCAGCTGGACAGGCGGTCCTTTTGCTGTAATACAACAGGACACACACACAGCCCGCCCACGGGAGTCTTGCTAGCAGATATGGCTGTCACCTCGTGAAGGCTCCAGCTCCCACTACTCAGCTCTAGGATGAGGGGCTGAGGGTGGTTCAGTGGCACCTTGGGGAGGCATTTGGCCAAATCCGGAGGGTGGGTGATTCTATGTGACAAATGACCTGGTTTCTTCAACGAATGATGGGGAAGCAGGCGTGGGGAAGAGGGGACTGTTAGAGATTAAAGAGACCCTAGAGACGGGCCGGCCAGATGCAGCGTCGGAACCCAGTTAGAAATCCGTTTCTGGCGTGCCCCTGTGAGGTGGCATTTTGAAACAATCAGGGATGTTTGTCCACAGACTGGGAGCTGGATGGTGTTGAGGACTCATTCATTCTGTTAGGCGCAGTCAAGCACTGTGGTCATATGTGAAGCAATGTCTCTCACCCTTGACACCAGTGACATTTGGGGCTGGATTACTCCTTGCTGATGAGCCGTCCTGGGCGTAGGAGGGTGTTCAGCAGCATCTGGGGTCTCTACCCACGAGATGCTGGTAGCAACATTCCTCTTCAGTTAAGACAACTAGCAATGTCTTTGGACATAGCTAAAGGTTTCCCAGGGGGCAAAATTGCCCCAGTTGAGAACCACTTGTTTAAAAGAAAATCTGTGTGTATTCGAGACACCCGTGAAGTAGGTATGGGGGGATTACCTGCTATCTTGGACTTGTTTTAAATACTCCAGTGGGCTGGGCATGGTGGTTCATGCCTGTAATTTCAGCACTTTGGGAGGCTGAGGTGGAAGGATTGCTTGAGTCCAGGAGTTTGAGACTAGCCTGGGCAATGTAGTAAAACCCTGTCTCTACAAAAAAAAAAAAAAAAAAATCCTAGGATTAGGCAGGTGTGGTGGCATACACCTGTTGTCCCAGCTCATTAGGGTGCTGAGGCAGGAGGATGACTTGAGCCCAGGAGATCGAGGCTGCAGTGAGCCACGATTGCGCCACTGTGCTTCAGCCTGGGTGACAGAGTGAGACCCTGTCTCAAAACAGAACAACAAAAAAGCTCCAGGGAAATACAAAGTGTTGGGGATGATGGAGGAAACAAGGTGGACCTGAGCGGCTGCTGTTGCAGCTCCCTGCTGGATACCTGGGCTCTTCATATTCTCTCTACTTTTGTGTATGATGGAAGTATTCCATGATAAGGGGGAAAAAGAGCGGCTTTGGAGCCAGGAGGCCTGGGTTCAAGTCCTGGTCCTACTACTTATCAGCTCTGCAAACTTAGGCAAGTCACTTAACCTCTCTGAGCCTTGGTTTCCTCGTTTGTCAAATGGGGTAATCATGCTACTGACTTTGTGGAGATGGGGTAGGATTACATCTAGCCATGACTTACAGATCACTGCTCACTTAGAAGGCATGAGACACTGTTCTGAGCACTTTATCCAGCTGTCACCCAGGCTACAGTGTGATGATGTGATCATAGCTCACCACAGCCTCAAACTCCTGGGCTCAAGTGATCCTCCTGCCTCAGCCTCCTGAGTAACTAGGACTACAGGCACATGCCACCGTGCCTGGCTAATTTTTGTATTTGTTAACGGAGATGCAGTTTCACGGCTGGTCTTGAACTCTTGAGCTCAAGAGATCCTCCCACCTCAGCCTCCCAAAGTGCTAGGATTACGGGTGTGAGCCACTGGGCCCAGCCTGTTTACTCACACTTTAACTCCCTTAATTGTCACAGGAGGCTAAGATACAGATACTAATATGATCCCATTTTACGTATGAGGAAACTGAGTCTCCAAGAGTTTAACTAATTAGCTTTAGGTCTCTAAGCTAGGAAATGGCAATGTTGGAATTTGAATCTGGAGGTTCACTAGCTTCAGAACTGTGCTGTTAACCATCACTCAAACCTGACATCGGAAATTGATGAGCCTTGGTCCATAGGCCATATGGCGGCATCGGCCTGTTGTTTTCTTTTTTTATTTTTGGAGATGGAGTTTCTCTCTTTTGCCCACGCTGGAATTCAGTGGTATGATCTCAGCTCACTGTAACCTCTGCCTCCCGGGTTCAAGTGATTCTCCTACCTCAGCCTCCTGAGTAACTTGGATCACAGGCACCCACCACCACACCCGGCTGATTTTTGTATTTTAGTAGAGAGAGGGTTTCGCCATGTTGGCCGGGCTGGTCTCAAACTCCTGACCTCAGGTGATCAGCCTGCCTTGGCCTCCCAAAGTGCTGGGATTACAGGTGTGAGCCACCACACCCAGCCTATTTTCATTTTTAAACAAGGTGTCATTGGAACACAGTCACGCCCATTTGCTTCCACACTGTCCAGGTCTTTCCCGCTGCAGCAGCAGGTTGAGCGGTTGTCACTCAGACCCTGAAGCCTGTCAAGCTGGAAGGGTTTACTCTCAGGGTCTTTAAAGAAAAAGCTTCCTGGCCTGCGTTCCGGTAGAGCCTTGTGTAGCTTGGCCGTGAAAGAAGAAGCTGCGTGTCTCACAGCCCAGCGGGAGGGCCAGTGCTCACGCCTGTAGCTGCTGGTAGATTTTCAGGAAAGGGACACAGGGCCAGGTCTGTGTCTCTGACTTCATGGTCTTTGCTCTCATAGGCTGCTGTCCACCATCACAGAGCCCACCTTGGGAGGGTCCTGTGACCCATCCTTGGCTGAGGAGGCCTCCTCCCTGCCCCTGGTCAGTGAAGAGAGCGAGATGGACAGGAGTGACCATGGAGGCATCAAGAAGGTGTGCTTCAAAGTGGCCGAGGAGGACCAGGAGGACTCAGGCCATGACACCATGAGTTACCGCGACTCCTACAGGTGGGTGCCGCTGTGGGGGGCCTGGGGTTAGATGAGGATGTCCCTGGACAGGTGAGGCCACAGAGCCGTGGCAACGTCAGAATCAGTGGATGTTCCCCAGGGTGCAGTGGGCTCAGGGCACTGTTGCTGATAGTGTGGTGTTGGGAGATTATCTGAGCCCCCAAAGCACATCCCAAAAACCCACTTAGACTCCCAGCCTCAAAGCTGACATTTTAGGGTTCACCCCACGTGGACCCATCTGTTCTGCCTTGGTGTCACCCCACACATGCTGACATGATGTTGTCAAACACAGGGCAAGATTCCGTGGCATGTTTGAAAACTCAGTATAAGACATATGGTTTCTGAAACAAACGCTATTTCTGTTTACTTAGTCCAAGGAGGAAGAGCACATTTGTTTTTTTGCCTCCTAACCTGAGATGATCTAAATTTTCTACTGGTTAATTATAACAAGATCAGTAAGGTCCTGAGTAGTGGGTTAAATAGACCAAAACTCAGATTCCTGTTTTAAGGCCATGTCATGGGTAAATTTAATTCCTTCCTGTAGGTATACAAACCCTGTGGTCCCAGTGAAAGGTGACATAACATTTGCCCACTGTGTTTATGTGGAATCTTAGAGGGGTGCTTCAGTTGTTTGTGGGCAAAACTCAGAACTGAAACAGTTTGAGAAGACAGCCTTCCCCCCGTCCTTCCAGTGTTAATGCTCTTCCAGTAGTCAGGGGATTTGCCCGGCCCCCCTTTCCCAGCTCACCTGGCGCCTGTGGAATGAAGGAGGTGCACTGGCTGCTGTGGCACTTTGTGTCGTCAGAGCCTCATGTCCGCAGTCTGAGATTTCACCGTCTCTCTGGGATTTCATTCTTACATTTTTGGATCCTCCAGTTTTTCCTTTAATTTTCAAAAAAGTGAAGGAAAAAATGTCAGAATTGTGGTTCTGAGGTCCCAGGTCCCTGTCCTCAGGAGGTTTCCAGCCAGGCTGGGGGCTGGGGAGACAGAAGACAGAGCTGTGTGGTTGCGTGTGGAATGGGCAGGTGTCTCAGGGCAAGGCTGTCCCTTGGGGACACTGGACAGAGTGACACCTGAGTGGAAGTGATTCACCATCCTCCTCCTATTTCTGCCTTTCTGTGCTAGAGCGTAGAAACATATCCAAACCCTCAGGCATGGAAAACCCACCAGGCCAGTCTTCCTTGCCCTTGGCACTGAGGGCCAGTGCTTGGTGCCCTCTCTGGGCTGCATGCCCACCTGAGGGCCCAGGGGTTTTGTCTACACTCTAGAAAGTGGGTTTCGGGTGCTGGGATCGGATGGCCTGAGCTAAGGGTGACTCAGCCCCTTCTCTGGGCCCCTCTGCAGCGAGTGTAACAGCAATCGGGACTCGGTCCTGTCCTACACCAGCGTGAGAAGTAACAGCTCCTACCTGGGCAGCGACGAGATGGGGTCTGGTGAGTGGAGCGGCAGCGGCCCGTGCTCAGGGAGAGGCTCCTCCCCGTGAGATTTAGTTTTAGTTTACTTTATTGTACTTTCCTCTGTGTTAATATTGTTTTGTATTTTATTACATGGTCCTGTACTTGATTTCCTTCCATTCATTCATTCAGCAAATATTTATTGAGTCTCTTATGTGCTGGGTGCTGGGAATGCAGCAGTGAATGAAACAAACTTCTCAACCCTCTTGGAGCTGATGTTCTCCCTGAATGTCATGGACATGGAACAGATAGAAGCATGCATGGTGCAGTTCTGTGTGCTTGTGTATGGTCACGTATGATGAGTGGTTGTGATGAGTGTGCTGACAAGAACACAGGTAAATCTCAGGGTTTATGTAAAAATGATAATGTGCACAAACCAAAAATCCAAATGACATGGAGCAGTTCAAAGAAGTACATAAGGCTGGGTGTGGTAGCTCACGCCTGTAATCCCAGCACTTTGGGAGGCCAAGGTGGGTGGATCACTTGAGGTCAGGAGTTCGAGACCAGCCTGGCCAACATGGTAAAATCCCATCTCTACTAAAAACACAAAAATTAGCTGGGTGTGGTGGTGCACACCTATAATCCCAGCTACTCAGGTGGCTGAGGCAGAAGAATTGCTTGAACTTGGCAGGGGGAGGTTGCAGTGAGCCGAGATCTCACCACTGCACTCCAGCCTGAGCGACAGAGTGAGACTCCATCTCAAAAAACAAGCAAACAAAAGAAGTACATAAAAATGAATGAGAATCTCATCTCCCCAAGAAATGACCCTTGCCAGCATTTTGAGTTCATTGGTGAGGGTCTGTGAATGCACAGATGGACAGGCGGGCGGATGGCTGGACAGACAGGCATAGACAATACTTTATAAATTAGATCATGCTCTACTTACAATATTTACTGAAAGCCTGAAATTGATATATATTTTAGTCTCATTTACTTCAGACTTTAAAGCAATTAATTTTGCAGGTAGGTTGTGTATTCACACAGTGTGCATAATTCAGAAGGCACCAGAGGGTGCACGGTGACAAGTCTCCCCCCAGCCCTTGGTTTTCAGGCTGTCACCACTGTTCCCGCTGTCACTACAGTCTTGCGTGTCCTTTCAGAGATAGTCTGTGCATCACAATTTAATTTTAATTATACTTCAATTAACAGACGAAAAGGAGCTCTAGCAAAGTGGAAGAAATTGCTGAACTTTAGATGAATGTTTCATCACATAAGATCTTTAACTGCACAAACTGCCCCCAGGAGGCTGTAGGAAGGAGTTGGGAGTGACAGCTGGTGTAGCTGAACCAGCCGGGCGAGGAATCAGGAGATGTGGCCTCTGCTTCCTTCTCTCTGCTCCTCAGTCCCTCATTTGCAGAATGGAAACAGTAACAGTGCCTTACAGTCTTGTCATGCGTTAGTGCCTGTTGTCCATGAAGAAACTGAGACTCAGAGAGGTCAGGTGATTTGCCCTGTGGCTCACAGCCAGGACCTGGTCTTCAGACTCCAGATCCCCTGTGGGTTTGGAGTTCTGTAGCTGTATCCTCCTCTTGGGAAGGTGGTTGAGATGGGGTGAGATGGGGCAGGAATGGTTGATGGCTGTTGCTTCTACCTCCCACCAGGAGATGAGCTGCCTTGTGACATGCGGATCCCATCTGACAAGCAGGACAAGCTTCATGGCTGCCTGGAGCACCTCTTTAACCAGGTGGGACCTTTGCCCCACTCCTGGTGCAACTTTGGGTTCCTCCCATCACACCTGGGGAGGGCCTGTGACCCGGGGGCTGTGGGTCCTTGGTGTCTGCTGCAATGTGTAGGGCCACAGGGCCCAAACCAATGCCAGGCTTCTTGCCCCCCAGGTGGACTCCATCAATGCTCTCCTCAAGGGGCCAGTCATGAGCCGGGCTTTCGAAGAGACCAAACATTTCCCCATGAACCACAGCTTACAAGGTAAGAGGCAGCTAGCGCCCACAGAGACAGCCTGCGATGGGGAAGGGTGCTAGACAGGGCGGGATACCCGGGCTCCCGCTCAGCTCTGCCCCTCTACTGCTGAATGGCTGTGGGCTCATCCAGGGACAGCGATTTTAGCCCTGGGCCACACCCAGCCCACGGCCTGTTTGTATAGATTCTGAGCCAAGAATAGTTCTTTTTGTTTTCTTGCTTGCTTTCTTTTTGTTTTTTGGAGAAAGAGTCTCACTCTGTCACTCAGGCTGGAGTGCAGTGGTGTGATCACTGCTCACTGCGGTCCTGACTTCCCAGGCTGAAGTTATCCTCACAACCCAGCCTCCTACAAGTAGCTGGGACTACAGGTGTGTGCCACTTTGCCTGGCTAATTTTTGATTTGTTTTTTTGGAGAGACATGGTTTTGCCATGTAGCTAAGCCTGGTTTTGAACTCCCAGGCTCAAGGGATCTTCCTGCCTTGGCCTCCTGAAGTGCTGGGATTCTAGGCGTGAGGCACTGCCCGGCCTTCCTTCATGTTTTTTAAACCATACTCATTTTTTGCTTATTAATGATAACACTTTTTAAAAAGAATAATTCTTAAAAAATTTCATTTCGAAAGGACCTTATTGAATTCCTTGTATATGAAAAACCAGTATAACATGGCAAAAATTTATGATGAGCTATAATGATAAATTAAATGCAAACAACAACAACAACAACGAAATATTACACTGCAGTTAGGCACTGTTGCCTGCCAAGGGCTCCTTGTTCTTCATTTAAGAGAGGGATTTGTGCATTAAAGAAGTGGTAAGGGATTACCAACACCCAATTGAGGCTTTCTCCTCGAAATGATCGAGGGAAAAGGAATTGAAATTTCTTATCTTCTCCCACCTACCTTTCCCCCCATTTTCCCACCTACCCACCCTACTCATCTACCCAGCCTACTATCCATCAATCCACCCATCTACCCTCCCACCATGTATCCATTCATCCATCTACTCATCTATCCATTCACTCATCCATACATCCATCCCCCCACCCACCCACCCACCCAGCCATCCATCCATCCACCACCCATCCATCCATCCACTCATCCATTTATCATTCCAGCCATCCATCCATCCACCCACCCATCCATCCATCCACTCATCCACCCAGCTACCCACCACTCACCATCTATCCACCCATCTATTCACATACCTATCCATCTCTCCATCCACCCACTCATCCATTCACCCATCCATCTACCCATCCATCCACTCATCCATTTATCATCCAGCCATCCAGCCATCCACTCACCCATCCATCTATCCACCCATCCACCCAACTACCCACCACTCACCATCTATTCACCCACCCATCCATCCATCCATCCACTCATCCATCCATCCACTCATCCATTTATCATCCATCCATCTACTTATCCATCCACCCATCCACCCAACTACCCACCACTCACCATCTGTCCACCCATCTATCCACATACCCATCCATCCATCCATCGACTCATCCATTTATCATCCATCCATCCACTCATCCATTTACCCATCCACCCAACTACCCACCACTCACTATCTATCCACCCATCGATCCATATATCCATCCATCCATCCATCCATCGCTTATCTGTCTGTCCAGCCATTCTTCCTTCCATCCATGTGCCGACTCTTTCATCCTTCTACTCATCCATTAATCCATCCACCTATCCATTCATGCTTCTGTACATCCAGTCAATGATTTCCCAGAACCAACTTGTGCCAGGCCTTGTACTGGGCACTGGAGACCCTGAGCTGAATCGGATACTGCCCTGACCTCAAGGAGCTCCCAGTGAGATTGCCGCCAAGCGAGGGTGGGAAGTGGTGAGGACTTGGGGCTCCCCAGCTCAGCTGTACATCCTGCTATCTCAGGATCAGCTTTCAGGGATGGACCTCAGAAAGCAGAAACAGCAAACCCACAAATATATCAGAAACTGGGACCTTGCAGGAGGAAAGACACCAAAGGAACAGAGGCCTTTGTCTTCCTGGCCTCTGAATGGTGGGACCAGAGGCTAGTCCCAGCACTGTCACTGCCCAGTTGTGTGACTTAAGGCATGTCACTTTCCCACTTATGTGTGGGCTTCCTCCTCTGTGTAGGGAAAGAGTTAGAACTCATATGCCAACTCAGTTGGTTGTGGCTAGTTCCTGAGAATCCATCTGTGGCTGCAACATCCAGGCTGAGACAGAAGTAAAGCTGTGATTGATTTGTGAGGTCTGCACTGGATTAGCTGTAGCTGTGGGGAGTCCTGGTCTCAGAGCAGCAGGAAGGAGTGCTGAGATTGATGAGTAATGTCTGCCATGGTGTGGTACCATGAAATAGTAGCAAGTTACCCTCTGTGGACCAGATAATGCCCAGGAGTCCTGCCAGCTCCCTTGATCTAGGATTATGAGCTCTGGGATCTGTGATGGGACATAGGCCTTTGTGCCACCGTTCTCCAAAGCTACCTCTGTCCCTTCCCTGGCCCTCATGCCACTTTCCTACCCCAGAGTTTAAACAGAAAGAAGAGTGTACAATTCGTGGCCGGAGCCTGATCCAGATCAGCATCCAGGAGGACCCCTGGAACCTCCCCAACTCCATCAAGACCCTGGTGGACAACATTCAGAGATACGTGGAAGGTGGGTGGGCAGGGAGGATGCATCATGGTGGAGAGGGGCTGTGGCCTTTGGTGTGGAACATGAGAGAGTCAGGGATGGATCCAGCTCTGTGAACCCTGTTTCTCCATGCCCAGGGAGAGGACAAGAGAAGTGATGCCTTCTTTCAGCTGAGTGTACTGCCCTAAACAGGATATGGCTTGAGACCAGCCTGGGCAACATAGTGAGACCCTATCTCTACCAAAACAAAAACTACAAACAAAACAAAGCCCTGATTTTGGAGGCTGAAAAGGCTGAATTTGTTCTTTCTCAGCTTCCAAAACAGTGGATATGTGGGTTCCTGTTATTATCAGGGTGTGAGAGGCACGAACTGTCAGCCCACCGACCATATTTGGGCTCACAGATAGTTTTCGATGCTGCAGCAGTGAAAACTGACTCTGCTGCTGGCCCGACAGAGGTTCTCACATAAAAACTTGGATTTCTCACTGCTACTGATCAACCAGAAGATCTGGTGACTCCAGGCCCACAGTCTCCCATCCCACCTTGCTAGAGAGGAGTGGCGGCCACTCTCTGTACATGGGGCCAAGGTGCTTTCCAGTTCACCCCAGTCTCCACTGCTCCCTGTGGCCTGACGTCTGCTCGACGCATCTTACGGTGCCTGCCTGACTCCTGCCAGCATTTATGTCTGAGACTCCTGGGTTAGAAGGATCTGGACCAGGGAGATGTTTGACCAGGACAGTGGGAGGCTCAAGGACTCTGGGCTGTTCCCCTGGGGAATGGCAGCCTCTGAGTTGCAGTCTCTGCTGCCCTGATCTGTCCTTGTCTCTGAAAGTGTAACTGGTGAAGAGCCTTGACTCTGGGTCCAGACCACCAGGGCTTGAATCCCAGCTCACCCGCTTACTGGCTGTGTGATCATGGCGAGTTCCTTGACGCCTCTGGCCTTAGTTTCTTCCTGTGTCAAATGGGCTCACAGCGCCACCTCCCTCCCATGTGGTCGGGAAGATTAAATGAGTCAGCATAGGTCATGCGCTCGGTGCTCTGGTGCCTGGCGTGGTGAGTCCCGCCCTGGCTGCCTGGCGCGGTGAGTCCTGGCAGGCGTGCACCACTGCTGCTGCTCTCGTTCTTACCCTGCCCAGCCCTGAATTCTGCAGTCTTCCCTGGGGAAGAAAGCACCCCAAGAGGCCAAATCCAAAGCCCTTCCACATCTTTCTAAACCCTTTCTGGGAGACCAGGATGTTCAGCTAGAAAGAAATGAGGTTTTTTTGCAGGACAGGATGTGTGTAGGGCCGTGCCCATGTAGGATGAGAATATGTATGTGAGGCTGTGAGGAGTGTGCGTGTGTCTGTGTACACTTGTGTGTTTGTTGTGTTTGTGTGGGCGCATGTGTACCTGTGTGTGTACATATGTATGAGTCTGCATATGAATGCATGTATGTGGTGTGCACGTGGGTGTCTGCTGTGTGTGTGTGTGGGCACATGTGTACTTGTGTGTACATATGTATGTGAGTCTGCATGTGAATATGTGTGTGTCTGTGTGGCATGCACTTGGGTGTCTGTTGATGCATGAGTGTGTATGTGTGTGTGTGTATACATGTGTTCCTAGGTTGTACGTGTGAGTGCGTGCCCATACTTACGTGAACAAGGTGTGGGTCCGGGGCTGTGACCCAGGGGTTAAAGGGGCTGGTTCTGTGTCCGAGGCTTGCACGTGCAGATGGGGCTCACTGTTGGGGTTCCACTGCCTGAGGTCAGGGGTTCCTGGAGTTCACCCAACAATCAATAGAAGCTTCTTGAGCACAGCCTTAGGTACCCAGGGCTCTGCTGTGAAGGGTCAGAGCACCTTGGAAGGTTCCATTGGGAGGGGCCTGGTTCTGCCCTCACCCCTTCCTGCCTTCTCCCAGCCCATCCTCCTTTCTGTCTCCCTTCTCCTTCCAGATGGGAAGAACCAGCTGCTCCTGGCCTTGCTGAAGTGCACAGGTGAGGGCTTTAAAGGTGTGTGGGGTGCACATACCCCGCCTCTTCCACCGCTCAAGGCCAACCATCTATGCCCTCAGGGCCCAGACCTCAGAGGCAACACTTTGGCCTGGAGCCCCTCCAAGAGCTACTTGAACCTTGCTTCTTCTTGTGTCCACGGGACAAGTCTCAGGGCACTGGAGCTAGGAGCCCTGTCCTGTGCCTCTGACCAGGCCTGGGTGGATGTGGACAGGGCCCCGGGATAGAGGATGATGTGAGGGAGGCCCTGTGCCGGGAGAGCCTTCAGCCCTGGCCTGGGAGCTTCCATCCAGCAGAGAGTACGGAAGAGAAGAGGGAGGAGGTAGCGTGAGAATTTTGGAGACCTTCTCTATCCCTCCCTTCTTTCCAGAAATTCTCAGCCAAGAGGGAGCTACAGCAGGATCTGGGTCAAATTTGGTCAGTAAAAACTCATTGGCCAGAAGCCAGCCATTGGAAATAATTCCTTCCAGAAGATTGGGACCCTGAAAGACCAATTGCTTGAAATTGGCCAGTTCTTCAAACCATGCCAGGGTCAAGGACAAGGGCAAGGGAGGTGGTGGGAAGAGGAAGAAAGCATAGTTCTCCTAACAGAGGAAATGGCAGCTGCATTTCTGAACACGTGGAGTTTGGCAGAAGAGCTTGGCATGATTGGTATTCTACTGGCCAAGGCCAAGGAATCCCGTAATGAGAGAAGTGGCTGAGGGTGAGGGTCTCGGGCAACCCTTAGGAAAATCACAAAGTGTTCGTTTGTTTGATTTTCAAAGCAGGCAGATGAATCACTGAGAGAATAGACTTTTGGCATGTGGGCTTGCTTTTTGGATAATTGATTTTTGTGAAACTGGCTTTTGGTGGCTGGGATGTCCACCAAAAAGTAATTTCTGGCCTAACGTGAGCCCTTCGTAGCGGGTTCCATGAGGGGTTCTGGACCCAGGGCTTTGGGGTGTGGGCCTCCTGGTGGCGTGGGAGCACCCCTCCAGCAAGCTCCCCGCCCTCTGCCCCCAGACACTGAGCTGCAGCTGCGCAGAGACGCGATCTTCTGCCAGGCCCTGGTGGCCGCGGTGTGCACCTTCTCCGAGCAGCTGTTGGCAGCCCTGGGCTACCGCTACAACAACAACGGCGAGTACGAGGAGAGCAGCCGCGACGCCAGCCGTAAGTGGCTGGAGCAGGTGGCGGCCACGGGCGTGCTGCTGCACTGCCAGTCCCTGCTCTCGCCGACCGCAGTGGTGAGTGAGCGAGGCGGGAGGGCGGCCCCACTGGCCCACCTGCTGGTGCCCACCCGGGCCAGGGCAAGGGAGCCCCTGCCCACTCCCTCAGGCTCCCCCAGGCCTTGTCATTCCCACAGCAGTGATTTGTTGGGCACCCGTGAGCTGTTTTATGGCCACTGGAGTCCAGCAGTGAACAAACAGAGTCCCTGTACGCAGGGCTCTTCAGTCCCAGCACACAGAGGTAACAGAATCCATGCTGTAGATCAGCGGCTCGCAGCCCAGGGCAGTGTCCTCCCTAGGGGAAACACATGGCAATGTCTGGAGATGGTTTTGGTTGTGACAGCTGGGGGACTGAGGTGGGAGTCGGGTGGTGGAAGCCAGGGATGCTGCTGGACAGCAGAGCCCCAGGAATCACCGGTGCCTCTGAGGTTGACTCCTGGAGCTGGGGTGGGGCAGCCTGGCCCTGGAGTGCCCTCTGCCAGCCACTGCTGCAGAAGGCACCTGCCTGGCGGGAGGTTGGCTGTCACTTGATTCCCAGAATGCACAACCTGGGGCCCAGGGAGGAAGCAGGGAACACTCAGCCCTCACCTTGCTTTTCTCACTGGGGATGCTGGGCCCAGTTCCTTCATTCTCTGAATGCCACGCTGTGCCAGGCCTTGAGCTGGGTGCTGAGCACCCGAAGCTGACTTCCTAGTTGGGGGAAGCAGCTTGAGAAGAAGAAAGGACGGAGGAGGGAAGGGAGGTGGAGAGATGGGACACTCGGCAGGAAGCTCGGCGGGTGAGGCAGCTTTTCTGGATTAGGTGGTCAGAGACAGGCTGTGTGAGGTGGTGACACTTGAGCTGAGACCTCAGCCAGCCAGGCAGACAGTGTGAGGAAGAGTGTGCAGGGCAGAGGGACCAGCATGTGCAAAGGCCCCGAAGAGGGGCCGGTGTGGCCAGAGGGGAGCTGCAGGGGGCTGGGGAGATGCCAGGACCTGATCTGTAAGGCCTGAGACTTTATTCTGGAAGCAGAGCAGGGGTCAGAATTTTGATATAAAGTGATATAATTTGGGTTAGGTTTTCCAAACATGATTTGTAGGAGAGGGTGTATTATTTTGCGGCAGAGAGTGGCAGAAGGGAAACCTGGTGTCATCCTGGCGAGAGATGGTGGTGGCCGGGAAGCTGAAGGGAGGTGGGTGGGTCTGGAGGATATTTTGGTGTCCACCCATCAAACTTGATGATGGATATGACCAGGGTGAGCGGGAGGGAAACTGAGAGGTCAAAGGTTTGGATCTTGGGTGACGAGTGAATGCTGGTGCCGTTTGCTGAGATGGGACTGACTGGGGGAGGTTGTAGAAGGAACTGGGGACTTTTACTTGACTGTGTTAGATTTGAAATGGTTAAGTTAGAAGCCTGGTTTGGTGGTCTGGGCAAGAGAGGCAGTGATTTTACTAGGACCACTCAGTGAATTAAGGCAGAAATGGGCTCTATGACCCTTGAAAGTGCAGGACAAGCCACAGAGCACACCATGATTTCACATCCACTCTGGAGAGTCACGCTTAGGACCTGGTACCTAGTGGGCTTACAGTCTGGAGTGCCGACTAGAGTTGAATTCAGCATGTTGATACGGAACCCTGGGGCAGGGTTGGCATCTGAGACTCCTCCGCACTGTCTTCTTCCTGCAGAAGGAGGAACGGACCATGCTGGAGGACATCTGGGTGACCCTGTCAGAGCTCGACAATGTCACCTTCTCCTTTAAGCAACTGGACGAGAACTATGTGGCCAGTGAGTGATTTCTCCCACCCCCACTGTGAGAGTTGGGGTCCTGGGGTAGAAGGGATGGCTCTCTGGAGTCACCCTGTCCCTCTCCTGCCTCTAGGCCAGCTGCCCAAGGTGGGCTTAGTATTCAGTGCCGTCAAGCCTCATGCCCACAACATGAGTGTGAGAGCCGAACTTTGGGACACACATGGAAAAAGAGGGGTTTGTTTTTGTATAAACTCAGCTGTCTTCAACAGCTCTTAAAAGAGAATGATCCTAGTACCCAATTCTTAATAAAATTCTCCCCTAGAGATGTTCTTCTTTGGAGTGAAGACTTGTTAAGATTTTTAAAGGGCTTAAATAAGTACCATAATTAGGTTCCATCCTCCCTTCCTCCTTTGCTGTTGTCCTCTCCTCTCCTTCCTTCACCCTTTCTCCTCTTTCTCCATTTTTCTTTCTCTCTTTCTCTCTGCTTCTCTGTTTCTGTTCTTCACCCGTCTTTCTACCCACGCATTCATTTATCCATCCATCATCCATCCATGTATCCATCCATCCACCCATCCATGTATCTATCCATGTGTCCATCCATCCACATATCCATCCATCCATCCATCCATCTATTCATCCATCCATGTATCCATCCATGCATGCATGCATGCATTCATCCATCCATCCATCCATCCATCCATCCATCCATCCATCCATGCATCCATGCATCCATCCATCCATCCATCCATCCCTGTATACATGTATCCATCCATGTATCCATGTATCCATCCATCCATCCATGCATCTATCCATCCATCCATCCATGCATGCATGCATTCATCCATCCATCCATCCATGCATCTATCCATCCATCCATCAATCCGTGCATCCATCCATCCATGCATCCATCCATCCATCCATGCATCCATCCATCCATCCATCCATGCATTCGTCCATCTATCCATCCATCCATCCATCCATCCATCCATCCATGCATCCATCCATCCATGCATCCATCCATCCATCCATCCATGCATCCATCCATCCATCCATGCATCCATCCATCCATTCATCCATGCATCCATCCATCCATCCATCCATCCATCCATGCATCCATCCATCCATGCATCCATTCATCCACCCATGCATCCATCCATCCATCCATCCATGCAACCATCATTCATCCATCCATCCATCCATTCACATGTTCATAATTATGAGCACATAGTATGTGTCAGGCTTCGTTGTGGGCCATGTAACACGGTCCTTGTTCCTGCCCTCCTGGAGCTCACAGTCTAGTCCAGTGTGTCTCAGCCCTGCTTGCACTCTGGAGTCATCTGGGGAGCTTTTCCATCCCCGTGCCCTGGGCCTTAGCGATTCTGATTAGTTTGTGGGGCAGGGTCTGGGCTCTGGGGTCCTAGGACAGTTCTAGGTAGCCTGGATGTGCTGGGCTTGCTTCTGAGAGCAGGGGCTCTCAGAGCATGGCCCCTGGACCAGTAGTACCTGGGGGCTTGAGAGAAAGGCAGATTCTCCGGCCCAGCCAGAACTACAGCCTCAGAAACTCTGGAGGTGGAGCCCAGAGGCCTGTGTGCTAAAAGCCTTCCAGGGATGCTGAAGCGCGTGGGTTTAATTAGGAACCATGCCCTGGATTCGTGTTTCTTAATTTTTTTTTATTTCATTAAATTTCATTTCATAAAAAACCTTTTTAGTTAATTTTTTCCTAATTGCTGTGCCCCTATGAAATTTTAATACTACGGTCGTATCCTATGTCTGTTTATCTGGGTATCTGTGCTTAACATACGTTAAAAGAGGAAAGGTTTTTCGTCCTCCCTCCCATGCACCAGTTTTCATCTCCTTGGGGACAGTGTCTTTCCTGCTGAAAATGCATGGACTAGAGTCTAGAGGAAGGACAGGTTCTCTAGGAGTAGCAATTGGAATTGATTGGCAGCAGCTGTCTCCAGGCTGTGACTGGCTCGGACAGAGCTTTGACAGAAGAGTGATGCCTGCCATGGGTGCAGGTGGGGTCTGGGTGCCAAATTTACCCTCCGTGCCCTAAGCGCTTCCTTCTGGCTATGAATCAGATGCTTGCCCTGTTTGAGGGCAGCTTTTCCCAGGCAGGGTCCCTGGGCTACCAGGTGAGGGTGAAAAGAGCATTGGGGAAGCTCTGACCCCAAATGCTGTGGAACCCCCAGGGAGGCAGAGTCGGCATCAGGTTCGAGAATTAAGCAGCGGAACTAGGAGCTGATGAAGCAGGCAAAGGGGAGCCACTGTTCTTCAGAGAGTGAGAGGGAAGGGCTGTTGGAGGCTATCCCTAGAGGGCAGGAGGCCGGGGAGGTCTGAGGCCACCCCTCTAGTGTAGGGAGAACAGGGAGGTCCCAGGGTGCCTCTCTGGACTTGGGGGCAGGGAGGTGCCAGCTGTTCTGGAGAGGTGTCCCAGGGCTTCTCCTGGCCCCGGCCTCAGAGGTGAGCCACCCTGCCCTGTGTCCTTCCACAGACACAAATGTCTTCTACCACATCGAGGGCAGCCGGCAGGCGCTAAGGGTCGTCTTCTACCTCGACAGCTACCACTTCTCCAAGCTGCCCTCCCGCCTGGAGGGTGGGGGCAGCCTGAGGCTGCACACCGTGCTGTTCACAAAAGGTGAGCTTCAGGCCTGGGGAAGGGGGTTCATGGGGGGCGGGCCAAGGCCGCCAAGCACACCAGCTCCCAACCGCCTGCCCTCCCACATCTCCCCTCCCAGCGCTGGAGAACGTGGAGGGGCTGCCTTCTCCAGGCAGCCAGGCCGCGGATGATCTGCAGCAGGAGATCAATGTGCAGTCCCTGGAGAAGGTGCAGCAGTATTACCGCAAACTCAGGTACCGCCGGGGTCCCTGTTGGGGGCAGGAGCCAGGAAACCTCCACGTGGAGTCGGCATTAGCATGGAAGGTGCCAGATGGACCTCCAGCATGGGCAGTGGGCCACACACCTTTTCTTGAGTGCCTACTGTGTGGCAGGACTCTGGCTGGCATGAGATTCTCACGGTAGTGGGCCATGGATCCCACTTTACCGATGAGGCCACTGAGCCCCAGGAAGCATACACACTTGCCCAAGGCCACACAGGCTGTTTGGTTTCAAGGTGGGTCCTTTGTACTGAGAGGAGCTGGGTTCATTCTTCAGATGGTGGGAGCTAGGACAGGGCGCCTTGGGACTCTTGGGCCTGTGAGTGAGGCCTTGGCTGCTCAGAAGAGAACCCCAAGGGAGAAGGGGGGAGAACAGGGGCCGGTGTCACCAGGAGGAAGGCACAGGTTCCGGGAGCCGCTTCTAAGTTCTGCGGCTTCCACCACCCTCCCCCAGCGCCCTTCCTGTGTCTGTCTCGCCACCTCTTGTCTGTGACAGGCTAGAGAGACAGGTGCAGGTCTGGGCTTCGTCATTTGGAAATGGGAGAAGGAGTCTTCATCCGTTTGCTCAGAGAAAGCGTCCAGCCCAGTTACTGAAACCGGCATCTGTTTGGACTGATCAGGGCTGTCATCAGTCTGTTCTGCGCCATCTGTGGAATATTCTAAGTCCTGCCTGTGTGGTCATTCATTCATCCCTTCATTCATCTAGCACATGTCAAGGCCTTCTCTGGGCCGGGCCCTGTTCTGGGTGTTTGTTTGGGAATCTGCAGTGAGCAAAACAAAGTCCTATTCTTCATGGAGTGTATATTCTAGAGCAGGGGTTGTCAAAATCCGGCCCACCTCGCCTCCCTGTTTTGTAAATAAAGTTTTATTAGCACGTAGCTGCACTCACTCGTTTTCACATCCTCTGTAGTTGCTTTTGTGCTGCAATGGCAGACCTGAGTGGCCGCAATTGAGACTGTCTAGTTCACAAAGCCTAAAATAGTTACCGTGGGGCCCTTTATAGAAGTTCACTGACCCCTGTTCTGGAGGGGGAGACGAATGATGAGCCAGTAAGCCCAGAGCCGGGAGGCGCCGTGTGGTGAGAAGTGCTCAGAAGAGAGAAAAAGCAGGACCAGGGCCTGGGGAGCAAAGGGCTGGGGCTGCTGTGGATGGGCAGGCAGGGAGGGGTGGCACTGGAGGAATGCCCAGGAGGCCCCTCTTTCCCCACCAGCTGTTGTAGGAACAGGTGCCTGCGGGTGAGGACGGCCTGCAGGTGCACTCTGGGATTTCTTTCTGAGGGTCGGCTGTGGGTAGAGTCTCAGTGGCTGCAGTGGTTGGGACCCCTGGGTAGGGGCGGGAGTATGGTGGGTGTGATGGCTCCTCCCTGTCATCCCCATCTTTCTTTCACAGGGCATTTTACCTGGAGCGGTCTAACCTGCCCACGGATGCCAGCACCACGGCAGTGAAGATAGACCAGGTGTGTCCACCTTTTGTCCCTCTGTGGCGGGAAGCTTGGGCAGGGTGGGGGCGCCTGGCGGTCAGAACTCAGCAGACAGGCCCAGGGTTGTGCCCCAGCAGGTGCTAACTCAGAAGCCCTTGAGACCCTGCGGTCTCTCCTCCTCCAGGAAGTCTCCCACGATAGTTTTCTCCCTGTTCCGCTACTTCCTGGGATGATTTATTTTGGCTGGCACCTGCCCATCTGTGCCACTCCAGTCCCCTTATTAACCACAGTGTTTCTCTGAGGCTGGAGCCTGGACCTCATGACAGATGTAACCTATATGATGTTCTTCTCATTTGTGTGTTTCAAGTTTGCTGTCAACCTTTAGAAATCAAAAGATTTCCCATAAAAATGGAGGCTTCCAGCTTTTCTGGAGGAATGGGAAGATCTGGCCTTTGGGGCCCACGTTGCCATCTGTCCCCTTGACCTGAGCCAGGAGCAGCTCCCTCTCAGGGGCCCCCTTGCCTCTGGCCCTTGATGCATGTCTTTTGGCCTCCTGGTTTTCTAGGGTCAGGCAGGCCTCGAATCTGATGATTTTGGAGTGCTACCTTGGGGCTGTAAGCTAGGGGCTTTGGGAGATGTGGGGAGCACAGCCCTTTGGGAGTTTCCACTCTGGCTGGCGGAATGTCCCCGCAGCACAGCACGTTAGTGAACCACCACTTGCACCTCCACGTGGGGGTCAGGGAGTGCTGGGGGCAGAAGGGAAGAAGGCTTTTTCTGGAGAGGGGGCACTTGTGTTTGTCTTGACGGGCTGGGAGAGGGCACTTTCTTCAGGCTTAGCTGGGGACACACTGGGCAGATTAAGAGAATTAGGTTGGAAGGTTATACCTGAAATATATGGTGAACACTGACTGCCAGCGTGTAGGGCAGTGGGGAGCCACAGAGGGTTTTTGAGCAGAGGTTACGGAAGATTGAATTGCATTATCAACTCCAGAGGGGTGAGCTGGGAGGCAGCTATAGTAACAGAGCTAAATTAGAAGGAGACGGTGGGGGAGGGGCCGGGTGGGGGCTGCGGGGCTGTGGGGACCTCCTCCGACTCCCCGGCATGTGTGGTGCCCCTCACAGCTGATCCGCCCCATCAATGCCCTGGACGAGCTCTGCCGCCTCATGAAGTCCTTTGTCCACCCAAAGCCTGGTGCCGCAGGGAGCGTGGGCGCTGGCCTCATCCCCATCTCCTCAGAGCTCTGCTACCGTCTGGGGGCCTGCCAGATGGTCATGTGTGGCACGGGCATGCAGAGGTGAGCTGCCGCCCCCTGAGTTGGGGCGTGGGGAGGGGCTGGCCCAGCTTCTGGGCAGTTTGGGGGCCTGTGGCAAGGAGGCAGGAAGGCTGGATTCCAATCCTGTTTCTGCCATTGCCTGTGGAGCCCCGACAAGGCCTTGGCTCTGTCTGCACCTCAGTTTGTCTGTCTGTGAAATGGGATGGCAGCAGCAGGTGGTCCCAGCAGGGCTGTGGAGCCACCTGATTCTCTAACACCGTGGGGAGTGTGCATGGGAGCTGTGCCCTGGGGTTCCGCCGGAAGCCTCGTTCAACATTCACAATGGCAGTTGCTGGTTTGTGGGGCCTCCTGGTCTCACTGGAGGCTCCCCTACCTCCTACCTCTGTCCTTTGTCCCCATTGCTCATCTGGGGAGCAAGAGGTCACCTTCTACAGAGTCCTTCCTGACCTTTCATTACAAACTGTGCCTGCTCCCCACTCAGCGCCCCCCAACCCTCTTCCTCGAAGCCCTCACCCCCCGCAGACAGCACCCTTCGCTGGGGTATTTATTTCCTCCCTGCCTCCGGTAGTGCAGGGCCGGCTCTGGGAGGATAGGACCCCTTTTGTTCTATGCTATTCCTGGGACCTAGAGCAGAGCCTGGCCTGAGGCAGGTGCTCGAGAAACATTTGCTGAATAAATATTTCACGGGGCCAGTGCTCCCGCCTCCTCCTCAGGATGTTCCATGGGGATGAACCCTTCCCTCCTCTACCAGTGCAGCAGTGATAGCGGGGCCTATTTTAGGGGATCTCAGCTAGGAGCAGTTTTACCCTGGGGAACATTTGGCAACGTCTGGGCACATTTTTGATTGTCACAACTTGGGGGAGGGAGGAGCTCCTGGCCTCTAGTGGTAGAGGCTGGGATGCCGCTCCGCTTCCTGTGGTGCCCAGGACGGTCCCTCCAGCTGGGCCAGGGTCCACTGTGCACCCCTCCAGCTGGCCCAGGGTCCACTGTGCACCCTTCCAGCTGGGCCAGGGTTCACTGTGCGCCACCGTCTTCCTCCCTCATAGAGTGTCGGGAAGCTGAGATTAACCCAGCTGCCCAGGGTCACAGAGGCGTTTCATGGAGGGACAGGATTGGAATCCCAGAGGTCTCGCTGCAGAACCCATGTTCTAAAACTGTTGAGAAACCCAGAGAGGTGTGAATCGATGTGTCCATCTCAAACCCTGCTGAGCTAAGTCATGAGGCTTCCAGGGAGTCCCCCATTTACTCACTCAGCAGATACTTACCAAGTCCTCCGAGCAAGGCACTGGGAATGTCACAGGGAACTCAGCGGGGCTTCCTCAGACAGGGAAGCACCAGAGCGCCTGCGAGTGAGGGTGGCGGCTGCCTGGAGGAGTGGCGGGGAGACATAGCAGGAGGCGGCGCGGCCATGATGGTCAGGGCCAGGTCTGGGAGGCCTTGGAAGGACAGGAAGTTGCCCCAGCTCTCATCCACTGTCCTCTGACTCCTGCTGTCCTCCCTGCACCACTTTCCCCACCTCCCCTGCTGTCCTCCCTCCACCACGGTCCCCCCCCTCCCCTGCTGTCCTCCCTCCTCCACTGTCCCCCCTCCCCTGCTGTCCGCCCTCCTCTGCTGTCCACCCTCCCCTGCTGTCCTTCCCCACCATCCCCTCCTCCCTGCTGTCCTCCCACCCCCACTGCAGAAGCACCCTGACCGTGTCCCTGGAGCAGGCGGCCATCCTGGCACGGAGCCACGGGCTGCTGCCCAAGTGCATCATGCAGGCCACGGACATCATGCGGAAGCAGGTGAGGCCGCTTGGCCACAAGGTCCCCCAGCACCCTGGGCTGAGGACATGGCATGCTTGCAGCCAGGGTGGAATAAGGAGCTATCTTGGGACTGTAGCCACTAGCCCCAGGCCTGAGTCTCTTCTGGATCTGGAGGGGAGCAAGGATTTTAGCTTCTGGGCCCCACCCCACCCCCTAGTGTGCTTCCTGACGTGTCCTGAACCTGCGGAGGCCCGGCCTGATAATTCCTTCTTTCCAGGGCCCGAGAGTGGAGATCCTGGCCAAAAACCTGCGAGTCAAGGACCAGATGCCCCAGGGTGCTCCGCGGTGAGTGGCTGCCCTGTCCACCCCTTCCTGTCCCCTCCCAGATGGCCAGGACCCTGGCCGGCGTTTGGCATCGTGTTCCTGGCCTGACCCCCATGCTCAGATGGGGTTTCTCCTCTCATTTATGGGGAACTTCTTTGAGGAGTAACAGACGTGACTCTGTCGCTTCCCAGAGAAGCTCCTGCCCACTGGGAAGATGAGCAAGGCCCCCAGGTGCGCCATGGGGCAGTGACACTATGTGATCCTCCCACCTCGCTGCCACTGTGCCCTCAGCCCCATGCCCTCTCAGCTCTGAGCCCCGCCCCATGCCCCCACCCTGTGTCCCATGTCCTGTGCCACCCGCTCCGTGCCCCCCACCCTGAGTCCCTGACTCTTGAGTGGCTCCCTTTAACCTGGGGTGGAATTAAGAATGCCATGATTTTAGCTGATCCAACCTAAGCTAACCTCTTAGCCAGTTACAGAAATGGAAACTGAACAGCAGCCTGGGCTGGGCCTGCGATACCTGATTCCAGGAATGCCCTCTGTTCCTGCCGTCAGCACGGGGGTCCTGTTCCCTCCTGTCCTCCCACTCCGCCCTCTCTTCACGTGGTTTTAAGCCTTCCTCTTGGTGCCACGTGCAGACCCTTTAGGATCATGACATCATTTCTGTCTAATCCTCTCTCTTCTCCATGGCCCCAGTTTGCTGTCGTCATCTGTCCACGAGTTTTAAGTAACTCTTGTTTTGAAATAATGTGACTCCCAAGAAGTTGTAAAAATAGTCCAGAGCTCCGTGGACCCTTCAGGCAGCTTCCCCCAGGGGCCAAGTCTTAGGTCACCGCAGTGTGCTGGCCACACCTGCTGCCAGTGGTGGCGATCGCTGCCCTTGCTGTGGTGCTGAGGGCTACACACACACCTTGTGTCTCACAAGTGGCACGTGATCCCTTTCAATACCTTCACGGCCTTTGCCCTGTGCCAGGCACTGTCCAGTCGCTTCCCTTCTGTGGACTCATTCATCCAAACGGCCGTCCTGTGAGCCAAGTCTGGCTGCCATCCCCACTTGGCAGGTGGGGATGCTGAGGCTCAGAGAGGTTAAGTGTCCAGCATCACACAGCTAGTAAATGGCAAAGCTGGGATTCTGAACCCAGGCATCAGACCGCATGGGCTGCATTGCGGTCAGCCTGCCCTGGACACCACACGGCCTCGAGTCTGGTCCCTCTGCCTCTAAAACCATCTCTGCACATAGAGGTCCCCAGGACAGATGAAGTGAAACAGCGTAAGGGGCGAGTGCCGTGGCCATCCAGCATCCGCTAGTGTGGAATGTGCGCCCCACCCCCACGCACTGAACACGTGCACGTGTAGACGCGTCTTCATGTGTAAATGCCAGTCTGAGTGGGCAGAGATTGCCTGTGGGGAGGGGCCTGGCAGCCAGCAGAAGGCGCGGGCGGTGTAGATATTTTTCTCTGCATCTTTTATATACCTGTGAGTTTGGGTTTCTGGGCATGAATTACATGTTCAAGTAGAAATGGAAATAATACAAATAGGTCCTGGCCCACCCCGGCCTCTCCTCATCCTCTCTGTCTCCATCCCCAGCCTCTACCGCCTCTGCCAGCCGCCAGTGGATGGGGACCTCTGAACGCCCAAATGCCCCATGCCGGGCCACAGCCTCTGAAGCTGGGATTTGGGAGGACATAGTAGGGCAGTGCCGGCCTTCTCCAGAGATGGCTCAGGGCTTCTGCACCCGCCCACTCCGGGACCTGCCCAGCATCCTCCACTGCCTCCTTCCAGGACGAGCCTGGCCACCTTCTCTGAGATGACAAGCTGGCTAGCTGGCCGTGGGCCGGCCCATTCTCCACGCGCCTGCCAGAAGCCAGAGGGGTGCTGGGGACCCACAGAGCTGATGGGAGCAGCTGATGCCTGGCCTGCTTCTGCTCCTGCGTCCCCAGAACCCAAGGGAACGTCATGGAGGCCACATGGGGCCACCTGGCTCTCTTGGGATGGCTCAGCCTGCACTTTTGAAACCCCTGGTTTCCTTCAAAGTCCACATTCCAGGTGACCACACGTATCTCCTCCTCCTCATCTTAGCTTCCAGGTTCACCGTAACCCTGTACTAACCTGCTTGGTGGACTTGGAAAAGACTTGGCTCTGTCGGGAAAGGAGAGACGGGGCCCCCATCACACCTGTTCCCAGAGGGTCCCAAGAGCCACACCGGCTCTGGACATCACCGCCCCTGGAACTGGAGCCGCCAGCCCGGGGCACGAGATTTGCTCTGACTTTATTTATATGGCGTGAACTCTCTGATTTATTTTGGGACTTTTTTGTTGTTGGTGTCGTCAAGATTTGTTTTTTTCTAAAGTTGTGTGATTATATATTTGACATTTTAAATTTCAAAGAAAGGTATATTGTCTAATGGGACCAACAGGAGGTAGTATTGACAACTTTCCCACTTCTACTAAAAAACAAAGAGCAAAAAAGAAAAACTAAATTATTGAAACATTTAAAAATGTCACCGTTTCCTGTGTGTTCCTATTAGGGTGTAAGGTGTCGTTTTTAGTTATGGACTGTGGGACTGTGATTCCTTCCTCCCCCTTAGTTCTCCAGCTGTTGCTCGGTGTTAGAACTCGCTCTTTGAGTGACTGGCTGCAGGGGCCTGGGAGGTGGCTGGACAGGGATGGAGCCGGAGAGGACTGAGCCCTACCTGAGGCCCCATGTCACACAGGTAGAAAGGCCACTGGGAAACACCAGCTGGTGGCTTCTGTAATTTATTTTCTTGATGTTGGCTTCTCAGAGCAGGGCAACATCATCTCCACCAGCCAGAAAACAGGGAGCCACCCTGCCCACCTGGGAGGAGGAGGGACCCACCTGGGGCCCTCACGGCAGTTTCTGCCCCTAGCTTCCATATGCCTTCAGGGATAGGTCACAGGTGGGGAGGAAAGGAGGGGACGTCTGTCACCTGGCAGGTGGTGAGATCAGGTGGGGGCTCCCTGCTGCCCCCAGGCCAGGAGCTTGAAGCTCTCCCCGCACCCTAGCCCCCTGCCCTACAGGGCCCGCTTCCTTCTCTTGCCGTGGCACACACAATGGCAGGTAGTGGCCATGTCAGAGAGAATGAGGACGTGCTTTCACCCTGCTGCGGGAAACCAGGAGGGCCCAGGGCCAGCGCATTGTGCACTGGTTTACTTTAAAATGTACAGATTCTTCTCGTTAAATCCATGATAGATTTTTTATTATTATTAAAAGTCAGTTTATAATACAAAGAACGAGGCTGTGGTCTGCTTCATCTGCGTGGGTGGCATGGGGTGGGGCAGCTGGGCACCGGGGTGGCATGGGGTGGGGTGGCCAGGCACCGGGGGTTGCATGGGGTGGGGTGGCCGGGCACCGGGGGTGGCATGGGGTGGGGCGGCTGGGCACTGGGGGTGGCATGGGGTGGGGTGGCTGGGCACTGGGGGATGGGCTCACGCTTTGAAAGGTGCACAGAGGACGTTGCTGATCTCTGCATTGGGGGCCTTCAACCAGTGACCCCCTAAGTCAGTGATGTGTTCACTCTGTGCCTCAGTTTCCTCCTTGATAATGGGGCGATACAGATTCTCTTGTAGGGGTGATTGGTGAGGACTACCCGGGATTGCACGGATTGCCTGCCACCCAGGTATACCAGGAAAATAACAGGCTTTATCTGATATTTCAACTTTTTTTTTTCTGGATTCTGAGCTCCCATTTCACCATGAAGGTGGGAAAAAGTGACTATTTTCCCAGGAATTCCGCACCCTCCCCGGGTGGCTTACTTGTGATGAGGGGACAGCGTGGGTCCAAGGGGTGCTGTAGAATCCTCCTCGCTCCAACCTGCAAAGCCTGTCGGATCTGGGCAGGGGTGGAGTTCAGAGCACCCACATGGTCGTGCCAGGCTCCCAGTCAGTCAGAACCTAATGCTGGCCGTGAACAGACCAGTTGGACAGATGTGAAATGGACCAGTGAGAACAGAGAGTTTGTGTGCATACCTGGGGCTGTTGGCTGCATCCCAGGCTGCCGGCAGGTTCTCCACCTCTCTGGGCCCAGGTGATCCTTATGGGGGGGTTTGTTTGCCCAGCCAGAGAAATCTCATTCCCTGGGCTGCTGCCCTGTTCTGCTGTGCCTGCCCTGTGTCCCCTCCCTTCCTCTTCCCCGCCTCGTCCTTTTTTGTTTGTTTGAGACAGGGTCTTTATCACCTAGACTAGAGTGTGGTGGCATGATCATGACTCACTGCAGCTTTGACCTCCTGGGCTCAATTGATCCTCCCACCTCAGTATGCTAAGTAGCTGGGAGTACAGGCACATACCACCATGCCTGGCTGATTTTTAAAATTTTTTAGACAGAGTTTCAGTATGTTGCCTATCTCCTCTTTTTTATCCATCTTTCCACGAAATTGACAGTTTCCTTTGGGTCATGGCCACCCTTGGGACTCCCCTGAACCATGGTGCTGCACCAGCCCTGCCATCTACACCCGAGCCCCTTTCCTTTCAGTCTCTTTTCCTTCCAAATGAGCCTGTCCCAGATTCCATTCTCTGAAGGCCCAGATTGGATCCCTCCCAGAGAGATACCCTTGTGTCTCTCAATACTGTAACAGGCAGAGGGAATCCTGCTGGGATTCCAGGCATAGTGATGGATTGATTATTTAGAATTATCCCAGGCCAGTGTTTGGATCTGGGGAAAATCACTCCAGGGGAAGACCTGTTACCTCAATCTATATCTGAGGTCAACAGGGAGGAGTTGATGTCTTCCTTCAGGCAGACACATTTCTAGGAAGCATCAATTTCAGCCTCTCCTCCACTCTGGGGGCCAGCAGAGGGAACATCAATTCTGCAGCCGTAGGCAGGGGCAGCTTGGGTCGAGAGCCAGGTCTCTGTGTCCTGGAGCAAGTTGCATCAATTCTCAGACTCAGAGCTGCCCCTGCAGAGTTGAGAGTGAGAGCTGGGCCCACTTCCCTCTCCAGGATGTGTTTCTCCAAGTATAAAACTAAGCACGAAGGGCCTCTCAGAGCAAGGGGACATTTTTACAGGAGACAAGAGATCTCAAACTGATGGCTCCCGGCTGAAACTTGGAACTAGATCTGAGTTTTTTTCTTCCTTTCTGATACGGTGTTTTTAAAAATAATTTTGAATTATGTTTATGAACCAGCGAATTTCATCTCTGAATTCTGATTTTTGTTTTGTCTTGATCAGAAGCTCTGAGCTGGGTGTGCTGGTTTGCACTTGCAGTCCGAGCTACTTGGAGGCGGAGGCGGGAGGATCGCTTGAGGCCAGGGGTTCAAGGCTGTCGTGCGTTTTGATCACGCCTGTGAATAGCCACTGCACTCCAGCCTGGGCAACGTAGTGTGGCCCTGTCTCTTAAAAAGAAGATTAAAGAAAAAATCAGAAGCTCCTGTCAAACTGGTCCACATTCCCACCTGGTTACATGGCAGCTGGAGCGGAGGAGTGGCCATCTTCTTGAGGAGGGCACCAGCTCTCCTATCCTGGGAGCCCCAAGCACTTTTATCTGGCCTGCTTGCTCTGACCATCAGATCCTCAGCTCTGGAGTTTCCATGGTGATGTCAGCTCGGGGAGGACAAGGTGATCTGGAGTCACTGTGCCGACCAATGGGGAATCAAGGGGCAGGTGCAGCCCTGCACGGAGTCCCTCAGAGGCTCTCCTCTGCTCCTCCAGGATGAGCATAGGGGCCTGGGTGCCTGAATCCCTCCTAGCCTCAGTTTCTTCATCTGTCAAACGCGGCTGACCCAGAGATGGCTCCTTGGTGTAGATCGTATCAGAGGCCACTCAGGAAGTGGAAAGTATGATGGGGTGTGCTGGCTGCTTTATGATTTTATCTAAATGTAACTGTTGCCATATTTCCCGTCCTTCCCAGCCTGGGGAAGAGCAGAAACCACACCCCTCCCAATCCTCTGTGTCTCTCGTGCCCAGCCGGGGGCCAGGCAGTGGTGAATCAAGGCTAAATATTGATAGAAGAAAGCTGGGTCAGCACAGTGATCAGAGCGGGGGTGCAACCACACCCATCTGTGGCCAGGCCGGCCCCTCTAACCTCTGTGTCTGCCACCTGGGTCTGCTCTTGGAGGGTTGGAATAGGACCTCTGAAGTCAGACACCCTCGCCTGCTTCTGGATCTGTCAACACCTGAAACTTGCTGAGTGGCTATATCTGAGCTTGTCTCCATCTTTCTGGGAGCCTCAGCTTCCTTCTTTGAGAAATGGAGACTTTCTATCCACCTGGCTGCCTTGCTGAGGTACCAGGAGTTCCCTCCAGGGCCCCAAAGTGGAACTTCCTGGGGTAAGTGTAGTGCCTTGTTTGTCCAGCAGGTGGTGCTGGAGACCACTTAGTGTCCAGAGGCTGCGGTTCCCTGGGCTCCAGCACTCAGACCCAAGCCTGGCTCCCGGTGCCGGCATTAGGGACAGAGCCAGCCTGGAGGCGGGGTTGGAACCGTTCGGACGATGGGTCCTGGCCCTATCCGTCTCCTGGACTGGGCTTGCGATGAATATTTTCTTCTCTCTCTTTAAAAAACTTTCTTTTCTTTCTTTCTTTCTTTCTCTTTCCTTCCTTCCTTTCTTTCTCTCTCTCTTTCTCTTTCCTCTCTTTCTTTCTCCTTTCTTTCCTCCCCCTCATTTTCTCTCTCTCATAGCTTTTCTACATTTGTTCTATTTTTCAATTCTTTCCATTTTCCCTTCTCTCTTTTCTCTTTTTCCCATCCTCTTCTAATTGAGGAGAAGGCTGTGACAGGCCCTTAGACATTGTAAAGCGGGGTGCTTACGAACTTTGTGACCGGAAACCCATAGTCATTGGTAACGACCTCCTCCTGGCCCGGAAACCGCAACCCGCATATGGAAGTGGCGGCCACCAGGTGGCGCTTTGGGCCAGGCCGTCCCGATCCAGCCTGGAGGGCCTCGTGCCCAGAGCTCCGGGAGGCTCCCTCTGCAAGCCTGGAGCTCCAGGTTGGCAGACAGGGGAGGCTGAAAGCCAGGCCTGAAGCTGCCTCCCTCCTGGCACTGGGAGCATCCCTGGAGCGTCGGAGGAGGGCAGGGGTGGTCAGGAGAGGGGTGCAGGGCCCAAGTTAGCATCTCCTGATTTGCTGTGACCTTGGGGAGGTTCCTTGCCCTCCCTGCACCTCAGTTTCCCCAATTACGCTGAGGGCATGCAACAGAATTCCTCCAAAGGGGATTCTCACCCTCTGGCCAGTCTGGCCCTCTCCCTGATGTTCTGCAGGGACCAGCAGCAGTGTTCAGAATCACATGCACTGGGCACTCGGGATCTCCCAGGCTCTTTGCTGGGTGTCTTGAAGACATCACCTCATGCAATCCTCTCGCCAATCCCTCAGGGTAGGTTCTAAAGGCGCCTCCTTACAGAGGAGGAAATGGGCTCAGATAGTTGAAGTGACTTACCCAGGGTCACACAGCTGGCAGTTGAGCAGCTCAGAAATACCAGTCCCAGATGCAGTTCCAGGTCTGTGGTAGCCACGTGACACTTGGCAGGTGGCACACAGAGCAGCTCCAGGATCATGGGGACCCTCTGCCCTGAAGCCCCACGGGAGAATCTGGCTTCGGTCCCAGAACCTGGAAGAAATGGGAGCAGGAAAGGAGAGGGGTGGAAGAAGTCCAGAGAAAGCACCACAGGCTCCAGCGGGAAAACAGAAAGGTGCTTTGCTGCCTTCTTGCCACAGGGGCTGCCCCAGGACCTTTGCACGTGCTGTTCCCAGGACCCTCTTCCCCCAGACACCTTCCTGCTTTGCTTCTCCATTTTACTTGGGTCTGCTCAGTGTCCCCACATCACCCATCTATTCCTGTTACCCTCTCTCTCCCTTACTCTATTTTACTTTTCTTTAAACAAACATTTTTAAATTAAAAAAACAACAACAACAACAACCTTTTTCCTTTCCATAAGGTTCCAGGAATGATTTTCCTTTTCTTCATGGCATTTCCCGCTGCCCGGCAGGTGCCTCCTCTGCCTCTTGCCCATCTTCTCTACCCTGTGCTACCATGGGCTCTGCCGGGGCAGGGGTTTGTGTCCTTCTCGTTGACTAGTGACCACTCCCATTGTCAGAATACAGTGAAGAGGGCCCTCTCATGACAGGGCAGCCTCCTGGGTCACTGAGTCCCCAGTCTTCCCTGCAGACATGGAGACTACAGGCGCTGGAAGGGGACTGGTGACCTCAATGCTGAGAGCTGCCCGGTTCCGGGCTGCACCCACTGCGTGTCTGGAACAGCACGCCTGTTGCCAAGGGGTGGGAGAGGCAACCCCCTGAGGCCTGGTGGCGCCAGATGTGTAGGAAAGAAGGTGCCCCCTGTGCAGGGGAGCAACCACAGCAGCAGCTGTGCTGGGAGCACCTGCCGTGTGCCAGGGGCACCTGCCATGTGCTGGGAGCACCTGATGTGTACCCTGAACACCTGCTTGTGCGGTGAGCACCTTCTGTGTACAGGAGCACCCACTGTGTGCCCTGAGCACCTGCTGTGTACAGTGAGCACCTGCTGTGTACGGGAACACTGCTATGTGTGGTGACATCTGCTGTGTGCCATGAGCACCTGCTGTCTGCCGGGCGCCACACTGGGTGTGTGAGTGTGTTGCTTAATCAGCATTTGTTGAGGTTCTCACTCTTTGTAGAATTTAGTGATCAGAACCTCATCACGTCTTGAAATTCCTGATATTTGTGTATATGGTCCATCAATACTTGTTGCCTTCAGTGGGAAGAATCAGTGAACAAGCGAGTGGCGGCAGGCAGGATGGCTCAGCCTCACTGGAGAGGATTCCAGCGATTCATCTTTACCCATCCCCATGGCAACGTACAGAGAAAGACACAGCTGTTTGTGCCATTTTACAGATGAGGAAACAGAGGCCGAGTTAAGTGACTGATAGGGTTTTGCTGTGTCCCTGCCCAAAAGGGAGACCAGGTGGAGGTAATGGAATCATGGGGGCAGTTCCCCCATGCTGTTCTCGCGATAGTGAGGGAGTTCTCACGAGATCTGACGGTTTTGTAAGTGTTGGGTAGTTTCTCCTGAGTTCATTCTCTTTCCTGTCACCATGTGAAGAAGGCGCCTTGCTTCCCCTTCACCTTCTGTCATGATTTTAAGTTTCCTGAGGCCTCCCCAGCCATGCAGAACTGTGAGTCAATTAAATTTCTTTCCTTTATACATTTTTTGTAAACTACCCAGTGTCGGGCAGTTGTTTATAGCGGTGTGAAAATGCAGGAATACAGTGACTTGCTTGAAATCATGCAGCCTTGGGGCTGGTAGCCTTGAGGTTTGAACCCAGCTCATCTGACTGCAGCACCTCAGTAGTTTGAACGCCACCATGGCCTGCTGGGTGAGCCTTGGGCGCTGAGTGGACAGCCACATGGAGGTTCTGGCCTTTTCAATCCTCCCTCAACACCTGCCTCCTTCACTGGCTGCCTGCCTGCCTCCAGGGCGGCCATTCTGTTCCTCCACTCTCTAAGCTCATGCCTTGCTCCTATCTCAGGATTTCTGCACTGGCACCTGCCATTTCCTCCCCCTGGAACCCTCTTCCTGCCTGGCTCCTTCCTGTCGTTTCGTTCAGGTCGTGGTTGGAATGCTGCCTCCTCCTGATAGGGTGAAAATGGCGTCACTGTTGACTCGCTAACACAGCGTGCTCTTTCCTTCTCCGTGGCGCAGATCCCAGTCTGTATCTGGTTTACTTTTATTTGTTAACTCACGTAGGGCTGCTTTACTCCAGTCCGGATGCAGGTTTCATGAGGGCAGGGGCCGGGCCTGCCTGTTCACAGCTGTGTCCCCAGCTCCTAGCACAGCAGCTGGAACACAGGAGGTGCTCAGTCAATCCTTGCTGACTTTAGCAAACTGAATCAGCAAATGCGTGGCTGAGGCAGGAGAATCCTGACCACGAAGCAGCTCCCCCGTGTGAGGTGTTGATGTTGATGGAATCTTCAGGTGTTGGAAAGCCCGAAATCCTGTCTCTCTGCCTTCCCTGGGTGGGACAGACCTGGCCCTGACCCAGCCCCCCTGGAAGCCTTTCTGCTCTGTTTGTTTTCATCACTGGTGACCAAAAGCTGAGCTGCCACCTTCCTTGAGCCTCAGACTCCTTACAGGAAGTCAGGATGGAGCTGAATTGTCCCTGAGAGAATGTTCTTCCATCGGGCTGGGTCTGAGTCACTGGTGGCTGGGTCTGATCGGGAAGGAGGGTGCAGCCACTGGGGGCTGAGGACACCCACCCTATCCAGAACATGGCCCCACCCAGTATCCTGCCAGCAAGAGGTTTGCAGAAACACAAACTCGATTCTAGGTCAGCAGGCCACGCGGGCCCACTGGCAGCACGTAACACGTATTTATGGAGGGCCTACTATGTGCCAGGTCCTGTTCTAGGCGCAGAGTCACATGTGGGAAGTCCTTGTGGAGCTTTAGATCTGCTGGAAGGAGGCAGGCAAGGAAGCCAGTGAACATATGGGTGAGTAATATGTCAGATGGTGTCAGAGCCAACCAGGAGAATCCACAGGTGAGAGGATGGGACAGGTGTACGAGCTATGTTAATCAGTGGTCACAGACGGCCTTTCTGAGACACACCCTTGACTGGACCTAAGGAGGAGAGATCCACGGAGCTGCCTGGTTCCAGGTGGAAGACACGGCAGGTGCAAAGACCCCGAGGTGGGATCTCGCCTGGTGGGTTGGCGGAGGAGTGAGGGGGGCAGGGATATTGGAGGGGGTGGGGACCAGGGCACAGAGGTGATGGATGCACCCTGGATTTTATGTTCAGAAGCCAGTGGCCAAGCAGCTTTCTCATCTGTGAACCACAGCCACCGTTGCTCCTGCCCACCAGGCCTGACATTCGAGTGCCTTTGAAAATAAGCTGGGAACACCCTCCAGAGCAAAGTGCAATCGCAGACGTTTCATTTCTGTCGTATGTTGTGCTTTTATGAAATGTGTAGCATTATGATGACATATAATTATATTTCCGTCTGTTCTCCGCAGCAGCCTCTCTGATGAACTCCAAAGTGGGGGCTTCAGGGTGCTTTGTAGAGAAAGTAAGTGACCGATGGGGAAATTTCAGGCACTCGGACTGGTGTGTGTGTAGGAGGGGAAGAAAAATGCTGCTGGAATCCTGGGGTTACAACTCTATGATACCAATAGGCTGGGAAGGAGGTGGGTCTCGGTCCTAGAGGAAATGAGAGTAACAAGTGATGCCGTGCTAGGCATTTGATGTGCGTGGTCCACACTGTCCAACAGTTCTCTGGGGCGTCATCCTCACTGCAGGGATTGGCAAAGCCAGGTGCGTCACTCATGTACCTTGGATCTCATGTTGCTGAGGCTGTGGCCACATGGGACAGGGGTCCTGTCACCACTTCCTGGGCCTCCTCCTGCTGCCTGATGCCCCATGCCCAACTCAGGACATGGTGAGGGAGACGGGGCTGGCCTCATGGGTGTGTGCACAGGCAGCTGTACTCACAAGGGCCTCAGGCTTGGCTTAAGGTTCTGCTGTTGCCATCTTGAAATTCCTAATAATTTTTGACAAGGGTCTCCACAGATTATGAAGGTTCTTGGGTGGTGATGGAAGCCAATCGTGTGATCCCACCCATCTCCCTGTGATTGGTGGATGCTGACCCACTTCTGACCAATGCAAGGGATGTGCTTGAGGGATTCTGGGAAAATCTTTTCTCTGTAAAGAGAGGGGCTCATGAGAAGCATGTTTCCTCCTTGGGCCTCATCCCTTCCTGCCCTGGGCATTGTCACCTGACCCCTCCTCCCCACCTCCACTGCCACCACCCCAATCCAAACACAGAATCATGTGCTTGTTTGCCTGGAATATTCTGGTCTTCTCCTCCCTGGTCTCCCAGTCCCACCCTCACTCTGGCATGCAGCCCGAGGGTCCTGCTTGAATCCAAATCAGGACCCCACTGACCCCGCCCCTCCCCCTCCCCTGCTCTCTCCCCTCCACTCACTGTCCCAGCCACTCTGGCCTCCTTGAGGGTCCTTGACCTCCCCTGGCGGCTCTGTCTCAGGCCTCTGCACAAGCTGCCCCCTGTGCAGGGAGTGCTCTTCCCCAGGGATCCCCACGGATCCCTCTGTCCCCCAAGTCTCTGTTCACAAGTCTCCATCTCCGCGAGGCCTTCCCTGACAACCTGTGTCTAAAATGCAACCCTCCCCGTGCCCTGGGCCCCCACCTTTTCCCAGTTCAGTTTCTCTAGTGCACTACAGAGCTGGTTTGTTGTTCCCTTGCCAACCAGAACGGCAGCTCCATGGGGGCTTCGTCTTCCTCATGGCCCCCCACCTGGGGCCTGGGGCGGTGCTGGGCATGTGGCTGTCCCCAAATAAATAGTGACTAAGTGAATGAATGGACATGGGGGCCATGACAACGTGTGACCATGAGAGATGCCTTGGGGGCCACATGGGGCCGGAGGAGCCCAGGCAGTGGCTTGGTGACTCTGTGGAGTCCCTGCCTGGCCCTGGCCCTCCTGCCTCCAGAGTTCCCCTAAAAGGTGAGGAGGTGCCTCTGTTGCCGGCACCTTCGCCGGCCTCACCTCCCATTATTGCAGCCAAAGTTTGCTCATGAGGACAGTGGCTAGATTTGAGCTCAGGCCGTGTGGCACCAGACCCTGAGCCCAGGACTCTGTCTGGGGTGTGGCCCAGGGGCAGGTCCTTGGATGTGTGAGGGTGGCATGGCTCAGCTCCTCTGCCCAGGTCACTGCAGCATCCTTGGGCTGTTCTGTTTTCCCGCCCAGAAGTCCTGAGGGTCTCAGCAGAGGGGCCCAGGCCCCAAGTCCATCACTCCCGGGGGGGTGGTTCCTAGCCAGCCTCTGCCCAGCATGTGGGGCGGGCACTGCCATGTCCTCCTGCTTCCTGCACTGTTTCCCTTCCGGCACTCTGCAGGGGCAGGTTCGCCATGCAGGGCTGCTGGAGCACCCCCACCCTGCGGCAGGCCCCGCTGTCCTGGCTTCCACCTCCAGATCCTTCCTGCCGTGTCCCCTCCAATCAAAGCCGACCCACCCCGTGTCCCCCTCCCAGTGGCTCTGCTGCGTCGTCATCGCCATGGGGCGGATGGGTAACAGGAGACGCCCCCAGGTCCTGATTTGTGTTTCACCAGAGCCCTCCTAGAGCTGCAGGCGATGATGGGAGCTTTCCAGACACTGGCGGGGCCTGGATGAGCTGCTCCAGGGACAGGAGGGTTGTAGATGAAGAGCTGGAGGAGGGCCAGCCCTGCGGGGTGCACAGACTTGCGGCTCTCTTTGCTGGCTTTCGGCCCAAACAGCTCTTTGGAAGAGAGCACAGGAATGATCCCGGTGGGTGGGACCTGCTTCCATTGTGTGTGGCTGACCCTGGAGGATGTTGGACCAGGGGCTGCTGGGGAGCAGCGAGTCAGGGCAGGGGAGGGGCCTGGGTGTGGGAGTCAGGGCTGCCCTCTGTCCCTCACACCCATGCTGTCCGGAAGCAGGCAGGGGGGCCTGGGGTGCTGAGGCTGGGGGGACATGGGGGCTGTCACATCTGTGTCCTAGTCAAGCCAGATCCTTGTCCTGTTTTCAGAGTCTTGGCCATAAGAAGAGACTGGGAACGCCCTGCCACCCTCACCCTCACTCCCTTTCTGCTCCTGTGGGTCTGTCTGGATGGCAGAGGCTCAGAAGGTCTGACCGTACCCGATGGTGGAGCTCAGAATGTCTGAGCCAGAAATGGCATCAGTGAAAGTCTGGAACCAGGTGCCATGACTGATGCCTGGGTTCCCAGCACTTTGGGAGGCTGAGGCAGGAGGATTGCTTGAGCTCAGGAGTTTGAGACCAGCCTGGGTAACACAGTGAGATACTGTCTCTATAACAAATACAGAAAAAAATTAGTCTGGCATGGTGGTCCCAGGTGGAGGTGGGAGGATCACCTGAGCCTGGCGAGGTTGAGGCTGCGGTGAGCCGCGATCACGCCACTGCACCACTCCAGCCTGGGTGAGAGAGGGAGACCCTGACTGGAAAAAGAAAAGGACAACCTAGCCTTCGTCCTCCTGATTAACAGGGGAGGAGGCAGATCCCAGTGCCCCACAGAGACTGCAGAGACACTGATGCCTGGTGCTGATTGAATCCCTCCTGTGTGTCGCGGGCTGTGCACATCACCTCACTGAATCCTCACAACAGCCCTGCCTGGGGGGCATCGTTTGCACCACCCACCTGCTGTGGAGCTGAAGGAGTTGAAGGTGGGAAGGTGCTCCCTGAGGGGCACGCAGTCAAGGAGCCCCCGAGCTGGGATTCGTCCTGTCCCAGGTCCCCAATCCCCACCCACAGTCCCACTGGCTGCTGGCAGACATAGGTCACCAAGGAAGGACCCAGGGTGCTTCGCCCTTGGGGCTCCCGGTGTATCACAAAGTGAAGGAATGCCCAGATAGGGCTGTGGGAACCACAGGCTAGCCAAAATATTTAAGTGAACAAATGAACACTTTATCGTGGTGCTGTTCAGAAAATAAGAACTACATTGACTTTTTTAAAAGTACATTCATCCCAGGTGCACCCAGATGTGAGGGCAGGATGGAGGGGCTGTGAAGATGTGGAATTATGCCTTGTGGTTCAGTGCCTGAGCATTGTGGCCGGACTCTCTGGCTTCGGATTCTTGGGTTTAGATTCCTGGGCAAGTCACTTGACTTTTCTGTGTCTCGGTTTCCCCGTCTGCAGCATGGGCTCCTAACAGCGTGTTTCTGGTGTGGGGGTTTCGGAGGAGCAGGCAAACCTCTGATCAGAGCCAGGCTGTGGGTGACTGCCCTGGGCAGGGTGGGGGTGAGGGTTATTGGGTCCTCACACCTTCATTTCTCTGAGACTCTAGATGCAGCCTCATTTGAAGGCGACTCCCAAATTCAGGAATCTAGGCCTTCTGGGAAAGCGAGGTCTAGGGCCCATGGTAGGGCCAGGCCCTGGGATCAGTTGCATCCATTCAGTTTACAGAGAGTTGTGTTCACCTGCGTCTCCACCTCCATGCTCTGGGGAGACCGGGCGTGGAGGCCGCTCCCAGAGGAACCAGGGATTTCATATCAGGAGCTAATTAGGCAGAATCAGTGGGGTTTACTCGAAAGAGGGGACCATTGCAGACAAAGCCAGATGAGAGGATGAAGCCTGTGGCTGAGTGCAGGGTGGGGAAGGTTCTGCCAATTCCACAGAACTTCTGCCATAGGCGTCCCCTCCCCTCCAGCCGCCAGAACAGCAGGATTAAAGTCTGCCAGGTTCTGACCCTGGCATTCCCTGGATGGGTGCTCTCAGGGTGGGATGTGGCAGAGGGCAGAGAACCTATAGCCCCTGGGGAACACCTGGCCCAGCCCTCAGCGTCACCCCCGATGCCCCACAGTGGCTTCAGCCTGAACCTGGAATGAGGAGCTAGATGGGCCTCAGCTCAGACTCTAGCTCTGCCACTTGCCGGCTGAGTGTTCATGGACATAACTACTCTGACCCTCAGTTTTCTCATCTGTCAAAGGGGAGTAAACAAAAGCACCTCCCTCCCAGGGTTATCGTGGGGCTTGAAGCAATCAGCGGGTTCAGGTGCTTAGCAAACATCGCCGCCTTGTAAATGTACAGCAGGTTCAGGTGCTTAGCAAACATCGCCGCCTTGTAAATGCACAGCGGGTTCAGGTGCTTAGCAAACGCCGCCGCCTTGTAAATGCACAGCGGGTTCAGGTGCTTAGCAAACGCCGCCGCCTTGTAAATACACAGCGGGTTCAGGTACTTAGCAAACGCCGCCGCCTTGTAAATGCACAGCGGGTTCAGGTGCTTAGCAAACGCCGCCGCCTTGTAAATGCACCGTGAGTGCTGTTATTATTTCCACCCCTCTTAACTGGAGAATAAACACACACAGTTATCATCTAGATTATGCATAGTACGACTGGGTATGGTGGCTCACGCCTGTACATCCCAACACTTTGGGAGGCTGAGGCAGGTGGATCACTTGAGGTGAGGCGTTCGAGACTAGCCTGGCCAACATGGTGAAACCTCATCTCTACTAAAAATACAAAAATTAGTTGGGGGTGGTGGCACACACCTGTAATCCCAGCTACTCGGGTGGCTGAGGCATGAGAATTGCTTGAACCTGGGAGGCGGAGGTTGCAGTGAGCCGATAGCGTGCTACTGCTCTCCAGCCTGGGTGACAGAGCGAGACTCTGGCTTAAAAAAAAAAAAAAAGATGATGCACAGTAATGAAGGAGCAGGGTCTGGAGTGTGTGGTGTGCTCAGGCAGTGGCAGCTGTCCTTCCTCAGGGGGTTCAGTCAGTTTGAATGCCCTGGTGAGCCAGGCAGGGTGGTCTGCACTGTGCTGTGGTCATGGCCAGCACCTCCAGCCCCGGGGCTCCTCACCAGAAAGGTTTCTTTCTCACTCAAGCTGCAGGGCCCTAGAGGGTCAGCTGAGACCTCCGCTCAGTGTCTCCTCACCTAGGGCCCAGGGTGAAGGAGCAGCCCCCTCCCCTGTCACTGCTGCGTTGGCAGAAAGAGAAAGAGCTGGGCGTGGAGGGGCAGTGTCAGTTATGTGCCCCAGCCTGAGGGTGACTCGGTCACTGTGCTCATTGGCCAGACCTGGTCACCTGCCCCAACAAGGCTGTGGCGGGTCTAGGAAGCGCCACCTGGCTGTGAGGAAGGTGACAGCTGGGAATATTTGGTGGACAGCAGCAGTGACCTCCAGAGCTTCCTATGAGCTGGAACGTGGTGATGGTCTTCGGGAGCATCACCAGCAGGTGGACGGCACGCCAGCCCCACTGCTCGTGCAGAGCCAGGGAGCTGCATGGGCTCGACTTTGTTCTCCTAACTCGTGATCTGGTTAAACAACAAATACCCCAGCGGAGAACAACGAGCCTGGAGCAAACTCCCCCTTAGATCTGCTCTCCCTGTAAGCCCTTCAGTATCACAAACGGGCTCTTGTGAGAAAGGTAGAAGCGGGTTTAATTTGTCCTGCAGGAATCGTGCTTCTGTTTGCATTTCAACTCCCAGAGATGTTTTCGCTGCAGGAAGGGCTCTGTCTTAACTACAGCAATGAAGAAATAATAGATTCATTCACAGACATTATGTGTGTGTGCATGTGTGTATTGTGTGTGTGTGTGACTTTCACAAGCCTTCAAGACTCCCACAAACCGGGCACAGAATCCCAGATCCAGGATCTGCTCCGAGAGCAGAGTAGTTCCCAGAGCCTGGGTGGAGGCATGTTCCTTCATCCTGTTGCTTCTGAGTGCCCTCTGGAGTGTCCATCCTGCAAACAGGAAGTGGTATCGGGGCACAGAATGTTCCAGTGCACACAGTCTGGTCTGGCTCTGGGCCACAGGGTCCCCTGCCTGATCTGACAGTGCCCTCCTGAGTTTCCAATCCCCCACAGAATAAGGATTCAGGGCTTCTCTCTGGGCTCTTTCGATCCTGCTGCCTGGTCTATATGCCATCACCTTTCCTTCGTGCCAGGCTCCCAGGGCACAAGGGGCCAGACTCACAGGCCCATGCTGCAGTGGGAGCAGGGCTTGTCCCATTGTGGGCCTTCCCAGCCCTGACGCTCACACCCATGGGACAGTCCTGCACAGTGCAGCTCGTACCTTGTACCCCGGACCCCAGCCCGTGGACAGCACACCCTCCAAGCTCCATCCACGGCGCACACCTCGTCCATTACCCCCTATTCCGAGCTGCTGTCCTCTCTCATTCTGGGGACTGATACAGCCTCCTATGGGGCCTCCCCCATCCGTGCCTGCCTCCATGATCCATTCTCTCCTAGCCACCAGAGTGAGCATTACAAAATACAACAGAGATGATGCCACTCTCTCATCTACAATCTTCAATGACCTCCCATTGCTCTTGAAATAAAATCCAAGATCCTGTGTGATCTGGTCCCTGCCTTCGCTGCACACTTCCCTCCCCTACTCACTTTGCACCAAGCACATTCCGCCTCAGGGTCTTTGCACTTGCTGGGCCTAAAATGCTCTCCCTCCAGATCTTGTCATGGCTGGCTTCTTCCTTCTCTGGGTCTTAGCTCACACGTCTCCTCCACCAGGGGGCCCTCACTGACCACCCTGTCTAAGGGAATCGGAATCCCCTGTCACCTGTGGAGTCACAGTTGATTCCTTCAGGCTGTACCAGTTCTTCCTTGGGGTTTATTGAGTCTGCGATCACCTTGCTCATGGTTTTGACTGTGTCTTCCCCCCTGGAGGCCAGCTCCATGAGGGCAGGAACCATGGAGAGTAGGAGGCTGTGGCTCCAGAACATAGCCTGGAGTCCAGCACATAGGATGTGCCTGCTAAATATTCATTGAGTGAATGAATGAATGAATGAAAGCTCACCCTGGCACCATGAATGGACTCTCAAAGCCTGCCATGTCTGAGAAGTAATGAAGAATTTATTTGTGCTAATGAATATGTATTCTCTCAAGATGAGATATGCATATTTTAAAAGGAAATGCCTAGAGTCACAGTTCTTCAATTCAGGGACACCACCTCAAGAATGAGAATGTGAAATGGTGATGAGGGTGGGGTGGACATTTAGGGCATGGAGCCCCCAAAAGGCATCAGATCACAGAGGAGCAAAGCGTTCCTGGGTGCAGTGGCGGAGAGGAGGAGCACTGCCCTGGGGGTCAGCCCAGGGCCTGTCGCTGGGCAAATCACTTCTCCTCCTCCTTGGCCTCAGTGCTCCTGTCTGTACATGGGGATCATAATCCACACCTCACCGGGAGTGAGGGAGGTTCCAATGATAAGACGGTTAGTCTGGCGCTTTGTAAATTTCAAAGGTTTTGCTCATCAAGTAGAAGGGATTATGGTAATGAGCAAAAACGGCTCTACCCATCACAGGTGGGATGCTTTTGTCTTCAAGTAGCAGAGAATTCCACAATAAGTATCCTATTGTCCTTACATCTTAGGGACGGTATCTTATGTCTCCATGAGTCAGGAAATCCAGTGGAATTCCAGGTATTTCTGGTTTGGCTGGTGCAGAGAAGGACCCAGATTCTTTCGAACTTCCCGCTGTGCTCTCCATGTGACTTGACCCTCAAGCTTGCACTCCGAAGCTCCATGTCCCGCCCTCATGCAAGAAGTGAAAGCCAAAGAAAGAACGCGTCTCCTCCTGCTGTTTCTTTATAAGAGCCTGAAACCCTTTCCCAGAAGCCCCCAGCAGATTTGATCGCCTGTTACTTTGGCCAAAATTGCATCCTAAGTGCGTTGTCAGGCCTGGTGCTGGCAGAGGAAGTGGAATTATTATGGCTTGGCCAGTGGGTTTTCGCCAAGAGGCACAGGCCCTGGAGATGTTTGGAAATGGGTGGGTGGAGGGGGTGGCTTGGCTCAATGACTGGTGACATTGCTGGCATTCAGCTGGGTGGGGCTGGGAATGCTAGATGCCTCCAAAGTGCAGGTCAGTCCACATAAGACAGACTGTCCTGTTTCCCACACAAATTTCAGTCCCCTCTGGTCGCTCTTGTGTGAAGAGCCATTTAATCATCTTAGCCTAGAACCTACATCAACTTAATATCAAAACAAGATATTTTTGTAAGATTTTAGTGTATACTGAATACAATATTTATATTCAAGTGTCTTCTTTATTTTTCTGTCCTTCTGTTGTAGTATGACTCCTGATCTTCTATCCAAACTTCTTCTGCAGATGCTGGCTAGGATCTAAGTGATGGTTATGTCTCTGTGTGTGCCTGTGTCTGTGTCTGTTCATTTGCATATTGAAATATGATTTAATTTATTACAAATTATTTTATTAAAATTATCGTCCTTTTATTTCTTTTTATAGTCCACTTAGGGCATTGTAATGAGTTTTTAAGTAGGTGTATGATGTTATAGGTTAATTATTTATGACTTTCATTTCAGGGCAGTAAAGAGATCATTAAGCACAGTTCCTCTTTGGAAGAGGTCATGGGTCTGACAAGATTGAGAACTCCTGGCTTGAATCCAACAAGAGTCATGTCCAGGGGCTGGGGGAGAGCCTGTGTCCTGAAACTCATGGCTTCCAAGCGATTGGACCACATGGAGATTGAGTCAGGATGGAAGGCGAGGAGTGAATCTCAGGTTGGCACAAATTATGTTGACCGTATTACCCATGCTCAGCCCTCAACCCGTTATCTATGCTGCCACTGAGTCACAGAGGATGCCTGGGAAGGAGCTGCCTCCATGGAGAGGATGAGGGCACCAAGAGGGTCACTGAGGCAAGGCTGGGTTTTCATTCAGCCCTGAGATCTGACAGCGGTAACCCACCTCACTCATGGCAGGCTATCTGTTGGTCACTAGAATGGCATCAGTTTATGAGTGAAAGAGGAATTTCTGGTCGGAAGTAAGTAGGATCAGTTTATCTCTTAGAGTGCAACCCAAAGAAGGAAGGTGAGGTGTGACACGTGCCCAGGTGAAATGGGTAGTTCTGGAAAGGCCCTCTGGAGGCAATCCTCACATTCATTCATTCAGCCAACATTTACTGAGCACTTGTTAGGTACAAGGGATCACGTTGCCAGACGTGGAGACTTGGGGGCATCAGACCCAGCCTGGCCTGTAGGGGCTTCCCACTGAGCCCGAGAAGGAGCTCCTTAGGAGACAGACGGGAGTTCTGTTTAAATGAGGTTTAATTGGGGGTAAAGACTGAATTTTGGAAGTTAGCTTATTATAAATTAAAAAATAGAATTTCAGATGCTTGGTCCATATCCTTAAAATGTTGTTTACTCATTCATCCAAAAAGTATCTATGATAAACCTACTAAGTACCTGCCCTCATAGCGGGCATTGAAAACCACATTTTTTTTTTAACGGAAAAGGAACCAAGTAGAAGCAGCGTCCCTCTCATGTCTCCTTACAAGGTCATTAGAAGGCTTCCTTGAAAGGAGCTACCTAGACTCCGTCTTTGCTGCTACTAATCTAGGGCCAGATGTCAGCCTATTCCAGGAGGACGAGCGCAAAGTCCTCCCAAGAGGAAATAGCATATACCCCAAAACATTGGAAAGATTTTGCCAATTTACATTGGCAGAAACCTGCAGAATATGTGTATGAATAGATGACAAGAGTGTTAGACTAAAGAGGTCAGCATGTAACACTGCCTCGTGGTAAAGGCATTGATATGGGTGCCCTTACTAGGAATTCTGAATTTCATGGTAAGTTCGTGAGGCTGGAAGTGGCTCTGTTTACTTGGTGGGTAACTACACTTGGTCTCAGTGGCAGTCCTTGTTGAATAAGAGAGGGATAAGAGAATGTTCATTGCACAGCGTAAGGGAAAATATCTAAAGGCTTAGGGAGCTGGGGATGTTGGAGTGGCTTTACCATGAATGACACGCACCATCCCTCCCCCAGCCCATTACACGCCCTCAAAGGAGCGGACAGATGCTCTGTTCACTTAGGCATTGAGAAATTTGCTAAGGAGGGAGCACCTGCCTCCTTACAAATCTCCACGGTGGCTGCTCTGAATGGGCCAGGCAGGGTGGTGGAGACGCCGGGGAAGACGCCAGATGGAAGATCTCAGTGAGGACGAGGACATGTGACAGCATTTATCCCCTAAAGACAACATGGGCATATTTACCATGTTTTCCAGAAGAAAAGAAGTGGTAATTAGAATGTTTTGACTCTCAGGGAATCTTTAGCAATGGCTTATTCATTATGATGTCCTTAGACATGAAATAGATGGGCAATGTATCAAAACATTATTTGATCTACCTACGTAATAGCAAAGCTCCAGATCTGACGGCCACACACTATCACTATGGAGTCATAGCCTCTTGCCTGATTTCTTTATAGAAGTCAAGTAACAAGTGGATTTTTGACCCAACTTCAAATCACAGTGCACCCCATAGGCCTGCAGATACACTCTATAGCTGTTTTCCAAGTTTCGTGGCAATGGGAAAGACTCACAGAGTAAAATCTATTATAGTAGTAAGACCCAAGTGGAATCCTCAGATAATTTCCCTCCTAGCCAGCATGGCATTTTAAGGTGCATTGCAGATGAGTACCATCCTCAAAGACCTGAAAGATGCAGAGGTGGGAAATACAGTGATCTCCAGTTTAATTTTCCTGTTTGGCTGTGTAGAGGCAGATGGTTCTTGGAGAATGGCTGTGGGTACTATAAGCCTACAGCCGCCTACAGCCGCCTACAGGCGGTGAAGTGAGTTGCAGCCCCTATTCTAGACATGCTGTCTTTGCTTAAGCAAATCAACAACCCCTCTGACACCTCAAATGTAGCTGTTGACCTGGCAGATACTTTATTTTTTTCTAGATCAATTTGTAAGGACTATGAGAAGCGTTTGCTTTTACCTATTGGAGCCAAAAGTACACATTCACAGCCTTGCCTCAAGACTATACTAACTCTTCAGCTTTTGGCCACAGTATGGTCTTCGGAGATTCTTGATGATCTTTTCATTGTACAAAACATCGTACTGGTCCACTACATTAATGACATTTTGCTCTTTGGACCTGATGAACAAAATGTAGCAAGTACATTAAATGATTTATTCAGTAAGACAGATATGAACCATAGTTGTGATTCCGATTTCTGAGTAAGGGTCCAGGCAGGGGACTTTTGTTGTTAAAATAGCTAGTATGGTTTCAGAAACCACTGCACCATTAACTGCACACAGGATGTAACCATACTAGTTATTTTAACAACAAAAATTTTGTGTGTGCGTGTGTGTGTAAACGTTAACTAGGTATTGAAGAATTAAAATGCAAACAGAGAACACTAAGTCAGGGGTGGGCTGTTTGTGTAAATAAAGTTTTATTGGAACACAGCCATGCCCATTTGGCTATATATTGTTTATGACTACAAGAGCAGAGGTGCCTAGTTGCAACAGAGATCATATGGCTTATAAGACTCATATATTTACTATGTGGCCCTTTTAAAAAAAGACCAACCCTTGCACTAAGGTATCACAGAGGTAGCAACTGGGACTTCGCAGAATGAAACGATGGGGCTGAAAATTATCTAGTGCTGTCTGATTCACGAAGCTGGTGTACTACAGTGACATTGGCAGGGAAATAAAAAATGAGAAGCAGCAGCAAAATCAGAACAGAAAGTACACAAAAAATAGCAAGTCCAGCCTCTCTCCCTCCTCCAGCCTCTAGGTCTTCCTCTAGTGCCTCCATTTGCAAAGCCCAACAGGAAGTCACTAGCAAAGCCAACGTGTGATTTGCAGGGTCGGTTGCTGCCGCAATATCACCAAGTGACTGGGAGGAGGGTGAGTTTTTGGCTGAAGGACAGTAGAGAACTCAAAGGAGCAAGATGTTCCTTTCCTACTCACCTTTAGGCAAAGGAGTTTAGAGAAGGAAGACAGGGTGTATATCATTGCTGATTACTGATTCCTTGGTAGGACTGAGTTTCTGCATCTGTAACATGGTAATGTAAAGAATAATAGTGATGGCAGTAATAAAACATCTTTTGATGAATGCATTTATTTGGCTGCATTCAGTCCTGATCCTCAACATCAGAACCCAGCATGCCCATGGCTGGTGGCTGCTGGTTATGAAATTGGCATGGATTTATGGCTCTAACTGGCTGCACCAATCTTGTTTATGGCTCTAACTGGCCCCATCAACCTGGGTCAGTATATGAGAGGGTTGTGCCCATCCACAGTCATTGTCACGGTGTTGAGTCTGTGTTATCTGGTTAATGTTACCGTCCCCTCCCCAGTCACTGTCACAAGCCTTGTCATAGTCTGAGCCTACCCAGTCAACAGCTTTCTTCCTTGGCCTGTTCTCTCTGGGCACCCTGAGGTCAAGGCCCTGCCTATCATGGCCTCCACTATTTACCCAGAGCCAAGACCAGGGCCTGGCAGGCATTGTAGCTGCCTAACAAAGATCCATCCAGGACTGCATTTAACCCTCAACCTTCTGGTTTGGTGACAGGTGAGGAAACTAAAGCCCAGAAGGGTTGAGTCACCTGCCCACCCAACGTCACAAAGCAACGAAGGAGTGTAGTCAGGCTTCCAAGCTAGCTCTCTCTTGCTCTGTTCTTGCTACAGTCCTGAGCATCCTGCCTTCCCGCCTTGCCTTCCAGGGGTCTTTTTTTAGGCCAAATTGACCCCCAGATCAGGGTGGGCAGCCCCAGCCTCACAGACAGCCCGAGAGTTTGCCCGAGACAGAAATCCACTCCTCTTCATTTTGTTGATTGCACACAGGATATCAATCTGGCAATATGTGCGTGATCGGCAGCCTTATATATTTTGTTTCCGAAGATGCAAATTTATGGGATGTCCATGCTTGAGAGTGGGGATCACGATTTCCCAATAGTTTATAGTATCAAGTCCTTTATTTTCCCTGAATAAATCTAGTGTATACTGACTGCCACATCCAACAGTGCATTTCCTGGCACTGGGAGGCTGGGAATCACACAGTGCTTCAGGAAACTTGGGGAGATTAAGGTTCTGCCTAATGCAAGTCAGGAGGAGAAGATGTTTGCTCTGCCTCACTGTGAATGCAATTAGAACAATGAACACCAGGAGAAATTCATTTGCCTGGGACAGAGAAAGGCCAGGTGGGCATGTAAAAGAGCACAGTTACTAGCAACGCAGGAGCCCAGGACATGATTAGCAAAGCGCCCAGTGACTGATTTGCAGCTTTGAAGCATTTAAGGATGAATAAAACATCGAATTAATTTTCAAAGTCCTGTTGTCAAATGGCGTAAGATCTAAGCGTCTGGGAGGGAAGAGAAGTCGAGACTGTACCTGTGATATCCCTGCTCTGGGCCCTGGAATTTGCTCCCACCAACTTTCTGACTCTCTGAATCCCATTTTCCTCACTCAAGTCCCTTCTTCTGGGAAGCCCTCTCTGCTTACCCCAGTCACATTCTGCTGAGAAAACAGACGATAAGCAAATAATCAAATGGTAATTTCAGAGCGTGATTAGGAGACATGAGACAGAGACGTGGAGGAGAAGGTGTCTGGGAAATCCAGTCACCGCTGGACTCCAGGCCCACGGTGCAGGAAGAATTCTCTCAAGTACTTCTTGTCTTCCCCCAATCCCATGTTGCAGATGAGAAAACGGAGGTTAGGGGCAGGGATCCTGGTTTCTGCTTTTTGGCCTCTCCCCATTGATTCTGTAAGTTTAGGGCAGTAAATTTAACTCTTTTTTTATGAGGCCAGCACGAGGCTCTGGGGAGGTTCTGAGACAGGAAGCATCCCACGGCGTCTCCTACCAGCAGGGCTGTGGCAGACCCTGGGGCTGTGCTGCTGCACGGCAAGGAGCTGCCGGATTCTGCGAGTGGAGAATTCCCAGCTTGCAAGGGAACTCCTCAACCCGACCCCTGAATGCCATCACTCTGGGGGCGAATTGCTTGAGGGCTCTCTGGGGCCATGAGGCCGGGCCTCCTCTCCTGGCCCAAACAGGCTGGTGGGGGTGCAAAAGGCTGTGGTGCCCTCTCTGGATGGGCTGGAGTCAGCCGGGTTTAGGGGCCAGGGCAGTGGGCAGAGGGCCTGGCTGCAGAGGCAGAGCAGGGTTGTGTCTGGGCTCTGCCACCCTGGCCCTGACCTCGGGCCCAGAGAAGGCTCCGGGCAGCTGGTCTCTCCTCTGCGGGGGCCTCCTGGGCTCCTGCTCCCGCCCTTGCTGCCTGGGTTCCGCCCTCTGCACAGCCTTAGGAATCTTTGTGGGAAGCAGATGTGATGGTGTCCCTCCTGCTCAGAACCTCCCACCATGCTCAGAGAGAGCCCAGGCGTGAGCCGACCCCAGCAGCCGTGTTCTCTAAGCCAAGCCATGCCAGGCACTCCCAGCAAAGTCTGCATTAGTCCTCCAGCAACATTTGTATTGTTTTTTCTTTGGAGACAGAGTCTTGCCATGTTGCCCAGGCTGGAGTTCAGTGGTGCAATCTTGGCTCACTGCAACCTGCGCCTCCCCAGTTCAAGCAATTTTCCTGCCTCAGCCTCCTGAGTAGCTGGGATTACAGGTGCCCACCACAATGCCCAGCTAATTTTTGTATTTTTAGTAGAGATGATGTTTTGCCATGTTGGCCAAAAAGCCAGGCTGGTCTCAAACTCCTGGCCTCAAGTGATCTGCCTGCTTTGGCCTCCCAAAGTGTTGGGATAACAGGCGTGAGCTGCCACGCCCAGCCCTCCAACAACCCTTGAATGGGTTGTTATCATCCCCTCCTTTCTGAGGGGGGAGACCCTGTCAGCGTTTGCTGAATGAATGAATGAAGGAGTAAATGAAGCAGCAGTTGGGTGAAATGCCACTCCACTTCTGTTCCCAGAACCCCTGGGCCTTGTGAGGTGCAGAGGACGGGGTGGAGAAGCTTGGTGGCAGCGGCTCCCTTTCGGGCTGTTTCAGTTTGGTCCTAGAGGCAAGGGTCTGCTCTGCTCCTCACCACAGGGGTCTGGGTGTCACTTTAAAATAAAGGGACGGCTTGTGCTGACCAGGCCGCAGGGCATTCAGCCGGCTGGGCTGGCTGTTCCCATCCTGTGGTCGCAGAGTGCTGGGTGAGGGGAGCTAACAGGTGCGATTTCTGTGCAGAGGATGGACAGGACTTCAGGGACAGAGGCTGCAGGAGTGCCAGGCGCCGTCAGAGGCCATTTGTCCAGCAGCTGCTCCAGCCACCTGGTGTGGATGTGGCCTCGTGTCCACACTGCCCGGCGCCCCGGGCTTGGTGGACATCTGCCTGGCTGTCTCTCCCATTTTTGTGTGAAAGGCAGGCGGGGCAGGGTATGGGGACTGGGGTCACCATCTGCTCCTGGGGGCTGCACTGTGCTGACAGCCATGTGTCCCCCTGATGGGAGCTGTAGGGACAGGCCAGGCAGAGGCCAAGGAGAAGGAGGAAGTCAACAGAAGGCGGCTGTCAGGGCCGGTCACACAGAGGGTGGACTCTGACGGGCAGCGCTGCTGTGGGCAGCTGGCAGCATCTCTGTCCATCCTGCCCAGGCAGCTCTGGGCTTCCCCAGCTCAGACGTGCCCCCTCTTCACCCAGGGCTCGGCTGTGGCTGGCAGCAGACACTCACCCCTTCTCAGCTGCTCAGCCGAGGAGCCAGGAGCTGACCCAGCTCCTCTGTCCCCAAAGTCTGTGCCCACCGGGTCACCGACCCCAAACACTTGGTGACCAGGGCCTGGGGATGGTCCCCAGGCTGCACCTGGTCAGTGGCCAAGAGGTTGCGCCTCTAGGAGCCTCCTCTGTCACTCACCTACCTGGCCCTGGACAGGCTGGCCATTCCAGCCAAAGGCAGCCCAGGACGAGGGTGTGGGAGGGGCTCTCAGGGAGAGAGCAGGAGGGGACATGCTGTGACCCTGTAGCTGCAGACATGTGTCTCCATGAAGGGAAGAGGCTGCCGTCTAGTGTCACTTTCTGCAGTGACACTGTGAGCTGGCTGGGCTCTCTTCTGGTTCTGGAAGCGCCTGGGTCAGGACAGCTGGCTTCCGCCCTCACCGCAGCCCATCTCTGCAGTCCATCTGAGGCAGTGGGGGCTCTGCTGTCCAAGGCTTACCTCGAGGGGATCCTTTTCCTTGTTTTAGTGAAATCTGGTGTCCTTCCTTTGAGCAGTTTTTGGGGCTAGGGAGGAGGTGACTATGGGGGCAGTTCGGGGGCTTTGTGCCCTGCCTGATGCAGCGGAGACCGCGGCTTCATCTGTGGGGAGATTTGTCTGCAACTGGGCAGGGGGGTCGCCTGGACTCATGCTCACGGCTTTCAGATATGACAAGGAGGGGACCATTTGCAGGGTCCTGTGGGCTGGGGACAAGCAGGAAAAAGCAGGAAATGCCAGGTGGCACCATTTTTCTCCCTCCCCACCCGCCGGTGCTCACTCAGAGGGAATGTGCAGATATTCTGTTTGTAATTAAAAAGTAATTTAATTATCTTCGGCAAATGAGGTTTCAGAATTAATATTGAGATGAATTCTAGCTGTGCTGTATGATGTCTTTTCTCCCTGCTCATTAGAACATCGGGAGGAGTGAGGAGAGAAGGCCCCGGGAGGAGGGGGCATCCTTCCCAGGCGGCTGTCACAGGCCCCCCCAGTGAGCTCTCATGGCAGACAGAGCCCAGGACACCCAGACCCAGAGTGACCAAGAGCCCCGGCAAGACTCGGAGGAGCAGAGTTGTAACCCAGCAAGGGCCTGATTTCAGGTTGAAAGCGGGCTCTGCCGTGCAGCAGCTGTGTGGCCTCGGGCGAGTTACTGAACCCCTCTGAGCCTCCCGTGGAAAATAAGGATGACGATCGTGCCCCTCCCAGGGCTGTCGGGAGGGTTTGGTCTCCTCCCTCTGGTCATGACCCCGATGTTGCTTCTCAGTGAGGCCATCCTTGTCACCCCATTTAAAGTCTAGACCCGACCCGGGCCACTTCCGTCCCCCTCTGTCCCTCTGTCCTCTTCCTGGCTCCTGTCACCATCCAACCCTTCTCTTCCCCGTCTCACCAGGGCCCTTGGTCACTCTGGGTCTGGGGATGTCCTGGGCTGTATCTGCCATGACAGCTCATCAGGACAGACCTGTGACAGTTGCCTAGGAAGGAAGCCCCTTCCTCTTGGGGCCTTCTCTCTTCACCCCTCCCAACTGAGGTGATAGGGGCCAGGTAAATGCCTTCCACCATGGAATTGTAAAGTCTGTGCAGGAATTTTGGTTTGTTTTGCTCATTGCTTTACTCACAGAACACATAATAGCTGTTGGCACAAAGTGGGTGTTTGGCAAAGGCCTGTTTGGGTGAAATAATGAATGAATGAATGGGTGGTGATTGAATGAATGAAGGCACAAGATGTGGGGCCCTGGGAACGGCGACTTTGCCATAAGTTTACCTGAGTGAGTGTCCCAAGGCCAGCGCTGCCGTCAGGCCGTGCCTCCCTCTCCAGGCTGTTTCCTTCCATCCATTCCCCGACACTCATCCATGCATGCCTGTAAGTGCCCAGTGCCACGTCCAGGCGCCCTGAGAACACAGCAGTGGAAAAATGCCACCAATCCCTGCCCTCCTGGAGTTGATATTTCGAGACAGGAGACAGATATTGAGGAAGCAGATGGTTAAGTATAAATGATAATGTCAGATTGGGATAAGTCTTAGGAAGAAAAAGTGGAGGGAGGGAGGGATGGATGGAGAGTCATGGGTGCTGGGTCAGTAAAGGAGGTCCCAGGGGACCGCTGTGGAAGGAGGACTGAGACCTGGAGGGGTGGGATGGGGGGCAAGAGGGGGCTCCAGCTCCAGCACAGGGAATGGCAAGACCAAGCCTGGGTGGGCATGGCCTGGAGAGTTTTGGGGCTGCAAGAAGGGGACCAAACAGTGGGGAGTGACTCCGCCCCGTGTGGCCACAGCCTCAGCAGCAGGTGGTCCAGGACACAGGAGTTACTGCACCTGGTCCTGTAGTCCTTAAAGTGGAGATGGTGCCCTGGGGAGATGTTGGGAAAAAGAAGTGGGCACTGTGGGCTGGGTGTGGTGGCTCATACCTGTAATCCCAGCACTTTGGGAGGCTGAGTCGGGCAGATCACCTGAGGTCGGGAGTTTGAGACCAGCCTGACCTACATGGAGAAACCCTGTCTCTACTAAAAATACAAAATTAGCTGGGCGTGGTAGCACATGCCTGTAATCCTAGCTACTCTGGAGTCTGAGTCAGGAGAATCGCTTGTACCTGGGAGGCAGAGGTTGCAATGAGCTGAGACTGCGTGGTTGTACTCCAGCCTGGGCAACAAGAGCCAAGAGCGAAACTCTGTCTCAAAAAAAAAAAAAAAAAAAAAAACGGGCCCTGTGAGCAGAGGTGGGTGCAGGATGGGCACAGAGTCACCGTCAGCAGGAGGCCGTTGGGGGTCCAGGGTAGGAGCAGGGCTGGAATTGAGGCCAGAGTCCTACAGGGCCTCTGGGTGTTAGTAAGTCAGGGAGACTAAAGTGCATGTCCTGTTCATTGCCTGTAATAAAGGTTGCAAAGTAAGAGTGCCAACTTTGGGGCCAAGATGGTGGCAGAGCACAGCCCTGGGTCCTGACTTGCTCTGGGGTTTTCATTGTGTGCCCTGAAGCCCATCCTCCTGCCTCCTGCAGAAGCCCCTGGGATGCTCTGCCCCACCCTGGGAGGATGGGCTCCTGGAGCTGAGGATCACCGAGTCTTGCAGGAAGCTGGGCGACTCAAGGCGCCCATCGACCAATGGACTGATCAATACTTTGTCAGCTGAAGCTTCCTGGCAGCCTAGAACTGGGATTTTAGGACTAGGGCTGTGATTGGCAGGGACACTGGGGACCTGGCTTCCTGGATGTCCTGGCTGGTGGGTGGACACAGGCCTCCTCAAATGGCTCTGACAAGAGACTCATCAATTCATTCACAGCAAGTGGGTGCCAAATTCTGCAGATAAATGAGGGCAGGACCACAGGGCACAGCCACAGGGCACATGCCCTGGGCAGGTGTTTACACAGTGAGAATCCACCGGACATTGCCGGCTGTCTGTCCTGACTTCTCGAGTGTTGGATGTGTTGAACATGCCTGGCCCTTGCACATGTCTGTGGGCTGCATTTGAGTCTGGGACATCCAGACGTGACCCCGTGGTGGCCCCTCCACAAATACCTGTGGATTTGGTGGTGGAAACCAAGCCTGGGAGGCTGGTCCTCATGCATCATGGGCCCTCACAGCTGTTACAGGGGTGGATTTCCCAGGGCCGCCAAGGATTTCCCTTCCCCCGTCTCCTCCTCTGTCTCACTCTGCCCTCCTCCTCCCTCTTTCCCTGATCAGGCACAGTTGACACGTGAGCCCCTGGAGGTCTGGGGATTATGGAGTCTGGGCAGACACATGCTGGGGGCTGCGGAATCACCCAGCAGCTGTTGGGCCCCAGGCTGTGGGGGGGTTTGCTCCAGCCCCAGGGAAGGATGCAGCCTCCTGACCTCCTACCTGGCAGAGGCCACACAAAGACAGTATGTGCACCCCTGGATGCAGGGGACGCAGGGAGGGAACAGACCCTGTCCCCACCCTGAGGGACATCTAGGCCTGCAGCTGTGAGCATTAGTCAGACTGTGGACTGAATCTGGTCCTCATACTCAGGTGAGTGGGAAATTCATCATCCCCTTCCCCCCACGCCCCTGATTTAACTTTCTTATTCCAAGCCAGCATTCCACTGGAGGTGGGGAATGTTACACTTTTGTGTTTTACATTTAGATCTATGATACATCTTGAGTTAATTTTTAAGGTGTGAGATATAGGTTGAAGTCCATTTTTTTTAAATATAGATGACCAGTTGTTCAAACACCATTTATTGAGTATACTACCTGTTCTCCATTTATTTACCATTTTTAGTAGCTTTGTTAAAAGTCAACTGCCCATATTTGTGTAGGTTGATTTCTGGACTCTGTTCCTGTTCATTGATCTATGTGTGAATTCCTTCATCAATACCACAGTCTTGATACTATAGCTTTACAGTTAAAGTAGGGTAGCGATTCTTCTGACATTATTGTTCTTTTTCTATCTTAGTTTCTTTGCTTTTGCCTGTACATTTTAGAATAAGTTTGTGTGTACAAAAATTCCTGCTGGCACTTTTATTAACATTGCACTAAATCTGAATATCAGCTTGGGGAGAATTGACATCTTTACTATCTTTATCCTCCAATCCATGGACATGGTATGTATTTCCATTTATTTAGGTTTTCCTAGATTTCTTTCATCAATATTTTGCAGTTTAAAGCATACAAAGCCTGCACATGCTTGTTAGATTTATACTTAAGTATTTCATTTTTGGAAATCTTTTGTAAATGGTATGGGTATTTTTCTAATCGTACGTGACTGTTGTACATAAGTATGATTGATTTTTCTTTGTTGATCTGGCTAATCTCACTAGTAGTTCTAGAAGGAGCTTGTTTTGTTTTTGTTTTTGAGATTCGTTGGCATTATCTATATAGACCAGCATGTCAAATGCAATTAGGGACAGTTTCATTTCTTCCTTTCCAATATGTTTGCCTTCACGTGGTGCTTTAAAAAGTTTTTTGCCAATATTTTTTAAAAAGAACAGGTTATTTCATATAAAAGACTCTGGCTTCTTTAAAAGCAGAAAAGTCATCTGCATGGGGTCTACCTTCCCTCACACAACTGCTTGGCAGAGCTGAGAAGTGGCTGCCCTTATACATGTGGCCCTTCTGCTTAAGCAGAAGAATCCCTTGAACCCAGGAGGTGGAGGTTGCAGTGAGCCAAGATAGTGCCACTGCACTCCAGCCCTAGTGACACAGCAAGACTCTGTCTCAAAAAAAAAAAAAAAAAAAGTTGCTTGGAGAGTTACATGCAACTCCTGGCCTGTTTTCAGGACTCAATAACCATTCGCTGTGGCCATGATGACCATCATCCCCATTGTGATTGTTACTGTATGTGGAGACACACACCTGACATGCTGACTTGGGGAGGTCTGGGTGCTGATCAGAAGCATGTTACATGAGGTGCTCATAGCCTGTGATGGTCAGGGAGTGCCTCCTGGAAGAGGAAGACCTGAAATGGCATTCAAAGTCTGTGGGGGCTTGGGTGAGGTAGGGAGTGCTGATGAACAATAGCGCCAACACACATGCAGCTGCTGCCTATCAGTGCATTCACTGTGGGCAGCTGGGGCCTGGGCATACGAGGTGCCTCAGCTCATTCAGCCACCACAGTCCCAGGAAGTCATGATGATGCCATCTTACTTGGTTATTAACGTGCTTGGGTTTCGTCCATCTCTTCCAATAGACTAAGTTTCATGAGGTCGGTGACCTTGACTGCGATGTTACCACGTGGAATCACAATTGTGTGACATAGTCCCAGACACATAGTAGGTGCTTAGGAAATACTAGCTGAATAAATAAGCGAATTAGGGAATACATATGTGAGCATGAGCATACATAATTACACTTACACCCATATCTGTATACATGTATTTATTTCCATAGAATCCATGGCCCATATGCATTTATTATCCATGCACTTTCTCGCTCGGCAGGATTCCTTGAGTGGATGCTTAATAACTGATGGTGAGCAATGCTTCCAACACAGGCATGCACACTTTCCCACAACATACCTGGCAGCCTCACCTGTGCAAGCATCCGTGCACAGGATGGAAGGCACTGTTGACTCTTCCTCCATTTTTGTTCTCCCTTTTCTCTTTAGGGAAGAAAGAATTCAGCTGGCACATAGCTACCCAAAATAATGACTACATTTCTCAGCCTCCCTTGCAATTATATGTGGCTGTGTAATTAAGGTGTTGCCAATGGAATAGAAACAGAAGGGCCATGTGTAATTTCTAGAAAATGTCTTCAGGGAATAGGACACACATTTCTGCACCTCCCTCCTCACTGCTAAGTGGAATGTGAGTGTGATGGCTGGAGCTCAAGCAGCCCTATTGGATTCTGAGGTGTGCAATGTGTTGTGTTTGACAGATTAACAGGTTTGTGCCTGAATCCTTTTTTCCAAGTGAGGCTATTCCATCAGCCCTGGCTACTTACTTCTGGGTTTTGCTTACCACAGAGGGAAATAATCTTATGTCTTCCCTAACGTGCATTTATAATGGGTTTACTGTCACTTGCAGCTTACTTTACTGCTAATATACACACATACAAGCTTTAGTCTCCTTTCCCCACTGTGGAAGCCACTGGGAGGTGGAAGGGGCCATTTTCAATGGGATCACTCAGATCCTTTGGAGAGAGCTGCGTGTTGATCCCACCCATGTTACCAGTGCCTACCTACAGTTCCTACTTACAACCACGCAACCAGAACACACAGTGACCTAGACTCTGCCACCCAGAACAAGGATCACCAAACCTCTGGATTTATGCTTTGTCCTCCTTTCTCTACTCCAAGTGTCTGGGGAAGATTTATGGAAAAAAAAACAGCACGAAACCTGAGTGACTTAGAGCTTGGGGACTTCGACCACAGCATCTTCAGATGGAAGGAAACTCCAGATGGCAACAGTCGGAGTTGATGGCATCCTGTGGTTTTCCTGGGGAAGCCCCGCCCCCAGCTGCTCCCTCCTGAGGCCCCACCTGCCCTTCCAGGCTCAGCCCAGTCCTACTTCTTCCCAGGAGTCTCCTCTGAGCTCCTGGGTCACAGGGAAGGGTCTCCTCTGAGCCCTGAGACAGCCCTGCCCCACCACCCACTGGAATTCATTTCTGCTCAGAGCTGCTCCTCCTTCCCAGGGCCTCCTGTGGGGTCCTTAGAGAGCTGCTTGTCCCCAAAAGGCTCAGGGCTGCCCTCGGGGTTTTTCTAAATGAGGACCGAGGATTAAACACATCACAGACAGGACCACAGTATCCTACACTAAGCCATAAAAGGAAAGTTATAACTTTCAACCTCTGTAAATATTTAAAAGTAATGAAATTATTCTCCAAGTCTTATAAAGATGGCCATAAATCTCTAGTCCACGTTGATTATATGGGGGTGCTCCAATGTCGTAAACACGCACACATCAGGCATTATAAATGTACTGCTCCAGGCCATAAACCTGATGTAAAACTAACCTATGAGCTACAACAGGCATTACACATTTCATTAACACTGGCTTCGCTTGTCTTCTTAGAATTTAGATGGCCTATTTTGGAATACTTTGGGTGGCCCGATACTGTGATGAAAACCTGATGTGGGAATGTGCGTGAGTTTAGCGAGCAGGGGGAGGTGAGGTTCCTGTTGTTGACCTTGGAATGTGAATTTGAGAAATACCTGCAGCTCCCTTCCTTTTTCTTGCTTGCAAGCTCGTGCGTGAGACCTCCTAGGGGACTGAAAGGTGAGTAGCAGGTATGGAGGCACTGCCGCGCGCTGTGCCCTCACATTTAGTTATTAGTTACACCATCTGTTCATGAAGAAATGTGGAGATTGTGATTTGTTTCAGAGTGTTGTAGTCTTTGTGTTAAACAGAAGTTTTTTGATTGCAAAGGATGTAAGCTCAATTCCACTGACTTAAGTCAAAATGGGACATTATTGGCCTAGCAGTGGGAAAGTCTAGGGGTTTCAGGAGAGGCTGGATCTAGGAGCTCCAGTGGTACTATAAAGCATTTGTCTCCCTTTCTCATCTGTGATTCTTGCTGTTGGATTTGTTTCCTGGAAAGCTCTTCCTCACAGTGATGGTGATGGCCCCCATCAACTCTGGTCCGCTATTCTACCGGCTCAGCAAAGCCCAGTGGAAAGACACTTTCTCCCTTGTGAGAGTTCTGGCAATATCCCGGTGACTCTCATTAAACTAGGGTGAGACCCACTGACTGTTGGCTGCTCTGACTGGCCTGGCTTAGGTGGGATGCCCACCCTGGAGTACCTGTGGGAATCATTCTCCCACAAAACTTCCACAGAGTATGCGGATGAGTTATCCATTCGGGTTCTTTGGTTTCCAGCAACAGAAACTGGATCTGGCTCACTGAGGCCAATGGGGTTTACTGTATGCAGAAAGGAGGCTCAGATGATCAGCTAAGCCTGAGAAGCAGACTTGGGGCAGGTGGGAACCAGGAGAGCTCCAGATGGCCCTGGAGCAGAGACCAACATACAATGAAATGAGCCCAGTAAATGTTTGTTTTGTGGGTTTTTTTGTCTGTTTGTTTTTGAGACAGAGTCTCACTGTTGTCTCTCTCTGTCCCCCAGGCTGGAGTGCAGTGGTGCTATCTCAGCTCACGGCAACCTCTACTTCCTGGGCTCAAGTCATCCTCCCACCTTAGCCTCCCAAATAGCTGGGACTACAGGCACATGCCACCATCCCCAGCTAATTTTTGTAGAGACGAGGTTTTGCCATGTCGCCCAGGCTGGTCTTGAACTCCTGGACTCAAGTGATACACCCACCTTGGCCTCCCAAAGCGCTAGGGTTACAGGCATGAGCCACCACTCCAGGCCCAGTAAAATATTTGTTGGTTGGAAGAATGCATAAATGAATAAACAAGTGAATGAATGGAAAGGATGGGGCTTCGAAACTGCTCAGACAAAAGCAGAGATATCGATTCTATCTTTTTTTCTCCCAAAACCTTTCTCCACTACTTGGACCCTGGTAATAACCTCCAGCTCCCTGATGCCCGTTGCTCCCTTTGCTTTCCAGATCCCGAGGCCAGGACGCGCCTCCTTTCTCACCACTGTGCTCACTGTCTCCCTCCTCGGGTCCTCAGTGGCTCCTGTCGGGACCTCTGCTTCCTCTTCTCACCTCACCTGCTTTCTTGCGCAGCCCCTCTTTGCTCACAGCTTCAGGTGTCTAATCTCTCTTTTATATTCTCTTCTGAGGTCTCCCAAATCTAACCCAGACTCCATTTGTTAGACACCTATATGCTGAACCGTTTGCTAAGCACATGTGACGTTTTGAGTAATCCCCAGGACAACCCAGAAAAGATGGTGGTTATTCTGCCCATTGTACGGATGGGGAACAAGAGGTTCAGTGAGGTAAAGGGCCTGGCCTGAGGCCACTCTGCCTGGTACTCACAGTTCTAGGCTCCAAACCCCAAAGCCTGTAGTACTATCCCACTTTGGCACCTGCCACTAAGCTGGCTGAGACTCAGTTCTTTACCCATTCCTTCAGAGGACCAAACCATTCTTTTAGATGCCAGAATCCAAATTTGGGAAACTTCCTGATTGCCTTTCTCTGTCCACCATATCCAAGCAAATACCTAGGCCTGCTGTGTCCAGCTTCATGAGCCCCTTCTTCCTAGAAAGAAATAAATTAAACATATTTTATGACTATGTTGGCATAAAAACAAATATAATCCAGGCTACAGTATAGTCATTTTTAAATTCTGGTTTTCTTTTTCTTTTTTTTTTAGGTGAGTCTCCCTCTGTCGCCCAGGCTGGAGTGCAGTGGTGCGATCTCAGCTCACTGCAACCTCTGCTTCAAGTGATTGAAGACAGGAGAATTCAAGTGATTCTCCTGTCTCAGCCTTCCAAGTAGCTGGGACTACAGGCACCCGCCACCATGCCTGGCTAATTTTTGTATTTTTAGTAGAGATGGGGTTTCACCATGTTGGACAGGCTGGCCTCAAACTCCTGACCTCAAGTGGTCTGCCTGCCTCGGCCTCTCAAAGTGCTGGGATTACAGGCATGAGCCACCATGCCTGGCCCTGATTTTCAAAGAAATGAAAATATCTGTGTGGGCTGCTACACGTGCCATGAGTCCTAAGCACTGCTCCCTCTGTGCCTAATGGAGAAATTGGCCCCGCCTTGTTCATTTCTTGACTGGCCAGTGACAGTAGCTGACCTCTCACCCGCAGCTTGTGCTGGCCACACCGGCGGAGTCCTTCTGCATCTGGGGTAGGTGCCCATCGAGCACCTCTCGCTCCTCTGTTTTCTGGTGACAGTAGCCCAGTTTCCCTTGGAGAATCTTTTACTCTCAGGTTGATCCTAATTCTGGCTCCAGGGGAGGACACATGACCAGGCCTAGTCATTCAGAGCAGGGGTCCCCAGCCCCTGGCCATGGAGCAGTACCGATCTGTGGTCTGTTGGGAACTGGGCCACACAGCAGGAGGTTAATGGCCACCAGATCAGCAGCGGCATTAGATTCTCATAGGAGTGGGGACCCTATGGTGAACTCCACATGTGAGAGCTCTAGGTTGCGTTCTCCTTATTAGAATCTAACTAATGCCTGATGGTCTGAGGTTGAACAGTTCATCCCAAAACCATCCCTCCCTCCTGCCCCCTGGTCTGTGGAACAATTTTCTTCCACAAAACCAGCCCCTGGTGCCAAAAAGGTGAGGGAACCGCCATTGGAGGAAGCTGGGCGAAGGGGATTCTATATGGGATTCCTTTTTTTTTTTTTGAGACAGTTTTGCTCATGTTGCCCAGGCTGGAGAGCATGGTGCGATCTTGGCTCACTGCAACCTCCACTTCCTGGGTTTAAGCAATTCTCCTGCCTCAGCCTCCCGAGTAGCTGGGATTACAGGCATGAGCCACCACACCTGGCTAATTTTATATTTTTAGTAGAGATGGGGTTTCTCCATGTTGGTCAGGCTGGTCTCAAACTCCTGACCTCAGGTGATCTGCTTGCCTTGGCCTCCCAAAGTGCTGGGATTACAGGCATGAGCCACTGCACCCGGCTTCTTTGTAATATTTTTTTTGTAGCTTCCTATAAGTCTATACTTGTTTTAAAATGGGAAGTTAAAAAATTCCAATGAAATATGGCCACTTCTGTAACTGGCTCAAGTCCAGCTACTCCCTGTTCAGAGGCAGAAAACACGAGACGCGAGGTGTGGTGGAAGGAAAGCACTTTTATTGACCCAGTGCTAGCAGCTGGAAGACGGCCAGGTCTCTGCCTTCTGGGCTGAGTGAGGGGTTTAAGAAGGAAAGCTTGGTGCAGGAAGCCTGCAGGAGTGGAGCAGGAGGGAGCGGGTCTGCAGGTCTTGTTCTGAAGGTCATCTCGAGCAGTCGCCCATCCCAAGGTCTGGTTTGAGTCATCCTGGCTCCTGCCTGGTAGTGGCGGGCTAACGGTTCATAACCCTAAGTGGGATGATTCTACAGCTCGGTCTCTCTGCCTGGTTTGTTTCAAAATTAGCCCCTGGAATTTCTCAGCAAGCACAGAGTTAACGAAGCGAGCACTGTGCCCAGGAGCTCCTGGTAGGAAAGGAAGAGCAGAGCATTTCGAAGATTGCTTCAAGGCTAAAAGCAAGAAAGGAAACAGTTTCAAAAGGCATTTCGAGGCTGGGATGGTCGGTTATAGTCCCAGTCCTCAAGCATGCCCTTCCCTGTCCCTCTGTGTGAGTTTACACCTCTTGGGAAAACGTCATCACCGCCTTCGTTTTCCCGCCAAGGATGCGTAACAGTGTGGTTCAAAGCATGGGTCTTGCATAGGCTGAACAACAGTTCCTCTTAGCCTGGGACTCCATGGGTTTCCAGGTTGTGGGACTGTTCGTTTTCAAACTGAGATGGTCTCAGACAAACCAGGGGGAGTTGGGCACCCTAGCTTTTGATCAGTCAGGGTGGAGCTGGGTTTGTCTTTATTCTGCAGCTTAGGAACTATGTGACCCTGGGAGAAATGCTAGACCCTTCTGTTCTGCTGCACTGTCACCTGTAAAATGGAAATAGTCCAGGACCCTCCCTCAAGAGCTGTCTGAGGATTCAATGAAACCACACACGTGAATGGCTGACACACGGCCTGCAAACAGCACATTAAATCCGAAGCCTTCATTGTCACTCTGCTACATGGTTGCCACTCTTCCCCCAGGGAGTGCCCCTGAGGCCCCAGACTCTGTTGATCTCCCGGCACAGAGTGAGCTACACCTCTGTCAATACTTAAGACAATGAACATATGCCCTGAGACTGAAGACAGCATATTGATCACACAATTGGCCCCAGTGTGATAAAGCACATACGCACGGCGCTTTACAATATGACTCTCTCTGGCCCATAAATTTGACCTACAGCTTGCACATGAGCTGGATCAGACCTCAGACATCTCATGAATGCTCATTTGTTTGCACTTCTGGAATTGAGAACAAGGCCTAGGACACGTGTCACTTTCTGCTGGGTGATTCTGTTCTCGGCAAACACACCTGTTGTTCCCACTTTGATCTGCGTTTCTGGAATTTGGCATTGACTTCAGTCTCCAACCAACCCTGATCCTGACAAGGTGTTTTGCATCTGCTCAGGACTTGAGGGGATTCACCCATTTGATGGATGTTCATGGAGCATCCACTCTGTGCCAAACAAGGTCCTGGGCCCTGGAAATAGGGCAGTAAGCAACATAGATCCAAGCCACAGTCTTCATGGAACTTAACAGTTTAATGAAGAAAAAGGAAGGAAGGAAGGAAGGAAAGAAGGAAGGAAGGAAAAGGAAGGAAGGAAAGAAGGAAGGAAGGAAAGAAGGAAGGAAGGAATGAGTAAGGAAAAACAGAATGAGGAAGAAGGAAGAAGAGAAAAGGAAGAAGGAAGAAAGGATGATAGAAAGGGAAGGAAGAAGAAGCAGAAAAAGGAAGGAAGGAGAAAAAAAGGAAGAAGAAGTGCTGCTGTTTGACCCCCATTGTTCATCTGAGAAAACCTAAGCCCAGAGAAGTTAAGGTCTTTGGTCAAAGTCACCCAGCTAGGAAGTGGGGGAGCTGGCCACTGAACCGAGGTTCATCTGTCTCCAAAACCTCTGCTAGGTCTGAAGTGAATAAATGAAAAAAATGCAAGTGGAGACCCCAAGAGAGCCTTTCTGAGCCCCCAGGGAGAGTCAAAACTTCTCTTTTCCTCCGCTCGCGTCTCGTGTTTTCTGCCGCTGATTCTTGAGAGTCATTCAGAATTGAAGATAAGAAACATGGTTCTGGCCAGGCATGGTGGCTCACGCCTGTAATCCAAGCACTTTGGAGGCCAAGGCGGGTGGATCACCTGAGGTCGGGAGTTCAAGACCAGCCTGACCAACATGGTGAAACCCTGTCTTAAAAAAAAAAGAAAACAATTTATCTTTTTTGTATTAAAAAAAAAAAAAAGAAACATGGTTCTCGTTCGGCAACCCTACTCCATAGTCACCGTGGCTCCGGAGCCAGCACTTGCCTGGGCCCCTGTGGTTGATGTCCTCACAGAGGGATTCTGCTTAAAAGCCAGAGTCCAGCCGTAGCCTCCACCCACTGGCCTCCACCTCATCTCCCCTCCCCTACTCACCCTATCCCAGCCAGAGTGGTCTCCATCAAGCTCCTCAAACACAACAGGCATGGGCTAGCCCCAGGGCCTTTGCACCTGCTTTTCCCTCTGCCTGGAGCGCTCTTCCCCCAGACACCTGCACAGAGTCCTTCCTCTCCCTAAGGTCTTCACTCGTGTGTCACCTCCTCTGTGAAGCCCACCATTGGAAACAGATACTCAGTGCCACAAAGAAAAATTAGCACTGAGACAAAGGATCTCTCAGCAAAGCAATTTTTACTTCCTGGACTGCAGGAAGGGTACTCTCGCTAGCCATCTTGCCCCAAGAGTACAATGAACAAAGGACAAGCAGACATATTTATCCCTTACGCATTTGGGGTCGTCCTTACTGCTGTGTCTGATCTCCGTTGGTTGGAGCCAGACCTCAGAATCTAAACTGAAACCTGATTGGCTAACAACTTTTTTAAACAGGTAAGGGGCATTGCTGCGAGCTGGGACATGCCTGTGAGCACGTCCAGCACAGATATCTTGGTTAAATTATAAGGACATAGAATATACTATGTGCCTGTAAGCACGGCATGTCTAACAGCTACATAGGAACTTTTACTTCCCACACCCACCCCAACCACCTGGCTTCTAAGTAGAGCCTTGCCTTCCTTTCCTTCTTCATTTCCTCATAGCTCTTTCATTATTTGGCATCTTTTTTGTCGTCTTTACCCCACTGGCAGGTTTTGTATGCTTCTCCCACCACCTGGATGTAACTCCATGAAACAGGGTGTTTGTCCATCTTGTTGGTTGCCATATCCCCGGGGTCTTGGATGTGAGTGGAACACAAAAGGTGATTACCAGGTGTCTGTGGATTGAAGGGATGTGAAGGGATACGTGGTAGCCGAGGACAGTGACATTCACCTGAGTTGGGGAGTCATGTTTGAGTAAAGGCGAGAAAGATAAAACTGAGGCGCCAGGAAAAGATATGGCAAACAGCACATGCAAAGGGCCTGGGGCAGGAGTGAGCAAGGCAAGGTGAAGGAACAGCAAGGAGGCCTGTGTGGCTGCAATGGAGGGAGCCAGGGGAAAGGCTGGGACGTTGGCAGAAGCCAGGCCATGCAGGGTCCTGAAGGCCACAATGAGTTTAGATTTTATTCTAACAGCAATGGTTTCAGCATAGGAGGGTGACATGATTTGATTTGCATTTTAAAACTCAATCTGGCTGGGCATGATGGCTCATACCTATAATCCCAGTACTTTGGGAGGCTGAGGTGGTAGGATTACTTGAGGTCAGGAGTTTAAGACCAGCCTGGCCAACATGGTGAAACCCCATCTCTACTAAAAATACAAACATAGCCAGGTGTGGTGGCAGGGTCTGTAGTCTCAGCTACTTGGGGGAGCTGAGTCAGGAGAATTTCATGAATCCGGGAAGCAGAGGTTGCAAGGAACCGAGATTGCATGATGGATGATGGGGCTCAGCTCAGGGAGGCAGTGGCAGTAGAGAAACGTGGGCAGATTCAGGACACACTTTGGAGATAGACTTGGCATTGGAGCTGCTGTGGGGAGTCTATGTTGAAATTTGAGAACAGTGAGTATGGCTTTGCTGGGTAAGGCTCTTGATCCCAGGGACCTCATGGGAGGCAGAGGGGGCAAAATGCAATCCTGATAGTGCCCCCAAAGATCACTTCCTTCAGGAGGCTCCAGGGGGTCCCTCCCAGGCTTCCCTACTGGGCTTCCTCTCTCTGAGATCATTCTTCATTGCGAGTTTGCACAAAGCTCATTTTTGCTAATTGATATAAATGACTTGCTTTTCGCTTCCGCACATCAGCGCTGTGCACTTTTGTATTAATTGGGTTGGAGGAGGAAAATTAAGCGCTCCAATTTGCCATCTTTCAAGATGACAAAATAGGTAGGGAGAAAATCACTCAGCTGAGAGAGAGGAGCTGTGAGTGCTGGAACCTTCTTTAAGGGGGAGGGGCAGGGGCTGCGCAGGGCACGGGAACAGACTTCTGTGGGGAGTGGCCCCGGGAGGAGGAAGGAGGTGATGACGTCACAGTCTGCCAGCATCCCCAGCAGCCCTGCATATGCCTCACGTGTTTACAAAGGACACAGTGCTTTTCAAGGGCAGGGTCTCATTTAGCTACATGGCTGCCCTGCAGGGTGTCATTACCTCACCTCCTGTGTCAGACAAGGGTCCGGTGGTTGTTAGTGACAGAAACAATCATCAGACTTAGGCAAAAACAGAATGGATGGGCGCATAGAACTAAAAGTGTGGCTCATGCCTGTAATCCCAGCACTTTGGGAGGCCGAGGTGGACGGATCACAAGGTCGGGAGTTCGAGACCAGCCTGACCAACATGGGGAAACGCTGTCTCTACTAAAAATACAAAATTAGCCAGGTGTAATGGTGGGCGTCTATAATCCCAGCTACTCAGGAGGCTGAGGCAGGAGAATTGCTTGAATCCGGGAGGTGGAGATTGCAGTGAGCCAAGATTGCACCATTGCATTCCACCCTGGATGATAGAGCAAGACTCCGTTTCAAAAAAAAGAAAGTCCCAGGAATGCTTCCAGCCTCAGGTAGGGCTGGATCCAGGGACCCAGTTAGTTTCTCCCAGCCACGAAGTGGTGCTCTCGCCTCTTCCCTCGCTGGTGGGGGGATGCCACCTACCAGCCCAGCAACAGAGGAAAGACCTTCTCTTCCTGGTGGCCCCTGAGGACTTTGCAGGATTCACCTGATGGAACATCCCCGCACATGGCAACCTGGACCCTGTCCATCCCTGATTCAAACACTGGAGTCAGGTGATGGGATTGGTTCATGGTCGGGGCTATCCCTGAGGTGCCTTGGTGTGAGTTGGAAAGGGGCGCCCCTTCCTCTCAGGAGAAACAGCTCTGTGCCAGGACACAAGGCTTGGTGGGAAGGGTCTCAGTCCCTTGTGTGAGGCACAGCCTGCCCAGCTGTACCCAGTGGTCTTGAATATGCCAATTGCCAGGGCTAGATCTTGTCCTTGCATGGAGCTGGGTGTGGGGTTCACCCACCTGCAGCCCATGAACTGGGAGTGAAGGATGGAGGCTCCCTAAGGGGCGATCGGGGCACTGGGCCCAGAAGGCAGAGTTCATTCATTCATTTCCTATTTAGAAAATTCTCACTATGAACAGAGGAGAAAGTGGACCAAGGTCCCTGCCCTCATGGCACTTAGAGCCTAATTTGGGGATATAAACAAAAAATCAATGAATATATTAGTTATCTCATAATTGTGACCAGCAGAGCTATGGAGAAAAAGAGAGGAGGAGGGGAGGACAGCCTGTGCAGTGTGGCTGTGGTGGCTGGGGATGGCCTTGCTAACAAGGTGACATCTGAGTGAAAAGGAGGAGGTGAATCTTGTGGATGTCTTGGGGTAGAGAATTCCTGTAAGACGGAAGGAAGTGAAGGCCCTGAGGTGAAAGTTGACAGGGCAGTGGGGTGAGGCCAGTGGAGTAAAGCCTCATGGGCCATTGTGATATCTTAGGATTTTTTTTTTTTTTTGAGACGGAGTTTCACTCTTGTCACCCAGGCTGGAGTGCAGTGGTGCAATCTTGGCTCACTGCAACCTCTGCCTCCCGGGTTCAAGAGATTATCCTGCCTCAGCCTCCCGAGTAGCTAGGATTACAGTGTTTGCCATGCTGCTCAGCTAATTTTTTTTTTTTATTATTAGTAGAGATGGGGTTTCACCATGTTGGTCATGCTGGTCTCGAACTCCTGATCTCAGGTGATCCACCGCCTTGGCCTCCCAAGGTGCTGGGATTACAGGAGTGAGCCACTGGGCCGGCCCCTGACTTTGGCTTTTGTTCTGAATGATCTGGGAGCTGCTGCAGGGCTTCAGCAGAGGAAGGGATAGGATCTGAGTTGGATTCGGGGAGGTCATGCCCCTAGAGGGGGTGAACTGCAGGTATACCTGCCCTGCCATTAGGAGCATCTGGGCCATGGAGGGGAGGGGGATGGACACTGGACAAAGGACTCATATTCAATTTTATTTTGAGGCAAGGTCTCACTCTGTTGCCCAGGCTGGAGTGCGGTGGCGCAGTCATGGCTCACGGCAGCCTTGGCTTCCCAGGCTCAAGTGCTCCTCCCACCTCAGCCTCCTGTGTAGCTGGGACTGCAGGTATGCACCACCATGCCTCAGATTCCATTTTTCAAGCATGGTATGTGCTCTGTACACTTCTTCCTTCCCTTCTCTGGCTCAGACCCTGCCCTCTCCAGGAAGCCTCTGCCAAGTACAGACACATCTTACTGGGGCCAGCTGAGTTGGTCAGACCCTGCATGATCCTTGGGAAGAGGGGCTGAGAGCTGGGTACCGAGGCTCCCCATTGTGACCTGAGCAGGGAGAGGGGACTTGGCACAGCCTTGCTCCTCCTGGAAAAACTGCTCAGCAGTCCCTGGTCCCCAGATAGATAGGAACAGCCTTTGTGAAACAGCAGTTTCTTCCAGGGGTCTGCCTGTCCCATCATTTAGGTGACCTCAGGAATAACTCCCAGCCCTGTTGAGTCAAGATTCCTCTGGTTGCAAGGGACAGAAGCTGAGTTCAAACAAAGAAGTGAAACAAGAAAGCCTCCTAGCTCATGTAATGAAGTCAGGCGTATTGGGCTTCTGACCCAGCTGGATGCAAGGCTCCAACAATCTGGCCATGGCACAGTCGGTCTCCATCTCTGGGCTCTGCTGTCCTCTGTGTTGGCTTCACTCCCAAGTAGGTTGTCTCCATGGGGGACCATGACAACGCCCAGCAGCTTCTGGCTTCCATTCCCCAGTGCAGCAGCCCCAGGGCACAGAGAGCGTCTCTTTCCCAACAGACCCAGCAGAAGCCCCAGGACAGGCTCCCATTGGCCCATTGTGGTCATGTGTCCGTGACAGACCACAGAACGGCCTCCACGAAAGATGTCCACATCAAATACCTGGAACCTGCGGTGCTCACTTATTTGGAAAAGAGGTCTTTGCAGATATGGCTAAGCTAAGGATCTTGAGATGAAGAAATGATTCTGGATTATTTTGAGGTGGCCCTACATACTGTCAGGAGTCCTTATTAGAGGGAAGAGAAGACAGAGGAGGAGGCAATGCAGCCATGGTGGCAGAGACTGGAGCGATGTGGCCACAAGCCAAGGAATGCCCGCAGCCACCTGAAGCTGGAAAAGGGAAAGAACGGATTCTCCCCCCACTCCCTGAGCCTCCAGAGGGAGCCGCAGCCACCCTGACTTCAGGCTTCCAGCCTTGAGGGCTGTGAGATGTGGATGCCTTTGTCTTGAGCTGCCCTGTTTGTGGCGACTTGTTGCAGTGGCCACAGGAAACAATGTATATGTCCGCCACTCCCCAACACATCCCTCCTCTTCTCAGCGGGGCCGACTGCTCTATCCCCACTGTCTTGGCCCCAAGACGGCGTTCTGCAGACCTGGGCCTCCTCAGGAGCCCCAGGCAGAGGGAGGTGGCTGCCCCTGGTTGAGCTCTGTGGAAATTTCTTGGATTCTCTTTGTGGACTCATAGACTCATGGAACATTTGTACTGGAAGGGCCCTAACCTGATCAGGTCTCAAGTTGTAAAGATGGGGAGATTGAGGTCCAGGGAGGGGCACCCCCTTGTCCATGGTCACCCATGGCGCCAGTGCCCAGAACCCACCTGGCAGTCACTGATCAGGTCCACAGCAGGGAGAGGTGCGTGGGTGCTGCTGGGAGGGTGGCAGGATGAGGGGCCTGGGCATTATGCTGAGATGGCTACACCACAGGGGCAGGATGAGAGCCCCAAGGAGGCGTCAGACCCAGACCCAGGAGCCCGGATGAGAGTAGGGCGTCTCCAGGGCCAGGGTAGGGTGAAGGCATTTGTCTATATTCAACTGACGTTCACCAGAGGTACAAGGTAATTCAATGGAGAAAAGAAAGTCTTTTCAACAAATGGTTTGGAAGTAAATGAATATTCAGAAAGGGTAAAAAATGAACTTCAACCTCTAACTCATACCATTACCAAAATTAACTTTAAATAGATCACAGACTTAAACATAGAAGCTGAAACTCTAAAAGTTCTAGAAGGGAACACAGGCATTCCTTAGATAGGACGTAAATAGCACCAGCCATCAAAAAAGATGAATTGGGCTGCATCAAAATTAAAAACTGCTGCTTTTTCTTTTATTTCTTTAAACATGTGTTCGACAAAAGGCTTGCAGTGCAGAGGCTGGCAGAGCTGAGCTTCTCTTCCCGAGGCTTTGCTCATGCCAGGCGGTCGATCCTCTCCTGCAAATGCAGCACTTGCCGGGTTCCGTATCATCTTCTTCCCTGGTGTCTTCAGGCCCGGGGTTGTATCGGCTTCCCTTCTCTCTGATGCTAGTCCTGGGGGTCGTCACCATCTCTTTTAGGGTCCCTTAACCTGCTGTCTCCTTGTAAACACTCCCTCCGTTATACATTCCTCAGTTTCCCTCTGGAGATCTGCCATCTGCTTCCTGCCGGGATCCTGCCTGTGACAGGCCTCTTGCAGTAGCAGATATGACGTTTGCCTGGAGGCTCAGACACAGATATGTCAGCAGAATAAAGTTCAACTTCCTACCCTGTGGGGGCAGAGCAAGGGTTAAGGGGAAAGGGTTACCCTCGGAAGCACTGGCTTTCAGACTTGGGGTGGGCGGGCCGGCCGGCCTTCCTTCCTTCCTTCCTTCCTTCCTTCCTTCCTTCCTTCCTCCTTCCTTCCTTTCTTCCCTTCTTCCCTCCTTCCCGCCTTCCTCCCTCCTTCCTTCCTGTCTTTTTTCCTGTCTCCCTTCCTCCCTTCCTCTTTCCCTCCCTCCCTCCTTCCTTGCTTCCTCCCTCTCTCCTTCCATCCCTTCTTTCCTCCTTCCTTTCCTCCCTCCCTCCTTCTTTCCCTTCCTTCTCTTCCTCTATTTCTTTCTTTCTTTCTTCCAGGGTTTTGCTCTGTCACCCAGGCTGAAATGCAGTGGCAAGATCATAGCTCACTACAACCTTGAACTCCTGGGCTCAAGTGATCCTCCTACCTCAGCCTCCTGAGTAGCTGGAACTATAGGTATGTGACACCATGTCTGGCTAATTTATTTTTAATTTTTTGTAGAGACAGGGTCTCACTATGTTGTCCAGGCTGATTTTGAACTCCTGGGCTCAAATGATAATCCCACCTTGGCCTCCCAAAGTGCTGGGATTCCAGGTGTGAGTCACCACGCCCAACCCTCCTCTGCCTTTTTGTTCTATCCAGGCCCTCGAGGGATTGAAGGATGCCTACCAGTACTGCGGAGGTCCATCCACTTTTCTCAGTGTGCAGATTCAAATGCTCATTTCTTGAGAATCACAGACACATCCAGAAGTCGTGTCGGACATTTGGCATTCTTTGGCCCCGTCAAGTTGACACATAAAATTAACCATCACAGTCAGTGTCACTCAAGCTTGCAACCCAGCTTAGTCATATTAAATAAAGCAAAACAGACAGTGAATGGCAAGGAACAGATGATTAATACTGGTTCCTTCCCTTTTCCTGTCTTCTGCCTGGAGCCTTAGTTGTATCACCTGTCAAATGGGGCACTAGTCTTCGCCCGACAGTAGCTAGAGGTTACTTGTAACTTACAAGTGGTGGGAGATCCAATTTAAACTTGCTGAACGGGAACTTATTGGCTTATAGAAAGCTCAGCTCAATCCTGATGCTGACATTAATTTCTGGACTCCCATATTATCTCCATGGTGGCTTCACTCTAAGGCAGATTTTCACTTGGGGGCAACAGGGACGATCCCTCAGCAACTCTGGATGAATATCCCAGCTTAGCCACCCCAACAGATGGCAGGCATCTCTTTCCCCACAGAGATGAATAATCCTTGGTCCAGCTGCTTTTGGAGTGACTTGGTTCACAGGCACAACCCTGAGAGCCAATCACCACAGCCAGGAAAATGGGATGCTCTGATTGGTCAGATCTTGATCCCATGATAACCTGGGTCCACCACTGACCTGCTCCACTCCCAGGAGTCACCACTGACAACAAGTAGGTTGCTTAGCAACCAGCTCCTGTCTCCTTTCTGTCATCTGGGACTGGAAACACCCTGCCAAGGTTCCAGATACTGAATTGTAGGGCTCATTATCTGGTGTTTAGCCACAGCAGCTGCCTGAAGGAGAAGATGGCAGACTGATTAAAACAGAGACTGAAGTTCAACAAACCATTGTTCAATTCTGGCTGTTTCACTTGTTCACTGGGTTGAATTTCTTAACTCTCTGTGACTCAGTTTCCTTGTCTATGAAATGGGGTTCGTAATACTATGCACTGCATGGAGTTGTAAAGATTAAATAACATGCTTTAAACAGATGACTTAGGGCCAGGCATGATGGCTCATGCCTGTAATCCCAGCAGTTTGGGAGGCTGAGGCGGGCAGATCACCTGAGGTCAGGAGTTTGAGACCAGCCTGGCCAACATGGTGAAATCCCATCTCTACTAAACATACAAAAATTAGCTGGGTGGGATGGCTCATGCCTGTAACCCCAGCTATTTGGGATGCTGAGGCAGGAGAATCACTTGAACCCGGGAGGCAGAGGTTGCAAGGAACCGAGACTGCACCATGCCACTGCACTCCAGCCTGGGCGACAAAGTGAGTGAGACTCCGTCTTTAAAAAGGAAGAAAAGATGGCTTAGAACCACACCTCTCTCTCTGGGGGAGCCATGTGACCTCACTAAAAGTAAGCTAAAAATTAGGAACTGGCTGGAGGAGGCAGCAGTCACACCACCCAGCCAGAGCCACCTCACCATCTCCACTCTACCCCTCCATCTCCCAGGGAGCAGCCTGCAGCCAGAGGACATTTCATTATTTTTACGTTATTTCTACACTAAAAGTCCTTTGGTGTCTTGGTTAAGTACAGTGCTTGGCACATAGGAGGTGCAAATATTTGTTGAATGCATGAATCCAGGGCAGTCCAAGCAGAATCAGTCCTTTGCCCACTCTTCTCAAACCAGGATGAGGCAGTTGGTGATGAGAACTTGTCTGCTCTGGGTCTACAGATTCTGCCTCAGAAGCAAAAGGAGCAAAGCCTGGCAGCCTACCCGACCTGCCAGACTCTTCTCCGTGAATGCAGGGAAGCTGCCACCTGGTGCATAATTCACCTGCTGTAGTCAGCAGCCCTGAATGCTGTGTTGGCAAAAAGCAAGCAGCCTGCAGAATGGTGTCTTTTTTATTTTTTTTGAGACGGAGTCTTGCTCTGCTGCCAGGCTGGAGTGCAGTGGTGTGATCTTGGCTCACTGCAATCTCCGCCTTCTGGGTTCAGGCGATACTCCTGCCTCAGCCTCCCAAGTAGCTGGCACTACAGCACGTGCCACCATGCCCAACTAATTTGTGTGTTTTTAATAGAGACAGGGTTTCACCATGTTGGCCAGGATGGTCTCGAACTCCTGACTTTGTGATCCGCCCACCTCCGCCTCCCAAAGTGCTGGGATTACAAGCGTGAGCCACCACACCCGGCTGGAATTGTGTCTTCTTTTTACCAGCCATAAAACCACCGTCTTGAGTGCTTATGTTTCCATGGCACTAGTTTCTGAGGCAATTCACTGGTGGGAACTCGTGTCTGTAGCTCCCTTACACATCTACTTGTTGGATGCATTCACCTCTGTCCAAATAAGCTGTTGAAGATTTACATCAACTCGGTATTAAAGTACAATTTTAACAATTCTTTTAAATGACAGCAGCATCTATGCATCAGCGGCATTACATGCTAAGCCTTCCCTTGGGGAAAGTAATCTGCTTCATTAAAACAGTCATAATAAAGAGGTTCTATAAATCAGCCTCTTTTACACAAAAACAGGATCTACAGTCCTTTGCAGCTCAGCCCTAATACAGACAGACAGCTCAGATGGGAGATAAGAACCTGAGAGATATTGCCGTGAAGGACAAAAGAAGCCAGTTCTAAATATTTTAAGAGAGGCCCGCCCGGCCAACCAACCAAAACTTGTTTTCTACAGATTAACCCGGGGACATGTGGAGAAAAACAGATCCAATTTCCTTCCATGACTAAACCTTCCCACGTGCTCTGGGCCGGGGGTAAGGTCACCCTGACACCTCTTTCTGTGCCTCCAATGGGCTGGAAGATCCTCTGCTGTCCTTGACCAAAAAAACTTAAATTCCTGAGCCAAAACCACCCAGCTTACCGGGAACTCACCGTTTCTCAAGTGTCTTCCATTTGCATGCCCCCTAACGAGTGCTGTTCAGCCCGTCTCGGAGCACCTCCTGTACGACTACAGAATACTTGTCTTGAAATGGACTCACTCTTCTAAGTTCAACCTCAGCCCATGCAATTATGGCTGAGTCATCATGGATCTCAGATCCTTGTTTTCTATTTTTTTATAAGGTTGGTGCAAAAGTAATTGCGTTTTTGTCATTACTTTCAGTGGCAAAAACCATAATTACTTTTGCACCAACCTAATAATATGTATTGAAATGAATACATAGTGTAAAAGATGGCCTTTATCACGTGGCATGGTGATGTAAATGATGGCTTGTGGTCACTCATTTTCGGAAATGGTGAATTCACCCAGCATTGTAAATGACCAGGTCCAAACAATCATCGTTTTTTTGATGGCTTGGCGTTTCCCAGATTCTTTGAAAGCTAAGACCTAATTCGCCGGTCTAGAGACTTCTACTCAAGAGAAGTCTGGGTAGCAGATGCCCACAGTACCCCTCCTCCAGACCTCTTCCTGGGACACCCTGACTCAGGTGACACAGGGGCACAGGGTGTGACAGATGACTAACATGGCTGTTTTAAAATTACAGATATAACTGGAGTATGTGAGGTCAGGAACTCTTTGGGAAAGTAGAGGGAGGGAGAGTGGGACAGTGAGAAGAATGAAGCTGGGGTCAGTCAATCCAGGCTCTTAGACTTCAGTCGGCATCTCACCATTGCCGTCTCTTGCCTGGGCTATCGTCCAAGTCTCCTGGTTGGTTTCCTGGCTCTGCCCCCAGCCAGCACTTTGTGTTCTCCATTCAGCAGCCAGGGTGGACCTTCCATCCTGTTAGATTAGCTCATCAGATTCCATCACTGAGTCCTCTAGGTTCCCAGTCTCTCATGCAGAATAAGAGCCAAAGTATTCCCCATGCCCTGCAAGGCCTGCTATGGCCTGACCCCTCATCCTCTCTTCACACCCCAGCCCCTGCCACTCCCCACCTCACTCCTCTGCTCCAGCCACATAGGCCTCCGTGCTGCTCCCCCAGCCCCTTGGGAACCCTCCTGCCTCAGGGCCTTCGCACTTGCAGGTCCCTCTGCCAAGGCTGCTCTTCCCCAGATATCTCCCTGGCTCGTCCTCTCACTCTAGGCTCTGCAGATGTCACCTACTCCGAGAGGCCCTCTCTGGTATCACCCTCTAGAGGGCACCCTGTTGCTCCCTGCCTTGGCCCCCAAACCTGTGTGTGTGCGCTCGTGCAAGTGCTTGTGTATTCTTAGAGGACACACGTCACATTGAATAGGATACTGGCCTGGGGTGATTAGTGTGAAAACTGGGTAGGAAATGAGGAGCGAGTTTTGCTTTGTCTTCTTTGAACTTTTAAAATTACAATTTATGATTTACGTAATAAAGATCACATCGGGGGTGGCAGAAAGAAAAAAAGCACCTGGAAACCCCAGGCCAAGGTGTGCCCTTCGGAATTCCTTGGTCCACATTCCTAACCTTATGGAAATTGGATCCAAGAGGGAACACGTCTGTCTTATGAGGTTGGAAAATTGTCCAGAAACAGAGTCAAGTGGGGAACTGAGCTGGGAGTCTCACAGGTTCTTTATTCTGTTCTCCTGAGGGACTCCCATGGGGAGCTTCCCATGGGGGCTCTGGGAGTTGCAGATACACCCTTGCCCATGGTTGAGTTATTGGCACCCCCAGGAATGGGCTCATGGTGCAGCCCTGAGCTTCAGCAATCGCTCTTGTTCTTAGATGTCACAGATATGTTGCAAAATCATATCTGTAGGCAGATGGCTGTTTTTTGGGGGATCTGAGCTAGACAATTTGCTCTCCAAGTCAGAGACTACACTCAGCAGAGTGCCCCAGTGCCTGGCTGAGCCCTGGCACCCTCAGAGGCTCATTAAAGCTCGTCTGAATTGAATTAAACCAGTGACACCCTGGCAGGACCCACACTTGACACGGCCTCCTCGACCAAAGAAAACCACACAAGCAAGGTCTCAGCTTCTAGACTTTTCTCTTCTTTCTTAGTCTCCTGGTGACAAAAGCGTAAAGGTCTTTGAACACCCAAACAGGTTTTCCTAATCAATTTGAAAATTTGATGACAATTTTGGCCACTTTCTGACCAGTAAGTTCATATACCCAGTTCCTCTGAGCTTTTGATACCTCCAAGAGGCAGCTCAGGGAGGAGTGACCACTTCATGTAGGGAAGGGAAAACCCATTCTCAGAAAAACCTTCAGACCTCAGCTCCCCAAATAGGAAACAAAATGAGCCCCTCATCTTGTGTGTTCAGCTTCATCCTCCCAACCAGACCCTAATGAGGATGGACGGCTGTTGTCTGCCCTGGGACTGGATGGAATCCTGGGATTATCTCAGTGGAGAAGTCTCTGGCCCTGAAGACTGTTAGAACTGCTGCACGGATGAGCAGAAAATAGCAAATGATAAATTTTTCAGGAGCCTGCTTGCTGGCTGGCTGTATCCAGCTATGAGATAATGTGTTGGACTTTTATGGGATAAGCCTTGTTGACCTGGGTCTATTTAGAGGTTCAGAAAACTCATTCTCCCTCCCCACCTCCCACATCCTGGAAGGAGCTTGGCCACCTTCCAAGGCCAGCTCAACCACTGGGCAGGAGGCCTGGCTCATTCGTAGAAAGAAGGACTTTCAGGCACAAATGTGAGATTGGAGGGCTGCCAGGTGGAAGCTGACAGTCTCCACAGAACACGAGGGACCCTAAGACCACTGTCTCCACCCCTGGAGAGTTCATCTTCAGAAACACTTGCTCAAGGAGGCAAAGATGCATATATAAAGACATTCCCAGCCGTGTTGCATATTACAATGAAAAATAAACTTTCAAACTGGAACAATGCAATATCCTCTACCTGGAGACTGGTAAAATCGTGCAGTGATTAAAAACCTGGCTCTTGGACTGGACACGGTGGCTCACACCTGTGATCCCAGCATTTTGGGAGGCCGAGGCGGGAGGATCACTTGAGTCCAGGAGTTCAAGTCCAGCCTGGGCAACAAAGGGTGACCCTTGTCTCTACCAAAAATACAAAAATTAGCTGGGTGTGGTGGCACACTCCTGTAGTCCCAGCTACTTGGGAAGCTGAGGTGGGAGGATTGCTTGAGCCAGGAGGTTGAGGCTGTAGTGAGCTGTGATCACGCTACTGCACTCAAGCCTGGGTGACAGAGTGAGTCCTTGTCTCAAAAAAAAAAAAAAAAAGCTAAAAAATAAGTAAATAAATAAAAACATGGCACTAGGCTTAAATCTTAGCTTTACTGCTTTCTGGCTGTGTGACCTGGAGCAAGTTTCTTAACCTCTCTGTGTCCTAGTTGCTCCATCTTCATAATAGAGAAAACATCTCTATGTTGAGGCTTCCATGGTTTTCTTTGTGCTGCTCTCCTGTGTCCCCATCAGACTTTCTCATACCAGGATATTTTCTGGGTTTTCAACAAGAGTCACTGATACAAAGTTATAATCTGAGCTTAATATTAAGCTTATATGAATCACAGATCCTGCAGCAAATGTTTATTGCTCCCAGGAGAGGAAAGCTGGGGCTCAACCATCAACCCAGTGGCTCAGCTGAACCAGTTCAGAGGTTCTGCTTCTCTTTGCCTCAACCCCACCTCCAGTGCCCCAAATGCACATGGGGTCTGAGTGCGTTTCACTGTCTGCACCATGCACCCCGGTCCAAGCATCACCAGCTCCTGCCCGACAATTACAGTGGCTTCTCCTGTGGTCTCTCTGCTTCCACTCTCACCCTTGACAATCTGTTCTCCACACTCAGCCGGAAGATCCTGTTAGAATCTGTGTTCAGTCATGTCCCTTCCCCACCTAAGCCCCCTAACCCATTTTCATTTTATGGGAATATAATCCAGGCTCCTCACCATGGCCGTGGACAGTCTCCCCAGTTTGTCTGTCTAAAGTAGCCCCTACCAGCCTTACTGTCTGGTCCATTGCCTCCCTTTGTTCTCTTCTTAGCATTTATTTCTCTTTGAAATGACGGCATGTATTCATTTGCTAGCATCAGCATCTTCAATTCTTGAGAGTAGGAATTGTGTCTGTCTTCATTACTGTAGTCCCAGACCGTAGAATAATGCCCCGCATAGGAAGTACTCAAAAGATACTGAGCGGAAACATGATTTGGTCTGACCCTTTCTTCTTCTTCAGGCTTTAGGGGAAACCCTTCTCCTTGTGAATCCCACTCGAATCCCATTCTGTCGTCCTGCTCCAGGAACCCTAGGCAAGGCGTGGTGACTCTGGGTAGAGGCAGCTTGTGATGGGAGTGGAGGAAGCCGGATTCCCTGAGTCCCGGGCCTCTGTTTCCTCATTTGTCAAAAACAAACCAATGCAAAAAAAGGGTCTAAAGGAAGGCCTTTCCTTCACAGGCCTTTCTGGCTCTGGGGTCTGGGAGCTGCAGCCTGTGACTGGCGCCCTGAAACAAGTGGGATAAAGCCAGGAAAGGGGTCACCATGGACTCTGTCCTTGCTGCCCTGGCCCTCGTGCTGGTCTTTGAGAGGGCTCCTCAGCAGTAATGATCCCTCTGCAGGTTTCTCTGGGATCAGCTGGGCTTTCTGCTCTGTGGACAGCAGCTGGAGGGAAACAGGAGTGAATTAGTCCATCAAATGGAGCCACGGATGGACCAGTCTCTGAAGATAACTGTCTTTTTCTGGCCTGGGGCTGCTGTTCTCTCCAGACGCTGAAAAAATCATCGAAAGGACATGAAACAAATAGATATATTATAAAGCAAGGAGAGTAAAATGTTAAAGATGTTAAAGGTGGAGTCTAGGTGGTGAATATAAGCTGTTTACTGTAAAAATTTTTGTTTGAAAAAATTTAAAATAAAATAGGCTGAGTATGGTGGCTTATGCCTGTAATCCCAGCACTTTGGGAGACTGAGGCGGGTGGATCACCTAAGGTCAGGAGTTCGAGACCAGCCTGACTAACATGGTGAAACCCTGTCTCTACTAAAAATACAAAAAAAAAAAAAAAAAAAAAAATTAGCTGGGCGTGGTGGCGGGTGCCTGTAATCCCAGGTACTTGGGAGGCTGAGGCAGGGGAATCACTTGAAACCGGAGGTGGAGGTTGCAGTGAGCCGAGATCGCACCACTGTACTCCAGCTCAGGTGACATTTTGAGACTTTGTCTCAAAAAAAAATTAAAATAAAATATTGGGGAAACTGACATGGAGTCCATTTTTTAAAAATTCCCTTTTAGTAAAAGGTTGACAGTGGAGGAGCTGAGTGTATACTAGCTGACCTGACATTGTTTATAGAATAGAAATCCCTCAGTCCTCATATGCCTATTTCATGGTCACACTGATGGGAGTGAATTAGTCCATCAAATGGAGCCACGGATGGACTTCTCTTTGTCCTCTGTGTTTTCACAGACCTTGGTAAAGGCTTCCCAGCCCAGGAAGCTGTCTCTGGAAATGCTTACTGTGCAGGGTTTTTAGAAACATTACTCCTGTTTCTGTATAGTTCAGCTGACCTACAGAGAAGACTAATGAACCCCAGTCCCGTAAACCAAAGCTTCGGAAATGCTGCAGGGCTCACCCAGGCCTGGCCAGGAAAGACTGAGACGGCAGCTTTCCCCTGAGTTCCCGAATCTGACAAGAGGGACAAAGGGGAATTCGAAGACAGAAAAAAGTGGCCAGAGACAGAACAAGGAAGGTGGAAATCCTTCATGAGAAGCATGAAGAAAGGAAATTGTGGCGGGGCAGAAGGATGTGGAGGTGCTGGGGCCGGAGACCCTGAGACAGAGGCAGGGACACTCCCTGAGGGGTTAGCGAGCCTCACCATTTATGTCTCCCTTCAGTGTACGGGTAGTGATTGATAGCCAATTACAGGAGTCTCTCTTCATTCGAGGTTTTGCTTTCCGCAGTTTCAGTGACTGTGATCAATCACAGTCTGAAAATATTAAATGAAAAATTGCATAAATAAACAACTCATAGATTGTAAATTGAGTGCCGTTCTGAATCGCATGATAAAATTTTGCACCATTCAGCTCTGTCCCACTTCATTCACTTGCAAAGTGAATCATCCCTTTGTCCAGCGAATTCATGCTGCGTGCACCACCTGCCCGTTGGTCACTTGGCAGCCATCCCAGTTACCAGATATCAGATGTTTCAGTATCGTAGTGCTTGTGTTCAAGTCGCCCTTATTTTACTTAATAACAGCCCCAAACACAAGAGTAGTTATGCCAGCCATTTGGATATGCCAAAGGGAAGTCATAAAGGGCTTCCTTTAAGTGAAAAGAGGAAAGTTTTTCACTTAATAAGAAAAGAAATAAAAATTGTATGCGGAGGTTGCCAAGATCTTCGGTAAGAATGAATCTTTTATCCATGAAACTGAGAAGAAGGAAAAAGAAATTCATGCTAGTTTTGCCGCTGCACTTCAAACTGCAAAAGATAAGGCTAATTAGGAGCAAAAGTGCTCCTAATTCCTCCATGGTACTGACAGACCAGCCTGGAAGATGCCTTCCTCTGGACTTCTTCTTCTGTGTGGTAATGAAAGGTCTCTTGCTTAAGTCTCTTGCTTAAGTTCCTGCCTTAGCTGCACACTAGAGGCACTTGGGGAGATTCAGTATTTGCCAATTCCCAGACCACACCCCATACCAATTACACTGGAATTCCCGAGGATTCCAATTAAATTGGAAGCTCCCTGGTAGTTGCAATGTACACCCCTCTGCTACTCAAAGCATAGTCCCTGGACCAGAAGTGTGGGCTTCACCTGGGAGCTTATTACAGATGTCATTCCATACCTAATGAATTAGAAGCTGCTGTTTAACAAAAAAGCCAGGTGATTTGCATGCACATCAAAGTTTGAGAAGCACTGACTAAGCAACTGTTAATTTACTCTATTCCTTGCAGCTAAACAAATCCTGATTCACATTCAGCACTCCGAGGTACTAAGAATCCCAGCCCATCAAAGGTTCCTCTTTTCTGAAAGAACCAGATGAGCTGCATTCAGAAGCGTGGTGTCTCCTGGCTACTGCCCATCTCTACAGCAGGTCACACACAATTTTTTGGATGATCTGATTTTCACCAGAGCATGAACCTCTTCTGGACTTTGGTGTGTGAACAGTTTTCTCAAACTTTTAGCCAAAAAGTTTCTCTCTAGACACTGGGGTGAGTCAAGTCACTCCTGGGGCCCTGAATGGGAGCCAGTGAGAAAGGCTGTTGGCAACTTTCTTCCCTTAACACACTTGGCTTCCACTTGGTTGGATACTTTTTGGGTAGTGGTTGTGGTCCCCAGGGATAGCCCTGTCCATCAACCCACACAAAAAAGCTGCCCAAAATGACCCTGGGGTTGGGATAGAATTTATCTAAGTCTCCAGCAGGGCCCAGGTGTACAAAACTGAGGGCTAGGTTTTGCGTAAGATGAAGCTATGGGTCAGAGGCCAGGACCACTGGGCAATGCAGACTTAAGGTCATAAGATGTGAGTTTCAGCCAGGCGCAGTGGCTCATGCCTGTAATCCCAGCACTTTGGGAGGCCAAGGCAGGCAGTTCACGAGGTCAAGAGATCGAGACCATCCTGGCCAACATGGTGAAACCCCATCTCTACTAAAAATACAAAAAAAAAAAAAAATCAGCTGGATATGGTGGCACGCACCTGTAATCCTAGCTACTTGGGAGGCTGAGGCAGGAGAAGAATCACTTGAACCCGGGAGACAGAGGTTGCAGTGAGCCGAGATTGTGCCACTGCGCTCCACACTCCAAACTCCAATCTGGCGACAGAGTGAGACTCCATCCCCTGCCCAAAAAAGATGGTGGGTTTCAAAATCTTAAGTGAGCATGAAGAATTCAAGACGAAGCGGTCTCTGGGTGGAGAGAATTCCCTGCTTCTGAGGGAGATGATGTCTAAGAACTGGTAGTCTCTATCATTGGACAGGATGGGCTGGGAATATTCCCCATCCAGCCTAAATCAGGAGACTAGAACCATCCCTGTGATGCAGGTCTCAATGCTTAAATTCACCAATTCCAGACCAGTGGAGAGAAAAATCATCCCTAAATCAAACAGGAATGAACTCCAAATGCCAGTGTGCATTCTCTGTATTACTCTATTGCCTTTGCAAATACATTAACCAGGTGTTCAAGATTGTTGCATAGGAGCCACATTCTGGGCAACAGACACAGGCAGGTTCATGTGGATGCACCCACACCCAGGGGCACGTTGTCATCCTCCAACCCAGCGTTTTATAGTTAACTCATCACTCAACTGATGATAAGTTGGAAATTTAACATGTTATTAGCGCTTCAGGAGAAGTAATAAATTATTTTTAAAAAACCCAGCAAGTATCACCAAAGCCTGAACCTCATACCCACCTCCTAAGCCATGGCGTGTACTTAAACTTGGCCCAGGGAAGGAAGTGCCTTCATGAACAAATGTCCTATGTACCACCAGCCTAGCCCACCACCATCACTCTTTGAGTTGCTTATGAGAACACTAAAGTACACATCTCGTGGGCTGCCTTGAGTTTTCTCTCCTCCATGATGCTGGACAAGCAAGAGGCCAGGGTTCTTCAGTCTATCCTCTCCACCCCCTTTCTATATTTAATTAATGATTTTTTTGTTTGTTTGTTTTTTGGAGACAGTCTCATTCTGTCACCAAGGCTAGAGTGCAGTGGTGTGATCTCAGCTCATTGCAACCTCTGCCTCCCAGTTTCCAGTGATTCTCCTGCCTCAGTCTTCTGAGTAGCTGGGATTACAGGTGCCTGCCACAATGCCCTGCTAATTTTCCTATTTTTAGTAGAGATGGGGTTTTACCATGTTGGCCAAGCTGGTCTTGAACTCCTGACCTCAAGTGATCTGCCCACATTGGCCTCTCAAGTTCTGGGATTACAGGCCTGAGCCACTGTGCTCAGCCATTAATGACTTTAAGTTAATGAGAATGCTCTGGAGGAGGTGGAGAGGCAGTAAGAAATCCCCTTCACAATTCACCATGAGGTGAACAAATCCGGGGGTGTCCTCTAGGGAAAGTCCGTCTCACCTGCTCCCTGTCTCCCCCTGAGAACCTGCTTTAGAGCAGCCTCCCCTTCCCTTCTCCAATGACAGCAAACCTGGTGGGAAAGAGACAGGACCAACAGGAGGGGAGAGAGGGCGGTGTCCCAACATGCACAAATGAGCAAATACCCAGATTTGAACATAAACTTAGGTTTATGGGAAAACTAATGCTCAAAGAAGTAAAGGGTCTTGCCCAAGGTTACTTGCTCTGTCACTCAGGCTGGAGTGCAGTGGCGTGATCCTGGCTCACTGCAACCTTCACCTCCCAGGTTCAAGCGATTCTCTGCCTCAGCCTCCTGAGTAGCTGGAATTACAGGCACCCGCCACGGCGCCTGGCTAATTTTTGTATTCTTAGTAGAGACAGGGTTTCACCATGTTGACCAGGCTGGTTTTGAACTCCTGACCTCGTGATCTACCCACCTTGGTTTCCCAAAGTGCCGGAATTACAGGCTTGAGCCACCATGCCTGGCCTAATTTTTGTATTTTGAGAAGAGATGGAATTTCACCATGTTGGCCAGGCTGGTCTTGAACTCCTAACCTCAGGTGATCTACCCACCTTGGCTTCCCAAAGTGCTGGGATTACAGGCATGAGCCACCATGCCCAGCCGCACCAGTGATTTTCTAACTGGGCCCTTATAGTCCAAGAAGGTGCCACCAGGGTCTAGGGGCTGGGGCAGGGAGGCCCAGAGATAGGACCTGCCTTTTAGCTGCTTTTTATGTTGAGTCCTAGATAAGATTTTATTGGGAGAAAAGTGTGTAAGAGTGTGTGTGTGTGCGTGTGTGTGTGTGGCTGTCAAAATACAGGATAATTCTCGGTTATATCTGAATTTTTTATAAATAAGAAACTAATTTTTTAGTATAACCATATCCTATGCTATATTTGGTACACACTTATATAAAAAAATTATTTCTTTTCTAAAATACATTTTTTTGTGTGTGCTGAATCTGGTGAGCCCAGTTGTGTGTGTGTATAGAGGACAAAGAGTTTGGAAGCCACTGTGTCACCGCACACTGCCTTCCTGCAGGCCTTGTGTTTTTGAGGCCTCTTTTCCCCACACTGGGCCCTGCCTATAATTTTCTACTCTGTCCCTTTCCCTGCATCAGGGAAACACCATGAAGGGGCCATGGCAAGTTGCATTCAGCATAGAAGAGGGGCTGTGGGCTGGGCTGACGGTATCGTTTGTTCACTTGGGTTTTCTTTCCACTGTCCCTGTGCAAAGGTCAAATGTGGTAATGTCTGTATTTTGCCCCTTCTCTTTTAGGGTAGAGGGGACAGACCTTGTTTGTGACTCTGTGTGTGTGTGTGTGCGCATGTGTGTGTTTGCCTGTGAATGCCTCTGTAAGTGTGTGTGTTTGTTGTGGGCAGGTGCTGTGGGTCAGGTGTTTTATGACTTAACTTACCAGTTCAGACACCCACGAGCTCAGAGGGTCTGCAAAGCTCCTTCAGCCACGTCTCTTCCCCATGATTCCCAGCAAACTCCCTGGTCCTCTGGGTTCAAGGCCTCAGCCTGTTTTCCAGGACCTTCCAGGCAGGTGGGGGCTGCTGGCCCCATTCTGGAGCTCTGTGTCTGCCTGGGAGACTTAGGGGCCTCAGGGTCTCAGATGTCCCTGGCCTGGGAAGTTGCTCAGCCGTGACTTAGCCAGGACTGGGTGGGGCTCAGCAGAATCCTCGGGACCCCCATGGCCTCCCGATGCTCCAGCCCCTGCTGCCTCCTCCCACAGTGTCTGCGACAGCCTTTCTCCTCCCGTGTCCCTTGCCCCCCATGACATCTCTCACCAACATCAACCTGGCTGGACAATTGGGCCTTTCAAGCTCTTCATGCCACCCTGACTCTCCCCCAACCCCCTCCAGGGGATCTGTCTTTTGATGTGTATAAGCCACACTATTCCTTCTACAGATTTCTTGGCAGCATTTTGTGAAGAATGTCTGACTTACGTTTAATGACCAAAAAAAAAAAAAGAGAGAGAATTGCTGTTGCAATGTGTCCTTCCATTGAGAGGCTGAAATACAATCAGAACAGTTTGTCCGAGCATTTTCTGGCTGAGTTTGAGTTGAGCTTGGAGCAGATGGGATTTTATGAGGGCTGTAAAAGTCAAGCTTTTAATGTGTCTCAACCAAATCGATGTGTAAAGGAGAAATGTTAAAAGTAGGGAAATGACTGGGGTCTGGAGCACAAGGACACTAAACTGGGGCACAGGTGGCTTTAATAGCTCACGCCACTCGGCTGAAATTCTTCCACGAGAGCAGAAGAGGCTGCAGAGTCACCCTCATGAGGTTGGGATAAACTTCTCAGCTCATGAGCTGGGACAGTTGTGCATGGGGCTTTATAACAAAATTCTAGCAACATCCATGTAATACACTCTTGTGGTTAATTCTGCCTGAGTTTTCGTTTAAACCCAGGCTGTCTGTTGGTAGAACGCAATTACATTAGAGAAACACTGTTTATATGTCTTGAGATATTATGATTATGAAAAATAGCAACATAAACAACTATTAAGTCAGAAGAAATTTAATTGTATTTTATGCCGCCTCTCTGGGCTCACACGCCGGCATAGACATGATTCACATCAACAAAGCACGGCTGATTTTTGCAGCACAGTAAACGTTTTCTGCCTTAATTACAAATAATTGTGTCGTGTAGTTTAGATCAATGCCTGATGCCTCAAAGTGCATGTTCAGGAATACAGGGTTAGTTTGGGGGTGGATTCTAAACAGGTAGAACTGTGGTCGCCTGGGGGCTGCATGCTCTTAACGTTGTTGAGCAATGAAGTTTAATCAGAATTCTTACCAGTGAAAGACAGCAGGGCTGCCTCCAATTAGGAGGACAATTTGCAGAGAGCAGTGACAATTTGTCTAGGTGCTTAACCATCCACCCATAGTTCTTTTTTGGATAAGTAGGGAAGGAAGATTAAACACATGCATTTCACCATGTGATGAAATCGAGGCACACAAGCCTTGGTTAAGTAGCATTAACACACGTGAGTGAATATTAAAATGAGTGAAGTGTCCCCAGGCAGCAGAGCTTCAGATCTCTGTGGAAAAGGTAGAGCTGTTGGATCTTTGGTGGACAAAAGTTCTTTAAAGGGGAAAAACAGGATCCATTTGACCATAAATTTAATTTGATGTAGGGTTCCCTCTAAGACAGCACACCTGGTTTTGCAATCCCTGTCCAGAAAAATCACTTATGAGCTGACATGTTATGGTGGTGATGTAATAAAAGGGCAGTACCGCCCCCAAGGCCAATGTTATAACTAATCTGGGCTCTGCCTCCACCAGCTGGCCCCTCCTGTGTCCTTAGCTGACCTCCCTGGGCCTCAGTTTCCTCATCTTAAGGATGGGTTACTATCAAGGACACTGCAAGCTGTCATGTGGATTAAGATTCATGAAGGTAAAAGGCACACACGGTGACTGGTTTAGGACAGTGAACAACGAGCGTTCATGGAATCAGAAACGTGCTGTCCTGGGCCCCCAGGGATGTTCTTCCATTGCCTGCATAACTGGACTGTGAAAATCCAGGGCCGTGGGTCCTTGTGAATCTAATTTCCCACCGTCAACCCTCTAAAGGGTTCCCCTGTGGATAAAACAATTTTTATAGCCTGTTTGCAGCTGCATTCACTGAGATTTACAAAGAATCATAAGCTGGGCTATAGGACTTCTCAGCTGGTGTTGTCTGTTTAGACGATTAGTGAATTAAGGGCTTGTTTCTTTGACTTCAACAGGGACCATACTCCAGCAGGCCATTAACAGATGCTATTTGGGACTGATGGCCACAGGCTCTCTGTCTCAGCAGCGAGGACCTCCCAAATAGGCATTGTTCTTGGGTTACTCACAGGCTGAGTTCTGACCCTGCAGTGTCATTGCAAAGCAGGAGCCAGCCTCCCCTGGAAGGAAGGGGAGGGAAAGGGAAGATATCTGAGCTGCTTTGCAGGGGATCTGCCACCATCATGGAGCCCAGGAAGGAAAGCGCTGCTTTGTGTTCTGGAGGCTGCCTGCATGGGCTCCAGGAAGGTGTTTTGACCAAGGTGACCGGAGTATGCAGCAGCCTTGGGCATCTTTGGGGAGATCCTCATTTTTTTATCCATTTGACAAATGTGTATTAGGTTGTTAAGCCCTGGACAACAGCAAACATTGGGACATAGAGTCTGACCGTGTTCTAGGGTTGCCAGATCAAACACAGGACACTCAGTTAAATGTGAATTTCAAATAAAGAATAGCATTTTGGTATAAATATAGGTATACCCCTTGATAAACCTGGCACCCCTATCCTGCTCCCAAGGGATTAGGTCAGAGTTTCTCAACCTCAGCACTGTTGACATTTTCTTTCTTTCTTTCTTTCTTTTTTTTTTTTTTTTGAGATGGAGTTTCGCTCTTGTTACCCAGGCTGGAGTGCAATGGCGTGATCTTGGCTCACCGCAACCTCCGCCTCCTGGGTTCAGGCAATTCTCCTGCCTCAGCCTCCTGAGTAGCTGGGATTACAGGCATGCGCCACCATGCCCAGCTATTTTTTTTTTGTATTTTTAGTAGAGACGGGGTTTCACCATGTTGACCAGGATGGTCTCGATCTCTTGACCTCGTGATCCACCTGGCTCGGCCTCCCAAAGTGCTGGGATTACAGGCGTGAGCCACCGTGCCTGGCCGACATTTTCAAATGGATCATTCTTTGTGGTGGGACTGCCATGTGCATTGTAGAATGCTTGATAGCGTCCCTGGCCTCTACCCACTAGATGCCAGTAGAAACATCTCCCATAATATGACACCAAATATGTCTCCAGATGCTGAGTGTAGTTGGACTATATTGTTTGCTGACAGCGATGGCAAGGAAAACCGAGCCAAGCCAGCCCCTTCAAGCGGAAAACTGCTCAGACTGTTCTAAAGTAGTAAACAGTATGTGTATGTCATACACCAGTTGAACTAGTTCTTTAAGCATGGGATATGTGACGCCGCCCCCGTGGCTCCGTCTTGGAGAATGCTTTCTAGTTTGACTTTGATCAGTGGTAAGCAGGCAGCAGCTGCCTGCCTAGTTTATTTTTGTTCTATGAGAAAACACAGAACACCTGTTTGTTAATAATTATCACCTGTTCAGAGAAAATAACTACGTGGGTCAGAGTCTGTTTCAGGCTCTCAGCTCTGAATGCTGTCAGACCCCTGATGGTTCCACTTTGCTGTTCTATCTTTGTGTCTGCTTCTTGATTTCTTCAGTGCCACCTGGGTGGGGGTCTCTACAGCTGAAGTGAGCTTGGTATCCAGTTATTGTCACGTGTTCCTATGACATACAATTGCCCCTGGCTGAGAATGAACTTTCAAAAACTCTTGGTGAGATTTACACTGCCAATTTCCCTAAGGAAATGTCTCCCAAAACCTAGGGAACAAGAGGGCTCAGAGGAGAAGGAAGTGAAATGGGCAGAGCACTGGCCACACGTGGTGGCTCTGATCAGGCAGGTCTGCAATCTTGCAGAAAGGAGCTTTCTTGTTTTTTCTTTTCTTTTCTTTTTTTTTTTGATGGAGTCTCACTGTGTTGCCCAGGCTAGAGTGCAGTGGCGTGATCTTGGCTCACTGCAGCGTCTGCCTCCTGGGTTCAAACAATTCTCCTGCCTCAGCCTCCTGAGTAGCTGGGATTACAGGCACATGCCACTAAGCCCAGCTAATTTTTGTATTTTTAGTAGAGACAGGGTTTCACCATGTTAGTCAGGCTGGTCTCAAACTCATGACCTCATGATCTGCCTGCCTTGGCCTCCCAAAGTGTTGGGATTACAGGCATGGGCCACCATGATCTGCCAAGGAGGTTTCTTTGTGACTTGTCCAGTCTGTGTCCATCATGTCCTGTTGTCAGAATCATTGACTCAAAGAAGCAATCTGGAGGGAGTGGATTAATCTCTCAGGACCTGAGAACCTGGAAGTGAGCTCAGAGCAGAATGTTATATTCTCCCCTCAGGCAGCAATCTGTCCCTCAAGGAGGATGAATCAACACTGCTCTAAGTCAGTGCAATCTCAGGGTGAGCCTATGATCAGTTCTGGCCAATGAGATGCAAAAGGAGCTGTCCTGGGCTCTGCAGGAATAACTGTTCTCTTCATTAAATCCATAGGTCCTGAGCATCTGGAGGCCCCTGACTCCGGTGCCCTTCATCCTGCTTTAGACACTGTCACGTAAGGTGCTGATGCTTGGAGTTACGGCGGTCATAATGTGATTACAGGCAGAGACATAACCAACCTGAAGGCTGAGCAAAAGGAGGGAGAATCTGAGCGGCTGAACCAGCCTGGAGACCTCTTGTTAAGCCAGCAGGAAATGTCCTCAGGGTGTTGTTACTTACAGTCGAAGGGTCCCCCAAGGATCCAGGTTTATGTGGTCAATACTAATGTGAGTTCAGCTGTATTAGCTTTCTATGGCTGCTGGAACTAATTGCTACAAACTTAGTGGCTTAAAAGAACACATATTCACACTCTTATACCTCTAGAGGTCAGAAGTCAGAAATGTCTTACAGGGGTAACATCGAGGTATCAAGCGGTGGCTCCTGGATCTCCGTGGAGAATGTGCTCCTTTTCTCTTCCAGCTTCCAGGGGCTGCTGGTCTTCCTTGGCGTCATTGCTCCAATCTCTGTTTCCCTCCCCACTTCGTCTTCTCCTCTAACAGAGCCCCTTGTGATTACATTGAACCCACCTGCCTAATCCAGGATACTCTCCCCAGAGATTTAATCACATCTTTATTTAATCACATCTGCAGAGCCCCCTTCTAGCAAGTAAGGTAACATTTTGGCAAATTCCAGGGATTAGAATGTGGACATCTTTGGAGGGTCATTCCTGAGCCCTCCACAATGACGACTGGCACATTCCAGGGATTAGGATGTGGACATCTTTGGAGGGTCATTCCTGAGCCCTCCACAATGACGACTGGCACATTCCAGGGATTAGGATGTGGACATCTTTGGAGGGTCATTCCTGAGCCCTCCACGATGATGACTGGCACATTCCAGGGATTAGGATGTGAACACCTTTGGAGGGTCGTTACTGAGCCCACCACAATGACAATACTGTGCCCACCAGGTTACTGAGACTGAACCTTGCTAGATCTCTTTCCTGTCCTATGCCTTCATTTCCTGATCTGTAATTAAAGATTCTCTTCCTTTCTTTACCATCTCCAGGCAGGTGGTCTCTATAGCTCATGCCTCTCCTCTGAGTTCCAGACTCCTGTACCTACCTGGCTTCCTGCAGTCTCTACCAGGATGTTTTAAAGGCACCTGAAACTAAGGACATCTAAGATTGAAGCCAGGATCTCCCACCTGCGTCTCTTACCTGCTCCCCTCCTATGCTTGTCTTCTCAGACAGTGGTACCGTCTTCACCTGTCTGCTTGCCTGGGTCAGACATATTCCTTTGCTAATCCCCACCATGCGATCCATTACCCAGGCCTGTGGATTTCACATTCCATGTATCTCCCAGATCTGGTCCCTCTGACTGCACCACCACCACCCTCGTCTAAACTGCCACCATCTCCCTTCTGAGTCTTTGCAATGACCTCCTGATCAGCTTCACGTGTCGTTGCTGACACTGCTCAAGTTCCTTCTCTACAGCAGCAGCCAGAGTGATCCTCTCTAATTGCAAATCTGATCAATTCCATTCCTGTTCTTTTTTTAGTAATCAGTGCCATATGAAAATATTTCATGAAGAGCAGCCTGCCCCTCTCAGTGGAAATCTCTAGGCAGCCTCTTCCAGAGCTGCCTCCACTCCCAGTTCTCATAGTCAAGACACCTCCAGGATTTTTCTGGGCTGAATGTCACAGGTCTGAGGTCTGACATAGGGTGTGGCATAGGGAGAAAAGCTGGGGAGACCCCTCAGTCAGTTTAAAAAATGCTCTTTTTGAGGATAGTAAGATTATGACTGTAAGGTTTGTTCTTGGGTTCTTGCCGAGTTTAAAAAGAAGAAACTGAGGCCAACACAAGAAGATCCAATGTGAAGGAATTTATTCAGGCTCCCGGGCGAGGTTCTGCGGTCTGACAGGAGGGGCCGGAGAAGTCGCACGGACTCCTCTCAGACGTGGGGTTTTATAGGGAGTGAAGGAGCTCGATTGGTTGTGGGAGAGCAGGACTACTATTGGGTAAGGTTACAAGCCTTTGTTTGCATACAGGACTTGGCTGCTATTGGTTAGAATTACTCGGCTGCTATTGGCTAGAAAGACTCGGCTGCTATTGGCTAGAAAGACTTGGCTACTATTGACTAGAATCACAAGACCCCGCTTGCATACTGGGTTCTTTAAGGGAAAGCCAGGCTGTGTGAGAAGGGGAAAAGGGAACATGCCCAAGCATGTCCGAGCTTTCGGAAAAAAGATGGGGGCAGTGTGCGTCCGAGCTCCCGGCGAGGCAACAAGCCTTACAATGACCAATTTCCTAATCCCACTCTCTGTAAAAGATGTGCTTTTCTAGACTTTACAAGGTACATTTGAAAGTTCTGATCTCAGGAAAAAGCAGTGGATCAGACCTAGAATCTCCCAGAGGAGGGAGGTCATGTGGGGCCCCGGTTCCCCATATCTTATCAGAGGTGGCATAGTCCATAGCATGGGTTGTTGCCCATGGTGCCAGGTGGCTTAGTTTGGGCCCCCCAGAAGGAGACCCTGAGATAAGAAATTGAGGTAAAATTCACATAATGTAAAATTAACCCCCTTTTTTTTTGACAGAATCTTGCCCTTCCACCCAGGTTGGAGTGCAGTGGCACCATCTTGGCTCACTGCAATCTACACCTCCCAGGTTCAAGCCATTCTCCTGCCTCAACCTGCCAAGTAGCTGAGATTACATGCATGCACCACCACACCTGGCTAATTTTTGTATTTTTGGTAGAGATGGAGTTTTGCCATGTTGGCCAGGTTGGTCTTGAATTCCTGACCTCAAGTGATCTGCTTGCCTTGGCCTCCCAAGGTGCTGGGATTACAGGTATGAGCCATCACACCTAGGCTAAAATTAACCATTTGAAGTGAACACAATGACATTTAGTACATTCACAATGTTGTACAAAGACCACCTCTATCTAGTTTCAAAATATTTTATATCACCTATAACCATTAAACCCAAATCTGTTACTCCCATTTTCCATCCTCCAGCCCCTGAGCTGCATTCTGTCTCTATGGATTTACCTATTCTGAACCTTTTGTATGAATGGGATCATATGAGCTTTTATATATGGCTCCTTTTATGCACTTAGCATTGTGTTTTTAAGGTTCATCCATGTTGCAGCATGAATCAGAACCCCATTCATTTTTAGGGCTGAATAGTCTTTCTTTCTTTCTATTTTTTTTTTTTTTTTGAGACAGAGTCTTACTCTGTCCCCCAGGCTGGAGTGCAGTGGTACCATCTCAGCTCACTGCAACCTCCACCTCCCGGGTTCAAGTGATTCTCCTACCTCAGTCTCCTGAGCAGCTGAGACTACAGGTGCACACCACCACACCCAACTAATTTTTGTATTTTTAGTAGAGATGGGGTTTTGCCATGTTGGCCAGGCTGATCTTGAACTCCTGACCTGATGCACCCGCCTCGGCGGGTTGCTGGGATAACAGCTGTGAGTCACCACGCCTGACCAGGGCTGAATAACAGTTTATCTAGTGGACAAATCACATTTTGGTTCTCCATTCATCTGCTGATGGAGGCTTGGGCTGTTTCTACCTTTTGGTTATTGTGAGTAATGCTGCTGTGAACATGTGTGTATATGTATTTGTTTGAGTCCCTGAGACAAGGATTTGGGTGCAAATAATTCCTTTACCAGAAGTTGGGAAAGAGTGGAAATGCAACAGGAAGTGAAGAGCCAAGAGGGTGTGAGAGGCTGCATTGCTAAGGGGGCTACTGCAGAGGGCCATGGGAGCTTCATCCTACAGAGAAGGGCTGGGGACAGCCCGAGCCACATGGCAGAGTTGCCCCACCTGCAGGTCTGGGGCCTGGGTTATTTATGCTCCAACTCTCAGGATTCATTGATTGGAAGTTGGTGGTGGTGATAGTGGTAGGATTTTTTATTCCCTGTGATTTCCAGCCTGCTGTGTGTGTGTATGTGTGTACATGTGTGTGCTGGAAGAATGGCCACCTTGTGTTCTAAAAGAACCAGAAGCAGTCACGCAGCTGTAATACTTGAGCTGTAACACCGTGCTTCAATAAAGCTGTTTTCTTCTACCTCTGGCTTGCCCTTGAATTCTTTCCTGGGTAAAGCCAAGAACCCTCACAGCCTAAGCTCCACTTTGGGGCTTGCCTGCCCTGCATCACTATGATAAGTAAAACTGTGGGAGGGGTAGGCATTAGGGGAGATGAGATTTCAGAAATGTGCAGTGGGGTGCCATGGTCCCCAGCTGGAGGTTGGGGTTCCTGCTCTTGGTTTCCACGGCCTCTGTAAGATCAGGTCCACCCTGACCTTACAGCACGACCAGCACTCCCCTTCCTGAAATCCTGTTCTGAGGTCAGCCAAGGGAGTCTGTATTTCCTCTTTGCAAGGCCCAGCCTGAGTTGTATCCTGGAGGTGAAGGTTGATTCGTGCTAAGGACGGGTAGCCCTCACAGTCCACGGAGGAATGAATTGTGGAAAATCTCACTGGTGTCCCTGAGTCCCATTTTGGACCTATTTTGGAGGTCCAAAATATCTTGGCAACCACCTGTTCAGATGTGTTTGTTGGAATTTCTACATCTGTTAAAGAGAGTGTGAACTTAAATGAGGGACATCATTTTCTGGAAGAAAGTTACTGAGTCTTCAAATGCTGTTGACTAGGAAAAAAGAGGGATAGGGCTTTTATGGGCATGCAATTTATTACAACAAAACATCTTAACATCCATCTCTCCGAGCATAAAAATACTCCCATACAGTCTGAAAGAGCAGTTTAAGTAACAGTGATGTGTTTCTTTACATAAATCTAAAGTGGTGATACCTGGCTTCAAAATTACTCATTCGTTTGTGCCATGGTATCTACAAAGCCCCTATTAAGTAGGGCCCCTGGCTCAGGAGGAGGAAAATGACTTAGGTCTCATCTCCATGGGCCCATGGCTCATGGGGGAGATGCTCACAGACATAAATGGCCACATGATACAGCAGGTTAGTCTGGTGAGAAAAGTCCCCGAGGTTCAGAGACGGGGGGATTGCTGGTTGCTGGGGGATCAGAGAAGGATTCTTAGAAAAGATGCTGTGTAATTAGCTTGCTTTTGCCTGCAAGTAACTGAAACCTCTAATGACTCTGCCTACCATGGTAAGGGAACTTGTTATCTCTCAGTTCAAAGACCAGCCAGGAGCCGGACCTCTGGGGAAGTTAATCTGGCAGCTCTACAAAGTCCCCAGAGATCCAGGGTTAATTGGCTTCTGCTTTGCTGTTCACTCTATTGGCTTTGTTCTGAAGCTGGTTCACCTCCCAGTCAGAAGATCACTGCCACCAGCATCTGAGACCACATAGCACTATGTGCAGGTTCACTGGGTAAAGAAAGGAGAAAAAACTTCCTCAGAGCATGCACTACAAGTCCTTTCCTTTAGTATATTTCGCCTGTTTTGACATCCCCGCCCCCAGCCCCGGGCAAATACCAGTCAGCAGAGGCATATACCATGTGCGAACAGGCTCAGACTGAACACAATCACCCTGGAGTGGAGGACCCTAGGCCACAGGGGTTGTATGGAACGAGGCGAACCCCTTGACAACACTGAAGTTATCTTAGGAAAGGAGAATGTGAGCTTGCCTGCCCTTTTCGCCCTGCAAGGATGTAGCGAAAAGGCACCATCAGTGAACCGGGAAGCAAGCCCACAGCGACACTGAATCTGCTGGTCCTCGACCTTGGGCTTCCCAGCCTCTAGAGCTGTGAGAAATAAATTTCTGCTGTTTAAGCCACCTGGTCAATAATATTCTGTCGTAATAGCCCAAACTGATCAAGACTCTGTCTTAGTCCATTTACATTGCTATAAAGGAATACCTGAAGCTGGGTAATATGGAAAGAAAAGAGGTTTGTTTGGCTTATGGTTCTACAGACTGTACAGGAAGCATGGTGTCAGCATCTGCTTCTGGTGAGGCCTCGGCTGCTTCCACTCAAGGCACGGGAAGGGAGCCTGGTGTACGCAGATCATGTGGTAAGAGAGGAAGCAAGAGAGGAGAGAGGTGCTAGGTTTTTTAAAACAATCAGTTCTCACCGGAACTCACAGAACAAGAACTCATTGCCATGGGGATGGCACCAAGCCCTTCATGAGGGAGCTGCCCCCATGACCCAAACACCTCCCTTTAGGCCCCAACTCCAGCTTTGGGGATCCCATTTCAACATGACATTTGGAGGGTCCAATATCCAAACTCTATTGGACACCCTCCCATGAATAACCTTTCTGATTGGGTGGGGGCCAAGGGCTCATGTGGGTGTTTGCACACTCTCTTTGAAGCCACGATTCTGAGAGCTCTGGAAGAGTCTGGTTCACCGTCCTGTTATGCCGGATTCACTGTCTCAGAAGAGGACTGTTTCCTGGAAAGAGGCATCTGGAGCAATATTGGTATCAGGGGCTGTTGCTGAGGCCCCTCTTCCGTCACAGAGCCAGAGCTCCGTCAGTGGTCAGTGGTGTGGGCCTGGTGCTGGGTCCTTGAAGTGGCTCTGCTGTCCTGCAGCTGTGGCCCAGGGAGCACTGATTCCGCCCAGCCCGGCTCTGTTCACCTGTGAGCAGGATCCCAACAGCATAGTGGAGTTCAGGTGAGGATTAAGCAAGTTCACGCACCTGGAGATCTCAGAACTGCAGTCCGAGCCCGCGGGAAGCACTGTGTGCGTCAGCCCATCATCCTCTGCTGGGGCCGGTCAGGATCACCGATGAGTCAGGTCAAGAGGCAGCCTGGAATCAGGGCTTTGGGCTTAGAAAGTGAGATTTCTGTAGGAGTGCTTTGAGATTTAGCCTGTAATGGGCAGCTTTGCTTTTAATCACTCTTGAGAGACAAGCCGTAAAACATGGGTTATCCTTAAACTGAGAGCAGAAAGGGCTGAGGGGAGGAACAGTGGCCCCGGCACCCCTGCCACGCGCCCACTCTGCCGGCTGATGACAGACGCAGGCGGCTGGAGGACGTTTCAAAGTCAAGGTTTGGGGCTGCTGCCTTTTCTCCTTCTGCTTCTTAATTTAAAACAGTTTATCCCAGAGTCTCCATTACTGCAGATTCCCCGACACTGCTGTGGGCTAATTTTGAGGATAAAGCATCATGCTTTTTGAGTGCTTTCCTCCTCTGGGTATCCTCTTTTATCTCGAAGCCAGGAAGAAACATATGCTCTCGCTCATTTTTAAACTGTTTCATCTTCCCTTCATTTTCGGGTGAAATGTCTGGATTTGTGTTTATCTTTGTCTTTCAGGGATGGCGGGTGCTTAAGTCCTGCAGGTAGTGAAGCAGGCTGTAAACACAGGTGATGTTATTACTAGAACCACCCATGCGGCCGAGGGTGCACTGCTCCTCCTGCAGTCCCGGGCCACTTTGATTCATCATGTGCCCCACAGATGTCTCTGAGCACCCACTGGGTGCTGGGCTCTGGGTGCTGGGGATGCAGCAGTGGCCAGCACTGCCAGTATCCCTGCCTTCTTGGGACTTACATTCCACTCTCAAGGGAAAGTGACCTGACAGATAGTGGGGGGTGGCTGACGTTGGACTGAAGAGTCAGGAGGGCTTTTGAGGTGGTGCCGCTTGATCTATCTGTGTAACAAGGAGGAGCCAGTTGAGGGCGGGCATATTCAGGGGTGGTCACTCTTGATAGAAGGACCTGAGGTGGGACAAGCTCAGGTGGGGTGTAGGACACTGCAGTGAGGCTGGAGTGACCGAGGGCAGGTATGAGGGGAGCCTGGGCAGAGACAGGAGCTGAGAGGAGGCAGGACCTGATCAGTCTGTCTTGTGAGGACACCGGAGGGCTGTGGTCAGAGAGGTGCCCAGGGCTGCTTCAGCATGAGAAGAATCTCTCTAACTACTGTGTCAGGAAAGGGATGCTCAGAAGCAGGAGGGGAAGCCAAGGGGAGGCTAAGGAGAGGCTGGGCAGCCACGCAGGGTCAGCAGATGCTGGAAGGTGGAATGAGAGGCACGTGTTCTGTAGAGTGTGGAGTGCCACCATCTGACGGACGATGGGCCAGCACCTGCCCTGGGCTCAGGGACATCCGTGGCTGCTGATTGTGATAAAGATGGGGGAATGACCTCAGAGCTCCCTTCCCAGCCTGCGTTTCTGCAGGGAAAGATCAGATCCAGGAAATGGAATCAGTCCCAGCATAAAAAACACATGTTGCTGTAGGGCCAGGAATGAAGGTCATGAGAATGTTATCAGATGCCATAGAATACATAAAACCAGTCAGTAATAATCAGAAATAATATAAAGCCAATAATCAGTATAAAATCAATCAGTAATAATCAATATAAAGCCAATAATCAATAGAAAATTCAGCGCAACCATAATGAGGGCGATGGTGCCTAACATTTTGAACCCTTGTGTCCCATGGGCAGACAGTGCACTCAGCACTTTGCTGATATTTTTTGCCTTAACCTGTCCAATAAGCCTAGGTGACAGGAACTATCATTATCTTCAATTTGCAGACGAGGACAGTCAGGCACAGAGGTTTAAATAACTTGCCCAAGGTCGCATGGCATGTAAGCAGTAGGCTGGGATTTGAACCCAGCGAATCTGCCTCCAGAGGCTGCACTCCTAGAAAGCTCAGGATTCTAACCTGTTCACGTTTGTGGAGAACTGTTTGTGAAGATGCTCTCACTGTGTTACTGTGAGTAGATTTCTTGGCATTCCCACATCTGGCTTCTGAGATGACAAAATGCAAATAGCTTCTCCCAGGTGTTTCCTCTTCCCAGACACCATCTTCCCCTCGGTGACCTCCCAGTCTCTACTCCAGACTCCAGTCCCCTGCCCCACCAGGAACAGGCAGACGAACCTGATTTCCCCAGCACCTGTGGAGCTGCAGGGGGCATCTGGGCCTCCAGCTCCAGTGGGGAATGGTGTTGGACTTCCTGTTATGCTGGGATCCACCTGTGGGTGAGAATGAGGGGCTTGGAGCCTTGATTCTGGATGGAGACATATTTCCTTTTTCACAGGAGATCATAAAACGAGCTGACAGCAACGATGGTAGATATTTGTTGAATTCAAGCCAAACGTCCCGTGCTGTGGAGACGGATCTGTCCCAGCTGGGCTGGAGCAGCCTTCTGAAGCTAGCACCTGACTGGCTCACCAGAGGCAAATGCCAATGACATGAGAAACTCTACAGCAATTCATTCTGTGAGTGATATAGATAGAAACATCATTTCCAGGAGCAAGCAATTGATTATTCATGCCATATGAACTTTGCATTTGGTGACTTTGTGCAGCATCCTGCTGTGTGGACTTTGCAGGTTGTGGGTGTGATGTCTACATAGTATGTCTGTCTGCACAGCAAGGTACCCCCTTCTGACCATGTAGAACCCAGCAGCAGCCTCCAGACTCAGCTTGCAGGAGAACTGGGCCCTCCTGGAAGCTCTGAGGAATTTATAACTGGAGGAGCCCTCTTCTGACCCTCCATTTAGGGTGTCATCAATTCTAGGTCTGACACTTCTAAAGCCTGAGTGCTGGCTGCAGCCTTCCTCCTATGGGCTTATTCACAGGTGATGCCCCAGAGGTCACTGCTCACAGGGGCAGGGGCCAGTTTCCCTGGTCTGTAGCATCTCTGCAGGGGTAGGAGGAGCCTGTCTAAGGGGGTGCAGGGGTCTCTGGCACCATGGACCCCTCTCAAACTGCAGCCAACATTGAGTTTCCTGGGTCAGGAAGGCAGCTATTCCTCCCACTCCTGGCCCATTTCTTAGCACAGGTGGACTCTGGCCTCCCTGGGAAGGGGGTGTTGTCCTTTGCACAGGAGCACAGGAGTAGGCAGAGGAAACGTGTTTGGAAGTTCAGGAGTGGGTGGAGGGGCGAGCCTGGGTGGTGAGTAGCAGGGATAGCCCTGGGGATGGCTGCCTGGCCACCTGCTCCACAGCCTTCCTTTCTTTGCTTCCTGAGCAAAGAAAAATGACATTTTTCTTTGGGAAAAAATGACATTTCCCAAAATCTGATGCAGCTTGGGTCTGTGTGTGAATTTGGCTCTGCCAACTGGATCTTCTTATCTAGATGTGGGAGGTGGAAGTGAAGTGAGGTTTCCCCTGCTGTCTGGCTTGCTTAGACCTTGTGGTCATGCCCCCAGAGTGAGGGGGAATATCAGGGATGAGGGAACTGGTTTGAATCTTTGAAGGGCACAAGAAAGAGATAAATCCAGCAGCAGATGTGGCCAGGTGGGAAAGCCGACACCTCCTGGACCTGGAAGGCTGAACTGGAAACCCAGGGACAAGGATGGGAGGGGCCCATGGGAGTCCTCAACTCTAGTCATCCTTTCCTTGTTCATTTGTGATATGGTCTGGCTGTGTCTTCCCCCTGCACCCACAATCTCATCTTGAATTGTAACTCCCACAATTCCCATGTGTTGTGAGAGGAACCTGGTGGGAGGTGATTGAATTATGGGGTGGGTCTTTCCTGCACTCTTCCTGTGGTAGTGAATGAGTCTCACAAGCTTTGATGGTTTTAAAAATGGGAGTTTCCCTGCACAAGCTCTCTCTCTTTGCTTGCCACCATCCATGTAAGACGTGACTTGCTCCTCCTTGCCTTCCACCATGATTGTGAGGCCTCCCCAGCCACATGGAACTATAAGTCCCTTAAACCCTTTTTCCTGTCTAACTTACCCAGTCTTGGGTATGTCTTTATCAGCAGTGTGAAAATGGACATATACAATTTGTTCTTGGGAAAGGAACATCAGACTCCCCCTCCCTAATTAGAATTGAGCTCCAGGAGGGAGGGGTTTTTGTTCAATGTGTGTCTCTAGTGCCTAGCTCCATTCCTGACTCAATACATGTTGAAACATTATTTTAACAAATGAGGGCAGCGACCTTATCTATTACTTTTAGCCCAGAACTTAGCAGAGTGCCTGGTGCATAGTAGGACTCAATAAATATTTGTAAAATGAATGAATGAATGAACGTCTCTCAATCCTTCCCCATACCTTCCTCCTCTACTGTCTTCAGGACCCTCTCCTCCCCATCTCATTCCAACATCCCTGTTTTCAGGCTTTCTTGGGTGGATTGGGGGCCCCATTGTGCTCCTCCAGTGCCTGTTTTAACAGCCTCCCTCCTGCCACGATGACAAATGTCTCTCAGTCCCGGAAGCTGAGGCTGCCTCCACTGCAAGGCAGATGCCGGAAGATGCTTCCTTCTGCCATTAGTGCTGCTCTGCTGTGCCCCTGGGGTTGCAGCACCTCCTCTGACTGGCCCTTCACATCGGTTACACTCCTGGAAACAAGTTTCCAGGCAGACAGATGACATCTCCAAGAGTCTAGGATTCAGTTGTCTGCTTGCTTCTGTGCTAAAAACAGCATTATTTTCTTCAACTCAGCTGCACCTGCAGAGACAAGAATACAACAGCATATTTTTAGCAGGTAACAGACTGCACACATGGAGGCTATAATTAGCATTTCATTCAAAGGCAGGAGTTTCCCATTCAATGCAAGAGTGACTGACCACAGGGTCCTCTCACTGCAGCCTCTGTCTCAGGTGCCTGGTGCAGGAAGGAGCCAGCAGCACTGAGGGAGACCCTGGGGTTCCCTGGGCACCCAGGAAGGGGGTGGGGCTTTTGTGGATATTGCTTCCATCACTGCTCATGCCTTTTCTCTCTGGCCTGTCCAGAGCCTTGGTCCTGCCTAGACCCCAGTGCTGTCCTCCTTTGGGGATGACCTGGCCAGGCCATGTGATGAAGATGCCCTGTCAGGCTGGAGTGGGGCTTGTGGGTCCTCTGTCCCTCACTCAAGGCTGCCCCAGGGGACAGGGACAGGGCTGGGGTTGCCCGGTTGTGGCAGGGACTGCTGGATGACCTCAGCATCCCTCCTGGTAGCAGGGAGTCTGGTTGGCTAGAATAAAGACTATATTTCCCAGGCCTCCTTGTGACCAAAGCATGGCCAATGGGGTGTTAGCATTGCCTCTTTTTCTCTTTTCTTTGGCTGGGAGAGAACAGAGGTGGGCAACCAACCCAGGCATGGCAGGGTGTAAGGTGGAAATACCCTCAGTGTCCTTACCTGTACAATGGGTGAGATGGAGCAGGAACCCCTTTTAGCAGTCTGTCAGGCTCCCCCCAACCCCTGCCCACATAGAGATAAAGGAAAAATTTTGAATCCCTTCAAGGGAAATTCCAAGCACCTAGCTAGCTCTGCAGCCAGCAAATAGGGAAGTAAATGAATAGCCTGCTGTATTAGTCCATTCTTGCATTGCTTTAAAGAAATATCTGAGACTGGGCAACTTATAAAGAAAGGAGGTTTAGCTGGCTCATGGTTCCACAGACTACAGGAATTTGCTTCCGGGGAGGCCTTAGGGAGGTCACAATCATAGCAGAAGACGAAGGGGGAGCCAGCACTTCACATGGTGGAGCAGGAGAAAGAGAGAGAAGGGGGAGGTGCTACACGCTTTTAAACAGCACTCACTCACTATCACGGGAGCAGCACCAAGAGGATAGTGCTAACCCACCCATGAGAAACCGCTCCCATGATCCAATCACCTCCCTCCAGGCCTCACCCTCAACATTGGGGATTACAATTCCACATGAGATTTGGACAGGGACACAGATCGAAACCATATCACCTGCCAAGCAAGAAGGAAATAATAACTTAAACAATAGCCACTCAAGTAAGCCAGCCTCACAAGATGTTAGATTCCTGCTTCCCTTGGGACAGAACTAATTGGATCGACGTATATATGACGGGGAGTTTATTAAAAAGTATTGACTCACACCATCAGAAGGTGAAGTACCACAGTAGGCTGTCTGCAAGCTGAGGAGCAAGGAAGGCAGTCTGAGTCCCAAAACTTCAAAAGTAGGGAAGCTGACAGTGCAGCCTTCAGTCTGTGGCTGAAGATGTGGCTGCAACCTTCAGTCTTGGCAAACTCTTGGTGTAAGTCCAAGAGCCCAAAAGCTGAAGGACTTGGAGTCCGATGCTTGAATGCAGGAAGCATCCATCACAGGGGAAAGATGAAGGCTGGAAGACTCAGCAAGTCTAGTCCTTCTTCTGCCTGTATATAGTTTAGCTGCGCTGGCAGCTGATTAGATGGTGTCCACCTAGATTGAGGGCAGGTCTGCCTTTTTCAGTCCACTGACTCCAATGTTCATCTCCTTTGGCAACACCCTCACAGACACATCCAGGAACAATACTTTGCATCCTTTAATCCAATCAAGTCGACAGAATTAACCATCACAGTTTCCTATAGAAACTAAAAGAGAACGTCTTGACCTATGTCCTTGAGTGAGTCATTTTCAGGAACTAGGTCTCCCACCAGATGGAAAAGGCTGACTGTTCTCATGTAGACCTCAGATAAAGGGGAACTGAGGACTGAACCTGACTCCCATTTTTGTTTTAAATCTCTTCCTGAGGGGTCTGTAGAGAGTCACACCTGGAGGCCAAACCTTCACATTCCTTTTGGCTGACCCCAAGTTTTTTAGACAAACCTTATTTCTTTAACAAATTGCAAATCAAAGAATCTCTGAATCCACCTATGACCTTCAAGCCCCCATTCAAAATATCCTGCCTTTTTAAAGGCAGATCAACGTGTAACATCCATGTATTGGTTTATGATTTTGCCTGCAACTTCTTCTTTCCTGAAATTTACCCCGGCCTTTAAAAACCCTTACTTTAAAGCCACTGGGGAGTTTGCATTTCAAGCCTTAGCTGCCTGATGCTCCTTGCTGGTGCCTTGCCTTAAAGCCTTCTTTCTCCTGCTACAAACCTCAGTGTCAGTGCTTGGCTTTTCTGTACCAGGTGAGCAGAGCCAGGTTTGGTTCAGAAACATTGGGAGGGGAATTGTAATGACCTCCTCTGGTTTCTATAAATTAGGAATCATTCATTTGCTGAACGATGGAAAACCCAACCCCACAGTCTGAGGGCAAAAGGGATTTATTGGTGCAGATAACTGGAGGGTTCCAGAAAGGGACTGCTTCAGGCATGACTCAGGAAGAAGCAGGGACCAAAGGGAGAAATTTTTTAACAAGGTAAATATTTACCCCAAATCCAGGTTCTAAATAATAGTCTTTTGCTTCTGTGGCATATCCAGGTGAAATGATGATAACACTGATAAATACAAGCTTAATCTCAGCAAAAGCTCAAGGAAAAAACAGAGTCATGGGGAGATGAACAGCTGAGGTCAGAGCCTCCGTGTTCATGGGATGCAGGAAACATCCGCCTTCTGTGTATCCATGGCCTGAGGGTGCTGACTGGCTTACCTCTTCCTGTTATTTTCACAATAAATTTGTTCAGGTCACCGACCCAATTCTGGCTTGAAAGGACCACAGAATCTCATCATTACCCAGGTGTTTGAATCCCAAGTGTAGACTGTCCAAATGTCCAAAGCGATCCTCAAGATTCCTGCGGCATGAAGCTGACATTTTCCCTCCTCCTCCCAGCTCTCATTTCTGGCTTCTGCTGAGCTCTTACTCCCCACATTATTTCCTGTAGCTGTCCTTCTTGTTTCTGCAGGAGTCCATTCATCTTAGGGGAAAAAAACAGCCCAGAGAAATCCGAGCTATGTTAGGTATGCAGAATTTATCCGGTCCAGGGAGACATGAGTGTGGTATTTCAGTCACCCTTCCGCACCCATGCCCAGGAGCAATTCTTTAAAGGCATTTTGGTCCTGACAGCTGCCTCACCTGTTATCCTGATGTTCCTGGAGTTTGTGATCCAAAGAGCAATGTATAGCCAGTCAACGGTTTATGTTATTTTAATGCAGATTCTTGGTGAACAACTTAGAAAGTGCCTCTTCTTTTTTTCCTTAAAAACCCACTTGTAACTGTGGCTAATTGGAGTGCGTATTCAGGGTAACTTGGATCTACGCTTCTGGGTGGTCATCTATATCCTTAGAAATAATTTCCAAATCTCATTATTTAAGGTTGACACATCCAAGCCTGGCATGGGCTCTTCCTTATCTTTTTTTTGTTTTTATTTACTTAGAGTCAGGGTCTTGCTGTCACCCAGGTGGGAGTGCAATAGTGCAATCATAGCTTGTCGCAGCCTTGAACTCCTGGGCTCAAGTGATCCTCCCGCTTCAGCCTCCTGAGTAGCTGAGACTACAGGTGTGTGCCACCATACCCTGCTAATTTTTAAATCTATTTTTTTTGTAGAGACAGAGTCTCACTATGTTGCCCAGACTGGTGTAAACAAAAAATAAAATTCTAAGGCCCCCAATCAAGTGAATGGACCCCTCCTCTCAGCAAAGGACATTCCAAAGTAAACCTGGAATGAGAGTTCGGGGCATGATGGGAATGGATTATACCTTCCTCTTGTTGGAATCGAGGCACAGCTGACCAGCATTAACCTTAAAGCAGAGCCCTAAAGGCTGACAACTCTGTAGCAATGAGACACATCACAAAATGACCGCAGGCCCTGAAAGAAATTCAAGTATTTTACCCCAAAATATATTTATTGGACCTATTTTGAAATGGCCCTGCAAAGCTGTCTCTTGTGGGAAAATGTACATTCTGTAGAGAATCTCCTTCCCTTTCCAGGTCTATTTCCTGACCCAGGAGAGAATTAACTAAGAATCTGGCACCTTTTTAGGCCTGGTTAGAGCTCTGAAGGCTGGAGGGTCCATCTGTATGATAAAACCTTGGTCTCCACAACCCCTTATCTTAACCCAGACACTCCCTTCTATTGATTCCAGGGCTTTAGGTAATAAGTTAGTACTTTCAACCAACTGCCAATCAGAAAAATCTTTGAATCCACCTATGACCTGGAAGCCCCACCACTCACCCTCTTCAAGTTGTTCCGTCTTTCCTGACCAAACCAATATATAGCTTACTTGTATTGATTGATGTCTTATGTCTCCCTTAAATATATAAAACCAAGCCATAGCCCAACACCTTGGGCACATGCTCTCAGGATCTTCTGGGGCTGTGTCACGAGGGGGTTCATGACCCATATATGTCATAAACCCCAAATATGGTCACTCATATTTGGCTCAGACTAAATCTCTTCACATATTTTACAGAATTTGGACCTTTTTGTTGACACTGGTCTTGAACTCCTGGCCTCAAGCAATCCTCCCACCTTGGCCTCTTAAAGCTCTGTAGGCATGAGCCACCACTCCTGGCCTTTCTTCTTTCTTATTAGTTTTCTCAAATTCCATGTTTCTGGCAGCTGTGATGGAGAGATTTTACTGGTGATGCTGGAGTAACACAGGTGGGTGATTTTATCTGTGCCCTGGTCCCTTGGCCACTTCTATCACCGCCAGCATCAGGATGTGTCACTTAGCAACCCCATCCCCTTCTACCTCCTGCCTCTGACCTCACTTCCAAGTCCCCACTCAAGTCTGAACAGTTCTTCTCCGGGCAACTCTCATCTCAGCTGGTGACAAATGGATTTTCTCAGCTCCTGCCCTGCTAATACTCAAGGCGGCCACTTACTGGCTATTTACCTTGTGCCAGGCATGAACCTATGCCTTGCACACAGTATCTCACCAGTCTGCACAAGAGCCTCATGTGGGGCCTGCCTGTTTTCCCATTTCTACAGACAAGGGAGCTTAGGATCATCCAGGAGAAGGGGCTCAACGGTCCACAGGGGAGCTGGGCTTCACCTTGTGCTGTGTCGCCCTGGGGTCCAAGCTCCTAACCAGGGCTCCCTGTTTACTCAGTTCAAATCCTTCACCTGCCACTGTCTCCACTTGCCCCAGGATGATCCTTTGCTCCTGGGGTGGGCAAACCTTTTCTGTGAAGGGCCGGAGAGTGAATATTTTGGGCTTTGTGGGGCACACGGCCTCTGCTGCAGGTGCTCTGCTTTGCTGTCATAATGCCAGGAAGCCATAGCCAGAGACGATCTATACACAAATCAGCACTGTGGTGTCCAGGAAAAATTGACTTACAGAAACAGGCAGTTGGCCTCAGGGCTGTAGTTGCTGATCCCTGATAGCTTTCTTTGAATAAATCCTTTTTTTTTTCTCACCAAGCCACTTTTTTTTTTTTGAGACAGAGTCTTGCTCTGTCACCAGGCTGGAGTGCAGTGGCGCAATCTCAGCTCACTGCAACCTCCGCCTTCTGGGTTCAAGCAATTCTTTCACCTCAGCCTCCTGAGTAGCTGGGACTACAGGCGCGTGCCACCACGCCCGGCTAATTTTTGTATTTTTAGTAGAGATGGGGTTTCACCATGTTGGCCAGGGTGGTCTCGATCTCTTTACCTCATGATCCACCCGCCTTGGCCTCCCAAAGTGCTGGGATTACAGGTGTGAGCCACCATGCCCGGCCTCACTAAGCCACTTTTATTGGAAAGAAAAACTTATCCAGAGTAAATGTGAAACCAGCATCTCTTGCTGGGAAGGAAGGTAACTGTAAAAATAAAAACAATAAACAGAAGCAGAGCTGCCACATTCTGCGGTAAGCCCAGGGGCTTTTCCTTCTTTGTTGGAAAGGATGAAAGCTGGGCTTAGAGAGGTGGAAGAGGCACATCAGCACCAAATCAAGATGTTTTCTTGGAGGTAATTGGAAGAAGCAAGAGAGACTCTGTATAGGATGTAATGCTGCCGCGTGCCATGTTTGTTTTGTGAAAAGATTTAACGCTCTGGGATCTGTGAAGCTCTGAGTAGGAGAAGGGAGCGGAGGCCAGTGTTGGATTGTATTACACTTACCCTGCAGTGGGGATTTGGGGCATCTGTGCAGGCAGTGAGCACATAGGATTCACAGGACAAAGCATGGGTGATGTGGCATTGTCCCTGGCTCTGACAGCTCGAAGGGGCTGCTGTGGTTTCTGCACAGCCTGGGACCCGCAAGCATGAGGTAGGAGGCGGGACTCAACTCCAGAGGTGGGGCTCAGGCACTGGACCAAATTACAGACTAGCTAAAATGGCTGGGTGGAAGCAGCTTTCCATCAGACACGCCCACCAGTGTTCCCTGTCAGTTTACCATTGCCATGGCAACGCCTGGGAGTTACTACCCCTTTCCATGGCAATGGCCTGAATACCCAAAAGTTACTATCCCTTCCCCAGAAATGTCTGCATAAAACACCCTTTAATCTGCATGTTTTAAAAAGTAGGTATACAGCTACTCAGGAGGCTGAGGCAGGAGAATTGCCTGAACCCAGGAGGCGGAGGTTGCAGTGAGCCGAGATCGCGCCATTGCACTCCAGCCTGGGTGACAAGAGCGAAACTCCGTCTCAAAAAAAAAAAAAAAAAAAAGTAGGTATAAGGCTCAGCATGGTGGCTCACACCTGTAATCCCAGCCCTTTGGGAGGTTGAGGAGGGTGGATCACTTGAGGCCCAGGGTCCAAGACCCTCCTGGCCAACATGGCAAAACCCTGTCTCTACTAAAAATATAAAAATTAGCTGAGTGTGGTGGTGCACACCTGTAATCCCAGCTACTCAGGAGGCTGAGGCAGGAGAATCACTTGAACCTGGGAGGCGGAGGTTACAGTGAGCTGAGATGGCCCACGGCACTCCAGCCTGGGAGACAGAGTGAGACTGTCTCAAACAAAAACAAAATAAAAGTGGGTATAAATATGACTGCAAAACTGCCCTGAGCTGCTCCTCTCTGCCTCCAGGGTAGCCCTGCTCTGCAGGAGCAATCACAGAGCTGTAACTCTGGCTTTTCAATATAGCTGTTTTCTTCCACCTCTGGTTTGCCCTTGAATTCTTTCTTACACAAAGCCAAAAACCCTCCTGAACTAAGCCCCGCTATGGGGCTTACCTGCCCTGCATCAAGTTAAAGGCAGATCGAAGGTGGCTTTTCGAGTATATTTGTGTCACTGAAACTCCCATTATGACATCAAAAAATGAATAATCTGAATTCCCCTTTATGAGAGTTTCCTTCCCCGCCCCCCTCATTTCTCCACTTCTTTATTTCTCTGTATCTATATAGTTATACTCCCCCCTGGCTCACACACACACATTTTACGTATGTTCAAAAATATTTTGATTATCTTTTATTTCTGGCAACTGCTGCTTCATCCTCCCACATGAGCAGCCAAGAAAAGAATTAATTTAGACCTTCTGCAATGTCAGGGCCTCTCGTTCAATTACTCTGTCTCTTGGAAGCGCTGGTAACTTAGTTTAATGATCTCTCACACCTTACATCCTTGAAAAATGCCCCATGTGTCTCCTGGCTCGGGCAAGCTTAATTCTGTTGGCAGCTTTAGGTTTCCTTATCATTACTGACACTCCAGAACCTCATTCCCACCCGGTCCCCATCCTCATCTTCACCCAGAGCTTCCCATCTCCCCACCTCCCTTATCTCCCATTTCTGCCTGCACTTCATCCACCAACATTCCCATGTTTTCTGCTCTTACTAAAAACCTTATTTTACCCAACTCCACATTTTTAAACTGAAAGAAGATGGTGATTATTATGCCTTATCAAAATCCATTACTTGAAAGCTCGATGTGGGGTTTGGGGAGGACTGTGGACTCCCATGAGGTTGGAGCAAAAGATATGCAGCCGTTTAATTCCCTCAGACAGGCGCAGAGGGAAGGGACATTATCTTCTTAGTATGGGCACTCGATTAAGTATGACGGAGATAAGAATTACACACATCCCCACAGCAGACTGGTAAATAAAATAGAAGGAAGGGGTTTAAATTATTTCACATCAAGCTGGAAGAAGCTCTATATGAACAATTCCATGTGATTAAGCCTTGGGAATGTTGCCTCTGCAAATTCCCAAGGGCTCTTACTTATGTACATTTCCATTTTGTTTCCATAAGACTTTGGCTCCCGAGTGTCTGAGACTGCAGGATAGTTAACCAGCAACAGCACTGGGACTGGGGAAGGGCAAAGCTCACGGAGAACTTGGGAGTGAAGCTTGGAAGTACCCACCTTCAGTCAAGCCTCTGGCTCAGGCTGGGAGAGAAGATTGAGTCGGTCTGGGAAGGTTCAGTGGTGGAAAAGGATGACGGCGCATTTCTAAATTGTCATAGGAAGGTGGTAAGTGCTCTACCATGGCTCAGTGTGGGTTACACCCTAAGGAACAGGAGTGTTCACAGAGGGCTGGATGTCATTCTTCCATCCAAAAGGTATCTCCTGAGCCCCTACCATGAACCAAACATTGGAATGCAACAGGGAAGAAATCAGACAACATTCCTGCCCTCAGGGAGCTTACACTCCTGGGGAGGAGGTAGACAAAAAACACAATTAATAAGGTATTTCGTTGATTTGGAAATGCACAATTTGCTTTCACATTTTAATATCTAAAACTGGAGTGCATCTTATTAGTGACGTGCTGTGGTTTGCCAGTGTTTTTCCTTTCTCAGCGGTGTGTAAAATAACGGTGCATCTTACAGCTGCTGGCGTCTTAGATTTGATGACATTCTCTAGTACTTCAGGTCATAATAATTACTATGAGGGAAACAAATAGCCAGGTGTACCTGTCAGGGAACAAATGGCAGGACACAAATGGCTCAATCACCAAGGCGTGGTTGAAAAGTTTATTTATTTGTATAAATAGAAGGGACAGGAGTACAGTTTTGTCACATGGACATGCTGCATAGTGGTGAAGTCTGGGCTTTTAGTGTCACAATCGCTCCAGTAATGTACATTGTACCCATTAAGGAATTCCTTATCCCTCACCCTGCTCTAGCCCGCCTACCCTTTGGAGCCTCCAGTGTCTACTATTCCACACTCTATGTCTGCATGCACACATTATTCAGGTCCCACTTACAAGTGAGAACGTGCAGTTTTGACGTTCTGTTTCTGAGTTATTTAACTTAAGGTAAATAGCCTCTAGTTCTATCCATGTTGCTGCAAAAGACATGATTTCATTCTTTTTATGGAAGAATAGTGTTCCTCTTCTATTGAATGCTATTCCTATTCATAGAATGTAGCATTCCTATCCTATATTCTATTCTATGAATATATATATATATATCTCACATTCAGGAATACTATAGTGGAAAGTATATATACCACATTTCCTTTATCCGGTCATCTGCTGATGGATGTTTGGGTTGATGTCATATCTTGGCTACTGTGAATAGTGCTGAGGTAAGCATACATGTGCAGGTATCTTTGACACGGTGATTTGCTTTCTTTTGGGTAGACATCGGCAGTGGGATACCTGGATCAAATAAATCTCCATACTGTTTTTCATGGAGGTTGCAGTAATTTACATCCCCACCAACAGTGTTCTCTGTTCTCCACATCCTCACCAGCATCTGCTATTTCTTGATTTTTTAGTAGCCATTCTGACTGGTGTAATACGGTGTCTTGCTGTGGTTTGAATCTGTATTTCTTTGATGATTAGTGATGTTGGGCATTATTTCATTTGCCTGTTAGCCTTTTGTATGTCTTTTTTTGAAATTGTGAAGACAGTTTAAGGTAGAGATGGCTGACAGGGGTGGGACAGCGTTACAGAAACCCAAGGAGGTGGCACTACCTGTAGGAGCAAGCCCTGGCTGCCTGAGGCCTGAAGGGTGGGAGGATGGGGCAGCATTCTTAAAAAGGGGTTGAACTGAAACCTTAGAAAAAGGACACCCGGCCGAGAGCAGTGGCTCATGCTTGTAATCCCAGCACTTTGGGAGGCTGAGGTGGGTGGATCATGATGTTGGGAGTTCAAGACCAGCCTGGCCAACATGGTGAAACTCTGTCTCTACTAAAAATACAAAAATTAGCTGGGCACGATGGCAGGTGCCTGTAATCTCAGCTACTCAGGAGGCTATTGCTTGAACTTGGAGGTGGAGGTTGCAGTGAGCCAAGATTGCGCTGCTGCACTCCAGCCTGGGTGACAGAGTGAGACTCTGTTAAAAAAAAAAAAAAAAAAAAGTGGGAGATAATTGAATCGTGGGGTGATTCTCCATACTGTTCTCATGGTAGTAAGTCTCACAAGATCTCATTTTTATCAGGGGTTTCTACTTTTGCCTCTTTCCCATTCTCTTTGCCTGCTGCCATCCATGTAAGATGTGACTTCTTCTTGCCTTCTGCCATGATTGTGAGGCTCCCCCAGCTAAGTGGAACTGTAAGTCCAGTTAAATCTCTCTTTTTTTTGTGAAAAAAAAAAAAAAAAAAAAAAAGAAGCCAAAGCGCAACTGTGGATATCAGGTGATGTGGCCACTGTGGGAACTGCAGTCAGCAGTGTGGGAGTGCGGGAAATGGACATTTTGCCCTACTTCCCACCCTCTCCCTTTAGCCAAATTCCCAGTGGAGGCCAGAGGCCAGGGAGCCTGGCTGAGTCAGTCCCTTGAAGTCAGCTCTCAGGGGCACAAGGCAGTGTCAAGGGAGCTGGACGTGAACCTGTAAACAGAAGTAAGCAGCACGCAGCTTAGGGAACAGACCACGCAGTGACCAGTAGTTCTGTTCTTGTTTGCACAGGACGGAGGGCTTTCCTGGAATGTGAGCTTTGGTGCTGAAACTGGGAAAGTCCTGGGTAAACTGGGGTGACTCACAATACTAGACAGTTGTGGGAAAGTCAGGAAAGGCCACTCTGCCAGTCTCAGCTAAGTTAGCTAAGACATGGGCCATGGGGACATCTTGGGGAGAGTGTTCCAGAGAGGGCAGGACCTACGTGGGTGGAGCATGGGGTGCAGGAACGTCACAGAGGAGCCAGTGGCCTGGGTGGAGTGAACAGAGGTAAGTGAGGCCGGGGATGAGGTCCAAGAGTTAGGAAGATTCTGGACCACGTGTGGGGCCTTGTTTCACGGTGAGGAGTGTGGATTTGACTCAAGCATGGCAGAGCCACTGGGGGGTTTTGAGCAGAGAGAGAATGTGTTCCAATGGGTTTAACAGGAGCCCTGTGTCTGTCATGGGGAAAATGGCCCCATAGAGGGTGAAGAGACACAGGCAGCAAGGAGGCTCCGGAATATTCCAGGTGAGAGATGAGGGTGACCTGGTCCAGGGTGGGATGGTGGAGGTTGGGAGAAGTGGTGAGAATCAGGACTAATTTTGAAAGTAGAGCCGGCAGGATTTTCTGATCAGTTGGAAATGACGTGAGGGAGAAAGGCGTCAAGAGCAAATCCAAGGTCACTTCGCACGGTTCCTATGGAGATGCTCAAAACATGGGGACTTACTAGCTGTGATGAATTTACTATTGAGAGTATGTTGGCAGATGCCGCAAGCTTCCAGGACTTCTCTAGAATGTTCTGACAGTGAAAAACAAACCTTGAGTGAGCCCCACACTCATGATGTTCACCCCTCAACCCATGAAATGCATGCTGCAAAATTCCACATGTGTCAGGGGAGTCGTCCCATGGCTGTGTATGTGCTGGGAGGTGATCAGCCTGCTTGATACAAACCCAAAGACATTGGCGTCAGGGGAAATAGAAGTTCAGACAGAAAGATGGAGCCTAGGGGGTCAAATGAGCCCAATTAGGGTGTCTAGCATCCTGTCTACAGAGGGAGGAGAGACTTGTGGTACCCCCAGCCCCCAACTGGGTGAGGTGATGTCACCTAGACCCCACTGTGGTTGGTCAGTTCAGGAGAAGGCAGGGCCACAGGTGATCCTGTCCAGGGGAGTGGGTGCCATGCGGCCCAGAGAAGGGAGGCCAGAGAATTCTCCCAGGAGGAGTTGACATGTGAGCCAGGCTGGGCAGGGAAGTTGTGAGAGTGAGAAAAGCAGCCTCAGGAGGAGAGAGCAATACCAGGATGTGCAAAAGTGCAGCTGGCAAGGCCAGAGGGAAGTGATCTGGGACAGGATCCAGGATGATGGGACCGTCTAGAGCCATTTATATCCATTAGGGCCCTTTGGCTGTAAGAGGCAGTTGCCTAATTCAATCCAAACAGGAATATAGTAGCTGGCTCTGTGTGGAATTCTCAGGCACAGGAAGGGCTGGGGACCAGGAGTAAGGAGGACAAGTCCAGGGTCTTACCAGGAGGTCTCAGCAGCAGGAACTGGGAGGCAGCTCATGTAGGCCCCACCCTGGCATTCACGACCCAACTGGTCTTTGCATTTGAGAGAGACGAACCCACAGAGCCATGGTAGCCTCATGATGTTTCACACGAGGAGCTGGATTCAAAGGTCATGCAGCGCGTCCACTGTCACACAGCCTGCAGGTGCCAAGGAAGGGTACGTATCCCAGCCCACAGGCTCCCAGGCTCAAATTTTCCTACTGCAACAGAGCTCTCAACCTCAGACATTCCCAAGCTACCTTCATGACTTTCATCATTTGCATATGCCGCCTCCAATATTATGAAAAGGTTTTTATTTTTAATTTTTTTAAATCAGTTTACTTATCAATCCATCTTAGGCAATAATATCAGTGAAATAATGTATTTGATAAGCTACTTTTTTTTTCTAATACTTATCAAATCGTTTTATACAATTAAAACAGACAATGGGACAATGGTCATCTATTAGGAGCCCCATTCATCTTTGTGGGGACCTTGCCACACTTTGGGAAACCACGTAGTATAACTTAGCAGTTTTTCTATTAAAGGATGAGGCAGGTTGGTTATGTTCAAACATCTTTTTAGCCCCTAAACTCACACTGTTAAGAAGAATCTTATACTGAGTTCAAATTTGCAAAACCAAGAAAAGGGGAGCTTTTGGGCTGGGAATGGAAGTTGCAGGGAAAGGAATCCAGCCCACCTGTCTTTCCCCTGGTCATGTGGAAGACTTCAAGGCACCTCCTTGGAATCTAAGGAAGATCCTGGTTTGAAGATGTTGGTGCTGAGTGGCTGTAGGGCCAGGAATGTGCATGAGTGAGCTGGACCTGTGTTGAGGAAAACAGACTCCAGCCCAAGGTATATGTGTGGGATGAGCAAGGCGGGTGGGGACTTCCATCCCACAGGCTTCCTGGGCCGGAGGTGGGAAAGCTAAAACTTGCCTTTCCCAGGCTCCCCTGGTAATGGAGGTGGGGTGAGGTCATCTGCCACTGATACAGAGACACTGACTGATGCATGTGCTAACAGTTGGGGCATTAGCATGATGGAAGTTTCTGAAAGCGTGTCCTAGATTCTGGCAGCCTTGAAATGCACTCTCATTCCAGATTCAGGATTCTGGAGAGAGTGCTATTGAGATGTTCCCAGCAAAGTGCTGAAATCGGAGTTGTTTTATGTCAGTAACATCTAAGTGTGACCGCGATTGAGGAGCAGGGACTGGCTGGCTTCCTTTCCTCCTCGGGGTTGAGGGTGTAAGTCTTAATTGAGTTAGCAAGTTTTAGGGTCAAGACGACTCAAACTCTGCAGATGGCGGGTCAGGGTGTCAGTGACCCCTTTCTCTCCTCAGGAAGGACCTCTGGGGCAAGGATGTCCCCTCTGCACAGTTCCCAGCATGCCTGGGGTGAATTAACTGGGCCATGAGATCACAGAGCAACCAGGCCACAAATTGCTCCAAGGAGGAGGCAGGACTTTCCCTCCCTGCCCTTTTCAAACTTCCTGTGGTGGATTCCTTTTTTTAGTTCAGGGAAGATTGATGATTTCATTATTTGTGGCACTCAGCAATAAATCTCAGAGTTGCAGTTAAAGTGATCTCTTTCCCCACATTCCATCTTCGGCTCTGTTATTCATCATGTTTAATCATTCGCTTACCTCGGACTGCCACAGGCATTGGGAGGGCAGCAGGCAGCGTATTATGGACTTGGGACAGTTTTTATTCTTTAAAGCCTGGGGGAGGGGACCTTGTAGGAAGGGACAGAGCTGGGGTGAGACTGTCACAGAGTCATGGCTTGAGGTGGGCTGGGGCAAGTGAAGCATCAACAAAGGCCACAGAATGACCGATAAAAGGAAGTGACAGCAAAACCCTCCAGAGACCTCAAAGCCCAACTCTGTTTGCCAAGATAATCACTCGTGGAAAAGGAGAGACTCAACGCCAAAAAAAAAGCAACAGCTGAAGGGTTCTCTGCCAAAGGACTGTCAAAGACTTTAATTCGAGATGAAATGTGCTCTTGTTTGTGTACGATTAATTTTCCTCCCAAATGAAGCATTTTGTCTATGACTTGAGTATTTCAATAGCAGCTATGCGATGATGGTAGCATGTGCCTCTTCAGTTTACGAAGCGGCTGTTTGTGTTGACATGTTGGAAAAACACGTTGCTTGGGTTGCTTCCTAGGTCTAAGAAGGAAAAAACAGAGTCAATGAAAACACCTCCAAATAGAGACTTGGCTCCCATGGGGGTGATGCCATCTGGAAAACGTGAGCAGGACCATTCTCCAAGAATGAAGGGGATGCAGGAACTCTGCTCTGCCTATGGGCAGCTGCGGTTAGAAGAATAGAGTCTACAGCAGGGTCTATGAGCTGTGGGCAACAGGGTCCTAACCCAGATGCCTTGAGAGGCTGGGTGGGACGTGTGTACAAGGGAAGCCCATTGAGTGTGTTTTTTTAACACAAATGTGTTTGTTTGCATAGTAATTCATTTTTCACAAAGAAATGTATGCTCCTACATTTCTTGAAACACGTGGCTCTCCATCTATTTTTTTTATAGCACAGAGGTGGGTACAGAGATTTGTTTTCATTATGGAAATAAAGGCCAGTGTCTGAGAAATCATAAGCAGTGATGACTCTCGCCTTCTCTGTTGAGGGACAGCAGGTGGTGAGGACCGTGGCATGTCTAGGCTCACTGGCCCATTCAATGAGGTGACTGTGACATCCTCAGGCTACAGGTCACTCAGTAAAAGGTGCATCCAGTTTGCTGTGTCTTTGATTTTTCAGAGGAAGCTGGAAATCTATATTTCAATATAAAATATTCTTTTTTTTTGAGCAAAGTCTCACTCTGTCACCCAGGCTGGAATACAGTGACGCAATCACTGCTCACCGCAGCCTTGACCTTCCAGGCTTAAGTGATCCTCCTACCTCAGCATCCTGAGTAGCAGCTGGGACTACAGGCACATACCACAATTCCCAAATCATGTTTTAATTTTTTTTTTTGTAGAGACAGGGTCTCACCATGTTGCCCAGGCTGGTCTCGAACTCCTGAGCTCAAGCATTCTTCCCGCCTTGGCCTCCCGAAGTGTGGAGATTATGGCATGAGCCACTGCACTTGGTCTCATTTTTTAATGTTGAAAACAAACTGTACAGACCCAAGTGCTGTGGGCTGATCACATCCTCTAGCCAGATGTGGCCTGTGGTCCTTCACTTTGTGTTTGGGATAGACCATTAATATGCAAATTGTAGCAAGCATGCTTCTAATTTTGGTGAGTAATTCATTCCATCTGCTTAGGACTCAATTTTTCCACCCACAAAATCATCTCCTTCTATTTCTGGCCCAGTTTATGTTTAACGGCTCTAAAACCTGCATATTTATCCTCAACTGAGTTTGATTGTGTAGAAAATACCCAGAGAAACCCAGTCTCCACAGACCAGATCAGAATGTCCATAGGTCATCACTTAGTGTCTCTGGGCTCTGGATCCATTGGGATTTAGCTTCAGCTGCTGTGGTAGAGACAGGGGCTTATACAAGCTGGAAGTGTATTTCTCATTCATGTCAATAGCTGAGCTGGAGTGGCCGTTCCAGTTTGTGAAGTTTTGAGGGACCTAGTTTCCCTCTCTTTTTGCTCTGCTATCCCTAGGCCATTAAGCTTCTCACCTGGTCCAGATGCCTCACCCCTGTCTGCATTTCAACCAGTGAGAATAGAGAAAAGAAGAGCTGGGCACACCCTTTCCTCCTTGGGCACAACCTGCTAGGGGCACCACACCTGTACCCACACTCCACTGGGCAGCACTAACTCACCTGACCACAAATTGCTGCAAGGAAGGCTGGAAACTGTGGTCCTTATTCTGGGCTGTCATGCACCTGCTAAACTGCTAATTAACAAGGATTCTATTACTAAAGGAAAGATGTACAGATAATGGAGGACACCCAGTCATTGTAAGCTCACAAGGTGAGTAACTCCGAGTAAAGCACACAAACAAAATTCCAAGATCTCAACTGGGATTCTCCACTAGATTTCAGTTTCACTCCTAACAGTGAAAAATCCTTTAACTTCTTTAACCAGTTTTGAGGTGAAATGGCTTTTTCAACTAATGCCACAATATCGTGTTACAAACCTTAGTAACTTCTGTTTATCTTTCATAAGGACATGGTCTCCCCTTGTTGCCCAGGCTGGTCTGGAACTCCTGGGCTTAACTGATCTCACCTTGGCTAAGGATAGAGGCTCTTTTGGCTAAATTTGCATACCAACTGAACTATGGTTTGCTTTATATTTTGTTCTAAATTGTTCCAGTGTTTTGTCCAAATAAATTTATTTTAAAAGGGAATTTTACCAAATGATAATGAAGATACAGCATCAAAATTTGGGGGCTTCAGCTAAAGCAGTGCAGAGGGAATAATTGATAGCTTTAAATGCAATGCAATGTAATACAACAAAAAAGAAAGGTAAAAAAATCAATGACCGAATATTCTACCTCAAGACACTAGAAAAAAATCAAAGTAAACTTGAAATATGTAGAATTAATATGTATAAACATATCTACAAAATATGTATGTAAAGAAAAGAGCTGAAGTAAATGAAATAGTACATGAAAGGCAATAGGTAAGATTAACAAAGATAAGTTAGTTCCTTAAAGACACCAACAGCATCGGTAGACCCATAACTAGCATTTTTCTACATCTTGATTTTATTGCTTAACTCCTCGTTGATATACCTTCAAGGCATCCCATAGAGCTCTAAGTTAACGTTATTCTTTACAATAGCAGTGGAAAATCCATCGGGTGGCTATACATGCAAAATGCTCAGCCATTCTCCTTGGGAATTTGCTTTGTTTCCAGTTCTGGGCAGCTATAAACAACACTGCAATAAACATCTGTGCATTTGAGGAAAAGGTATGGGTACTTTTATTTTTATGTGATGCATTTCTAGCAGTTCAAGAGCAGAGATATGCTCTTCTGTGAATTACGTCTTTTTCTTGTCAATTTGTAAGAATTTGTATATTGCAGAAATTAGCTTATTGTCTAGTATTCACTTACAAATACTTTTACAGGTTTAAATAGTTTACGTAATCATTTTATGTACAAAATTTTGAAATTTTTGTATTTTCAATTGTTTAAACATCAGGATTATCCATCTTGGCTTGTAAAGTCTTATCAACCTCTCTAAAGTGTAATTGCAATAACTTAGATTTTCTTGCATTTTTTAAAATATGAGGCATAAAGCTATAGAGAGCTCTCTGGTCCATGGTCATAGCTTTTCCAGGACAGCCCACTCCTGGTGGCTGGGTGAGGCAGGGAGTAAAGGCCTGGAAATCTGGGCCCCACGTGGGTTGACTCCTACAAACAATACTGGTTTCAGCACCTCTGCAAGTTTGCGGAGGTGATGTCAGGCCTGCCTTCAGGTCAGCTTCTCCTCTGCCCAGGCTGCCCTTTCCCACAAAGTACCTTTCATAAATGCTGGTCCTTAGAAATACTTTGCACTGAAAACTCCATCTCATTCTCTGCTTCTGGAAACCCCAGCCCGGGCAAGAGCAATGGGTTGTGTGGGGGCGATGGTGGGGGATCCACGTGGTCCAGCTCCAACTGCAGGAGTCCCCATCTGGTTCCTAGCTTGCGTCACAGGTCTCTGCATTCCTCAGATGGAGGGGTTCCAAGATTGAAAAAAAGTATCATGTGATGTATTTTGGGGATCTTGATCTAATTTGACTTTTGTTTTTACTTTTAAATGCTTATTTCTGTGCCAAGCCCAGACCTTTAGCTGATGTCCAGGTTCATGCATTCAGCTGTGGTTGGGCTCTCTCCATCTCAAATAGTTGTGGGTTTTCCTTGCTGCCTCCTCCCTGCACCCCACCTCCGTGATGGCTGATCTTCCTGCCCAGGTGCTCAGGCAAACATGGCCAGCTCCTCTCCTCCCCTGGCACCCACCCCCGACCGTTCGGCACCTCTGTTCCCTCTGCTGTCCACATGAACCGATTCCTGCACTCCCCTTGCCTGCTCCCGCCGTGTGTGCCTGGCTGCTCTTGGAGGATGATCACACGCGGCCCTCCCTGGTCCCCCTGCTCAGCCTCCACTGCAGTCTATTCTGTTCAGTAACTCAGATCAGCTACGCCCTGTGCTGAGCCCGGATCTCCAGCCTCGCTCTGTGCAGCCACAGCCTTTCCCCGGTCGACAGGGCTCTGAGCCTCTGGTGCCTTCCACCTGATGGTCTCTTTCTTGCTTCTCTCCCATATCTCCTCGCTCAGGTCATACGGCCTCTTGCTCTTCCTAGGACAGGCCAGGAGCTCCCTGCCCCGGGTTCTTACCCTCCACCCCGCCTGCCCTGGGATGCTCCTCTCCAGGATGACCCCCACTGCGCCCTCACTGCCTGGGCACCTGCTGCAAGGCCCCCTTCTCGGGGGGCTCCTCTGATGCCCATGAACAATCACAGCCCCCACTGCCAACCCCTCCCTTCCCAGCTTTGTGTTTCTCCAGGGCACTTCCCATCATCTGACATAGTTTGCGTGTCACACATGGGACTTAGGTTGGATTCTTCCGGAAAGCGACCCTGAGACTGGGCGTGACTCAGTTCATCTGGAGGAGATCCCAGGAAGCTGGGGCAGGATGGTGGGCAGGGAGACAGGAAGGAAAAGATGCTCATTCTGGTGGGATAAGGAGGAGGTGCCCACTGTGGGCTGCTGGGGTTCAGCTGCGCTGAGGAGCAGCCTCAGAGGTGTGTGCTGGAGGCGCCAGGAAGCCAGGTCTGTTCCCCTGAAGCTTCCATTTGCCCAGGGCAGCTTCCCAGGACTCCACTCCCACGCCACATGGGCTCCTGTAGCACAAGGAGTTCCCGCAGGAGAGTAGGGGCAGCAAGAAGCTATGGCAGGGCAAAGACAATGAGGCCTGCGGGGCCAAGGCGGTACCACCGGCATCTGCTTTGCGCACTCTCTTGGGCTGTCACATGCTTGTCATCTGTCTCCCTCTGTGGGTCAGGAGCTCCCTGAAGCCAGGGGCCTTTGTCTGTTTTGTTCTTTGCTGTGCCCAGAGACTACAACTGTGGCTGGCGCACAGTCGGCCCTGCTTAAATATGTGCTGAGTGAGTGGCGCCTCCTGGGTCCGCCTCTGCAGGCTTCTGGGATGGATATTTGGCATCTTTAAAGAACCCAGATCCTAGGCAAAGTCACTCCTGATTTGGCAGATGCAGAACCCACCTCCTGCTGCTTCCAGGCTGACTCCAAAGCCTGTTGCTGCTGTTTGCAGCCAAGTTGGCTTTTCCAACAGCAGCAGCTCTGGAGAGGGGCTCGGACTGCTGCTCCCATTACACTGGGTGTTTTTCCGATGATTCTGTATAGCTGCCCTTTGATGTTGCAGTCATGAATCCTGATGGCAGAGCAATGATAATGGTCCCTATTACCCCTGGTGTCCCACTTGATAAGATGACCAAGAGCCCACAAATCGCTGCTGAGTGCACCTCTGGCAACAAAATTGAAACCGTTCCACCAGGTTTGATCAGGAGAAGAAACAACAGATATGTGTATTTTTATTTCTTCCCTTAGTGGAGGAGTTACAATTGTTTTGGAAGCTGTCCAAGTGCCCAAGACCCCTGACACAGACTCCTGAGCATCCTCCCCATCCTCAAAGGCAAAGTGTCCATCTCCGTATCTCCATCTCCAGCACAGCGCTGGGCAGGGGGCAGAGCTCAAAGCAAGGAGTGTCTGTGGACCACCCACGGGAGGTGAGACAAGAGCCCATGTTGCTGGCCTGCAGAAGGGCCCACAGTCTGCTCGAGTCTGCTTCTTTCCCTGGGGAGGTGCAGGCCAAAGGCCGTGGCCATTGCTACAGAGGGAGGCTCTGTCCAGCTCATCGCAGGATGGAGCGAGGCTTATGATGTTTGTTCACCCCTTGTGTTGAGTTTGAGCACTTGGTTAAAGTAATGGCCATCAGATTTCTCTATGGCAAAGGATCCTTTTCCCCTTTTGTGATTGCCAAGCAACATGTGCGGTGATACTTTGGGACCTTGTGGGTATCCTGTTCTTCAAAATCTGTCCCCCAATGGTTTTGGCATCCACAGATGGTCCTCACATGAGTCAATTGTGACATTTTCAAATTCCGTCATTCTTCATACATATCAGCTGGTGTTATTCTGTAAAGAATTCTTCCTGGCTCCAATCAGCTTTTTTTAGTATCACTATGAACTCATAGATTCTTTTTTAAAAAATTCAATGTGTTCATTCTTGCTCCCATATATTTTTTAGGCTCAAATACTTCCACATTTGTCCATTGAAAGTCCCCTGACTATAGATTCTGTTTCCTTTTGACAATTTCCGTCATCTTTTGAGCACTTCTTGGCTTTCTGGTACAAGACAACTGGCTGGAATCTTCAAAAAAAAATCAACATCCCAAGAGATGAAATGGTGGACTCACTTTCTATATTGCAGGGAATGAAAGAATCATGGCAAGCTATGCAGTGTAGTCCTAGATTGGAGGCTGAATTGAAAATAAAACTCTAACTTTGGACTGTATTTTCAATTATATTACTTCATCAACATTAAATGTTTTGGGTGTGAAATAGCATTGAGATTATGTAATCGATTGTCTTTTTCTTTAGGAGACATACACTGAAGTGTTTAGGGGTGAAACATTATGACATCTGCACCATACTTTCAAATAGTTTTGCCAGAAAAGGGAAAAATACACACAGAATTGTGCACAAACACATATGCATGCACACACACAATTTTCTTTAATTTCATGGAGATCAGTGACCCACACATGTGGTGTTACCAGTTGAAACTATGTGAAGGGTATGTGATTTTCACTGTATACTCTGTACATTTCTGAATAGTTGACATTTTTTAAAGCTAAGAAGTTGGGGAAATAAGATGAAAACAGTCAGAAGGGACAGGTATTGCAGTCAGGACTTTGGGTAGCTGGGCTTAGTCTGCCCTGAGAAATCTCATCCTTTTACTGCAGTTAATGCTATTGTTACCAGATGGAAAATCTTGACTGTGAGTTGTCCAGGTTCTTGGCACACTGAACAAAGAAATTAAACAAAACACACAGACCAAGCAACAGAAAAACGAAGCAAGGAAAGAAACAACAAAAGTGCAAATTTACTGATGTGAAAGTACACTCCACAGAGTAGGAGTGGGCTCAAGCAAGTTGCTTAAGAGCCCTAATTACAATGTCCTTTAAGGGTTTTTATTAATATGAAAGAATTTGGTAACACCCCTAGGTGCTCTTTTAGAGGCCTCTGATTGGTTACACCCTATGAAGGACTGGCCCATGGCCAATCAGAGGCTGAAGTGGAACCTTCTGCCTCATTATTGCAGAAGTGAGGGTGTGGACTGTGTGTTGCCTAATGTTGCCTAAAATTGGCTGCACCTGCTGTTCTTTTCTTTATGTCTTAACCCTTGGTTACCCTGATTCCCTATTCTCCTGCCTCACTGTGACATAAATAACTGGCCAATGTTTTTGAACTTCCAAAGGATAAAATCTAGACACCTTTGAAGAAAAGTTGTCTCTTTTATACAAGAGAAAGAGATAATGCAGAAAACAGGGAGAGAGGGGGATAAACTGGAGGCAGATAGCTGCTGATAGAATGTCTGAGCCAGGCACTGTGCTAGGTACTTCCTGCTACATGATTGATCTATTTCCAACAGTGACCTTTAAGAGACAAGGAAGACAAGGTTCAGAGAAGTCACAAACCTACCCCAGTAAAAAACTGCTCATCTTGGCTGGGCATGGTGGCTCATGCCTGTAATCCCAGAACTTTGGGAGGCCAAGGCAGGCGAATCACGAGGTCAGAAGTTTGAGACCAGCCTGGCCAACATAGTGAAACCCTGTCTCTACTAAAAATATAAAAATTAGCTGGGCGTGGTGGCATGCACCTGTAGTCCCAGCTCCTTGGGAGGCTGAGGCAGGGGAATCGCTTGAACCCAGGAGGCGGAGGTTGTGGTGAGCTGAGATCACACCACTGCACTTCAGCCTGGGCAACAGAGTGAGACTCTGTCTCAAAAATAAATAAATAAATAAAAACTGCTCATCTCAGATAATGACTTCCAGTAAAGAAATATGATTAAACTAATTCACCAAAGATTGGCCAAAAGCTACCTGAATGTAAAGATTTTAGACGTCCTGGCCAGAGTTTATCTGTTTGTAAAAGGAAGATTTGTAGCAGGAAGGGTTGTGTCCCTTGAGCTGAAACATGGGTAGCGACAGCCTGGCCCTCTCACCTAAGCTTAACCTTGGCCTAATGGGTGGGCCTTGGAAAGCAGGTGCTGTCTCTTTTGCTTCTTACATGGTTTGTGGGACATGACCCTGGCAGGACACTTCACCATCAGGGAGCTCCACCCCTTACTTCACAGAGTACTGGAGGCCCCTGGGGAAGCTGGGATGAACCCTGAGTGGAAGGTGGATCTGGTCTGGGCACAGCCTCCCCACCCCGGCCAGTGTTTTACCGGGTTCAGGGCTCCTTGTGTATAAACACAGGGGCTTCCTCCACATTTGAAGATGCTCCCGAGGAAAAATCTTAGCCACAGGAAGCTTTTGCCCAGTGCTCTGTTACAATGGAGTCAGCGCTGGGTGTGGAAATTAGGGTGAGTGGGTGGGAATCCATTGCCCCTTCCCCAGTCCCAGCCACCCAAGACACCTGCAGCTGTAGAAGGGAAGGGCAATTTTGCAAACTCAAACAGCACCGACAAGGACTCTTTCTGATTGCTCTCCAGTGAGACATGAGTAAATTAGCTAATTAAGGCAGCTCCACTGAATACATTCCACATGCAGGCAATTTGCTGTTTACTTCCCACATGGACAGAGAAACAAAAATAGGAACTAAATCAACATCTCAGAGAGAAAAAATACCTTTGATGAGTGAATTATAATTAAAGATTTCTTGATTATTGAAAGTGTGTGAAATGGTGCTCACCCCAAGGTCAAAAAGTTAATAGCCCCGTCCAAACCAAAGTGTCCATCATTCGTTCAGGAAAGTATCTGTGCAGCTCCTGCCACAGGCCAGGTGTGTGGCTGGGCCTGATGATGAAATGATGGGGAGGGCAGAGCAGAGGAGGAAATTAATCAAATAGTCAAGCAGATGAGACGGATCAGAGCCCCTCTGCCCACATTTCCTGGGGTCTGGCATCTTGAGATTCTGGTAACAATAGGCCGAGAAGAAGCCAGATGCTGTTTGTGCAAAGATAGAGTTGGTAGATGGGACTTGCTGGGAGTTGAAACCTCACAAGGTGATGCCTCTGATGGTGTTTTAGATGCTCTTTTCTGAGGCCAGGTTATCCTGGGGGGTCCTATCTTCCCCCCACTCTCAATCTCATGGACAGTTCTGGACCAGGCAGGAATGACTGACCATCATGCCACATTGGGGCCAGAAGAGATAGGGTCTGGGGAGTTGAGGAGTGTCAGTGGAAGAGGGGAGAAAATGAGCGGGCAAATGGGGAAGAAGGTGGGGCCAACTTCCTTCTGGTTGAGGGGATTGTTTGTGGTTCTCCCTGGCAGCTTGGGACTAAGATGCATTCCCATGCACAAGCTTGGGAGGCAAGTAGCCAGAGAACTCCTATCCCACCCTGTTTCTGTGTCACACGGAGGATACCACATGGGTTGGGAAGTATTGCTTGAATCTGGGTGAAGTACTGACTGTTCACTGTTTCTTCTTTGTGTGTGTGCCTGGATGGCAAAGGAGAGGACTATTTTATTGCAAACTGGCCCACTTCTTTCCTTCTCCAATAAGTGCATTCAGCCAGAGTCACATGTCCGAGATTCCTGGACTAGGCAGCCTTAATCATTTCAGCACCTAGGACAGCTCAGTGCTCAGTGCACATCTGTAACTGCAGAATCTCTGCCTTAGAACAAAGGCCAGTGTGGTGTTAGTGAACGGTGCTGATGCCGAGAAGTGGTTTCAAGATGATGGTTTTGAGGCTCACAATCCAAAGTTGTTGAAGAGAGAGAGCTGGGGTCTTGGACATGGGAGCCACTTGGAAGGCACCCCAAATAGGATAATGGTGGTTTCCATCCAACAGTCCCGGCTGTGCATGAGGTATGATGTCAGTGGTAGGCTGATAAACCAGTGCTTTAGGGTCAAGAAAAGCCCCGATGTGTAGCAGTTGCCAACTTTCCTGGTGTAAATCCTCCCAACATGGCTAATTTCACATTATCAGAGGTTTAGCAACCAATTAGCAAAGTTCCTGAACATTTCACAGTTGGTTTTCAGAGTTGGCTGCCTGTGCACCCCTGGGTGTGAGTGACGGGTATGTTTCCTACTAGCGGTCTCACAGTGGATGTGGGTGGGTACACCATGGGGCTGTGGGTGAGCCTGTATCTCCTGCCATTCAATGGGAAGCATTACTTAAATCACCCACAAAGTCCAGCAGTGAGGACCTGGCAGATGTAGACCAATGAACACAGAAGAAGTGGAACTAGCAGGGATGAGGATGAGGCAGAATCTCCCAAAGGGAATGGAGACCAGGCCAGGAGGAAGGGAGGCCCCTATGGAGGCTCTGGAGTTCTTGAGAGTTTTTAAAAATGACTCCTTTGATCAGGCTGCAAAACTCAAACCTGAGGGGAAAGAGTTTGACTGTGGGTAAAATTTTATCAAAAATCTTGTGCAAAAAATTAGTACTTGATTCATTTTTTGATTATTTACAAATTAGGGTACATCTGCCACTATACCCAAAAGTTAGACAGGAAATAAAAAGTTATTTTCATCACATTCTGTTTTAGTTTTCTAGATAAATCCCTAATTTGGCCATTTTTTTTTTTTTTTTTTTTTTTTTTTTTTTTTTTTTTAGAAATGGCAAATATGTGGCTGGTGCAGGTGACTTGATCCGATTCTGATGATGCTGATTTCGACATGAGCAACCTTTCTGTGCCTTCGTGTCTTCATCTGCAAAACAGGGATGGTGATGCAGTCATGCCTATGTTTTGGAGGGTAAATGATTTCATAACATGGAGTACTGAGAACAGCATCTGGCCTAAAGTGAGTCCAAGGTAAATAAATGTTTGTTAACTAAATCACAAAGCATTTGTTGTGAAACTTTGGTACTCAGTTTAGTTGGATTTGCCTCAAATGGGCTTTTTAGTTGTATGGGTCATCCTCAGATAACAATGGCCTTGCTTCATTAAACATGGTCCTGGCTGGGAAGAAGGGCACCACAGTGTGACAAGAGGGGCTTTGGGGGACCTGACCTGGGCCCTGGGCCTGGGTGAGGAGGTGATGGGGACACAGGAGAACCCCCCAAGGAAGTGACATTCATCTGAGACCTGACAGGTGATGAGGCTCCTGGAGGTAACTGGGTTATGATCAGGGTGGGGGTGGGGGAATACTCCAGGAGGAGGGGCCAGCACTTGCCAAGGCCCTGAGGTTCTGGGAAGCCTGGTCTGTCCAAGGCCAGCAGAGAGGTCAGTGTGGCCATGATGCAGTGGACATAGTGGTTAGTGGTAGGAGGTAGGATTGGAGAGGCAGGGACCTGTGGGGGTTTGGACGCCATCCTGAGGGCCAAGGTCAGCCTCTGTGGTGTGATGGGTTCTGATCTTTCTTTTGGACATGCCCATGAGAGGGCCTCCTTGGCTAGGGCTTATCCTTTCCTCCTCATTCCCACCGTGGCCTGTCTCATTGGTAGGAATCTGGGTGCGATGGCTGACCTCTGTTTTAGGGCCTTGGCCACATCTCAGGAGAAAATCTGAGAAGACTAATTTTTAGGAAATGCTTGGCCGGGAACTCTGCCATGGGAAGCAGGGGGTCTGAGAGCCAGGTCAGCGACACTGTTTTGTACTGGTGACAGAACCGGAGGCAGGGCAGCCAGGAGAAGCCCCAGGACCCTCCTGAGACACAGGGGGGCTATGCTGGGACCTGCCATGGGGTCAGAATGAAAGTATCTGGCTTTGGGAGCATACAGTGGGAAGCAGCCCAGACTGGGAAGTGTAGATTTTACTGGAGCTCTAGGTTTTCATGAGGAACCTGGGACTCACTGAGGCATCTCCCTGCACATAGCTGCCTGCCTATGGTGAGCATCTGGAGGCAGGGTCCTGGGGCTTCTCCTGGCTGCTCTATCTCCGATTCAGTCCCGAGAACAAGACGGTGTCCCTGACCTTGCTCTCAGACCCCCACTTCCCACGGCAGAGTTCCCGGCCTGCCTGCAAAGTGCTAACCACACTGTTGGAATTCCTTAGGGGTGAGCACAAGCCTCTCCGTTTCATCTGTGCCTATCGTGGACGCATTACCTATGTCATGAAGTAATACAAGTAGCATTTGGAGTAAAAAGATCAACTAAAAATAGGTGAAACCATGAAATTTAGTGACAAGGATGCTCATGAATAATTAAGAGGCCACACAGGACGGCATTTCAAGGAGATTCTCACTCCCGAGCCTGTTGCTTTTCCCTGCACGGCACAGGCAAGCCCTGATTTTCCAGCAGGAGGATTGTCTTAATTAAATCTTATTTGTCAAGAAGGCAAGATGTATTTGTGTTTTCTCACGCTCCCATTGTTATAAACTTTGCAGTGTTTTTTTCTGAAAAATGCTCCTTTTCTGCTCAAAAGAGTTGATGGTTGCTGTTTTTCTCTCTTCCATTGTATGGAGGAAATGCTACAAGCTCTTTGTCAGGTAATCAATTATCCTCCTTAAAGGATCCCTAAAGTCATCATCTGAAAATTATGGCTCGTGAAAAAAATAAAATGCCCACTTTAACATATTGTTGCATGTCAGAGTGAGTTTCCCTCCCCCGCAGAGTCATAGAGCCTGTAAATTGCCCGTGGTAATGACCTCTGCCTCCAAATGCAGTCACTGGTCTCTGCTCAGATAGACACTGTCTGTCACTTCTGGGGTTTCACTGCTGACACTGTGTCTCTTTTAGCTTCTAGGCAGCCCTGTAATGATGCTGCAATTAGCAATGCATCCTTCCTTCTCTTCCAACTCCAATCGCTCTAATTTATGTCCCTCGACAATACTCACACCAAGCACGCCATCTGTACCACTGTGCATGGAAGGAAGTTCTCAGGTTCAAGGTCTCTGGCAGGTAAACACAATTTCAAGTTCACAGACATCCTCAGCAATCATCAACTACCCCACCAAGAAAGCAAGACCTTGGTATTGTTGGCGAGTAGCAGGTAATTGATGAGCTTGTCAGCATGATCCACGGTCCCTGATCTGTATCAATATGAAATAAGAAACCATTTAAGAGGTGTCAGGGAAACATAGCAGGCCCCCCTCCTCCTCCTCTTACCATTTGACATTGACTCATTCACGTATGAAATTGAGTCTTTGTGATGGTGAAATGTTAAAGACCTTGCATAGTCAAATTACTATCATGGAACCAGCAGGTGGAAACAGGTTATTAAATGTCCCTGGTTCCTCCTCATTCAAACAGGTAGAAGAAAACAAGCAGAAAGTTTAGATGCAAATGTGCATTCATGCCTAAGTATTCTCGAGAACTGATATATGCCAAGAAAGGGAAAGCTGGGTGGTGCCCCAGATAATTCAGGTTAAAAAGACTTTTATCAGAAGATCAAAGACACCCAGGTACGGCTTGAAGATGCAGCCATAGTCCGTCCATCATGTCTTCTTGTGAATGAGCCTCAAGTTTCTTGCCAACACAAGAACACGTTAAATGTCCCTATGACATTTGGTGGAAATGTTGAAGCATCACTGAAATTCCTTGAGCCAAGGTGCACCTGTTCAGATCTCGAGACCTTTTCTGAGAGCTGGGCAGACTATCTTCCCTTTCTGGGCCTCAGTTACCTCATTTATAACTGGCACAATCTTTTTAACATGACTTGGTGTTGCCCGATGCAAGATAAGGGAGACAGAAGTGTAAGAAAATCTGCTTTTGCAGATGTTCCTAGAAGGAAACTTTGATGGGCATCCCAAGTACATCCTGAAGAGAATGGATCCTTGATGTTATGAATGTATTGTGTAGGAATCACAGCCTCTAATGGAAGGTAAAACTTTCAGACTTGTCAAAAATTCCAAAAAGAGGACTCTGTGAAGTGTATATGGAATATTTATATGTCTTTCTGCAAGTACATCACTCATTCATTCACAAGGCATTTGGGTGTTCCACCTTAATTCACAGTTAGTTGGATAATTGCTGGTGTAGACCCCCACATTTAGATATCCTACTTCCTTGCAAGCAGAGCCCTGATTTTGCTCAGATGTTGGGAAGCAATGTGCTCTCTGACACCGGGGGATGGATTACCATTAGTCTGAGGCAATAGTGGCAATCTCACTTAGTTTTAGTGATTGGTTTGTGGGGGACATGTGAGTCAGGGCTAGTCAATGAGATGTAATTTGGGAGTCTTTCGATGGGGGCTTCTGGGGTCTCTAATGTAAAGAAACCCATGAGGAGTAACTGTCTCTTTTCTATCGTCTTTATTCTGGTAATGGCTCTGAGTGGATGTCATGACAGGTGATATCTTAGCCGCCTTGTCTCTATGAGAGCATATAAGGATGGCTGAGAGTGGTCATTTATGGCTGATCCCTCTTTTCTCCTCTATCTTGAGGGTCCAGGTTTGCTCTTCAGGAAGTCTTCTCTTTCTCAACACCAGGGTGCATCACCTGGGCCTTTTGGTGCCTTCCAGGGAAGCCAGATCCCACACTCATTTTTGTGGTTCCTTAACTGAATCCAGAATTGGTGGAGGATTCAGAATCTTGGGGCACTGGTCTCAGGCCGTGTGTGGTGTAAGGCCTGAAATTGAGGTGCAATATTAAGTATGGCCTTGACATCTTTGAGCTTCACAGGGCTGCAGAGGCCTAACCCCTAGTTCCCTGCCCTCACTGATATGCCTCCAGCTCAGTGGGACAGGCTCCCACCTGGCAGGTTCCCTGTCAACTGGAGCAGCTGCCTTCCACCTGGTCCTCAGCTTAACTGCCTTCACCTCCCTGCCCACAGGAACCAGGGGCACCTCACCCCCTTGTTACTACAGGGTCTGTCTCCCCCAGCCCCTCCTGTTCTCTCTGTTCCCAGGTGCACCCCCTGTGCCTCTGCAGGGCGGGTGTTGTCATCCCCTGTGGGCTGTATGTGTGGCTGACCTGCTGCCCATCTCATCTGTCTAGCACTGGGTGTCCTGTGCTTGGCCATCTCATACTATTTAAGGTGGGGGATGGCTCCCTCACCAATGGGGTGAACAGGAGGAAATTGGAACATAGCAGAGTCTTGTGGACTTGCACTGAGTCAGTTCTTGCAGTGAAAGGCTGAGAAAATTCGAGGCAACATGTCACACGGTTGTGATACACATACAGTACGACTTGCATCTTTGTTTGCCAGCTTCCCTCCACTGGAAAACATATGTCTTGACCAGGTGCAGTGGCTCACACCTGTAATCCAATACTTTGGGAGGCTGATGTAGGAGGATATCTTGAGACCAGGAGTTCAAGACTAGCCTGGGAAACATGGTAAAACCCCATCTCTACAAAAAAAAAATTAAAACATATTCTGGGCATGGTGGCATACACCTATATTCCCAGCTAATTGGGAGGCTGAGTTGGGAGGTTCACTTGATCCCAAAAGGTCAAGGCTGCAATGAGCCAAGTTTGCATCATTACTCTCCAACCTGGGTGACAGAGTGAGACCCTGTCTCAAAAGAAAAGAAAAGAAATGAAAAGGGCAGGAATTTGAGGCTTCATTTTCTATTGTTGCATCTCAAGCATTTGTAAAATTCCTAGCACATAGTAGGCCGTCAATATCTATGGAATGAATAAATGAATGAAGCAATGCATTCACTAAACACCCTTGGCTGAGTAAGAATGAAGATGTGATTCTTGAGGCTAGTTGTGTTAGTCAGGGTTCTCCAGAGAAAAAGGACACCTAGCATAATGTTTTACCAGCTATCTGGGGATCCTGTAGTCTAGTCAAGTTGACACATAAAATTAACCATAACACTAGGTTTTGCAGGAAAAGTTGTCATTATTTCATTTCTTTTTTATGATCTTGAAGAAGGCAATGTGGAGGCAAAACCTTCAGGTCTTCAATGAACCATGGCTTCTCACCATTCTCTGTTTCTCCCCAAAGTGGTGATGGAGTGGACAGGTGGATGGTGACAATCTTTCTCCTTCCTCCTCTCCCTGTCCCTGCACTGACCCCAGTTTCCTCCCTCTGCCTTGGGAAGAAACTTTCACAGATGCTGCCTTGGGCCCAACACTTGAGCCCGTTCCATTGGTTCCACCACTTACGGTCAATGTTTCAGGGTAGGAGCGAGTATGCGGTGCACCTGCCTGCTCTTCTCTGAGCTTTGGGGTAGCCTTAAAGAAGTGGGAGCCTCTCTGCTGAGCACACTTCCCACGCTGGGCAGCAAATCCTTCCTTAAAGTGGGATCGGTGCAGCACATCTCCATGTCCACCACGAACTGGAGATGGTCCCCAGGAAGCTGAGGTCACATAGAGGCTGGACCTCCAGGAATACATCAGACCCTTTGCAGTCTGTTTCCGTTCTATAAAATGGAGAGAACACTGAGTTTCACTGATTCTAAGATGCACCTTCGTCCCATGTTAATATCTCTCTAGTCTGGTTGTGTCACATAATTGATGGGATCTTATCACGGACCAGAATTTAATTGTCAATGTTTTTTCTTTCTTAGTGGTAGCACAATGATGCATCATGCAGTCAATCTGGTCTTAGATGTGTGACCTACAGGATCACTGCCATTGGCCAACCATCATGAAGGTCAGATGAAGCAGCAGGGTGTGACAGGCCTTTGTGAATTATAAAATGATCCATGGTCATTCATCCATGCTCTACCATGGGCACATCCCTGACTGGCATTTTTCCTCCCCAGGTCTCATGTGCCTCATCCTTTCTCAAAGGATGATGGACTGACATGATGTTGGCATTTGCTCTGCTGGGTGATGGGGTGGAGGTGATGTCTCCAGAAACCCAAAGCCCAGGAGCACTGCCAGGCCACTGTGAACAGAGTTCAGATGAAATGGAGATAAAGCCCCTGGGTGAGATGGTCCCAGGGCCCCTTCCAGATCTGACATTCTAGGGCCCAGAAATGGTTTCTCTGAGGTCTCGAGGGAGGGAGGTTGGTGAGACTGGCACTGCAAACCCCCAGGGCCACCACTGATGCCTGGCCACAGGCTCACTGCCCTGGGAGGTCTGCATGAGGGATCCATGTCCTCACAGCTGCCAGCCTCTGCGTGGCTGGTCATGGTGGAGGGGGGGAAATGAAGAGGTTCTGCTCAGCAGGAGGCATGACTGCCTTAAGGCAGGGGGCTGCTGCAGAGAAGATGGAAATCTCACAGACGCCATGTCTGAGAAATGTTGGCAGTAAGATGTGTATGTGCTGCCCGTGTCTGCCTAGGGCAAATACAGCAAGTGCCGTGTCCTGATCTAGTCTCACAGGACATCTAAAGGGTGGGCTGGCTGCAGGGGAATGGGAAGCTCAGCTAGGCACCTGGAGGCAGCTGTGTCCATAAGACTCACTCTTCTGAGCTCTGGGCATCCAGCACTGTGCTGGAGCCACCAAGGGGACCAAACCTGTGCAGATGACCTGACTGGAGGCATCTGTACCCATCAACCTTAACTGCTAGCTTGCCACTCTCAGAACCTGTAATTTTCAAATTTTCTGAATCAAAAATCACTTTTATCATAAAAGAAATAAATATTCATTTTAAAAGCAAATAATCCCGAGCACTGCATTGCCACATACCAACTGGAGTTTAGATCCTAAGAAGTAGGCCAGGCATGGTGGCTCATACCTGTAATCCCAGCACTTTGGGAGGCCGAAGCAGGCAGATCATGAGGTCAAGAGATCAAGACCATCCTGGTCAACATGGTGAAACCCCGTCTCTACTAAAAATACAAAAATTAGCTGGGTGTGGTGGTGTGCGCCTGTAATCCCAGCTACTTGGAAGGCTAAGGCAGGAGAATTGCTTGAACCCAGGTTGCAGTGAGCCGAGATCGCGCCACTGCACTCCAGCCTGGGCAACAAGAGTGAAACTCTGTCTCAAAGAAAAAGAAGTGGCGGCATGGACTTGCCTGTCCTACATCGAGATCCATCATGCATTTCTGCCCACACCTGCTGTAGGGAGAGCTGAGCCGTGAGTCTGGCATTCAAGGCTCCCTGTGGTCCCAGCCCGAGTGACACATAGGGGGACAGTGATGATTTCTGGCTGCCATGATACACTTTCTCTCCTGATGCTTCCTGGCTTCCTTTTGGGAATCACCCTCCCAGGTGGGATGGTTGCTGGGGGGATTCCTGGTGGTGCCTCCCCAGGGAAGCTGAGAGTGCTGCTCAGCCTTTCCCACACTAGTTTCCTGAGGAGATGAGGAAAGGGTCCTTCGTCTTAGGGGTAGTGTCCTGATCCTCTGGTCCCAGGTGGGAGATGCTGTCTCTTGGCCCCACAGATTCTGTGGTTCCCCCTGTTCCTCCTCATCTATTCTTAGGGGCTGGAGACCCCTGATTGTGAGGCCCATTCTGCTGATGCCCTCCAGTTGCATCCCTTTTGCTCAGGGCTGAGACACTCAACAGTCCTGGGGCCCATCTGGGTGTCCAGGTAAGGACATCCCTGGCTTCCCCACACTTCTTCTGCCAGAAGAAGCAAGACCCCTCCTGTGCCAACTCTTACAGGATCCCTCCCTTGAATCTCTGGAGTCCCGAATCAGGGGTGTAAAAGTCAATGGTTTTTTAAGAAGTGGTCTCCTTTGGGACAGGCTCAGGGGACAGAGGAGCTTTTGCTCTCACAGTGAGAATCTTACTCCCTTCATGATAAAAATTGTTTCATAATATTCATCAGAGTCATTAATTTTAGTTTTGTGGAAAGAGCAGTGCCCAGACCAATCTTCAGAAGGATTGCTCTTTCATCAGCTAATCGAACTGTATGCAATTTGAGGCAGAGTTTTCATAAGCAGTATGCCTGGCCAACTTTAAATAATGCAAGCATGAAAAAACATAATTTTATTTTCCTACTGCCCTCCCTTCTCCCAGTGAATTGTAGAACTTGTAAGAAGGTTTCTGGGATGACTTCTACAACTGAGACTTCATCTTTGTACAGAAATAGTGCAAGTGAGCCCAGCAACTCCAAACCAGACTGAGCCATGATTTTCTTTGTCTTTATTTTAGTCAGGACTCTGGGCGTTAAGAAGCTAAATTCAAATTGGCTTAAACAAACACACAAACAAACAAATGAAGAAGAATATAAGGACTCATATAACTGAAGAGTTCAGAGGCAACTGCCTTTAGGTACTGTGGTATTTGGGTGCTCTGAGGACACTCGCTGTCTCTGCGTCTCTCCAGGCTTGTTTGCTTAGACTTTGATATGGTTTAACTGTGTCCCCACCCAAATCTCATCTCGAATTATAATCCAAATTGCAATCCCCACCTGTTAAGGGAAGGACCTGGTGGAAGGTGACTGGATCATGGGGGTGGTTTCCCCATGCTCTTCTTGTGACAGTGAGGGAGTTCTCATGAGATCTGGTTGTCTGGTAAGTGTCTGGGTCTTCCTGCTTCTTGCTCTCTCTTTCTTCTGCTGCCATGTAACACATGCCTTGCTTCCCCTTCCTCCATGACTGTAAATGACTGAGGCCTCTCCAGCCATGTGGAACTGGGAATCAATTAAGGCTCTTTTGTTTTGTAGATTACTCAGTCTCAGGTAGTATCTTCATTGCAGTGTGAGAATGGACTAATGAAGAGTTGCTGGTGTATTTGGAGGCTGACTCTCTCCTCTGATGTGATGTCTCCAGGAACCCCGCTTCCTTTGCCCAGCTTCCCTATCCCAGTGGAAAGGAACCTCCTTTGCTGTTTACACAACAGCCCTTGGATTGAGTTTCATTTGAAGGGTGATTCTCATGTGATTCTCCCTGAGCCAACTGCCACAGCCAAGGAGAAGCCCTGCACTGAGGGAACAGGGCTGGGCCCACCTCACCCATGGACAGAGAGCTGGGGAGGGGTGGCTTTTCCAAAGGGGACTCAGGACTCAGAAGCAGCAGCAGGTGCTGGGTGGGTAAACCAGGGGTGTCCTCCAGCTCCTGTCAGTCTCTCCTCCTGCTCATGGGGCACAGCCTGTGGCGCCCCCCTCTGTTCTGGAGGACTCAGCACTGGAGCTCCCTGCTCACTGGGGACCATGTGGCTGGAGCACAGGATATCCATTTCCTGAGAATATTTTTTCCCAACAGCCCCATTGCTTCATTTTTAGACACCACACTTAATTCATGTATAAATCTGAAATCACATTGAACAGGAATGTGAGTTTTCTGAGTTCACTGAAATGGACCTGGGTTAGCAGCAGTGGTGAGGGGGCCTGGTCTTGCAGGAGTGAAGATGAAGGTGACTGTGAACTCAGCTCCCCTCCTGTGATGTCTTGGGAAGTTCTCGGCCCCCACAGTTGAAGAAGAGCAATAAAGAACCAAATCTTCTTTGAAAGGCATTTGATAACATTTAAACTCCATCACGCAGCCTAAGGAATATTTTCAATAAAAAATTCATCTTGAGCTAAAGTTTCTGCCTGATTGAATTCTTTTCTGGAGTGGGTGGTTGTCTCTGCTGCAGATAATTATGACCCTGGATGGCAGGACCTGTGTTCACTGTGAAACAACATTTCCTCCGAGGGTCCCAAAGACCCCACGTGTGAATCGCCCTAGTTGGAGGGGTCTCTCACCTGTGAGTCCTCCCACCAGGGGCCCCATCCTTCCCCCGGGCCTGTTTCCCTTGAGGTCTGAGCTGCCCAGTGAGACATCATCCCTTGCTGCAAGATAAAACCGAGGAGGGAGCCCCCACTCCTATGCAGGGCCCTAGAGGGTGTGCACTGCTTCAACCATCTGATCAAGGATGAATTCCACTCCCTGCTCAGGGCAGCAGCTCGTGGTTCATTCAGCCCCACTCCAGTGGTTTCCCAGTGGGACAACATAAGGGACACAGAGAACCGAGGTTTGTGTATGATGGGATTAAACTCCCAACTGGTGTCCCTGTGTCTTCTGTTTCCTGACACCAGACAGCAAAAAGAAACAGCCCCAGATGCACCCGTCGGTGAATTCCAAGGGTGAGGGGCCAGGCAGCCTTTGAAGGCTTCACGTGGCTTTTGAGTTTTTGCTTTCTGCAGCAGCCAACCCAGTGCTCTGGGCTGGGAATTGGTGCTTGCTAAATGCACAGGTGGTTTGGAGTGATGTTTTCCTTCTTAGCAAAGTAACACATGCTCCTTACAGAGAGTCAGACATGCAAAGAGGCAGGCATTTTTTTTAAGGATAAGTTAAACATTCAACAGGTCCACAGGGACTGAGTGAAAGGTCTCCCCACAGCTCAGCCCCTCAGCCTCCAAGTGTCTTCTTGGTGGGGCCAGTGCAGGGCCCCTAGTTGGGGGCCGGTGGGTGGGAGTCTATCTAAAGACCCCAGGAAGTGATTGGAGGGTCCCAGTCCATTTTGACCCCTGGGCACGGGAGTCACTGACTTGGACCAGCCTTCTAGAGGCCCCCAGTGAGAAGGGGACAAACCAGGCTGTGACCCCAGCCATTTTCTCCGATGAGATTATCATTCCTTTGCTGCACCCCCTCTTTCTGGTGCATCCACAGAGTGCAGAGCTGTCCTTGTAAGCTGGCAGTTCCTGCTCCCTGGGGCTGATCTGGGAAAAACCTGACCATGCTGATGGGAGGTCCGTACTTTCCCCTCCAAACAGAACCCTAGTGACTGCTGCTCTTTGATTATAGAAATGACAGGCTCCTTGCCAGAGATGACACAACAGAGAAAGTGAATAAAGATGGAAACAAGAATAAGAACCATTCCCCTTCCTAACACCACATAAGGCTACATTTTAAATAAACGAACTCCTTGATTGCACCCATTGGGAAGATCTGACTTCCTATAACTGAGCCTTCTTTCTCTTAACAAGTTCTCAATGTCAATGAGAGAAGCTACCCTGGCCTGAGCCTTTAAGTCAAAGTGTCTGAGCGCAGCTGGGGATGGGTAACACGGAACTGGTTATCATGGTCCTGACGGTAGATTTCAGCCCTGTTCGGCACAGGTGGGTCATCACTGTCTCATCTGTAGCTAGTATACAGAAGATCTGAACTGGATACAAGCAGGAAACAGCTTCATTTTTCTCCAGCAGCTTCTGTAAGGCAGGGCTGGGTTAGGGTGAGTGAGTGAGGCCCAAATTGTACAAGTGCTGCCTTGGATCCTGTCTCCTTTCCTTACCTCCTCCTCCTCGTCTTTCTCCTCCTCCTTCTCCTTCCTCTTCCTTCTCCTCCTCCCCCTCCCTCTCCTCCTCCCCATCCCTCCTCCTCCCCATCCCTCCTCTCCCACCTTCTCCTCCTCCTCCTTCTTCCTCCTCCTCCTTCTTCCTCACAAAGGATGTCTTTAAATTTTTAATATTTTGTCACAGATTTTTTGCACAAAGTTTGAGTTTTAAAAAGTACAGTTACAATGTTATTTATCATGATTATTGAATTTTTTGGTGCCAACTTAGATTTTATGCCTGAGGTGTGTCTCCCTTGCCTCACCCTAATCCCTGCCCTATTGTTAGGTCTCAGGCCCCTGCTCTGGATGACATTTTGGGACGATCCCTTGGGTTTTTGTTCACTTTTATTTATAAGAACGAGCTCATCAATCATTATCACTGTCATCCAGGTTCTAAAAGTTTAGGCTGGTCCAAATCTAAATTTTAATCTCACATTTAATTCCAAGCTTTTCCTCTCCCCCTACTGTAAGGAAGAGTAAGGCTTAGGGTCCCCGTCTCCACTGTTCCTTCTGGTGATTCCAGGGCTGGGACAGGTACAGGATGGACGTCGTACAGGAGAAAGAGTCTTTTCCTTTGGATGCCATCAATGACTGATGTGTAGCAGGTGAACAGATGCTGGTGCTCTTGTGTGGTGCATTTCATTTCTTCATTTATTCATCTGCTATTGTTCCCCACAACTCCAGCATAGGGAGGCAGCTCGAGGCTTCTCTGTCCTCCACAGTGACTGTCATTTCATTATAGAGAGCATGACAAAGGGAATTCCACTCAGGTAAAGTGGCTTAACATACAAGCAGATGCAAAAGGCTTCCAAGGAAACATTTGGGGGAGTATAGAGTTTGATCCTGGGTCAGTGGATAGGAGCTTGGGGCATGGGGTTTGGGAATGCAGGTGAAGTCTATCAAAGGGAAGCAGGAATTAGCCAGGTAGCTGCAGGTGGTGGGAAGGGAAGAATGTTTCAGCAAAGGGAACAGCATGTGCAAAGGACTGGATGATGCCGTGCCTTCTTGGGACTAAGAAACATCCCACAGGCTGGAGCTGAGTGGGGCAAGAAGTGGATGGAAGCTCTGTGAAGCACAGCAAGTGCCAACCAAGGTGCTGAGTTGGGCTGAGCCTGCTCAGTTTGAGGAACTGTGATAAGGCCAGAGGTAGCAGAGAGGGCAGGGCGGCCGGATGCTGCTGTGAACGTAAGCTGGTGAAGAATCAGGCTGTCCTAGGGCGAAGGGATGGTATTAAAGGACTTTAGAGGGGAGTAACATTTGGGGATTATGCATATCTTGGGCTTCTCAGTAACGTGAACTCATTGCTTGAATGTTAATCAGTCATTTGCATGTTTCTATTGCTGCGTGATCAAATCATGTAAAAGCACTCAACACTGATTTTCACAAAGTTATTCAAGATAATAGGTTTATTTCTGAAATTTGTGATAATTAAGCACTTTCAGGTTGGCAGAGAGCAGACAGGTTACTGAAGTCACATGAAGATGTTAGAAATATCAATTTAAAACGAAACCACCAATTTTTACACTTTCCAAAGTAATTTGACTGCTCTGTATCTTTCTCAAACATGAATAGAGGATGATGATAAATACTTTGAATGTTTCTTTCCTTAACATCAGAAATTTTATTGAAAAATTAAAAATATCAGTTATTAAAGAACCTGTATATTTTATGAAGGATCCTATGTTTTGCAGAAATTGCTAGAGGATATTACGCTTTTCACCCGGTAGCAATTGGCAACTTTAAATTCGTTTTTTCCTTCTGATTTTAAAAGACCCAATCCTTCTTGAAAGTTGGAAAACATACCAACAGCTATGAAAAAGAAAATGAAAACCATCTGTAATGTTACCACTGATATGTTACTACCAGTGGTATCTTGATTTGTCTCTTACTTAACTTTCCTCTGAATGTGGGGGTGTGTGTGTGTGTTGAGTGTAGAATCCACTTTTTTGTATCCGTTTTTTTCACTTCACATGAAATCATGAGCACTTTCCACACTATTGAAAATTTCAGGTAGGCCAGATGTGGTGGCTCATGCCTGTAATCCCAACGCTTTGGGAGGCCGAGGAGGGCAGATCACCTAAGGTCAGGAGTTCGAGACCTGCCTGACCAACATGGAAAACGCTGTCTCTACTAAAATTAGCCGAGCATGGTGGCACATGCCTGTAATCCCAGCTACTCGGGAGGCTGAGGCAGGAGAATCACTTGAATATAGGAGGTGGAGGTTGCGGTGAGCCAAGATTGTGCCTTTGCACTCCAGCCTGGGCAACAAGAGTAAGATTCCATCTCAAAAAAAAAAAAAAGAAAAAGAAAAAAGAAAAGAAAGAAAATTTCAGGTAAGCATATGAGAAAATCATCCTTCAATATTTCCTTGTCTGGAAAATCCATGTACTCTTCTCCATTCCTATATTGTTGGACGTTTGTACTGTTTCCAATTTTTACTGTTGTAGTTTATGTGGCAATGAACTTATTACTACATAATCTTGGTTTGCATTTATGAACAGCTCCTCAAGATAACATCTTATGTGTATGGTAACTGCATCTGGGATTAAGTGCTTTTAAAATTTAAGCTCTTGATACATCCAGCAAATAGCTTTTGGAGACACTGGGCCCCGCAGCCCCCCACTGATGGCCACTCTGTGCTCATCATGTTTCTGTTACTTCACAGGCACCATGTTGAAAAGTATTTGTGTTAATACTATTTGATATGCTTTGTTATTCTTTTAATTTTCTGAGAATTCACTGCTGGGACCAGCTAGTCTCCTTGGTTCCACCTTCTTGGGAGCAGATTAAACACGCCCTCAAGCCACTGAGGTGATGTGAGCCCCAGCAGCCCCATCTGCCCAGTCAATGCCAGCATTGCATTGAGAAAACTGTGGTCAGAGACTCAGTGAAGACAGGAGCTGTCCAACTCCAGAGCCCAAACCTGTCCTCTGGTTGGGAAGCTGAGGAGCGAGTCTTTGGTTCTTGGAAGTTCCAAGGGTGCCACGGGTAGCATGCGGTCAGTGCACACATCCCAGTTATCCTAGCTGTACCCTGGCCAGCCTCCTGAGTTTGGGGTGCTGGCGACACAGGCTGCCTTGACTGTGCGTCGTGATGAGTTTCCCCGAGTACCCTGTCCTGCTGGTGCCCCGTCTTCTGACCCCCTCCCCATCACCTCATCTTGGCGCCAAGCCCAGCCAACCACTTCATCCTGGAGGCTATTCCCAGAGCCTATTTCACGGCTCATTCAGAAGGAAGATGAGGGTTTTTTTTCCATTTCCAGTATTAAATGATTTAATTCACAAGGGACTTGGTCAACACAAGTGTCCCAACAGAGCCCAGACCCTGTATTGTTTGCAATTTACCACTCTGATTAAAACCAACCCAACCCCATCAAGCTCTGCATGGCATGAACCAACAGAATCTGCACCACAGACCCCAGTGGGACATCCGGCCCAGGGAACAGAGGATGGGGAGGGGAGGGGGAGCCGGGAATGCATCTCAGGAAACTGATGCCTGAAGTGACACCTACGAATGATAGGAAATCCAGTCCCCTCTTAAGATAGATGTTTCTGTAGAAATATATCTGATAACTGTTTAATTACATGTTAAGAGGGACTGTTACTCATGGAGCAGTCATTAGCCCCAGAGGACTCCAAACCCCTTACCTTGTTAAGAGCCATGTTCATATGCAGATCAGCCCTCACTTCTAACACTCCTGGCTCTAGGATAGCAGCTGGGAGAGCCTGGTGAGCTCTCTGTCAAAACAGGGCATCAGTGGGGTGGCCAGTGGCTTGGCTGTTCGTGGGAGATTTCAGAGAGGTGGGACATAAGCCATGAACCTAAATTAAGGTGCTGAGACCTCAGCCCCAACCCCGACCCACCTGTTCTAAGGGTTCCTGCAGGGCTCGTAATCCCCACCTGTGAGGGGTTCCCCTCCTGAAGCTCTTGATGTTTCCCAGGCAGCCCCCCAGCCCAGAGTCTGGCAGTTCCCTGGAGATGCTGTTAGCCCACAGGGTGCCAGAAAGGACCCTCCTGAAAGACTTGGATGAACTGGTCCTGGGTGACAGGCAGTGGGTGTATCGCTCAGGGTTCCGAGGTGGAAGGTGACAGAATCCACGTTAGGTCCTGAAGCAAGGAAAAGTGGAACTGACCAGAAGGTCTCAGGAGCAGGAGACCCAGGTCTTGGAGGGGCAGGAACTAGGGTGTCTTGGGGCTCTGGGCAGCAGAGGCGAGTGAGAAGAGCTTGCTGGGGGCGGCTCAGTACAAGCCCAGGTGACTTAGTCCCGGAAAAAAAAAAAACAATGGTGGGCCCTTACCCATAAAAGGCAGCAGAGCCAGGCCACCGCTGTGCATTTCAGGAGACCCAGGCACGATTCGCCTCTCAGCCCTGCCAGGGACCTCTCCCTTCCTCCTTCCCTTCTCCGTCCTCCACCAGGTGGAATTAATTAGCAAAAAAACCCACAAACACAAAAACAAACTCTTAATGCCTAAATAGCATCGTTTATTTGTCACTGACTTGGCCTTGTATTCACCTCTCTTTGTGCCTCTGTCTCTAAAATAAGCACAGAATCAACATTCAAGAGAGAAGTGTGCACTGGTGTGGGGAGCAGGAGGCAGCTTCCATCTGTCAAACAGCCTTTTCCACGTGAGAAATATCAGCAGATAGAAATGGATGAAGTCTGCCACTGAGTTGGTTACAATCCAGAGGTGAAGGTCTTTGGAGTGACCTTTATTTAACAAATATCACAGCAAAGGCTGTTGGAAAGACGCTCTGGTGAATGAAGGAATTAATGGTGTTTGCGGGGCTCTCTGAAAAAGAGCCAGCAAGAGCTGTCCATATCCTACATACAGAGAAAGAAGCTGAATTTAAGGAATTGGCTAATGTGATCCTGAAGGTTAGGAAGTCCAAAATCTGCAGGGTGGGCAGGTTCGAGACCCAGGGAGGAGTCGGTGCTGCTGTTCAAGTCTGAAGGTCTTGGAGCTGGAGATACTGGAGGAGCTGGTGCTGCAGCTGAAGTCTTAGGGTCATAGAGCTGGAGATCAGGGAAAAGCCAGTGCTGCCATTCAAGTCTGAAGATCGTGGAGCTGAGACTCAGAAAGGAGCCAGTGCTGCTGTTCAAGTTTGAGGGTTGTGGAGCTGGAGACCTGGGAAGGAGCTGGGGCTGCTGTTCTCGTTTGAGGGCCGTGGAGCTGGAGACTTTGGGAGGAGCTAGTGCTGCAATTCAAGTTTGATAGTCGTGGAGCTGCAGACCTGGGGAGCAGTGAGCGCAGCTGTTCTAGCTTGAGGGTTGTGGAGCTGGAGAACCGGGGAGGAGCTGGTGCGGTAGTTCAAAGTTGTGGTGTGGAGCTGGAGACTCTGGGTGGAGCCAGTGCTGCTGTTCTAGTTTGAGGGTCTTGGAGCTGGTGACCCGGGGAGGAGCAGGTACCGCAGTTCAAGTTTGAGGTGTGGAGTTGGAGACTTTCGGTGGAGCCAGTGCTGCTGTTGCTTAAGTCTGAGGGTGGGAAGCTGGAGACCTGGGCAGGAGCTGGTTGTTCTGCTTAAGTCTGAGGGTCATGGCTCTAAACATGGTGCCAATGTTTGGGGAGTAGAGAGAGGGGATCACAGGCTGCCACGTGAAACCAGAGGTGTAACTGTACCTCAAGAAAGTTAAACGTGGGAACTTGTCAGTCCTGGTGATCAATGCATTCTTTTTTCTCTTACACAGTTTGGATTTCTTTTCTATTTCACAAGACAGAAAGATCCTGATTAATGCTTTTAGGGTTTGAGAAGCTTAAGAAAACTAAGTGATGATTGTAATAGTAATAGGAATTATACCGTAATTATCCTTACTGAGAGAGACAAAAATCACACACACAATATATATGTCTTTTCAGTCAGTTAGTAAAATAAAAAACAAATGGATAAATGGACCCAAGCAAAGCTATAAAGTCATTTTGTGGAGAAGCGATGGAGGACAGAGATTAATCTGAGAGTTGCTATTGATGGAGAAACTGAGAACTTACCATTTTTCCATGAGGTTTCGGTGTGGAATGATATTCTGTGCGTTCTGGCAGCTGAGTCTGTTCACACAGCCTGGTGATGCAGTAGGTGTTACAGAAGGGCCTCTCCCAGCTGGTCCTGCCTCTCTGCTGTGATGGGTGTGGCCTCTGATCCCCAACCACTGACTGTCTTGAGAAGAGACCAGGCCTATGAGCACAAGGGTGTCCATGGTGAGGTTCCATGGATGGAGCGCAGGGATGCTCCTGATGTTCCTTCCTGATGCTCATCCACCATCTTGCTATTAATGCATCTTGTTTATAACTGTCTTCTAAAGATTGAATAGAAAAAAGCAGTTGTACACTATGGGTTAACGATAAAGAATATCGACACATTGGACACACAGGACCTCCTCCAAGTTTAGGGACTAGAATCAAAGAGACAGCACTTTGGATGCTCCTGGAGGCCCCTCCTGAGTCCCAGTCCCTTCCCTTCTACAGAGGGAGTCACTTTCCGCTTTAGTCTTTCTTATTCCCATACTTTTCTTCATAGTATGTTTCTTTCACCGCGTGAGTGCACATCCCTAAACAATATGCCGTTTAGTTTTTGAGCTTTCTGTTGTCTTTTTGAGACAGGGTCTTGCTCTGCTGCCGCGGCCGTAGTTTTGAACTCCGATGTGGAGAAATTCTCCTGTGTGGCCGCTCCTAGGCTGCACTGGGTCTGAGCATCTGCTCCGTGTCTATTCTTGTCCTCCGTTCTCTTCCCGAGACCCATCCACATTGACGTTATTCATTTTCACTGCTGCGTGATCTCCCGTGGTATGAGGGGGACATGGGAAGTGTCTTCATTTTCCTGTTGATGATGTTTGCCCAGGTTGGGGCCCTTAGGACTGAGTTGCTAGAAGGTTCTTGGGCATTTCTTTTGTACACCAGTGCAAGTTTCTTCTGGTCAGTAGCTTTTAATTTTTAAAATTTCATCCCAGGTAAGAAATGTGATTTTCCTCATAACCCACAACACACACCCTTTCATATGCAAGCGTAACAAAAAACCTCACAATCGTTCTCAGCAGTGGCTGAGTGATCTTGTTGCTCTCCACTCTCCCCAACACTTGCATTTATTGGGCTGTGGGATTTTTGCCAGTCTGGTGGGTGTCACGTGACAGCTCATCCTGTTAGGCTGAGACCCTCTTCATGTTTTTATTGGACTTTCCTTCATATTTCCTCTTCTGTGAAGGGCTGGTTCTTCTCTTTTGCCCAGTTTCTGTTTAGCTGTCTGAAATTTTGCCTTTTTCTTTTATTATTATTATTTGAGACGGAGTCTCAGTCTGTCACCAAGGCTGGAGTGCAATGGCACAATCTCGGCTCACTGCCACCTCTGCATTCCAGCGATTCTCCTGGCTTAGCCTCCGGAATAGCTGGGATTACAGGCACATGCCACCAATGCCCTAATTTTTGTAAAGATGGGGTTTCACCATGTTGGCCAGACTTGTCTGGAACTCCTGACCTCAGGTGACCTGCGTGCCTTGGCTTCTTAAAGGGCTGGGATTACAGATGTGAGCCACCATGCCCTGTCTTGTTTTTCAAGAGGACTCATTACAGATTATTCCCATTCATTCTGGTGATTATCTGTGTGTCAAAGATGGGTTTGAATCCACCAGGATGAACCTGCAGGATCCCTTCTCTGTGGTGGGAGAGGAGACAGAGAGAGGTAGAGAGTCATGGAGAATCAGAGGCGAGAGGAGGCTGAGTCAGGTGGGGGTCGCAGGTGGCTGTGAAGACTTGGCTCCTCCTCTGAGCCAGGTGGGATTAGCAGGGGATTTTAACCAGAGCAGCCATGGGGTCTCCTTTGTGTATTTCTGCCATGGTTGGCTCAGCTGACCTCACCTCTTGAACAAGACTTGGCCTTCACCACCCAGAGGCCCGTGGCTGAGGGCTTAACTCCTGGTGTGGCCACTGACACATCCACGTTTGGTGCACACATGGCTGGGCAGCCCCGAGACCTGCTCTGCTGGGCCTCTCATTGGTGGCATTTCTGGGGTTTGTCCTCTCCCAAGTCTGGCCTATTTATGAGCCTCAGTACGCCTCGGCATGAAGAAGGAAGTTTGACAAATGACTCATAAAGCATCATTTTTAAATGTTAGTGGTCACTGCTGTGGGGAGAAAGTCCCACTGGGCATGGATGCTCTCTTTGCTGATGTGGTGTTTTCAATTAAGTGAAAAGAAAGAGTCATGCGTCTTTGCATGTACCTGGTCTGATTACCAAACAGCCAGGGAGGCCTCGGGGTGTCTTGGAAGATGGAACCATTAGTCTTATGCAAACTACTGGCAGTTCTATATAAGCTGCTCCCAGGAAAGGGGGAGTGGGTCAGGTGATCCCGACCTCTGCCTCCCAGGTTCAAGCCATTCTCATGCCTCAGCCTCTTGACTAGCTGGGATTTCAGGTACATGCCACCATGTTCAGCTAATTTTTTTTTTTTTTTTTTTGTAATTTTTAGTAGAGACAGGGTTTTACCATGTTGACCAGGCTGTTCTCAAACTCATAACCTCAAGTAATCCACCTGCCTCAGCCTCCCAAAATGCTGGGATTACAGGTGGGAGCCATCGCATCCGGAACAGTCTTGGTTTTTATGAGATAAACTTTTGTCTTTGCTGAAGTTACATCACGGATAGGTGATATAACCATAACTTGAAAAATTGATTAAACCATAACTTGGCCAAGCTGGTCTCAAACTCCTGACCTTGTCTTAGACTCCCAAAGTCCTGGGATTACAGGCATGAGCCACCACGCCTGGCCGAATGGAGCTTTATTCTATTTTAATAAAGCAAAATGCATAAGTGTGTAAGTGTGATAATTGTGTATATTATCTAATAGGAGCACTACAAATCAAAATGGGAATGCTGCTTATGTTTGGTGTTGGAATCACTTATGATTTAAAAGCTTTTCTGCTATTTTTAAAAAACTTTGAAATGAGTTGTAACTTTTATTATTAGAAAAAAATACTATAATAATCGAGAGGGAAAAACCCACCGCTTGTTGGACCTGACTGGGGCTGGGAGAAATGAGAGATTCCTTTGCAGGTGTCACCTCCCTGCCAGAAAAGTGGCCTTGCAGGACTGTCCTACAAGCCAGATGCACCTCTTCTCCCCATCCCTGTACCTGGTGTGAGGTCACACAGACAGTGAGCGTCCTTTAGAGTCTGACCTGCCAAGGTCGGGGGAAGCGGAGGTCTAGGGACACTCAGAACCGGGGGGAGCCCAAACAGGTGTGACTGCGCCTTTGCAGGATGACCTCTCACCTCAAAGAGCAAGAAAGAGCTCTAGTGCATTTCTAAACATTTACAGGAGAGGGTTTTTAACTTCTCACCCCTTTGTTCCAACTAGCACATTTGGAATCATAAAATGCACAAAGAAGATCTGCTCTTTACAACCACTTTCCCCAAGCCAGCATTCTATTCAAAAACAGCAGATAAAGCTCATGGCTTTGATGAAAGGTCATTCTTTATTGAAAACAATTAATATTGCTTCCCATTCTGGAGGGAATTTAAAGAAAACAATTTGGAAGAACATTTGGTTTGGTGTGTAGCAAACAAATGATTTCAGATCACAGATGTAATCATTTGATCTCGCTTTAAACTGGAGGTCCAGGGAGGAGCTGGTGCTGCTGTTCTAGTCTGAGGGTCGTGGAGCTGGAGACTCAGTGAGGAGCAGTGTTGTTTTAGTTTGAGGCTCATGGAGCTGGAGACCCAGGGAGGAGCAGTGTTGTTTCAATTTGAGGTTCATGGAGCTGGAGACCCATGGAGGAGCCGCTGTTGTTTTTAAGTCTGAGGATGGTGGAGCTGGAGACCTGGGAAGCAGTTGGTGTTTTGGTGTTTTTGTTCCAGTTTGAGGGTCGAGGAGCTGGAGACACAGGGAGGAGCTGGTACTGCTGTTGTTTAAGGCTGAGGGCTGTGGAGCTGGAAACCCAGGGCGGAGGCGGTGCTGTTGTTCTAGTTTAAGGATTGTGCAGCTGCAGACCCGGACAGGAGCTGGTGCTCCTCCTGTTCAAATCTGAGGGTTGTGGATCTGGAGCTGTGGGGAGGAGCTGGTGCTTCCTCTCAAGTCTGAGAGTTGTTGAGCTGGAGATTTAGGGAGGAGCTGGTGCAGCTGTTGTAGTTTGAGGATCGTGGAGCTGGAGACCGGGGAGGAGCAGGTGCTGCAGTTTAAGTTTGATGGTCGTGGAGCTGGAGACCAGGGAGGAGCTGGTGATACCACCATGTAAGTCTGAGGGCCATGGAGCCGCTGGCCCAGGGGAGGAGCCAGTGCTACCGTTGAAGTTTGAGGGTCGTGGAGCTGGAGACCCAGGGAGGAGCTGGTGCTGCTGTTCTAATTCAAGGGTCAGAGAGACCTGGGGAGGGGCTCATGATGCCTGCCAAGTCTGAGAGTTATTGAGCTGGAGATCCAGGGAGGAGCTGGTGCTGCTGTTGTAGTGTCAGAATCGTGAATCTGGAGACCTGGGGTGGAGTTGGTGCTGCAGTTGTAGTTTGACGGTTGTGGAGCTGGAGATCTGGGGAGGAGCTGGTGCTGCTGTTTATGTCTGAGGGTTGTGGAGCTAAACATGGATGGATACCTGGGAAGGAGCTGGGGCACCTACTGTAGTTGAGGATTGTGGAGCTGGAGACCAGGGAGGAGCTGGTGCTGCTGTTCTAGTTTTAGGGTTGTGGAACTGGAGCCTTGGGGAGGAGCCAGTGATGCCTGTTAAGTCTGAGAGTCATTGAGCTGGAGATCCAGGGAGGAGCTGGTGCTGCTGTTGTAGTTTGAGGCTTGGGGAGCTGGAATCTGGGGAGGAGCTGGTGCTGCTGTTACGTCTGAGGATCATGAAGCTAAACATGGATCCAAAGCTGGGGAAGTAGAGAGAAATCACAGGAGGCCCCTTTAAACTGTGAATGTAGCTGTACCCCAAGAAAGTTAAGCTTGGGAACGTCTCAGTTCTAGTGATTAATGCATTCTTTTTCCCCTTACACAGTTTGGATTTGTTTTCTTTCTCACCAGATAGAAAGATCCTCATTAATATCCTTAGGAATTGAAAAGCTTTAAAAAAACTCAATGATGTTGGTAATAATATTAATAGGAATTAAATCATGATTTTCCTGACAGAGACAAAATGACACACACACAATATATATCTTTTCAGTCAGTTAGTAAAATAAAAAGTAAATGGAAAAATAGGCCCAAGCAAAGCTATAAACAGTTGTTTCATGGAGAAGCGATGGAGGACAGAGATTAATCTGAGAGTTGCTATTGATGGAGAAACTGAGAACTTACCATTTTTCCGTGAGGTTTCGGTGTGGAATGATATTCTGTGCGTTCTGGCAGCTGAGTCTGTTCACACAGCCTGGTGATGCAGTAGGTGTTACAGAAGGGCCTCTCCCAGCTGGTCCTGCCTCTCTGCTGTGATGAGTGCGGCCTCTGATCCCCGACCACTGACTGTCTTGAGAGGAGACCGGGCCTATGAGCACAAGGGTGTCCATGGTGAGGTTCCATGGATGGAGCGCAGGGACGCTCCTGCTGTGCCTTCCTGATGCTCATCCACCATCTTGCTATTAATGCATCTTGTTTATAGCTGTCTTCTAAAGATTGGATAGAAAAACGCATTTGTACAATATGGGTCAGTGATAAAGAGTATGGACACATTGGACACACAGGACCTCCTCCAAGTTTAGGGGCTAGAATCAAAGAGATAGAACTTTGGATGCTCCTGGAGGCCCCTCCTGAGTCCCAGTCCCTTCCCTTCTACAGAGGGAGTCACTTTCCGCTTTAGTCTTTCTTATTCCCATACTTTTCTTCATATGTTTCTTTCACCATGTGAGTGCACATCCCTAAGCAATATGCCATTTAGTTTTTGAGCTTTCTGTTGTCTTTTTGAGACAGGGTCTTGCTCTGCTGCCACGGCCGTAGTTTTGAACTCCGATGTGGAGAAATTCTCCTGTGTGGGGCTGCTCCTAGGCTGCACTGGGTCTGAGCATCTGCTCCATGTCTATTCTTGTCCTCCATTCTCTTCCCGAGACCCATCCACATTGACGTTATTCATTTTCACTGCTGCGTGATCTCCCGTGGTATGAGGGGGGCATGGGAAGTGTCTTCATTTTCCTGTTGATGATGTTTGCCCAGGTTGGGGCCCTTAGGATTGTGTTGCTAGAACATTCTCAGGCATTTCTTTTGTACACAAGTGCCAGTTTCTTCTGGTCAGTAGCTTTCACTTTTTAAAATTTCATCTCAGGTAAAAAATGTGATTTTCCTCATAACCCACAACACACACCATTTCATATAGAGGGAAACAAAAAACATTTTTCACAATCATTCTCAGCAGTGGCTGAGTGATCTTGTTGCTCTCCACTCTCCCCAACACTTGCATTTATTGGGCTGTGGGATTTTTGCCAGTCTGGTGGGTGTCACGTGACAGCTCATCCTGTTAGGCTGAGACCCTCTTCATGTTTTTATTGGCCTTTTCTTCACATTTCCTCTTTTGTGAAGGGCTGGTTCAATTCTTTTGCCCAGTTTCTGTTTAGTTGTCTGAATTTTTTCCTTTTTCTTTTATTATTATTGTTTGAGATGGAGTCTCACTCTGTTGCCCAGACTGGAGTGAAGTGGCATGATCTTGGGTCCTTCAACCTTCACCTTCCAGGTTCAAGAGATTCTCCTGCCTCAGCCTCCAGAGTAGCTGGGACTACAGGCACGTGCCACCAATGCCCAGCTAATTTTCATGTTTTTAGTAGAGACGTGGTTCTACCATGTTGGCCAGGCTGGTCTCAAACTCCTGACCTCAGATGATCCACCCTCCTTGGCCTCTCAAATTCCTGGGATCACAGGTGTGAGCCACCACACCCGGCCTACCTTTTTCTTTTTCAAGAGGACTCTTTACAGATTATGCCCATTCATTCTGGTGACTATCTGTGTGGCAAAGATGGGGTTGAATTCACTGGGATGAACCTGCAGGATTCCCTCTCTGTGGTGGGAGAGGAGACAGAGAGGGGTAGAGGGTCATGGAGAATCAGAGGCGAGAGGAGGCTGAGTCAGGCGGGGGTCACAGGCAGCTGTGAGGACTTGGCTCCTCCTCTGAGCCAGGTGGGATTAGCAGGGGATTTTAACCAGAGCAGCCATGGGGTCTCCTTTGTGTATTTCTGCCATGGTTGGCTCAGCTGACCTCACCTCTTGAACAAGACTTGGCCTTGGCCACCCAGAGGCCCGTGGCTGAGGACTTAAGTCCTGGCATGGCCACTGACACATCCATGTTTGGCGCACACATGGCTGGGCAGCCCCGAGACCTGCTCTGCCTGGGCCTCTCATTGGTGGCATTTCTGGCATTTGTCCCCTCCCAAGTCTGGCCTATTTATGAGCCTCAGTACACCTCGGCATGAAGAAGGAGGTTTGGCAAATGACTCATAAAGCATCATTTTTAAACGTTAGTGGTCACTGCTGTCGGGAGAAAGGGCCACTGAGCATAGATGCTCTCTTTGCTGATGTGGTGTTTTCAATTAAGTGAAAAGAAAGAGTCATGCGTCTTTGCACGTACCTGGTCTGATTACCAAGCAGCCAGGGAGGCCTCGGGGTGTCTTGGGAGCTGGAACCGTCAGCCCTGTGTAAACTATAGGCGCTTTTATATAAGCTGCTCCTGGGTGAGGGGGAGTGGGTCAGGCGATCCCAAGCTCTGCTTCCTGCTCAGCATGAGTGAGCTGTGTGTGTGAAGGTGGTTGTGGAGGAATCCCATGGTCTGGCCAGTCACCTTCAGGAGGGCAGGGATGATGCTGTTCTCACCTTCATAATCCACAGTGCCTGGCACCTGCTCCAGGCCATGGCAGGTGTACAGGGTCCAACTGATCTTACATAATGTGGGCCTGCTCAGCGGCCCTGGGGCTAGGAGGGCAACCAGCTTGGGAGCTTTCCCGGGTCCTGCCTCACCAACTTATATGGTGTTTCCAGGAGAGAGGGCTACAGTGGGGTTTGTGTGTCAGTCAGGATGAGGAACAGCAGCCACTACAACAACAGCTCCCAACGCTCAGAGGGGATGCACACAGGGGTTCCTTCCTGCTCTTTCATAGTCTCACTGTGGGGGCAGCTCCCCTGAAAGGACTCTTAGGAGACAAGAACCCATGACTGTGATGTGCATCTTGCAAAGTCCTAAGGGATGTGGGTAAAATTCATTTTTTCCAGCTGACAGGGAGTGGTACCCACAGCAAGCTCCCTTTACCTCGAAGCATATGTGGTCCTTGAGTCCTGTGTTGCCTGTTTCTTCCTGCCTTGGCCTACAGGCCTGATGTGATCTGACCTCTGTCTGCCTCTCCAACTCCGTCTCCCTTCCCCTTCCTGTTCCTTCTACCAATTAGGTTACGGCTTCAGTGAATGTGACAAGGACCCTGAATCTCAGCAGCTTAACTAAGATGGAGGTTCATTCCTTTCACATGAAAGTCCAAGCCAGTAGGGTGATTCTTCTCTGTGCAGCTTTCAGGGTCTCAGCTTCCTTCCATTCTGTTGGTCTGACTTCCTCAGAGTGTGGCTTCCCTCCCAGTGTCCATCTGGTCTCCTCCCAGCCAGAAGGGAGGGGGGAAGGTAACAAAAGTGCACAAAGTTTCCTTCCTCTGAAGGTAGCCACTGTGCACAGGCCTCACCTCCCCATTGACCACAGCCAGGTCACATGACCATGGCTTGCTGCAACGGTTGCTGGGAAGTGTAGTCTTCAGGCTGGATGTCACTGCTCAGATTGGTCACTCCTGAGGCCTTAGAGAGAGAGGACCTGGGAGAGAGTCTCTGGTCCTGCCCACCCTTGTGCACATTTCTCCAGTGTAGGGCGACCCACTGCCTCATCTTGCTCAGAACTGAGGGGTTCATGGGACACAGACCTTTCACTTGTAAAACATAGGCAGTTCCAGGCAAATCATCCCAGCTTGGCTGAAACCCAGAAGTTTCCTGGGACACAGGATTTCTAGTGTTATAACCAGGAAAGTTTGGGAAAACCTGGACAAGTTGATCCCCTCTACTCCAGACACACTGGCTTCTTTTCTGCTCCTCCAGCAGGCCAAGTCAGTGCCTGCTGCAGGGCCTTTGCATCTGCTGTTAGCCCTGCCTGGGATTCCCTTTCCACAGCTCTGTGCAGTGCTCACTCCTCTTCTGTTGAGAAAGGGCTGCTCTCTGGGTGCTCCCGGGTGCCTGGTCTACTGTGCTTAGCACTACATGCTCTGTGAAAATCCCTCCATGCTCTTAATCTTCTTTCTACCCTTCCCTGCCCACTTAGGTTTCAAAGTCTCTGAGGACTATTAATTTTTATTCTCTTCACCACTGAAAGATGCATCTCTTTCCCTAAGGCTGTTGCTGGGCTCACACATAGTCAGATAAATCTGATAGTTAAAATAATCTGAATGAAAAACATGTACTAAATCCCAAGATTATGAGCAAGGATTCTTAAGCAAGGATTCTGAAGAGATGTGTAAGCCTAAGAAAGGCCAAAGGGTGTGGATTAAAAGGAAATGTGGGGTGGAGAAACATTTCATGAACTAGAACCCCACCTCTTGGGTGAGTTCATTGCTACAACCTTCCTAGAGGGCAATTTGGCAACTGACCGATGCAAGTATATAACTTTTGGTCCCAAATTCCATTTATAGGCATTTATCCCTAGGAATTAGAAAAATATGCAAAGATGAATCTCTAAGGATTTTTATAAGATGAAAGTAGGAAGCCTAAATGCTTGCTGGTGGCCCCCTGCCCTGGCTCTGGCACTTCTCTCTCTCCAGTGGCTGTACGCATGCTACTTTTTCTCAGCCTCCCTTGCAGCAAGCTGTGACCATGTGACCAGGTTCTGACCGATGTGAAGTAATGAAATTGTTGTGTGTCATTTATTGAAACCTTCTTATGTCTGTCTTCTGCCTCATTTCTTATCTTTTGTTTTCTCTGTCCTCCTTGGCCTATGGATGTGATGTCAGGTGCTCTTCCATCAATTTGGTCTGTGAAGGGAGAGTCACATCTCAGGAAGTGCAGAGCAGTTTACTGGAAAGAAACAGCATCCCTCCAATTTTGCATAAGTACTAGACGGTCAAGCTCCAGCTTTGGTTTCTGTGAGAAATAAACTTCTGTCTTAGTTGAAGTTAGATCACTGCTAGATGCAGCTGAATCACATCCCAACTTGATTAAAACACAAAATTTGTTGAATACATTATGGTACATCCATAAATACCAGTGCTAAAAAGCAATAATATTGATATACAGAGTTCTCATGGTCAAAATAAGTCCATAAAATATTGTTGAGTGCACATGAGGCGGGTTTACATCTGTATGTATGAAAACACAATTCCAATTTTACAAGACACAAAGCATGTGTGTGTATTATTTGATATGTTTTATTAGGTTGCTCCATCCATCTATCCACCCATCCATCCATCCATCCACCCAGGTAAACCATACACCAAAATAATGTTGCTCATCTTTAGTTGATTGTGTCAGTGGTGATGTTAAAACTTTTCAAGTTTTACTTTATATTTGAACCTCTAAGATAGCTCCCCCTAAAATCTCCATCTCCTGGTATTCATGCCTGTGTGCAACCCCTTCCCCTTGAGTGTAGATGAGGCCTGTGACTTGAACCTAAGCAATAAAATATGGAAAATCGAATGGGATGCCACTCCTGTGGTTATGTCACAGAAGGTTGTGACTTCTGTCTCGCTGCTAGCTGACTCCTTCCTTTGCTTCAATGAAGAAGTTGTCATATTGATGCTTGTGGCTGGGAACTGAGGGTGACCTCTGGCCAACAGCCTGCAAGGGACTAAAGTCCCCATTCTGAGGCCTACTAGGAGCTGACTCCTGCCCAGAGCCATGTGAGCCTGGGAGCAGACCGGGAACAGACCCTTCCCTGATGGTCTCTTCACCCTTCCCTTGATGATAGCCTGCAAGACATGCTGGGGCAGAGGACCTAGTTGAGCCTTGCCCAGATGCCTGACCCCTAGACAGTGTGAGATAATAAATGTGTGTTGTTCTAAGCCACTAACTTTGTGGTAATTTGTGAGGCAGCAGTAAAAAAACTTATACACCTACTTAATCCCAGTCACTGAGCTGGGCCTTATAAAAAGTTTCCACTAAAGAGAGCAGCTTTGGAAATGCTCTGACATTTGTCACACACAGGCAATTTCAAGTGAACACCTCTTTAACCTCTTTTCATGTTTGGGTGGGAAAACAGTGATTAACAAAGCCTGGGAAAGTGTGAGCCATTTAAATGGATGTGCAATTTCAAGCCTTTCAGAGCCGGCTGAGAGCTGCTGCACTGATTAAAGGGCTGATGATAACTTCTCAGCAGAAAGGTTAACGCGCATGTGATTTTATCTGTAGCAGAGACTGTGGAGGGGTGGAGGGGAGGGGGTTTCGTAATGGTCTTTGGATTGATGATGGGTTGTTCAGAAGTGCCCTAGGAGCAGAATAAGAGGAGGAATGAGATGGGACTCAGAGGATGCAAATTAGTCACTAGAAAGCCCCAAAGATCAGCGTTCTCTGTCTGCCATTCCCACGGGGTCACCGGTCTGGGCCTCTTTTCTGGTGGATGCCAACAGCCTCCTCAAGAGGCCTCTGGATTCCTCCCTCGTACCCTGTTGTAAATTCTCAGTACTGTATCTAAATGGATGTTTTAAATTTCTCAAGCTACAAATCCTCCCATTGTGCTTTGCATGAAATCCTAGGCCTGAGCATGGGCACCGTGGCCCTGGGTCATGGGGTCCTGCTGGCTCCTCGGGCCTGTCACGACCCGCTTTTCGCTGGGCTCGCGGCAGTGTCCACACGGCCTGCTCTTCATCCTCATACCCGTTCCAGCCTGCGCCGCTTTCCCTTTTTCTCCTCATCATTCAAGTCTCCGCTCCAAACCCCCACCTTCAGGAGCCTTTCCCCATTGCTTGAGCTGACACATGCAACCCCATGACACATTGGATCACGTGAATCTGCTTCATGCTGCTACTGTTGGAAATGATTTCACTGCTTTCTGTTGTCACTCGCCTAGCAACGGTCTTCCCCCGTGACCTGCTGAGCTCAGGGGTGCAGAAGCTTGTTTTGTTTCCACATCCCCGCTCTGCCGAGCGCACGGCCTGGCACAGAGTAGGCACCAGTCAACATTTGCCAGATTGACTGTCTGTCTTCAGGATGGGTGGTGGAAGAAGTGAAAGCATTTTTTAAGATGATATTTCTACCTAATAAGGAGAGATTCCTGGTGTCAAGGCTGGTTTCAACATGGGGTCTGTAGAAGGACCTCTTCAGGCCCCCCTCAGACTGATTCTCGGATTAGGAATGACTGCTGCTTTCCAGACTCGCTGGCATCTGACAAATCGCCATCCCTGGGAGATTTGCTTGCTCTTTGCCAAAGGATTTCCTTCAAATCTCCACCTGGCTCTGACCCAGATGAAGGGCACCAGCTGCCCGGCGCATTCCTTTCTGCAGTGATTTGCAGCCATGAGCACCTCCCAGAGGCCCCTCCTTAGACATCCATGTCCTATGGGTCTGGGCTCTGACGATCAGGAGGGGAGCAGTTAGGATGACCCCAGTGTCCCTGTCTCTGAGTGTCACACATTTCGGTGGGGAAGGAAGGATCAGAGAACCTGGACTGACCGCAGCTGGCTCCATTCCCTAAGGTGCATATGTAAGAAGCACTGCCTAAGTGCCTCCTCTGTGCCAGGCATGGTGCCCAGTGCTGGGCTTCATCAGGGCACACAGCAGACATGTTCCCGTTTCATGGCACTGGTGGAAGGTGACAGTGAAGACACAAACTCACAGATGAATTAGACCCTGACCTGCCACAGTTGGTGCTGTAAAGGAGATAAATGTGGCCTGGGGTTGACAGTGACTCAGCTGGGGGCCCCGTCCATGAAGTGACCAGGAGGAACTCTCTGAAGAGGTGGCATTTGACACCTGTAGGATCAGAAAAAAAACAGCTGTGTAAAAATCTGGGGCGGTGTTCCTGGAAGAGGGAAGAGACAGTGCAAATGGCCTGAGGTGGCAAAGGGTTCAGTAAGTTCAAAGGTCAGAGAGAAGGTCTGTTTGGGGAGCACTGAGGTTGGAGCAGACCAGAGAGGCCGGCAGGGAGCAGCCTTGTGGGATGTGAGGAGGAAGGAGGGTTTCGTGCGATGTGATGGGCATCAAGGATGTCTGAGCAGGAGGCCCTGCGACCTTCACACTCCACAATGAGCCCTCTGGCTGCCACATGGACGACAGGCTGGAAGGGGCAGGGGTGGACCCAGGAGGAAGGATGAGGCTGGTGCAGTAGCAATGATGTCCATCAGGACGGTCAGAGGAAAGAAAAGCAGTGCCAAAACGTGTCTCCTTTTCCTGTAGCCCATGGTTCTCTCTTGAACAACTATGCAAAAGAGAAAACAAACACCAAAAACACCCCTACAAAACCCAAAACCAAAACAAAGCAACATCCCTGTGGCCTCTGAAGGTAAAGGGTAGAGATGAATATCTATGAAGCATTTACCACCACGTGTTTGAGGAGGAAAAGATAAACATCTTATGATTTTGTTCCTTGAGGATCTTAAATGTCAAATAGAAAATATATTTCAAAATGGCATTTCCCCAAAGAGTGGAGGGGTACCCACCAAAGAGATGTGAGATAGGCCAGGCGTGGTGGCTCACACCTGTAATCCTAGCACTTTGGGAGGCCGAGGTGCGTGGATCATCTAATGTCAGGAGTTCAAGACCAACCTGGCCAACATGGTGAAACTCCGTCTCTACTAAAAATACAAAAATTAGCTGGGTGTGGTGGTGGGCACCTATAATCATAGCTACTCAGGAGGCGGAGGCAGGAGGATTGCTTGAACCTGGGAGATGGCGTTGCAGTGAGCTGAGATCACACCACTGCACTCCAGCCTGGGCAAAAGAGTGAAACTCTGTCTCAAAAAAAAAAACCCAAAAACATATGTGAGCTAATTTTGGGTGGTTCCCGAACCAGCATGAAACACCATGGCATCCCACAGTGTAAAACCTATTCCCTTACCCAGTGTCTTTCAATCTCTCTGCTACTTCATAGAGATAGTTTCAATTCGGTGCTCATGTGACTTGAACGCCTCTCTAGTGCTTGAGAGACACAAAGGTGAAACTGCCTTTGCAAAAATTATAACTGAGGAAATGATGACAGTGAAAGACATCAGACCTAACTGACTATCTTGCTTCTAACCTTTAAACTGTCCTTGTTCTTTCCTGGGTGTAGGCCAAACTAACTTTGGGAAAGAATTCAGTTCGTGACTTGACTTTGAAACAAACTTGGTTATAGGCTTTTCCAGAAAAGACTCCCTTCTTGCCTGGGGACCAGTCTGCCTTTGCAGGACTAGCTAATTAGCTACAAGATTAGAAATTACAGTTTAGGGGTCATACGTCCTCTGGCTGCAAGAGTCTAAATCTCCCCAGATTGCTCCTGGAGAGAATGTCACTATCGTAAAACCTAAGATTAGTGCTTGAGATATTTTGCAGACCCTGCACTTGATGGATCAGCTGACACCACCCACACCACTAATCTGGCTCAACCAGTTCTGCCATCTGACCCAGGAACAGAAGACAGCACGAAAACCTCACTTCGACCTCCGATGATTCCATCTCCAACCTGACCAATCAGCTCTCCCCACTTTCTGAGCCCCTACTTACTAAATTATCTTTGAAAACTCTGATCCCCAAATGCTCAGGGACACTGATTTGAGTAATAATAAAACTCTGGTCTCCCACAGAGCCAGCTCTGCGTGGATTACTCTTTCTCTATTGCAATTCCCATGTCTTGATAAATTGGCTTAGTCTGGGCAGTGGGCTAGGTGAGCCCCTTGGGTGGTTACAAAGGAGTACAGGTTTCAGGTTCATCGTCTTTAGCAGCCTCTGGCTAGTAAGTCATAACACGGCTTTGCTTTTGTGATATGTGTTTTTATGGATACCCTTCTATTTATAGCAAGTGATATTGGTTTTTCATTTGCAGCAGTGGAATATCAAATTTCCTTTAAAAATTCTAAAAATACAACTTATTTAAAGATAAATTTTGACTAGACCAGAATATAGATGAGATACAGCTATTTCAAAAGTCATGACGGAGGCAGATGCAAATCAGATCATGTCACTCTCCTGCTCAGAACCTTCCAATGGCTTCTTGTCCCACTCAGAGGCAGATCCACACTCCTGGCGGTGGCCTGGAGAGCCCCACATGATCCGGGCCTCATGTCGCTCTCAGACCTCCTCTCCTCCCTCGCTCTGTCACTCCACTCTGGGTACACTGACCATTCTCAGAGCAGGGCCTCTGCACTTGCTGTTTTCTCTGCCTGTACTCTCTTCCTCCAGAAACATGTGTTGCTCATCACCCAGTCCATCCAGCTCTCAGCACATTTCTGTTCCTCCCAGCAGCCCTCCCGGACCACCACATCAATTATAATGCCTCCCCTGACTTTCAGGCCCACAGTGTCCTCTCATCCAGGGATCCCCAACTTCATCCAGAGCATGAAGTGAGGGGAAGTGTGCAGGATCATGTGTGCTGGCTGGGGTAAAGCAAGTAAAGTAATAATAACCACAAGATGATATTAACAACCCTTATTAGTGCTACCAACAGCCGCATCTGCCTGCTTCTCTGGGCCCAGGGTTGTTTGCAAGCTCCCTGGAGCTGGTCCTGAGTGGGTCAGAAGAAGGGTCTGAGGTTATGGGAAGGAGCAGCTTGCCCAGCTCATGGCCTGTTATGTACACTGGGAGGCCCTGTCCCCGATAGCTGTCTCCCAGGGCCTGCTCCCAAGTGGGCTTGGGAGGCCTCAGGGCTGAGTGGCTTCAGGCCAGGGTTCTGCCATGTGCTGTGGGTCTGTGGGAGTGACACCCCCACCCCAACCCTCCCGCCCTGCCAGCTGCTGGACACACAGCAGCTACATGGCAGGAACCCTGAGACCAGGACCTCTGCGGGTCCCGTGGCACAGAGCCTCCTCCCCACCCCCGATTGAGAAGGAGGAGGCGCACCTCAGGGTTAATCCTGCTCCCTGCTCGCTGTTGGATAAATGGCCTTTGGGTTGAACACCTCACAACGGGATGTGTCTTAGCGTGGAATTTATCAAATCACAGACCGTGATGCGTTAGTGGGTCTTGAAATCAATTTAGAGGGTCGAGCCCGGCATTGAAAATCTGCAATAGACCAGAATAGACTAGACCAGGGAACATGATAGCATGTTGCGTGCAGTGAGGGTGAGTGTTGTTTGGGGAAATGTGTTGTGTTTCTGTATAAATGGATGTGTGTGTGTGTGTGTATGTGTGTGTGTGCTCGGTGACAATGTGTAATGTGTTTCCTGCACTAAAAATGTTAGAGCATCTCTGTCTTGTGGCCTTAGGGTAACACCAAGCGAAATCATCTGGGGGTCAGGCAGGTCTGGGGGCTATTTTGGGGAGGAGATTGTAAAGCCTGAAAACATATAAAGGTAAAGAGAGCAAGATGGCAGATTCTCAGTCCAGTGACATGTCACCATGGGGGTATGTGGACAGGTCCCTGGGTCTCTCTCCTCGTTTCCTTCCTGGTCAACCTGCTCTGGCTTCCACTGTCACTCTCTTTATCCCAGGTGCCTGCTCTAACCTGTTCATGCTGGTCACCATCTGACGTTACTTACCTTCATGATTTTGGGGTTCTTTGCCTCTCACCTGCCTGTCCTACTGGTACGTCTGCCCAGCCAAAGGAAGGAGCCTTGTCTCTTGATCCCTGATGTGCCCTGGTTCAAGGACAGTGCTGGCATAGAGCTGTGCTCAAGGGCTGAGGCGCCTGGAATTACCACTGGGAAACAGAGCCCGGCTATTTGTGGGAAAGTCCAGGGTGGCTGGTGGGTGGGTATGGATCCAGCGTAGGAAGTGAGCTTCAGTGAGCTTTCCCTGGAGAGGGGGCTTCCCTGTGAGCTGAGCTGAGCTATGTGGCAGACCCTGTTCAGGCCCCCAAACCCCCAGCCCTTTGTCTGCTGCACCCCTGACCCGACTTGTGCTGCCAGCACCTGTGTCTCCTGCTGCCGGGGTTGGGGCTGCATGGGCTGGAGAGACTGAGGTCCTGGGACATTAATGCTTCTAGGGAATCCCCTAGCAGCGCCTGATGGAGATGGGGGTGGGGCCCAGCCCCTATGGTCATTGGATTAATACCTCCGAGGTGCGTGTTCTGTGCTGCAGGGCCCTGAAGGACTGTGCTCTATTTACCATGTTGGTAACTCGCTTGTGGTGGGCATGGCTGCCCCTGCCCCAGGCTCATCTCCTGGCTGGCACCGCAGGGCCAGGCTCCAATGTGCTTGCTGACCACTCCTGGGCGGTTTCCCAGAGAAACAGGCAGAATGCCTATTGGCTTCCACCTTGCCAACCTCCCTGCCCACACCCCAGTGGGTATTGCTTGTGATGACCTCCCAGATAAGCTACTTGAACTTGAAATCTTGCCTCAGAGTCTGTTGGGGGGAACCAACGCTGAAGCATTGGGTGGAGGGGCTTGACCGTGGCCTGTTTGTATATTCTGTGTATATGATTCATGTATTGTGTACAAATGTATTATGCATGTGAATATTTTCCCTGAGTTGGGGTGGGCTCCCAAGACTGAGAAATGGGGACAAACCAGTGTCAAGGGTTTTCCATGGCCAGGTTGCAAGGACGTGACTCTCTCATCCCACAGTCCATGATGAGGGGTGGAGGGGAACTAAATTGCAGCATAAAATGAGGAATGTGAGAGAAATGAGACCAGGAAGGGGAGAGCAAGAAAGGCAGTGGAGAGGCGGCGAGGAAGGGACGTAGGGAGGGATTGTTGACTGTGAGGGAGAGAAAGAGGGTGGGGGTTATTTCTGAAGCTCTAGGAGCTGCCTTCCTGCATTGCTGAGTCAGTGTCACCTGGACTCAGAACCACTCGTCCCTTCAGTGACCTCTTGGAGCTTAAGAGCTCCTTTAGGACCCAAAATACATCCAGCGGATCTGTGGAGCCATTCAGTTTTCATTCCATGTAGGACCTGGACACAGGTGCATGCAAACTAACATGCTTACACATATGCACGTGCATACGTACACATGCCCCACGCATGCCATGCACACACATAGCACACACACGCATACATGTGCTCACACAGGTACTCACATATAAATACATGCACACATGTACACGCAAATTTGCACACTCATACATACCCACAAAGACGCACTCATATGCACAACCTCCACATACAGACACATATATACACTCACACACCCACACACACACTCATGCATACACACACTCACACAGATACACTCTTACATACACACACATGCCCATGCATACATGTGCATGCTCTTATACTGACACATTCTTGCACACACACTGACACATGCAGACCCCCTCATACATATACTCTTGCACACACACACAGTCAGACACTTACATGTCCACTCACACACATGCTCACTCCTACATGCACTCTCCCCCACCCACACGCACCCATACACTTACAGACACAGTGAGTCAGGTGTGTTTAATATGCAGCTCCTGCCTGTGCCTCCCCTTAGATCCCCATGTGACCTGCTCATCAGAGGAGGCCTGGAGTTCTGGGGGGAGCCCTGGTGTCCCTCCACCTGATCTCCATGACAACCCAGCTCAACACCGGTTTGTAAGTGTGAAAGCTTCAGGGCCCACACGATCTCCCACATTAATTCATGCAGATCAGTTGTTCACTACTCAACGCTCCCATGTTATGTGAGGCAGCGAGGCACAAAATTGGCATCTGCTGTGGGGGGTGTGTGTGTGTGTGTGCGTGTGTGTGTATAGTGAGCTTGGCACACAGGATGAGGTTTAGGGCAAAATAGAATGAAAGATACAGCCAGTAGTAATTGGATTATAGTTGTTGACTGCTTTCAAAGGATTTGACATGGAATATTAATCCCAAAGGTTTATTACATCTGGTAAATTATAAAGCATCTCGCAGATAGAATGTGGGGTAAAAAGAGAAACAAATACACTTGCAAATTTGACGAAACCTCCCCCACAGTCCTGAAATTGCTGGTGGATGGAGGACTGCAGTCCAGGTTTGAGACATTTGTGAGAATCTGAATGTGTCCCCCAAAGGGCTCCCCAGAGACTGCCACCGATCAGGCCGTGGAAAGCCCCAGGCCCCGCATGACAGGTTCCGGGCTCTGCCTTCCTTGAACACAGGGGTGGAGGGGCAGGGGTGAGAGGTGGAGGCTGAGAATGGCTACAGACAAATGGTTGGATTTGATTCTTTTATCTGTAGCAGGGACTCAAACCCAGGCTGTTCTGGCTGAAGCAGGACTGGTCCTGTGGCCGACACCCCCTCTTCTAACCCTGCACGGGGCCCCTGACCCCCAAGCCTGCAGGCATACACATCCCACCATGAAAAGACCCTTGTGTGAGGGCAGGCATCATTTCAGGGTATCATCCTCCTGCCCTGTGTGGACAATGCTGAGCCCCTGAGAGCCGGGAGGGAGGTCCCCCAATACCCGTCTCTTCCACAGTGAATGTTGCTCCTTAGAGGGTCACTTCCAAAGAATGCCAGGTGGCAGGCACCAGGATTTGGCATCTGACATGCTCCCGTCCGCTCCCTGGGACACTCCAGATTACAAAGCAATCATCCTTTGTAAGCTCTGACGGAGAACAACTGGCCGCTGTCCTTTAATTAGCAGGGAACACACTAAGCTATGGACTCCTGCAGGCTCTGTAAATGTCCGTGAAATCAGCCTGGTGACTCCAAGCCCAGTGTAGACTGTGGGGGCCCACAGAGGCCAAGGGGGAGACCCCACCCCAGTCTGGCTCTGAGAACAGCCTCCAGGAGAAAATGCCAAGCCTCTGGGACTCATGGCAGCTGCTCAACCCGGCAAGTGCTTTCTCGGAAATCGCTTCTCCCCATTGAGATCCGGGCTGGCTTTGCACATTCCAGGCCCCCTTTGCTGGGTGGAGCTGCCTGGGCACCTCTGAAGGCTGCTCTTGCACAGGTAAGGGCTGCTTCTGAACACCTGGCTGCCCCATTAGAGGCAGCTTCTCCTCTGCTTCTCCTGGCCCAAAACATTAGATGATGGTTATTGCAAGGAGGTCACAGTGCCAGGCATGCCGTAAGACACTGAGTATCCGGTGGCCCATGAGAAATTCAAGCCCCGTTTCCTCCCGAGACACTGGGATGGGGCCACATGCCTGATGCCGGGCTGTGTGGGACAGGACTGAAATGTGTCTAGTGGGAGGGCCTACTTTATGTCACTCAGGGGTCATGAATGCCAGGTGGAGATGCCAGTGCACACCCAAATTCCCCAAAACAGAGAACAAGAGAGGCTGGGAAGCCTTTCAACCAGAGGCTGTTGACATGGAATCCCCAGGGAGTGGCTGCTCCTCATGGCAGAAAAGGCCAGCTCTCGATGAGGCTCCCGTAAGAGCCCCCCACTGCTTCCTGCCCTCAGACCCACTGTCCCCAGAGACCTCTCCGGCCTGCTGAGGAGCATGCATCTCTGTCACTTGCTTTGGGTCCCCTTGATCATCGCAAAGACAGATGCTTATAGCCTGTGGGTGACAAGCTGCTGTTTCCACCCCCTCCCGATGCCCCTGCCCCACCCATGTGGCCACTGCTCCTGGCTTGCAGTGTCCGTGTGGGTATGACAGCCCAAGTTCCTCTCAGGGTAGGTGTCCCTCCTGCAGAAAGCCCCCCCTGTCTCCCATGCCCCAGCCTCTGCCCAGTTGCACTCCTAGGCAGAGGAGGGAAGTACTGGGGTGGTGGCTGACAGATTCTCATGTCACCTCTTTCCCGAATTCCCTCGGGCTCCTCCCTCGGAGCCTCCACCCTGAATCCTGAAGGCTCACTGTGTCTCATGTAGGAAGCCCCCAGTGACATCTCGTGCCCTGTACACAGGTCCCTGCAACCTGGGCCCCTCCCCAGCTCAGCTGCCTCAATTTCACCCCTCCCTCCTTTCCTCCCCACATCTGGCAAGAAATGCAGAGGACTTGTGGAGGGAAGCCAAGTGTGAGACCCACACGATGCACCAACCCCGCACTATGCAGACCCTCTCCCTGTCGTCTTCAGCCCTTTCTGCAGTTAGCACAGCTCTGGCTGCCACGCTGGGCTCTTTTCATGGGGCTGTGTCTGAGCTGACGGGCCTGGAAAACAACTCTCTTGGAGCCCGGAGGGGCTGGGTTGAGCTAGGATGTGTTGTGAATGTCACGGCCTGGCCTGTGACAGGACCTTCCAGAACCCTCTGGGAAGAGGGATGGGGGGCAGCAGATACAGGTTAAACGAGCGACAGGCAGGAGCAGGCGGCAGGGATGATTCATTTTTCTCAAAGGTTTATCACTCTGCTATTAATTTTCATGTTGTAAGCAGAAATGAAGGCAGAGGCTCAATGAAAAGTGACGTTCTGGTGCCAACCACACTTGTCTTTCAATCGCACCCCTTGCATATTGGTTTGGACATCTTGGTTTAATCACGGCCTATCGCGCTGCTGTTGCGGAATCCCTGTGTAATTTCCGGGGCTCTCCTACATCTCTGGGCCTTTGGGGAAGAATTGAGGCGGGAGTCACCTGGCGGCACCCCTCCACTGCGATGCTTCTGTGCAGCGAGAACGTGATGATCATGCCAGTGCTGGGTTACTTTCTAAGGAATGCAGGCGACAGATGCAGTTCGAGGTTTGCAGAGGACCTTGCACTGGGATATTTGAATTGAAGAATCTGGCAAGACTGGAGGAGCAAAGGAGCTCACAATGAAGGGAAATGTGGGTGGGGCTAGAGGCCTGGAAAGTGGCAGTCCCTGGGGTCTGTCACTTGTGTAATGGAACAGCGGCTGGGAGGGGCCCGACAAAGTCCCGTGGGACCAGAACACAGGAATGTGGACCCCGTCTTAGCTGTGGCTGGCAGATAAAGGCTGAAGAAATCTCAGTGGTTTATCTCCCAGCCCCGGTGATGACTGTGATGAATGTGGGTGGGTCTCCCTCCTCCACTTGTGAGGTTCTTCCTGCAAACCTCACCAGTTCCAAGGATTTCAGGCTGTCCTTGTCCTGGGTGATGACAATCAGTTGAATGATGATGACTCACATTTATATGTTACATGAATAGGTGGATGGATGGACTTGGGAAATGTATTCCTTACAGCTACTTTATGATGATGATCGCCATTCTACAGATGAGGAAACAGGCTTACACAGGGTAAGAAACTTGCTTGCAGTCACACAACAGGTAAGTGGTGGGGGTGCCTGTGAGGCAGTGCCATCGGGTGGTCATGGGCACAGTCTTGGGGGCCACCTCATGCCCTGTCCTCCTGTGGCTTCCTGTGTTCAGTGTGCAGGTTGGATGGGGCCGCCTTGGCAGTTTCTTCCAGCATCTTCCAGGGGCAGTGCCTCCCGCTCATCCTGCAGGTGTTTGTTGAGCAATGCTGTGTGCCAGGCATGGTTCCAGGTACTGGGGATGCAGCTGTGCCCCAGTTCCTGCCCCTGTGGACCTGACACTTTCAGTCAAAGACACGCAACAAGCCAGAAGTCAAAGCGATACTCAAGATGACTTCAGACAGTGAAATGTGCTAGAAAGAAATCTAACCAGGCTGAAGTGGTGGAGTGACGACTGGTGGGGACTCAGTGAATGAGGAGGGAACATTTGACCTGAGTCCTGCAGGAAGAGGCAGAGGAGAGCTTGAGATGGGTCTAGGGAGGTGGCTTCCAGCAAAGACAGCAGCAAGGCTGAAATCTAAATCACAGCCAACCCCACCCTTCCTGATGGGCACTGCAGGACCTGAGGAAAAACTGCCTCCTAGCCCTGCCCCCATATAGATGTCCTTGGAGTTGCACCCTGGGACGCATTTCAGGGGGTGTGTGGTGTAGTGAAGCATGTGGACACCCTCAGCTCTAGGCCACTTGGGTTCAAATCTCAGCTCTATCACTTACAAATTAATTAGCCTCTGAGCCTGTTTCTGCATTTATGAATGGGGATGATAATGGAACTATTGTGAGGAACAAATGAATAAATCCTCATGCAGTGCTTAAGCACACAGTGGCGTGGAGCTTGAGTGGCTGCACACCAAGTCAGCCGATGTCCTTGGAGGTCTGAGTGGGTGCTTTTAAACCAGTGCAGTGAGCCCTTTTGCAGTAAATTGTGGCCCACGATTACACTGGACCTCTGGGGCATCTCTGATGATTAAATTGCTTCTTTTCAGAACGAGCAGAGAAATGACTGCTCAGACATGGATTTTTTTTGTTTATCTGTGTTCTTTCCTGGCAATAAATGATATTCCGGAAAACCGAGGCTTGCTCTGCCCACTTGGATTGGGGATGGCAAATGTCAGGCTTGTCTCCACTTTACACCTCAAACCTGAGTAATGTGGGGCTTTGGGTGAGATGCTGGGGTTGGGTCCATGAACCATGGGCTCTGATATGGTTTGTCTGTGTCCCCACCCAAATCTCATCTTGAATTGTAGCTCCCATAATTCTCACGAGTTGTGGGAGGGACCCAGCGGGAGATAATTGAATCATGGGGTGGTCCTCGTGGTAGTGAATAAGTCTCAGGAGATCTGATGGTTTGATGAGGGGTTTTCACTTTGGCTGCTCTCATTCTCTCTTGCCTGCTACCATGTAAGACATGCCTTTCACCTTCTGCCATGATTGTGAGGCCCCCTCAGCCATGTGGAAATATGAGTTCATTAAACCTCTTTTTCTTTATAAATTACCCAGTCCCAGGTATGTCTTTATCAGCAGTGTGAAAATGAACTAGTACAGGCTCTAAGAATGGGAAGGACTTTGGGGACTATTGTCATGGTTACGTGTCAGGGCCCCAAGGCCAGTCAGTCTGGGTTCAAAGACCAAGCCCACCAGGGACCCTCGTGTGTGACCCTGAACAAGTGTTTTAGCCTGTCTACACCTCAGTTCTTGCTGGAAGGCCATGGATTTGCATGGTTTAATGAACACACATGACACGGGTCATCATGGAAGCTTCTGACCTTCCAGCAAGAGTGGAGCCATCTGCGCCCAAGACCTAGCTCAGCCTCCACTGAGTCCATGTCATGCAGACACCCCCAAATTAGCAAACCAGGGAGCCGTGCCCCTCAGATGAACACTGAGATGGAAAGGACCCTCTTTCACACACTCCTGTGGGAGGGGTGGAGCACTGAACATAGGGGTGGAGGGGACATTTGCCCATCCCCAGCCAGGACAGTGTTTCAATCAGCATGTTTCCTTCTGTGCTCTCCTTCTTGAAGAAACCTTGACATTTCATTTTTTTTTTCTCTCTTTTAGTCTGAGGAGCAGTGGGCACTGGGCTGTTGGAATAAAGCTCTTGGAAGAGTTGTTTCCCCCAACTAGGTTGCAGTGTCAGGAATGTCAGGTCCATGGGGCAGGGAATGGGGCACAGCTGCATCCCTAGTACCTAGAACTGTGCCTGGCACAGAGCATTGCTCAACCAACACCTGCAGGATGAGTGTGACATGCTGCCCCTGGAGGGTGCCGGTAGGAAATGCCAAGATGGCGCCATCCAACCTTCTCAGTGGACACAGCTCCTTAGGAGGGACAGCCAAACTCATTAACAACTGAGAGTCAGCAGTTACAGTGGGAAGCTTTCCTCTCAGGAGAGAAATGTGGAGAGTTTGTGCCCATGGAATCTTGGTAGGGAGTCTCTTGTCAAAAACCCAATTGAATGCTCTCAATATACCTGTTTCTGTAACTGCAGAGGTGCCTGGAGATAGTGCAGGTGGCAAATGCCATGTGGCAGACAGATACTGTGTGGCAGATATTGCGTGAAGCTGGGTGTTTTTCGTGGCAGTGGGCACAGCAAGACCCTCCACACTGGGAGCTGGGCTGTGGGACCTGTAGGCCTGATGCTCTGACCTCTCAGCTGGCAACCTCCAGAGGGTCTCTCAGCCTTGCCAAGTCCCCAACGGCCTCAACTTTGCAAGGAGAAGCATGATCCTTTTCTGCCACCTTCAAGGGTTGTTGGAAGAATCATCCAAATGATCAGGTACGAAAATGCGTTTGTTGTATGTGACGTTGTTCTATAACTAAAACTATTCAAAAAATCTGACATCAAGTGTTCAATTCATGACTCATTTTCATGCCTGTTTTCAGGTAAATTATTGCAAAAGCACTCCCTAAGGGACTGTAGTCCCTTATACTGTGCAGTTTTAAGTTTTTTGTCCGTGATCTTTAATAAGAAATGTATTTTGCATCATAAGCCATTATGCACTCATATTTATATTTTGAAGGCAAAATATGAACACTTCTTGCTTTTGCCATCTGATAATAATCCCATTCCATCCATCCCATCCATCCCATCCATCCCATCCATCCCATCCCATCCATCCCACCCCATCCCACCCCATTCCACCCCATTCCATCCCATCCCATCCCATCCCATTCCATCCATCCCATCCATCCCATCCATTCCATCCTATCCCATCCCATCCATCCCATCCATCCCATCCATCCCATCCCATCCATCCCATCCCATCCCATCCATCCTACCCCATCCCACCCCATCCCACCCCATTCCATCCCATCCCATCCCATCCCATCCCATTCCATCCATCCCATCCCATCCCATCCCATCCCATCCATCCATCCCATCCCATCCCATCCCATCCTATCCATCCCATCCCATTCCCATCCCCATCCATCCCTTCCCATCCCATCCCACCCGTCCCATCCATCCCATCTCATCCTATCCCATTCATCCCATCCCATATCATCCCTTCATGTTCCACTCATGTCCTTCCTATTCCACATATCCCAACTTAAAAATACTGTTCAAGATGCACTAAATAGATTTAAAGACCTACAAATAGCCCACTGCCTGCAGATTTAACACTCCTGCCTTATCACTGAGCATATTCTCATGGCTTTTGCTGCAGTGGGTGACTTTTCTCTGTTGCCCAGACAAGAAGAGTGAGCTCCCTGAGTCCAGGGCAGTGCCCTTTATTCTTCTTGTATTATCCATCAGACATAGTGCCTGGCATGGAGTAAGTGCTCCAAGAACATCTGCTGGCTAGGTACCATGAATCCCTCTCTCCTTTTCTCACATTTTGTTATAACTGTCTCAGTTTAGGATGCTGAATGCTCAGCAAATAGCCTTCCCTTCTTTTTGCAGAAATAGTAAAGATTTAATGAGATTCTTTGACAAGTGTGAGAGCTTAGAACTAAACGGGTTGGCACCCTGTGGAGAGCCCTGACCAGCTAGTAATGCTGTTGGGAGCATGTCTCCCCCTCCCCCACTTAGTTTTAAAGGCGTTTTGAGTGTCAGATTTGCATGCAAAGCCATGTGAGTGGGAAGGGGTGAGGGTGTTTTATGCTGTCACAGTGGTTAGGGAAAGAAGTGATCTACTGACCTCTGTTGAGCATGAGCCAGGGACACGAAATGTTCTGCAGTATCTCAGACAGTTCCACACAATGAAAATTGCCCTGTACGAAATGCCAAAGGCCCCCACTTATTGAGATGCTCTGAGTAGGACTCGAAGTGTCAAAGTCAACTTTAGAAAAGGTCGCAGGAGGGTTTGTTTCCGCTCCTCCCGCTCCTGTTTTATTTCTTTGCAAATATCGGAATCAGTAAGGTTTACACCCTGGGGAGCTGGCCCTGGGACAACGGGTAGGCACGTTTTGGAGAACTGCCAGGCCCTGACGTGCCAGCCAGATTTGGCTCCAGGAGCGGCACGTCCCAACAGATTCAAGAGCTTCAGGTCCCTGGTGGATAGAACGCACTGCGGCTCTAACTATCGTGGAGGGAGTAAGCCACGCCCCTTCGGCTGCAGTCACACCTCAGCATGCCTTTCTAAGTTCTAATTAACTGCCCAGCCACAGCAAATGCGTCCCCTCCCTGTGCACACTCTGGGGGCTCTGAGCTTCCTGGGAACCGTCTCCCAGGAAGGAGGGAACGAAAAGCTGACTCTGCTGCCCTCTTCCCACCATGGACTGGACTTTGAGGGTAGGTGGATTGGCTCTTCCATTCTGTGCCAAAGCCAGAAAGTCCCAGGCAAAGCAGGACCACTTGGTCACCCTGTTCTGCACAAAGCCCCCTGAGCTGGGATGTGGTTGAGTGGAGTAAGCCAGCTGGATCTTCATAGCCAGAGTAAAGAATTCCATTCCAGGTCGGGCACGGTGGCTTATGCCTGTAATCCTAGCACTTTGGGAGGCCGAGGTGGGCAGATCACCTAAGGTTAGGAATTTGAGACCAGCCTGGCCAACATGAAACCCCAACTCTACTAAAAAAAAAAAAAAAATTAGCCTGGCGGTGGTGGCACTTGACTGTAATCCCAGCTACTCAGGAGGCTGAGGCAGAAGAATTGCTGGAACCCAGGAGGTGAAGGTTGCAGTGAGCCAAGATCATGCCACTGCACTCCAGCCTGGGCAAAAGAGTGAAACTCTGCCTCAAAAAATAAAATGAAATGAAATAAAAAAATTTTTAAAAATTCCTTTCCAGACAGGATGGGGAGACACTGAAGGAGTTGAGCAGGTGTCATGCATGTGACTTGCTCTCTTAAACAGCCCTTGGCATCAGTATGGTGAACCAATCCTAATGAGGACCAGAGAGGGAACCTGGAGACCAATGGGGGTTGTTGCAGTCATCCAGGTGAAGCAGGCTGGCGGCTTGGATGAGGGTGGTTGTAGGGGATGTTGTGGTTGCCACCAGATCTTCCCTTTAGGACCTGGTACCCATTGCCCCAGGAGCCAGGAGTGTTGGCTGCAGACAGCTCACAACAGCATCCCTCCCCAAGAGTTGCCAACCTGTGGAGGAAGCTGCCATGCCCTAGGCTGCAACCTCTCCCTCGAGGCAGCCAGCATCCCACAACTGGGTGACTCAGGAGTGCGAAGACTCAGCCCCTGTCCTCAACCATGCGTAAATCTGAAGGGCCATCCCAGTGCCAGGTCCAGTGGGTTTGCCGAGGCCTTAGTTGTGACTGCATCCCAGTGCCAGTGCCACCTCTTCCTCCGCCCTCCCCTGGGCATCCTCAGCATCCTCACACGTGCTGTGCTGGAGACATCCCAGTAAACCATCCACTCACCAATTTCATGTCAATCTCTTACTGAAGTATAATCTACATAGAGTAAAATGCACAAATCTTAAATGCACAGCTTGCTGAATTTTAAAATACATATTCATCTTTGTAACTCAGAAGATTTCTTTTGCTACTAAAAAATCCCCTTGTGACCATTTGCAGTAAATAATACCCCCAAGATAACTGCACTCCAACTTCCCTAATAATGGATGATTGTAGGTTGATTTTTTTGTTCATTCTTGATCTTCATATAAATTTAATCATAAGCAGGCACTCTTTTGCCTACCTATGGTTTGAGATTCCTCCATGCTGTTGGGTTCATGGGCTATTTGTTCTTTTTAACTTCTGTGTCAAGTCTGTTTATTGTAAACAGCTTGTAGTTGGGCTTAGCTCTCTGTTAGTTTCCTTATTTTAATCTTGTGTGATGATCTCTGTCTGTTAAGTGAAGGATTTAGTTTGTCTCACCTGATCCTTGTTCTTTTGGCCTTCCTTTTCTGTCTCTGATTAATTAAGTGTTTTTCATTACTTCATTGTATTTCCTCTGTTGTCTTTGCACTTATACATTCCTAATTTATTGTAATTAATCTTAAATTCATATCATACTTATTCGTGTGCCTAATAAGAACTTTACAGCAGTATAATTTCATTTTCCACCCTTGTCTGTTCTATTATTAATGTCATATGTTTTCCTCTACATAGGTAATAAAACTTATAATACGTTGTCATTACTGTTACTTTAAGTCAGTGCTTTTAAATGTAAATAGTGTTTTCTATTCAGCCATATAGTTATCCTCTTGCTGTTCTTCATTCCTTTTCTGGATGTGTGTTTTCATCTGAGATTATTTTGCCTGAGTCTGAAGAACTTTCTTTATGATTTCTTTTAGAATAGATCTGTTGGTAACAAATTCTCTCTGACTTTGTTTGAAAAATATCTTTATTTCATCTTCATATTTGAAGATTATTTATGCTGGGTATAGAAATCCAAGTTGGCAGTATGTTTTTATTAATCCTGTAGCACTTTTGTTACTTGAATAAAAGGGGCTTGTTGCCTGATGCATTAGAAGTCAATATTATGACACCAGGTTTTTCAGAAAATAAAGGTTTTATATTGAAAGTCAACTCCCAAGAAGATAGATAGGAGTCAGATTCAAATCTGTCTTCTTGTGCCAGCTTCAAGGCAATATTTTTGTTAGGAAATACAGGAGGTGGATTTTAAGATTAGTAAGTGTTGGTGGAAGAAAAGGGGAGGTCTGGAAAACCCTTGGGCATGTGTAGTTCTTTTTATGTTAACTCATGGGTAGCACGTGTAAATTTGGGGAGAAGTTAGTGTGAAATGTGGTGGAAATGTAGGCTGTGACATCAGCAAGTGAGTTCTGTGCAAACTCTAGTTGGCCATCTTTGTTCTAACTGATGTTAGCCAGTTTTTAAATTTTATAAGTAGAGGGAGTTTCAGCATTTTAGAAAGTTTTTCTTCTATCTGTTACCTTGTAAACTCAATTTTCTTTTTCTTTTCTTTTTTTTTGAGATAGAGTCTTGCACCCTGTTGCCCAGGCTGGAGTGCAAAGGTATGATCTCTGCTCACTGCAACCTCTACCTCCCAGGTTCAAGCAACTCTCCTACCTCAGCCTCCTGAGTAGCTGGGATTACAGGTGCATGCCACCACGCCTGGCTAATTTTTGTGTTTTTTTTTGGTAGAGATGGGGTTTTGCTATGTTGGCCAGGCTAGTCTCAAACTCCTGGCCTCAAGTGATCTGCCTTCCTCGGCCTCCCAAAGTGCTGGGATTATAGGCGTGAGCCGCCACTCCTAGCCAAGAATTTTTGTTAGTTACTTGTTACCCTTTAGGAGCACAGTTTCAGTTTTTGTTTTTTAAAAATCAGATTTTTTTGTTTGTTAAAAAAATCTGTTATTCTGTAAGCCCAAGAATTTAGCCATTGTTTTCTTTAACCCTTTGGGGCACAGTTTTACTTGAAATATACAATTTTTAGCCTTATGATTTCATGGTTTCTTAAAGTCACCCATCATTCTGATTGTTCTGATATATAGGATATATTTTCTGTAGCTGTTTTAAAGATTTTCTCTTTATCTTTAATTTTTAGAAGTTTGATTATAACGTACCTAAATATACTTTCTTTGTATTTGTCCTACTCAGCATTCACAGATTTTTTTTTTTTTTTAATGTTTTGTTTTTGACAAGGTCTTGCTTTGTCACCCAGGCTGGAGTGCAGTGGTGCAATCTCGGTTCATTGCAGCCTCTGCCTCCCAGGTTCAAGTGACTCTGCTGCCTCAGCCTTCCTGAGTAGCTGGGCTTACAGGCATGCATCACCAACCCTGGTTAATTTTTGTAGAGATGGGGTTTTGCCATACTTGCCAGGCTGGTCTTGAACTCCCGACCTTAAGTGATCCACCTGCCTCGGCCTTCAAAAATGCTGGGATTACAGGCATGAGTCACTGTGCTAGGCCACAGAGCTTCTTGAATCTGTGGCCTAATGTCTTTAATCAATTTTGGGGAAATTTCAGCCATTTTAACTGTCAATATTGTTTCTTCTCTATTGCCTCTTTCTTTCCTTCTGAATCTCCAATTATACATATGTTTGACTGTTTGATGTTGCCCCATACTTATTTCTTTTCCCACTTCAGTTAGATAATTTTATCAGTTTGATTTTGGATTTACTGATTCTTCTTTTATGTCTGGTCTGCTATTACATTCACCCCAGACGTTCTAATTTCATATATTCAATTTCTTAGTTCTAGATTTCCTTTTGGTTCTATTTCAGAGTTCTCAATATTTTCGTTGAAATTCTCCATCTTTATATTTATTCTGTCTTTTCCTCTAAATTCTTTTTTTGTTTTTGAGTCAGAGTCTTGCTGTGTTCTCCAGACTGGTCTCAAACTCTGGGGCTTAAGCAATCCTCCCACCTTGGCCTCCTGAGTAGCCGGGATTACAGGCATGCACCACCATACCCATCTCTTCTATATTCTTTAAAATAGTTATGACATTGATTTTAAAGTCCTTTTGGTATTTTCAGACCCTTTATAACTGTGGTTAAGGGCACAGATTTTGTTGCAGACTGCCTAGGTTCAAATTCTGGCTCTGGAATTTACTAGGTGAGTGATTTAGGAAAAGTGAATTCTCTGATCATCAGTTTTCTCATCAGTAAGAAATAGATGATGATAATAGCTACCCAGTAGATTTTCTGTGGCAATTAAATGTCATGAATAATAAGTAATTGTCAAAACAATGTACTGCATGTATAAATATTTTAGTTTTAGCTGCTGTTATTATTATTAACATTTATTTATTGAGCTTGCCCAGAGACTTACAAGGAATTCTAGACTACCAGAAGTCAACCAAAGTAGACACACTTTCTTCATTTCCAGTATTTCCAAAGGAATTTATTGTTGCTTTCACTTACATTTCTTGGGTTTGTAGTGACACTGAATATCTTTCCTCACCTTGGGTTCATCATTGGTATCCCGCAGAACCAGTCCGGGCCCTGATTTACTTCCAGATTCCCTGATGGAGCCAACTTACTCATCTCTCTCTTTAGAATAAAACAGCCCCCGCCCCCCGACCCATGCAATACCTTCAGAGACACCAGGATTGTCATTTTCTTCTGATGCTTCAATCCTTGCTCCTCCTGGAGATCTTTCAGTAGCTAATATTTCTTGAGTGGCTCTTGTGGGCCAGGTCATGCTCTGTGGTCTGGAGTGCGGCTGGAACATAACACAGCTTCTGCTTTATGAAGCCCCTGCCCTTCCAGCCTCACCACCCGCTTCCTTGGTGCTGCCCTAACCTCTATCATGGCCTTCATGGCAGGACCTGTCACAGCTTGATATTTTTTGTTCACTTCCCCTAGTAGGTATGAGTTCTTTGAGTCCAGGACTGGATCATGCTGTTCTGGATCTTCAGTGCCCAGAACTGGGGCCTGTATCTTGCAGGTGCACATCAGGTACTTGATGAGTGAACTGAAGCATTAGCAAAGGGGCAAGATTTTAAGAGAGTGATGTTCTAAAATCCTCAAGGCAGATACAACCAAAGTGCGGTCTCTCATCCAACAAGGGTATACTGGGCACTCACTTCGTGCTTACTATGACACTAGTTTAATACAAGGATTCTCTACTGATGACAATTGCAGAACCTAGAGAACATCAGCAATACTTATAGACATTTTGGTTGTAACAACTGTGTGTGTGTGTGCGCGCGCGCACGTGCACGCATGCATCCATGCCTGATACTGGTATCTAGTGGATAAAGTCCAGGGATGCTAGTGAATGTCCTGCAATGTAAAAATCAACTCCCAGCAGCAAACAATTATCTGGATAAAAATGTCAGTAGTGCTGAGGCCGAGAAGCTCTGGGGTTATACCAGTGGTTGACCCCCTCAACCTCATCATTTCACTAGAGATCAGATACACACAAAGGAAATGGAACAAAGCAACCCATCTCTAAAGAAGGATGAGTGACACCACTTTTCACTGATAAAGGAATAAATTCATTCAAATAAATTCAAATATCTATTGAGTGCCTATTTCACACCAGCTACTGGGCTAGGTGCTATGGTCTGAATGTTTGTGTTCCTGCAAAACCTTGTATTGAAACCTGATTACCAATGTGATTATATTACAGGTGGGGCCTTTGGGAGGTGATTAGGTCAAGAGGGCAGAGCTCTCAAGAATGGGATCAGTGCTCTTATAAAAGAGTCCTTGGAAAATTGCCTTGCCCCTTCTGCCGTTTGAGGACACAGGACGAAGGTGCCATCTATGAATTAGAAAGCAGGCCCTCACCAGACACCAAACCTGCTACTGCATTGATCTTGGACTTTCTAGCCTCCAGAACTATGGGGAATGAATTCCTGTTGTATATAAGATTCCCAGTTTATGGTATTCTGTTACAGCAGCCTAAATGGACTAAGAGATTAGGTGATAAGCAAACAGCAGTGAACAACGTAGATGAGGTTCATCCGTTTCAAGGAGTTTCAATCTATTAGGACCTGAATCTTTGAAGGACCAGAACTGAGACCAGCATTTCTGGGGTATATGGAGTAGGGAGTGTGGTGGGGACATGGAGAAATTTCACAAACTGTTGAGTGGGACAGAAAGACAGATCAACAGAAAGAGAGGAAAATAATGTTTGGTTTCCACAGCCACGATGGGGTTTTTGCTTTAATCCTTTCTCTCCTTTTTTGATCCACTCTTATTATCAGGGGATAGGAGAATTTTCTCACAGACACCCCAAGAAACCTGTTCTCTGTAGCCAGTTTCCGTCTGTGACACCATTCTTTACTTAACAGAGGCTGAGTGCAGACACATCAGCAAAGCCCTGAATCAGATAAAAGATTTAGAGAGAGTTTTCACTTTAGATCAAATGGAGCTGATGATCCACATTATATAATGACACACATTCTTTCTCTCAGTTAAAGAACTAAGGCACCAAACTGAAAGTTTAATATTGAAAACAGGTAAACAAAACCTAATCTCTCTATAGAAACCAGAGATCCCAAAGGAATAAAGATTTATTAGCTTCAGTCTTCAGCGATAATTTCCACATTGCCTTTTGTTTGCATAATACATTACACCTCACAAAACACTTTCCTTCTTTTCAAAGCACTGACACATTACACATCTTTACAATTCTTTTCTCAACCAAACAACAATAACAAGATACCTACAAATACCAGCCCCACTGACTTTCTCATAATTGTATTTTTTTTCCCTGCCTCTGATTTCATCCTCTTCTTTTCTGTAGTGCAGCGGTCCTCAACTTTTTGGCACCAGAGACCAGTTTCATGGAAGACAATTTTTCCAAGGACTGGAGCTGGGGGGATGGTTTCAGGATGAAACTGTTTCACCTCAGATCATCAGGCATTAGATTCTCATAAGGAGCCCACAGCCTAGATCCCTGGCTTGCGCAATTCACAATACGGTTTGAGTTCCTATGAGAATTCAATGCCACCGCCGACCTGACAGGAGGCAGAGGTCAGGTGGTAATGCTCCCTGGCCTGCCACTCACCTCTTGCTGTGTGGCCCTGTTCCTGTCAGGCTGTGGACTGTACTGGTCCGTGGCCCAGGGGTTGGGGGTTCCTGCTATAGTGTGTTGAATACACTAGTTTCCTACCTGTCTCATTCACAGGATGTCATGGGGACAGCTGTTGCTTCTGTCTGCAGAGCGTCTGTTCCTTCTCCTGGAAGCCCAGTCCTGATTTTATTTTTGGTGAGCTCTCCCATTGTCCCTTCACTCTAAGTGGAAGAATTGGCCCTACTACTCTCCAGCTCCAGATGTAGGCTCATGATCCAACGATCCAGGTCTGACCAATCAGTATATTCTGCTCCCCACTTCTTCTTGGCTAGAGTGACTCAATGATTGTCACATGATCCAAATCAGGTCAATAAAAGCTAGCAGGAAAGATAAACCAGGATCTATTACTGTCAGGATGTAAAACTGGACCAGGAAACAGACAGGGACTTGCCTGTGTGTGGAGAATGCAGAAAATAGTGCAAGTAATGGAACCTTGAAGACAAAATTTGAGCTACTGGATCCAGCCATGCCTGAAACTTCACCCTAAACTATCCTTTTTTTTGAGATGGAGTCTTGTTCTGTCACCTATGTGGGAGTGTAGTGGCATAATCTCGGCTCACTGCAACTTCCACCTCCTGGGTTCAAGCATTTCTCCTGCTTCAGCCTCTCAAGTAGCTGGGATTACAGGTGCATGCCACTGTGCCCAGCTAATTTTTGTATTTTTAGTAGAGACAGGGTTTCACCATGTTGGCCAGGCTGGTCTCAAACTTCGCCTGCCTCAGCCTCCCAAAGTGCTGGGATTACAGGCATAAGCCACACGCCTGGCCACCAAACTATTAATTATGCAAACCACATATGTATTTTTACGTGCCTGTGCCTATTTGAGTTGGATTTCAGTGACCTGCTGTTCTTAAGGGGTTTTTTTTTTGCCCAAAAAAGAATTTGCACCTTTAGGATGGGTAGAGGGTATATTTGCAACTAAAATCCCAGGCCTTCTAAAACCCCTGCCCTCTGATGGTCTATGGTGAGAGGCAGTGTCTGTATTTTAGGGACGTGACTCGGAGAAAGGCAGAAGATGGGCTGTGGAGAAAGCACAAAGGAGACATTCAAGCAATAGGCACCATAGGCAGCCAGAAGAAGAAAATATCCGACAGGGGCTGGCATTCAGGGAAGGCTTCCTGGAGGAGGTAAGGCATGAGCTGGGTCTCAAAGGATTTGTACGGGTGAGATAGATGGGTGGGAGACATGGCAGGTGGGAGAAACCCATGAGCATGAGGTGGTTAGCTCTGGAGATGCTGAGAAAACATCTAGGAAAAATATGGATGTTTTAGACGGTAGTCATGCTGGGAACAAGACTGGCTCAGAGAATCAATATTCTTTTTTCCAAACTAATTTAGGATTTGTCTTGTGGGTCAGGACTTTTCAGACTTTAATAATCTGTTTATCACCACCATCATTTTTCCCTACCTGCCTTCCATTTGGATACTAATTTACTTACTATATTTGTTTGAATGGATTCCATTTTCTTTACTTAACCTACAGCTGCATCCTAAGCATAAATATTTGTGAAGACAAGAGTTTCATTTTCCAAATACTCTTCACCCTGAAACTCATTAAAATAAACATGGGCCTTTAAAAAGATGTTCATCTGGGTTATCCTGGAAATCATCTTGTGTATTCTCAGGAGTCTGGTTGGGACCAGATTGCTGGGGTGAGGAGAGGCATGGAAGGCTTTTGATCAAGGGAAGGAACATGCTGGAAAATGCTGTTGTTTTAGTGAACTCCACAGCAGAAGAGTGAACATCCTAGGGGCTTGGCAGAGGAGACAGAGTCAGGGTTGGGGTGGGGTTTGCAAGAGTCAGCAAGGAGTGGCCAGGAATGTGCTTTAGCAGAGGTGGGGGAACATGGAATGGGAGGAGACTCCAGCTGGAGAGGAAAGAAGAATTGTTGGGGTCATTACTGCTTGCATAGACAGAAAGTTAGAATGTAGTGAGAGAAATATGCCAAGAAAAAAACAGGGCTGCTGAATTTGTGGTGACTTTCCAATTAATTAATTAATTAATTAATTATTTTTTGAGACAGAGTCTCACTCTGTCTCCCAGGCTGGAGTGCAGTGACGTGATCTCTGCTCACTGCAACTTCTGCCACCCAGGTTCAAGCAATTCACCTGCCTCAGCCTCTCAAGTAGCTGGGGATTACAGGTGTGTGCCACCATGCCTGGCTATTTTTGTATTTTTAGTAGAGATGGGGTTTTGTCATGTTGGCCAGGCTGGTTTCTTACTTCTGACCTCAGGTAATCCATCCACCTCAAACTCCCAAAGTCCCAGGACAACAAGTGTGAGTCACTGTGCCTGTCACTGTGGAAATTTATTATGACAGCAAGTAGGAAACTAACAGAATACCCCAGGTCATCCCCCTCTGCAATGGAAGTCCTTTTCACCATAGCAAAAGAGAAGAGTGAGACCTTGCAGTGACTTCAGCAGTAGCTCCCAAAAAGACATGTCCACATCCTAATGCTTGGAGTCTAAAATATCACCTTGTATGGCAAAAGAGTGACCATTATCTTATATGGCAAATCGTGTAATTAAGTTAAGATTCTTGGGGAGTTGATTCTGAATTATCCAGGCAGGCTCTAATTGCTAGCACACAAGTCCTTACAAGAGGAAGACAGAGGGAGATCAGACAGCTGGTCACAAGAGGAGGAGGCAATGTGACCACAAAGGCAGAGATTGAAGGGATGTGGCCACAAGCCAAGGAATGCTAGCAGCCACCTGAAGCTAGACGAGGCAAGGAATGGATTTTCCCCTAGAGTCTCTGAGAACTGGAGAGACTTGTACTAGAAACTCAAATTTAGGATAAATTTATCATTTTCCTGATGTCAAATCTCATTTTAAAATGTACAACAAAGTAAACAATGGCTTATTAAAAGAATTCTGGCCAGATGTGGTGGCTTATGCCTATAATCCCAGCACTTTGGGAGGCCAGGGTGGGAGGATTGCTTGAGCTCAGGAGTTTGAGACCAGCATGGGCCAACATAGCAAGACCTCATCTCTACAAAAAATACAAAAATTAGCTGGGTGTGGTAGTATGCACCTGTCGTCCCAGCTACTCAGGAGGCTGAGGTGGGAGGATTGCCTCAGCCAAGAAGGTGGAGGCTGCAGTGAGGCGTGATTGTGTCATTGCACTCTGGCATGGGCAACAGAGTGAGACCTTGTCAAAAAAAAAAAGAACTCTAACAAGCCAATTTAAGTAACAAACCCATGCAATTTGTATATAGCCACTGGGCCATACTATCACAATATTCTTGCATCTGAATATTTGTCTCACCTGGGCTGAGTCACTGATGGGCAAGTACAGCCAAGTGAGCTGACACAGGAACAATCAAATCCTAATTCCAGGTAAAACCTGTCTGGGATTCACAAATCCAGCCACCAAAACTCTTGTGAATTTCCCTCTTTGGAGCCATGTCATTGGTTCAGTTAATCAGACTCATCCTCTGTCCCAAAGGAGCCTCCCCTGTGTCTTGCAATACATTCCAGAAGAGAAGAGCATTTCTCAGGTCTTCAGAAACCAAGAAAACTCATTCTATGATCTGAAAGGAGATGAAAAGCATATTTTAGCAGGGCATTGCAAATGCATTCCATGCTCATCACAGAACCATCTACAATATCTACATTATTTAGAACACTGCAGAAGGCAGAATAATGAATGTAGAATATGGGAACGATTCATTTTGATTTTTAAAAATGCAACCAAGCCAGGGAAAGCTTTGCAAGGTATCTGAAGACAAAATAAAATTTCTGCTGTTTGTAAAGTCACAAAATTAAAGAGATGATGAAACGAAAGCAATCCTGAGATTTAACCTTAAAGGAATGGAACATTTTAATTTTTCAAAAGGTGGCAAAAAATGCTGTAAAGAGTGTCTGAAGGTTAAGGAAACTGTTATTAAAATGGGAATTATGTGCTCTGGGCTGTTCGCAGCTCTGTCCCTGGAGTGTGAAATTAGTGACTGAAGGCAGATTTCACAGGCACTTCGTCGGAGCGTGTTGGTGTGGCAGTGGATTTGCGACGGGGCCTCTCCGCCAAGTCCTGCCCACTTGCAAGCTGCTGTCGTTATTCATGCACAGCACAGATAATCATGAATGTCTGGAGCGTTTTGCATTTATATTGAACGCAGCCTCTCTCCTTCCCAGCCGGAGTGAGTCTAGGGCTGTGTGCACGGGTGGAGTGCCGGGGAGGAGGCAGCTGCAACACCAGCATTCTCACCAAGGCCATATTTTCTCTTTTAAGAAAAAAAAAAAAACTCACATAAATTACATTGGGAATTACATTGAGAAACTGATAGGAAATGGGAGCATAGTTAAAATGTGAAGCATCGAAATCTTTCCAAGGAGTTCCCTGTTGATCCGGGTCTCAGGACTAAAGCCATTGATGACATTGTCTCTATCACATCACAGTACTTGGGAGGGGATCAGAGGAAGTTTAACAGATTTTAAAAATATGGGAGGTCGTGTGGATGGGTGAGCTGTACTTTTCTCTCTCTGTCTCTCTATGCGACTGTCATTCATTCATGTTGTACATACACAAACAATAATCAAATGCAAAATGTGGGCTGGGTGCGACGGCTCACACCTGGAATCCCAGCACTTTGGGAGGTCAAGGTAGGAGGATTGCTTGAGCACAGGAATTTGAAACCAGCCTGAGCAGCATAGGGTGAACCTACTTCTACAAAAAAAAAAAAAAAAAAAAAAAAGTTAGCCTGGTTTGGTAGCTTGTGCCTGTAGTCTCATCTACTCTGGAGGCTGAGTTGGAAGGATCTCCGGAACCCAGGAATTCGAGACCACAGTGAGCTATGATCACGCCACTGCACTCCACTCTGGGTGACAGAGCAGAACCCTGTCTCTGAAAAAAAAAAAAGTGGGAGAAAAGAAAATTTCCTTTTAGGGCCAGGTGCAGTGGCTCACGCCTGTAATTCCAGCACTTTGGGAGGCCAAGGCAGATGGATCACGAGGTCAGGAGATCGAGACCATCTTGGCCAACATGGCGAAACGCCACCTCTACTAAAAATACAAAAGTATTAGCCGGGCATGGTGGCACGCACCTGTAATCTTAGCTGCTCGGGTGGCTGAGGCAGGAGAATCGCTTGAACCTGGGGACAGTGCGCTGAGATTGTGCCGCTGCTCTCTAGCCTGGGCGACAGAGCGAGACTCTGTCTCAAGAAAAAAGAAAGAAAAAAGAAAATATCCTTTTAGAGATATTGATGAATCGAGCTCACTCTGCAGAGGTGTATGCTGAAGGTGACTGGGTGGACTGGAGACTGTCCGCTGGGCCACTGTGAGAAGCCTGTGCTGTATAGATGGCAGGGCCACAGGTAGGAAGAAGCCTGGTCACTGTGTCACCCTAGTGGAGGGGAGGGGGTGTGCTCCTTCTGCTCTATTTTTTTGTGTAAACCTAAAGACTACACTTAAAAAATTAAGCCTTTTAAATAATTCCAAAGCAAAAAGGTCCCCCCCCCCAAAAAAAGAGATACTTTTAAGTAATGTAGTTGCCCATAGAGCCAGAGAAATTTCTGGTCTTAGGTACAAATCATCTTAGTTGGTTTATCATCTGAGGAAGCACTTGTGATTTTTAAAGTTCATCCATTAATAATCATGTTATGTTTCAAAATCCAACCCACTTGTGATCATTAAAGAATCACCTCTATTTTAAAATGTAGTGTTCTCCTTATATGACATCCATGGCTATAACAGTGGTCTGAATATTCTTGGTAAAAGAATATTTCAACCATGGTCTGCAAGTAAAAAGCAGAGAGTATGACAATCAACAATGATAACCACAACAAAATGTAAAACACCAGCTCAGAGCCCTCTGTCAACACTGTAAGTGGGATGAATTATGAATCAAGATAGCTTTGCCTGCACTAACAGAGTCCACATTTCACAGAGGCTCCATTTCTAACGTAGTGTGCTGGCTCGTGTATCACGACCAGTCAGGCAGGGCGGGCTGCAGGCTTGGTTCATTCAGCCGTCTGAAAACATCCTTGAGGGCCCAGATGTTGTCTGTCTTTCTGATCTGCTGCCCATAGTCTGTGCCTGGTTCCTGTTTGACCTCTGTTCCCATCCAGCAGGAGTAACAGGGTGATTTCTGGAATCTCTTGCAGAAGTGCGAGGAAGGCATTGCTGGTAAATATCCAGCAGACGCCTCCTAGAACACCCTTGGCTCAGGTGGGTCTCCTGTCCACGCTTGACTCAATCACAGTCCAGGAAGATGGGATTCACTTTGAGCAGCTCCAGAGCTGGAGTGCAGCCAGTGTCTCTGAGGCCCTTGAGATGCAGAGGGCAGGAGGAGGCTCCTGAACAAGTCCAGGACTCTCAGGAATGAGGACGTAGTGGAGGAATGGATGCTGGCTGTGCCATCAACGATATCCCACACCTGTGCAGTCACAGAGACGTCTCAGGCAGCATCTAAGTGCATTTCATGTGTGTGTTGGGTGGAATTGGTCAGGATGCCAAATGAATTTAACATAGTATTGAATCGATCTTTCCTCCTCCAAGACAGAGTTCCTTAAAGAATGTGCAAAAGGATGAAAACCTCACAAACTAGAACAGCGCATGACATGTGGTAAGTACCTTGTAAGTGTTGACCATCATTATTTTCTCCACTAGGATGTAAGTTCTGTGGTGCTTAGTTTCTATACTTGATGTATAGTAGATGCTCAATAAATATTTGTTGAATGAGTGAACTGGTGGTTAGACCAAATGACATTCAAAAGTCTGGGCTGGGCCAAGTGTGGTGGCTCACGCCTATAATCCCAGCACTTTGGGAGGTGAAGTGGGCAGATCGCCTGAGGTCAGAAGTTCAAGACGAGCCTGGCCAACATGCAGAAACCCCGTCTCTTACGAAAAATACAAAAATTAGCTGGGTGTGGTGGGTACCTGTAATCCCAGCTACTTTGGGATTCTCTTGGCAGGAGAATCTCTTGAACCCAAGAGGCAGAGGTTGTAGTAAGCTGAGATTGCACCACTGCACTCCAGCCTGGGCAACAAGAGTGAAACTCTGTCTCAAAAACAAACAAACAAATCTGAAAGTAAGTTATCCCCTGCTGAAATGGTAATTACCTTTCCTCATTTAACCATTTTGGAGGGCTAAATATTTGGCATATGAGGCTTATTTATTTTCAAAGGAGCATCCAGCAGACATTAAATTTTCCAAGGGAGGCCCTGTTGAGACTAAGGACCCCTTCCTCCCCACTCCGCCTCACGAGCCTTGCTGCTCTGGGTGGGAGGGAACATCTTGCTTTATCTGTGAAAGGAAAAACAAAGGGTGGTGGGCTGGGGTGACTTTAAAAGACACACCTGCAGTTTTGGTGACTTTCAAAGCTTTCCTTAAATGAAACTGTCTTCTATTATTGTTGATGAAAAGAGTCAAAACCTGTAAAGTATGTGGAGAGATTTATTCTGAGGTGAGTGACCAGGATCCATGGTCACATTCAGATTTGAGTGACCAGGATCCATGACAAAGCCACAGGCGATCCTGAGAACACGTGCCTAAGCGGGTGAGACTACAGCGTGGTTTTATACATTTTAGGGAGACATACGACATCGATCAATACATATAAGATGGCCAGGAGCAGTGGCTCATGCCTGTAATCCCAGCAGTTTGGGAGGCCAAGGCAGGCAGATCACCTGAGGTCAGGAGTTTGAGACCAGCCTGGCCAACATGGCGAAACCCTGTCTCTACTAAAAATATAAAAAATGAGCCGGATGGGATGGTGTGCACCTGTAGTCCCATCTACTCGGGAGGCTGAGGTACGAGAATCACTTGAACTCAGAAGGTGGAGGTTGTGGTGAGCCTGGGCAACAGAGTGAGACTCTGTCTCAAAAGCAAAAAAAAGAAAAGAAAAGGAAAAAAAATACATGTAAGATGTACACTGGTTTGGTTCAGAAAGGCGGGACAACTCAAAGTGGGGCGCTTCCAGGACACGTGTGGATTCGAAGATTTTCTGATTGGCAATTGGTTGAAAGAGTTTTTACCTAAAGCCCTGGAATCAACAGATAGAAGTGTCCGGGTTAAGATAGGGGGCTGTGGTGACAGAGGATCTTATTACACAGATGAAGCCTCCAAGTAGCAGGCTTCAGAGAGAACAGATTGTATTACTTTTAATGACATTACAATTACTTTTAATGCCTTTACTTTTAATGGCAAAAACCGCAATTATTTTTGCATCAACCTAATACATGTTTCTTACAGGGCCATTTCAAAATATGTCGAAGAAATAAAATATATTTTGGGGTAAAATACTTCAGTTTCTTTCAGAGTCTGCTTTCTGTCATTTTGCTATCTTGTTGCTATGAAAAGTCATTTGTCAGTCTTTAGGACCCTGTTTTAATGTTAATGCTGGTCATCTGTGCCTGAATTGCAAAGGGAGGAGGTGTAAGAGGTTGACTTTAGGATAGCCTTGGCCGACAGGAGGGGTCCATTCAGTCGCTTAGGGGGCTTAGGCTTTTAATTTTGGTTTATAATTCAGAAGAATAGAAGAAATCCTTCATTTTCTTTTCAGGTGGGAAATCCCGCAGACTCATGCTAATTGCCACTTGGACTTGGCATTTCCATGAACCTTTAACAAATGGTAACTCAGACATTTGCTACTTTGTAGGGGCCATGCAGTCACTGTATCTCCTGCTGAACCCACCTGCTGAAAACTTCCTCCTACCCTCCAAGGGTAAAAAAAAACTCCAAAGATGGATTCATCCATTTTGTCAGCAGACACGCTGAGGATGTGGAGGTGAAAATAAAGCCAAGCCTGGTTTTGTAGGAAGCATGTAAACCAGACCAACTCCATCTTAGATAGGAGCTATCTAAAATGAGGCTGAGACCTACTGGGTTGCATTCCCAGAGGGTCAGGCATTCGAAGTCACAGGATCAGATAGGAGGTTGGCACGAGATACAGGTCATAAAGACCTTGCTGATAAAACAGGTTGCAGTAAAGAAGCCAGCCAAAACCCACCAAAACTAAAATGGTGACAAGTGACCTCTGGTTGTCATCACTGCTACACTCCCACCAGCACCATGACAATTTATAAATGCCATGGCAACATCAGGAAGTTACCCTGTATGGGCTAGAAAGGGGAAGCATGAATAACCCACCTCACATGTGGCATATCATCAAGAAACAACCATAAAAATAGGCAACCAGCAGCCTTCGGGGCTGCTCTACCTATGGAGCAGCCATTCTTTCATTCCTTTACTTTTCTAATAAACGTGCTTTCACTTTATGGACTTGCCCTGAATTCTTTTTTGTGTGAGATCCAAGAACACTCTCTTGGGGTCTGGATAGGGACCCCTTTCCTGTAACAGTTTTAACTACTCGCAGACTCACCGCAGCTGCAGGGGCAGTGTGACAGAGGCTCCTGGTGCCTGATCCTTAGGCTCCTAGTTTGCATGTATGCAACAGCTTCCTGTAACAAGCTCCTCCAACTCTGGGCCAGGGGCTTTCTCTGGCTGCTGGGGCATGCTTGGCCCATGTAGGAGGAAGGCACAGGCAGTTATGGCCCTAGGAACCTTCCACAACCAGCAAAAGATAAGAGTCAGTGGACAAACAGCCCAGCTCTTCAAGAGGCCCCCAGTGGAAGGAAGTCCTAGTGGCCCAGACCAGAACCTCCTCTGTACTCACTCTACTGACTTCTTCCTTCTCTTGCTTCAGTTCCTCCACTGGTGCTTCCCAGCATCGCCTCCCAAATCAACCAATTGCACTCACGTTCTTTCTTAGGGATGCTTCTGGGAGAGCTGCATTAAGGCCATCGTATGACTCTTCCTACTGCAAGTGACAGAAACCCAAGGTTGGAGTTGTTTTAACAAATGAGGCATTTAATGACATATTAAAATATAGGGGTAGGAAGTAAATCTGGGTTCGGGCATGGCTGAATCTAGGGACTCAACTAACGCATTTTCTAGGAAGAAACCCTAGGTTTCTTCCTTGTTCTCAGAAACTCTGGAAACTTCCGGTTTTTCCCTCAGGCTTAATCAAGCTGCCTCAGGATCAGTCTGATGCTCCTCCCCAATCCCCCAAAGTATTTTCTGACATTTTCCATAAAAGTCTCAAGACTTACTCTGATTGGACCAGCCTGGGTAATGGACAGCCACTGACTCAATCACCATGGCCCAGAGAATATGACACAGGGACAGGCATTTATTATTTATTTATTTATTTATTTTTTAGAGATGGGGGTCTTTCTCTGTCACCCAGGCTGGAGTACAGTGGCATGATCATGGCTCATTGCAGCCTGGGCATCCCTGGCTTCAAGCAATTCTTCCACCTCAACCTCCTAAAGTGCTGGAATCATAGGCATGAGCTACTGTGTCTGCCCAGGGCAGGCTTTTATCTCTAAGGGTTAGGAAAAAGGCACCTCTTGATCACAGGAATTGGGAAACAGGGAGAGAAGGAGCCCCAAATATTATTGTTGGAAGAAGGAAGAATGGATGTTGGGAAAGAAAACACAGTGTCCACAACATGTCTGTAGATGTTGAGAACTTAATGAAAGACATTGAATAATGCACCTGAATCATCGGTCCCTCAGGGGACCAGGGAGGGCAGCTCAGAGGAGCTATCGAGTGCACAGAACTTGAAGGACAGAGGCCAAGAAGGAGAGGTAAGGGATGTGGGATCAAAAAGGTCACAGAGTACTTCCCGCCTGAGCACGTCATTTCCTTCCACACGTGGTTTTATAGCCTGAGTTCAATCTTCTTTTCATGTTGTTTCTGCTGCATTAAGGACCATGTCATTGAAAAATGTGATAAGAAAAGGAAGAAATAAATGAAACCTCAGTTGAGACAAGCTGGGATGATTGCATCGGCTTCCTTCTTAGACCCATATATTGAAAAGGGAACAGCAAAGCCCTTTGGCTCCGCAGACACAGACTGTTTTCCTGTTTCATTCTGTAGCCTCTTGGTACACTTGACATCTCTTATGATTGATGAGAAGCAGATTAAAATTAAAGAATTCATAGGATTATATTCTGCTGTGAGTGACCCAGGCCCAAGATAACAAGAGGTTGAGCACAGTATAAATTTATTTTTGTCTCCTGTGTGACAGGCTGAGGTAGGCAATCCAAGGCTGGGTGTGAGGTTATGCTCTACCAAGCCCTCACAGTGCCACATTTCTTTATTTTTTTTCATCTGCCATGTGTGGCCTCCATTCCCCAGGCCACCTCATAGTACAAAATGGTAGCCCCAGCTCCAGTCATTACACCCACTGCCCAGCCAGCAGGAAAGAGGAAGATACAGTTGAAGGGGGACAAAGGACACACAACAGCCTTTTGGTAAGGAAGCATCTACTTATGCTCCTTCGGTTACAAATCACACCCAGCTGCAACACATTTTTTCTGATGGGTTCAATATTTAAAAAATTGATTTATGAACACTACATAATAATGATAATCATAATAATTATTAATGCTTAATTAATGATTACATAGGTGCCAGGAATGCTTATAAGTGCTCAATATATTTAATCTTCATAACAACTCCATTATGGTGGGTTAAATAATGTCCCCCCAACGATGTCTATATCCTCATTCCCAAAACCTGTCGAATATGTTCTTTCACATGGCAAAAGAAACTTTGCACCTGTGATTAAATTAAGCATCTTTAGACAGGGAGATTATCCTCACTTATCTGGATGGACCCAAGGTAACCTTAAGGGTTTTTATATGAGTGGGAGGCAGGAGGGCAAAGAAAAGGGAAGATTCTTTGCTGCTGGCTTTGAGGATGGAAAGAAGGACCATGAGCCAAGAAATGCAGTGTATCCCTAGAAGCTGGAAAGTATGAGAAAACAGAGAGGACCTCTAGAAGGAGCACAGTCCTCTAGACCAGGGGTCCCCAACCCCTGGTTCATGGGCTGGTACTGGTTGGTGGCGTTTTAGTAACCAGGCTGCACAGCAGGAGGTGAGCGGCTGGCAAGCGAGCTACGCTTCACCTGTATTTACAGCCACTCACCATTGCTCACATTACTGCCTGAGCTCTACCCTGTCAGATTAGCAGCAGCATTAGATTCTCAGAGGCGTGTAAACCCTATTGTGACCTGTGCGTAGGAGGAATTTAGGCTGCACACTCCTTATGAGAATCTAGTGCCTGATGATCTGTCACTGTCTTCCATCACCCCCAGATGGGATCGTCTAGTTACAGGAAAAGAAGCTCAGGGCTCCCACTGATTCTACATTATGGTGAGTTGTATAATTATTTCATTATATATTATGATGTAATCATATTAGAAATAAAGCACACAATAAATGTAATTTGCTTGAATCATCCTGAAAACATCCCCCTCCCTTGTCTGTGAAAAGACTGTCTTCCACAAAACCAGTCCCAGGTTCCAAAAAGGTTGGGGACTGCTGCACTAGACCCATTTTGACTTCTGATTTCCAGAAGTGTCAGATTATAAATATGCATAGTTTTAAGCCACAGAGTTAATGGCAGCCTGTCAAAGCAGCCATAGGGAAGTACTCTTATCCCCACTCACGGAATGAACTAAAGCACAGAGGGTTACATAGCTTTCCCAGGGTCACACAGCTTACAGGTGAGGGGCAATGTCTGGATCGGTACACCCAGGCTGTCTCATTCAGGAGTCCGCCATTATAATCACACAGCCTGCCACACTGATCACGTATGCTGTCTGTTTGGGGTTTGTCTAATTTGGATTTGTCTATGATTTTTTTAAAGTCGTAAATTTCTCCAGTCTTTTCAAAATTTTATTTCAGATTTCAGAAGATTTCAAACATGCAAGAGTAAAAGGAATGACAGAATGAACCTTCATACCCATCACCCAGCCTCAGCCCCTGCGGCCAAACTGGTTTCATCTACAACCACCGCTCCTTTTTTTCTCTCCCCTCATTCTATTATTTTGAAGCAAATCTCAAATACAACTGTCCATCTGTAAATATTTCTAAAAGATAACATTTTTTTGTAACATAATTATCATACTTAAAAATAATAATGTTTCTTTCATAGTCTCAAAGACCCCATTTTCAAATTTCCCCAGTTGTCTCAATTTTTTTCAGTTGGTTTCTTTGGATTATCAGTCAATTCCACAAGAGTACCATGTGAGTCACAAGTGCCATTTAAGATTTTCCAAGAGCCAACTTAAAATAAATAGGTAAAATTAATTTTAACAATTTATTTAACCCAATATATCCAAAGTACCATTTTAGCACGTAACAGTGAAATTACTAGAGATAGTTTGTAATATTTTTGCATGCAAAGTCTTCAGAGCCAGTGTGTATTTCACACTTAGAGCACATCTCGGTTTGGCACAGCTGCAGTTCAGGGGCTCAGTAGGCACATGTGGCTTGTGGCTGCTGTATCAGGCAGCACAAATCTGTAACCGCCTCCCTTTTTAAAAAACAATTATTTTTGAAACAACCGGGTCATCTCTTGCGTTGTGGGTTTTGCTGACTGCATCTCTAGAGTCATAGGAATTTTTCATTGACCAAAATCTATTATTTCTTGATGCTGTGATGTGAGGCTTCTAGAGGAAAAGTGTTCAGCTTGCCTCCAGGGATCTCTTCAAGTTGAGATACCTTGAATGATGATAACCTTGAATGAGATACCTTTCAAAGATGAAAGGACAATGCCATCATACAGCACAGTTTCCAAACCATGCCTGCCACCCCTTAATGGGTCATGAAATCAATTCAGTTGGTCTAGCCAGCATTTTAAAAATATGAAATTGAGGCCGGGTGTGGTGGCTCACACCTGTAATCCCAGCACTTTGGGAGGCTGAGGTGGGCGGATCATGAGGTCAAGAGATCAAGACCATTCTGGTCAAAATGGTGAAACCCTGTCTCTACTAAAAATACAAAAATTAGCTGGGCATGGTTGCGTGTGCCTGTAGTCCCAGCTACTTGGGAGGCTGAGGCAGGAGAATTGCTTGAACCCGGGAGGTGGAGGTTGCGGTGAGCTGAGATTGCGCCATTGCACTCCAGCCTGGGCAACAGCAGCGAAACTCTGTCTCAAATATATATATTGAATATACATATATATGAAATTGAATGAAATCTATCAGAATTGATAGGATATAATGCAATGGAAGAGAAAATGCCCCGTGTGTACATGTGATAAGGGGAAATATTGTTTCCTGTGCAAACTCTCGCTTCTCTCTCTCTCTGTCTCTCTGTGAGTGCACACGTGTGTTTACACTATGTCTGATAAAGCATATATCTCTAACTGAGGGTCACAGTAAAAAGTGAGAAGACCTGATCTAGAGAATTTGCACTCATCTTTTCCACAGACGCTAGCATCACCTCCCTTGCAAGTTCCTCTGTCGGACTGAGCTGTCATGGGATCCTGGCCAAGGCATCCTGTCTTACTCTCAGGGACCAAGAGGTATTTCCCCTCTTGGGAAAATGCAGGAAACAAGGGTCCTGTGCATTTTTTTAGACAGGCAAATGCTTATAGAGCAAACACTGCAGGTCTTCTCTTCCCCTCAAGTGACTAAACATGCTGGCATCCCCAATTTTAGAGGCAGAAATAATTACAAAAGGGGCATAGATCTGTTTGCATTTTTTAAAGCCAGATTCATGTCTGGGAAAGCCAAGGTCTGCCATATCTGTGATAACTACCTTAAAAATGCAGGAGGGAGAAGGGACGTGCATGGAGTTGAAAAGTGTCGAGTGCAGAGCAAGTGAGTAATTATGGCACAGAGGGCTGTAAATGTACCTGATGATGCAAATCCAGGTGGAATGTGGACGCCAGTTGTATTCTCATCTCCAGCTAAGAGGGTGGCTGTCAGGACAAGAGCCCTGAACTGAGAGAGCAAGAGGGAGGGGGCAGGCCAGAAGGGGCAGGGGCCCCAGAAGCTGGTTGTGGTCCTGGGTGGGCACAGCTTTAGGCAGTGAGGGTCCCCATATGCAGGGACAGTAGATGTGAAGTGTATGCAGGGGCACCAGATGGAAATTAGGCTCCACCAGCATCGGTCAGGTCCAGTAAGGTGAGCAGACTGGGGCATCGAGGTAGAAAGCACCTGAGGCTGATTGTTGCTTCCAAAATTGAGACCCTCCTACCACTGGTGGCTCATGGAATGAGTTAGGCAGCACGTGGAGAAGTCTTGCTCTCTGGAGTTGCATTTGTGACTGTGCATGGTGACAGGATCCAGGGAGCAGCAGCTGGATCCCTTCACTCATTTACTCACCCATGCTCACTGCGTTTCTAGAATGATGGTTTCTAGCTTCATCCATGTCCCTGCAAAGGACATGAACTCATCCCTTTTTATGGCTGCATAGTATTCCATGGTGTATATGTGCCACATTTTCTTTATCCAGTCTATCCTTAATGGGCATTTGGGTTGGTAGCAAGTCTTTGCCATTGTAAACAGTGCCACAATGAACATACATGTGCCTGTGTCTTTAGAGTAGAACGATTTATAATCCTTTGGGTATATGCCCAGTAATCACCCAATACTTTTATTACTTCTCATTGGCCAGAACCTGGTTACATGGCCATAACTCACTGCAAGGGAGCCTGGGAAAACATAGCATGTGCCCACCCACTTGGAGAGGGGAGCATTGGTGCAAGGGTGGGGGGCCACAAGCAGTTATTTATGCTTCCTGCTTCTTTCTTCTTATAAAAATTCTTTGAGACTCATCTTTACCTATTTTTCTGACTATTTCCTAGGGATAAATGCCTATAAATGGAATTTGTGACCAAAAGTTATGCATTTTCATTGGCCAGTTGCAAAACTGCCCTCTAGAAAGGTTGTACCAGTGAACTCACCCAAGAGGTGGGGTTCTAGTTCCTGAAAAGTTTCTCTACACACATTTCCTTTTAATCTGCACCCTTTGGCCTTTATTGGGCTTACACATCCCTCCAGAATCCTTGCTTCCTAGAGCACAATCTTGGGATTTAATATGTGTTTTTCATTCAGGTTATTATTAATATCAGGTTTATCTGACTATGTGTGAGCCCAGCCACAGCCTTAGGGAAAGAGATATATCTTTCAGGGGTGAAGAGAATAAAAATTAATAATCCTCAGAGACTTTGAAACTGAAGTGGGCTGGGAAGGGTAGAAAGAACAGATCTCATTCTATTAAGAGCATTGAGGGATTATCACAGAGCATATAGTGCTGAGCACAGCAGACCAGGCACCCGGGGGCACCCAGAGAGCAGCCCTTTCTCAACAGAAGAGGAGTGAGCATTGCACAGAGCTGTGGAAAGGGAATCCCAGGCAGGGCTAACAGCAGATGCAAAGGCCCTGCGGCAGGCACTGACTTGGGCTGCTGGAGGAGCAGAAAGGAGGAAGCCAGTGTGTCTGGAGTAGAGGAGATCAACTTGTCCAGGTTTGCACAGAACTTTCCTGGTTTTAGCACTGGAAATCTCATGTCCTAGGAAACTTGAATCTCAGCCAAGCTGATATGATTTGCCTGGAACTGCCCCTGTTTTGACACTGAAAGGTCTGTGTCCCATGACCCCCCTCAATCCTGAGCAAGCTGAGGCAGTGGGTCACCCCACACTGCAGAAATATGCACAAGGGTGGGCAGATGCAGATACTCTCTCCCATGTCCTCTCTCCCCTTGGCCTCAGGAGTGACCCATGTGGGCACTGGCATCCAGGATGAAGACTACATTTCCCAGCATCCCTTGCAGCAAGCAGTGACCATGTGACCTGGCTGTGGTCAATGGGGAAGTGAGGCCTGTGCACAGTGGCTACCTTTAGAGGAAAGAACGTTTGTGCCCTCTCGTCCCCTTCTCCCTCCCTGCTAGCTAGCAGGATACGGGCTGGACACTGGGGGAAATCCATACTCTAAGGAAGTCAGAGCAGCAAGATGGAAGGAAGCTGATACCCTGAAAACTGCACAGAGAATAATCATTCTACTGGCTTCGACTTTCATGTGAAACAGGAATGAACCTCCATCTTAGTTAAGCCGCTGGGATTCAGGGTCCTTGTCACTTTCATTGAGGCTGTAATCTAATTGGTAGAAAGAACAGGAAGGGGAAGGGAGATGGAGTTGGAGGCACAGGCAGAGGTCAGATTACATGCAGCCTGTAGGCCAAGGCAGAGGAAGAAATAGGTGACATAGGACTCAAGGACGGCACCTGCTCCCAGGCAAAGGGAGTTTGCCTTGGGATCCCCTCCCTGTCTGCTGGAGAAAGCGAATTTTACCCACTTCGCTTAGGACTTTGTAAGATGCACATCACAGTCACAGGATCTTGTCTCCTAAGAGTCCCTTCATGGCAGCTGCCCCGCCCATAAATAACCCAGCCCCAGGTATTCCTTTATAGCAATGCGAATGGACTGACACATATCTTTAGTGTCAAGAGACTGTGAAACAGCAGGAAAAAACCCTTGTGTGCAACGCTCAGATGATCCATCCTCCTCGGCCTCCCAAATTCCTGGGATTACAGGTGTGAGCCACCACTCCTGGCTTGCCTTCTTCTTTCTCAAGAGGCCTCTTTATAGATTATGCCCATTCATTTTGGTGACTATCTGTACAGCAAAGAAGGGTTTGAATCCACCAGGATGAACCTGCAGGATCCCCTCTCTGTGGTGGGAGAGGAAACAGGGGTAGAGGGGCATGGAGAATCAGAGGTGAGATGAGGCCGAGTCACGTGGGGTTTTCAGGCTGCTGTGAGGACTTGACTCCTCCTCTGAGCCAGGTGGGATTAGCAGGGGATTTTAATCAGAGCAGCCACAGGGTCTCCTCATGTATTTCTGCCATGGTTGCCTCAGCTGAACTCTGAGCGTTGGGAGCTGCTGCTGTAGTGGCTGCTGTTCCTCATCCTGACAGAGACACCACTGTAGCCCACGCTCCTGGAAACACCATGTAAGTTGGGTGAGGCAGGACCTAGGAAAGCTCTCAAGCTGACTTTCCTTTTAGCCCCAAGACCGCTGAGCAGGCCCACATTATCTACTATCAGCTGGACACCTGTACACCTGCCATGGCCTGGAGCAGGTGCCAGGCACTATGGATAATGAAGGTGAGAACAGCATCATCTCTGCCCTCCTGAAGGTGACTGGCCAGACCGTGGGATTCCTCCACAACCACCTTGCACACACAGCTCACTCATGCTGAGCAGGAAGCGAAGATTGGGATCGCCTGACCCATTTACCCTCACCCAGGAGCAGTTTATATAAAAGTGCCTATAGTTCACACAGGACTGATGGTTCCAGCTTCCAAGACACCCCGAGGCCTCCTTGGCTACTTGGCAATCAGACCAGGTACGTGCAAAGAGGCATGACTCTTTCTTTTCACTTAATTGAAAACACCACATCAGCAAAGAGAGCATCCATGCCCAGTGGCCCTTTGTTCCCCCAACAGCGACCACCAACGTTTAAAAATGATGCTTTATGGCCGGGCGCGGTGGCTCAAGCCTGTAATCCCAGCACTTTGGGAGGCCGAGGCGGGTGGATCACGAGGTCAAGAGATCGAGACCATCCTGGTCAACATGGTGAAACCCCGTCTCTACTAATACAAAAAATTAGCTGGGCACGGTGGCGCGTGCCTGTAATCCCAGCTACTCAGGAGGCTGAGGCAGGAGAATTGCCTGAACCCAGGAGGCGGAGATCGCGGTGAGCCGAGATCGCGCCATTGCGCTCCAGCCTGGGTATCAAGAGCGAAACTCCGTCTCAAAAAAAAAAAAAAAAAAAAAAAAAATGATGCTTTATGAGTCATTTGCCAAACCTCCTTCTTCATGCCGAGATGTACTGAGGCTCATAAATAGGCCAGACTTGGGAGGGGACAAATGCCAGAAATGCCGCCAATGAGAGGCCCAGGCAGAGCAGGTCTCGGGGCTGCCCAGCCATGTGTGCACCAAACGTGGATGTGTCAATGGCCACGCCAGGAGTTAAGCCCTCAGCCACAGGCCTCTGGGTGTCCAAGGCCAAGTCTTATTCAAGAGGTGAGGTCAGCTGAGCCAACCATGACAGAAATACACGAGGGAGACCCCATGGCTGCTCTGGTTAAAATCCCCTGCTAATCCCACCTGGCTCAGAGGAAGAGCCAAGTCCTCACAGCCGCCTGTGACCCCCGCCTGACTCAGCCTCCTCTCTACCTCTCTCTGTCTCCTCTCCCACCACAGAGAGGGGATCCTGCAGGTTCATCCTGGTGGATTCAAACCCATCTTTGCCACACAGATAGTCACTAGAATGAATGGGCATCATCTATAAAGAGTCCTCTTGAAAAAGAAAAAGGCAGCCCGGGCGTGGTGGCTCATAACCGTAATCCCAGCATTTGGGAGGCCAAGGAGGGTGGATCATCTGAGGTCAGGATTTGAGACCAGCCTGGCCAACATGGTAGAACCCCGTCTCTACTAAAACATGAAAATTAGCTGGGCATTGGTGGCATGTGTCTGTAGTCCCAGCTACTCTGGAGGCTGAGGCAGGAGAATTACTTGAACTCAGAAGCCAGAGGTTAAAGGAGCCAAAATCATGCCACTTCACTGTAGCCTAGGTGACAGTGAAACTTCATCTCAAATAATAATAATAAAAGAAAAAGGCAAAAATTCAAACAACTAAACAGAAACTGGGCAAAAGAGAAGAACCAGCCCTTCACAGAAGAGGAAATGTGAAGGAAAGTCCAATAAAAACAAGAAGAGGGTCTCAGCCTAACAGGATGAGCTGTCACGTGACACCCACCAGACTGGCAAAAATCCCACAGCCCAATAAATGCAAGTGTTGGGGAGAGTGGAGAGCAACAAGATCACTCAGCCACTGCTGAGAACGATTGTGAATTTTTTTTGGTATGCTTGTGTACGAAAGGGCGTGAGTTGTGTGTTATAAGGAAAATTACATTTCTTACCAGGGATGAAATTTTAAAGCCCGAAAGCTACTGACAAGAAGAAACTTGCACTGTGTCCACAAGAAATGCCCAAGAACCTTCTAGCAACACAGTCCTAAGGGCCCCAACCTGGGCAAACGTCATCAACAGGAAAATGAAGACACTTCCCACGTCCCCCTCATACCACGGGAGATCACGCAGCAGTGAAAATGAATAACATCAATGTGGATGGGTCTCGGGAAGAGAACGGAGGACAAGAATAGACACAGAGCAGATGCTCAGACCCAGTGCAGCCTAGGAGCAGCCCCACAGGAGAATTTCTCCACATCAGAGTTCAAAACTACGGCCGCGGCAGCAGAGCAAGACCCTGTCTCAAAAAGACACAGAAACTTCAAAAACTAAATGACATATTGTTTAGGGATGTGCACTCACGTGGTGAAAGAAACATACTATGAAGAAAAGTATGGGAATAAAAAAGACAAAAGCAGAAAATGACTCCCTCTGTAGAAGGGAAGGGACTGGGACTCAGGAGGGGCCTCCAGGAGCATCCAAAGTGCTGTCTCTTCGATTCTAGTCCCTAAACTTGGTGGAGGCCTGGCCATCTGATGTGTCCATACTCTTTATCACTGACCCATATTGTACAAATGCTTTTTTCTATCCAATCTTTAGAAGACGGTTATAAACAAGATGCATTAATAGCAAGATGGCAGATGAGCATCAGGAAGGCACATCAGGAGCATCCCTGCGCTCCATCCATGGAACCTCACCATGGACACCCTTGTGCTCATAGGCCCGGTCTCCTCTCAAGACAGTCAGTGGTTGGGGATCAGAGGCCGCACTCATCACAGCAGAGAGGCAGGACCAGCTGGGAGAGGCCCTTCTGTAACACCTACTGCATCACCAGGCTGTGTGAACAGACTCAGCTGCCAGAACGCACAGAATATCATTCCACACCGAAACCTCACGGAAAAATGGTAAGTTCTCAGTTTGTCTATTAATGGAAACTCTCAGATTAATCTCTGTCCTCCATTGCTTCTCCATGAAATAACTGTTTATAGCTTTGCTTGGGCCTATTTTTCCATTTATTTTTTATTTTACTAACTGATTGAAAAGATACATATATTTTGTGTGTGTGATTTTGTCTGTGTCAGTCAGGAAAATCATATTTAATTCTTATTAATATTATTAGTAACATCATTTTTTTTAAGCTTTTCAATTCCTAAGGGTATTAATGAGGGTCTTTCTATCCGGTGAGAAAGAAAACAAATCCAAACTGTGGGGCCGGGGGGTGGGTGGGGGGAGAATGCATTAATCACTAGAACTGACATGTTCCCAAGCTTAACTTTCTTGGGGTACAGCTACATCCACAGTTTCAAGGGGCCTCCTGTGATCTCTACTTCCCCAGCTTTGCCTCCATGTTTAGCTCCATGATCCTCAGATGTAAACAGCAGCACCGGCTCCTCCCCAGATCGTCACCTCCCCAACTGTCAAACTTCAACCGCAGCACCAACTCCCAGGTCTCCAGATTCACCATCCTCAAACTGCAACAGCAGCACCAGCAACTCCCCGGGTCTCCAGCTCAATGCCTCTCAGACTTGAGTGGCAGCACCAGCTCCTCCCCAAGGCTCCAGCTCCACAACCCTAAAACTAGAACAGCAGCACCAGCTACTCCCTGGGTCTCCAGTTACAGGATCCTCAAACTACAACAGCGGCACCAGCTGCTCCCCGGGTGTCCGTCTCCACATCCCTCAAACTACAACAGCGGCACCAGCTCCTACCTGGATCTCCAGCTCAGTGACTCTCAGACTTGATAGGCATCACAAGCCCCTCCCCAGGTCTCTCTGACCCTCAAATTAGAACAGCAGCACCAGCTACTCCCTGGGTCTCCAGCTCCACGACCCTCAAACTTCAACTGTAGCACTGGCTCCTCCCCGGGTCCAGCAGCTCCATGACCCTCGGACTTACATGGTGATATCACCGGCTTCTCCCTGGTCTCCAGCTCCACGACCATCAAACTTAAACTGCAGCACCTGTTCCTCCCCAGGCTCCAGCTCCACGATCCTCAAACTACAACAGCTGCACTGGCTCCTCCCTAAATCTCCAGCTTAACAACTCTCAGGCTTGAGAGTAAGCACTGGCTCCTTCCCAACGCTCCAACTCCAACACACTCAGACTTGAACAGCGGCAGCACCAGTTCCTGTCTGGGTCTCCAGCTCAGGATCCTTAAATTAGAACAGCAGCACCATCTTCTCCCTGGGTCTCCAGCTCCACAACCCTCAAACTAGAACAGCAGCACCAGCTTCTCCCCGATCTTCAGCTCCACAACCCTCAGCCTTAAACAACAGCAACACCAGCTCCTCCCTGGGTCTCCAGCTCCAAGACCCTCAAATTAAAACAACACTGCTCCTCCCAGGTCTCCAGTTCCACGACCCTCAGACTGCAACAGCAGCACCAGCTCCTCCCTGGACCTCCAGTTTAAAGCAAGATCAAATGATTACATCTGTGATCTGAAATCATTTGTTTGCTTCACACCAAACCAATGTTTTTCCAAATTATTTTCTTTAAATTCTCTCCAGAATGGGAAACAATATTAATTGTTTTCAATAAAGAATGACCTTTCATCAAAGCCATGAGCTTTATCTGCTGTTTTTGAATAGAATGCTGACTTGGGGAAGGTGGTTGTAAAGAGCAGGTCTTCTTTGTGCATTTTATGATTCCAAATGTGCTAGCTGGAACAAAGGAGTGAGAAGTTAAAAACCCTCTCCTGTAAATGTTTAGAAATGCACTAGAGCTCTTTCTTGCTCTTTGAGGTGAGAGGTCATCCTGCAAAGGCACAGTCACACCTGCTTGGGCTCCCCCGGGTTCTGAATGTCCCTAGACCTCCGCTTCCCCCCGATCTTGGCAGGTCAGACTTTGTGAAGGACGCTCACTGTCTGTGTGACCTCACACCAGGTACAGGGATGGGGGGAAGAGGCGCATCTGGCTTGTAGGACAGTCCTGCAAGGCCACTTTTCTGGCAGGGAGGTGACACCTGCAAAGGAATCTCTCGTTTCTTCCAGCTCCAGTCAGTTTCAACAAGAGGTGGGTTTTTTTCACTCTCAATTATTATGGTATTTTTTTCTAATAATAAAAGTCAAGTCATTTCAAAGCTTTTTAAAAATAGCAGAAAACAAGCTTTTAAATCATAAGAGATTCCAACACCAAACATAAGCAGCATTCCCATTTTGATTTGTAGTGCTCCTATTAGACAATACACACACATTATCACACTTACACACTTATGCATTTTTGCTTTATTAAAATAGAATAAAGCTCCATTAGGCCAGGCGTGGTGACTCATGCCTGTAATCCCAGGACTTTGGGAGTCCAAGACAGGCGGATCACTGAAGGTCGGGAGTTTGAGACAAGCTTGGTCAAGTTACCGTTTAATCAAGTTATCAAGTTACGGTTACATCACCTATCAGTGATATAACATCAGTCAAGGCAGAAGTTAATCTCATAAAAACCAAGACTGGTCTGGATTCAGTGGCTCCCACCTGTAATCCCAGCACTTTGGGAGGCTGAGGCAGGTGGATCACTTGAGGTAATGAGTTTGAGACCAGCCTGATCAACATGATAAAACCTTGTCTCTACTAAAAAAAAAAAAAAAAAAAGAAAAGAAAAATAGCTGAACATGGTGGCATGCACCTGGAATCCCAGCTAGTTGGGAGGCTGAGGCATGAGAATCACTTGAACCCGGGAGGTAGAGGTTGCACTCCAGTCTGGGCAACAGAGCAAGATTCTGTCTCAAAAAATAAAAAAAGTAAAAACAAAACTGGAGGTTGTCAGTCTAGGGTGGCGTTAGGGACTTTCATTTCCTTCCAGAGGACATTCTGCCATCCCCAGGGTAGAAGCCTAATGCTCAAGGTTCAAGGTGGTAGGAATAGCTTCAACTATCATCTGCTTATTCCAGGAAGCAGGTCAAAGGAAGGAACAAATAAGAAATGACACTAAAGATATGTCAGTCCATTTGCGTTGCTGTAAAGGAATATCTGAGGCTGGGATATTTATAGGAAAGAGATTTAATTGGCTCACAGTTCTGCAGGCTGTACAAGCATGGTGCCAGCATCTGCTTCTGGGGAGGCCTCAGGAAGCTTCCAATCATGGCAGAAGGTGAAGGGGAAGCAGGCACATCACATGGCGAGAGAAAGAGCAAGAGAGGGAGGAGGACGTGCCAGTCTCCTTAACAACCAGATCTCCCATCAAGTCAGAGCAAGAACTCAGTCATTGCCATGGGGAGGGCACCAAGCCACTGTGAAAGGACTCTGCCCCCATCACCAAAACACCTCCCACCAGGTCCCACCTCCAACGTTGGAGCTCACATTTCAACACCAGATTTGGAGGAGACCAACATCCAAACCATACAAAGACAGAAGTTATAGAAGGGGGTCTCCAAAAATGCCACCCAACACTTTTAAAATTATTATTATTATATTTTAAGTTCTGGGGTACATGCGCAGATCGTGCAGGATTGTTATATAGATATACACATGCCATGGAAGTTTGCTGCATCTGTCCCCCGTCATCTACATTAGGTATTTCTCCTGTTATCCCTCCCCAATCCCCCCACCCCCTGCTATCCCTCCCCTAGACTCCCCACCCCGCAACAGGCCCCGGTGTGTGATGTTCCCCTCCCTGTGTCCATGTGTTCTCATTGTTCAACACCCACTTATGAGTGAGAACATAGGGTGTTTGGTTTTCTGTTCTTGTGTTAGTCTGCTGAGTGCACCAGCTCTGTCGGAGCCATGCCGGCTTCACAATGAGCAAAGCAGACCCTGTTCCTGCCCTCACGCAGCTTTCATCCAGTGCAGGAAGTGGGCAGGCAATGAAGATTTAACTAACATAGTGTCCAAAAGGGATGGGGCTTTAAGAAAAATTAAGGAGGGCAACATGTTGGAGAATGAAGGTGTGGTCTGCTATTAGATACATCAATGAGAGAGTCTATCTGATGAGGTGACATTTGAGCAGCGTCCTGAGGGGAGAAGGAGTGAGCTACTCTCTTATAGGCAGGAACAGCATTCCAGGTGGAGGGACAGCAGGCACGGAGCCCATGAGAGCTGGTGTACCTGGATTGTGCAGGAATAGCAGGAGCTCTGTGTGGCTGGCCTGGAGTGTCAGAGTGATGGGCAAGTGGCAAGAGAGTGTGCTTGGGGGCAGTGGGAGGACAAACAGTAGGTCGGATGGTGTGAGGGTGGAAGGCAATGGGCTAGAGGAGTGCCAAGGCTCAGGAGTGACTGCCTTGTGGGTCATTACAAGGACGCCGGCATGTCCTTTGGCTGTTGTGATAATTCAGGTGAGAGATGGCCAGAGCTTGGATGGCAGCTGTGGAAGGGGTAGGAAGTGACTGGATTTGAGATGGATTCCGAAGACGAAGCCAGTAGGATTCCTGATGGAGTGCATATGACGAGTGAAAGGGAGAAATCCAAAATGACTGTCTGGTTTGGGGCCTGAGCGACTGGAGGATGCAGTTGCCAATTACACGAAATTAATGTTTATGTCAAATTCTTAGAACAGCAATTGACATAAAGTAGGCACTGTGTACATTTAGAGTGTTATCATCTGGTAACTGGGGAGCCAAGGGATAATGTGCACAGTTGGATGAAGAAATAAATATTTTTCAGGTTTGGCTGGGCATAGTGGATCATGCCTATTGTCTTAGCACTTTGGAGGCCAAGGCGGGAGGATTGCTTGAGCCCAGAAGTTTGAAACCAGCCTGGGCAACATAAGGAGACTTTGTCTCTACAGATAATTTAAAAAATTAGCTGGGTGTGGTGGCACACGCCCATCATTTCAGCTACTTGGGAGGCTGAGCTGGGAGGATTGCTCAAGCCCAGGAGGTCAAGGCTGCAGTGAGCCATGATCGTGCCATCACACTCCAGCCTGGGCAACACAGCAAGACCCTGTCTCAAAAAAAAAAAAAAAAGATGTTCAAGTGTTACTTAAAATGTCAAAGAAAAACAAAGAAATCATCATGTACAGATTGTTTCCTATATATAAGAAGCTGCTCAAATTGGTTTACATGAATTAACACACAGTCTTCTCAAGGACACTATGAGAGTGTTTCTATTATCGTTCCATATTACAGGTGTGAAAACAGAGGGACAAAAGAGGTAAAATGACTTATTTACCAGAACGTATTAGTATTGGAATTTCAAATCCAGACTGTTTAGCTTCAGAGAAGTGAACTAATAAGCTCCACTCATAATAATAAGCAGAAAATAAAAAGTATATCGTTGGCAGGATGTCAGCCATCCCAGTCAATAGCCACTGCTGAGGTTGACAAGTCTAGAGCTAGACCTTGAAGGTTAATATTTGGAGTTCCAGAAGCACCAACATTTTTGAAACTATCAAAAGTGGTCAACCCTAGGCATGGACTGAAGGTGAAAAGACGGAAGCAGAGGATTGTTGCTTTTTATTTTCAATCCAATTTATTTGAATAAAATATAAAACCTTAAAAAGTGTTTTTTCCTTTTCTCTCTATTGACTCTGAGCCAAATTTTCATTAAAGAACTAGAAACTCCATCTACTGTTCAGCTTCAGAATGTAGAGTAAGGAGGAGCCAGAGGTCGCATTTGCAGAATTGCCCAAAGCAGGGCAATTAGACAAAGCCAAGGAAATTAATTATCTAGGTCAGTAGTTGGCAAACATTTTCTAAAAAGAATCAAATAGCATAAAATAGAAAATATTTTGGCTGGGTGTGGTGGCTCACACCTATAATCCCAGCACTTTGGGAGGCCAAGGCAGGAGGATCACTTGAGATCAGGAGTTTGAGACCAACCTGACCAACATGGTGAAACTTCGTCTCCACTAAAAAAAAAAAAAATACAAAAATTAGCCGGGAGTGGTGGTACTCACCTGTAGTCCCAGCTACTCAGGAGGCTGAGGCAGAAGAATCACTTGAACCTGGTAGGTGGAGGCTGCAGCAAGCTGAGATCACACCACTGCACTGCAGACTGGGCGACAGAGTGAGACTTCATCTTGGGAAAAAAAAGAAAATATGTTAGGTTCTGCAGGCCATTCCACCCTCAGTTCTCCCCATTGTATTGCAAAAGCAGCCATAGTCAATATGTAAGTGAATGAGCGTGTCCATGTTGCAATAAAACTTTATTTAGAAAATCGAGTGTAATCAGGTTTGACCTACAGGCCATAGTTTGTCGACTTCTGAGCTAGAGACTCAAAATGCAACGGTGTAGGCCAATGGATGGCTCTGCAGTACGTACCTTCCTGGAGAAACCTACCAGAAGGGATGAGGCAGGAGCATCTGGGAGTTAGCCCAGTCTTACCATGAGAATGGAGATCCCCATATCTCTAAGTCATTTGTGCACACCTGAAAGATGCCACCAGGTTTGACAGAGGCCAGGCCAGAGCCTCAAAATAAACTAAAACAGAGTGGAAGGGGAATCTGCTGTTTTGCATAAATAACTGATGCTTTGAGGAGATGGTTTTTCATGCTGATTGTCAGTGGGTCTCTGGTGTATTTAAAATGTCAGTGTAAACAGCCTTTGCTGAACCAGAGTGCCCTGCCTTTAGAAAACTAAAGAATCCACGACTTACAGAAGATGAGACAAGAAAAATTGGCGGTTTGTTGCTTATATTATGAAAGCATTCATCATTTTACACCAAGAAAGGCCTCAGAATATGATTTGTTTCACAAAAATTCAATTAACACACCTGCTTCCATGAAAATCCCTGTAGCACTGATCTGTCCACAGCCTGTCCCCCTCATATGCTCCAGGAGAGCAGGGCCCTACAGGTTCCTTTTCCATTCTATCACCACTGTGCTCACGTTGGTGCTCAATGAGTATTTGCTGTGCAAATGGATGACTGACAGGTTTCTTGCTCCCAATTATTTTATGAATATTTTATGCAGAAATGCCAGAAAGACCTAGATCTTTTTCTTTTGTGTGCTCAGAGCTCTTTGATTAGGATGTAGATACCTGGGACAGAAACTTGAATTAATTAAGGTTACACAAAGGATTGAACAAACTCCAAATGTCAGTGGCTTTACCAAATAAAGGTTTATTTCTTATTCCTCTAAGTGTCTAAGCGAATGTTCCTGGCTGTGTGTGTGGGAACCCTGTGGTTTGGGGACCCAGGATCCTTCTCTTCTGTGGCACTGCCACCTTCAGGTTGTGTCTCTCAAGGTCGCTCTGGGGGCGTTCATCTTTGTTCTGGAAACCCTGAAGCATTCACCACGAAAGCTTACACTCCATAGCTGTGCCTGATACAGAGGACGCTGGAAATGTGGTCTCTGTGTGAATCCAGGAAGAAGAAGAAATGGGTTTGTGATGAACGCACCCCTTGCCACATGCAAAATAACAGTATGTTAATATAGAAGTTTATTTCTCTACCACACAATAGTCAAAAGGAATGGTCCAGAGCTGCTGTGGTGGCTCCAACCACACAATAGTCAAAAGCAATGGTCCAGAGCTGCTGTGGTGGCTCCACACCTAGCTCCTCCTGTCTTCCTGTTTTGCCGTCCCTAGGCTGTGACCTTTGGCAGCAAGCTCCAAGATGCTTCCTTCCTGTACCCAGAATCCTGCCAGCAGGACTTATCTTATCTCTAAGGGTACACACAGCCTGCATCCCTCACTTCTCCTATGCCTTTGGCCAGATCATGGTCAGATGGCACAGCTGCTGCAGGGGGACTGGGAACTGCAATCTTTAGCCTAGGGGACCAAGCACCCAACCAAAAATCACTGTCTGAAAGAAGGGAAGGACACTGGGGTACAAGGAGCCATCTCTACCCAGGAATTAAACAGAAAAGATCTTTCTGGAGGAATGAAAAGAGCTGGAAGGAGAACTGAGAAATGAACGAAAATGGAATGGAAGGGGATTGTGCTGTTTTGCATTAATTACTGATGCTTTGAGAAGATGGCTCCTCATGCTGATTGGCGCTGGGTCTCTGGTGTATTACAAATGTCAGTGCAAACAACCTTTGCTGAACCAAGACCAGCCGTCAAGGCCATCAAGACTGGGTCCAGTAGGGAAATATTCCTCACAGCAAAATCAGGATGCTCTTGCTGGAAAACAGCAAACGTCCACAGCAGAGTTCCACAGGGACAGTGATCTTCAACCCTATTAGACCCAATTGTATTTTATGATTTTAATTTATGATGACTCTTTACTATTCTAAAATGAAATTAATAAATAATAGGAATTATCTATATGTATAACTTAAAAACAAATCAGGATGATGTCTTAATTGTAACATAAAGGAGGGAAAAGGAAACAAGCTTTTATAAAATAATTCTTATAATACAAAATAATAAATTGTATAAAATGAACTTAAATATGTGAAAATGGTTAGGGGTAGCTACACGAGACAACCCCCAGGAGTTGTCTAGTATAGCTACACATCTGGACCTCCAGTGATGAGTAAGTGAATCAAAGAGCAGCCAGCAAGCCACACTGCTCGGTAGCACTCTGCACAGGCAGTTAGGGGAAAAGGAACAGTGGAGAGTGTGTGGGCAGAGACTGCAAACTCTATGTTCAATGTCCTTCTAAAGGTGCCACCGATACCTAGGGTTCTGTGCAAAATGGAGTGAGTTTCTAGGCTCTTGAATTATTCTAAAGTACATGGACAAGTCACGGACTTCGTTGTATCTGAGTGTCCTGAATGTGGCAGAATTCTAGTGTCCCTGGACTCCTATTGAATAATTGAATAAATGTCAGTGTCCCCAATCAAAACACAACCTAAACCATCCCCACAGTATCCAAAATGTCCCCAGGAGGGTATGATGTCCATTGTAGATCACTATACTGAGGGGCTGGACGTGGTGGCTCAGACTCGTAATCCCAACAATTTGGGAGGCGGAGGTGGAAGGATTGCTTGAGCCCAGGAGTTCAAGACCAGTCTGGACAATGTAACTATATTCCATTTTTACTTAAAAAAAAATTAGCCAAGTGTGGTGGTGCATGCCTGTAGTCTCAGCTACATGGGAAGCTGAGGCAGGAGGATCACTTGAGCCCAGGAGGTCAAGGCTGCAGTGAGCCATAATCGCACCACTGCACTCCAGCCTGCATGACAGAGCAAAACCTTGTCTCAAAATAAAAATAAAAATAAAGAAAAGAAAAAGAAAAACTGGAATTTACAAACCTAAAAAGACTCAGTCCTGTTCTCTCGAAAGCAGCTATGTAGTACAATACTTGGCCAAACACAAATTATTCTTGTTTTTCAAATGGTCCCCTTTGGGGGCTTAGGATTTGAAGCCCCAACCCCAAGGAGAGGTCTGTAAGTCCACACTCTACTTGCATGTAGCCTACTACGTGTCTTTGTTTAAACAAATCCTCATTTTTCAGCTCCTTGTAGCAAAGTCACAGCTCCAGGGGTGACACTCTTCAGCATTTATGTGAAAGGGAATTACATCCTCTGTAATTCTAGTCTTTTTAGCCATGGTTGTTTCTTTGGTGTCGTGGGGGCATGTTTAAGCATCAAAAGGCAAAAGAAGGAGAAAATCCAAAGAGACCACCAAGAGTCTGAAATCCTGTTAAACCTTAAACAAAACCAAACCCAACAGGCCTTGACAGAATAAGCTCATAAACAGAACAGACCACAGTCTTAGCAGTGAGACCCTGGGGGGTCCTTTGCAAGCCCAATTCCTTCCATCTGGACAGTGGGGGAAGCTAGGGTTTCCTAGTTCCTGGATATTCTCGTCAGGCTACTAGGAATGGAAAGGACCAGTCTTTGATCTTTGGATTTTGCTCTCATTTTAAGGTTACTTACACCATGAAATGTCTTTTTGTTTGTTTGTTTTTTAACTTTTAAGTTCAGAGATGCAAGTGTAGGTTCGTTACATAGGTAAACTTGTGTCAATGGGGTTTGTTGTCCAGATTATTTCATCACCCAGATAAGATGCCTAGTACCCATTAGTTCAGTTATTTTTCTTGATCCTCTCCTTTCTCCCACGCTTCACTGTATGAAAGGCCCCAGTGTGTGGCGTTCTTCTCTATGTGTCCATGTGTTTTCATTATTCAGCTTCCAATTATAAGTGAGAACATGTGGTATTTGGTTTTCTGCTTCTGTGTTAGTTTGCAAAGGATAATGGCCTTCAGCTCCATCCATGTCCCTGCAAAGACATGATCTGTTTTTATTATTTTTTTAATGACTGCATAGTATTCGTGGTGTGTATGTACCACATTTTCTTTACCTGCTCTGTCACTGATGGGCATTTAGATTGATTCTATGTCTTTGTTACAAGAAAAGAAAAACCATAAAAAAGTGGGCAAAAGACATGAACAGCCACTTTTCAAAAGAAGACATAAATGCAAAATGTATTATTTAAAAGGTAGTTGTGGTTCATTTAAAAGGAAAGGGTAGAAACTATTACCTCACTCATGTAGTAGAGCTAGAACCAGGGCTTAGAAATGTGCTGTTTTAAGTGAACATCATGACAAATTAGAGGTCTGCCATCACTCCTTATATGCTGATCAGTGAAGGACATATTTCTAATACAGAGCAGAACTTCCGTCTAAAGCACTTTCTGAAAGTCATTACCATATCTAGAATGTAATTGCTGTGAAATCCTCAAAAATAACCCAAAGATACAAAAATCTAGAAGCTTGAAACAGCCTAATGTTCTCCAACAACAAGTGAATGGATAAACAAACTGGGATGCCCAAACGCTGGAACGCCACTCAGCTGTGGAAAGGAACGGAGCACTGCCATGTGCAACTGTGGGCGTGGGTTGCATGTGGCATTATGCTAAGTGACAGAGCCAGTGTCCCAAAGTTATGTAATGTATGATCCTATTTATTTGGCATCCTCAGAAAGACAAAGTTATAACAATGGAGACAGATCAGTAGTTTCCAGGGGTTCACTATAGGGACGGCACCGGACAATTGTTGAGGGGTTTAAAACTGTTTTGGATTCTGATGTTGGTAGTGGTTATATGAATCTTGACATGGGTTAAAAATCCATAGAAATCTGCTGAGTGTGGTGGCTCCCACCTGTAATCCCAGCAGTTTGGGAGGCTGAGGAGGTTAGGTCACTTAAGGTCAGGAGTTCAAGACAAGCCTGGCCAACATGGCGAAATCCCGCCCCTACTAAAAATACAAAAATTAGCCAGGCGTTGTGGCAGGCACCTGTTATTCATTCCAGCTACTCAGAAGACTGAGGCAGGAGAATCGCTTGAGCTCAGGAGGTGGAGGTTGCAGTGAGCCAGTATTGTGCCACTACACTTCAACCTGGGCGATGGAGCAAGACTAGGGCTCAAAAAAAAAAGAAATCCACAGAAATTTATATGAAAAATGTCAACTTTTCTATATGATAATTTCTTTAAATTAGGAAAATAATCATCTCAGGGAGTAAAATTTAAATTAACAGTGGCGTCTAACCCATGCGTCAGCTCCCATATACTGTGTGTGTGTACCTGCCCACACTCCCCCGTGGACCTGAGCTGCCCCTGCTTCCCTCCCTACCATTCTCACCCACTCAGTCTCGGGGGCCCTTCTTCTAAAGGCCAAACTCGCTCCACCACAAGTCCCTTCCACTCTGTGTTTCTCACTCTTGACATTCTTTCCCTGGGTACCCAGGTTCGCCTGAGATCGAGGAGCTTTTGGGGACCCAAGACTTTCAGTGTTGAGAAAGTCACCAGAAAGCTGGGATGGGTTAGTTGCCCTCAGGCAGATTTGCACCCTCACAGCATCCAGATCTCTGCTCAAATGTCTCCTTCTCAAATAGCACTTCCCTGAGCACTCCCCCTAAGTTACTCCCCCATCTCCCCTCCATCCTTGTACCCCACTTCATTCCCCTCCCTTCTACTTGTCACATCCTGTTGTGATACAGTTTGTCTGCTTTTATTTGGTTATTCCTAGCTATACATCCAGTGACTGTGTTATGGGAGTTAAGTTTAAATAAGAAATCAAGCTGTTGAAAGTGACATGCCATTCGTGTATGGTTTAAACACATCAACTGGACAGTGTAATGTTTACAGGGACATATGTGTGGCAAAGCATAAAGCCCTGCAGGGGAACTAGAAACACCAAATGTGGGCCTGTGGGCAGGGGGAGAAGGGGCTGGATGGAAAGGGTGCCAGAGGCATGAATTATTCCATCTATTTTATTTTGAAAAAAAAAATCTGAATCAAATATAGCACGATAAATTTTCACTGAGGTGGTCAATAGGATCACAGATATTCATTGCATTCTTCTTTATATTTTTCTGTAGACTTGAAATATTTCCTAACAAGCTGGGCCTAGCAGCTCATGCTTATAATCCCAGCACTTTGGGAGGCTGAATTGGGAGGATCGTTGAGGCTAGGAGTTCAAGATGAGCTTGGGTAACATAGTGAAACTTTGTCTCTACAAAAAATTTAAAATTCAGCCAGGTACGTTGGGATATGCCTATCGTACCAGCTACTCTTGAGCCCAGGAGGTTGAGGCTACAGTGAGCCACGACCATGCCACTGGGCTCCATCTAGCCTGGTTGAAAACAAGATCCTGTCTCCTAAAAAAAGAAAAGAATGTTTTATAACAACAAAACAGTAAGACCAGACTCCTGCTGAAGAAAATGTGATGGTTCTGTTTGGGATGTCCCCGGAGTGACCAAACTTTCTAGATGACCGTTGACTTTTCATGTCCCTCTCACATAACACACATGACATCACATCTGAGATGTCGTCTGAGCTCCCGCCTCATGAAAGGGAGACATGAAGATGTACACAGCACAGCCCTTGCCTTTATGGAACTCTCAGTTCCATAACTCTAGCAATGGTTCCAAAAAAGAAGCCAGAATCAAACATCTGTGTTCAAGGCATCAACAGGTGATTGCTGAGCACATGTGTGTGGAATTTGCTGCCCAATTTATTTGGCAAAGAAAAGTAGAAAATATCATTAGGGCCCTTCTAGGCAACAGAAATGGTGCTGGGAAAAGTTTTCCACTTCCCTGGCGCGTTCCCACCGCTGCCTCTTGTGACTTCATACTGGCAGGCACAGGGCTGTCAGGATGATGGGTGGAGAATGGGCAGTGTCCATTGCTGTGGGGCTTTGTTGGTGCCAATCAAGTCAAGTAGCCAGCAAGAGGGGGTTGACATGGGCTGCAAGGAAGAGAATTCAGCAGTTCTACACAAATGACTCAGTTACAGAGATTTACCTGGCCCCGGAGAGATAGTGACCAAGATGTTCATTCATTCATCTGTTCATTCACTGAACAAGGATGTATGGAGTACCTATACTATGTTCCCAGTATGTTCTAGGTGTTTGGGAGAGAGAGGCAAACAGGAAAGATGAGATCCCTGCCCTCCTGGAGCCCACACTGAGAATGCATCCAAAATAGTTAGAATAGTGATGAGGGGTATGAGGCAAATGCAGTGGGGTCATGGACTAGTGGAGGGTGAGGACAGCAGTGGGGCCCCTTAGATACAGAGTCGGGGCAGAGAGCCCCTCTGACTCCTGTGAGGGCTATGACCTGAAAGTGGGGGACGAGGCAGATGTGAAAACGTCCCAGCAGAGAAACAGCAAGTTCAAGTCTGGGAGGTGGGAACAGCCATGCGGGTGTGCTTGGGGAACAGAAGCACCAGCGTGGACAAGGAATGGGAGGAGAGTGGAGTTGCCGTGGGAGAGACAGGCAGGGTCCACCTTGTTGGTCTTGGGGATGACAGGTTTATTCTAACCAGGGATGCAGAGAACTAAATTCCTCCTTTTCAACTCACTGCTCGGAGGGGCCCATTCTTTCTCTAACTGGAAACTTGTGATATGAAGAAAGCACTGACAAGGTTTAATTTAATTTAGATTGTTAAAGCCCATCAAATTATTCTATTTCCATCCCCTGGGCCCTTCTGTTTCCTGCCCTTGAATCTTAAGCTTCCACTTGGTCCGTTGACAGGGACGACTCACTCTTTTGATGCAGAGTCCCTAAGCCATCCAATTTCCTGTGTGTTATTAAAGTTACTAAAATTCAAAACCCAGGTACAGTCGTTTTCTTTTCTTTTTTCTTTCTTTTTTTTTTTTTTGGTGGATCCATACAGAAAAGAAACAAGCAAAGAAAAGAAAGAAAAAGTCATGTGACCTTGGATCATATGGGCCCAGCACAGCAAAACAGGCTGCGATGATTTTTTGGTTGATGTGCAGCTGTTCATTTGGGCACTGGGAAAAAATGATGCTTAGAAACAATGATTTCAGCCATAGCTTTTATTTATGGAGGGCACACAGGGTCTGTCTGGTGCTGGGGAGTTAGGGAGTAAACTTCTTACCCATGGGGCATTTGTTACAGCAGCAAACATTTGTTGAGCACTGACTGTGTGCCAAGCATGACTCTAAGCATTTCAAACAGGTTATTTTGTCTTCCAAACAGCCCCTGCAGAGGGCGACCCTGTCAGCTCAGTTTCACAGATGAGGAGACTGCAGCGGGCAAACCCCACTGCTGGAGGAGTGCTGACCTCCAGGCTGTGCAGAGCATCGCCAGTGAGACCCGTGAGGGTGTTCTGCACTAATTGTGAGTGAATTTCAGCTCTTTGGTTTATAATCATGTGCAAGTAGGAACTAGGGTAGCATGAAATCCTGACTGCTGTAATTTCAAAACTTGATCATCTGGTTTATTCCCTTCTAAATGGAGGCTCCATAATAAACTGACTGTGATCGAATCCTGGTACTGTCTCTTACAAACCATGTGACCAGTAGAAAAATTCTTCTCTCTCTGGGCTTAAATTCCCATGTCTTATGTGTGCACGCATGTGTGTGCATGCATGCACACATGTATTCATGCATGTATGTGCACACCAACATGTGTGCATGCTTACAGCATTTATGAGTAAGGCTCTAGGGTCAAATAACCTGAATTTGAATTCTGGCTCAGCCACTCACCGGCCCACAACCTCAGGCAAATGACTTAATCTTTAGGTGTCTCAGTTTCTTCCTCTGTCACATGGTGACAATCAGCCCTCACCTCATAGGGTTGATGTGAGACTATTAAATGAATTGGTCCATTTAAAACTCTTAGAAGGGAGCCTGGAACAGGGTTAGTGCTGATGAATGTCACTGTTTTTGTTTGTTTGTTTGAGATGGAGTCTTGCTCAGTCGCCCAGGCTGGAGTGCAGTGGTGTGATATCGACTCACTGCAACCTCTACCTCCCAGGTTCAAGCGAATCTCCTGCCTCAGCCTCCTGAGTAGCTGGGATTACAGATGCATGCCACCAAGCCCAGCTAATTTTTGTATTTTTTAGTAGGGATAGGGTTTTACCTTGTTGGCCAGGCTGGTCTTGAACTCCTGACCTCGTGATCAGCCCGCCTCAGCCTCCCAAAGTGCTGGGATTACAGGTGTGAGCCACCACGCCTGGCCGAATGTCATTGCTATTACTGTTCATGATTCTGCTGTGTATTCATGTGCAGCTCTATGCAGGACACGGTAGGCATCAGGGTGAATGCAGTATGAGCCCTACCTCCCTCACCCCACACTGCCGTCATCAGCAGAGGGGGTAGCATCTTGGCCCCACCACTAGCTAGGTGACTTTGGGCCAAGTGCGTCATCTCCCTGTGCTTCTTTTTCCTCCCCCAGAAAATGAGGACGATGATCACACTTGTCTCCTGAGGCTTTTGGGAGGATGTACGTTAAGTCCCTAGAGCAGTGCCAGGCCTGCAGTCAGTGCTACGCATGCATTAGCTGCAATTCCTATTCCTATTAATACTATTAGTGCTCATCCCGTTTAGATTCATTCTGGAGGCGTATTGGCCAGTATGCTAAGTTCTTGGAACAACTTTCCCTACATCTTCACCCTGTAGCTCCTATTCCTGGGTAGCCTCCTCAGGGAGGCCTCCTGGACTGCCCTCTCTGACAGAGCTCCTTGCTCACCCCTGCCCACTCTCTATCATGTTATCCCATGTTCTCATTTGATAATCCACCTGGCTTTGGTTTCCCGGAAGCAGATCCCAAGACACGGATTTTAGTGCAAGTATTAGGTAGGTGCAAAAGTAATTGCCATGATGCAAGAACCACAATTACTTTTTCAACAACATAATACAATAGTTTCTGTGGGAGGTGGTCCCAGGAAATGCCAACAGGGCAGTGGAGAAGTGAGACAGGATGCTGCCACTGTGGGCAACTGGAGCTTAGTCCTCTACCAGCTGAAGGGGAGGAAGCTGAATGTATATCCTCCAATTCCATTGCCCCGTTAGCTGAGGGCTTGTCCCAGGGCCATCAGCTGTCAGCACTTCTGGTCATAGGCTAAGAGAAAGCTCTCAGAGAGATGGTCCAGGGTGCTCGTGATGGCAAGACTGTGTCTGTTTTTTCACAGCAGCTCCTAGGACACTGCTTCACATTTAGAAGACCATCTATAAATGTGTGTGGAAGGAAGAAAAAAGAAGAAAGGAAGGAAGGAAGGGACAGAAGATAGACTTTGCCCTTTTGTGACACCTTAAGAAGAAAGAAAGAAGGAAAAAGGGAGGGAAGGAGGAAAGAAAGAAAGGAAGGGAGGGAGGAAGGAAGAAACAGAAGATGGACTTCTGCCCTTCTGCAACACCCTAAGAACAAAGAGAGAAGGAGGGAAAAAAGGAATAAAGGAAGGTAGGGAGGGAGGGAGGGAGGGAGGGATGGACACCTTTTTTTCTTGTGGTGCAGGTTAGCCCTCAAATTGGGGCTCATTCTGGGAGGGTTCCTGATATTGCTCAGGAAAGAACTCAAGAGTGAGCCAGCAGTGACAGAAAGCAAGTTTATCAGAGCAGCAGCGTGCAGCAGAGGGGCTGCTCCGTTTACTGAACAGGGCTACCTCATAGGCAGAGCAGCCTAGAGCAGCCATCCTTGCAGGCTGGGGCTAGCTATGTTTATATCCACTCTTAATTATATGCTAATTAAGGGGTGGGTTATTCATGATTTTCTAGAAAAGGGGCATAGTGTCCCCAGAACCATGTAAGGTAACTTCTGAGTAGTTTTTATGACATTCGTAAACTATCCTGGTGCTGATGGGAGTGTCTTTATGCTAATGAGCAGTGAGGGCAATGAGAGGTCACTTTTGCCACCATCTGTGGGTTTTGGCCAGTTTCTTTACCGCATCCTGCTTTGATCAGCAGGATCGTGATCTGTGCTTGGAAAATAAGTCCTGCTGACCTCCTATGTCACTTGCAATATTAAGGGAGCCATTCTTTGCCCATTCCCCATCATGGGTGGGATCTGGATCATCAAGGCTCTGAAATTGAGCCCATAACCCTTTTTGAGGTACTACCCCTTACAGTCTAGGTGTTACTCCACCAATACCAGCTCAATCACCTCCTCGTTGCTTTAAGGGAAACAGGCTCAAAGCTCAGAGCCCTGCAGGGATTTTGTTTTTTAAATCACTGTTGCACCAGCCCTGGAAGAGATGGTGGTTAATTTTATGTGTTAACTTTGACTGGGCCATGAGGTGCCCAGATGTTTTGCTTAAACGTCATTCTGAGCGATGGTATGAGGGTGTTTTTGGTGAGGTTATCATTTAAATCAGTAGGCTGAGTGAAGCCAATTGCGTCTCTCAGGAGGGTGGGCCTCATGCAATCAGTTAAAGGCCAGAATCCAGCCTGACTGCCTTTGAACTGGAACTCAGCTGTTTCCTGCTTTTGGACTAGAACTGAAACACTGTCTTTTCTTTGGTCATGAGCCTGCTGGCTTTTGGACCAGAAGACTATTGGCTCTCCTTGGTCTCCAGCTTGCAACTCATGCTGTGGCACTTGGGATTTATCAGCCTCTATAATCATGTGCGCTAACTCGTTACACAACTATCTCTCTCTCCCTTTCCCTCTCTCTCTCTTTCTCTCTCTTGCTCTGTGTCTCCCTCTCTTTTCTGTCTCCCTAGACACACAGACACACACACACACACACACACACACACACACACACACACACACACACACAGGTGTTTCTGTTTCTTTGGAGAACCTTGACTCAGACTGAAGGTAACTGGGGTGATTGGGGATGGTCCAGCACAGCTCTCTGGTGTGATGAGCACAGTGGCTATGGGGACACAATGGCTCCCTGTGGTCATTTGCCTAAATAATGTAGTGGACATTTGTTCTTTCTTTTTGCCACCCACTGATGGGTGATTTCTATAGAAGGAGCTACAATGAGCCCCACAGTGGGCAGTTTCAGGATTCTGGGGGCATTTGTGCTGTTGGCAGCAGGAACTGCTGTGTCTGTGCCCCTTGAAGGCACCAGAGACATCAAGGGACCATTTATAATTTGGGAGTATGTGATTTGGAGGCCATGGTTCCATCTTGAGTTAATTTTTGTATAAGGTGTAAGGAAGGGATCCAGTTTCAGCTTCCTGTATATCACTAGCCAGTTTCCCAACAACATTTATTGAATAGGGAATCCTTCTCCTGTTGCTTATGTTTGTCAGGTCTGCCAAAGATCAGATGGTCGTAGGTGTCTGGCATTATTTCTGAAGCCTCTGTTCTGTTCCACTGGTCTATGTCTGTGCAGCCTGCAAGTCTAATTCTTTGGTAGGCCTGAGCCCAAGCTACCCAACAGGTTTTCATAAATAGATCCCCTTCCTAATTGCACTGGCTGGAGTAGGTTCCATTAGCAACTAAAAGCCCTGATCCATATGTGGAACAAGTTTATGAAACATTTATTCAGTACAAGAGAAATACATAGTAAGGAACGTGTGCTTGGCTCTGGATTTAACTGGAAAGGCAGGGCCAGCAGGTGGGAAAGAGATATGAGAGAACACAGGTCAACAAGCAAGGTTGTCTACAGATGATCCATTTCCTCAGCATATTAATTCAACCAGTAGCCACTGAGCTCCTCCTCTGCCAGGGCCTGTGCTCAGTGCACAGGAATCAGTGACGTTGACGTTCAAGGCAGATGAGACCTGTCTTCATGCAGCTTCTGTTCTAGTGAGGAGACAGCAGGAGACAAGCAAACAGTGAATAACTAAGATGATTTCAGATTGCAGAGAGTGTTTTGAAGAAAATAAATCAGAAAGGGGATAGAAAGTGATGGAGGTAGACATCTCCTTTGGACAGGGTGGTTGTGAAAAGCTTCTCTCAGGGGATAGCACTTGAGCTGTGAGCTGGAGGGTGAGAAGCAGCCATCTGGGCTAAGTGTCCCAGGCACAAAAAAAGTATGTGCAGAAGCCTTGAGATTACAAAGAACTTAGCATGTTTCAGGAGCAGCCAGGAACCATCATACATGGCCTTGTGGCCACTGTTAGGAGACTGAATCTTACTCTAATAGCATGGGGGAACCACTGGGAATCTTAGGCGAGGGAACAACACACTCATTTTCCGTTTACACATAGACTTTGACTACTGAGTGCAGGATGGATTATGCAGGGTTGATAGAGCAGGTGACCAGCCAGGGTTGTTGCAGTTGTCCTGAGGTTGAGGGTGAGAGATGATGGCAGCTTGGTTACAGGTGGGGATGGCAGAGGGCAGAGAAGAGGGAAGTGGGCAGATTCAGAATCTACTTTGGAAGTAGAGCTATTAGGATGTGCTTATGGGATTCGGTGAGGGGTATGGAAAAAAGGAAAGTGTTGGACTGAACCAAATGGACATAGGTGATCAGAAGAATCCATTACCATCTATCAAACAAATCTTAGCATTAAGCACTTCAGAGTTCAGAAAGCCCCATCGTACACATTGTTCTCATTTAATCACACAAAGTTCACAGGAAGATGCTTTAAGGATCATCTAGCCCAGCTGCTTAATTTGAAGAGAGGAGGAAACTAGAGCCAGAGAGAAGTGACTCACTGAATGTCACCTAGAGAGACAGTTGCAGACTCCAAGTCAGAGTCCAGGCCTTCCAATTTCCCAGTCATTGCTTTTTACACTATGGAATTTGGTTATGAAAACTTTCTTTCTGTCGGTTTCTTTCTCCTATCTGCACAGTAGGGTACTGCTGGCTGCCTTGGGGATCACTCCTGGGAGCACCCTTCACAGCCTATGCACCCTCCTGGTCCTTCACAAACTCAGATGGCTCCTCCAGCGAGAATCAAGTCCTGTCTTGCCTGAGGCAGAATTCATCATTCCAAGGCCTCTAGTTTCAACATATGCATATTCTTCCACCCAACAAAACCTATATTTAGAAACGTATCCCATAGAAACCAAGGCTCTACAGTACAAGAATACATATTCAAAGATATTTATTCCAGTGCTGATCATACTTAGTTGATTATAGTTGAATCACTGAATCTGAAAACACTCTGAATATCCATCAGTAGGGGAATGGTTGATTAATGTAAAACTTATTTATATTATGGAATATTAGGTGGTTATTTTGAAATACTGACTTGGATCCTGATGTATCAATTGAGAAGATGTCTACACCGTATTGAGGATTAAGAAAGCACAGTGTGAAGTATTTATGTAGTCAAATTGTATTTTGCAAAAGAAACCCAAACCCTTCTAAAGCGAGGTCAGGAAATCCTTGTCAGTGTGTTGGTCTGTGTATGAACCTGAGAGCGTGTAGAAAGTTGTGGAAGGAAACACATCTGGCTGTTAACATTGAGTGTGGGGTTGGGAGGGAAGATACAGGCAGGGGGCAGGGAAATTGGAGAAGGATTGAAAAAGAGGCATGGTAGAATCCTGGGAGAAAATGTAGACAGAGTCTACCTGTGTGTGAAAATTGATCATGTACATAGAACTGCACCAACTTGACAGGATATGGCTGTCACTTTTATCTTGACTTACATGATTATCTTGACATACTTTGGTCATAAAGGTAATACATGAGTGAATGAACAAACTGATAAATAAATAGGAAAGGGCCTATTGGTGGAGACCCTCAAAACCCACACAGAAGGTACAGTTGGCTTTAACGGATTTCCTAAGACAGAGGAACAGGAGTGAGGTTGTCAGGCCCCTGGGGAACCGGGAACAAATGTGTGTGCAACCCTCAGACCCAGGAGGCTGATTGACTCTGTAGGGACAGAGTTTAGGACTCTGTTCTTCTCTGCCTGGGGACGGGGAGAGGATGGAGGAGGCCTGAGGTAGCTGAGATGTCCTTGGATTCCCTGCCTCATTCTGGGCAGGGCGGAGAGCTAGCCAGGGAAAGTTACAGAACAAGAAAAACTTCAGGTAGGAACAACGGTAGGTTTCAGCCCCTGTGAGTACATGTGGCTGTCTAAGGGGCGGTGGTTATCAGTGGGGGTCTTGTCCCTAAAGAGGCTACTTGGATGCACGATGCTGAGAGGAGTGTGATGTTGGCATTTGGGGTGTGAGCTGAAGATACTATCTTGCCATAATACATAGGACAATCCCACACCATGTGGAATTTATCTTGTATCTTGCACTGGTTTTGAATGTTCCATTAGACATTCACGTAAGCAAACCCTATTTACAATGATCTGAGCCTCCAGCGAAAAGTCCAGTTTGCATAGAGATGATCATAATGTTTTCGCCACTGTTTTAATAATCACTGACTTTCCTGGAACAGTGGCTCTGCTGTAAATCAAGGGAAGCTTGTGTTTGTTTCGTTCAGAAGTTCACCAACAGTGGGTCAGCATCCTGAACCCTCACCTCCCTAGCGGCAAAATGCATGACATTTGAGGTGGCAACTCAACAGGCTTGTCACCAGTCTGCACTTAAAGCTTAATCACTTCTAGTGTCCTCAGCCAGAGCATTTGCATGTTAAAATATGTGTTAATTTCTTACAAATTACATAAATTACTTTTCTAATACTTCTGTCTTTACATTATACTTAGGGCATTACATTGAAGTTTTAAAAAGACATGGATAGGATGTATTATCTATGAATTACATTTCAAGATGCTAATGTGGAAATTATAAAATATTGGTTTTAAAAAGGTGGCATAGGTTCGGACACAGCTGAGAACCACATTTCTAAAACTCGGCAGCACCTTCCCTTTCCCCAGGGAAACTGCAGCCTCATTTGGAGAAGATTTTGAGCTTTTTTGTTAAATTGAGCCAGATCTTTTACCATGAAAGAAGATCTTTTCTTTTCTTCTTACCCATCAAGTCTTCCTTTGCCAAGATTCCCCTTAATGAGTCTGCCGGAGGCCAGTGTAATTTTGATCATTACAACCTTAGGCCGTATAAATTCTCCTGGAATTGTCCCTACAAATACAAGTATGACTGTCTGACTCCAGTTTGCTGCAGACCCAGTTGGGGCTTCTGCCAAATTTAGGCCACTGCCTGGTGGAGACGAATGATTTGTCCCTCTGTAGGGGACAGATCAATAATCAACAAACACATTAAAAAGATAAAAAAGCAGAAAGCTTAGTCATGCAAATCAGGGTGGAAGAGAGAGAGGGCAAAGAAAAGGGCCTCATTCACATTCTGCAACTTCAGCAGGCCCTGGCCCATGGGCCAATCTCCATTAAAACACTCGGCACAGAGCAGCCAACACTCCGGCTCATTAATAAAGGTTTGTCCCAACCGGAGTAAACACTACCGGTTCCCAGGACACCCAGAAGCAGAAAATTAACCAGAGGTGAACTGGGTCATTAGCTGTGGCACAATATGGGTCATCCTGGATTAATTTAGTTCCCTTCAACTGGAGGCTCAAAGAGAGTGACCGGTTCTCATAGCAGGGGACAGTGACTTAGCAGAGTGTTGAGGTCTCTTGGATACCAGGCCTGGAGCTGTCATTATGATTCATGGCGCCTCTGACATCACTCGGTGGTTTTGTGATGCAAAGTTTCATGTTGTCTAAACACATACAAGGGAACAGATGAGTGTGTGCGTGGTTGTTGTGTGCACGCCAACAGAATGGGACACACAGAGACACACAAACAGAGGACGGAATGACGCACCGGGTCCCTACAGGTATCGTCATGTTATAGTCCCTCAGTAACCTGTTTTACGAAGATGGTGTTCTTGAACTATGTGGACATTTGGGTGATTGCAGGGATAAAGTTAAACAAATGCAAGCATTATAATTCTGCATTACGAATATGTTTTGATTTTTCATCTTTTATTTGGAGAATAAGAAAGCCAAATAGAGAAAAGGAAGCCCAGCCAACCAGCCCAGTTTCACGTGGGCAGAACCAGGAGGAAATTCAAAGGGGAGGGAATCCCCCTAGCCAGAGTCGCCTCCACATGCACCAGGAAGCTCGCCACAGGCCCAGCACCTGGGCTGGGACATTCGTCTGCAGGCTTGGCCTGTGACAGTCACACTTCCTGCTCCTCAGTCTGAGATGCCCCAACCAGATGGCGGAGGCTCGATGGGGAAGGAGCAGGCTTGGCTGAAGTCCGCCTGGTTTACCAGCCCTGGACTGGCAGCCAGGAAGTCAGGGCTCCCTCCTGCTCCCTCACCCCTCCTGCTGGTGAAGCAAGCCCCTCCTGCTCAGAGTGGAGCCTTCCCTGCCCTGGAAAGATGCTTGGAAACTTGGCGATGCTTCCAGACGTGCAGGCGCCAGGAGCCTGTCCACTCCTCCTCCCCGTTCTCCTGGACTCACTGACCTTCCTTCTGTGCCACAAATGACCAGGTTCATTCCCGACCCAGGGACCCTGTGCAACCTCCTGATTCTGTCCCCAGCCCTGTGCATGGCTACTCCTTCTCACTTTTCAGGGCTCTGCCAGGTGTCACCTCCTGGGTGAGTGCCCCCCTGAACACCCTGTCCCCAGGAGCCCCCTCCACCTAGGAATTTCCTAGCATGTCACCCCATTTCCTCTTCTCAGGACCCCTCACCACCATCTGAAATGAACTTGAGTGCGTGTTGACTTGGGGAACATCTCTCCCCCTCCTTACCTGTGTGTGAGCTCAAGGAGGCGGGGACCGACCTGACTTAAGAACGAGTGTCCTCAGGGCCTGCAGCAGCACCCGGCACGGAGACGCTGCCTGCCCACCGTGCTGGATGACTCATGGGAGAGCTGGACATCCACGTCTTGCTGTGACTGTTCACAGGCACCTGACTGTGGGAGGGACCCTTCTTCTAGGGATCAAGGCTCTTTCCTTGGTAAAATGGAGGTAATTCCTGATACCCATCACTCATGACTGCTGGGAGCTCCAGGACCAAGGTGACATATGTCAAAGCGCTTGGCCAACTCAGAGAGCTAAGGAAAGAGAAGCGGCCATGTTAAGCTGCTGGCCCACACTTGAGTAGCAGTCAGGGCAGGGCAAAGGGAGAGCATGGTGATGGTCTAACTGGTCAAAGGCTGCAGCGTGTGTGCTGAATACTGGCTAATATTGGCCACCAGAGAGAGGGGAAAGAAATACTGACTCCTTCTCCCTATGAACATTAATTCATGCTTACTGCATTCTGGGCTCTGTTCTGAAAGTTTCATAGGAATTCCCTTGTTTAATTCTCACCACCATGCTTGTGATTATTATCATCTCCATTGCACAGATAAGGAAGCTGAAGCACAGGGAGGTTAGGGTATCTTCCTGTGGCCACACAGCAAGCAAATGGTAGAGCTGGGACTTGAACCCAAGCGGCTGGCCTCCGAAATCCATACTCTAAGCCACTGTGCTGCACTCCCTCTCCAGAAAAAAAATGTGTGGAATAACAGTCAGATTCAATTCTGTTAAAGTCAAGGGAGAATGGAAATGCATCTCGTTAGCTTATTAATCAAATAAGGACTTCAGTGTCGGGGGATCTTGACAAATTCTCTAAATGCATGTTTCGAGTAGCACCTCTTTTCACCAAGAGGAAGTACGTGACTCTGGTGGACGCAGGTGGCGTTTCCCCCAGTGTGTGTGACCCAGGGTGTGTTTCAGCAGGGTTTCAAGGACCCAGCTTCTGCACAGGCCCTGGCGGGAAGCAGATGTGAACATGCTTTGTTTTAATTTTCCCTGGAGCTTGGCAAGGCCTAGGTGGCCCTGCAGTGAGATACTTTATCCAGCCACGTCTATGTGCAGAAACATCTAGCTGTCACTCACCGCCCCTGCTCTCTTCTTTGCTATCAACAGAACCTCAGGCTGCCCAGAATGAAGTCCACCTTCTCTGGCATCCCTCATCCTGGGGTGGCCACGTGACTCATTTCTGGTCAATAGGATGGGAAGAGAAGGGATGGTCTGACTTCCAGGTTGTGCCCAGCCACATGAGTGTCTACTTCCTTCCCTACCCACTGTCTGGAATGCAGACTGGGTGACGAGCCATCCTGGGCCACCTGGAGGAGAGCGACACCCTAGGAAGGGTGGCCGCAAGACGGGCAAAGCCTGGCCCCCAGCCCCTTGCAGCTGCCCATTTTCAGGTAGGGGCGGATTCAGGGGTGATGTGGGGTCAGGGAGGGCAGAGTTTAGGGTTTTAAGTTTGGTCTCGCCCATCAGGACCCAATAATCTTCTCTCCCTCCTCCCATGAAGAAACCTCCTCTGTCTTCCCAGGGTTAGAAACCCTGCCCCCTGACTTCCTGCCCCACCCTCCACCCCCTTGTCTTCCAAATCACCCCATGGTTCCTGCTCCAGGGCAGTGATGAACCCCCAACCTACTGCCTCAGAGTCTCAAAAGCAGCCCAGGGGTGTCCTCCCTGTCCCTTTCCTGGCCTTGCCTGTGGTCTCCAATCCTGGATAGAAGTATCAGAAAAAGCCCTGGCTCTAATCTGCAGGAGCCCTGCCCTTTCCTCTGGGGATTAGGGATTAGGGAGGCTGAGCAATCACTACAGGTCTAGACAGCTCCTACCTGGCTTGAGCACCAGGGACCACAGCCCCAAAGACTCTCAGGCCTTCTGGAGGGGTGTGTTCATAATGGAAGGTATGCACTTTGATGAACACAGGGTTCACGAGTGATGTATCAGGCCGAGCTGCTGAAAACCACTGCTGAAAACCACCCGGTGACCCTGAGTCAGAAAGAAGCCTGGCCACCTGTAATGGGTGGAGGAGAGAGACCTGAAGGACAGACACGCCTTTATCTGGAAGAGGAGGGCACTGCAAAGGAATCTCAGGGCTCGGCACCTCTCTGCACTCTGGGCTCCCGGCCAACCTTGTATCCATCACTAAAGATCATCCAGAGGCCCCTTGGACCCTGCTAGGCACGGCTGCTCTGGCATCCTAGATACAGAATGAGAGATGCTGTGATCAGGAGAAGATGGATTGTAGCTCAAGAGCATCTACACCAGCCAGAGGGTTGCAGTTCTCAAAGCCCGAGGTGATGGCTGGAAGGTTCAGGCAGTGTGGATGTCAGCATTTCTCTACTGTGGCTTAGGCAGAGAGTCCCATTGGATGGGGCTCCAGGGGGTCGTGGAAGCTCCCTTTGTACTTAGCACTTTTGTTGGAGGTAGATTCTAGGATTACCTGGGGTAGCTTGGGGAGGGAAATGGAAATCGTGGTTAGGTCTAAAACCTCCCTTAGCATCCCTCAGCCCCTGCCTAGTTGTAGGGACCTGGGTTTCTTTTCAACACAAGGAAGAACTTTCTAACTGAACTCTCTAATGATGATCGGAGCTCCCTGGGCAGGAAGTGGGCTCACTGGTGGTAATCCAGAGGTGAATGAATGATGCTTGGTGGGATGTGTGGAGGGAATTCCTGCATCACCTGAATAACTAGAAGGGAGAACATTGACGTTTGCGATCATTTTTGCAGTGCTGTGAACTATACGATCGTAAAGCCCCAGAAAGATCTATTTCCCATTCATTTTGCTCACCACACAGGTATTAGTGCCATGCATGGCTCAGAGCACCCACTGGCAAATGCTGCGGAAGGACAGAGTGGTGTTTCCCTGTCATCCATTTACCTCATCGGATGCCACTGCTCACGGTGACTTCTGGGGAGTGGGGGCAGTGGGGGTGGAAATTGGGATCCCCAGAGATTATAATTACCCACTTCTTGTACTTTTGTACATGCTCTAGATAAATTATGCACATTTACCTAGAGCATGTATTACTTTTAGCTTGTTTTTCTATTATAAAACTGACAAATACACGCTTACTTTAAAAATCACCCCGAGCAGCATGGCAATCAATGAAAAGTGAAATTCTTCCTTTTCCCCAGGCATTTATTCCCTTGTAACTTCTGCCAGTTGGAGCCTTTCTGGTGGTCATTGCTGATATTCCAGATAAGATGCTCAGACAACCTAGTTCCAGCTTTGTGATCTTTAGATAACATGTATCATCGTGCTAATGATGATAAATGAACATTTTAGCTCCTTTGTGGCAGCTCACCTTTCTTTCCCCATCCTGAGATGTATTAAGGACATTATCACTTTAAATTCTTCTGTTGCTCAACTTGACAGCTTTACTAACTTGAGCCTCTCTTTCCCCGTCCACTCAGCTTAGACGGGAGTGTTGTACACCCGCAGCACTTGATGAAGAAATTGGCTTCTCAATGCTGTTCTGCATTTTGCCCTGAAATCCTCCTTCCCCGTCCCACATGCTATGACCCGACTGTTGTCTATTATAGCACTACCTTTAGTCATCAAGGTTTATAAGATTCAGCTTCTTGTCCACAGTCAAGTGGGCTCTTCTGGGCTTTGACCATGCGGGGATTCTCCCAGGGGAAAGGAGTAAGTATACCTGTAGCATCAGGATCCCCTGTGCAGGTGGTCCCTCGGTTGCCTCCCTCCTCAACTGTGAGCCTTGTGAGGACAAGGGCCGTGCCCATCCTGGTCGCTCCCCCATCTCTGGCACCAGCACAGGCCTGGCACTTGGTAGATTATATTGTCTCCTGACTCCTCGGAAACACGTCCGACTTCACTGCATGAGTGAGTGAAGTCAGAAGTGTTTTCTAGGAGTCAGGAGACAATATTAGGAGGACCATGTAAGGTTGCTCGTATTTAACTATTATGACCTATAAAATCAATTTCATTTGATTCAACTTAAAGTCAGTGAAGCCCCGAGCACAGAACGTGGCCCCTGGGAGGTCTGTGATAGATGCTAAAATTCCCTCTTCCCACTTTTTCCTTTGACTGTGAATTTGACCTGGGGCTTAGGGATTGCTTTTGACATAAATATACTGGGCTTAGAGAGCCGTTAGGCTCTGACTGTCTTTCTCCCGACAAGTGACAAAACGGCATGTAAACTGTTTGCAGAAATGACTTTCGGGTGGAAACATCTTCCTTGCATGTTCTGGGGTCTGCAGGATGACAACAGGGGCACACAGCAGGGGGTGACGGAGAGGGTGATGAGAAATTCACAGAGCATCTGATCTTCTCAGACCAGTTCTCAGCACTTCCCAGGACTGTCTGATCTCATTGTTAAAGCAGCTGGGGCAGAGGCTGTGGGTCCTGTTCACTCCCATGCAGGAGGGAAGTCATAACCACCCTGAAAGGCCCTGAGGGATGCCAGGCGGTGCCCTGCCTCCTAGCAGAGGCTCAGAGGGGATGTCAGAGGCTCAGAGGGAGGCCCATCAGCAATCCCTCTGCATGTAATGGGCGATTTTGCCAGAGATGAAAATGCTCAGAGAGCAGTGCAGGAACAGCCCTCCCAGCCCAGGGCCCAGGTGTCTCCTCCTTGGAGAAAGGGAAGAAGAGGTGAGAGTGAGGAGCCAGCAGGCCAGGCCACGTGGGACAGGGATGGGAGTGCCCCAGGTGACCTGCAGCTGGGCTTGCATGGTGCTGCTCCTGCGACATGCTCCGTGCTGCGTGTTCCTTGCTTTCTTCTCTCTCTGAGCTGCTCTTGGAGCAAGGCTGGAGGTTCAGAGCCCGAGGCTGCTTTGAGGCCACCCCCGGGTGTTACTGGAGCAGCCACAGAGGGGAACTGTCTGGTGGCTTACCTGGCCATGACTGTTTGAACACTTCCTCCCCTCTCTGCAGCCTTTCTGGCTGTCTGGAAAAAGCAAAGGGAAGCTGAGGCAGGATATCAGTTTTCCTGATTACTGCTGCAGCTCCCCAGCAGAGCCGGTCACTCCTCCAGATCTTGAGGGAGGCCCTTTCCCTGGGGACCACGGCCAATGCTCCTCCTGCTGGCTCATTCTGGAGTGGCCTTCCCCGCCCTGCACCAGTCACAGTCATGCTCCCCTCCAGGCACATCCACTTCCACAGCCATCCTCAGCTTCTGCCTGCTCTGTACCCAGCGTCTGTCCTGCAGACCCCTGCCGGGCTCCCTTGGCCTGTGGCTTTGGGTCAGGCTCAGTCAGTGGGAGACACCAGCAGGAAGTGAGGGGGCAGAAGAGCGACAGAGGGGGGCCTCTTTCTTCCCTGGCCCCCTGTTTGCATGGCAGAGGCTCATATTTAACTATTATGACCTATAAAATCAATTTCATTTGATTCAACTTAATGTCAGTGAAGCCTGTCCAGTCTCTCGGGGCCCTCCGTCCTTCTGTGATGGTTGGTCAGGCACGTGGCTGCTGCTTCTCCTGGCCCCATCCTCCCCGGGGATGGTAACAGCTTCTGGTGGCTGCTAAACCTCTGTGTGCCTCAGCTTCCCAGTTCCTTCTTTAGCCCTGAATACCCCTCTGCAAAGGGTCCCTGCACTCATATCTGATTTGAACTATAGGGTATAAATGCTGCTTCTTCTTGGGACCTTAACCCGACACTTCTGAAGGACTTGAGGTCCTCTGATGTGAACCCAGTCCTGTGCCAGTAATTGATAAAGCTGGCAGGAAAATGTGAGATCAGAGTACTAATTATCAAATTAATATTCAATCCAAGATTAGAGTAATAATTATTAATATGACTACTACAAAGCACCTATGTGTAATTTCATTTATTCTTGCAACATCAGCTCCAAAAACTATGCAGGACACATGTGATTATGTCCATAATGAAGGTGAGTGTATTTATTAATCAGTATTCTCCAAAGAAACAGAACTAAAGGGAAATGTATATATATTTATGCACACGTGTGTGTGTGGAGAGAGAGAGAGAAAAGAGAGACATTTAAGGAATTGGCTCACATGATGGTAGAGGCTTGGTAAATCCAAAATCTGCAGGTTAGGCCAGCAGGTTGGAGATCCAGGGCAGAGTTGCTGTTGAGTTCAAAGGTCATCTGCTAGGAGAATTCCTTCTCGCTTGGGGGCCCTCGAAGCAGCTGCAGCAACAGAGTCTGACCTCCCAGCAGGGAGCTCCTGTTGCAGGTTTGTTTATTTTGAACAAAAGCTCACAAAGATTCCTAGGATTCCCTCTGCAAATAGGAGATTTCCATTTCTGTGTTACGCAGGGGCATATGTGTGTCATTTAGATGTTAAAACAGACCAGAATGTGTTCTTCTGGTCAGAAGCGAGCAGAGCCAAACCCAGCTGCGGTTCCCTGACACCCAGTGAATGAGGCCAAAGGAAATGCCCCCACGTGGAGGTGGGTGAGGCCCACAGAGGACAGTCGTAGTGGGAAACTCAGCAGGCAGAAATGTTCTGTTGGTTTCTGGGAGACTGGAGCTTTCCAAGGGGCCGGTAAGTTTCAGCCCCAATTGATGGCAGTGGCCTCTCCAGATGGCCTGCCGCTGCCATCATGCCAGCTGTAGCATGGAGGTGCAGCCAGGGTTGCATGCTCCATGGAGCGGATGGGAGCCGGGGACAAGTGGGAACCCTGCCCTTTCCAAGTTGGGGGCGGGAGCAAACCGCGGCTGCAGACCTGGGCTTCCCACTCCACGGAGCAGGCAGGAGCCCCAACCTCCTGTGAGAGGCTGCACCTGCCCAAGCCACGGCTGTGGATCTGAGCCTCCCTGAGCTCTTTCGGGGGCTGGGAACAGGCAGGAGCCCTGCCCCACCCCCTGGGTGCAGCTGCAGCCCCCCAAACCCTGGCTGCAGACTCAGGCATCCCTGCACTCTTGGGGGCCTGGGGAGGCCCCCCTGCCCTCACAGGCTCGGAAGTGCCTGCTCCTGCTGCCTGGCCTCTCCCTGTTGTGGGCACCAGCTTCAATCTTGGAGCAACGTCCGGGCCTAGCCCAGGTGCCATGAAAGGCCACAGTAGGCAGACAAATTCCTGGGTAGAAGGGGTTGGGTCCCCAGTGATTCCCAGCCACATGTTCAAAGAATCTTGAAGGAATCAGATGGTTGGTGTGGAAGAAGGTTCGTGAATTCTGGATTTAGCTTTGAGTGCTTCAGCCAACCTGGAATGTGTATGTGTGCAGGTGGTTGCTGGGTAGGGTGACTGCTGCCATCTCTCTCCATCACCCAGGGGTATGCTCAGCTCAAAGCCACAGAAGCTCAGGCACGGTGGTGTCTCTGTGGGAAGGCTGCCTTATTCCAGATTCACAGGTCCAGGATCAGAGGGGCCAGGGCAGGTGTGAGGCTGCAGGATATTGCCCAGGCCCAGCTCCTTCTGCCTTTCTGCTGCCATCCTCAGCCGGTGCCTTCACCCTTCAGGCCTCCTGTGGCTGCTGGTGCTGCTGCGCTTGGCTTTCTGTCTGCCTTCAGCCGGGAGAGGAGAAAGGAGGAGGTGAGAGGATGAAAGGGCTTAAACAGAGGGCCACACTTACCTAGAATCCCTAGTAGTCACCTGTCCCTCTCCTCCCCACCCCCCTTCCACTGAGCTAGAACTGTGTCACACGGGCTGAGTAGACAGGGAGCTGGGCACCATCCAGGGAGCATGTGATCGTGAGGGTCCTGTGGGTAAGAAAAGGGCATGTGGGTAGACATCTGGAGTGCCTGTCATGGTCCAATTAACTGGCTAAAGGGATTTGTGTGCATGCAGTTGTTTTCAATCAAAAGTACGTAATTCACATCTTCCCAAACACAGATTCCTGCATTTGAGTAATGAAGGTGACCAAACCACATGACCCTGCCTGCAAAGATTCCACCTGGACTCCTGGCTCCTCCAAGGAACCGTCATGTGGTTCAAATCCAACAGAAATTCTCCAAATCTCCACCCTCCTCGGGGTGCAGGGTTGGCTGCGCTGACCACCACAAGCCCTGGGCGCCTCGGCCTGCGAAGCCCCAGCTGTCCTCCGTCTGCAGACAAGCTGAGGTATGAAAGCCTCTTTGCTGGCCCAGGAGCCTGTCATTGTCCTCCAGCTGCAGCTCCAGCCTGGACGCGGTCCCAGAGATAAATCATATCTCTTTAAAGGGCCACGGTGGCCCATTATTTCTTCTTGCAAATACCCCTGGCTCTCTGCTGGCGAGCTGGGTGACAGGCCCCGGCTGTTGTGCTCAGTGCTGCATACAGTCACGTCAGTCTGTCAACTTGTGTAATGAGCAAGCTGGTAGCTTCATATGGCGTGCACATAAAATCCCATCCAAGCATCCAGGACTTGGCTGGGGGTTGCAGAGAGCCATGTCTACTGAACAGGTAGTAGTATTTTATAGTCCTGGCCTTCTCCTGCCCATGTGAAATGCCCAGTTGAGACCTGGCTACATGGGCAGGAGCAAAAATGACACAATGGCAATCCCTGGGCTACATTTTGCAATATTCAGCAACACTTGCTCAGAGAAATTGCAATCTTGAAAAATAAACTGAACACAATTAAATAATTACTCTGGGGTCTGGCACAGTGGTGGCTCACGCCTGTAATCCCAGCACTTTGGGAGGCTGAGGCGGACAGATCACGAGGTCAAGAGATCGAGATCATCCTGGCCAACATGGTGAAAAACTGTCTGTACTAAAAATGCAAAAATTAGTAGGGCGTGGTGGTGTGTGCCTGTAAGTCCCAGCTACTCGGGAGGCGGAGGCAGGAGAATCGCTTGAATCCAGGAGGCAGAGGTTTCAGTGAGCCAAGACAGTGCCACTGCACTCCAGCCTGGTGACAGATGGAGACTCTGTCTCAAAAAAAGAATTACTATGGATATCTCAACTAGAAGAACATAGTGAACCATGATGTACCCCAGGTTCAACAGTTATCAGGGTTTGCCCCCTTCCTTCCAGCTCTCTCCCCTCTTTCTGCAAACTTATTTTAAGGCAAATCCCAGACTTCACATGCATGCATTCCAACATACCTGCAATATCTTTATTACCTCCAACAAAATTAAAAATAACTTCCTGTAATTGTCTAACACGCAGTCCATGTTCAGATTTCTCCAATTGTCTCACAAATGTCTTCTTCCTGTTGCTTTTTGTCAGTCAAGATTCAACAAGGGCTCCATGGCATCTGGTTGTTAAGGCTCCTGTGTCTCTGTGGTTGACAGTGATCCCCTCTCCCTCATTTTACTTTTCATGTCACTGCTCGTTGAATTCCCAGAAGCAGTTGCCTCTGGGTCACGACGCTTACCCAGAATCCCTGGCAACCACCTGTTCAAAGAATCTTGAAGCAATCAGATGGTTGGTGCGGAAGAAGGTTCGTGAATTCTGTATTTAGCTTTGAGTGCTTCAGCTAACCTGGAATTTGTCTGGATTTGTCTGCCTGTTGCCTCATGGTGGCCCATTTTAGTCCCTCTACCTAGAAGGATAAGTGGATACCACTGAGCAATCTTGGGGAAGAGATCGTGGTTTCCATGAAACCTAGCCTGGGGTTTTAAAACTCTGAGGAGCTATCGTCAAGCAATTGTTTGAGCAAGGGAAGGCATGTGCTTTAAGAAAATGTCCTGGATTCTTGTTGAAGTAGTAAGGCAAGTGTTTGCTCTTGAGCCTGACCACCTCATTCCCCAACAGCTCTGTTCTGGGTTGAGTCACTTTAATGAGCTGCCCTGCCGTTCCCAGGTGAAATGTAAATTAGAACCTGCAGTCCCAATACCAGGGCCATGTGCTCAGTATGTGAAGAAACCCTAATGGTTGAGACAGAATGAATGCCAGACTGATAAAGGGGCCAGGTCTATACAATCACACCCATGGGGCAACCCGAGGGCACGTTATTTTGGTCTGAGTTATCTCCTGGGTCACGGGCATGAGACTAGGAAGGTCAAAGTTCACTCGTTATATAGTTACAGAAAGACACTGAGCTGTATGCTGGGCTCTGCCATGGGTGCCTTCTTATTATAGCCTCAGAACAACCCTCTCCCTGCCTGCTTTGCCCCACAACCCAGCCACTCCTGCACACACTCAGTTTCTCACTTATTTACTTGTTTGAGTTCTAGAATACCTGGTCTGGGCAGCAAGAGCTTTTGTCTGCAGAGTTTTTAGATCACACAAAACAGGAAGTGGCTCTGGAGAGGGAGAAGCCTCATGGCTGCCCATCAGGAAAGCAGCTCAGGGCAGCAGGCACCTGCATGGGGGGTGGCAGAGGGCGCAGTCCAGCTGGGCTTGGCCAGGCATTGGTGACCAAGGACAGAGAATGGTGAGGGGAACTAAGACCAGGATTCTGCAGTGCTTCCCATGGCTGTAGGAGAGGACTAGCAGGGCTCTGGCTTGGAGGTGTTTATGAGGCATCAGAGCCATGGAGGTGAGATCAACCCCTCCTCTGCTTTCATCCTGTGTTCCCTGTAGCTTTGTGCCTGTACTTGGTGGGGTAATTGCCCCCAAAACCAGCCTGATGTTTATGGTTTCTTTTGAATAAACATAGAAATTAACCCTCCAAGTCTTGCCATTTGAGAAAGTTACATTTGTCTTATCTGAGTTCCTTTCTCAAGAAAGCAGTGATCAGTCAGTCCTCCCAGATAGCATTAAGAAACTGAAAGTCACCAGATCACTGCCTCTGGACAGTGAGAAACGCCAGATCCCTCACCCATCATGACTGCTGACCACCTGCCTTTTGTTGACCAACTCTTCTTCCCTAATTCTTGTTTTCCCACACATGGTGACATTTATTCTCTGCTGTATAAACCCCTAACTTTGTCAGTCAGGGAGACAGATTTGAGACTGATCTTTCGCTTTCTTGGCTATAGCACTGATTAAAGCCTTCTTCTCTGGTAGCACCTGTCTCAGTGATTGGCTTTCTATGTGGTGAGCAGCAGGACCTAGACCAAACTCCTGGGGTTTCAGTAACATCCCCCCATTACTGTCTAGTGGGTGCAGACAGGTGGGTGGTTTGTTATGTAATTTATGATATGATCAAAGTGGACACTCAACGCCCCTTGACTTTAAAGGGACAGATGATTTTTCCTTTTTCTCTTCTTTTTCCTGATACTTGTTTTTCATTTGCTTTTCCCTTCAGAAGGAGAGCTGTATTTAGAAGGATGTTCACTAATATGCTGTTTTTAGTAGCAAAATTCTGGAAACAATCAAGATGGGGAATAGGAGAATAAAGTACTGTATAACGAAAACCAACCCAATTGCCGTATAGACAGTTCTTTTTGATAAACATAGACACTGGCCCTTCTGGTCTTAAAAGGCTTGAAACTTAGATTTGTTTTATCTGAGTTCTTTCCTCAGGAAATGACCTTTAGGCCTCTCACAAAAAGTAACAAAACACTGAAACCAGATCACTGCAGGACCCCTCATTCACCGTAATTGCTTCCTTGCCCCTTCCAAGTTCCTGTTTTCTTGCACATTGTTACATTTTTTGCCTGCTATGTAAACACCTGATTTTAGTCAGTCAGGGAGTTGGATTTGAGGCTAAGCTCCCATCTCCTCGGGGGTGGCACCTGATTAAAGCTTCTTCCTTGGCATTGCTTTTCATCTCAGTGATCGGCTTTCTGTGTGATGAGCAGCAGGGCCTAGACCAAACCCCTCATGCTTCAGTAACATAACTGCTCGGTGGACTATTATGCAAATAATTCAAAGTAATTCCGTGTCAGCTGTGAAGTAGTGTGAGCTTCTGTGAAAACTGCAAGACCACACAAAGACATTTTAAATGAGAAATAACCAATAGGAGATAAATATGCATAAAATACAAAATTGGCTTGCACAGTTATGGAGGCTGAGAAGTATTATGATCTGTCATCTGCCATGCTGGGGACCTGGGAAAGCCATTGGTGGTGTTCAACAGACTAAGAGCCAGAGCCATGGGTAGACTGCATTTCAAGTATGAAAGCAAGAGACTCATTTTTCAGCTAAAGCAGTCAAGCAGAGAGGCAGAGAGAATCCAGCCTTCCTTCCTTCTCTCCCTCCCTCCTTTACCTCCTCTCCTTCCTTTTTCTTTCCTTCCTTCCTTCCTTCCTTCCTTCCTTCCTTCCTTCCTTCCTTCCTTCCTTCCCTCCCTCCCTCCTTCCTCTCTTCCTTTTCTTTCTTTCTTATTTAGAGATGGGGTCTTGCTCTTTTGCCAGGCTGGAGTGTAGTGGTGTGATCACAGCTCACTGTAGTCTCAAATTATTGGACTCAAGTGATCCTCCCTCTTCAGCCTCCCAAGCAGCTGAGATTATATGTGTGCAGTAGCACACCTGGCTAATTTGTTTTTTAAGTCTGTTTTTGTAGAAATGGGGTCTCCCTATGTGGCCAAGGCTGGTCTCATACTCCCTCAAGTGATCCTCCTCCCTTAGCCTCCCAGAGTGCTGGAATTGCAAGCATGAGCCACTACATCCAGCCAGAATCCGATCTTGCTAAGCCCTTTCATTCTATTCAGTCATCCTCAATGGGTTGAATGATGCTCCCTCCCACTGGGGAGGGTCTGCTTCTATGCTCAGTCTACCAATTCAAATGCTAATTTATCTCAGAAAAATCCTCACAAACATACCCAGAAATAATGTTTAATCAGATATCTGGGCATCCCCTGGCTCAGTCAAGTTGACACAAAACTAGCCAAAACACACAGTGAGAACCTACACCAATAGCTAGACTATGTCGAGTCCCTGCCATTCACCTAGCAACATGCAAAGTGCTTCAAGGCAGTGCTTCTCACGCTTTAATTTGCTCACAAACCATCTGGGGGGTCTTGCTAAACTCGAATTCCCATTCAGTACGACTTGGATGGAACCCCAAGCTCTACATTTTCTATAAGCTTCTAGGTGATGAAGAGGCTGCTGGTTTCCAGACTATACATTGAGAAGCAAGGTCTTAAGATATATTGACTTCAAACTTTCCCAACATCTCTGAACTGAGAGGACTGGCTCAGGGAAGGGAAGTGATCTTTCAGACAAGTGACCTCTTCAGTTAGGTGACATTGCCAAGTGAGTGATGTCCTTAGGTAAGTACCCTCCCCAGGGTCACGTGGGCAGGGACCTGGTGGAGCCAGGATTTGAACACCCATATCCCTGATTCCAAAGCTCCCATTCTCAAATCTGCTATAATTGCAACCACATGGGTGATTTCTCTAAAATTTCTCTTAAAGTGTGTTTTGCATTGTTATCTTATAGGTAAAAATTGATTCACAAGATGACTTCTCTTCTCCAAATCACTAGACTATAAAAATTTCTTTTGAATTAAACTGTTCTGATGGGATTGTGGGAAGTAAGTGAATGTAAAAGTTTTTTGGAAGGATGGCAGATAATGAGAATCTATCACACAAGCTCTTACTGTCTGTAGCTCGGCACAAGCCAAAGACATTTTACAGTGGCCTAAAACTGCAGTCATTTTTACCATAAAAATTTGTCACTGCAAGAGCAACACAGTCTTGATGGGTCTGCTGTTACCTTGATAAACATTTTCTACCAGGTGAAACTCTGAGAGCCTGTTCTCACTTGCAAACTGACACTATGCTCAACAAAGCTGTAGTGTGTCTGGCTCCCGCCTTCTTCACCCTTGGACACAACCATGCAGAGAAAAATTCCAATTTAGGGTCCATCTCTCATGGTCATGCTTTAGGAAACCAGGAGAATATATATCTCAGTTATGTGTTCTTATTTTAGGAAAAGTTAGGAAAGAAGAAATTATTAAAATAAATAAAATGAAAAACAAACTCAGCATAGTCGGAGAGTCCAAAGGGAGTGGGGGCAGAATGAAATGGATGTTATTATTCTTCCACATTTATTCTTTGCTCTGTTTTAAGATTTTTTATTTTTATTTTTTGATGGAAATATGCACTGAAGGTGACACTGAAAATCTATACCCAAGAAACAGTATCAATTACAAAAAAGGCTTTGTCATCTAATTTTTCAAGGACGAGCAAAAATACGTTTATATCCAGACACTTGGAGCAGAGGAGGTTTTCTGGTTGAGTGGTCTGCAATTGCTGATGTTTGCCATTTCATTTTGGGTGTGCAGATACAGACTCTGCATTGACAGATGAAGCTCAGGTTGTCTTGTCACAGGTGGTCTCTTAGGTCATGTTAACCTAAAAACAGGAGCAGCCAGGGGTAGAAAGTCCAGCCCTGTGATTGGGACTCATGATTTCTTCTTGGGCCTCACTTTGCTCAGGGGTTACACTAAGGGGCTGCACTAGATGACCTCTAGGGTCTTTCCTCTGACTCTGAAGTTTAGATGTAAAGAACCAGGGTGGCTGTGAGAAGGTGTAGCCAGCCAGGGAAGGCCTTGGTTTAATAAGCTACTCTTTACCATCGTGTGACACGAGAGCCAGAATCAGATTGAGAGCTGTGGCTGCAGGGAACAGAAAACTCAATGCAAACAGGTGTGAACAGTAGGGAGATTCATGGGCTCAAGGCTTCAACAATCCCAGACATAAACAGCATCAGGGATGATTGGATCAGGCTGCGGGTCAGTTTCCCTGAAGTTCTCTTGGTTCTTTCCTCTCTCAGGTCATGATTTCAGACTGCCTTCTCTCATGGCAGCAGAGAAGGCTGCAGTGGTTCTAAGAGCTGCATCCCATTTAAGTTATCCAGAGGAAACCATGGAAGAGCCAGGGAGCTGAGGCAACATGTTATCTTTCACTGGCCCACCTGGGCCAGATGCCCATTCTTGAATCAGTCAAGGTCAGAGAGTGGGAAGAGCTGACCGCATCAGGCCAATCACAGCCCACAGCTGGGGCTGGGCAGGGTCAGGGCTATGGGCTACTGGGCTGTGAGATTTGGGCTCAGGTGAAGAAGGGCCTGGTGATTGTGGCTGTAATCCTCCAACAGGAGCCCAGTACAGGAAGAAAGTCACTCCACCTCCTTCAGTAAAAGAGAAACAATCATAATCCTCTTCTTCCAACCTTGCCAACCTTGTCATAAGGACCGAAAGAGGTCATGAGAGGCAAAGCTTTGGTATGAGCAAAGCCCTGTATAACTCTTAGCAGGAGGGGCAGGCATTGCAGCTGTTACTTATCTTGTCATTAAAGCACCAACATTTGTTTACTGTGAAGTTGGTTCTTCTGAACGATGAAGTGCCTGGTGTGAAATATCTCAATCAAGGAAACTAAAAATTCTATTTCTTTATTGTGAAATCGATATTGCATGAAATTGATTTTTAAATTAAAATTAATTTTCATGATACAATTAATACATAAGTGTATTTCCCTGTAAGAAAACCAAGACATTAAAGACAAGCTGAGGTCTCCGTTGATCTCCCTCAGGCTACCAGCCTGCCCACCCATAATCACTCCTGCGTTGGACGTGAGACCTCTCAGGGGCTTTTCCTATGCAGTAGTCTATATGGTTACTCAGATAAGATGTAGAAATAATTTCAACAAATGCTTATTAAGTACCCACTGTGTGCCCACCATCACCTCCATGGACCATACATTCTGCCTAATGAGGCAGATGATAAATAAAATAAGAGTTGAGTAAGAAATGGAAGGAACCCAGGTAGGGGCTGGTGGTGGTAGTCAGGGGAGGCCTCTGGGAGGAGGTGGCATCTGATCAGGAAGAGGTCATCATGAGGCCACCTGGTGGAGGACTGGTCCCCTAGAGGGGACAGCAGGAGCAGCAGCCTGAAGCAGGGACACACTGCATTTCCAGGGCATGGTGGCTGGTGGGTGGCACTTGGGGAATGGCAGGAGCAGGGTAGGGAGGATAGGGGGGTGGGGATCAGAGAACAGCTGGACAGGGCCAGGTCTGTGCAGTCTGGGCTCAGAGTGGACTCTAGAGGCTTTCAGGCAGTTGATATATGTATGTAAGTGTATCCCAATACATTTCATGTATTATATAGAATTCTCTTGAGGGGTTTTGAAGTACATGTATGTCTATGCCTATATGTGTGTGTTTACATGAGTGAATTTAGAGATTGTTTACATCATCCTGTATTTGCCTTTTCACACAGGACAGCCCAGACCCCGTGGACAGCTGTGCACGAGGTTCTGCTTCATTCCTCACTGCGCCCAGTGTTCCTTGGGAAGGCCCCAGCAGAGCCGGCTCAGCCCCTCCTTGTTGACAGGCATTTCGCTGAGTTCTGCTTTTCTGCTATTACAAACAGCCCTGCAGGTCACATCTCCTCGTAGACATGGGTGGAGGATCCTCCAGGGCACAGCCCGAGAGGAGAAGTGCTGGACCCAGGACAAAGGCATTTGAAATCTTTCTTGATGCTGCCATGTTCTCTTCTGAAAGAGACATTTGACCTGAGATCGCTCCCTCTGGGGTGCTCATCACTGGGGACCCAGCAGACACCCTCTCAGGGCTAAAATTCCTCTAGGGATGGACCAGGTTGGGTTCACCATGAGAATGATCCCTGAAAGCTAGGCTGAAGTCAGGTGTATGGAAGTCCCTGGAGAATAGCTGATTCTTTCTACCCACGTCCATGCAGGAGCTGTTGGGTGTGAGTTGGCTGTGGGGAGGCCGGACGTGTCCTCCTTGCAGAGTGGTGGGAGCTGGCACACACCGGGCACTATTCCACCTGCCCTGTACCTATGATCTCACTTAGTCCTCACACCAACCCCATGAGATAACGGCTCTATTACTAAGCTCCCCCTGCTACAGATGGGGAAGCTGAGGCAGAGTGGCCAAGGTACCTGCTCCGGGGGCAGTTCGGCTCCAGAGACCATGTTCTTAACCACTAGGCCGTTTGGCTCTATCTGTTGAATCAGGATAGGAGGCAGGAGTTATCAATAAGGGAACTATACACAGTCATGGTCAATACACACACACACACACACACACACCATACACCACACACACTCCCCCCCACACCATACACACATACATACACCACACACATACACACACCACACACTCCCCCTACACCCACTTCCCCCCCACACACACCACATATACATACACACACACCACACATACCCACATGTATACCACACACCACAATACCCCACCCACTCACACTCACACAGCCACACACTCCACACCACACACCCCACACCCCCCACACACACCCACTCTACACACACAGACACACACAGTCATGGTTGGCTGGAATACTGGGGCAAATCCATGAATGTTTCACAATTCCATCTTCGGGTTCCTGGGGCGTCCAGATTTAATCAGCTTAACAAGCCCTTCCTCACTTGGCTTAACCCCACCTGCGAGCGTCAATTCCCCTTCACGGCTGACAATGGAAACCCGCAGACAGGACGGGCCAGGCTGTGGGGAAGGGGCAGGGCCGTCCCTCCGGGCTCAGGGTTCCACTTGGTGGACTGGACCGTCTCTTCCCAGTGAGTGCTCACAGCGGGACTTGCTGTCTCTTTCTGAGGGGACAGAGCCTCGTCTTACGTCCCCCAGGCGGCGGTGGTGGGGTCAGGACTGAGTGTCCCCCACGCCCACCCCACGCTCAGCCCGAGTCGGGGCCTTCGAGGCTCCCCAGTGCCATCTGCACAGGACCCAGGAGCTCGCAGAAACTCAGGAGGGTCCCCGGGAAGCGCCATCTCCTGGGGCTGAGCGTCCGCACCGAGCTCTGAGCGGCTCCTTCCTCTGGCACTGGGGACTGGGCCAGGCCTCCCATTAACCTCTCGATCTCTGGGCTTGGGTTGTAAATCGCCCCACGGGGGCAGAAACCACCCAGAAAGCCTGGAACTGCCCAGGAGCTTACAACTGGGGTGGGATAATCCGCGGAGTGGTCACCCACGTGCTCGTGGCCCTGGAGTCCTGTGAGCAGCCCTGGAGATGTCACCTCAGAGGGAGGGGGCTTTGCCCGCTCCTTTCACCGCTGGGGCCGGGACCTGAGCTTGGGCACAGAGCGGATCTCAGTAGGTATCTGTTGAGAGATGCGGAGGTCGCCTGTCCCAAAGACACTGCGAGAAGGCCTCCAGGGAGTCAGGACAGGAGGCGGCCGTGGAACAAATGCAAGAATTCCTGCCGGCTTTCATCTGTACAGAAAGAGGAGACTGAAATGCCCTCTGACCCCTTTGGAAAACTGGCTTGCCAGGCTGGGGGCGGGGGCCGATGGGGGTGTGGCCAGCTAGGAGGCGGGGTCAGTCTAGGAGGCTGGGCCACAGGGGAGGAGCCAAGCTGTGGGCGGGGTCAGGCCGGGGAGGGAGGGGCAAAGGGGCCGGGGTGGCAAGGCTAGAGTGTGTTACCTGGCTGGAGGTGAGGCCAGGGCCTTGTAGATTATGGAAGGGCTGAGCCCACATAAAGGATCTGCTCTGTTAGGGCCTTCTCCCGGTGTCTCATGGTCGGTCCTACCTTTTTCACTGCCTCTGCCAGCATTTTTCATTATAGTCTCAGCAACTGTCATACCAACATCTCGCTTCGAAAATCACTGCTGAAAAAGCCACCACTTTAGAGAAATTTGCCCTTAGCTTTGCCTGGTTGCCTCTTAGATTATGGGGAATTTCTGGGATGGAATAATTAGGCTCAATGCCTTTTCTTTAGCACAGAAAAAGCCAGCACCATGACTTGGTCAAGCTGACATGCATCCCTCTCCCTAACAGAAAAGGGCAAAACCCGTTGTAGAAGAACCTCTCATGAAACTATCAAGGGTTTCCAGTCTGGTGACTTTCAAAAGTTTTGGAGAATGACGCACAATAAAAGAAATACATTTTACATGGACCCGGTATGCATACATGCACACACACACACACACACACGTCTACACAAATCAAAATGAAATTCATACAAGATAACACATACGCTTACTCTGTGTAATGCACCCTGATAGTTTCCAATCCATGCTCTCTAATTGCTTAAAGTGTTGGTTCAAACTCATCAAATTAGTGTTATGACCCACTTCTGGGTCACAGAGTGGCTAGGCTCTAGGCTGAATTCCTAGTGAATGTATGACTATCTTTATGAAAATCCTACCACTTATGTTATTTATCTTTTCTTCCTTCTTCTTTCTCCAAATGCCTAAAATTGCACTATTGCTGCAGGTGAGATGACATCATCGCCATCACAGTCAAAACAAGTTGTCTTTTCATAAAGATACGAATGTCTGGAGGAGATAATTGATTTGGCTAAGTGATAACATGTGCCCCATTTATTAAACAGATTTTTTCAATAAAAAGTATTTTTATGATTCATCAATATAAATGTGTCATAGGATACAGGAAAATTGAATTATTTTTATAAACTTTATATACAGCTCACGACCCAGCTCCATGGTTAACAGCAGGCCCCCAAAACACCATTAGCTTGGTCATTCCAGCAGGAGGCAGATCATCAGAACAACGAAATTCCAGAGAGAGACATGTTCTTCCTTGGAGGACTGTGACACATCTCCTAACTCCCTCACTCTGTCCCTGCTCCACTGTGTCTCTCGCAGTTGGCAGAGGGGCTTTATCTGATCAGTCCTTCCCCAGTCTTCCCCATCTTGTAAATGGCAGCCCTACCCTCCCTACTCTCAGGCCAACACCTGAGAGTAGTCTTCTACTCCCTCTTTCTTCTGCATTCCACTTCTTATCCATCAGCAAATCCTGCCAGCTCTACATGCAAGATGGGCAGCATCAGGCCCCCTTGTCCCCATCACTCTGACCACCTGGCTCAGGCCACCATCACCTCCACCTGGCCTTCCTGCTGATCTCACTGCCCCAGTCTGTGCCTCCCATCCACAGTCCTTTATCCATCTGCAGCCAAGGGAATCCACTTAGAACCTGAGTCAGACCCTGTCCCTCCTCTGCTCAGGACCCTCTCACGGCTCCTATTTCAGAATAAAACCCCAAACCCTTTCAACAGACCAACTTTTTCATGCCCAGGTTCCCTGTCACCTCCCTGACCCCCACCTGCTATTCCTTTCCCTTTGTTCTTGAGCTCCGTCTATACTGGTGTGCCTGCTGTCACTGGCATCTGTCAGACATGCTCCTGACTCAGGGCCCTTTGCCTTTGCTATCCCTCGTTCCTGGAATGCCCTTCCACCAGACATCTGCAAGGCTCACCTCCTAAGTCTCTACTCAAAGGTCACCTTTGCGGTGAGGACTTCCCTGGACCCTTGCATGCACTCAGGCTGCATTCATTCTTAACTTTCTTCCTGCTTGATTTTCCTGCATAGCACACATTACCCTCTCACGTCCTCACTACACTTAGGCATTTGGTTGATAAATGTGCACCTCTCTCCACTACAACATGACCTTGACAAAGGCAAGCTTTTGGCTCACTTCTGACCCCTGAGTGCCCTCTCCTCACCCTTCCACACCTCCATGGTCTTTGTCTTTGCCTAGTTAACTCCTAGGCACCCAACAGATCTCACCTCCTCAGGCAAGCTGACCCTGACCTCTTGTGTAGGTCAGTCTCCTCCCATTCTAGGTTCTCACTCAGCCTTGGTTAGTGGGAGCCTAAGCTGTTTGTTGGGCCCACGCATAGCCTCCATCTCTCTAACTGTGGTCAATTACTTTACGTGTCCGTTGTGTTACTCTTCATTACCTCATCCTAGATGCTCAAGAAGTATTTGCTGAGTAAACCTCCAACCTCCCTACTCTTCCCCTTCCCATGCTCACCTACCTCCTGACCTCTGCTCAACACACTCAATGGCTTTTCCTTACCATTCTGTAAAAGGTGAATATTTAGTATGGACAGCAAGGCCTGGGTGGTCTGGCCTAACCCTCACCATTGTCAGTCTTACCCTGTCTTCTCCACCCAGACAGGCTCCCTTCAGTCCCTGACATCCACTTTGTCCTGCCCCCTCCTGCCAAGGGGCCTTCACACATGCAGTTTCCACTGCCCGGAGGCCTCTCCTCCACCCTTCCATACCTCCGTGGTCTTTGTCTTTGCCTAGTTAACTCCTAGGCACCCGTCAGATCTCACCTCCTCAGGCAAGCTGACCCTGACCTCCTGTGTAGATCAGTCTCCTCCTAGAGAGGTTCTCCTGACTCTCTGTCTCTTTCCTTCCCAACACTGGCGATGGTTGAAATATTCTCTTTGTTTTTGTGATTGTTTGGTCCGTCTCTTCTATTGGACTCTGAACTTCCATGATGGCTGAGGCTGGGTCCGTTTTGCTACCCAGTGTATATTCTGGATCTGCAGCCGTGTCTTGGATGGAATAGGGCTCAGTAAATACTCTGGAGTTAAAATATATGAGACCTTGGAGACCCTGAAAGTGAGAATTGAGATTCAAGACTTTTAACAACTGTTTGGCAAGAGCACAGGCTTCTTAGAACAGACCTGGCTGGAGGCCAGCAATACTCAGCCAATCACACAGCCAGCCCCAGGGCACTCGTGTCTCAGGGCAAGCACTGCTGCCTCCCTTGGAAAGCCCACCCTGACAGCAAAGGATCTCCCCTGAGAGGCCAGCGCTTTGGGAATGAGGTTTTGAGACCAGTGTCCAAGGTAACCTCAAGGGAGACCCGAGCTGTGACTAAGGACCCCAGGATGGATAGAAGAAAGGAAAGCCTTTTAAAGGGCAATCCAGTTAATGGCCAATTCCCCAGTCCACGATTCCCAAGTTAGAGAGCAACACAGCTTAAATATTTCACTTTAGTCCCAGATTGCTGAGGCCCAGCATCTTTCTGTTTTGTTTTGTTTTTTTGTCCACATTCTTTCCTTATTCTATATAACCCTGAAAGGCAAAATTAGGTCATTCCTTTTTCTGAACCTTAAACTCTGATACTATGAAGACCAAAACTTAAAATCCCCAGGCCAAGTACAATATCTCTATAGAAAATCTTCTCTAATGGGCTTTTAGGTACAAGCTACCCTCCAATTGTTTCAGGGATAGAATGTCAAACAGGATGAGATCTTGGCCTGAGATCTAAATATTCATGAAATAGCAGGATATTAGTGTCTTGGTTATTCTAATTTCATCATAACTTCATCTATTCAGTAATCTGATGTGGCAACGCAGCCATGCCTAAGTGTACAAATGATTCTGCTCTCAACGTCCAGTGTGCAAGTTCTTTCTTATGAGATACAACTCTTCCACTGATTTTCCTCAGGACAGGCTGCAAAATTCCATGCTTGTCCATCTCTTCTCAGAGCACTGGCTCCATAAGTCCCTGCCTCTTCCCCAAGCACACCCTGGGTTGGGGGCCCAGTCTCCTATAGCCCCTGGATGCTCAAAAAAGGTGGAAGAGGTGATAGCTTTTCTACTCTTCATTACCTCTTCCAAATCTCTAATCCTTGACTCCCATAAAAACAGACAAAATATTCTAGGTCCTGGCCTCTTTATCTGGGGAAATACTTTGAACAAAACAGATTTCCTAGAGCAGGAGAAACATTTTAAATCATCTCTTGTTTTATTTTCCTTTTCTTCCCCCTACTAATGAAATAATTTTATCATAAATTTCCACTGAAGGAAAATCCACTAGAAAAATTTTAGGCTCTGATATACAGAATCACATACATTGAGACATTAAAAAATAGATGTAGGTGTTTATTCCTGAGCCCAATCCATTGTGTTGTTTTGTGAAGCGAGATCAGGTCAGAGATTTGCTTTCTCAATGGCCATTAAGGAGAATTTGATCACTGGCCAGAATGAAAAGGGGCCTTTCCCTGGAAGTTCAAAAAGTGACACATTTTTGTCTAATTTACTAAAAAACCTTGATACACAGGCTCAGAAGAGGAATTAGTGTAGGTCATTTGTCATTTAAAATTTAGCATCTTCAAGAAAGGTCAGTTCACAAGTATGTGAGCTGTTACAGGTCCAGGGTAGTTAGGATGCGCAGACATTTGTGACCCGGAATTCCAGCAAGAAATACCAAGCCAATTATACATATATAAATCCTATTATTATATTATTATATATAATAAGATACCCCATTAGTTTATACATATCCATTTATATATATATATATTATATAATATATATATGAGAGAGAGAGAGAGAGAGAGAGAGAGAGAGATTTGCTATAAAGAATTGGCTCACATGATAATGGAGCCTGAGAAATCCAATATCTGCAGGTGAAGAGCTAGAGAGCCAGGAGAGCTGATGGTGTAAGTTCTAGTCCAGGTCCAAAGGCATGAGAACCAGGAAGGCCAACTGCATGGGTTCCAGTCTGAATCTGAGCCTGAAGACAGAAGAAGGCCAATGTTGCATCTCAGAGACGGACATGCAGAGAGGAAGAATTCCCTCTTACTCAGCCTTTTATTCTATTCAGGCCTTCAGTGAATTTGATGAGGCTCACTCACATTGGGGAGAACAGACTGCTTTACTCAGTCTACCAGTTCAAATGCTAATCTCATCCAGAAACAACCTCACAGACATATCCAGAAATAACGTTTAACCAAATGTCTGGGCACCCAATGACTCAGTGAAATTGATACAAAATTAACCATCACACCTAGTGACCCAGAACACAGTTATATAGAACTAACACTTCAAGAGATAGTACTCTTACTTTGTACAATGCCCTTCATATTTTATATTTTCTTTAGTCTATTTCATTTGTAAGTGGTGGTCAAGACTCACCCATGATTTCCTAATGGGTGACTATTTGTAGTACAATGGATGTTCCAAACACAGATGAAACTGTTTAGGATGAATTCATTCATTTGTTCACTCAGTATTTATGAGTCACTTATGGAGCATAAGAAGCATGCAAGAAACTGGGGACACGTAGATTTTGCTCTCATGGAGCCCACAGTCCAGTGTGGGACAAATGGGAAATCCATCAGAACTGGAAAATGAGAAGGACATCGTGAAAGGGAAGCACGGGGTCAGTGTGACAAGACACATCTTAACTAAGGCTTATGTGGGGTACAAAGTGGTGGGGGATAGAGGGGCTCATCAGAGAAAGGTGTCTTAGCCCATTTCATTGTTATAACGAATACCTCAGACTGGGTATTAAGTTAGTGCAGAAGTAATTGTGGCCTTAGCCATTCATTTTAATGTCAAAAACACGATTACTTTTGCACCAACGTAATAATTTATCAAAAAACAAGCTTTACTTGGCTGATGGTCCTGCAGGCTGTACAAGAAGCATGGTGCCAGCATCTTCTTGGCTTCTGGTAAAGGCCACAGAAGCTTTCACTTATTGTGGAAGGCAGTGGGAGCTGGCATGCCACATGGTGAAAGAGCCAGCAAGAGAGACGGGGAGGGGAGGGAAGTGCCAGACTCTTTTTAATCAGTTCTCAGGGGGACTAACAGAGTGAGTGAGAACTCATCACCACGAGGACAAGGATGGCATCAAGACATTCATGAGTGATCCACCCCATGACCCAAACATCTCCCATCGGACCCACCTCCAACACTGGGAGTAAAATTGCAACAAGAGATTTGGAGGGGACAAACATCCAAATTATATCAAAAAGGTGACCACCTTTAGAACATACCAGTGAATAAGTCTCAAGTAGAAAGGGACAAGGTGAAGACAGGAAGTGCAGACCACCACCAGGTGTGGGGGCAAAGCTAGAGGCCAGCTGGCAGCTTTATAGGCAGTACCTTGGGAAGAATGTATCTTTGGTAGGACTGAAATGTGGCTAGGTGAAATACAGTCCATCCTCAATATTCACAGATTCCATATTTGTAAACTTGTCTGCTTGCTAAAATTGATTTGTAACCTCAAAATCAATACTTGCCAGGTTTTTGTGGTCATTTGCAAACAGAAGCAGAGCAGAGAAAATTTGAGTTGCTGGCAGTGCATGTTCTCAGCTGGGGTTGAACAAGGCGGTGTTCTGCCTTGCTTTAGCTTTTATACTGTATCTTTTCGTGGTATATTTAGTGCCATGTTTTTTGGCATTTTTGTGCTTTTTTTTTTTTTTGGTGATTTTGCTCTTTTAAAATGGCCCCAAAGAGTAGGGTTGGAGTGCCGTCTGGCGTTCGTCAGAGCAGGAAGGCTGGGGTGGGAGAAATGGGGTCTGGATAAGCTTGGCTCAGTCATGGGTTGTAGCACTGTTGGCTGTGAGTTCAATGTTAATGAATAAACATCTATTAAATAAAGTGCCTTTAAACAGAAACACACATAAAACAAGATTATGTATCGATCAGTGGATGGAAATATTGTGACCACAGGCTCATGGGGACCTAACCCTGAAGGAGCAATGGCTCAGGATTTGCCAATTCAGTGCTTGCGGTGACTTTAGGGAACGTAACTACCATGAGTAACAAGAACAGATTGTACTGAACTGGGGTAGAGAAAGAGAATTTGTCTGCATTTTGCTACTACAGTGCCTGGATATTTGTAGGACAGGGCAGGGAGCCTGAGGGTCACTGCTGCTTGTTGTCAGCATGGCCGAGGGGAGGGTGAGCTCTTCGGTGGGGGTCTTGTGGGAAGGTGGGATTCCAGGGTGCACTTGGCCATGATGTGCTGGTGGTATAGCCATCTGTCCTTGTCTGTAATGACTCCTCAGTGCCAGGGACCTAATGATCATTGATTAATCAAGAGGTGGTTGGAAGAACTGGATATGGCTCCCTCCACCCATCAGGTTCAGATATGAGCATCACTTACCTAGTGGCAGCTGTGCCAGACATCGGATGATACCACCAATGTTTAAAAACTGATACATTAGTGAAATAATCTGATAAGTGATTTGTGCTACAGCTTCCATCTTCCTTAGTTAAGAAGTATTTTATCAGAGTTTAGTTTGCTTAGAAAATGAAAGCGAACTTATTTTAAAATGTATTTTGCTGTATTTGTTACTATTTTGATGATCACTGTTAAGATCCAGGCTTATGAGTTTTCTTAGCTCCAAGGACCTGGCTGGAGTGTTTAGCTGGGTAAGGTAGACCCAGCTCTTAGGGAGGGATCCCAGAGTGCTTGTGTCACAGCAGATGGAAGGGACTGGGACTTGGTGGAGGAAACGGTGAGATTCAGGAGCTGGCCATGGCAGTGGCATTTGAGAAAGCTTGTGACTACTCTGTAAAGCAGTGGCCACTGCAGAGAGACTGACCAGGAGGTAGCCAGAACTCCAGTTCACACTTTTATATCCCAAATAACCCAAGTATCACAGCAGGGTGGTCATGAGGGGAGCCTCTGCCCAAGTTCAAACCCTGACTCTGCCCCTTGCTAGTGTAATCTCTGAGGAATGTATTTGGCCTTTCTGTGTCTTAGTCTTCCATCAAAAGAATGCATACCTGCCTCATAGTCTTGTTGGGAGGATAACAAGTTAATACCAGTAAAAGAGGGGGTACCTGATGAGCCTCTGACAGCTCTGGGGTGACCTCATTCTTCTTAGCAAACCCTGCCAGTGCTCTACCTCCAAAACAGATAAAAAATACTGCCACTTCTCACCTCCCTCGCAGCTACCCTCTGGTCCAAGCCACCATCATCTCCTGCTTGGACCATTGCAGTAGACCCCACTGGTCTCCTTGCTCCAGCTCTGACCCCACACCCTCAACCTGTCCTCAGACAGATAATGCCGTTAAAAAGTAAACCAGACCACGTCCTCTCTCCAGAAACCCTCCAATGGCTCCCACTTCCCCCAGAATAAAAGCTGAAATTCACAGGGTTCCCTAAGGCCTGAGATGACCCATCTTCCCCCACCCTGCAGTCACCCATCACTCCTTTAGCCTCAACTCCCTGATGCCCCCTGGCCCCAGTCACACAGGGCTACCGGCTGCTCCTCGGCTTCATCCCTGCCCTTTCCTCTCTGGACTCTGTCCTCGCTGTCCCTTCTCCTGCATGGCTCTGCCCTCAGGCCCCAGGCAGCTCCTGCACCTCCTCCAAGGGACCAGAGTCAACACCAGATACACATATTTGCTGCACATTTGAACAAATGAACAAAAGAAGGAATGAGAACATGCATTCTCAGCGGGGAGCACTGCTCCCAATGGGGTCAGAGCTGGTTCCCAGAGGTGAAAGGATTTTCTCTCTTTATGTAAAAATACAGATGTACGCACAGTGCACAGACCACTGTGCAGTAATTATGTTGTATTAAAATTCATAGGGGGACAAGTAAGAAAAAATTGTCTATAAAGGTTCCTTAGGGGGTGATCATGAATTAAAGGTGAGAAACGCTGAATGAGCGGACAGTCCGCTGAAATCACAGGCTTCTCTCCCACACATTGCCAGGACATTGGGAAGACTGTGGGAGACAAATGAAGATCCGTGCAAGTGTGTCCAAGAGTCGCAGCCATTCTTCCTGGCGTTTGAAAGAATAGAAGGAATGCCTCGCTGCTTTGGGGAAACCTTTTTTTATTTCCTGCCAAGGGACAGACTTACAAAGGATGATATTTACATTTTCCTGAAGCCTCTAATTTTCTCATTTATCATTTGTCAGAGCCTGAGGCCCTTCCTCAGCTGCATGGAATGTTTGCAAACATGTAATGATCCCTTTTATCAAAGAACATCACAGGCTCCACAAGGAAATGTGCTCGTGTTACAGAGGCTGCTAATTTAATGCATTAATGTCACTCTGCACCATGTCGGGGTCTCAGAGTGTCTCACGTCACCGTGAGCGAGCTGGTCTAAGACACAGGAACCATGGAAACCATCCTGAGCTGGTTAGTGAGTGGATGCGCAGAGGGGTGCCGTCCACCGCCTTGAGGGTGAACGTGGACTCCAGGAGTGAGGGCCAGGCCTTCTAGAATCCACCCTTCCTGAGGTCATGGGCCTGGCCCAGGCTTGCTGGACTTGCCCAATGGGGAACTTTTGGGGGGAATTTGACCAGCTTGAGAGGCAGGCAGAGCAGGGAGAGGCCAAAGGCACCCGTGGGGCTCCCCCAGGACCTGCTGTGAATCCCCTTCCCCTCCCTCTCTCTGTCAGCACCTCTGTCCTTCCCACCGCCCAGCCCAGCTGTTGGCCAAACACTGGCCTCATCCGAAAAGTTCAACTGGGCCCAGGGCAGTGATTCCCAGACCCAGCTGATCCCGCAGGGAGCTTTGGGTCCTGCTGGGTCCCTGGGTTCTGGTGACAAAGGGACATGGAGGAAGGCAAAGTCCCCTCTGGATTGTTCATCATGAGCCACCCTAGGCGCTGCACACTGCCAGGCTGCCTGATTCCACCAAGAGAATCTCAGGAAATGAAAACTAATATTTTAGTTGTTAAATTTCAGGAGTCGGGCTCTTTGAGAGATTGAAAACGCCTGGAGGTCGGGTGCAGTGGAGACGGGGCTGTGGGGGGTGTTTCCTTTTCACAGTGGGATCCATGATTATGTTCGCAGCAGCCTGGAGAAGTCCACTCTTCTCGGAGTGGAAAAGCTGAGCCGGGCTTTCTGGCACAAACGGGAAGCCGGGTGGTGCCCTCGGAGCAGAGCTCCTGACCTCCCTGCCTTGCAGTGCTGCTGGGGCACGGGCAGGGGGAGGGCCGGCTGCCTTGGAGACAGTTTATTGTGTGATGAGGAGAGAGGCAGGAGAGTACAAGGCAAAAATCCCAACAAATGGCTGTGCCTTAAAAACTAATTTTAAAATGCCCAATTCAGGCAGTTCTGGCATTTTACCAAATCAGGCAGTTTTTTTGGCTTTTCCCACCATGTGACTGGGTCTACCTTGCCCTGCCCCTCCCCTGCTTGGGCAGTCATCCCCCTTGCTGAGCTCTGCAGCCCTGGTCTGAGGTGTCTGTGTGGCTGCTGTTAGCAAATCAGCCATTCCGGGGATCAGCTCCTGGGAGCGGCTTTCCTGGAAGGTGAGGTGGCTGTTCCCTAACTGGTTCCTGGCCTAGTGACCTATGGTGGCGTGGAAGCTGCCGTGGGGTCCGGGCAGTAGTGACGGGCTTTGCTGCTCTCTGCAGTTTCAATGTCGCCCTCATCGTCCATTTCCTAAGGAGACCGGTGGCCTGGTGGACTTGGCTTTGTGCCTTCTTTCAGCTCAGGGGTTCGTGCAGTTTTCCTCCTTTGAGTAGAATTAGAAATGAACTTCCCCTCCCCAGATGGATAGCATGGCCTCGTCACAGCCCAGCTGCGGCTTTCCAGGCCGATGGGTCTTCGTGTATTGTCTGATTTGGTTCTGACAAGCATGTGAGGCCTCGCGGTCATCATTCCCACTTCACAGATGAGGAAACACAAGTTAAGGAACCGTTAAGGTCACAGGGATGGCTGGATATAAAACAGACTCCTGTGTGTACAGATTTAAAGATCGATAAGAAAAGAATTTCAAATCTCGCAAAGTGAAGGTCAATCCCTGGTCTTGGGGATGTTCCCTTCACTCCCTGGAAAGTTCCAACATGGTCAGTGAAGACGCTCTGTCCTCCTAACCCTGGAGGAGAAGAGAACTGGCTTAATTGAAAGTGGAAAGTTTCCTCTCTCCCACAGTTTGAGATGTCAGTGGTATCCCCCCATCACTGTCCACGCTGCCTCTGGTCTGCTTCTGGCCCCTTTCGGATCCCTGTGCTGGGGCTTCCTGTGGATGAGTCGGGATTACGCCGCAATGTGGGATTTCTCAGGGCGCCCGTTCACTCCAGTGTGACCCCTGACCCACAGCCAGCGCTGGGCATTTGCAGAAACCCGAGCCAGGGCAGGTCTGAATCAGACCCTGCAGAACAATGAGACCTTTTGTGTGAATGAGGCAGGGGGTGGGGGACAGAGGAGCTTCCTGATGGGGTCTGCAGCACAGGCCACAGCCAGCAAACTCAGGGGCTGACCCTTGGAGGTCAGGTCACAGCCAAGCAGCACGGGCGCTGAACTAAGTGTCTACAAAGGAGACGAACAAAGTGGCCACTGTGGGAGCAGAGCCAGCGTCAGTCAAGGCTGAGTGCAGGAGCTGGGGCCAGCCGGGCGGCCACGGGGTCTTTATGCCTGGTCCCCTCACAGTCAGGACCGTCCTCAGCATTCCTCGGACATGGGTTGGTCAGCTCCCTCGTGTTTTCCTAAAAGGAAGTTTGGTACCTCTGACCCCTCACCCTGACTGCTTTGCTGTTCCAGGGTCCCCAAAATGGTCACTTGTCCCAAGTGGATGAGCTTCGGTCACTCCAGGGTGATTGTGATTGTGATTGTTGCCAAACACTTGTCATGCCCATGCCATTATCTAGCTTTTCTTTTAAACTAAACCGGCTCACATTTTAACTTGCAGTAAAAGTAAAAAATGTGTTACCTACTTTAAATCTTCTGTCACCATAATGAAATCACAGGTTTGGTTAATAAGTTGGAATTTTTTTCTAACACACATTAAAGTGAGTAAATAACTATTGAAATAAAAAATGTACTGCCCCTACTTACTAGTATACAAGTTCACAAGCTTGTGCAGAGGCCCCAAATACCTACAGCTTCATGAGCCAGAGGTTTTCTTCTTTCCCAAATGACAACCTGGGCATCCGGGGTTGGGGTGGGGAGGGGGGCCGAGCTGGTTGGGCGGCTCCCGGGGCTGAGCCTCGGCCCTTCAGTCTTGTGCTCTGTCATTGACAGAGGCTTTTCTTGTCCACCTGGTCCAAGGAGGTGGAAGTCACATCAGACAGGAGGGAAGAGGAGAAGGGAAAGTGGGGTGGTGTACCCATGCATTTAGGGGTACACTGGGAAGCTACACACCAGCTGCAAGGCAGGGTGGGAAATTCAGTTTTGGTCTGGGCAGTTAAACATCAGGATTTCTCATATGAAATGAAGGGGATGAGGGGCATCAAGGGTCAACCCGCAGCCTCTGCCCCCTCTATGTGCTCCTGGAAGTCATCTCCTCTCCTACCAGGGCATCCCACCAGGGCATCCCACATTTTGTGAAAATTAGCTGATTAGGAGAGCACCCTTTCTGCACTGCTGTGGAGGGGGTGGGAGTTTAGGCACGAGCAGTTCCCTAAGTCATGGTACAGGACGCCCCATCTCGGAAGAGCAAAGGCTGTCTATGGTGTCCACCAACCCCGATGCAGACCATGCAGCTTTCCTGCTTCCTGTGCAGAGCCAGTCACTGGGCTTGGGATGTGCACGTTATTTGACATGGAGTCAGGGTGGGTGGTGCCCAGGATCCCAAGTCACTCCCCGGGGAGACTCAGACTCACAGCACTCCAAGGACAAGTCAAAATAATGTGTCCGAGCCTCTTTGTTTTCGAGGTTGGTCAACTGGTGTCAAAAGCTAGAGAGGGACTCGTTCAAGGTCAGGGGGCTGTAGGTGATGGAGCCAAGAGCCACCTGGGTCCCTGGGCTCTTTCCAGTGGATACCACCATGGCCTCACTGGCCCTGACTGGTCCCTTTTTAAATGAAAGAGATACAGGGTCACCAAATCAAACACCATTGAATCTGTCTGTTCCCTGCCCACCTCTTCTCAGAGACATCCACAAGTAAAGAAACTTTACTGTTTCTGCAAGTTTCTTCTAAATCTTATAAGAGCAAATGTGTCATGGGGCTTTCAAGTTGCTCTGTAATCTCTCAATGCCTGCCCCCGAGAGAATGGGTTAGCTCTCTTCCGCCACTTGCCACCATAACTCTCAGCATCCTACATGGCTAAATTCCTGTTCTCAATGACATCATCATAATCAGCATTTATGTCATGTGGCCAAGTGGATGCTATTTACAGCAGAGCCACGTATGTCAATATGGTTGCATTTTCTGTCTTATGCTACTTTTAATTTCCCTTGAATTAATAATTTCCTGGTTCTTTTTACTTGCAAAATTTGCTTACAACTACTTAGTTCTTACCAAATCCTCCATTATTTTATCTGCTCCCATATTTTTCAAGCTGTTTTGACCACAACCTATTGTAAGAAGTGTATTTTACAACAAGGCCTGGAACACACACACACACACACACACACAATAAAACTGAAATTTCACAGAATATTCTTACCTACAATATAAGTAATGTCCTTTGATATTTTCTACTGAGTTCTGTTATTTCACATTTAAAAATGCTGGTCAAAACTCAGTGAATGGAATTCAGGCTCCATTATGGAGGCTTATCCTGCCATTTGAGAACTGAGAAGCTCTGGCCTATCCCCCAAGGCCCAGCTTCTCCTGCAGTGAATCTCACCCTGGGTTCTATTGACTGCAGCCTCTGATCATAGGTTGAGTCTGTCGTCGGTGAGCTCTTGGGTGATGGATGCAGGGGCAAAGGGAAAGCCCTCTGAAGGCTTCAGTCTTTAACTCTGTGGCTGCTTTAAGCTGACAATGAACAGATTACCCAGAGGAAAGGCATACACATTTATTACTGTGCACATATGCCCAAGAGCCACACAAAACATGAGACTCATGGAAAGAAGCCAGATGGTTGAAGTCTTTATAGCTTGTAGGAATGGAGGCTTGAGGGTTTTGGGGGAGGCGGTGACAAGTTAGAAAGGAAAGGGGAGGAACTGCATGGTAAACAAAGGTTGTCTTGTTATGTAGACAAAGTCTCTCTAGAAGAATGGACAACAGCCTTTCTGAGTGCAGTGAGGACTTCCAATCTCTTCGCAGTCTTCCCTGGCTGTTTGAAGAGATTCCTAGCGAGGAGGTCATGCCAATTACATTTCTTTGGGAAATACATCCCTCAGCCAGATAAGGGAACTCCAGAGAGATCCCCTGGCCCCATGCTTTGGAAGTGGCGGAGAGATAGGAGAAGGTCAGAGGGGTACCTGAGTGCTGAGGCTCACTTCTGAGGTCTTTCAATATCCTTTGCTCAAAGCACTCAGCTTTGAACATTACCTTGGGGTATTATTTTCTGAGCCCTGACACTGACCAACTGTCACCTGCAGACTTCTCTTTGCTCCTCTCCTGGGATGCTGAACTTTTTCATGGAGCCTATGTTTTCTGTCTTCACTAATTTTCTGCTTTCCAAAACTACCTTTTTTTTTCAATTGAGGAAAACATCATTGAGTAACTTCCAAATTGTGTCTTTTTAATTGAGGAAAACAAAATTTTGAGTGACTCTCCAGCCTACTCTTTTTCTTTGTCATTTCTCTAGTAACAAAAAAAAGTGGGAAAAAAATTACAATAGGAAGGAGGAAGGAGAGCAAATATGGAAACCGATTTGCACAGTTTCGGTTCTGCATGAGGCTGGTGACACCCAGGTGAAAAGCCAGATGTCCTGCTATGTACATTGCTCTACGTACACCTGGAGATACCCAGGTGATGGAACGCAATGTTTACTGTGGCTCTAAGTCAGAGTGTCTCACCCTGGCTGTATGGACAGTTGGGACAGGATACATCTGTGTGGGGACTTTCCTGTGTATCCTATGAGGACTTCCTCTCCTAGCTGTCAATTGAAAATGTATCCAGACATTGCCATATGTTCTCTGGGGGGCAAAGTTGCCCCAGCTGGGAGCCACTGCTCTACAAGTTTGGACGCTGTGCCTGCAATTCCATGCAGCCTCACAGCCTATTGATCATGTGTCAGATGGAGCTTAAATTGGTCGATTGCATTTTCAAGTAGCCACTCCAGAGCGTGATTATCTGACACCTGTAATTCACCATCCTGGTTGGGTGAGGGCAGATGTGGAATCATGCACATCAGCAGGCCCAGGGCCTGTTTTCCATGGACCCAGTGTTCCTGCTGAACATGATGGAGGCCTCCCTGAGTTATTAAAGGCATTGATGCCCCAGAACTGACTCTGCCTCCACTTAATCAGCTCACCAGAAAATTACAATAAAAATCATCTGCCACTTATGAAACTGTCATTACAATGGACTATTTCCTGCCACCTGGGGACAGGCTGCCGTTTCTCTTTCAGCATCAATATCCAAGATGCTGTCTCTGGGAAAGAGCGATCATAGATGCTGTTGAGACACTCCATTGGCCAAGACGTGTCCCTGGATTGAAACCAAAGTCACAACAATAGGTCTGAAATGTACTGAGGAATCTGTTCCAAGGATGGCAAGAGCAATTTCAAACAGAACTGCGAGGACCCTTTGGCATCAGGACGGGCCTGTCCCGGCCATCAAGGTGCTGATTAGCTGAGAGCACAGGCCCTCTGCAGCCACGGCTCCTCCAAGCCAGCACTGCCCACTCCGCCCATGGAAGCCCAGCCAGGAAAAGTCCAGTGCATCTGCGCCAGTATCATGCCTGAAATGTCAGTATCACAAAGCCACTGGGAGGGGTGACCCGGCGAGCTCAGCAAAGATGACATAAAACAGGCCACAAAGCTGGTGAGCCAGGGCGCAGGAGTATTTGTCTGTTTTCTCCTGAGAATGGCCGCTCAGCTCACTCTGCACTGTGTTTCCACGCTTTATCTTTTAGCCCTGAATTGGTCCCCTGGGAGCCACGGACCTTGGCAGTCTCCATCTCAGGGACCCTCATACTGACAGTCAGCTCACACTAGCAGATAAATCCTGACTCTTCCCTGCATCTGGAGTCACCCCCAGGAAACCGTTCACACAGCACACAGGAGGGGCTGTGAGCAGAGATGAAATGTGGGCAGTGTCTTTGTTATTAATTTAATTGTCATCCTGTCTGAGCAGTTTCATTTTCGGAGAGTAATTCGATCGCCCTTTTAGAATCTTGATCATCTCAGTGTCATGTTCCTAGAGGGAGGCATCCCGGGAAGAGGTGCCCGCTGTGCGTTCTTTTAATTAAATTCATCTGTTCCTGCAATCATGCAATCATGCGTATCATGCAAGCAAAATACGCACTTGCTCCTACTCCCGGGACCCGTAGAGGGGTGGAGCTGACCACGGCGTGTGCGTTAGGCTCCACTCTTCAGGCAGGTTCACTCCTGAGTCTGCACTCAGGGAACTCACGCTGTTTCCCAGCATTGTGCTCACTCCCACCTGGTTAGCGAGTGTGCATCGGGAGACGGATTTCACAGGTGCTGAGCTGCTCGGTGGGTGAGCCGGGAGCTGGTGGGGAGAACCCAAAGGCCGGATTTCGTTTGGTTCTTACCTGGAAGATTTGAGGATGAAAAAAGAGAACTTTCCTTTTCTGTAGTCAGGCAGAGCTCAAGACAGGTTGTCAGCCTCGTGAGGTCAGCTTTCCAGCTCTGTCTGTCCACTTCTGCTCACAGAGGTCACGGCAGGACGACTGTTTGTGTCCACGGACGCGGGGCTTCCCCCACCCTCCAGCCTCACGAGTGGCAGCTGACGCTTCCCCGTCCTCCAGGTGAACCTCGCTTCCATTTCTCCCGGTGCTGAACCAGGAACAGGGAGACGCTGTGATCCATGATCTGCCACAAATCCCAGCAGACATGTTTACCAGTTTAAAGTGGCTATGCAAGTTCTTCTTTTTGGATATTATTTGTATGTGATCAATTTACGTGGTGTTTGTTGTGTGTTTGTGTTTTTATAACGTGAGTTTGTGGGATCTGGGAGAAGAAGGATTTTTATGAGGAAGATCCTTGGGGAGACAGAAACCTTGATGGGGGTAGCTGTGAGCGCTCCTCTCAGGGCAGGGAGCACGTTCAGGACAGGCTGGGCAGAGCCACGGGGGCTCCTGGCTGCCCCTCTCCAGGTGTGGGGCCAGTGGGGCGACTCCATTCAGGGAGGGTCTGGCCACTTGAGGCAGGAACCAGCCCAGTAAAGCCTGCGCTGCATGAAGGAATGAGCTCCTGTTTGTTCTCTAAGAGGCCCCTGCAGATGGGCGATATCTTCAATAACCACCCGCAGGCGGAGAGCAAAGGACTCAGTGAAGAAAGAAACTCAGTCCTTTGAGGGCAGAAACGCACCCCCGACAGTTGCCCTGAGCTAAGCACGGCTGCCCCTGGGCTTTGTGGAAGCCTGGCCAGGCCCAGCGTCTGCCCTTCACTGAACAGGGAGTAAGGGGAGGTTAGAGAGCCGCAGGGACGACCTTGGCCTGATTGGTCCAGCTACCTCACGAGCACGCTGGGCAGATGAGGCTCAGGGAAGCCAAGGGACTTCTCCCGGATCCCCGGGGAACAGGACCTGAGGTCCCAGCTCCTGACTCCCAAGCCAGTGCTCTCTCTATGGCCCCAGGTCGCTCAGCGCCTGCCAGGCCTGTATGGGGCACTTTAGAATCATTAGCCTATTTAACCTTGACCACCCACAAATGCATGAAGTTGGGATTGTACCCATTCTACAGATGAGGAAGCAAGGCTCAGAGAGGCAGGTAGGAGGCGGGATGAGGCCCAAACCCAGCACTGTGACTCCAAGGAGCCCTTAACTTCCATATGCTCGCCAGATAAATATTCTGTCCTGTGATAATTAGTTTTTTCTCAGATTCAAAGAAAACAAAATAAATGTTAATTGTTGGGGACATGATTCTCTAATTAGAGTTTCAAGGAAATTCCCAGAACTTTGTAGGTTAACAGTGATGTTAACAGTTACTATTGGCTTCTGCCCCTCCTACCCAGCCCTGCCCCAAGCACTTTTCTGGTGTTCAGTGGTTTAAATGTCATCACAAACTTATATGATTTGGTGTAACATAAGCCCTTGATCTAAGGGTGTGGAAACTAAGCTGGGAGAGCAGAAATTGTTTGCTCTAAAAGCCTGGGTGCATAGTTCTGTTTCCTTGGAAATATGCTTGGGTTGGGGATTTGGAAAGCTGTGGGAGGTTATATGATCGAGGGTCATTGTCATCGTTCTCCACCTTCCTTCCCTGGAATCATGCCTTCTGTCTGTGACTCTGTAGTTTGTGCATCCGTAGGTGGGGTCTATTTCCTTGTCCTGTTGATATCGGGTTTGGTTGTGTGACTTGCTTTGGCCAATGGGACGTTCGCACGTGTGATGTGGGCAGAGGGGTGGCATGTGCTAGCACAGTTGGTCTTGCCTGCTTGTTCTTCTGCCTTCCATCATGAGAGAAATAGGCCTCTGATTGTCACTGGTCCAAGGAAGATGTGAGAACCTTGGTTTAGTAGACTTGGACCCAGCTCTTGGCTTATAGCCAAGAAAAGCCAGGCCTGGCTTACATGGGATGAACCCCAGCAGACCTATGGACATGTGATTGAGAAATAAACACTATTGTTTGTAACTGAGTTTGGGGGTGGTTTGTTACACAGTGTGATTGTGAGAGTAGCTGACTGATAGAAAACTAGAGACCCAACGTGCTGCAGTGCTCACTAGCACTCGAATGCACCTGCCCTCAGGGCCATCTTCTCCCCAACACACCACGCTTTCTACTGCCCCCTGGGCATCTTCATGTCAGATGATGGGTCGTGTTGGCCCCTGTTCCCTAGGGGCAGGCCCAAGCTCTTCTGCTCTAGTTCGGTGGAGCGCTACCTCTGTGCATGGAGGAGCTCTCTCTTGTTTGTTTTGTTTCTCTCTAATCAGACATGCAAGGGCCCACTGAGCTCTGCTAATGCAGAGAGAGCCTGTTTGGCTATCATCATGTCAGTTTCTTTTCTACGTTTGCAGACTTTATTCGACTAAACATTTGTCAAACCTAGAGTTGGCGTTTTCCTGGTGACAAGAAAATAGCAGGGGTGTTTGTGTCCTCTCTGGATCACGCTGACATTTCTGTCCACCCTGATGTCTTCGCTGGAGAGAATGCAACTGTGCTGCTCCTGATGACTGTTCCTGTTGGGAAGTTTCTTACTAAATAGCCGTCAGCATCATTATCATTGTGCGTCTTTGGGAAAGGGAGAAGGGAGGGCAATGTTCTGTCCCAGCCTCTTAGGAGTCAAGTTGGAAGGGGACTGGAGCTGCTGACCCCGAGGGCTTCCCCACGGGGCTCTGGCTGGGCTGGGCTGCTCAGCTGTGTTGTCTCACAGAGCATAGTTCACAGCTCCCCAGGACCTCAGGATCATGACTACCATAGGACAGAAGAGGAAAGCGAAGCTCAGAGAGGTTGTGTAACTAGACACATTCATTTTAATTTCTCCATTATTATTGTTGTTGTTGTTATTTTGAGATGGAGTTTCACTCTTGTTGCCCAGGCTGGAGTACACTGGAGCAATCTCAGCTCACTGCAACCTCTGCCTCCCAGGTTCAAGTGATTCTCCTGCCTTAGCCTCCCAAGTAGCTGGGATTACAGTGTCCTCACAGCAGCTTCCCCTTGTCCTGTGACAAACCCAGAGCAAGGTACTTTGGGTGGGAGGCATGAGAGTGACATGAGAGACCCTGAGTTCTGTGTGTCTCTGCCTGTGTTTCCCTCCTTCCTCCCTAGTTCAAGGAGGTTACCGGGTGTGGTGACTCCTCCTGGCAGGCAGGCACATTCACAGGACAGAGGCAGAAGCTATTTGAGAAAGACTGAGCTCATTGGAGTGAGGGGCGGGGCGGAGAGGGAAAGAGACAGAAGAGAAGATGATGAAGAATGGAAAGGTGCAATGTTCACCGGGTCCTGGGGATGGGCTGGACTGCAGAGGGCGGCTGTGGGGTCCCACACCTGCAGGGGGAGTCCCTGGATCCCACAGGTGACCGACCTGCTGACCGGAGATGTGAGCCCAGTTTCCTCTTCTGTAAAATCAGGCATAGCCTCATGGCTTTCAACCCTGGCTGTATGTTAGTGACACCTGGGAAGGTCTAAAGATTCCTGATGCCCAAGTTGGACCCCAGATGTGTCATATCAGATCATCTGGGTAGAGCACAGAGGCAGCAGAATCTTTAATGTCCCTCAGTTGACTCAAATGTGCAGCCCAGATGGAGAGCACTGACCTAAGCTAAGTCCTGTGTATGAGAATTTTGAGACCATGAAATGTTTAGAGCAGGCAGAGACCTAAGAAAACACCTGACCAACTCCTGCCATTCACAGGGGAGGAAACTGGTTTTCAGAGAGGCCAAATAATTCACCCAAGGACACACAGCACATGAGTGGCAGGGCCATTTCCAATATTCCCTCCACTTCTCAACCTCTGTATATGACTAGTCTGAAGCTCTCAATTTCACAGGAGAGCTGGGTCTGAGAGGCCCAGAATTGTGAACAGTGACACATGAGTGGCTCAGTGGGCCATCCTGTTGCAGTGACCCTGAGGTCCCTCCTTGGAGAAGAATTCCAGGAGGCTTGAAATGTTCTCCAAGGTGTAGAAAAGGATGATGTTCCTGGAAACTGGAAAAGACTGGGCAATAGATGACAATTTGGGTTTTGTGGCTTCTTTCCCAAAAAGAAAATAAACATGGCAGAATTGCTTCTTGCTGAAAGGGCATCTGGGTTTCATAAACAGACCAGAAAGAGGAAACCAAAGACCCAGAACAACCCCAAATCAGGATCTGTCCCTGCCATCTGGCCCTACCTCCATCCTCCTCATCTCTCTCTCACCCAGGCTCACAACACGGCGAAGCACTCTTGCCTTTTGGAAAAAGGACGGTCTTCTCCCCACACACTTGTCTCTTGGCTCCTCCCACAGGTGGAAGGTGAATCTGATTGGTGGGAAGATAAGACTGTGGGTTTCATGCAGTGGGCAGGGCCAATATGCAAATAGTCAAAAGAGTTAGGATACTTTTGGCAGCAAGTAACAGAATATGCAGCTAAAAGTGGTTTATAGTCTCAAGACTCAAACTGGGGTCCATGGACCAGCAACATCAGCATCAAGAGTTCATTAGAAATTCAGAATCTTATATTTTACCTTAGGTCTATAGAATAAGAATCTGCATTTTGCACAAGAACCCCAGGTGATTCACGTCCACATTAAAGTTTCAGAAGCACCATCTTAAGTTAAAAAGGCATTTATTAACTCGCTTAACAAGAAGCCCAGAAAAGACAACTCTAATTTGTTTACTCTCTAGCTCTAGGATGTCAGACCTCTGTCTCTGCATCTCTGAGATTCTCTGGCCTTCGCCTTGGGGTTTCCAGTGGCTCCCATGGCTCAAGCATCATCAGCCTTTGTCCAAAACAGAGGAAGGGAAGGAGAGCTGGGGGATTTTTCTCCTGTGTGGCTTGGGAATTCTTTCCCAGAAGTCTCCAGTAGATGTCCCTTAAGTCCTTTTGGCTAGAACTGGATAACGGGCCTGCTTGCAAAACAATCAAAAGGGGAAAAGGATTATTGTGCTTTGATCTGCCTTGAACCATTGACCAATCAGGTTTGTCCCTGAAAGCTGAGGCAGGGCCACCTTTCCTCAGCACATTGTTTTCTACCAGAGGGGTGAACAAAAGCATGACTCTGTTACCAAGGAAGAAAGGAGAGTGGCTGCTTGGTGTCAGCCCCGAACCTGGCTGTTGCTATGTGTCCTCTCTCTCTCTCGTGTGTGTGTGTGTGTGTTGCTGCCATCAGTGCAGCACACCACAGTTCTCCATTCAGTGGACTGTGTTTCTGCTTGGTTAACCCAGCTGTCCCCAGAGTCAGGGTCCAGGCACTAGAAGACCCAAGCCACAGACTCTCAATCAATGCTGAGTGCAAGCAACAGAAACCAGCTCTGGATTCCTTGATTTAATTTTTTGAAGACATTTATTGGCAAGATATGAGGTAAGTCACAGAACACTGTGAAAATTAAATGTGAAGAGCCAAATTCAGAGGGTTGGGGCATGAGGGCAGCTCCTGAGTCCCCTGTGCTGCCATCACAGTGATTCCACTCCAACTTCTAGGGCCCTCCTGTCACTGCTCATGGTTCAGGTCCCCTGAGGAGGAGGGGGTGCTCCTGTCCTGGCCACATGTTACCCACTGGACTGGGGGAGGGTATCATAGTTTGACTGAAAGTCCCTCCTGACCACATGCAAAGGGATGGGGAGTTTCTCAGAGGAAGTCTGAGGATTTGCTCAGGCCTGAAGAGCAAACCCCACATACCCTCCATACATTTTCACTTGCACAAACACCCCTCCAGTCGCACCAGCCTGCTCACTGCACCTCAAACATCCTTCCCTCCTATCCTTGCTTGTAGGCTTACCTCTCCTGTCAGCTCTTCTAACTTTCACGGTCCTTCAAGACTCAGATTAAACCACCCTCCTCCCTCAACAAGCACCAGCCATTGCTGCTGCTGTCTCGAGGTTTCTGAACCTCAGCACTATTGACATTTTGGGCTGGGTAATCTCTGTTGTGGGACTGTCCTGCATACTGTAGGATGCTTAGCAGCATCTCTGGCCGCTACTCAGTAAATGCCAGTTACGCCCTTACCCAGTCGTGACAACCAAAACTGTGTTCAGACATTAGCACGTGTCCCCGGAGGGAAAAATTGCCCCTGGTTGAGAGCCACACCTTTTCTGAACCTGAGTCACTAAGATTTACTGCCATAGCAACTTAATTACATTGTAGTGTTTACTTAACTTTTCACTGCTGCTTTTTGCCTTCAAAGACTGTAGCCAGCCAGTGAGCAGCCAGTTTTACGACAACCCACAACCCTGCACTAACTTGCCTCTCACACTGTGCCCGGATGGCTCAGAGCAGAGGGAGCATGGCAGACAACATGCTTTGGGCTTGATGGCTTTAAAGCCTCTGCTAGACTGGGAGGCTCACAGCTTGGTACCACTTCTGGATGCAATGCCATGTTCCTGAGGCAGGATAGTCTTTATGTACTTGATAAATAAGCAGAAGGCTGTTAGCCTAAGGATATTCCCCTACTTTAAGCTCCTAAGTAACAAATTACAACCGAACTTGGTAAGTAAACAAGCGGAAACCTAACTTATGAGCATTTTTTTTTTTTTGTAACAAATAGCCAGATTTCAGACAATCAGAAACAGTGAAGTTTCAATGAATCACAGGCAGCCCACTCATCACACCATGCCCACAGGCAGCCCACTCATCACACCATGCCCAAATAAGGCAGATGCCTAGTGGTAGCCATTCAGATGATTTCTCTACTTTCCTCTCATGTTCAACTTAGAGAAGCTTACTGCCCATATTACCGGGTGGCAGTCTCTGAACCTCTTCTAGTTCTGAGTGCTGCCCAACTCATGAATTGTTCTTTGCTCAAATAAACTGTTATATTTAATTTGTAATAAGTTGTTCTTTTATCATGCTGTAGACACTCTTGCTGGCTACATTGTCTGTCAGTATTCTCCTTGGACTCAGTAGGAACCAAAACTTGCTGTGACTCTCCAATAGTGACAGCCACCCCCTCCCACCCTCTGAGCTCCAGTAATGGCTCACAGGAGCTCTCTATATGCACTTTCTCATTCACAATGAATCAGGAACCAGTGTCCAGTTTTTAGAGATTGGGAAATTGAGGCACAGAGCATTTCAATGTCCTATGCACATTCAGAGTGAGTAGGGGTAGAGCTGGCTTTGTCCTGAGGGGTCTGAGTCCAGAGTCTGCACACAGCCATAATTTTCACAGGTCACCACAGTCCAGCATCTCTCTGAGCACCCACCTACATTCTCCATGCAGCATGTAACTTGTAGGAAATGAAGGCATGTCCCAAACTTTGCCTGTGTCCAATGTTAACTCATTTCCTATTTAGCACAAAGCATTTACTAAATTAGAGTTACTGACTTAGTGGATGCACCACTTTACTCTGTCATCTCTTCAGTGATAAGATCTGCATTTTGCTCACTACCTTATCTCAGAATCTAGCAGACCTCTTGATGCATGGCAGGAATTCATCATTATTTGCCTCATTTAATTGAATTGTATTACATTTCTTTTTACACTTCATCACACCTAACAGCATTTTGCACAGAGTAGTCATTCAAAAAATACTTGCTGAATGACCATATAACTGATCAATTAGTCACTTTTCAATTGAACAGTTTCCATTGTCCTTACAAGTGAATAAAGTAAAAAGACTGCAAAAGTGCTTTTATTACTGCACATTGATTGCTCCAATTAAATGGTTCTCTAAGCTTCAGAGAGCACAGTGATTCAGCTCTTCTGATTTTCAGCTCAGGTCTTTTCAGTTTTCATATATGCAGGTTTGGAAATCTGTGAAATGTGTAATACAGATGCCGTAAAACCATAATACTGGTAGCCAATTTAAATATTTCCTAAGGAAATTTATATCCTTTAGAAATGAGGGAAAGTTCCAGATTGGGACTCAGCAGAGTGAGTTTTAGGAAATTTGTTTCAGGGAGATAGCTGAAAAGCAGCAGGCTGAGAAGCCAATCCGGATGTGACATCCTGTGAGAGAAAAACTCAGTTTAATGAATGAAGCAAATCCTGGTAAAGCGCATAGAGCCCATCAGAGGGGCTGCCTATTTTCTGACAATTGGCAATTCAGTCTGTTAACTATAAGTGTGTCATGGGACAAGGAGGAAGATTGCCTGCAGCCCTTGGAGAATAGGACAGATATCCTCTTTACTGCCACACAATCAAGCTTCTAAGCAATGCTTTAGAACTCATCAGTGGTGAGACCCTTGGGTATTTAACCATATCCTTCTGAAGGCTGTGACCCAGAAGTGTTGGGAAATATATCTTGGGGGCAGAGAGGAAAGGAAGCTGGAATGTGCTTTTACCCTGAGCCCATTCTCCAAAATAGGCTTTACAACAATCTTTGCTATGTGTGATGGGGTGTGTGTACATATGTGCATGTGTTCTGTTGGTGTGTGTGCCATGGTGTGTGCATGAGTGCACATGTGCTGGTGTGTATGCACACATGGACAGATGTGCTGAAGTGTGTGTGTACATGTGCATTTATGTACTGGGGTATGTGCTGGAGTATGGGTATACTAGGATGTATGTGTACACATACACAGGGAAGGTGTGTTGGGGTGTGTGTGCACATGGGTCAGGTGTGCTTGGATGTATGCATGTGTACTGGGGTATTTGTGTATACCCACATGCATGTGTGTGTATGTGGGCATGTGTATTGAGATGTGGGCAGGTGTGCTGGGGTGTTTGTGTGTACTGGGGTGTGTTTGTCTATGTGTTTACACACACATGTGCATTTTGCCTCCTGTATTAACATGAAAGTCCTGGAGGCCAGCTCTCTGTATCCATTTCCTCCGTGAATCCTGCAGCCTCCACCTCTAGGACTTAGAGGTGTTTGGTGAACCCTGGAGTGTGGGAAGATGAAATGGAGGCAGAGTCAATTACTTTTTCCAGTCTATATCATCAAAAGTGGCTGAGAAAAAAGACAGAAATATTTCATCATGAAAACATTTAGTAATCTTAAGATGGGTCCACAAAGGGATCACAGTCCTCTCACCACTGTGATTGGTTCGGGGTGATCATGTAACCCAGGGTTAAGCCAGTGAGCATTTGGTATCTCCTTGACCACTGTAATTGGCTCAGAGCTGGGCATGTGACCCACAGTCATCCATTTAGAGTGGACAGAACTTTTAATAGATGGAGTTTTTGGAATAGAAACCTCCTCTGGCCAGGCATGGCGGCTCACGCCTGTAATCCCAGTACTTTGGATGGTCAAGGCAAGAGATCGCTTGAGGCCAGGAGTTTGAGACCAGCCTGGGCAACATAGAGAGACCCCATTGCTAAAAAAATAAAATAAACATTTAAAAGTTAGCCAGGCACAGTGGCATGCATCTGTAGTCCCAGCTTCTTGGGAGGCTGAGGTGGGAGGACTGCTTGAGCCCAGGAGTTTGAGGCTGCAGTGAGAGATGATTGTGCCACTGCACTCCAGCCTGGGCGACAGAGTAAGACTATGTCTCTAAAAATAAATAAATAAAATAAAATAAAATAAAATAAAAATTGACCAAAAAAATGACCTTTTTCCCACCTGGAGAATGGGGAGTGCAGACAGCAATCTGGGGCAGTGACAGCCATTATGTAACCATGAGCAAAGCCAATGGGAATGGAGACTTCAGAGCTGAGAACAAAGCAAAAGCAAGACCACCAGAAGAAATTGAGCCCAAGGCCATGGAGCCTGCCTGAGCTTCCTCCAACTCGATTTCAGCAGCCAATACATTTCCTTTAATGTTTTGTTCAGTTTGACTTTTTTGTTGCTATTTTTAACCCCAAACTTACTGAGGTGTTCAAGAAAAGAGATGCTGAGAAGGCTCCAGGGATGCTGAAAAAGGGATTTCTGTCGTGGTTGAAGACGAGGCTAAAAACTTGGTAAGGTTTCTTCCAACTCAGTGACATGACAAAAGCTACTTGACCACTGGAAAATGTGTGTGTGTGTGCGTCTGAGTATGTATTTTCCAGCTTAAATGGGCCATTTTGGTATACCTAGAAAGGATATTTAATTATATATTTATATGCATATGTAAGAGAAATATTAAAAGAGGCAAAATACAGAGAATTAAAGGAATAAAAGGAATATGGTTTTCAAACCTCAGCCAAGCTAATAGGAAGAACAGCTTAGATGTATTTTGTGAGCTGAAGGTTCCATGGACCCAAATGGGGCCTGAGCACTTCCAGGGAGAATGCTTGGCTTCTTGTTGCAGGATGGGGCACCCGTGGTCTATGGGGGAAGCTCCTGGACTCCTGTTGACCAGAGAAACTACTTGGTAAATGAGGAAGCAGAGCAAATGCTCCAATATGTTTGCCTCACTGTGTTTAGGCTTGACCTTGAAGAGGGCAGGGTGGAATACATTACCATAAACACATCCCTAAGATCAGAGGGGTGCCCTGTTCTCCCTGGTTACTCCATTTTGTTGAGTCATCACCAAGGCGACCACGGGGACCAGGGGCCTGGCCTGGCTGGCGAGTGTTTGCAGCAGTGCCTCCTGCTGGTGATTCTGGAGCATGCCCGGTCCATGCAGTCTTGCCTGCAGTCACTGCAACTTACCCTAGAGCGTAACTCTACCGAGCAGCAGGTCTAAATTATCTGAGCTAGAGGCCTTGATGTTGGCATAAATTGACAACATGGGACTTGCTAGGAAGCATTCTTTTGTTTAATCGTAATTGCTATTCAGTCCAGTTCCTCTGTTCTGGCTTCATGGGGCTTAATGATTTACTCCTTGTATCTGCTATAAGTAGAGCCAACGCCTCTACCCATGCCATCGACTAATTGTTGCTAAGTAACCTCTCCTCTCCCAGCCCTGATCTAGGAACATCCTTTGGCTAGACTTTTGCTGTGGAATAGGAGTAAAATGTAACTGCTTTCATATATACATATCAATATGACATCATCAGGCCATTGCCTACAGTCCCTAAGTCTGAACACAGCCAGAGCATGTCTCTGGGTTTGTAAACACACCAAAATCCAGGAACTCCTGTGAAGCATTTGCAGTTCCAAACCCAGGAGCCACACAGCCACATTCCTGGGCTGGAAAGAGATGCTTCTTCCAGAGCAACTTGCAGGAAATTTGTGTTACATCCACCTGGGGCTGGGGGCATACATCAGGTATGTTTAAAGTCCTTGTGGGAACCCCTAGGAGAGAGACCGTTTCTATGTAAACTGCTTAGTAAATATAGTACGCAAGCAGAAAAACACACAGCTCATAATTGTAAAACCCAATGAATTTTCCCAAATGGAACACATTCATGAAAGGGCGTCCAAATCTAGAAAGAGAACAGAATCAGCACCCAGAATCTTCCCTCTCCCTGCTTGTTACTCCCTGCCCCTGCAAGGATAATCACCATCTTGACTTCCATCCTCGGTAATTAGCATTGCCTATTTTTAGACTCTGTACAAATGGAATCACACAGTCATACTCTTTTGTGTTTCTTTTTCTCAGCATTGTGTTTGTTACCCATGCTTTGTGCGCCGTTGCGGTTAGTTCATTCCATTGCTTTATATTGGTCTATTATGGGGAAAAATCACAATTTAATTATCTTTCTATTGATGATCACCATAGAATCCTGGAGTGGTTTTAAAGGAAAAAGACCAATAAACAAACTACAAGACTGTAGTTTTACCCACGATCAAAATAAGCAGCGCTCTTAATGCAAACAGGTCACTCCTACTCCCTCTCACTGATTGTAAATCCATTTTTCAGGAGACACAGCTTTTATGGAGACCTTCAGAAATTGCAGACCAGCTCTGTTCCATTGGTTAAGACCCTGCTCATCTCTGGCCTCTTTTTCCTCTAAAATGATAGGCTCAGAACTGGACACCTTTAAGTCCCCTCTGATTCTAGCATTTGTGTAATCTACAATTCTGAAAAGAGAAAGAAATTGCTTATGGGAAAGAGAATATGGCTTAAGCCACAGATTACAAACTGGCAGTGCTTGAGGCATATCTGGCCTGTGCACAGGTTTTCTTTGGCACACCCAAGTGTTTTTTGATTTTTTAAAAATAAGATGCAACATTGTATTTAAAGTAAATGATCTGAATTTCAGCGGAAATAGCAGAATAAGGACCTGAAAATCTTCTCCATCAATTCAATGAGCAAACTGCCAAAATTTTCTGAAATTTTTAAAATAACTCTAGGAAATTAACCAGAGGTTTGTAGCCACCCAGGGATGTTTATTTAACAAAAATTGTTGACTCTTGGTAACATCAGCAAAATTTATGGATTTTAAACTAATCCAATTATCACCTCTCTTGTCCCAGCTTTTCAAAAACCAACAGCCCACAATTTTGGTGAGAAACAGCAGCCAAGCAACCACTAGAGCGATCAGAACAGGATTGGAGTTTCTTCTGAGCCTCATTCCCTGCCTGGTGGTTCCCTGAAAAAAAACCCATTCTCAAGGCTATCTTTACTGGACTTGATTCTTTTTCCCTCAGCAACATTTGTCAAAACAATCAGAGGCAATTGTTTAGCATCTCAGCTGCCTATGGTGGCAGTAATAGTTGGGGCAAACAATAGACTAACCAAAAAGCATAAATGTGAAATCTGGGGAGTTAGATGCCCACAGGGGGATCTTAATCTAGAAGAGCACATACATGTGCAGGGCTGTGTGCATGCTCAGGAAAGAACCAAGAGGATCCTAAGTGCTCACCTGTGGCTGACCTTAAAGCTGTGCTCAAGCAAGAAGCATAGGCTATGCCAAAGTTGTCAACTGCCTGAATGTGAAGATACACCCCAACAGATACAGAGGCCCTTAGCAGAGACTGGGAAACATTGGTTCCAGGCAGTTAAGGAAATCTTTCTTCAATCATGAACTGACCCCTAAGCTAACCATGCAGAGACTTCAGTTTCCATACATGGCAAGGAATACAGACTTTACAGAACTGGTTCAGAAAAGCCACTAAACAAACATCATGAACAAGAAAAAGCAAAAAGCAACAAACCCTGGGGGAGGAAAAGAACCCGATTTCAAGAGTTTCTAAAAAATATTATTTAAACAGTCTATTTTCAACAGAAAACTAAGAGCTATGCCATAAAAAAAGAAAATATAGACCATACATAAGAAACAAAAGCAGCCCATAGAAACTGTCCTTGAGGACGTTCACACATTGGACTTAACTAGACAAAGACTTAAGCCAGTCATTTTAAATTTGTTCAAATAATTAAAGAAAACCATGTTTAAAGTACTAAAGGAAATCGGAAGATGATATTTTCTATTTGGAATAGCAACTAAGATACAGAAATTATTCTTAAAATGTAAAAAGAACTAGTTAGAGGTTCTGGAGTTGAAAAGTACAATAAGATAAATAAAAATTTACTAGAAGGGGCTCAAGAGTATATTTGAGCAGGTGGTGGAAAGAATCAACAAACTTGGAGATGGGTCAATTGAGATAATACAGTCTGAGGAACAGAAAGAGAAAAGAATGAAGAGGTATGAACATTGCTGAAGGACCTGTGGAACACCATCAAGTGTACCAACATACACATAATAGGTCCTAGGAGGAATGGAGGGACAGAAAGGGAAAGAATAACTGAGAAATACTAGCCAAAAAAATTCCCAGGTTTGATAAAAACCAGCCAAGAGGCTCAATGACCTCCAAGTAGAATAAACTCAAAGACATCTACACTAGTCACATCATATCAAATTGTCAGAAGACAAAGGTAAAATAAAATCTTGAAAGCAGCAAAGGATTTGAAAATCCATTTCTGAAATGAAAAGATATACAAATGGAGACTAAGCACAGAAAAGATGCTCAGTATCATTTGTCATTAGAGAAATGCAAGTCAAAACAATGAAATCCACTTCATATGCAGTAGTATGGCTGTAATAGGAAAGATGGACACTAACAAGTATTGGAAAGAATGTGGAAAAATGAAACCCTCATGCATTGCCTATGAACATGTAAAATGGTACAGTTACTTTGGAAAATAGCAGTTCCTCCAATGTTAAATATAGATGTATCATATGATCCAGCAACATATGCCATTCCCAGACATATACATAAAAGAATTGAAAACATATGTCTACACAAAAGCTTGTATATAAATGTTTATAGCAAAATTGTTCATAATAACCAGTAGGTGGCAACAATGCATATGTCCATCATTTTATGAATATCTATCTGTCATAACAGATAGATAGATAACAGATAATAGATTTAAATGTGATATACCCATTCAATAGCATTATACAGCCATAAAAAGGAATATAGTCCTGATGCATGCCACAACATAGATTAACCTTGAATACATTATGCTAAGTGAAAGAAGCCAGTCACAAAAGACCACATATTGAGCAATTTCATTTATATGATACATCCAAAATAGGCAAATTCATACATACAGACAATAGATTCGTGGTTGCTGGGGCTGGGAGGTAGGGAGAGGAATGGGAAATGATTGTTAATGAATGTAGGGTTTCTTTTGGGGGTGATTAAAATGCTCTAGAATTGAAGCCAGGTACAGTGGCCTGTGCTTGTAATCCCAGCTACTCAGAAGACTGAGGTAGGAGAATCCTTTGGGCCCAGGAGTTCCAGATCAGCCTGGGCAACATAGTGAGGCTCCACTTCTAAATAAATAAAAATAAATAACATGTTCTAGAATTAGATAGTGGTGATGGCTATGCAACTTTGTGAATAAACTAAGAACCATTCAACTGTATACTTCAAAATGGTGAATTTCAGGGTATATGGATTATATAACAATAAAAAATTACCTAAGAATATAATTAAATGATGCACAACAAAGAGAGATATATTAAATTAAATTAAATAAGCAAAGAGAGAAAAAAGGTCCAGATTTGAGGCAGTTATTGAAAACCTATACAATTGTAAAATGTGGGCCCATATTTTCTCACAGTAACAGTGGCTGAAGCTGAGGGGTTGGTGCTCCTTCAGAGGGGGCTTGGGCTCCCCAGTTTGCCTCACGCCACACCCCTCACTGTAGTCACCTGGCTTCATTTGTTTATGCTGTCATCTAGTTCCTGAGGGACACATAGTTTGGCACTTACAGGGAAAAACCCTGGGGCCACCACGTTGGACAGCCCAGTGGCACTGCTGATACTGTGTTTCCTGGGAGCAGTGCACCAAGGACTTTACCAAAGAGGTGGCCCTGCTGAATTACCCTTACTCGTCTCACCCTCAGAAGCTCCTACCAACCTAGAGTGTTATACTAGGATTTCTGAAACCCCACCCAGGAAGTATAGCCTAGTGGTTCCATGTGGGAGTGCAGGCTCCAGACCTCTGAGGTTGGAGTCATCATCACTGCAATATCTCGATTTGGACACTTGGATAAGTTACTTGATCTTTCTGTGCTTGGTTTTAACCTCATAAATGCAAATGATAGCAAGACTGTCTCCCTTGGAGGCGTTTGGTGTGAATTTAATGAATTGATATAGGCAAAGTGCTTAATCTGCACCTGGCATAATAACTAAATGGTGGATCTTGTCATTATTGCCTGTGGAAGTAGAAAAGTTTCTCTTCAAAGTTTCCTTTCTTGTTAAAGAATAATAATAATAATAAACGTTAGAAATAATAGTCTCTTTTAAGGACTTTCTTCAAAGCCTTCTTGCTTTTTACTAGTGACTCTGTTAAGCCCTATCCTATGTAGCTGTTAGACGTACCATGCTTACAGGCACGTAGTACATTCTATGTCCTTGTACTTTAACCAAGGTATCTGTGCTAGACATGCTCACAGGCATGTCCCAGCTCACAGCCTGTGCCCCTTTCTTATTTGGATTTCCTCTTTGCCTTTACCTGTTCAAGAAAGTTTTAAGTTATTAGCTGGTCGAGTTCAGTTGTAGATTGTGAGGTCTGGGTCTAGCCAACGGAAATCAGACATAGCAGTAAGGACAACTCCAAATGCATAAGGGATAGATATGTCTGCTTTTCATTTGCTTGTTGTATGCTTGTAGCAAGATGGCTAACAGGAGCACTCTTTCTGCAGAAAGTAAAATTGCCTTGCTGAGAGATCCTTTGTCTCAGTGCTGATTTTTCTTTGGAGCACTGAGCATCTGTTTCCAACACCTGGAAGACAGCACACATGAATGAGATGTGGTGAAAGTTACTGTGGGCTGCTGAGAAATGCAGGAAGCAGTCCTGGTTCTGCCCCTCACTCCCTGAAGCACCCTGGACAAGCACCCTGGTAGGGACCCCTTTCCTGTCCCTTTTCTTCCCTGTGAATTGAAGGGACAGGTCACTGATTGACCTCTGTTTGAGGTTCCTTTCAGCCCAGATAGTCTAGGACTCTGTCATTACCATTGTATTGTTCACTAGTTGAACAGAAAACTAATCACATTAATCAGGAATGCTTTCAGCTTCCAGGAACAGAAAGCCCAGCTATAGAAACTTAATTACGTAACTGTCTGTTTTCCTCAAATCATGAGAAATCTGGAGTAGGAAATTGCTGGTGATGGTTCAGCATCTCAGAGATGGCATCACCGAGGCTTGCACAAGTCTCTTGGCCTTTCCCTCATAGCTGCAAGCCAGCTGCTGCTGCTCCATCTATCACATCTATCATACCCATCACATCAACTGCAGGAACGTGGGGAAGAGAGGGAAAGACAATGACTAAATCAGGAAAGCAAAACAGTTCCAGGAAACCCACAACAGACTTCTACTTCTATTTCACTTTCTAGGACTCAGTTACCTGCAACACCTAGCTGAAAGGTAGCTAAGGAGAAAGGGTTAAAAACAGATGATAGGTGAGCTAAGCGACAGTATTGCTTATACCAACTATGTAATAACTACCCACAAACAAGTCAACAGCCTGAGATGAGATGGGATGGATGGTAACATGGACCAAGAGTCTACAGACCTGCTTCTGGAATAGTTCTGCCAATAACCTCCGCTCTCTGGATGGGGTGATGGGATGGTGGAGAAATCAGTCCCACCCACATCTGATGAACTGAGGGGTTTCCCAAAGGAAATCCCAGCCATTTTAGCAGAAGGCAGGAGCTTGATGGGCAAAACCAGCACATGGCCATCACACTGTCATAAAGGGATAAGCCAAGGGTTGTGGGGGCTCCAGGGGAAAATGTAAAGAACTTTGCCTTGAAGAGTCAGGAATGAAATCACTTTTGAGCTGGGTCTTGGAGACTGAGTACTAGCTCTCCAGGAGGAGAATGGGCACTTGAAGTCCCAAGATAGGAGTCCCTCAGATGAAATAGTAAGTGTCCCATGATAAAGCCTTAGATAATGAGGCTTCGAGGGCTGGCCCCTCCCACTTCTAGTTCCTTATGCTTTTCCAGACATGGAGAAAATGCTTCAGGAGGGGTTTCTGGCAGAGGACCACCCTGGCACATGTCAGGGATTCCCTGTTACCTTTGAGGTCTCAATTCCAAAGGACCCTTGGGGCCCACACTCAGGCAGCTCCGGGAGTGCTTGAAATTAATACCCCATGGGGCAGACATTGACCAATGGGGCATGGGATCTGGTGAACAAATCCCTCTCCCTCTTTCCCAGGTAGATGAACATACAGCAGCTCCTGTTCCATCTCTGAGAGCCTTCTGCAAGACCGCTCAGGGAGGCTGTCGCCAGTCTGTGCCCAGCTTGGTAGAAGTTTCCTTGTATTCTCTTTTCATCCTTCTCTGCCTCCGTCTCCTTTTTCCTCACTCTTGCAGCCTGGGATTGCACTTTTCCAACAAGCTTTAGCACATACACTTTTGCCACATATTTGTTTTCTGGGGAACACAAGCAACTATTATCGTTGTTGTTATTTATCACAAAATTAAATCCAAGCTGAAGTTGGATGATCCAAAGGACTTTATCCCTGAAGTTTGATAAATAGCCATGGTTTATTGGAAACAGCACTGAACTAAGATTCAGAAGACACAAGGGGTCCCAGTTTCTCCACTTAGTGGCTGCCTGTTTTCAAGAAGGAATGAAAGCAAACTCACCACTCGGCTCCGAGCCCATGGTGGCAGCCAGGGACCTGGGAGCTCAGCACTTTGCATCTTCATGACTCCCCCTGCAGACCTCACTGCCCTGACCTCATGATTTCTTCTCCCAGTCTCTGATGTAGTCAAGGCCATGGGTATTAATCTGTCCATTTGACTGATCAGGAGGCTGAGGCCCGGGGAAAGGGAAAGGCTGGAGCCCACCAGGGCGGAGTGAGTGTGGGCCGAGCTGAGGTGCTGTGCTGGAGCCCCTGTCTCCAAGGCCATGGCCACGGCAGGCCATGGGGTATCCGCCATTGGGGCAGCTATGACCTCACGGCCCTCATGCCCATCTGGTTCCTGGGCCAGTCCTAGTCAACGTCTGCCAGGAGGTCCCTGAAAGGCCCTAACTCCAGACGTTTGGGAAGTCAAATTCCATCAGTGCACAGAGGCCTCACTGATCTCCTAAGTGCGTTCCAAGGCCCTAGGAAGCTGGAGGAGGAATCACCACCACCTCCTCTAGGACTTCAGTGCGGGTGCGATTCTGAGCAGGTTGGGCTGGCTGTGGACGCCTACACATTTCCTCTCTGCTGTGGCCGCCTCGGGCATGACCTACTTCAGAAAGGCAGAATCTCCCCCTTTCTGGGGCATGGACCCTATGGAAATACCCACAGGCAGTGGCATTCGACCCGTGCCCTCAATGTGTGAAGTCACTTCTGATTACACAGGAGTCGTTGGTGACATCAGGCTCTGATTGCGGTCACCTCAGTGAGGGGAAGACACTGCCTTCTGTCCTTCCCTGAGCTGCCTTCGATGGTGACTTCCACCACGATTGGAAGGAAACAGCCACAGACTGCAGGGGCTGAGCTGACTCAGTCACTCAGTCAAATGTTTGTGAACCTGTCAGCTGCCGGGGGGCCTGGAGAATGTGGTCCCCAGTCACTTGCCCAGGATCTCGAGATCCAACTGAGGAGACCAAAGGATAAAATAACTCCTTAATTCACTGCAGACATTTGCTGAGACTTCCTCCCACCGCCCTGTGTCAAGCACTGTCCTGGGCAGTGGGCCAGGGGTCACTGTCCTTTGCTCATGGAAATGAGAAAACACCCAGCAGTGACACCACAGGGCTTGTCTGTGTGTTTGGGCAGCTCGGGCGTTATGGGAGCAGGTAGGAGCAGCAAACCCAGGACAGGCTTCCAGGAGGGTGTGGAGCTGTAGTGATGAGGATTCAGGCAGATGAAGGGAGCAGAGAAAAGAGTTCCAGGCAGGGGAACAGCATGTGCAAAGGTCTGCAGGCAAGATGGTGCAGCAAAGTGAAGAACCTGAATGAAGTTCAATGAGGTTTAAGCAGAGTGTTGGGGTGAGGATGATGAGAGAAGAAGGCCGGGGTTGGGGCTGGAGGTGCAGACAGTGCAGTGCCTTCCCAGCCATGTTGTGGCAAGGGGGCTGTCCTTAAATGTAGTGGGAGACCTCAGTGAGGTTAGCAGGGATGTGACATGACCAGAAGGTCCCTCTGTCCATGGTATGGGGGATGAGGAGGAGGGGCTCATCCACTCCTTGGCCCACGTTACCATCTTGGTCCAAGTTACCATCCATCTCCTCTCAGGCTGTTGATTTGTTTATAGGTAGTTATCGCATAGCTTGTATAAGCAATACTGTTGCTTAGCTCACCTATCACCTGTTCTTAACCCTCTCTCCCTGGTTACCTTCCAGCTAGGCATTGCAGGTAACAGAAACCCTCTCTCCCTAGTTACCTTAGAGACAGGCATTGCAGGTAACACCTAGCCCAGGGTCAGGGTGGTCTGTGAGGTGGCTGAGGCCAATCATGTGGGTGAGAGAGTACAGTCACCTGAGCTAGCAGGGTGATGGCAGAGAGGGAAGGAATGGAGCAGAGCCAAGAAACATTTAGTAGCCAACTCAGTAGGACTTGGGTTTGAGATAAGAGGGAGGGGAAGGAGACAGGAGATGGGAGAGCTGCTCAGGGTTCTGGATGGCTCTGGAGGGATGGGGTCACCAGTCACTGAGGCAGTGAACCCCAAAGAGCCTACATTTGGGGGTGAATTTATTGGGCTGAGTTGAAGGTGCTGTGGGGTACCCATGTGGACCTGCAGATCTGAAGCCAGGAGAGTGGTTGGCTGGTGTGGGTGGCTAAGGAGTCCCCTGTGTGTCTGTGGCCCAGGGTGGCCGAGACCCCCAGGAGGGGAACAAAGCAAATGGGAAGGCAGACTCCATGGAACCTGAGGGAGCCCTGTGTTGAGGACCCCTGCAGGAGGATGAGATGATAGAAGTTGCTGAGAAGGCCTGGCCAGGTGAAGAGAGGAAGGAGTGGAGACCAGGAGGAAAGAGGCCCTAGGGCCACCCTCTGCAGACATCCAGGAGGGACTGGCAGGTCCTTGTGGGGAGCACAGGGAGCTCCACAGGAGAGGCCCCAGGGAGCAGGGCTGGGAAGCCCAGTGGGAGGGCGGGCTGAGTGGCAGTGAGGTAGGGGTGTGGACACTGACTGGGAGACATGGAATTTCCTTAAAGGCAGGGATGAGGGCTGCAGGGGGACTTGAGGAAAATGTATATGCAGCCATCCCTTGATATCTACAGGGGACCGCGTGCATCCAGGACCTCCTGCAAATACCAAAATTCACAGATGCTCAAGCCCCTGATACAAAATGGCCTAGTATTTGCATATAACCTACGCGCATCCTCCCATGTACTTTAAATCATCTCTAGATTACGTATAACTCCTAACACGATGTAAATGCTCTGTAAATAGTTATTATACTGCATTGCTTAGGGAATCATGACAAGGAAAACAGTCTGGGTATGTTCAGTACCGACGCACATTTTTTTTCAAATATTTTTGATCAGCAGTTGGTTGAATCCATGCATGTGGAACCCACCCACGGATCCAGAGGGCAGATTGAATACAGAACGGTAGAAACCTGCGCAGTGTCCACAGTCTACAGAGAGGCCTGGGCTGTGGGAGGAAGCCGGGCAGGTCATCCCAGGCATGAGGACATCCCCAGAGCTCGGGTTTACTGAGCCTGTCCTGTGCAGGCCCAGACCTGAACACTGTACCTGCAGCGTCTCACTGAAGCCCCCTCCTACCCCACGAGGTAGGTCCATCATGCCACCCATTGTACAGGGAAGGAGACTGAGGCCAGAGAGAGCAAATGACCTCCCCACAGTTATGCAGCTTGGAAGGGGCTGAGCCAGCGTTCCAGGGAGAGCCTGCACCCTTCCCTGCTGCTGTGTAGCCTGGCTCAGCTGCAGGAGCCAAGCCCCAGGGCAGGTTGTGGTTTGGGGCACCCCGTGGCATTGTGTGCGCAGGCCAGTGAGGCGCAGGACTGGGAATTGTGGTGGGCACGTGTCGCCTTGCTGCTTTCAGTGGCAGGAAGAGTTGCGGCACCCAGGTCTGCAGACTCAGGCTCCTCTCTGCTGAGCCCCCTTGAGGTCAGCGACTGGGTTCCTGATTGTTTCCTGGGCTCTGGTCTAGCAGATTCTTTCAGACCCAGCCACGGTGGGAAATAGGCACACACAGTAGAGGTTTGGGGCAGAATGAAGGGAACACGAAGTACCTGGGGACCAGCAATAGAGGGAGCTGTCCGGAGCCCAGGGCTGGAGGGGTGGGTGGAGGAGAGTGCATGGGTAACCCAGGAAGATGCCTTCAGGGAAGAGGCTGTCCACAAGGCTGCAGTCACACCACCTGGATAGTAGGGAAGAGGCACCCCAACCTTTCCCTTCCTCTCCTTAACTTCTAGGGAAGCCTCCCTTTGGCTGAACCCAACTGTATGCTAGAGGGCAGGGAGCCCAGGAGATGCATTTTCAGGGACCAGTTCCAGGACAGGGAGCCCCAGGCAGAGAAGGGATCGAGGTGTTGGGGAGGGAGAAGGAGAACGACCAGCTGGGGCATCTGCACCTTCTCCCCACACTGGTGCCCCAGGCTGCAGGCACAGAGGAGAACAACCCTCTCCTTTGGGAGCACGAGGAGCGAGTACCAGTCAGAGGAGGAGAGGGGACTTTGGAGCTCTGGGAAAGCAGGCACAGAGGAGGAATTTTAAGGGGAGCGGGAAGTTGTGAGCAGGGAACTGGAGAGAGAAGCAGTGACTGAGGAGCACTGAGTGGGCTCTGTGCTCAGCGTGAACTGAACGTGGGTTACTCTCATAGTCTAATTGTGATGTATTAATTTTTTGGGTCAGCGTACACCCTCTTGTTGCCAAGGTCTATACAGTACCAACTGCCTGGCCCATCTGTGTCCCCTGCCCAGTAGCTGTCGTGGTCTGGTTTCTCCTTTGTGGGGCTTGTAAATTCTGCTCAGATTAACGCAGTGTGGAGACCTATGAGCCTATGTGTGTGTGGCAGGGGCCTGGGGGGAGTCCAGATATTACTATTGAAGGATGATTCCACTTTTCCCTTTATTTGAGTTTACCAATCATTTTAGACTGTTAGGAACTGGGAATTCTCCAGCAGCTCCACCTGACCAGGTACAAGTGGAGGACTGATCTTAGCTTCACATTCTGGTCACTCTCGGCTGTGACACAAAGCGTGAGCCATATTTCATTCATGGGCCTCCTGCCTGACAGCAGTGTCAGCATCTGAGAAAATACAGCCTGTGTGCAGGGACGGTTACAATTCCTCACGAGATGAAGATGTCCCTTCTTTGTAACCCTCCCAGCCCAAAGGGAGATCTGTCTTTGCAGGCTTCCCAGTGCCATTAGGTTGTCAACCGGAATTGACTGAGAACTTCTTACCCTCCAGCTCCAGAGGTGGTAGATGATGCCAGGACAGAAAACCTGAGACTCGGAATTCTAACACCTACAGGAGAAGCAAGAATAGTTAATTAAAACACACACTTTTCAGAAGACGTGGTATAACCACCACAACATTCATCATTTATGATGGAAGGTCTTTTCTGGAGATGAAGACTCAGGGAACTGGAATTTTTAACACGTTCATCTGGCATCGTGACATCACATATGCATCCTTCTTGTACCTTTTAAAATCTTGTCTCTGTCTAAATCTTGAGGGTTGCCTGAAGAGAGACACTTCTCCTTGCATTTCTTTCATAACCTCTAAAATATTCCCATGGCACTTATTCCTTTTTTTTTTAGAAATTGTTTAAATTTAATTTTTAAAATTTTTATTTCAATAGTTTTTGGGGTACAGATGGTTTTGGGCTACATGAATTAGTTCTTTAGTGGTGATTTCTGAGATTTTGATGCACCCACCAGTCACCCAAGCAGTGTATACTGTACCTAGGATGTATTCTTTTTTTTTTTTTTTGAGACGGAGTCTTGCTCTGTCACCCAGGCTGGGCTGGAGTACAGTGGCACGATCTCGGCTCACTGCAACCTCTGCCTGCCAGGTTCAAGCAATTCTCCTGCCTCAGCCTCCCGAGTAGCTGGGACTACAGGTGCATGCTACCATACCTGATTAATGGGGTTTCACCATGTTGACTAGGCTGGTCTTGAACTCCTGACCTCAAGATCCTCCTGCCTCAGCCTCCCAAAGTGGTGAGATTACAGGCGTGAACCACTGCACCTGGTCGGTATGTAGTCTTTTATCTCTCAGCTCCCTCTCAACCTCCCCCTCCTGTCCCCAAAGTCTATTATATCACTCTTATGCCTTTGTGTCCTCACAATGTAGCTCCCACTTATAAGCGAGAACATAATGATACTTGGTTTTCCATTCCTTCTCTTAGAATAATGGCCTCCAGCTCCATCCAAGTTGCTGCAGAAGACATTATTTTATTCCTTTTTGTGGCTGAGCAGTATTCCATGGTGTATATATAACACATTTTCTTTTTTTAAAAAGATGAAATCCATACTTTATTTTTTTTCAACTTTTAAGTTCATGGATACATGTGCAGGATGTGCAGGTTTGTTACATAGGTAAATGTGTGCCATGGTGGTTTGCTGCACAGATCATCCCTAAGTATGAAGCCCAACATCCCTTAGGTATTCTTCCTGATGCGCTCCCTCCTCCCACTCCCCACTGACAGGCCCCAGTGTGTGTGGTTCCCTCACATGTGTTCATGTGATTTCATCATTCAGCTCCCACTTATAAGTGAGAACATGCAGTATTTGGTTTTCTGTTCCTGCATTAGTTTGCTGACAATAATGGCTTCCAGCTCCATCCGTGTCCCTGCAAAGGACATGATCTCATTCTTTTTTATGGTTGCATAGTATTCCATGGTATACCACATTTTCTGTATCCACTTGTTGGCTGATGGGCATTTAGGTTGGTTCCATATCTTTGCAACTGCAAATTGTGCTGCTATAAACATGCGTGTGCATGTGTCTTTTTCATATAAAGACTTCTTTTCCTTTGGGTAGATACCTAGCAATGGGATTGTTGGATCAAATGGTAGTCCTACTTTTAGTTCTTTAAGGAATCTCCATACTGTTTTCCACAGTGGCTGTACTGATTTACATTCCTGCCAGCAATGTAAAAGCGTTCCCTTTTCACCACATCCATGCCAACATCTATTGTTTTTTGACTTTTTAATTATGGCCATTCTTGCAGGAGTAAGGCAGCATCTCATTACGGTTTTAATTTGCATTTTCCTGATGATTAGAAATGTTGGCTTTTTTCATATGTCTCTTGGCCATTTGTATAACTTCTTTTAAGAAATGTCTATCACATCTTTTGCCCGCTTTTGATGGGATTTTTTTTTCTTGCTGATTTGTTTGAGCTTCTTGAAGATTCTGGATATTAGTCCTTTGCCTGTCACTTATTTCTTGACTTGTCTAGATTTTGACAGGTGGCCAGAAAGACTCCATTTTTCTGTTATTGGGAAAAGTTTTACTAAAGGAATATCCTTCTCGGAGAGCATTAGAGAGGCATTTGTTTGTTGTTTTGGTCTCTTCAGGGATATGCTGAGTGTTGCTTTTCTGCTAGTTACAGACCCCATATCTCTGCCCACATGTATGCCAAAAATTAGGCCATTCCCATTCCAGTGACTCAGCAGTAAAGAAGTCACCCATCTTGGGTTTAAAATTAACTGCAAAATTCGAAAGAGACAATTCCTCCTGGGGGGAGCTAAGCGGTAAGCACATTTTGCCACACAAGAAACATTCTGGGATGGAAATCTGGAAAACTGGAAAGTGGAGGAGGCAAGAGCTGCCAATTTAGGGGCAGAAAATGTTATGTAGCTTAAAACTCTTTAGGAATATATTATCAAAAGATCTTTTCCCTGTGATGTTATTTTGGGAATCTCTTTTATACCGGCTGATGGGCTTCCATTTAGCATTTCACTGACTTGAAGAATCACAGTGCTCAAATTATAGCCTTTTACAAAAAAGGGAGCAGGTCTGTGAATGGTAGCTAATCAATACATTCGTTTTCAGACCCATCTCCGTCTTGTCTCAGATGATCGGGATGAAAAATGTTCATGAGTTATTTATTTTGAAATCAAAGAGCAGGAAGATGAAAGGAGTGAGCTGGGAGCATGCTCTTCTCTTCTTCTTCTTTATGTTCTTCTTCCTGGGCCATCCACTGTTGGAGGAGATTGCTGGACACTGCCTGGCTCAAGGGAGGTGGTGGTGAACTTGGCTGACCTGCTTTGAGGTAGAAGGATTGAGAATACCAGGAAGCCCTGTGCTTTCTGCTATTGATGGCAAGAGAAAACCATTCTCCCCATGTGCCCCTGACCCAGTGCCTTTGTCTATCCATGGCATTGAGATGCTTCTTAGGAACTCATTTCCAATACAGACAAGGAAGGGCTCAGTTTTAAAACAGAGAGATATAGTAGTTTTTGCCATCATGATAATATGTAGCACACCCATCCAAAATTCAGTGACCTACAACAATGTTTATTTTCATACTCAAGAGCCTATAGCGTTTGGCTGATCTTGGCTGGACATCTTGGCTCAGGCTGCAGACCAGTTGGGCTTGGCTACAGGCTGTTAAGATGATCTCAGTTCAGTTTTATGCCTCTCTTGTTCTGGGACCTTGCCTAGAAGAGGAACAATTGCTCGGAGAAATACTTACACATGAAATTTGTGTCAGATGTAGACACAAGGCTTTTCCTTCCCTTAGCTCTGCACTTCTCCTTCCTGCTGTCATGAGAAGAAGGACATGCTTGCTTCCCTCTGCCATGACTGGGCTTGGCCACAGGCTGTAAGATGGATTCTATGCAAAGTCTTCTCACATGGCTCAAAGCAAGTTACATGACCAAGCTCAAAGTGTTTGAGGTGGGACATCTACTCTGCCCATGTGGGACGGCCATGCAGAAGTGCATGACAAAAAAATCTCAGTGTATAATCCTCTTAAAGAGGCATATGGAATTAGTATCAATTACCAGATATGCCACAAAAATCTGCCCCCAGTGTATCTTCAACAAGGAACGCCTTTCCCAAAATAACTTCATAACTGATTCACTTCAATTGTTTCCAATTCATGGTATGAGAGGCTTTGAACTAAAGTAACAGAAATCTCCATGAGAACCACTCCTATTACACCCATTAAAGAGAACCCAACCCCGGAAGTGACTGCCATATGGGTTTGTCAGTGCTCAGCTGGAAGTTGTTTCTGGCTGATAATTTTCCCCTCATTAAGATTTTTAAGTGATTACTCAAAATAGCTCAACAGAGTTAAAATTATAAACGGATTTCCTAAGGAGTCAAATTAATAAGTAAAATGAATATTTTTTATGCATTAGTATAAATTTATATGCATAATGTCCTTTATTTCAACCAATGTTTCCTAATGGGTAGTACACATTCACTGTGACATGGAAAATAATCTAAGGCATTATTTGGCCAGTTTTTTTGTTTGTTTGTCTTTGAGATGGAGTTTCACTCTTGTTGCCCAAGCTGGAGTGCAATGGCATGATCTTGGCTCATTGCAACCTCTGCTTCCCAGGTTCAAGTGATTTTCCTGTCTTAGCCTCCTGAGTAGCTGGGATTACAGGCACCTGCCACCATGCCCAGCTAATTTTCTTTATTTTTAGTAGAGAAGGGGTTTCACCATGTTGTCCAGGCTGGTCTTGAACTTCTGACCTCAGGTGATCTGCCTGCCTCGGCCTCCCAAAGTGCTGAGATTACAGGCGTGAACCACTGTACCTGGCCTATTTGGACAATTTTTAAGTTATGTAAATGACCCTATAGTGTATTAGTCTGTTCTCATGCTGCTAATAAAGACATACCCGAGACTAGGTAGTTTATAAACGAAAGAGGTTTAATTGACTCACAGTTCAGCATGGCTCGAGAGGCCTCAGGAAACATAATCATGGCAGGAGGGGAAGCAAACATGCCCCTTCTTCTCATGGAGGCAGGAAGGAGAAGCGCAGAGCGAAGGGAAGGAAAAGCCCCTTATAAAACCATCAGATTTCGTGAGAACTCCCTCACTATCATGTGAACAGCATGGAGATAGCTGCCTCCGTGATTCAATTACTTCCCACCTGTTTCCTCCCACAACATGTGGGGATTATGAGAACTACAGTTCAAGATGAGATTTGGGTGAGGTCACAGCCAAACCATGTCATATAGTAACCTTGAATTTATAGCAAATGATAATAGTTTCACTTTCACAGTGGTGATATCAAGTATTCTATTTGAATACATTTATTTATGTAAAAAAGTGAGTTAAAGAAAAAAGTAAAACATAGTACAAGTAGGGTATAGATAGGGCAAAAATTTTGAGGAAGTTTTTGAAACACTTTCCTGAATGCTATGCAGATGAGCCACATATTTAGATGACCAGTGTCTCTTCACAAGGATGCCTGTTATCATTTTCCTTCTAGAAGTAGCCACATGTTTCACCCTGCTCCTTTTGTCCTCTTGGTGTGTCTCGTCACCCTCTTCACAGGTCTCATGGTGACCGTATCAGTCCTATGGGCCACATTTACTGCTTTGTCTGGTCATCTCTGGAAGACTCTGCTGGGCCATACTCTAAGCACTGGAGATTCAGCCAATGGAATCTAAGATTGCCAAATTCAATCCAGGACTATACAGTATTTAAACATTCGTTGTGTAACATGGCAGGCATCCTGTGCTTTTAGTTGCTAAATCTGGTCACCCTACAAGACTCCCTTTCAAAGGTGATGCATGGTTATTGGCCCAAGCTCCGGAGTTGGAGTTCAGGGTTCAAGGTGAGGCTGTACCACCTACCAGCCAGTTATATGAGCTCTCAGGGCCTCTGTTTTCTCTTGTTTGTGCTTGGGGTAGAAGATCGCAATATCCTCTTCAGAGGGTGTTGAAAGTATTAAATGGATGAATACCTGATAAGCACTTGGAAGACTGTCTAGTCTCAGAGCAAACACTCAGCTTGATGTTGTTGATACACTTCAGGTTTTCTGACATGTAGACAAGGTAGCATCCTCTCAACCCACAGTGCCATTTGGTGGTATGAGAATCCAACCAGCCAGGTGACATCTATCTTGTTGTGCAAACTTGTCTACTTGAGGAGCTTTGGGGAGGTCTTCATAACCTGGGGATGCCCCAGCAGTATCATCAACTTATTAAAAACTTATTTTAAAAATAGCTTTTCTGGGCATAGTGGCTCACATTTATAATCCAGGCACTTTGGGAGGCTGAGGTGGGAGCATCATTTGAAGCCAGTAGTTGAAGAGCAGCCTGGGTAACATAGTGAGACTCCATCTCTACAAAAAATAAAATAAAATAAAGCAAATTTTAAAATTAGCCAAGTATGGTGATGCATGCCTGTAGTCCCAGCTGCTGAATGGGGAGGATTGCTCGAGCCCAGGAATTCAGGGCTGCAGTGAGCCACGATTGTGCCACTGTCCAGCCTGGGTGACAGAGCAATACCCTGTCCCTAAAATAAAAAATTAAAAAAGATAAGAGTATACCTTCCCCTGAGTAAGACAAGGTGAACCAATCAGAAGGGCTCTTTGAAATGACTCCTAAATCAGCAAAAATTTTAAGCATTCTAACTTCTCTTTCGAGCAAAAAATTTGCAGGTTGCTTCTTTTAGGAAAGGGAAAACAATCAGGGCCTAAGTATGAATCGGGTAAATGGTGAATACTTCAAAATAAACCAGCATTATATGTGACCTCCAGTTCTGAACTTTATTTGTTTGAGGTTCATGGAGGCAAAGAGACTCAGTAGAGAAAGCAAATTCAAACTCCCAGGGAATTTCTTTTTAATGGGCTACTCAGATATGTAATTTGAGTCAAACCAGACCCTGCCACATTTTAACAAAGGGATTATGAAGTTAAATAAAAAGGGTGGGATCAATTTTTCTTTTTCTTTTTTTTAAATATATATTTTATTGCACTTTAGGTTCTGGGGTACATGTGAAGAACATGCAGGATTGTTGCATAGGTACATACATAGCAATGTGGTTTGCTGCCTCCATCCCCATCACCTATATCTGGCATTTCTCCCCGTGTTATCCCTCCCCAACTCTCTAGCCCCCACTGTCCCTCCCCTAGTCCCCACAACAGACCCCAGTGTGTGATGCTCCCCTCCCTGTGTCCATGTGTTCTCATTGTTCAACACTCGCCTATAAGTGAGAACATGCAATGTTTGATTTTCTGTTCTTGTGTCAGTTTGCTGAGAATGATGGTTTCCAGGTTCATCCATGTCCCTACAAAGGACATGAACTCATCGTTTTTTGTGGCTACATAGTATTCCATGGTGTATATGTGCCACATTTTCCCTTTCCAGTCTATCATCAATGGGCATTTGGGTTGGTTCCAAGTCTTTGCTATTGTAAACAGTGCTGCAATGAACATACATGTGCATGTGTCTTTGTAATAGAACAATTTATAGTCCTTTGGATATATACCCAGTAATGGGATTGCTGGGTCAAGTGTAATTTCTATTTCTAGATCCTTGAGGAATCACCACACTGTCTTCCACAATGGTTGAACTAATTTACACTCCCACAAACAGTGTAAAAGTGTTCCTATTTCTCCACATCCTCTCCAGCATCTGTTGTCTCCAGATTTTTTAATGACTGCCATTCTAACTGGCATGAGATGGTATCTCAATGTAATTTTGATTTGCATTTCCCTAATGACCAGTGATGATGAGCATTTTTTCATGTGTTTGTTGGCCTCATATACGTCTTCTTTTGAAAAGTGTCTGTTCATATCCTTTGCCAACTTTTGAATGGGTTTGTTTGTTTTTTTCTTGTAAATCTGTTTTAGTTCTTTGTAAATTCTGGATATAAGTCCTTTGTCAGATGGGTAGATTGCAAAATTTTTTCCCCATTCTGTTGGTTGCTGGTTCACTCTAATGATTGTTTCTTTTGCTGTGCAGAAGCTCTGGAGTTTAATTAGATCCCATTTGTCTATTTTGGCTTTTGTTGCCAAAGCTTTTGGTGTTTTAGTCATGAAGTCCTTGCCTATGCCTATGTCCTGAATGGTTTTGCCTATGTTTCCTTCTAGGGTTTTTATGGTGTTAGGTCTTATGTTTAAATCTTTAATCCATCTGGAGTTAATTGTAGTGTAAGGTGTCAGGAAGGGGTCTAGTTTCTGCTTTCTGCACATGGCTAGCCTGTTTTCCCAACACCATTTATTAAACAGGGAATCCTTACCCATTGCTTGTTTTTGTCAAGTTTGTCAAAGATCAGATGGTTGTAGATGTGTGGCATTGCCTCCAAGATCTCTGTTCTGTTCCATTGTTCTATATCTCTGTTTTGGTACCAGTACCATGCTGTTTTGATTACTGTAGCCTTGTAGTGCAGTTTGGAGTCAGGTAGTGTGATGCCTCCAACTTTGTTCTTTTTGCTTAGAATTGACTTGGCTATGTGGGTTCTCTTTTGGTTCCATATGAAGTTTAAGGTGGTTTTTTCTAGTTCTGTGAAGAGGGTCATAGGTAGCTTGATGGGGATAGCTTTGAATATATAAATTACTTTGGGAACTATGGCCATTTTCACAATATCAATTCTTCCTAACCATGAGCATGGAATGTTTTTCCATCTGTTTGTGTCCTCTCTTATTTCGTTGAGCAGTGGTTTGTAGTAGTCCTTAAAGAGGTCCTTTACATCCTTTGTTAGTTGTATTCCTAGGTATTTTATTCTCTTTCTAGCAATTGTGAATGGCAGTTAATTCTTGATTTGGCTCTCTTTAAGTCTGTTAGTGGTGTATAGGAATGCCTGTGATTTTTGCACATTGATTTTGTATACTGAGACTTTACTGAAGTTGCTTAGCCATTTAAGGAGATTTTGGGCTGAGACGATGGGGTCTTCTAAATATACAATCATGTCATCTGCAAATAGAGACAATTCAACTTCCTCCTTTCCTAATTGAATACCCTTTATTTATTTTTCTTGCCTGATTGCTCTGGCTAGAACTTCCTATAATATTGAATAGAAGTGGTGAGAGAGGGCATCCTTGTCCAGTGCCAGATTTCAAAAGGAATGCTTCCAGTTTTTGCCCATTCAGTATGATATTGGCTGTGGGTTTCTCATAAATAGCTTTTATTATTTTGAGATATGTTCCACTGATACCTAGTTTACTGAGAGTAGCATAAAGGGCTGTTGAATTTTGTCAAAGGCCTTCTCTGCATCTGTTGAGATAATCATGTTGCTTTTGTCTTTGGTTCTGTTTATTTGGTGAATTACATTTATAGACTTGTGTATGTTGAACCAGCCTTGTATCCTCGGAATGAAGCCTACTTGATCGTGATGGATAAGCTTTTTGATGTGCTGTTGCAATCAGCTTGCCAGTATTTTATTGAAGATTTTTGCATCTATGTTCATCGTGGATATTGGCCTGAAGTTTTCTTTTTTTGTTGAGTCTCTGCTGGGTTTTGGTATCAGGATGATGTTGGTCTCAAAATGATTTGAGAAGGATTCTGTCTTTTTGCATTGTTTGGAATAGTTTCATAAGGAGTGGTACCAGCTCCTCTTTGTATGTCTGGTAGAATTCGGCTGTGAACCCATCTGGACCTGGGCTTTTTTTTTATTGGTAGGCTATTAATTGCTGCCTCAACTTCAGCCCTTGTTATTGGTCTATTCAGGGTTTCAACTTCTTCCTTGTTTAGGCTTGGGAGGGTGCATGTGTCCAGGAATTTATCCATTTCTTCCAGGTTTACTGGTTTATGTGCATAGAGTTCTTTGTAGTAATCTCTGATGGTGGTTTGTATTTCTGTGGAATCTGTGGTGATATCCCTTTTATCATTTTTATTGCATCTATTTGATTATTCTCTCTTTTCTTTTTTATTAATCTGGCTAGTTGTCTGTCTATTTTTTTGACCTTTTCAAAAAACCAGCTTCTGGATTTATTGATTTTTTGAAGGTTTTTTTTGTATCTCTATCTCCTTCGATTCTGCTCTGATATTAGTTATTTCTTGTCTTCTGCTAGCTTTTGAGTGTTTTTGATCTTGCTCCTCTAGCTCTTTCAATTTTGATGATAGGGTGTCAATTTTAGATCTTTCCTTGCTTCTCATGTGGGCATTTATTGCTATAAATTTTCCTCTAGACACTGCTTTAAATGTGTCCCAGAGATTCTGGTACGTTGTATCTTTGCTCTCATTGGTTTCAAAGAACATCTTTATTTCTGCCTTCATTTTATTGTTTGTCCAGTCAACATTCAAGAGCCAGTTGTTCAGTTTCCATGAAGTTATGCAATTCTGAGTTAGTTTCTTAATCCTGAGTTCTAATTTGATTGCACTGTGGTCTGAAAGACTGTTTGTTAATGATTTCCATTCTTTTGCATTTGCTGAGGAGTGATTTACTCCCAATTATGTGGTCAATTTTAGAGTAAATGTGATGTAGTGCTGAGAAGAATGTATATTCTGTGGATTTGGGGTGGAGAGTTCTGTAAATGTCTACTAGGTTTGCTTGGTCTGGATCTGAGTTCAAGTCCTTATTAATTTGTTGTCTCATTGATCTGTCTAATATTGACAGTGGAGTGTTAAAGTCTCCCACTATTATTGTGTGGGAGTCTAAATCTCTTTGTAGGTCGTTAAGAACTTGCTTTATGTATCTGGGTGCCCCTGTATTGGGTGTGTATATATTTAGGATCATTAGCTCTTCTTGTTGCATTGATCCTTTTACCATTATGTAATGCCATTCTTTGTCTCTTTTGATCTTTGTTGGTTTAAAGTCTATTTTATCAGAGACTAAGATTGCAACTTCTGCTTTTTTTTGCTCTCCATTTTCTTGGCAAATCTTCCTCCATTCCTTTATTTTGAACCTATGCGTATCCTTGCATGTGGGATGGGTTTCCTGGATACAGCACACCGATGGGTTTTGACTTTTTATCCAATTTGCCAGTCTGTGTCTTTTGATTGGGGCATTTAGCCCATTTACATTTAAGGTTAATATTGTTATGTGTGAATTTGATCCTGCCATTTTGATGCTAGCTGGTTGTTTTGCCCATTAGTTGATGCAGTTTCTTCATTGTGTCAATGGTATTTACCATTTGGTATGTTTTTGGAGTGGCTGATACTGGTTGTTCCTTTCTATGTTTAGTGCTTCTTTCAGGAGCTCTTGTAAGGCAGGCCTGGTGGTGATGAAATCTCTGAGCAATTGCTTGTCCATAAAGGATTTTATTTCTCCTTTGCTTATGAAGCTTAGTTTGGCTGGATATGAAATTCTAGGTTGAAAGTTCTTTTCTTTAAGGATGTTGAGTATTGGCCCCCATTCTCTTCTGGCTTGTAGGGTTTCTGCTGAGAGATCCGCTGAGAGTCTGATGGGCTTCCCTTTGTGGGTAATGGCGGACTGTCTCTGTAATGGCAGACTGCCTTGGTAATGGCGGATGCCCTTCCCCCCACAGAGCTGGACCATCTTGGGTCCAGCTGTGTTTGCTGTGAAGCTCTCAGTCCAGAGCATTTCAGATTGCTAGTCTTTGTGGGTGTGGGACTGGCCAAGCCAGATCACCTGGCTCCCTGTTTCAGCCCCCTTTTTTTCAGTTGAACGAGTGACTCTGTCTCCCAGGTGTTCCAGGTACCATTTGAAATGGTGCCCAGATTTGTGTGAGTTTTTGTGCAGAGACCCACTGTACTGGCTGAAACAGCTGTGCTGGAGACTTGTGGCACTTTTCTGCCCGGGAATCTCCTGGTCTGTGGGCAGTAAACATTCGTTTGGAAATGCAGTGATCACTCACCCTCTGCATTTTCACTGGGAACTGCACTCCAGAGCTGTTCCTATTCGGCCATCTTGTCAACTCCCCCAACTTTTCATCTTCCTTTTATACATGCTGATGCATCTGAAAATTGAGAAATAATTAAAAGATAATTAAAGAGCATTTCCAAATTATGCAAGGTTCAGGGTACACAGGCAGCCACTAATGGAAGAGATGGAAAGAATAGAAGGTAGTCTTTTGAAAGAAAGCAGAATATGTGTTTATGTTGGAATTTACCCCTAGGTGAGTTTCTTTTTTTTCTCAAGGACAATCACAAATTCCTCCTGAAGCAGGGTCAGTATAGTACTCATTTCCATCTAAACCAAACCACGTCCGACAAGCCTGGAGGGGCCCCAGGTTGCTTGAGGTTGAAGCTATGGACAGTGTCTTCACCTGGGACCCCCTCCCGGCCCCCGACATGGGACCTGAGACAAGAGCTTGTAGGAAGGTAGGTTATTTGCAGGAAATGATCCCAGGATCTGGATCTAAGGGTCTGGAAAGAATGAAATGCGGAAAGAAGAAAAGCCAATCTAGGATGTGTTTTGAGCTGACTACCAAATATGGTGGTTTTAAAAACATGCTGCATGGTTTTAGACACTCTTCCCATGAAAAGTAGGTCTAGGTGTCCTGTCCTTCAATCTGAATGGGCTTGTTTTGCTATGTCATCTCCTTGTTTTGCTAGGTCATGAAAAGCCACATAGTAACTGGTGAGTTCTGTCTCCTCCTTCCTTCCTGCAGCATGGCTCTTCTAAACAGCAAAACATTGTTTCAAAAGCTTGAGTTTGGGTTCTTTTGTGTAACAGAAGTGAGTTTGAGCCATTAGAAAATTCTGTGCCCTTGGACAGAGATTGGATCACAAGTGAATGGACATGTGAGACTCAATTCTGAGACTTTTGTTGAAACTGGGATAGAAAATTTATTTTTCTCCCAGGGCTCCTGAGGATGTGAATAGGTGCCAGGACAGAAGAGCTTGCCTGAGAATGAGATTCACAGAGGACAAGGCATAGCTAGCAAGTGGGGGTATACCCCTTCTTGATCCCATCATTTGAGTACCTGGATTCAGCCATGCCTGAAGCTGTTGCTCTTGGACTTTTTAATGACATGAGCTAATTACTCTTCATTCTGCCTTTTTAAATAAGATAAATTTTTATTTAGATTTCATCAGTTGGTATTAGGACAGTCTGACTGAAACAGACCAACTTGGGAAAGAGCTTAGATTCACTGATAGATGCTAACTCACTGGCAGGAGAGTTCAACTATAAGACCACACAGAGAAAATCCTCTCTGGTCAGAACAAAATATTGCCTCTTAATTCAGGCTAATTGGGGCTTTCATTTTAACATTGTCCTCACTTTTGCAGGACTCAAAGTAGACTGTCTATTATGTGTTTATTATGATCCCCTGATGTTGTATAAATCAGTGGCTTCTTATGAAAACAGAGACTTTGTAGGCTGAACCATGCCTGAAACACATTAGTCTCTTTATCCTTTATCTTTTCTTATAAGACAAAGAAAAATAAATACAATATATATAATTATGAATGTTCATCAGAAACAGATGCATAAGATAAAAGTTAAAATCATAAGTTTCTGACATTACAAAATGACATTATTTTGTCTAGGCTTCCTTTTTGTAATCCAAATGCTTTCTTCTCATCCATGGTGAGATCAAAAATTAACTTTAGTGTAGCTTTTTATTCCTTCCTAAAGACTGGAAAGACTGGCTTTAATTCTCCCATGGCTCCATGCCTGCTAAAGACATTTGAAGATGATGTATTCAAAGTTTATAACAATGCTTAAAAATTTTCTTAAAAGCGATTTTAGTTTTGGCAAGATTTAGAATCCATAAACACATGCTGATATGCATTCTCTTACTATTTGCACATTTCCTTAAAAATCAGCGATTTTCCTTCTGTTTTAAAGTTTATGCTCAATCTTGTTTATCTCATAGTTTGCTGCCACAAAACAAAAATGGTTTAAAAAGAAAAAAATAAGTCCTATGTCCTTCCCCAATAGCCTCCAAATATATATGTATGTATGTATGTATGTATATACACATATATATGTATACACACACACATACACACACACACACACACACACACATATATATATATATTACAAACCTCCTATCAGTTTATTAAGCCTCTTTTTCCTGGAAGGAATAAAATGGACCTTGAAAATACATATCGCAATGTGTCTATCACAGAAGAGGAAAAGGCCTTCAGGTAGTCATCTCTTTCCGTTCAGGGCTGTCAGGAGCTGCAATTGTGAGAAGCAGGATTGCATCCTTCCCATGAGAGAAACAGTCACCTTCAGGCAGGATCTTAGAAAAGGGTAGAAAAATGATTTCTTCATGGAAGATGGAATTTTGCTTAATGTGAATAAGGGTGACTCACTGCTTTGTGAAATTGTATATGTGTAATAATAAAAGAAGACCTACAGTGTCGATCTATAATTCATTATTTTGGTTCCCATTTTTTTTAGCTGGGGAAAATGGACAATTACCCCATGGTGGGGTCCTGACATTTGTCACACAGGCTGACTTTCATCTCTAGATTTTGCTAGGATGCATTTTGAGGACCTCTTGCCTTGTGCTGCAACATAAGAGGCAGCACTGATTCTCCACTTCTGTCTGACTTTGGGTCCTACAGAGTGAGCAGCTGTCTAGGGGCTGGTGGACCAGGCCCCAGCAGGGTGAGCACATGGTCTCTGGGCCTCCCCTACCAGGAAACCTAAGCTTTGCTTTGCCGGCTTCCTTCAGCTCTGGCTCCATCTGGAACTCCCCAGGAACTCACCAAGGATAGCCAGTCCCGTCTTCCTGGCAAACTCTGGGCAAGTCCTCCAAAGACCAAGGCCAACCAGGAATGAATCATTTATCTGGCCAGGAAATGAAGCCCAAGACTTTTTGGGGGATTAGCTTGGAGAAAGGCCTGTGGGAGGGGGCTCTGGGGGCACAGCCAGCCCTGCAGTCCCACCTCTAACCTGGGAAAGTTCTCCACCTCCTGTACTTCCCCAGCTGGGAGTGGGCTAAAAGCAGCTCTGTCTTCATAAGTCCTGGGAGGCACAAACCAGTTGGTGTATGCTAAGCATTTCAAACTGGTATGTGGTAGGGCTACCATGTCTTAGTCATTTTTACGTTGGTAATTGTTATAGCCAAAGGGGAGTTTCTAGTGCTGATCTGAGAAAGCTACCAGTGCCCCCCAAAGGGAAAAAGTAGTGAAGGCTCAGAGCCAGATGCACAGGTGAGTGCCCAGATGTCACCACCCCATCTTGCTGTGCTCAGCAGGTCACTGTCCCAGCTCTCCACCCCCTGCTAGAGATTGGCACATGCCCTCCTTGCCCCGTGCAGTGATGGGGCTGGGCCTGGTGACCTGCTATGGATGACGCAGCCCTTGTGGTCCTGATGCAGGCGGGAGCTGGGGATGCACTTGGGGCTCTGGCTTGGTTCTGGACTCCTGCCATTCACCACAAAAGAACCTTCCCTGAGAAGCCGCCCCACTGAGGCTGACGGGAGCTCTGCAGGGTGGACGTGAACCTGATTCTGGGCTGGAAGCCGAATCAGCAGGAAGCAGAGTTGCCCAATGGAGCCCAACAGAGCCCAAGGGAGCCCAGCTCAGATCGACTGAACCCCGACGACCTGCAGCCCCAGGAGCTGAGAAGTGGTGGCAGTTGTGCATCACGGAGTTTGGGATGGTTTGTTATGGGGCATTACTGTGACAACAGCTAAGTAATACAGAAATGGGATGCTGGGTACAGACTGACCTCTCAGTGTCCCCATCTACACAATGAGCTACTAACAGATTACCAGGTGGTTGTGAAGATTAAGAGATCGTACATGTAAAGTGGCACACGGATCAATGTGCATCAGCTCCCAGCATCATCACACAGGCCACACAATCCTGCCACCTCATACTGTCCTCCTCGGTCACAATGGCTGGAGGCAAAGCCCTCCCCACTGTTTCCGGAAATCTCCGACCCTTTTCCCTCTTTGTTGGTCTTCACTTGGGTGGATTGTTCTGTTCTCCGGAGCTCAGCTCAAACAGCCCCTTTGCCAAAGGGCTTCCCCGAGAGCTGTGCCTGCAGCCAAGGCTCCTCCCAGTTCCTGTAGGAGATCCAGTGTCTGTGGGTGCACAGAGGGGCAGCCGGCAAGGGCAGGGACTCTGGCTCTTTTTCCCTCTGGGGAATCCCCAGGACCTAGACCCGACCTGACACATAATAGGTGCTACACCACTCCTGGTGGATTTATTATTAGAAATTGGCAGGTCCTTGCTATTCATGTCTGTTTTCTCTGGCTTGCTGCTGAGCACCTGATAAACGTCAAACAACAGCGATATCAGGAGCCAGGGGCTGATGACCCCCAGGAAGAAGGTTGCAGAGGATGACGGGACCAAGGGGGATGGGCAGGAGTCTAAGCAGGCACTCAGGGAGGCCCCTTTGAGAAGGCAACATGGGACAAGGATGCTGAAGAAATGGGGAGAGTTCATGGATTCTGGAGTAGGTGGTCCAAGGCAGAGGGACAGCCAGTGTGGGCCTGGGCAGGTGTGTGCCACGTGTTTGAGGGGCAGGGGCCAGTGTGGCTGGAGGGAGATGGGTGAGGAGGACACCTGGGCTGAGGTCAGAGGGGATGGGACTGGATCTGTGCGTGACCTTGCATGCCACTGAAAGGGCGCTGGCTGTCACTGTTGTTATCGAAGCCTCTGGGCAGGTCTTCACAGAGGTCGGGCTGACTGCACTTGCGGGTGAATTGAACAGCGATAGTAAAAGGACAGCATTCACGGATCAGAGAGGACTCCCAGGATTTGGGCTTCGCAGCTGGAAGAAGGGAGGAGCTGCTGACTGAGGAGTGGGAGGTCCGGGAAGGGCAGCTTTGATGGGGAGAGATGCCGGGACCTGCAGAGAACTCCCCTGGAAAGAAGGGAGCTGAGCCAGCTCTACTCCAAGCTCCGGGCTTTCCTTCCGTGTAACTGTCAGGATGGTCCACTGTGCTGTCGCCCAGAGCAAAACCAGCCTGACTTTGCACCTGCGTCTCCTAGGGATAAAGGTCAATGTCACAGCAGACTCCACTCTGATGCTGTTTTCAAGCCCAAACTTTAATATTCAATGAGAAATCTGCATTGATGAAATTTTCATTAAAGAAACATTGTCCCTTTCACTCCCCTTGTTATTCGTGGCTTTGAGTATCAGGCTAATTTGCGTTTGATTGCCCCAATGATCTGCAGGTTGGAGCATTATTAAATATTTAGATGAGCAATGATGAGCCTGAACCTCCTTCTCCTCTCCCAGTCAGAGCACAAGGGGCTTTGCTAATGATCACAATGGATTTGGGGCAGATGCAGCAATTAGAGAATTATCTATAGTTTGAGGGAGATTCAACCCCTCTGCCTTCAAGGGAAACTAGCTACTTGGCTTACAGGGCACACAATTTAATTGATAAAATGCATCAAAAAAAATTCCAGTCCTACATCCAGTTTTACACCTAACAATCTGTGCAAATGCCTGAGCGGGCCCCTTCTTCTTTCTGTACCTCCCCTTTCCCCTATCTGTAGAGTAAGGAGGGCTGGACCAGGGCAGAGGCTTCAACATGTGGGCTGTGGGCTGAAATCAGCTTAGACAGGGGTTCTGTTCTACAAATTGTTTGGTTCGTTTGTTTAGTGAATGTTTTCCTAGCACCCATGATTTTGGGTTCTGTGTGTTTCACGTATGTTAACTTGTCTAATTCTCCCTACATCCCTTGAGATTGGCACACTTATCTTTTAGATAAAGATATGGGAAAACTCTGACAAAGAGGGATTAAATAACTTATTATAGGTCACCTGCTAGGCAGGAGTGAAGCAGGACTTGGATCCAAGTAGTGTGACCTCAGCATCCAGGCTGCAATCCTTTAATTTTGCTGCAATCCTTTAATCATGCTGCAATCCTTTAAATTTCTTAACTTTGATTATTTTTTTCAAGCACCATGTTTCAAAAGTAATTAGGTACCAACATTTAAAACATTTGTATTTTCTGTAAACTTAGAACCTACAAATTGAAGAATTGGGCCAGGTGTGGTGGCTCACGCCTATAATCCTGGTACTTTGGGAGGCTGAGGCTGGTGGATCACCTGAGGTCAGGACCTCAAGCCCAGCCTGACCAACATGGTGAAACCCCATCTCTATTAAAAAATACAAAAATTGGCCAGGCGTGGTGGCAGATGCCTGTAGTCCCAGCTACTCGGGAGGCTGAGACAGGAGAATTGCTTGAACCTGGGAGGCGAAGGTTGCAGTGAGCCAAGATCAAACCACTGCACTCCAGCTTGGGCGATGGAGCAAGACTGTCTCAAAACAACAACAACAACAACAACAAAAACAGAAAGAAAAATTGGAAGTTCTGCATAGGTGCTCTATAAGTATTTGTGCATCTCTGGAATATTGCCATTTTGGACTTTCACGAGGCCCTAGTAACCAATGTGATTTAGCATTTATCTGTTTTGAGAGATGGCAAGTTTCAAAAAGATAATCCGATCTTTCAAAAAGCCCAACAGAACCAATATCAGTATACTGGGGAAGAGACCTATTTGTAAGTATCAGAGAGGAACTTTGGCTGCCAGGACTTGAAGGACATAGACCTTGGATAGAAGGGAAAAGCATTGATGTAAGCCTGACATTCTCCACTTCTTTTCCCTTTCGGGAATTTGCCAGTTTGTAAATAAGAGGAGCCACAAGTCACAAGAACTGAGCTTCTCAGCAAGTTATGGATCCAGGGACACAAAACTTGATGTTTGGGGCTACCAAGAAAGCTAAGGTCTGAGACCCCAAGATCTCAAAGAAAATAGAACCTCCAGCAGTGAGTCTGATTTTCTGCAGTACTTTCCATTTGTGGCATTTATAGACTCCTACGTTGAACAGAGCAACAGGCTTGAAGCCAATCTGAAACTGTGCAGCTGAGAGGCTAAGAAATGAAGCTAGGTTTTCCCCAGTATCATGATGCTATAACAGCAAAACTTGGAGTTCAAGGATTCATCACTAAATAGTTGGAGCCATGGATAATAAACAGTGGTTTCTGTTGAGTACCTCAAAGTACTTGATCTAGGGAAGGAACGACAAACCAAATAAAACATAGAAAGAGAAAAAACCAGCCTTGAATTATCACAGTTATGGTGAGCTAGCCTCGCCACAGTGGCCTATCAGGAAAAGAAAAAAAAACCAAAAAACAAAAAACCAGTATATCTCCTCTGGGGAACAGAGATGCACTATTTAAAAAGAATGCCCCACATTCATAAAAATATTATGAGGCATATCAGAAATAAGACCAAATAACCAAAACCGTAAGAAAAAAAGACAAGGAAAACTCATAGATGATTGGTTAATGAGGCTATCACAGATAAATTTTTACAAATCTTAGCCAGGCATGGTGGCACGTGCCTGTGATCCTAGCTACTTGGGCTGAGGCAGAGAATCGCTCGAGTTTGGGAAGTGGAGGTTGCAGGGAGCCGAGATTGTGCCACTGTACTCTAGCCTGGTCAATGGAGCAAGACTCTGTCTCAAAAAAAATCTATTAACATGCTCAATAAAAACATGGAAAGATGGAGAATTTTATTAGAGAAATGGAATATCTAAAAACAAATTACATGAACAAACTAAATGAAATGTAGCATAACTATAAGTGAAAGCGCAAGTTGATGTGACAGCAGATTAGCCAGAGCAGAAAACAGGTTTGCTGGAAATAACCATACTGAGACATGAAGACCAGAAAGAACTACAATGCACAGAAGAGCATCAGACCACAGGGTGCATGATTTTACAAAAGTCTAACATACGTGCAACTGAAATTCTAAAAAGAATGGAAGGAGAAAGCCAGGAAGAAGTGTTTCATGAAGATATTCGACTGAGGATTCTTCAAAGATGATGAATCATTAAATCACAGAATCAGAGAATCAAGAATCCCTAGCAAGATAAAGAGAAAGAAATCTATCACTAGCCACATTATAGTAAAACGGCTGAGAACTAAAGACATGACTATTAAAAGACAAATAGTAAGAAAACAGCTAACTTGCCAATGGGAACAACTGAACCAGAAGATGATGGAATGATATATTTAGATGCTGAAGGAAAACAACTGTCAATCTAAAATTCTGTTTTATTAAAAATATCCTTTGAAAATGATACAGTTTCATATAAGTAAAAACAGATAATTTATTTTCGCAGATGTGCATTAAAATAAATACTGAGTGGAGTTCTTCAGTCAGAAGGAAAAATAATTTTAAATGGAAAATGCAGTAAAAATGAAGAGTAACACAAAGGTCAACTATATTGGGAAATTTGAATGAACCATGACTGCACAAAACAGCAGTAATTATTAGCTGTGGAAGTTTATATATAGATTTAAATTATTTGACAGGAATAATATAACAGTCAGAAGGAGGTATTTTAAAGAGTTCTAAAGCTCTTCTATTGCCCAATGTTGTGATTTACAGAGACTCCAATAAATCAGAGATTTATGTTGTCATCTGTAGGATGTTTACTAAAGAATAATAGGTTGGGTGTGGTGGCTGATGTCTGTAATCCCAGCGCTTTGGGAGACCGAGACAGGCGGATCACTTGAGGCCAAGAGTTAGAGACCAGCCTGACTAACATGACAAAACCCAGTTTCTACTAAAAATACAAAAATCAGTCAGGCGTGGTGGTGCATGCTTGTAATCCCAGCTACTTGGGAGGCTGGGGCATGAGAATTGCTTGAACCCAGGAGGTGGAGGTTGCAGTGAGCCGAGATCGTGATACTGCACTCCAGCCTGCGTGACCGAGCAAGACTCTGTCTCAAGCAAACAAACAAAAAGACTAGAAGTCAAACTGACAAACTAATGGAAGATTATAAAATAGAAATATATATATATATTTAAATCACCTGATCAATGCAAAATAAAGCAGGAAAGAAGAGAAAAGGCAATGCAAATAGAAAACAAATCCTCAGACGTTATCGTGAAATGATAAGGCTAATGACATTAAGTAAACAGATTAAATTCCAAAAGAGAAGGGCCAGTCTTTTTTTTTTTTTTCTACAGAAAAACATAGATCTGTTTCTCATCTACTTCAAAGTGTTTCAAAGGCAGATGTGCATATAAGTCACCTGAAGAACCAGCAAACGTATTTGATTCCCTGGCCCAACTTCTATCATTTAGGGGTGGGATTTGAGAACCTACATTTTTGAACGAACCCAGAGCACTCTTGGAGAAGCAATGATCTCTTCTTTGGAATGAGAAGGATCAGGATGAGGGACAAACTGTTAACACATTGCTTTAGTTGTTGTGGAGCTTAGAGCTTAGCAAGGGGCTGATACAAATACACAAATCAATACAAATGCAAGAAATTGTGAAATAATTGTCTTCAGGGAGGGACATTTGCCCTCCTGCAAAGGGCCCAATGAAAGGAGTCAGAGGTTTTCCCTCATCTTAACTATTTAGATCTTGGCAACTCGGGAGCAGACCAGCTGGGATTAGGAATCCAAAGCAGGGCAGGATCTGTCCACATACTCATGTGTTTATTTATTTATGCAGCTCTAGCAAAGAAAGTTAAAAACAGAGCTGGCCTCTGGCTGGGAGACAGAGCCTGACACTACCTGTAGATCTGCCAGGCTCTGTCTGGTCCAGGACTGACTTCCTGAGCCCATCAGTGCATCGAGCCAAGGCCCTGCTGGCCACAGAACATGGGTGGTGAGGGCTGCACAGGGAGGGCTGTGGTTTCAGAGGCTGATGCAGCTGGCTGGCCTCCTGCTCCTGGTCTCCTGGAAGCTCCCTGCCCTCAGCAATAGAAGGTAAGACAGAGATCACATCCTAAGGTGGGAGGGGGCTCATGCCAGCCCTGAAGGTGCTTGGCAGGTCCATTTGTGGCAGCCAGAAAGGACTGGGTCTGCTTCTAGATCCACAAAGCTGCTCCAATAGGGGCCATCTCAGGTAGCAGGCCACGATGGGTGGAGAGTGCAGGTGTGCCCTGCCTTGGGCTGCCCAGATGACATGCCCAGGGGTCTGAGTTTCTCCTGGAGTCTGATGGGTTTGGTGGAGCATTGAGGGAGCACCCAGCATGGTGGCCCAAGGTCTGAGGTCCAATCTAGGATGGCATTTGTGTAGGTAGATCTGGCCACGCTACCTTTGGTTAATTCTGCACCCCGCCCCGGACAAAAAAAATGTAGTGGGATACGTGTGATTTTCCCCTTTGCCATTTTTGGAATCTTACAATTAATTTATAATGACACAACTAACAGATAGACGTACTTTCTGGGCCCTCATGGTGCCATAATAATTAATTTTAAAAGACCCAGCACTGGGAACACCATCATGCATTCATAAAAATCCAGGAAGAAGAGAAAATCCTCAAAGCCTCCAGAGTGAAGGAGTTGATCTCAAATGAAGGACTAAGACTGAGAATGCAACCCTGGAAGCAAGAATGGAGCAGTGCCTACAAACTTCTTGGGAAATTGACTTCCAATGTGGAGTGGAAAGCACCAGACAAAGAGAATAAAGACATTGCGGACCTGCAGGGTCATGGAGAACCATCTTCTTGGGCCGTTTCTCAGAGCTATGAGAGGAAGCTGTTCCACTCAAAGGAGAGACAGATCTAGAATGGAGATGCTGTGGGATCCCAGACACAGGATGCAGGAGAGGGTCCCCAGGATGGATCTGGAGCACTAGGGAAATGTCTAGTTCACTGTGCTGAAGCAGATCCAGAGAGCGGCCATCACTCCGAGGAGCGTTGCCACAGAAACACGAAACCATCCCCTTAAGCTTAGGCTGTGATCACATTGAGTCATGGGTTATAGACAGGGTAGAGAATTTAAGGATGGATTAGTGACAGTGATGGAGAAAACTAAAGAAGTGGAAGTAGATTATTTATATCTAGGGAAAACAAAAAAGCTATAGAAACAAGGCAATTAAAGTCTACACCACGCGAGTCAACTATGAAGGCTTTTTACTCCGTTACATTAGTGTGGACACTGCATGAAGTCTTGGTAACTCTACCAGTTGATGGGCCAGGGAGAATGGGTAGAGGAGCACCTCTATGAACTAAATATTCATTGATCATAGCAGATAGGCAACAGGTAATGTTTACAGAAAAAAAAACTGGTAGTAACAGAAACATATTAGAAATATAGAGATAGGCCCAGGCACTGTGGCTCACGTCTGCAATCCCAGCACTTTGGGAGGCTGAAGTGGGCAGATCACAAGATCAGGAGATCGAGACCATCCTGGCCAACATGGTGAAACCCTGTCTATAGTAAGAATACAAAAATTAGCCGGGCCTGTAATCCCAGCTACTTGGGAGGCTGAGGCACAAGAATTGCTTGAACCTGGGAGGCAGAGTTTGCTGTGAGTCGAGATCGTGCCATTACACTCCAGCCTGGTGGCAGAGTGAGACTCCGTCTCAAAAAAGAAAAGAAGAAGAAAAGAAATATAAAGATAGAATGATAAACAGCTAAAAGAGGTAAAAAGTGATGCTTTCTGGAGAGCAGAAATCAGTGGTGTGATGACAGGGGCCAGGTCTGCAGTTTTCCTGCGGAGGCTTAAGTGCTGTTTATTCAATCCTTTTTCTGTTGTCTCTCTGATGTTCAGGATAGGTCATTTCTACTGCTTGATTTTCCAGCTTGCAGATGCTTCCCTCTGTCTTTTTCTATTAAGCCCGAGTATTTAGCATTTTTTAAACATTTGGTTATTGTGTGTTCTCAGTTCTAAAATTTCCACTTGGTTCTTTGTTATATTTTCTATTTCCTTACTGAAACTTTTCATTTCTTCACTAAGACTTTCTATATTTTGACGCATTTCTAGCACATGAAAGTATTTTCACAATGACCGTTCTAAAATAACTATGAAATCATTCCGACATCTGTGTTATCTTGATGTTGGCATCTGTTGCTTGTCTCTTCCCATTAAAGTTAAGCTGTTCCTGGTTCTTGGTAGAAGGAGTGATTTTTGGCGGACTCCTTGCCACGTTGGGCACCATGCTAGGAGGCTGGGGATCTTACTGAAATCTCCAGGTGTTAGCAGGCCTCCTTTCATACCACACTGGGGTTGGGGAGTTCAGCAACAGCGCCTCGTTATTGCCAGGTTGAGTGGAGTCCCAGTTCCCCGACTTGGCCTCCACTTATACCCTGGGGTGGGAGGGGTGCCACATTACTTCCGGGGGGGGGGTGAGAACTCAGTGTCCCACCAAGTCTCTGAGCACCCTGGCTTGGAGGTGCAATGATATCTCATTAGGTCTCCTCACCAGCCTTTACTGTCACCCTGTGGGTGGGAGGCTCATCACATCAGGCGAGAGTGGAAGTCTAGGCTCCAGCCAGGCTTCTCCAACACCACCCCAGTGGGGGTTTAGACACCTTGCTACTGCCGAGGTGGAGGTGGAAGTTCAGGTTCCTCACTTGGTCTTCACTGGCATGGATGAGGGTGGGCTGAGGTTTTCCCATGTTGTTTGTCTGCCATGGGGTGATTGTCTAAAAGTTTTGTGTCTTGCTAGGCTGCCCCATTTTTTGCCCTTCAGGTAGAGAAAGCAGCTCTCCCTGATATATCCCTTTTGTCTGTGCCTGTTGGCACTTCCAGGTTGCCAGCTTCTCCAGTTCTCAGTCCACGATAAAGGAGGCAAAAGAAAACCCCAGGAACTCACTGTCCTGTCATTTCTCCTATCCCGAGATCCCTGCTGGTCTGCCTTCTTCTCTCCACTGTTCAGAGGCTTAGGTTTGTTTCATATGCAACTGCAGAAGTTTTAGCTGTACTTAGCAAGAAGAGCAGAAAAAAATGTGTCTTTCTGGAAGTGAAGATTTGAACACTTTTTTATCTTCTCTTACTTTGCCTCAAACAGTAACCATGCTTCTTCCATGGCTTCAGCTTCTGAAAAAGAGCCTCTGTGTGGCTCTGTGTTCTCCTGGGTCCCGCAGATGTGAGTGCCAAGAACTACATTTCTTCATTTTCTCATTATCCCTAGAGCTGCTAGCAGCTTCCTTCTTCTCTGCCTTAACTCTGTTTCTGCCATTTGGCCCCTAGCCTTTCCATCACCTGTGGAACTGACTCTTGCTCTCTATTTTTCAGATTGGAGTGGTTTCCATTTTCCTACGTGGATCCTGGTTTACACAAAAGGTCTGAGCATTCTTATTTTAATTTGGTAGCTATTGCCAAGTTACCTGCCAAGCTGCCTGTACCTACTTAGTTAGAACAATAGGAGTATCAAGACAAAGCCAATCTGATAAGTGAATTTAATAGTCATTTTCATTTGCCTAATTAAAGGTCAGATTCTCATCTTTGATGTATTTATTGGCTATTTGCATTTCTCTTCTGTAAACTATCCATTCATATCCTTTATCCATTTTTCTATCGAATTATCTGTATTTTTCTTATTGCTTTACAGCCTATTAAATTAATCCTTTTATAATGTATGAGCCAGATATCTCTTCCTTGTCTTTGTTTATGCCATCCTTTGTTATGCCAAAGTTATAAGTATTGATGTTTTTAATTATAAAAAGCACACAAACTTTGGGAGGCCAAGGCGGGCAAATCACCTGAGGTCAGGAGTTCGAGAACAGCCTGGCCAACATGGAGAAACCCAGTCTTTACTAAAAATACAAAAATTAGCCAGGCATAGTGGCATACATCTGTAATCCCAGCTACTCAGGAAGCTGAGGCAGGAGAATCACTTGAACCCAAAAGGTGGAGGTTGCAGTGAGCCAAGATCATGCCACTGCATTCCAGCCTGGGCCACAGAGCGGGACTCCATCTCGAAAACAAAACAAAATAAAAAAAGGGCACAATCCCCCCTCGAATTAGCAGAAAGAAAATGCATTGGTTCATGTAACAGAGCAACTTAGAGGTAAGCTTCCAGGTGCAGGTGAATCTAGGGGCTCAAAGAAAGCCACCAAGACACAATTTCAGTCCTGCTCTTCTTTATGATGGCATCATTCCAAGGCTCAATAGGGTAGCAACATGGCTCCCATTAGCTCTGTTTACGAGTCAATATAAGTAACAAAATCTTGTCTAAAAGTAGCTTACTTATGAACTTCTTTTTTTTCTTTTTACACAAGGAGGCTGAAAGTATAGTTAGCTCTGAGAGTGATTCAGTAACTCCAAATGTAAGCACTGAGTCTATATGTACTTTTTGTTTCCTGTGAAAAAAATGGCTGCTCTAGCTCTAAGCTTGTGGTGTTCACTCAACAACATCCAATAAAGGTAGAAAGGAAAGCCTCTTGTCAAGAACATCTCTTTTACCAGATGGGGCAAATCGCCCCCCAGAACCCTCCATCTCCCCACCCCACACCCCACAGAAGTGCCCTCAGATTCCACTGGCTGGACTGGGTCATGTGACTCTGCCCTCTCTGCAAAGGAGGATGGGAAAGAAAGGAACTGGTGCTCTTAGCCTCTGGATGGGGGAATTAAGGAGTGGAGAGCTGTTAGCTGGACACCCAGTAGCCCTTGTACCAGGGAGCATCTCTCCTGGTCACTCCTGCTCCAGAGGCAGGGCTTACTCTGCTTGGGTTAACTCATGTCATGTGCTCATCCCGAACCTCTTCCGGGTCAGGGGGATTTATCAGCTGATTGGCCAGACCCAGTCACATGCTCCAACCTTAGATCCAAACATGGAGCTCCTCTTGAACCTGGCAATGGACAATGGGAGAGTTACTGCTTAGTTACTAGGGCCTGGTTACCAGAAGATGGGAAAATGGCTCCCAGAGACTCAGATTAGGAAATTTACACTAGAGAAGCCACATGAACATGGAATAATCATTACTGGTGATCATGTCAATTCCTGAGAGTTAATTTCTGGCCAAGGCTAGACAAACCCTAGCTTTCATCATTCTCTCATCTCTCCCAAAAAGGGACTTGTAAATGAGCTATTTTGCTTCCTGTCTGGACTGCCCATGCTTCCCTACCCCCAAGTGATGCCAGTAATCACCTATTTGGAAATGATCTTTATTTAAGTGGAACCCAGGGATCCCTGGCCTGACCAGTGTCTCACCGGCCAACTTGAGTGCCCAGTAAACAATACGGTCACTTAAAAGTTCTTGCTTCCCACCTCTGGAGGTGTGGGGAGCCATTGTGAAGGTTAATGATGATTCCTCTACTTCTGTTCAGATTTCCATTTCTGCCATCCTAAATGGAAGCCATCCAATCTCACTTTATGCTCCCCACGTACCCATTATCGGCTTATGAAGAATCAGAGCTGCACAAAGGCTCAAAATTGCTACGTTCTAGAATAGACTCAGCTCCGAAGCAATTTGAATGTTCACAGGTTTGAAATGACTTGGCAGTCTGTCTATAACATGTCCTGTGGCCTGAAAGGGAATGAAAACTCATCAGCCTGCATTTGTTAGTAATTAATTGATCTGCTGATGGAGCTCAGTTAACCTTTGCAGCCAAATGGAGAGACCAGCTCAGACCTGAGCAATCAAACCAGCTGTGAAGAATCCTGCCTGGTGCACAGGCCTGCTCCATCTCAGGGGCCCTAGGGAGAAATTATCATGGGGAAAGGGAAAGGGGTTTTAACCATAAATGCAGGGAATGTGCAGACAAGCCTGGACAAAGGTTGGCAAGATTGAAGACCTCACTGCATGGGCAGTTTGTGACTTTCCCTCACCCCCTTCCTGGGCTAAATACAGGGGAGCAAAATGCAAAATGACACTGAGGTTCTGAGACCGGGGGACACCCTGCAAGGTGACTGTCCTACCATTTCTTGCAGCTGCAGATCTACACACAACAGAGGGTGCACATTTATGGTCAGGACAAATAAACACAGGGGAGGGAGCTGGGGAAAAGGATGCTGAATTTGTCTCTCTTCAGCAAGAGGTTCTCTGTGAGTCCTTTCCAGACAAGAGACTCAAAATTCACCATCCCCGGGCTAACCACAAATTACAGCTGTGCCTAATTCAACAAAAGCCAGATGTGGAGAATGGATGCCAATTACCTGGAGCCTCATATTAAATGGGTAGTGATGGATTAAGTATTTAAGCTCAGGCGTTTCCAAAGCTTCCAGTGAAATTTCACTTAGCAGAAAGCTTATTTTTACTCTTTGAGAAGAAAATACAGTTTTGTACGATACATTTTTTGTTTAAAATCTAACTTGGAGCAGCACCCACACATGTCAAGGAAAAGTTGAGAAGGCTGTTCATTGCAGCATTGTTTATGTTGGGGAAACAGGTGAAGAATTTGCATCCACTGGGGTAGATGAGATGCTGCTGCGGTAATGAACACCACCAAAATCCCAGGGGCCTGAACAGCTAAAGGTTTTTTGTTCGTTTGTTTTTGTTTTTTGTTTGAGACGGAGTCTCGCTCTATTGCCAGCCTGGATGGAGCAGCGCAATCTTGGCTCACTGCAACCTGCCTCCTGGGTTCAAGTTTTTCTCCGGCCTCAGCCTCCCGAGTAGCTGGGACTATAGGCACACATCACCATGCCCAGTTAAATTTTTTTGTGTGTATTTTTAGTAGAGACAGGGTTTCACCGTGTTGGCCAGGCTGGTCTCGATCTCTTGACCTCATGAAGGTTGTTTCTTGCTCACGCTGCATGTGTGTCTCAGGTGGGCTGGGCTTCTGCTCTATGTCATCTCCACTCAGGGGTCTAGTGGAGAGCAGCTCCTTCTTCATGCTCCTGTGACAGCCAAGGCAGAACAGAGTCCCCCTGACAAATCAGGGAGGGTCCCTTAATCTTCTGCCCAGAAGTGACACACAGGACATGTGCTCCCACTCCATTGGTCCATGTAAGTCCCATGACCATAATTCTCTTCAGTTTAGGGCAAAGAAGGGCAGTTGCACCATCTGCCCAGAGGGCAGAGAACTAGAACTAGTTTACAAACACACTCATGACCACCTAAGTGTCCATCCCTGGGGGAAAGGGGATATGAACTGGCAGGTTCACCCCTAGAGATAGACACATACAGGCCACAGTGTTATAAGGGATGAGGAGGTATCTGCATGCAGCAAGGTGGACAGGTCTCCAGTGCATACGGTTCAGGGGGAGAGAGCAAGATGCTGGACCATATGTGATGTGAGAAGCTGTTTATAGAAACACATGTGCACCAACATACGGTCTAGTTTCTATGAAAAGTCATACCTGTAGTACTTTGGAATCAAGTCCAGAAGCTGATACACTGTTATCGACACAGTGTTGACCCTTGGGGAGGGGTCAGGCCCAGGACTGGGAGATGGTCATTAGGAGTAGCTGCCAGTGCAGACAGGGCTTGTGTGCAGCTCTAGCCCCCTGTCTCTCTACCCACCACCTCTCCCTGTCCACCACCTGTTCTGTGCCAAGGACATTGGGGCCTGCAACCTCCATTAGAAAAAGCTTCCTAAAATGGTGGTACCTGAACTGGCTCTCCAAACTCAAGGAGACCCACAAGCAACAGGGTAGGTGCTCCTGGACAAATGAGTGCAAGTAACTGGGGACTGTACTCAGAGCAGAGTCCATGGCACAGTTTTGACTTGTTTTAATTTGAATTATTTCAGACAGATTGAAAACGATCCTAACAAAGTCTCGGAAGAGTAGGAAAAATGCTGACCTAGAGATGCTAATGGAATGCAACCCTTTCTATTAACCCCAAGGATTTTTTTCTTTAAGCTTAGCTGGAAAAACATTGTAGAAATTCAGGGACTTAAAGAGAAACAACCAGTATAATTGTATACTTGTAGTCTTACTTCTTCCACTGACTCTTTAATAAAATATTTTGGAAACTGGCTCCACTTCTTCCTCCTACACATTTGGAGTCTGGGAAGGGGAAGGAGGTGAAGCTGACATTGATACAGGAGTGCTGGAAAGGGAAGTGCATGGGCCCTTTAAATAACATGGAAGTGGGGAAGGAAGTGCTTGGTAGAGGAGGGCGTGGTCTCTGGCTGGGGCTCCACCCCCATGGACCTAGGTGACGACAGGCATTTCCTGCCCAAAAGTTGCATTTCCCAAGACCACCACGGCCCACCACACCCCCATCCTGGGCCTTTAAAAACCCGAGACCCTAGCGGGCAGACGTACAGGCAGTCAGACATCACGAAGAGCACATCAGCGGAAGAAGACGCAAGCGGCTGGTCGTTGAGAGGTCTAGACAGACACTGAGAGGAGCAAGCCTGCAGAAAAACACCCAGGCCGGCAGGCCGTCAAACCGGCAGGGTGAGGCAGGGCTTGGCTGAGCAGTGGGAGCAGAGCCAGGGCCTCTGAGCGGCCCAACTCCAGTAGAAGACCATCTCCCTTCTGGCTTCCCCATCGGCTGAGAGCTACCTCCACTCAATGAAATTCTACACTCATTCTCCAAGTCCACGTGTGATCCGGTTCTTCAGGTACACCAGGGCAAGAACCCGGGATGCAAGAAAACCCTCTGTATTACAAGGTAAAAACTCTAATTGTGCTGGTTAACACAAGCCACCTGCAGACGGCAAATTAAGAGAGCACTCTAATGCACGCTCACTGGGGCTTCAGGAGCTGTAAACATTCACCCCTAGACATACCATGGGTTAGAGCCGAGCCCCACAACCTGCCCATCTGTATGCTCCACGAGAGGTTTGAGCAGTGGGGCACTGAAGAGAGCCACACCCCTCCATTGCACACCCTGTGAGGCACAAGGGAACCTTTCCCGTTTTATGGTGACCTGTGGTAAATTCCCTTTCCCACCATCCTGTGATTTTTGTATCATGTGACATGTCACCAGCCTCAGGCTGGAGGAAGGACTCCTGTGTGGCCTCCGTAGCCACGGTGCCTTTGCTTTGGCCGACACTGGGTCCTTAGAGGGCAGTTCACCCTGCCCTGGGTCTGGGATAGGCTCTCAGGGGAAACAAGGTCTTCTTGGCACCCCCAAGCCGCCTGGGCATCAACCTTTTGCATTCCTCAGATTTAGACCCCAGGGAATGGCCCAGACACCAGTGACCAATGATCACACAAGGCAATGGCAGGAGGGAAAATGCTCCTTTCATAGAAGCAAACCTGCCAGTGGGATGGGGCCGGCCCCTGAGCTCAGGACGCTGGGGCTTGTGCTATGTGCCACGGGCAAGAGGCTCCCCCTGCATGCCTGTTCCCCGCTCTGGAGCCGCAGTACCCACCCCCTGGGGTGGATGGGGAGCTTCCCTGGAGCACATGAGTATCCAGCTAGCAAAGCCTTGCGTGGGAAAGTGCCCTGCACATGTGTGGCCCAGAAAGCCCCAAGTTGTCTAGTCTCCAGTGGGTTATGGACCCTCCAATGGCCCCTAAGGCAGACATGCTTCTTAGGAATGTTGTTCCACTTTACAGACTGGGGAAAGGTCAGGGAGCGAGCCTCGTCAAGGTCGCACAGCTGGAGAGCAGGCATCGGGATTTCAACCCAAGTCCCTGACCCAATTCTACAGCCCTTGATTTTTTTTTTTTTTATTTTTTTTTATTTTTTTTTATTTTTATTTTTTTTTATTTATTGCATTTTAGGTTTTGGGGTACATGTGAAAAACATGCAAGGTTGTTGCATAGGTGCATACGTGGCAGTGTGATTTGCTGCCTTCCTCCCCTTCACCCATATCTGGCATTTCTCCCCATGCTATCCCTCCCCAATTCCCCACCCCCCCGCTGTCCCCCCCACTCCCCCACAACAGACCCCCATGTATAGTGCTCCCCTCCCTGTGTCCATATGATCTCCTTGTTCAACACCCGCCTATGAGTGAGAACATGTGGTGTTTGATTTTGTGTTCTTGTGTCAGTTTGCTGAGAATGATGGTTTCCAGGTTCATCCATGTCCCTACAAAGGACGCGAACTCCTCGTTTTTAATGGCTGCATAATATTCCATGGTGTATATGTGCCACATTTTTCCTGTCCAGTCTATCATCGATGGGCATTTGGGTTGGTTCCAGGTCTTTGCTATTGTAAACTGTGCTGCTATGAACATTCGTGTGCATGTGTCCTTATAGTAGAACGATTTATAATCCTTTGGATATATGCCCAGTAATGGGATTGCTGGGTCAAATGGAATTTCTATTTCTAGGTCCTTGAGGAATCGCCACACTGTTTTCCACAATGGTTGAACTAATTTACACTCCCACCAACAGTGTAAAAGTGTTCCTATTTCTCCACATCCTCTCCAGCATCTGTTGTCTCCAGATTTTTTAATGATTGCCATTCTAACTGGTGTGAGATGGTATCTCAATGTAGTTTTGATTTGCATTTCTCTAATGACATCATCCTAATACCAAAACCTGGCAGAGACTCAACAAGAAAAGAAAACTACAGGCCAATATCCATGATGAACATAGATGCAAAAATCTTCAATAAAATAATGGCAAGCCGATTACAACAGCACATCAAAAAGCTTATCCACCATGATCAAGTAGGATTCATCCCGGGGATGCAAGGCTGGTTCAATATACGCAAGTCTATAAATGTAATTCACCACATAAACAGAACCAAAGACAAAAACCACATGATTATCTCAATCGATGCAGAGAAGGCCTTCGACAAAATTCAACAGCCCTTTATGCTAAAAACCCTCAATAAACTAGGTATCGATGGAACCTATCTCAAAATAATAAAAGCTATTTATGACAAACCGACAGCCAATATCATACTGAACGGGCAAAAACTGGAAGCATTCCCTTTGAAATCTGGCACTAGACAAGGATGCCCTCTCTCACCACTCCTATTCAATATAGTACTGGAAGTTCTAGCCAGAGCAATCAGGCAAGAAAAAGAAATAAAGGGTATTCAATTAGGAAAGGAGGAAGTCAAATTGTCTCTATTTGCAGACGACATGATTGTATATCTAGAAGACCCCCTCATCTCAGCCCAAAAGCTCCTGAAACTGATAAGCAACTTCAGCAAAGTCTCAGGATACAAAATCAATGTGCAAAAATCACAAGCATTCCTATACACCAATAACAGACTTAAAGAGAGCCAAATCAAGAACGAACTGCCATTCACAATTGCTACAAAGAGAATAAAATACCTAGGAATACAACTAACAAGGAATGTAAAGGACCTCTTCAAGGAGAACTACAAATCACTGCTCAACGAAATAAGAGAGGACACAAACAGATGGAGAAACATTCCATGTTCATGGTTAGGAAGAATTAATATCGTGAAAATGGCCATACTGCCCAAACTAATATACAGATTCAATGCTATCCCCATCAAGCTACCAATGACCTTCTTCACAGAACTGGAAAAAAGCCCTTGATTTTAACCAAACCCACATCCTGCCTGTCCTGCCATCACTCACCAAGAAAAGCAGAGTTGGGCGGGGCCCGTTGGATGCCTCCTGGTCTGTTTATTTTTCAGCATCTGCTTCGTAAACGCTTGGACGTCCATCTGAATTTTCCTTATCGCTGTTAACCTCATCTTCCAATTAGGCAAAATGTTTCAACCGAGTAGCCCCTTGTTGCCCAGATCTCATCTTTGGCTGACATTTGGTGCTTTTTATTTTGGTCCTGACTGACAAAGGCAGCCACTGCTCATGTCAGCCTCATTTTCTCCAAAGGGAAGATGGCTCCATGACCAGACTGGCATCTGGGGGACCCAGGAGCTCCAGTAGCTGCTGAACAGGCAAAGAAAGGCTGATTAAAAATATATGTGCCAAGGCAGAAGCTCTGAGCTTAACTTGGTTTCTTCAGAAAGAACAAAGATGGGGAGGTGCTAAAATTTAAAAAAGTATAGTTTCATGTAACTCTGGTTTTGGCTTTTTGGACATCCTGAGGTTCATGTGTCACATTTCGCTTGGCATTTGGGATTCCAAGGAATGCTCTGTTTTACTTGGTTTCCCAACTGACCCCTCATTCATTCATTCATTCATTCATTCCAGAGGTTACTGAGTGTCTGTGATGTGCCAGGCACCCTTCTTATTCTCGGCTCAAAGTCTAAAGCAGGGGGTCCATTACCAAGGTGCCAATGCTATGGAGCTCATGCTCTGGTTGAGGACTATTAATAAGAAGAGAAAATGTATCTCGTGTGTACCAGGAGGAGGCTGATGCTGAGAGGGAAAGTGAAGTCAGGAAGAGGGTTGGGGTGCAAGGGAGGTTCCCTGAGGACACCAGCATGGAGCAGAGGACTAGAGGCCATGAGAGTGGGAGACAGACTAATATCTGGGGGAAAGGCAGAGGGAACAGCAAATGTAAAGACCCCGAGGCAGGAGCATGTTCAAACAGAAGCAAGGGACCAGTGTGGCCACAGCAGAGTGGAGGGAGATTCGTGGACAGAGAAGCCAGAGAGGCAGGGAGGCCAGACCCCCAACAAAGCCTCATGGGCCTCTGTGAGGATCTGGGTTTTATCTGTGTGAGGCACGAGCAGAGGAATTATATGATCAGACTTGTGGTTAAAAGGATCACTCTGGGCCAGGTATGGTGGCACATGCCTGTAATCCCAGCACCTTGGGAGGCCGAGGCAGGCAGATCATGAAGTCAAGAGATCAAGACCATCCTGACCAACATGGTGAAACCCCATCTCTACTAAAAATACAAAAAAGGTGGCACACACCTGTAGTCCTATCTACTCGGGAGGCTGAGGTTGCAGTGAGCTGAGTCCAGCCTGGTGACAGAGTGAGACTCTGTCTTAAAAGAAAAAGAAAGGACCACTCTGACCATTTCATTAGGGCAAGGGGCAAGGGGCCGTGGTGACAGTAAATGCCGACCCAGGAGCCAGTGAGGACAGAGTCTCCCTGGTGGCTGGGACCACAGTGGTAGCAATGGGCTGGGAGAACTAGGGGGAGCTGGGGAGATTTTTAAGGTCGAGCCAACAGTCTTTGCCATGAGTATTGGGCATGGTATGTGTGAAAAACAAAACAACACATGTCTCAGGATGATGTCAAGGCTGTTGCCGTGAGCAACTTGAATACTGAGCTGTGAGAGCCTGGCATGAATTTATCAAGAAACATACAGGTTTCCAAAGAATTGGTTTTGTTTGGAAAATGTAAAGGTAGACACCTTCTCCTGCTTTGTGTTTCTTTAGAAAAAAAAATCACAGCACGTTATTTATGTCAGATGGACATGCTGTCCTGTGCAGATGCCAAATTGTCATCTGTCATTTAAAACAACACAAAAAAGAGTATGAGCTCTCCTTTAACCTATCAGAATTTTTTCAGCTGTTGGTTCCTGGAAAACAACAACAAAACAAAACCGTAGTGCCAGAGAATCGCCTAGAATGATTTGTGAGAAGGGACACAAATAGGCCAGGAATTGGCTTGCCTAATAGACTCCAACTTGAATTAGATGTAAGACAGATGAGTCGATCAGGCTGTTATGCAGCAGAAAGAATCGCAGTGTCAGATGGAGCAATAAAGGTTCAGAAATTGAGCAGAAACACATGTTCTGCAGATATTAGCTGTTAGGTATGAGCCTTTCTGTTGTTGATGCTCTCAGTATGAAATCCAGTATTATCCCAGGGAAAGGAAACAAGGCCACTAACTGTCAGTTGGCAAGGTATATTACACTTCATCAAATTCCCTGGTAACTTGACACATGCTTGTACCACTCAGGAAGGCAAGAGAAATTGTTATCTCCACTTTTCCTCATGTGGCGAGTTTTAAAAGAGATGCCAGCATTGCTGTGCTGGCCACAGCGTGTGTGGCCATTTGATAGGGGGCAGGTCGTCAGCACAGTGTTCTATATCACACACAAAAAAAAAAGAGAGAAAAAAAACCCCACAGGCTGAGCGTGGTGGCTCACACCTGTAATTCCAGCACTTTGGGAGGCCAAGACAGGCAAATCACCTGTTAGACGTTCGAATCCAGCCTGGCCAACATGTCTCTACTAAAAATACAAATAATTAGGCGGGCATGGTGGCATGCATCTGTAATCCCAGCTGCTTGAGATGCTGAGGCACGAGAATTCCTTAAACCCAGGAGATGGAGGTTGTAGTGAATTGAGATTGCACCACTGCACTCCAGCCTGGGCAACAGTGCAAGACTGTCTCAAAAAAAAAAAAAAAAGAAAAAAGAAATACCCATAGCCGGTCATGGTGGCTCAAGCCTATAATTCCAGTACTTTAAGAGGCCGAGGTGGGCAGACTGCATGAGCTCAGGAGTTCCAGACCAGCCTGGCCAACATTAAACCCTGTGTCTACAAAAAAAAAAAAATACAAAAATTAGCTGGGCATGGTGGCACACACCTGTAGCCCCAGCTACTAGGGAGGCTGAGGTGGGAGGATCACTTGACCCTGGGAGGCGGAGTCTGCAGTGAGCCCAGATCACACCATTGCACTCCAGCCTGGGTGACAAAGCAAGACCTTGTCTCAAAAAAGACCCCTAAAATCTACCCACACAGCAGCTGATAAAACCAATAAAACAATAAATTGGGGGCCCCCAACCACTCCAGGAGGTAGTCCTGGCAGAGGACTAGGTCAGATGTTGAGCCTTTTGTTCCTGCCTTTGGTAGCCAGGTGTGGCAGAGCCCAGAGGAGTCGGCACCATTCTCTCCTCCTCCCCCAGTGTGACCAGTGGTGCCAGGTGGGGCTACTTGCTTTATAGATTCTTTTTTTTTTTTAACGTAGTTGGTTTTGATTGTAACAAATTAGATTGATAAACCATTTCTTGCTTACCTTATCAGCAAAATTTCCAAAGTGTGAAGATAGCCTAGTCAATAAGGTGTGGAGAACAAGGCATTCTCCGACATTGCTGGTAGGGGGTGAAGCAGCGTGGGTTCTCTGGAGGTTATTTTGGAGAAACCTATAAAAATGACAAATGCATTTAGTGTTTGAGCCAGCAATCCCATTCCTGTGAATTTATGTTGCAGGTATTGTCTACAAATACTGAAGGTCAATGGTGTGTATCACAACATTGTTGATGAGAACCAAAGAGAGAAAATAATTCAGCATTCCTCTGTAGGATGCTGGTTAAAAACAAAAACCAGTGCAAACCAGCAAAAACTACTGAATATCTATATACTGAAATGGATGAAATAGAGATGAGATCTGTAATTATTATCATTATTAAATTTTTTAGAGACAGAGACTTGCTCTGTCTCGCAGACTGGGGCAAAGTGGCACAGTCATAGCTCACTGCAGCCTCAAACTTCTGGACTCAAGCAATCCTCCTGCCTTCAGCCTGCAGAGCACTAGGATTACAGGTGTAAGCTACCATGCCTGGCCCATGGGATAATTATTCTTGAATATATGCAAGATCTAGCATCAGAGAAAAAGCAAGGTGCATAGCAGTATTGATAGAATGTTGCTTTCGTGTATGAACGGAGAAAATGTAAGGTTATATATGTTTATATTGCTTATATTTGCATGAAGAAGCAATGAAAGACACATTAGAAACTGTGAAAGTGGTTACCTGCGAGGGAGTGGAGTGCTCAGAGTGGGAGTGAGCCCATTAAATGAATCCTCTTCTATTACTTTGATTGTTAAGCTGTCTGAATGTATTGCCTAGTAAAAACTTAAGCAGATGGTTTATAAACGGACCCTATTTTGTAAGCAAGAATAGCGCTAGGAACACAAATGTATCAGGAATCAGTAGAGGACAGAACAAGGGAGTCCTTGTGCTTTTGTAAATCAGGATGCAAAAGACAAGACATGATCCCATCCTATCCCCGCCCCACAATATCCATTGCTCACCTCTTGATAAGAGCAGTGCTTTCTACCAGGCAGTCACTCAATGTATAGGATGAGCCCCTTTCTGAATAGGGAATCCCAGTGTGTGCCTGTTTGCTTCTTTACTTAATAGCTATCTCTTTCACTCTCCAAAGTGATCCTGTTGGACTAACAGATTATTTTGTCACCTTATCAATAAGTCACAGAACTGCTGTCTAGCTAATGTAAGGAGGTGAAATGTATTGCAAGAATCTGGCTTTATCAAGAAGATTACTTGTCTCATGTGATTTCTTGTCTTAAGTATTTGCCTAGGGCAATTCTGATTTATGCTTGTTAATTAATAATTGTAATAATTATTAATAGCACTCTAATTCATTTTGACAAGTATCTTGGGTTGGACAGTAAGTTGTATAATTATTGTAGTCAGACATCAAGTCCAGATAGATTCAATGCTCAAATGAGGTCATTGAGACATCTTGGTATGGGTGTCACTCTTAAAGACCTATTAGATTAAAATGGCTCCAGTGTCCACATCCTTGAATCCACTGAGAGCCTCAAAGGGGAAAGGGGGCTTATTTTCCAGTAGCTCCCACCGAAGATCTGGGATTGATTCTGATTGGATCACCTTTAATGAGACTCATGGCTGCCCCAAACTGAATGATGGGGAAGAATGGAACATTATGGTCTGCTTAGATTAGAAAGATTTGGGTGGAGGAGCAGATATTCCAGACGATACCCAAGGGAATGGGTATCGTCTGGAATATCTATAGTTGTTTCTAAGAGTGAACAAGACTCTGATGTGTCTTGACACCTAATGACGTCTGTAAATTTTCACCATACTACATAAGCAAATCTCAATTCTAATGATTCTTCAAGTTCCTTCCAACTCTTGATTTCATGATTCTGTTATGCCTCTTGACACATACATGCAAAGGTTATCTAAGGGCTGACTTGTATCAATTTTAGAAAAATAGCAATAAAATCTTCAGGGCTTAGCATAGATACCAATAGGTTTCCCAGCAGGAGTAGTAAATAAAAAATATATATATTCAAAAATTTGATGATCAGGAAATTACTTCTGGGATGAGCTCTCTAGTTATTGACTTCAAGGGAGTATTTGTTAGTATGGTGAAATGAAAATGATACATTATAATTTGACATTTTCCATGCAAATGGAAAAGTCACAGAAATATCTGTCATCTCAGTTCAAAAAAGAACCCACCTAGAAAGAAGAAATTGACACCCTGCCACATAATTGAAAATAAGGGTAAAGGTTTTTGAGGCTTGCTTTGGCTAAACAGAGACCCTTTCCTTCTCCCTCTCCACTAAATAACCTTGGAGGTTTATCTTTTTCTCTCATTAAACAAGTTTAGATGCAGTCCGGGGTTGGTATGATGGCTCCATGATAACATCAGCAACCCAGTTTTCTTCTGGCTTCTTACTCCTCTGTCTTTATTGTGAGCTCCGTCCTCACGATCTTAATATAGCTGCCACAGCTCCAGCCAACATGACTAAGTTTTAGAAGACAGGCAGTGACGAAGAGCACCTCGTCAGTTCCCTTTAAAGAGTTTTCCTGGAAGTCCTATTTAGTAGCTTATGTTTAATAACAATTGGTTAGCGCTGTATACCACTCCAGGATGAAAGAGAGCCTTGGAAATGTGTTTAGCTGGGTATTTAGGTTCTTGAACTTAAAAATAAGGGTTCAGTTAAAAATAAAGAAGGAAAGAAGGGATATCTTTGTATTGGTTTTACACTCAGAGACCTGCTAGGGGAAAGTGGCCCCAATGCCCACATCATCACAGCTAATGAGATTCTCAAAGCAGGAGAGGGCTTGTTTTCCAGTAGCTCCCACAAAAGAGTAGACAACTAGACTTCTCTGACACCACCTAATTGTGTCTGTATACACAGAGTTTTCTCTAAAATTGGGTCGTGCTTTTTGACTTCTTATTTCTTCATCACTGATGCTCCCTCTCTCTTCTTCTTTATTCTTTTTAATCTCCTATCTTTCATTAGAAGAAAATATCATTAGAGGTAGAATATATCCATGTCATACTCCTCTTCCTTTCTTTGTCCCCCATAGGTATCAAATGGGTTCTGAGTTATAGGGATCTGTGGACTCATCCCCAATAAACACAACCAAATAGTCATAAATACTGCAGAGCTTGAAGATTCAGAACTTTGCAATGGAAAGCGCTGCATCATACATCAAACATGTCCATTCTTCAAAATTTTATTTTCCAAAATTTTTGAAATGTGACTACGTATACGTTTACTTATATAAGTAAGCATTTTTAGTCATTTGAATTAAACCAAACACCAAATGAGCTGCACTAATTGATTGGAATGCCAATCACAGAATCAAAACTAAATGTTACACATTATTTCCTTAAAAAAAAAAAGGAAATAAAAACAGCTCAGGATCCAGCTCACTAAAGAGTTGAATATGTATATTTAAAGACTCAACTTCAGCAAAATACCATTTAAATATTCCTGGAAGAGCTCCTAGTCCAAATATATTTCTGAATCCAGAGCGCAATTTAAACCAAATAAATGTTAAAATTTTAGTCACTATTAATTTATGGTATTTCAAATGAAGACTCACATGCTAAAATGCCTGAGGCCAAGATGTAAATATGATCTTGTAAATAACATCTTGTAAATTCTGGGGTGTGCAGACAACTTGCCCAGTCTGGAGACTGAGCCAGATGAATCTGATGATGGACCAGCTGGGTATCCAAGGGATGCTTGTGTTTTGGAGAGTAGGATGTGAGTCTTAGCATCTGTGGAAGCAGAGACTGGCCTAATGGGCATAGAACTTTCCAGTGAATATGCGGTAGCCTCTAGTGAAGACCCAGAGTTCATTCCATTAATGATAAAACACTCTGCTGGTGAGGAAGACATCACATCCTAGAACTATTAGGTGTTATGTGCATATGGAAGAATGATGGAATGATGGATGGATGAAGAATGGAGGGATAGATGAATGGATGGATGAAGAATGGATGGATAGATGAATGGATGGATGAATAGGTGAATGCACCTTCTCTGCCTTCTATGTCTGGCACATGGGATGGACTCAATAAATACTATTGAATGAATGAAAAAACAGATGAATGAGATTGTGTTTTATGTTTCTTCTCCTATGAAAGCTGGATAGTCAGATGGGGAGACTCAGGTTCTGGAGTCAGATGGCCCACATTTAAATCCTGGCTTTAAACATAATTTACTGTGTGACCTTAATCACTGAAGTCATTGGATATCTCTGAGCCTCACAGTTCTCATCAGTGTGATGGAGGATGCATCATCATTATCATTGTCATCATAATCATGTGAGAATAAATATGGTAATGTTGTCATGTATATAAGCTGCTTAGCAGAGTGCCAGGCACATAGAACACATTCACTTTATAAAGGTTGGAGTCCGAACCATAAGACATTGTCTGTATACTTAGAACAATATGATTATTTCTAAGCTCCTTAAGAGGAAGGGAAATGCTACTACTACCAATTTTAATAATAGTAACATGCATTGAGTGATTAATGTGTCAGAAGCTCTTCTAAGCACTTCTACTTTTTAACTATTTAATTCTCACACTCACCTTGTGAGGTAGGGACTGTCATTATTCCCATTTTACAGAAGAGGAAACTGAGGAGTGCAGAAATGAAATCACTTGTCCAAGTCACATGGCTGGGAAGTGGAGAAGCCAGGATTTAAACCCTGGCACTTTGGTTCCAGAGTTTATCCTCTTAGCCACGTTTCATGATGTGGGGGTAATGGGTCCATCTTAAAGATGAGGAGGCCGGGCGCGGTGGCTCAAGCCTGTAATCCCAGCACTTTGGGAGGCCGAGACGGGTGGATCACGAGGTCAAGAGATCGAGACCGTCCTGGTCAACATGGTGAAACCCCGTCTCTACTAATACAAAAAATTAGCTGGGCATGGTGGCGCGTGCCTGTAATCCCAGCTACTCAGGAGGCTGAGGCAGGAGAATTGCCTGAACCCAGGAGGCGGAGGTTGCGGTGAGCCGAGATCGCGCCATTGCACTCCAGCCTGGGTAACGAGCGAAACTCCGCCTCAAAAAAAAAAAAAAAAAAAAAAAAGATGAGGAGTCTGAGGCCCTGAGAGGTGAAGCCGCTTGCCCAGGATCTCACAGCCTGGAAGGGAAGGATCTGGGATCAGACTCTGGCGGGATAGCTCTACCAGGTGCTTCCCTAACTGCAGAGGGCCTGCCTCTGAAAGATTTTGGCTAACAGTTGTCAATAGGATCAACTCCATTTAAATTGAAGATGTGTTGAGGATGGGAAGATAGGATCAATAACAGTTACCAAGTCCTTCTCATCTGGGGGCATAGCTCAGCTGTCTAATTTAAGCCCATACATTAATTAATAGTGTCAGCAAGGGGACAAGAGGACTGTATTTTAGTGACCATAGGTGTCTGAAATGAATGGCAGCTCATCTCATTTTGTAAAAGTTTGGTTTGGTCACTCCCTTAATTCAGGGTGACCTTTACCCCAGACTGAATTCTTCTGATGTTATTGCTCATAGCTGGAAGCCAGTGCCCAAATCCACTTCAGAAATCAGAAGGGGCTGAATCCTAGAACTTTAGATGACATCTGTCATAGATCTTTCACCAACTTTCTGCTTCACTTAGAGAGTTTCTGAGGTTCTTCTCAAGGAGAAATTGACACGTATGCAAGTATGTCCAGGTACTACAAGGCCCACTGAGTCTCAGTCAGCATCCCCTGTATTGCAAATATCATAAAAACCCAACTCGATAATAAAAGGAAGATATTGACTCATGTAACCGACCATTTCTGAGCCATGTGGATGCAATAGACTGGACTATTGTACCCAATCCCTTCCCTCTCTTCCCTGACATCCTCATTCCACGGACTTCGGTCTTGGCCATGTGACTTTCTTTGGCCAGTGGAGCATTAGTGGATGTGACATGCGAGATGGCTTTAGATATGCTTGTGTGGGATGCTTAGGATCTTGCCCTTATGGTATGGGCACAAGAAGGCAGGCTCCAAGCATCGCATGAGTCCAGGATAGAGACATGTGGAGCTGAATCTGGTCTGAACTTTGAAGCAGAGATGCACCGGTTGACTTGCAGACTCACGGGTGAGAAAAAGAAGTATTTTTAAATACCCCACCAGGATTTTGGGGCTGCTTGTTACAGAGCTTTGTTGAATTACATGTCCCTCACTCACTGAGAATGGACAGGACAAAGTAGGTTTCTGACCTAAGCCTGTAAGACTTACACTGGAACTGAGGGTAGAATCGATGCTCTCTAGTGTGAACTGGGGGTTGATCCAGGAAAATTAAAGGGGGATATAACTTTATTAAAAGTCACGTGGGCCAGGCGCAGTGGCTCACACCTGTAATCCGAGCACTTTGGGAGGCCAAGGCGGGTAGATTGCCTGAGCTGAGGAGTTTGCGACCAGCCTGGGCAACGTGATGAAACCCCATCTCTACTAAAATACAAAATATTAGCTGGGCATGGTGGCATGCACCTGTAGTCCCAGCTTCTTGGGAGACTGAGGCAGGAAAATCACTTGAACCCAGGAGGCAGAGGTTGCAGTGAGCCAAGATCATGTCACTGTACTCCATCCAGCCTGGGCAACAGAGCAAGACTCTGTCTCAGAAAAAAAAAAAAAAAAATTAATTAATTAGAATAAAAAATAAAATAAAAGTCACATGAAGGGATGCTGGAACACAAAAGCAACATTTGCCTATGATGCTGAGCTTATGCTTGTATTTTCTAGTAGAAGGACAGTTTTAACGCTTTATGCATATAATTTTGTATCATCTTCTATCTTTTTACAACCCCCTTATTATGGGAACAAAAGCAATCTGAGCTCCTTTGATTTCTGAGGCTGTAGTTAATGATCAATTGTCTAGTCTCTTGTGTAGAACATATTTCCTCTCACCTTCTCCTTCCTATTTCTCAAAAGATTGAAATAAAGTATACATCACACTGGGTATGACAGCAATTATTTAGCTCAAATAATTCCCAAATGGTGGCAAGCTCCTTGGTCCCACAGGTTCATTTCTCTTGTCATTTCATTTGAAATATAGACCTCGAAAAGTGTACCCTTGGCTATTTTCAAGTTTTAATCTCCATTGACAAAACCATTAAAGTGTCTGTCCCCAATGTCAGAGCTTTTAAATGCTCCTTTCCCTTTCATGATATGAAAGTTTTGGGGGCAGGAATCCCTGTTTGCTGGACCCAGGTGCTGCCTTGTCAGTAACAAGTCTCTATTTTTGTTAGGAGGGCCTGAGAATAAGTCTTTATTTGAGGGTGGGGGTAAGTTTAGGGGAAGTGGTAAGCTTTTTTTTTTTTTTTTTTTTGAGATGGAGTCTTGCTCTGTCACCCAGGCTGGAGTGCAGTGGTGTAATCCCTGCCTACTGTAACCTCTGCTTCCTGGGTTCAAGCGATTCTCCTGCCTCAGCCTCCAGAGTAGCTGGGATTACAGGCATGTGCCACCATGCCTGGCTAATTTTTGTATTTTTAGTAGAGACAGGGTTTCACCCTGTTGACCAGGCTGGTCTCGATCACCTGACCTCAGGTGATCTGCCCACCTCAGCCTCCAGAAGTGCTGGAATTACAGGCGTGAGCTACCATGCCCAGCTGGGAAGTGGTAAGCTTTTAATGCGTCTACAGACAGTATATTGGGGCATAGGACAGTGAGCTTACTAGTTAGGATAAGGAAGATAATGTTGCAACAAAGAACAGTACCCAAATCCCCTTGGCTTAACACATGAAAACGCACCATATATATCTCACATGAGTTGTTAGGGAGGCCCAGTTCGTTTTAACCTCTCAGAGATCTAAGGGAACAGAGGCTCTACCATCTTTCAGTATCTCCATCTCAATACATGGTAAGAGACCACAGAGAATCATCTACCAGCTGTTAAATAATTGTACTGAAACAACACGTCACTTCCTCAGATTTCCTTGGCCAAGCAAGATCTTATGTCCATACATAATTTTAAGGATGGGAAATTGTAACCCTCTTGTGGGATGGGAAGAGGACAGGAATCTAGAACGTTGGTGACTGCTGGGAATGTCTACTGGAGTTGAGTTTTAGTTATAGAAAGGAAAGAATTGACATAAAAAACAACTTCACGAATGTGATCGTTCTCTCTTTGGCACATTGGATCTCAGCAACTTGTTGGGCTTCTAAGTGGATGGATTAAAAAGAAGCATCATTGGAGGTTGGCTTTTTTTTTTTTTTTTTTTTGCAACCAGTCTCTTTATAATCTTATTTTTGTCTGCATGAAGAAGGCATTAGCATACATTTTCTGGGCTTCCAGCCAGATGAGTCATTTTCTTTGTCTATTTCCCTATCTCCATGGTGCCCTGCTCTTTGTCAGAACCAAACAATGATCCCAGCCAAGAACTGTGCTGGGGGTCCTAAATCCACCTAGCCTGGTGCCCAGATACTCCTCCTGCTCTCTAGATGGAGCCCACCCTCAGTCAGCTCCCCAGCAGGACCAGGCGCCATACATAGACGATGCCACTTGGCATCTGATAAGTAACATTTGGTACCAAGCCCAAATCAACTTTTCATCACTGTAGATAAGAGATGCATTTGGGACTCTTCAGTCTGCCCTGAAGCCCTCAGGCAGGGTTCTGTCATGGCTGGGTGGGATTCTGATACCACTGCTGGGAGCTACCCACCTGCACCTCAGGCCAGATTGGAGAGGGTGAGAAAGCAAAATAAAAATGTCAGATTCCTACTAGGGATTAGGAGGCACTCAACTCTAGCCAAGTTTGTTTTTTTTTTCCCTGAAGAAGGGGAAGAAAAGAAAAGAAAACAGAAAACCCAGCCCCAATTCTCCCATCCTCCTCAACAGTCCATAAAATCACAAGTTAAAGGGATAAAAAGAAGAGACACAATTCAGAAAACAAGTGAGGAACACTTTGCCTGAACTGATACATTTTTCTATGAGTCTGAGGCCAACAAAGAAAAAAAATTTCTGTTCACACCTCTGGCGTGAACAAGGGCTGTTTCCAGAAGAGAGATACCTCCTAAAATAGGGAAATAGAAGAAATTGCAGGCTGTCAATTATTCACAGTTTAGTCTAACAACTATCTAAAATGTAGCCAGAGACAGTGTGGAGAGCAGCTTTTAAAAAGGGCCCCCAACGGTCCCCACCTCCTGGTATCTGTGATAGGAAGTCTCGTCAATGACTGACTTTAAGATAAAGCGATTTTCCTCTGCCCTCATTGCCAGCATAGACTTAGGTGAGCCCCAGGTTAAGGCAGGGAGGATGGAAAGCTTGTGTGTGTCTCCTGTGAGGGCTTTCTCATTCCTCCCAGCACTCCCTGTTCTGTCCCCACCCTGAGCTCTGCTGTGCCTCAGAGACACACCTCCATCGGCCAGCCAGAAGCCCTGTTGCAGGTGGACAGGTGTGGCTCAATCAGCCATTCTGCCTGGGAGATGTTCAGTTATAAAAGGAAAAGGAGAAAAACCAAAAAGGAAGGAATCTCCGATGCTGGAATTCCATACTCAGGACAGGCTGGTGGGGAGACGGGCAGCCTCACACCACACTAGACACTGTGAGAGAGGCCTGGAGTGTTCTGCTGCCCTGAGGTGCAGAGATGGAGACAGGGCAGAGGCCCCGGGTCCCCAGCCATGCCTCTCTCTGTAGTCATGAGCTTCTCGCCTTCTGCTGCACAGACTGTGGTTCCACTTGGATCCCAGCACAGAGTCGCACTTGACAATGGGTCTCCTGATTCTTGGAAGCTGGAGGAGGTCCAGGTCCCTGTGGGGAGATGGCTGCACGTGCAGCTCCTCCCAGGATCCTGACTGATGCTCAATAGACAAATCACCATGTGAGGAAGCGCTGCAGGGAGGAGGGTGTCTCCACTCCTCCAACAGCCCAGCAAGACAAATCCAAAGGGATCCAGGAGGATGGAGAAGGCAGGAGCCTGCTGCTAAGGAGAGTAAGTCGAGTGTTCTCATGTTTCTAAGGTTGTCTAAGAAGATGCACAGACTCACATGGGACAGACATCATTTCAGGGCAAAGATGATGCCCTCAGTGTGGGTTGGGTATTTGTGGCTTGATTTAAAAGTATTTTAGATTCATAGAAAACTATTCTGCAACAGACCATTCCACAAAGGCTGTCAAACTTTCCAAGTAGAGTGGAAGCTTCTAGTGTAACCCTCCACTGTCACATTTGCCTCCCTCCCTCCGAGAATCACACCTGAACGTGAGGTTTACTATGCTGGTGTATTTCACTTTCACTGTATATTCATGTATGATCACTTTTCCAGTTTATTTTAACCTCTGTAGAGTATTCCACACCATGAGCTCCAGCTGGTAGACATCTGGACTGGTTCTGTGTTTTTCATGATCACAGACAGAAAAGCTGCAACGAATGTTCCAGTGCCTGGGTGCATGTGACACACTTGGGGCCCATGAGATGCAACAGTCCTTTTATTGTGGCTTCTGGGAATGGCAGAGGCTCTTTTCTGCCGGGCTGAATCTGTCCTCAGCCATAATAGGAGATACTCTTGAAGAATGGTCCTGAGAGGGAAAAAGAAGAGCCAAGAGGTCGGGAGACACTCGTCTAGACCTGATGGCATCATTGCAGGCTCTAGATCCAGCTGTGCCTGCAACGAACAAGGCATTCCTGGCACATTTTAGTTGTCTGATGTTATAGAATTCTTTCATTTAAAGCTATTTAACTCAGGTTTTCTGTTGCATTAAAACCAAGAGTGCTGACTGATTAAATCTCCCAATTATATGATGTTTTTACTTTAAAAGGAGTGTTCAGTGCCTCCACTTGAGAGAAGCAATAATGGTAGGATTGAAGGCACACAGCAGCCCAGGAGGAAGGCAAGAGTTTCTAAAATTATACTGCGTGGCTGGTGACTACTCAGTCCCTAGATTCAGCTGGTTCTACGAGGAGAGTCATCAGGCTATCGTCTCCCTTCCTTCCTTTCTCCTGAAGGTGTCCTTCTTCACCTTTAAGACAGAGCACCCAAGTAGCTTTGGGTGGTTTCAATTAGGCCTACAGCTAAGAAATGGAAGGAAAATTTAAGGCCAGAACCATCGGAATGCAATGATGTGTACTTTCAAGAATTTTCCAGGAGGAGCTGACCTCATTCAGGACTTTGATGCTGGATTGAGTGCTCTGGTTCCACTCAAAACTGAAGAATGCTTGACCTCTGATCTGCTAAGGCCTCAGACAAGAGGCAGACAATTACATGCATGGAGAGAAAAATAGTTTTCTGGTCTCAAAGATAATTTTTAATTGTTCTGCAATCGATGATTTGAGTTTGGGTGTGTTGTTGTTGTCGACTTAAAGGAGTGAAGGAACCCCCCAGCCTTCAGGCGTTGCTATTTAAGCAGAATCAACTGACACCTGCAGAATAGTATCTGCATCTGTTGCTGCTTAGTTGGATTTCAGGCCATGTCCTTTCGTCTTACTAATCAGTTTTCCTGATTTCCGGGAGTAAAAATTCTTTCTCTGGTCTCCATTAGCCGCACATGGCATTTCTCTTGTAAAGACCTTTCAGTTTATGTTCTTATTTAAAGCAATGTTTGATGGACACCAGCCTTGCTTATTGAGTAGTGTCTCTGACCCTGGGTCAAAGCAGAAAATGGGATTTTTGAGAAATGTCACAGAGGTCATGGTCGTCGGGACATCAGGATCAGCACGGTGAGCACAGACCCAGGGCTCAGAGGGTGATGGCAGGCAGCAGGACACATCGTGGTGGTGAACTCCCGGGTCCTGACTGAAGTCAGGTATCAAGGAGAGAATGCAAGCTTGGCAGTTCACCGAATTTATTCCAGAAGGTGAAGCTTGCATCCTCTCCTTGGCATTTGACTTCAGATAGAACCCAGGAGTTTACCACCACAATTCAGACCTGGCGAAGGACTGAGTTTTTCTAGGTGAACAAAAAAAAGATACAGTTACCAAAGTGATTTACACATTGCAGAACATTTCAATTTACAGATTTAACATCAGAGGCTTTAATGATTTGTAAATAACTCTGTGTGTTAATTGGGATGGCTTGTGGGCAGTTAACAAAAGATCCCCAAATCTCAGCAGCTTAAAACAAGAAACAGTTAATTCTCTCAAATGCTATGTTTCCCTTCGCGAAGGCAGAGTTGTCTGCACATTGTATTTGCTCAGGGTCCCAGCCTTCATCTTGACACATTTCTAGATGATCACCATGACAGATGGAAGTGAAAGTGGTTTAATGAACACGGGCTCAAAAATGATACACGCTGCTTCCCCTCACATGTCATAGGCAAAACCAGTCACATGGCTGCACCAAATGTCAAGGTGGCAGGGAAGTGCAATTCTACCAAAAAGCAGGAAGGCCTTACATATTTAGCAAATAGCACTGACGGCCACCATACCCCATCACATGCAGCCATGCAGAGCTTGACTGAGTCATGAATTTGATTCCTGTGTAGTGAAGCTGGGGGTGCAACCAGACCTCTCACCTGGTGGTTGCAACTCAGTATTTGCAACCCAGAAAGGCTTGGACATGTCTCTCATCCACGTTGTGTTCAAATAGATGAGAAATTGATTACAAATTCAGATTCTTAGTGAACGATGATCTCTGAGCAGAAATCCAACTTTCCATATTAGAAATTCAAAAGTCTAAAAAAAAAATCAATAGTCTTAGCCAGAAAATGGTTCTTCTGGAAAGAACAAAACTGTGAAACACGAATGTAACCAAGATTAATGGAATGGATGAAACCACATTATATGCTGAATGGAAACTTAGAAGACAGTTTATGAGATTGTTTCGGTGGGGACGCAGCCTGTGAAATAGCTGCATTGGAAAATGTGGAATGTAATGTAGGCCACAGAACTGTTCACAAAGATGAGAGTTCCCGGTGGTCCCTGGAGCTGGAGTCCAACCACATGTGGAAAGAGTGTCTGCACAGTCAGAAGGCCTAGATGCCAAAGTCAAACATAGCTGGTAAATGCTCTTCTCCTACTCCTGTGGTCTTCGAGTGTGTGTGTGTGTGTGTGTGTGTGTGTGTGTGTATGTACAGCTGTCCCATAGTATCCACGGGGAATTGGTTCCAGACTCTACACCATTTTGTATCAGAGATTTGGGCACCCATGAATTTTAGTAAATTCATGGGTGCCCAAATCTCTGATACAAAATGGTGTAGATTTTCCATACAAACTACATACATCCTCCCATATACTTTAAATCATCTCTAGGTGACTTATATCTGATACAATGCAAATGTCACATAAATAGATGTTTTGCAGTATTGTTTAAGGAATAATGTCAAGGAAAAAGGTCTATGCATGTTCAATACAGACACAATTCTTTTTTGAACATTTTTGATCCTTGGTTGAATCTGCAGATACGTAGAAATGACTACACACATACACACACGCATGTAATTTTAGAGTGTACTGTGAATATAAATCTCTTCAGATAGAACCCAGAAAATTTATTCTGAATTGTCAATAGTACCCAATTGATGAAAACAATATAAATAAAAAGTGACATGTGATAATCTTTCAAAATGAGAAGAATATTTATATTGAAAATGCATCTCTCCGACAGCTGAATGGTGAGCATCATGGAATTTTGCCCAAATGGGCCTTGGTCCCAGATCCCAAGGTTCTGAGTCATCCCTTTGTTTGATATCCTCGAGGCAGAGCATCAAGGAAAGGTTTTGGATAGATGGGAAACTACGCTTTCTTTGGCAAAATGGGAGAAGGAGAATTGGGAAAAGGTGATGGGAGGAGACAACAGGCACGCTGACCACCCAGCGAGCGTGCTGTCTGCAGATCAGTTTAAGGGATGAGAATGGTGGGAAGCTTATGAGCCATCCTTGCCCCTCTGCCCCTTGGAAAGTGTTGTGGGCCCCCAGGTGACCTTCCTCTGTCGGGCCATCTTTGCCCCACTCACGAAACTATTGTTCTGGTTTTTCTCTGTCTTTGCTCAAATAGTAATAGAGCAAAGAAATAGAGCCGAAATAATGTGAGTTGCATTTGGTCCTTTCAAAGTCAGTGTCTTATTTGTCAAATGCACGGGATAGGAGTTGATCTCCCTCTTCCCTAAGCTCCCACCCTGCTCCGTGTTGCAGAGAAAGTCCAGTTTAGTATGTCAGGACGCTCTTACCTCTCCCTCCTCCTCTGTTTCCCTTCTCCCCAGGACCCCACATCTACTCCTCTCCCCTTTTCCTTCCCCTCCATCTTTCTGTTCATCTTCAGTTTGAGTCTAGCTTCTCTTCCTATCTTTTTTTCTCCCTAAACATTTCCACAGAATTAAATCTTGAAAGTGATTTGCATAAAACCATTACAAAGGGGCCAAGAGTGACATTTCTTTACGGACCTGGGTCAATAGCTTTGACAAATGAGGCTGATATCAAGGAAAACAAATTGTTAGTGCTATACTGAAATTTTGCTGTGGGTATTAAATATTTGCATGAGGTAACCAAACACTCTAGGGTTTCGGCAGATGAATTCCTTTCCAAAACCACTAAAATGAAAAGCTAACTGCAAATGAGGTTTGAAATGGACCTGCCTGTCCTCGGAGATTTTGCAGTGACTAATGGATTAGTCCCCAAGTGGAACACAAACCTACTTTGCTTTCATAGAAGCAAAGAAGACTAATAAAAGCTGTGTCTCTATGCAGCCCTGAATCAACCAGGGTTCCGTCAACCTCTGTTTAATAGCCTCATGCTTCTCAGCTGAGCTTCTTAATTAAGTCGCAATAAGAGTTGGCCCTTAAGAAATCCCCAAACACCTGAGTTCTTGGTTTAATATTCTTTTTTTTTTTTTTTTTTTTTTTTTTTTTTTGAGACGGAGTTTCGCTCTTGATACCCAGGCTGGAGCGCAATGGCGCGATCTCGGCTCACCGCAATCTCCGCTTCCTGGGTTCAGGCAATTCTCCTGCCTCAGCCTCCTGAGTAGCTGGGATTACAGGCACGCGCCACTGTGCCCAGCTAATTTTTTGTATTAGTAGAGACGGGGTTTCACCATGTTGACCAGGATGGTCTCAATCTCTTGACCTCGTGATCCACCCGCCTCGGCCTCCCAAAGTGCTGGGATTACAGGCTTGAGCCACCGCGCCCGGCCGGTTTAATATTCTTGACGAGTACTGGTGCCAAGAAATGGCTTAGAAAGGCAACTTCAACCATCCCTCCTCGGAATCTCCATTAGTGCCCCACTAAGAAACATGTACATAAAGTAAAAAATAAAACCTTATGAAACAGTTTCGTTGTTATTTATCTGAAATATACATACCAAGGAGAAACTGAATGCTCTGCTGAGGCAGCTTTGAGGTAAGTGTTCCATGCCTATCACCATGGCCCCTGACTGAATATAGAAAGTTGGGCTTACACTCTAATAGCAATCATCTCCGAATCTCAGTGGTAATCACACCAAGAATTTGTTTTTTAACTTACATGCTTATTTATGGTTGGTTTGTTTTTTCATGTGAAGTCCTTTGAAGTTCCAGCTCACCCTTGCATATCTGTGTGGACTCAGCCATCCCAGAGGTTTTCATCTCACTCTGTCAACATCACAGTGCAGGGTAGACAGCCTGGAGTTTGCACACCTGCCGTGAAACACTGAGGTCTGGAGTAACACACAATGCCTCTTCCATCCAATTGTCTAGAAGGAGCCCCAGTTTCACAAAACAAAGGGCAAATGATATCCCTTTGTTTCTGGAAGGGAGAGAACACTTATAAACGATAAAAGCTTCTCTGAAATCCTCTTCCAACCAAATTGCCATCTCCTGTCTAAAAAATCCCAGAGCCACCAACAGAGGATCAAAACTTTTTTTCAAAAGAAATCAACAGTATTTGGTTTATTCTTTTTTCTCTTAAGTAGGGTAATGCCAGGATGGGAGTGAATGTCTGGGCCAATCTGTGACAACAGAGGAAGGTCTGAGGAATCTTGGAGGAAGCTGCCTCTCCCCTCAAGCATCTCTGCTACCATCTGGAGTGAGACCAAAGCCGCTGAACCAGCTGACCTGGGAATCTTGGTCCCAACTCTTCGAACCAAGTGAGTTGAATAACCGAACCTTTCATTCACACCGTCTGTCCTGTCTCCCCTATTAGAGCAGACCCACTTAACCAAAGCAGGCCTTCTCTTCACCTGCTGTGTTCTCTGATGTATCCCTGGAGCCAGGAACATACCCAAAGTAGGGGCTCCATAAACGTCTGCTAAATGAATGAACTCCCTGAGCCTCGGTTTCCTTATCTGTCCCAGGTAGATGCTGTTAATAAGAGTTGTCTTGAGAAGTACATTTTAAAAATATCTTTAAGTGCTTTGCAAAATGTAAAGTCCTATACACAGGGTGAGCTGGTGTTCCTCTCATTCCATACTGCAGTCTTGGGCAGACTGAATGACTGTGTCCAGAAGGCCAGCCTCTGTTTTCCTAGCTAGTTTCCTGCCCTGACATACGTGGATGGTCCAGAATCTTGCTTGGGAAACAGGGTTTCCAAACTCTTCAGTTTTCGGAGTCAATCTTTGATTCATGCTAAATCCAGCTCTTCCTCCTTGCTAATCAATCAGCAGACAGTTTGATTTTTTCCTGGGTTTCAAATCCTGGGCATTTTCAGCACTTCTTTTTTCTCTCTGCTCTGCCAACAAGTCATGCCTCCCCACTATTCGTCCTGTTCCTGCTGGTCCCCATCAGGGTGGCACCAGTGACTGCCACTGTCCCAGTCCTCAGAGCCACCAGGCACCCCATCCAAAGGGAAAGCTCCTTTTTGCCCCAACTTTTCCAGCAATAATCCCCAAATATCTTCTTAAATGGGGAGGAATAGATCACACACACCCTCCAAACCTAACAAGATGGCTTGGGGATGAAATGCATAGACTGACCTCGCTACATCATTTATTCACTATTTGAACAAATGTGTACCCAGCAGGTATCAAGCTGCAGGCAGTATTTGTTCTAGGCGACGGCAAATAAGTGGCGGAAGAGACAGAAATCCCTGCGGGTCGTGAAGTGGATGCTATAGTTGGTTGTACATTTCCTAGAGCTGCTGTAACAAATTACTCAAACGGCAGCTAGAACCACTTTTATTTGTCGCTTGCAGTTCTCGAGGTTAGAAGCGCAAAAGGAGTCTTACGGGGCTAAAATCAAGGTGTTGCCAGGATTGTCCTCCTTTGCAGAGGCTGCAGGGGAGAATTCATTTCCTCGCCTCTTCTAGCTTCTAGAGGGTGCCCGCATTTCCCAACTCTTGGCCCCTCCTCTGTCTTCAAGGACAGCAGTGGAAGGTTGAGTGCCCACTCCACTCTCTTGCCCCGCCGTTTCGTCGTTGTCACCATGCCTCCATCTTTACATCCCTGACTCAGACTCTCCTGCCTCCCTCATTCACCTTTAAGGACCCCATGATGACATTGGCCCCACCTGGATAATCCAGGGATATCTCCCCATTCCCAAGGTCAGTGGATTAGCAACTTTAATTCCTCCTTGTCACTAGCCATGTAAGGTAGCACGGTCACAGGTTCTGGAAATTAGGACGTGACATCTTTGGGGAGCCATTATTCCACCATCCACACTACAACACCTTCCTTACACTTACTTAAATCTCCACCCTGTGACTAATCCCATCTGGGACAAATGAGGCAGGCAGGTGGGTATTTTATCACAAGTCACATAGTTGGTAGGTGGCAGCGCCTGTCCCGGAAGCTGCATGCTCAGTTCTACCCTACACTGCCTTTGGCTGAAACAAAATAAAACTCGCCTCCCATCACCCCAGCCGCTGGAATTCCACTGACTGTCTAAAACAAAGGAAGTGGAGTAGATCGGGGGAATGATCCTTATTTGGAGATTGTTAAGGAGGGAAAACACCAATTTTGTTCTGTTCTGGTCTTATCCATAGCACAGACATGGAAAGATGCTTTCAATTCATCTATTTGTGTGTTTCCTAATGCGACAAATATTTGTGGAGCACTTACTGTGTGCCAAGTACTGATACGGCCATCATTGCTCTAACACATAACTTTGACAGCAATTCCGGGGCATGGGTGCTCCAAGCGTGGTCTCTCCCATTTGACAGATGTGGAAACTGAGGCACAGAGCGATGCACTCACTGCCACAGATACTCACCTGGGTCCCTTTTGAATGGAGGCCACCTTGCTCTAGAGCTCGCACTTTCACCACCACACTCCACCACCAGTCAAATGTCACCATCGCTGTGCAGACACCCCTGACCTTCCCAGGCAGAGTTCAGGACTCCCTCCGGGGACTCCCTCGGGCTCTCTCATTTTTCTCTTCGAGCTCTGGTCAAATGGTGCTATAATTTTTACCTGCACATGTATCTCCCCTGCAGCCTGCAAGCTTCCTGAGAAGAGAGACGGGCTTTATATTCCCAAGGACTGGCCCAGGTTAGGGACTTCAGAAGTTTGTGAATGAATGGGTGATTTTATTGAAAGGATAGATTGTCGGACTTCAGTAATTCCTTGTTTGTTTTAGACAGAATCTAGCTCTTGTCACTCAGGCTGGAGTGCAGTGGTCTGATCTTGTCTCACAGCAACTTCCACCTCCCAGATTCAAGTGATTCTCTTGTCTCAGTCTCCTGAGTAGCTGGGATTACAGGCGCGTGCCACCGCACCCAGCTAATATTTGTATTTTTAGTAGAGACAGGGTTTCACCACGTTAGCCAGGTTGATCTTGAATTCCTGGCCTCAAATGATCTGCCCACCTCGTCCTCCCAAAGTGTTGGGGTTACAGGTGCGAGCCACCGCGCCTGGCCTTCAGTAATTCCTTTTAGTGCCTTAGGCACTCCCTGACCCTTAGGCACGTTGCTGTGTGCTGCTGAGAGAGAGGGTGATACACGCAGACAGGGAGAGTGGGAGAGAGTCACAGAGATGAAGGGAGGCCGGGAGGCCCAAAGAACCCCTAAAAGAGAGGACAGGGAAAGGAAGGAGGGTGGAGGAGAAGGAGCCTACAATGCAGTTTAAGCCCCCAGGGTGGTGAGGTGGTGTCAACAGCAAGCCACCTGTCCACCCCTCCCCACCTCCCTCCAGCCACTGGGCTTTATGCCATTCATTGCACAGGCAAAGCAAACTCCTACCCCAGGGCCTTTGCACAAGCTGTTTCTTCTGCCTGAAATGTTCTTCCCCTTGGTCTTGACCTGGCTCTCTCTTTTTCACCATCTGTGTGTGTATTTGGGGCGTGAGGGGGAGGGAGCTCAGAGAAACCTTCCCCAATGACTTTCAGAAAGAACTCACCATAATTCTACCACCATCACAGTTACTGTTTTTCTTTCAAAATAATTAGCCCCAGGTGGCAGTGTGCTATTTGTTTACTGTTTATGTTGTCTACCTCATGAAGTGTGGCACCAGGCATGAGGGCTGGGCAGGCTCTTTTTAGGCTCTGCTTTAACCTTTGTGTCTAGCACAGAGGAGTAGTGTATATTGTGGTGGATGAAGAAAGAAAAGAGGGAGAGAAGAATGAAAGAAAGAAGGAAACTCCCGGCTGCTCTCCTTGCTAAACCTCATGGCAGAATCCTGTGTGCAGAGGCAAAGAGAAATTCTGCTCAGGAAGCAAGTGGGAAAGCTGTGCCCTCTGTGGACTCTCTGTGCCATAAGGGTCAAGGTCTGAACACCAGCAGCTCTGGTCAGGAGGATGCTTTTCTAGAAGGAATGTCTCCTTCCTGAAACAGGCAGGGGCCTAGGACAGGCTATTTGAGGCCTCCTCTATGCCTTATTGTGGCAGAGAGGGCTCAGAACATTCCTTAAGCAACAAGAGAGAGCAGGGAAATACAGGTCCAATGCAGACCTCCACGTTGGTGTCATCTCAGAGGAAGGAGCAACGTCATCTGTCCCCTGTGAGGGAAGAAAGAACCCTTTTCATTGCTTTTATTTGTTCTGAGGCCTAGGACAGCAGCTGCACTTTTTCCCTGGCAAGCTAGAGAAAGGGAAAATATTGGCCGGGTGTGGTGGCTCACGCCTGCAATCCCAGCACTTTGGGAGGCCAAGGCAGGTGGATCATGAGGTCAGGAGATCGAGATCATCCTGGCCAACATGGTGAAACGCATCTCTACTAAAAATACAAAAATTAGCTGGGCATGGTGGCACATGCCTGTAATCCCAGCTACTCGGGAGGCTGAGGCAGGAGAACCTCCTGAACCAGGGAGTTGGAGGTTGCAGTGAGCTGCGATCATGCCACTACACTCCAGCCTGATGACAGAGCGAGATTCCGTCCCAAAAAAAAGAGGGGGTGAGGAGTGGAAATATTTCTCTCCACTCTCAGGAACCTCAGTCAAAAGGAAACATTCCCCACCCTGAGGCCTGTTTGGTGCCTTCTCCTGCCTATGGTGCAGGCCCCAGTCTCAGCCTCAGCACAGGTGACATTTAAGGGGTGGCCCTGGGCTGACCCCACTGTCTCTAGCATTATGGCCATGGATCTCCCCAGGCCTCAGTTTCCTCTTCAGTAAAGAGAGCCTAATAATTTCTCCTCTCTCAAGGCCGCTATGGGGGTGGATGAACCCTTCCAGGCCATGAGATGGCAGCTTCAGGGGCCAGATGCCTACCTATGCCAAATCCCCTCCTTCTTCTTTAAAGACAAATCAGAAATCTGAATGTTTTATCTGGAGTCTACCAGCTGATTAAAAATAATTTCAGTGTCTTATGGTCTGCACTCAGTCTCCTTAGTTACGTAGAAGTGGAGAGAGCAATGACCTAGGAGTTAAAACGCTTTGTATTTGAGGCCCAGCCCTGCTACCTCCCAGTGGAGTAACTTGGCTTCCACTTTGCCAGGACTCAGTTTCCTCATTTGTAACTTGGGGATATTAGCCACACAATGAGCAATGGGTTGCTGCAACATTTAAATGAAATAATGTAAATGAAAAGACTTTGAGATGTGCAATTAATTCATTCCCTTACTCATTCACTCAACAAATAATTATTGTCCGGGCACGGTGGCTCACTCCTGTAATCCCAGCATTTTGGGAGGCTGAGGCGGGTGGATCACGAGGTCAAGAGATCAAGACCATCCTGGCCAACATGGTGAAACCCCGTCTCTACTAAAAATACAAAACTTAGCTGGGCGTGGTGGTGCACATCTGTAATCCCAGCTACTCAGGAGGCTGAGTCAGGAGATTCACTTGAACCTGGGAGGCAGAGGTTGCAGTGAGCCAAGATGGCATCACTGCACTCCAGCCTGGGGATAGGGTGATACTCCGCCTCAAAAAAAAAAAATTATTGATGAACTATTTTGGAGCAAACACTGTTCTTGATCCCTGGGGTGCGGAAAGAGAGTAATAGGGTCATTAAAGGTGGGGACTCTGAACTAAACTGTCTAGGACCAAATTCAGGCTCTTTTACTCACTCACTTCGGGACTGGCAACAATAATACCTGACTGAAAGGTTATTATTGTCAGGTTTAAAAGAGTTAATATATACAATAACTGCAAGGCATTCACATCATGCCTGGCACAGAACAGTTGCTCTAGAAGCCTTTGATCATAAGAGATTATTTTCTTTAACATGAACAATGGAGAAAAATTACACTTTAAGAAAACATAGCTGAATATCTTACTTTAAAAAAATACTAGAAGGCTTAAAAGAATAGAGTAGTGAACACTGGTATAACCTTTTAGAAAGTCTTACAACCAAAGTTCTTTAAATATAAAATGAAGTTTTAATGATTAATCATTAACCATTGAGAACACACAGGTATCTGGAATGTCTTAATTTATTAGGTGCTATGGTTTAGATATTTGTCCTCTCCAAACCTTATGTGGAAATTTGATCCCCAGTGTTGAACGTGGGGCCTAATGGGAGGTGCTTAGGTCATGGGGTGGGTCACTCTCCCTGGGGAGAAGGGTAGGTTCTCCCTTTATTAGTTTCCCATGTAGCTGGCTGCTAAAAAGAGTCTGACACTCCCCTCCCCCTTGCTTCCTCTCTCACTGGGGATCTCTGCACAGACAAGTTCCCCCTTACTTGCCACCGTGAGTGGAAGCTGCCTGAGGCCCTCATTAGATACCCAGTCTTGAACTTTTCCAGACAGCAGAATTGTGAGCCACATGAATGTTTTATTTGCTGTTGTTGTTAATAAATTACCCGGCCTCAGGTATTCCTTTACAGCAACATAAAATGGACTAAGACATTAGGGACACAGGCTAAGGATTAATTCTACTGCCATTATAACACCTTAGGTTCCTTTTTATGAAGTGCCATTTTAATTACAAATAGGACACATGAATACATTTCCCTTATTAAAAATAATGAAAACATTTGCCTGAGGCTCAGGTCCTCTTTGACATCTGGTGTTATTCTGCAGTAATATAAAAGGGAAAAGCCCCAATTTCAGTAGCTTCAAGAAACAATGTTTATTTACTGTTCAAATCCATACCCCTCTCAGGGCAGTGGGAATCTCTACTCCACAACATTTTCACTCATATGCCTGTGAGGCAGCTCCTCCACTGTCTAGAATACACCAGTAAGGCAAGAATGCAAAACATTTACAGTACTAGATGATAATGGCATCGTCCCCAGGCAACATATGCACTTCCTATCACATTCCATTGGCTAGAACAGATCACATGACCACCTCCAACTTCACAAGGTGAAAAAACGTCAGTCTTACCATGCATCCATCACTTCTCAGCTGTGTGATTTTGGGAAAGTCACTGAATCTCTGTGCCTCAGTTTCCTCATTTGTAAATCAAGAAGAGAAATGTAGAACTTATTTCAGAGGATTGATAAAAGAAGTAAATGACGTTAAAAATGTAAAGGGCTTAGAAAGGTGCTCAATAAATTTTAGCTATGATGATAAGGATGATGATACTTTACATTCATAAATCTTTGTGTATGTTTAACAGTGATATCATACTGTGGTTCTGGCCTATAATCTATACTGGCTGAATCTTCAATACTAGTAGAAAGAATACTCTTTTGCTGTATTCTATAATTTTAGGGTGCATGTGTATATATACACACATACAAATTTATGTATATGGACATATTCAATGTACAGATGGTCTCCAACTTATAATAGTTTGACTTACAACTTTTCAACTTTATGATAGTATGAAAGTGATATGCATTTGGGAGAAACTACATTTTGAGTAGCCATACAACCATTCTGTTTTTCACTTCAATAAATGCAATAAATTACATGAGATATTCAACACTTTTTAGTAAAATAGGCTTTGTGTTAGCTGATTTTGCCCAACTATAGGCAAATGTAAGTGTTCTCAGCACATCTAACGTAGGCTAGGCTAAGCTATGATGTTTGGTAGGTTAGGTGTATCAAATACATTTTTAACTTAATGATATTTTCAACTTGTGATGGGTTTATCAGGATGTAACCTCACTGAAAATTGAAGAGCATCTGTAATATAATATATACATATACATACAAACTACTTATTTCCTTCTGTTTCCATGAAAACTCACTGGCATACAATTTTACTGCAGTTAGCTCAAGTCCACAGGCACAATTTACAGAGCAAACAATGGGTTCAATTTTGGCATTTCCCGATGTGAGCAAGGTCGCAGGGCTGTTCTCGACAGGCAGTTCTCGCCCACATGCTCACTGGCCCTCTGCAGACTGATGTCAGAGATGACACATGGGTCAGGGAGCGCAGATGCTTGAATAGTGACACAGCTGGAACCCCACTTAGAACACGGGAGAGGAAAGCAGAGTGAGTTGAGGTCAGTAGAGGGCATGTGTAACATTCCCAGGATTCAGAACTGAAGAGTGGAGAAAAGGAGGGATGTGGGCAGAAGCTAAGTTCTGGTAGCAGAGGCTCTGAGAGGAGCCTGCGTTTATGCTGGTGGGGGCAGAGGTCAGGACTATTGAGACCCAGGCACCCAAATGTCAATAGGGTCAAAGAGCACAAGGACTTCAGGTTGACTCTGGACGATGACATGCCAGGATGGACGTAGGGTGGACAGGTGCTTTGTGCTTGCCCTGTGGTATGGTTTGGCTGTTTGTCCCCTTCAAATCTCATGGTGAAATGTGACCTCCATTGTTGGAGATGGGGCCAGGAGGGAGGTGATGGGTCATGGGGGTGGATACCTTGCAAATGGCTGAACACCATCCCCTTGGTAATGAGCACATTCTTGGTCTGAGAATTGATTGTTTAAAAGAAGGTGGCACATCCTGCCCACCTTGCTTGCTCTCTCACTGTGTAATCCTCCAGCTCCCTTTCCCCTTCCCCTGTGATTGGAAGCTTCCTGAGGCCTCACTAGAAGCAGATGCTGGCACCACACTTTCTGTACAGCCTGCAGCACCACGAGTGAATTAAACTTCTTTTCCTTAAAAATTACCCAGCCTCAGGTATTTACTTAACAACAATGCAAAAACGGACTAACACACCCAGCATTCACCCCATGCTTCTGGAGCCATGCTCTGAGCTTGCTCTAGAAAATATAGCTTTGCTGGTCTCCGTTCTGTACTAGGGTGATCATGTGACTCAGGCTTGGCCAATGAGGATTCACATGCCTCTGCCCCCAATGATTGGCTGACGAATGGCACATGACCCAGTCAGAGCCAATCAGACCTCATCCTGGACTTTTTCTGGGGGACAGGGTAGGAGGTGTAACACGGAGGCTTTTGAGCTGCCAGGGGATGGCATCTGTCTCAGTGCAATTGCAGTCCAATAAAGTCATTCTGAGACAGACAGAAACCCGAAAACAAGGTTTTACCCTCTTGAATTGGATGTGCCCAAGGTCAGCTCTATCACTGGCTTTTCCTTGGCAGGAAGCAATAGATTCTTTTCCTTATCTGGAGCCAGTTGGACTTGGGTTTCTTGTCACCTACAACCAAATGTATCCCAGTAGCTGGAATGTGCCTCTTTGACAACTGATGTTCATTGTCTTAAGGTGGAGAAGTGGACTGGCCACCCTGCAAATACACCTGCAGACTTTCTTGGTCCCTCTAGAAAAAGTTCTGTTAGCTTCTCAAAAGATGCAGTTGACTTCTCTGCTCTCCAAGAAACCCAGTGTTAATTCATCCTTGAAGGGTACATGTCTTTGGAAGAGCTTTCTCTGGCCTCTAATGTCAATTTTCCTTTTGATAATTTGCCTCTTCATTATTAATGTCCAATGCAGTTTCATGCCCATCCAGGCAACCCAGAAATCACCATAGTAGCCAATCATTGATCGATTTTCTTTCTTTTTTAAATAAGAAGTCTTAGTCGAACCCCTAAAGTGTGTTTACTTTGAATGCATCGTGATTGTACTTATCAAATTAGAACTGTTTTACCCCCCCTTAAATTACCTTGAAAACAAAATCAGTAGTTTATTTAACCAAAATCAAGAAAAGAAAAAAAAAATACCGTGAGGAATCTGTGTAATAAGTTTTGCTTGGAAAGAAACAATGTGGATAAACACGGAGAAAGCATTTCAGTGTAAAGCAGGGTGTATGGGTAGCTTGGAGGAATAAACAGGCACCAAATTTAATATTGTTCATTTCTGTGCACCTTCTTATAAATAGCTCAGTAGGCCTTTGTCAAGCATGGGTTGCTTTCTGAGCAAGCAGTAGAAATAAACAATCGTATGACATTTTAAATAGTGACAGCAATTGGATTTAATGCAGGTATTTATACTATTCTTTAAGTAAACATTTGAGACCCTTACAAAATTGAGCTGCTTATCAGTGTCTCCAACTTAGGCTATAGGGACAAAATTTGCTGTAATTCAGATACCACCAGTTAGGTTCCTGTGTGTGTTTTAAATTTGCAGTTCCTCTGGTTTTTCTGCCCCCAGGTTATAGCTCCTCAGTTCTGAGCAGAAGTGACAATTCCCCATGGAGTGACAGATGTGACCCAATATCCTCTGTGACCTGAGATTTCCCATCAGTTAATCTCCTGCTGGCACTTTGAAAATATCTGATTGTAATCAGGAGGCACGTTGTTCAAGAAGGACTGATGAGCATCTCCTGGGGGATGGATGGTTAGATGAAATCTGAACGCAAAAGGAAATCAGAGGGTTGACTGTTGCCAGCTTCCAAATCTATCTCTTCCTAGCCTCCACATGCTGGTTCTAGAGGTCATAGAATTCTAGAGTTAGAAGAGACTGAGAGATTCTGGCACTTTGGGAGGCCAAGGCAGGATTACTTGAGCCCAGGAGTTTCAGACCAGCCTGAGCAACATGGCAAGACCTCATCTCTACGAAAAATTTTTTTAAAAATTAAAAATTAGCTGAGTGTGGTGGCACACACCTGTGGTCTCAGCTATTCAGGAGGCTGAGGTGGGAGGATCACTTGAGCCTGGGTGTTTGAGGCTGCAGTGAGCCATGATTGCACCATTGCACCCCAACCTGGGCAACAGAGCAAGACCTTGTCTCAAAAGAGAGATAAGGGAGAATGAGAGATCTGAAGCTCAGCTCCTCATTTATCAAACCATTCACGTATGTATTCCATCAAGCATCTCCTAGGTGCTTTCCCTAGGCCTGGCCTTGACCTGGGCTCTAGGCACATAGTAGTAAACAGAGTAGATATAGTCTCTACGCAACCTAGTTAAAAGACAGAAAAACAAACAAACAAAAATGACCAGCAAACACACAAGCAAGATAATTTCAGGTGGTGATATGTGCCACAGAGAAAGTAGATACTTCCCATTACTCCCTGTTGTCCAGGTTCTGGTTTCTGTGGCTCTCATGGCTCCTAAAACCCAGTTTACCAGATGGACCTCACTTAGACCTTACACATAGCTTTGCAATCTGTCTCTTTTTTTTTTTTTTTGGCTTAAGTTAACTAGAGATCGTTTCACCTGTTTATAAGCAGAGTCTCTGATAGATACGGTAATGGAGAGTGCTTGAGAAATAACCAGCAGTTCTTTGTCTTGTAGTAAGACTGTCCTCAGAAGAACTGGAAATAAAATTTAAATCAGAACACTGAGTGACATAGGATAAGGCTTTTCTTTTTTATAGGACACCCTTGGGAATGGCTTTGACAGTCCTGCATATCTAAACTCCCTGTATTTGGGGCAATTTCACATCTTATGAATTTTCTCATTTCCAAAATGGAAGCCAGAAACTTGCTTTCTTAACTTCCCCAGCAGGGAGAGTGAAGTCATGTGACCGGACTTGGCCAATCAGCACCCACATAAGATAGCCATCAAGGAGCTATTGAAGTCAAGAAGCCTTTGTAAGGAACAAGGGCATGGTGACTTCTTATTTCCAGAGGCAGTCATGACTGAAGTGCTGGAATCCAGTGCTCAAGGTCCACACAGCAGGCTGTTGTGTCTCCAGGGTGGGTTCGATGGTGTCATTCAGACATTATTCCCAGCTGCGCAGACTTGAAGAAGCCTGATTTGCTGTCTCCCCTGGAGAGACTGTGACCTCCCCAGTGCCATTGCCTAAATTCCTTTCCTGCTTAAATAGCTAGAGTGGACATGACAGAGGACCCTAAGACACATTCTCATTCCTTCCTCATCTAAACAGCTGGTGGGCCCTGCGTAGCCACCACTTGGGTATGTGATGCAGAGGAGCCTTTCCTTATCACCTCCCTGCAGCAACAGTCAGACTGAGCAGAAAATAGTCATTTTTGCTTGAAAATATGAGAATTGGATTATAAATCAATGAAGAGTCCATCTGTGAACATGTTCTCACCGATTCTAAATGTTACAAGTTAGAAGAGAACAAATCCCTGTATAATACTTGATATTGATATTAGTAACAATCGAGACAGGGTTTTCCTGAGGGATGGGGAGGAGGGCTGCTCACAAAGAGACTGTGTCCTCGTCCCTGAAACCCAAAGAAGTGAGACCAGAGGAGTAGGGGTAGGAGGCAATGTGAACAGAATGCATTGGCTGCTCCGGTGGACCATACTGATTGTCCCTGAAAATCTTTTGGCTGGGCACTGTGGGTCACGCCTATAATCCTAGCACTTTGGGAAGCCAAGGCAGAAAGATTGCTTGAGACCGGGAGTTTGAGACCAGCCTGGGCAACATGGGGAGATGCTATCTCTCCAAAAAATAAAATTAGCCAGACATGGTAGTGTGCACCTACAGTCCCAGCTACTCAAGAGGCTGAAGTTGGAGAATTGCTTGAGCCTGGGAGGCTGAGGCTGCAGTGAGTTGTGTTCATACCACTGTACTACAGCCTGGGTGACAGAGCAAGACTCTGTCTCAAAAAAAAATCCATTATCTATTTATCTTTTTTTCTATAGTCATAGAATCCTAGACCTTTAGCCACTGAGGACACATTTTAGCTGTCCTTGTAAGTATTTGTGGCCAGATTACCAATATCCAGTTAGTGGACTATAAGCCAAAGTACTGTATTCAAATTCTAAATATTTTAAAGAGAGAGAGCACCCCCTACCTCCATCTGCTGGCTGGCCCATGGACTCAGGTGACAGATCTGGAGCAGGCACCTTGAGCTATGAGTGAGAAGTCTCATGCAGAGCATTGTAGAGCAAGCTAGAAGGGGCCTGGTCCTCGACATCACAGGAGCCACTGTACCAGCCCTGGACTGTCCACATTTATAGGACACAGAAATATATTTCTATCCTGTTTAAGGTATTAATATAATACTGTCATTTTTTCCTATTCAGAAACTCAGCGAATGTAATCTCGGTGAACACAGAGACCATTTTGCTCAGCACCGAGTTAGAACCTTTGAGCAGAGGAAGAGAGAATTGAGGTCAATGTGTAGTTGGACTGAAAAGTCTGATTAGAAAGACGTCTCCACGTGGGTGCTGATTGGCCAGTGCTCCATGGGCTGGGGACTGAGTGATGTGAAAAAGGGTTCTGAATGGGGGCAGGCACTCAGGGACTGTCTGGGGCAGACTGGGCTTGGGAGCTGGGCCCTGAGATTGGAGAATGAGGGAAAGAAAAGCAAAGAGAAAAAGGCTTATCTTCCAAGGCTCAGAAAGGCAAGTTGCCCTCCTTCCCAAGATAGAAGGAAAGAATTTAAGCACATTAGAGCGGGTTCCACAAGGAAATAAGTACGGATGAGGACTCTCCAACATTAACATCTATCAATAAAGCTATCTCGCAAAGTGCCCAGCACACAGGCTGTACTCAACAATTATTTGCCTTATTATTATCAGAAAGGGATCCTAATCCAGACCCCAAGAGAGGGTTCTTGGATCTCACGCAAGAAAGAATTTGGGGCGAGTCCACAGAGTAGAGTGAAAGCAAGTTTATTAAGAAAGTAAAGGAATGAAAGAGTGGCTGTACCAGAGACAGAGCGGGACATTCCTGAAAGTAAGAGGTGGGACGCACCCAACTTAGATGCAAGGCTTGTTTAGATGTAAGATAACAAACGTCATGGCGAAGATGCGCTCCACTACAAAGGCTTTTGGTAAAGGATTGCAGATCCTTGCGTAACTGTGTCCTTTCCAAGAGTCTACATTGCTATTTTTAAAGCAAGACTTATTCTTAAAGTAGGAATGCTTTTATTCTTAAGATATGTGGACATCAAAACATTTCCTGCGTCTGTTAAGTTCTGGGTCTGTTTCTGTTCCCTTAACAGTAAACATCCTGTGACTCATTTTACCCAGGCCCCATTCAAGATGGAGTTGCTCTGGCTCACACACCTGTGACCACAAAAGAAAGACTGGATGACTGTATCAGTAATCAACCAACCAAACAAAAGAGAGGCAAGTAATATCGTGTGGTGACTAAAGTATTGGTGCTTAACTGGAGGACTGAGGGTTGAATGTTGAAATTCTAGCTCTACCACTCAGCAACTGGTGAGCAAGGCAACCCATTCCTCATCTATAAACCGGTGATGATAATGATCATGGCAGAGACTCTCCCTTTAAGGATTAGGTTGAATGAGATACTGATGTAGACATTGATATATACTGCTTGTCCAGTCCCTGGAAAGTAGTAGTATTCAATCAGTATTGAATCATAACATTGTTATTGTTGTTTTGGTTGCAAAGGAGAGCCTCATAGGACTTTGTGAATTTCCTCCTTCTAAAGGTCCCGTCAGCTTTCTCCCCACATATTCAAATCCACCTCTGTCCCCGCCCAGCCCTGGATCTCCAGGTGGCTCTAGGAGGGCTATTCTGACCACCCAGCAATCTTCTTTTCTAACGGCAATTTACTGCCTTGTCATCAGGCGCTAGATGAGGGCTATCATGGACATCTTCTAGATTCTTATCTTATTTCATCCCCTGACTTCCCAGCCACATGAACAGCAGGTGAAGCCCATGTAAATATCTGCCCATACTAGATTTTCCAGACTCATCCCTTCTATTTTCTCCCGCATTTAAAAATCCATGTAGGTCCTCACATTTTTAACACCTTATTTTTTAATCATAAGTTTAAGTCATTGTATCAGAAATATTGAATATTTGTGTTCTAAACAAAGACTGTTACATCACTTTTAACGTGTGTCTAGTGGAAACTCAATACCTTAGTGATTGATACTTACCACCACTCATTGATTTTTAAAATGCAGGAAAAGCTCAGCTCTAATTGTTGGAAATTTTGCCTTTTTCTTCTTGAACTTCTACTCCTCTAGCCAACTTTGATAGGAGTGCATCTTACTTTTATGCTTGGAAGTCTTGTATTGATCATCATGGCAAGAAAAACATGTATAAATTAAAAATTGATAATTTACAGAGTTCTGTTCATGTGAAGCTTTAAATGTTAAGCATGTGATTCTGAAGTTAGTTATTGATGATAGTGAGTAGTGCACAATTGATCAGAGCAATGTAGCAGCTGCAGGGCTGTTTTCTCAATTAATTCATGTATTCATGGATGAAGATTGCTTACTGTTATAAAGAGATAGGTTTCAGCCTCGATGTTATCCCCCTTTAAAAAAAATTTTGTTTTTGTTGCTGTAAGAAGGGTGAACCTTGTTCACATAAATAAACAGATGGAAATTAAAGAGCTTCTGTCATATGTTATGCAGTTGTTTGAATGCCTCCCATCAGAATGAGCTCCTTTGCTTTCTGGCTTGTGGTTGTGCCAGAGGCATGTGAACTAGAGCAACTCCATCCTGAATAGGGGCTGGGTGAAATAAGGCTAAGAACTACTGCACTGCCTTCCCAGATGGTTAGGCATTCTAAGTCACAGGATGAGAGAGGAGGTTGGCACAAGATACAGGTCATAAAGACCTTGCTGAGAAAACAAGTTGCAGTAAAGAAGCCAGCCAAAACTCACCAAAACCAAGATGGCGATGAGAGTGACCTCTGGTCCTCCTCACTCCTACACTCCCACCAGCGCAAGGACAGTTTACGAATGCCATGGCAATGTCAGGAAGTTACTCTATATGGCCTAAAAAGGGGACACATGAATATCCCGCCCCATGTTTAGCATATCATCAGAAATAACCATAAAAATGGGCAACCAGCTGCCCTCAGGGTTACTCTGTCTATGAAGTAGCTGTTCTTTTATTCCCTTGCTTTCCTAATAAACTTGCTTTCACTTTACTCCGTGGACTTACCCTGAATTCTTTCTGGCATGAGATCCAAGAACCCTCTCTTGGGGTCTGGATCGGGACCGCTTTCCTGTTGCAGCTGGGTTTTGCCAGGGGATGGGGAGAACCAGCAGAGATGGTAGACTGAGAGATGAGTGAGGTAGGGGTTCTTCATCCCAGGGGGTCCTGCTGTGGGGGAGACCAAGCTACCTGCCTCCACTGCAAGAGGTCACAGCTCCTGTCTGGCAGCCGCTTCCTAGAGTCTTCTTTTGTCTGCAGATTCCAGAAGGCTCTTTACCCTCACCCTGCCCAGGGTCCCACTGTTACTAGCCAGGGCCTGGCACTATTCTTTGCTATTTTCCTTCATCCTGATCACAAGTTTTAAATAATACCTTTATGAAACTTTCCTCCAAGCAGCCAATGTAAGTAAGCTCTCTGTCTCCTGCCAGAACATTGACTGATCAATCTTTGTTTAATAAAGTGGGAGAAGAGTGTTGCTAAAAGAGGGTGTGGAAATGAAGGGCCCACAGAGTACCCATGTCAGCTGAGAATCTGAAAACCGATTCTCTTAAAATGGCCTTTTGCGTGTGAACCCTTAGAAAGTCATCGTGTACCCACAGGGTCTCAGTACTGCAATTTGACCACCCTTCTGTCCTCCACCCCATGAGTGCAAGAGCAATATTAGGAACCTAAAATTTATTGAAAACAGCCAGTGAGTGTTTCACCATTGAGGCTAAAGGATGCTGGGGAATCCCATACAGATAGCTATGGTAAGGGTCCTCATGGCCCTCATGGGAGAGGAAGCAGACTTCCTCCTGGATCTGGTGTTTGGGAGAGGACTGAACAAAAGAGGCTAGGACCCCAGAGTTGCCTGCTTAAGTCTAGCACTTAACACCATTGCAGTGCAGCCTGTCTTGTTTCCTTATCCACCAAGTTTTCTGCAGCACTCATTTAGAAATTCCAGGCAACCCATTGAGAGTTCTTTATTGCAGCAGCGGGCAACGGATCTACAATAACATGTAAAAAGATAGGGGTCCCCAGGTGACGACAGCAGCTGCAGCTTCAAGTTGAAATTGGAGTGAAAATGTGTGCTACATCCATTTGCTGGCAGGAGGGGAGGGGTGGGTAGTGGGAAAGGGGGATGGGAGTAGTGATCTCCTGCTTCCCATCCCTGAATTGGGCTAGAAACCCCCGGGCTCATTTGCTCAATATGTCATCACATTGAGACTGGAGGCTTCTGGCGATGGCTGTGGGTGTGTTTGCATTAACTGCCAGCAGGGCCTTTCCCTCAGAGTAATCCAGATGCAGGAATCTCTCTCTCTTGCTCTCTCTCTCTCTCTTTCTGTCTCTAATAATCTCAGCCGTCCCTGTTCAGACAGCCTCTTAGATCATAAACAATCCTGCATTAAACTTCAGTTTCTTGAATCACTGTTTGTGCTCATGAATTTAGTGATAGTTTGAATATTGTTCAGTGAATAATGGGCCTTCCTGGCCCATTGATGTGGGTTTGGCTGTGTGACTTTCTTTGACCAAGGATGGTCAGACTGTCAGAGGAAGTGACAAGACTAGAGTCATTAAATGTGCTCATGAAGTTTGCTTGCTCTTGTCCCTGGGGATCCTCCATGAGGAGTGTGTCCAGACAGGAGCTGCTCTCCTTTTAGACTGTGCCCAAGATAAACACATGTGGAGCAGACCTGATCCCAACCCATAGCCTGTGGCCATGCCCAGCAGAGCCCAGCCTGGATCAGCCAAGTCATGCTTGACCTGTGGACCTGAATGTAAGAATCAGTACTTATTGTAACCACTGAGTTGGTTTGTGACAACTGACAAATTACTGAGCTTTCAAATTGTGCTTCACAGAACCCAAGGGCAGTAGTTAAAAACAAATTTCTCCTCTCAAACCCAGCGTGCATTCATTCATGTATTCATTTATTAATTCACTTAGTTATTCAATACATAATTTTTGAGCCCCTCAGTGTTAGGCATTGTTGTAGGTGCTGGGGATATGAAATTTAATGAGGCAGCCATTTGTGCCCTCTGCCTTCATGGTATGACCATTTTGGTAGAGACCATAAACAGACTAGTAAATAAATACATAAACAAACAAATGCATAGGTTCAATATACGCTGTGATTGAAATGAGACAAAAGGTGAATTGAAGTGGGGATAGGAGTGGCTACTTCAAACTGGGGGTCAAGGAGGGCTTCTCTGAGGAGGGACATTTAAGCTGACACTGTAGAAAGAGACAGCCAAAGAATTTGCTCCAAGAGAGTATTTCAGGAAGTGGATATAACCAGTGCAAAGACCCCAAAGCAGGAAAGTATCTGGTTCAGTCAAGGAACAGAAAGGAGGCCAACTAGGCTAGGACAGAAGAGGAGAAGAGGGGTCTTCTAGTGTGCCTGGGTGCTCCTACAGAGGTACAGGGCCTCATGGGAGGAAGGGTTTGGATTTAACAAAATAAACAAAGGAACATAGGCAAAAGGTTTAAACCAGGGAGTGATTACCCTTCAGATCACTCAGTTGTGATCTGATCTTTAAAAACATACGCTCAGAAATAGTGATCCAATATGACTGTGATTCTGTACTGCAAAGCAAGGAGGCACACCCTCTTGAGGGTGGTCTTCTGTTATAGATCTCTGTCATAGGGGTCCTAAGCAGTACTCAGCAACAGGAACAGAAGAATGAAGGCCCACCCAGGGAGGTTCTGCTTCAGTTCCTTTATACCTGGGCCTTTGCTAAAGTTTTATTTGAAGAGAGAGTGCTGTATTAAATAAATGAATATGATAAAATAATGGAAAATAAGAATAACAACAACAAAATGTGAATTTGTATCTGGCCCAAGCCAAGACTCAGATCTGGGAAACAGGTTCAGAAAGGTGGGGGCCTGGTTCAGAGTCACTCAGCACATTAATACCAGGCTTCTTCTCAGACTTACACAACAGTAACCACTTACAGTGACTTCACAGTCAGTGTCCTGGTGGGGTAGTTAATACACTGTCCCTGAACAGTATCTCACAGTAGTGCCATTTACAGAGTGACTTCACAGTCAGTGTCCTGGTGGGATAGTTAATACACTGTTCCTGAGCAGTATCTCACAGTAGTGCCATTTACAGAGTGACTTCACAGTCAGTGCCCTTGTGGGGTAGTTAATACACTGTCCCTGAATGAACAATATCTCCCTGCAGAGCTGGAAACTGTGGTATGTAGATGCAGCACTGCATCTCCTATTTATACACACTAGAGAAGCAGTAAGCAGAGGAGGGAGAGGATCAGACAGGGATAGGAATTTGACATTTTGCTGGGTGCGGTGGCTCATGCCTGTAATCCCAGCACTTTGGGAGGCCAAGGCAGGTAGATCAGCTGAAGTCAGGAGTTGGAGACCAGCCTGGCCAACATGGTGAAACCTGTCTCTACTAAAAATACAAGAATTAGCCTGGTGTGGTGATGCATGCCTGTAATCCCAGCTATTTGGGAAGCCGAGGTAGGAGAATTGCTTGAACATGGGAGGCAGAAGTTGCAGTGAGCTGAGATCGCGACACTGCACTCCAGCATGGGTGACAGAGCACGACTCCCTCTCAAAAAAAAGAAAAAAGAAATCTGACATTTTTTTTCCTCCCCCTGTATCTAAGGGTTATTCTTGTTTATTTGTTATTTTTGTTTTAGGCTTTTGACCACCTGAAGCTGCATTTTTTTTGTCTTTGTCTCTGGCTGATAAGAGAAAAGGAGGTGAGGGAAGTGACCCAGGACCTCTAGGCAACAGCCCCTCCCCTGCAGCTGGTTGTGTTCCCATCATAATCAGTCTCTTCCCTACTCCTGGCTTTCCTTTTTTTCTGTTAAATCTTTTTAGAATGGCTTGTATCTCTAAGTGGTTAAAATCCTTCTCTTTCCCATTTTTCTCCCTTTTTATGTCACCTGTCTCTCCCCAAACATTTTTTTCCTTTGGAAGTGTGCCTGATAAGTTCCTGGTAGTCCTGAGTGACCTCTGTTATGAGCAGCAGCCTCCCTCTGTAGGGTGTCCTAATCAACCTCAGAGGGTCTGGGGTTCACATTCAAGAGAACAATGATGTCACATTCTGATTTTGTGGCAATTTACTCTTAAGAAGGAGGCCGTTAGCATGTTGATAGGCAGCAGCACTCAGGAGTGCCCAGACACATTGGTCAGGAGATTTACAGTCTTGTATGAGCTGAGGAACGTCCTCAGGTGTCTTAAGGGGAGTGCAACAAAATACTCCTTTCCTTTTTCCATTGAATGTTTAGCCACTGGTCTCCATGGATGGCATCTTTCATATCCTACTAAGTTAGGAGATGAATTGCAACAGTAGCAAGGCAAGCAACAATGAAGAGATTTGCCCTTGAAACTTTTTGGATCCCATGACTTCCATGAGGTGAGTACTCTGTGTTGCATCCCTATGGCATACCAGAAGAGACTGCACCTGGATTTTTGCCAGGACTGCCCTCTCAAAGGGCTGGTTAGTACACTAATTCACTTACCCAGAGAAAACAACTTAATCAGGCTGAATAAGCCTTACACTGACTTTGGCATTGATGGGCATGTGGATCAGATCCAGTACAGTCCTTCAGGAAGAATCCTCTCCCCGTTCCCTTGAGAGGAGCCTTGCATGCTGGTCAGTCAATGCAATCCTCCCTTCCTGGGTCCCTGGATATCAAACAGATCCAGAAGATTTGGTTACATATCCAAGATGGTGGCTGATCCTTCCTAAAAACTAAACTATCCAAAGTGAGGTATACCATAGAGGCATGTGCCTTTCAGGTCCTCTTACAATTTAGGGCAGAGCATTATGGCAGCACAGGGTAGACATAGCATAGAGTGGGGGTGCTAAAGTGCAGGTGTGTCCACAGCCAGGGTGCTTCCCCAGGTGACACTCAATGTTGGTGAAGACAGTAAGCAAGAGCAGTCCAGGAGCATGTGGCTCCATTGAAACTTGAGTTACAATCTTGTATGAGCTGAGGAATGTCCTCAGATGTCTTAAGGGGAGTGGAAAAAACTGCTCCTTCTTTCCTTTTTTCCATTAAATATTTAGCTGCTGGTCTCCATGGATGAGATCTTTTATATCCTACTAAGTTAGGAGACAAATTGCAACAGCCAACTCGTGATGCCAACTGTCCCAACTGTATCCAATGGATTTCACTTTATGGAAGTGATGGAGTGATGGCAGGAAGAAGCAGGTACCATCAAAAGAATACTTTACTTACATTTCCCAAGAGAAGGGGGCACACCAGGCCACCTAGGACCACACAAGGAAACACCAAATTTGGTCAGGAGGCAGTGGCAGGAGCTGCCGAAAATCCTAGGCAGGAGCCTTTATTGTGTTTCTCATGGGGAAAGCAGAACAGAGCAGGGGGAACAGCTTGCGATTGGCTGATGTTAATAATGTTGCAGGCTCTGGGCTACAGGGGAGGGGGAGGTCTTAGTTGTCTTGTCCCTGGTCCTGGGTGATGTGGGGAAGGGGAAATATTGGCTTGGTGTGTGGGAGTTAGATAAGGACGAAGTTGGGAGATTTGTGCTCTGGCTTGGTTGGAGAGTTTGTAATATGATATTCAAACACTCTCTAAACCTGATTGCAGGGGAGATACAAACAGCTTTGGCCATCAGCTTGGCCCTGTGATTAATGGATGCCAAAAGACGAATGCAGAATCTAAGATAACACAGTGCCTGCTGAGTGTCAAGCAGAGAAATAATGCTGATATGCTATGTTATGCTCATCCAACATCAGATGTGATACTGATACACACTGATCTGTGTCCCCACCCAAATCTCATGTTGAAATGAAATCCCCAGTGCTGGAGGTGGGGTCTGGTGGGAGGTGATTGGATCATAGGGATGGATTCTAATGGTTTACACCAACCCCCTAGTGCTGTTCTCGTGAAAGAGTTCTCGAGATCTGGTTGTTTAAAAACGTGTAGCATCTTCCCACACACCATTCTTTCTGCTCCAGCCATGTAAGATGTGGTGGCTTTCTCTTCACCTTCCCCCATGATTATAAGTTTCCTGAGGCCTCCCCAGCCATGTTTCCTGTTCAGCCTGCAGAACCATGAGCTAAAAACCTCTTTTCCTTATAAGGTACCCAGTCCCTGGTATTTCTTTATAGCAGTGCAAGAATGGACTAATAGAGATGCCCGTCAGTGTGCTGAGACGTGCTCACAGTTCTAACTGGCCTCCCTCCTTACAAATTCCCTCTCCACCCCCAGCTCTAGGACTGTGACATGCAGACAGCCCTTATCCAGGTGGCAGGACCTGGGAGCTAAAGAAAGGGTGCTGAGGGAGGCAGTGGCCCACCCTGGCCAGGAGGGACATCTCCCAGTGAACTGGGATGCTTGGATCACATGCCACCTTGCCTATAGGAGTTAAGTAAATATGAAAGTTTGGGGGTGGCATTTAGAATTTTAGAAACTTATGCATACTACTTCTACTTCTCCAGAAATGTATTCTAGAAACTTTGCTGGAGACAGAGCAAATCAGAAAGCGTCCTGAGAGTTCCAGATACGTCTGCCTTGCCTTTTATTTCTTTACTGCCTGGATTAGTTTCCCAGGGCTGCTTTAACAAATCACCACAAAGTTGGTGGCTTGAAACAACATACACTTATGTGCTCACAGTTCTGGAGGCCAGAAGTCCCCAAATCAAGATGTTAGCAGGTTACGCTGTCTCTGAAGCCTCTAAAGGAGAATCCTTCTCTACTTCTTCCAGCTTCTGGTGGCTACAGGTATCTCTTGGCTGTGGCCAAATCACTCCAGTCTCTGCCTCTGTCTTCATGTGGCCTTCCCTTCTGTCTGTGTGTGTCTTCTCTTCTTCCTTATATAGTCACTTGACTTTGAATTTAGGACCTATCTGAGTAACCCAGGATAATCTCATCTCAAAATCCTTAACTTAAACATATCTGTGGAGACCCTCTTTCAAATAAGCTGACCTTCACACCTTCCAGGGATGTGGACCTAGACGCATCTTTTTGGGGGCCACAGTTCAACCCATGACACTGTCATTAAAGTGACCAGTTTGTCCTCATTTACCCAGGACCTTCTCAGTTTTAGCACAAAGTCCTGTCTCCAGGGACTCCTTTCAATGTCAGGAAAACTGGGATGGCCGGTCACCTTAGTAACACACATCTGCAGCAAATGGGTGGGCTAAGGTTCCAGAAGAAACTTACAGAAGATTGCAGTTCCTTTAAACAAGACTTAGTGTGGCAAGACAGACTGACTTCTTTACCTCAAATCACGCTCTAAAATAAATAGAAATAACAGTTTGGTCAGATTCTCTTTGAAAGCTCTGATTTGGTTCACAGTCAATCAATTAAGAAAGGGTATATGTTTTATTGTAGCTCAAAATGTGTCTTTCTTTCCCAGTTTTTCTTCCCTCTTTCCTTCTTTTTCTTCTTCACTCCTTTTTTTTCCTTCCTTGATTTCGCCTTCTCCTCCACCTTTTCCCTCTCCCCAGTTTTCTTATCCCTCCGGGACCATTGGGGAGGTAAGGGAAGACTTTGGATTTGAGTTTCCAGCTCAGTAAAGAATCAATGGTGTGTGAGTCCTGCCTGGGACGGGTAAGGCAGTATCCTGCAGACCCCACGCTCTGAAATGTGCCTGCTCTTCAGTTTGGTGCCCATTTCCCCTGCACAGCTTATGACTGGATTTTCACACATGCAGAGAGGCTCATATATCTCCATCCATCTGGGTTGTCACTCAGTCTTCATGTGAGCAATGAGGTTATGGATGGACACATCCTTAGAGTGCTTTGCTGGAAAGGCAGGAAATAAATCCAGCCTGTTTCCCAGCCCATTTCTCCTGCTCTGCTCGCTACGTGAGCCTCTGAGATCGGGCTGGGAGTGTGGTGAGTGGAAAGGAGTCTTGCTACTGCCTGGACAGGCCCCTGCATCTCTCCCTGAAGTAAAGCAGAGGCTGTCAGATTTAATGGGAGAAAGAAAGGAGGAAGGAGATGTTCATCAGCTCCCCAGGCCGGGCAGGTGTTTTCATCTCTTGTCTGGGTTCATTTTCTCAGCCATTTGGTGGTTGGTCTTCCATTTTCAGATAAAGAAACTGAAACTCAGAGGGAGCAATAATTCACCTAAGGTCACACAGCTGGCACAGGGCAGGGACAAGATTCACACACAGTCACTCTCTTCTGTTCATGTATCCATTCAAAGTGTGTTGAGCGTCTTTCAAGGGGCAGACACTGGAGACACAGTAATGAACAAAACTGTCAAAGTCCCTGCCTCAGTGGGCTGTGTTGAGAAAGACCAGTAAGGACCAATGCACATTCCATCAGTGGGGATCAGTGCTGTAAGGGAAAGAAAACACAGTTAAGTGGATCCTTGGGAGGGCATCCTTTTTGTAAGATTGTCTGGGAAGTGATGCTCAAGTTTAGACCTGAAGGAAGTAAAGGAGCAGGTCGAGCATCGAATTGAGGAAAGAGCTCCAGGCCTAGGGCACAGCCAGTGCAAAGGCCCTGAGGCAGGACTATGTCTCACATGTTGGGGGAAATAGCAAGTTACCACGTGTGTACTTCCTAGAGTCCTTCATTCAGGGCTGCAGTAAGAGAGCAAAGGGGTGGGGCGAGCAGTCTGCCCAGGTACAAGCAGTAAGGGAGGGCATTATCTGTAGAAAGTTTAAAACCAATGATAAAACTGGCTATAATTCAGTGATAAAACACCAGAGTGGATGGCCCCTACCCCCACAGCCCCTGGGAATGCTATTGCCCGTGTGATACCAGAAAACTTTGGAGGGCTGAGCCTGTGTTTGTCCTATCTCTTGTAGCATCCCCAAGTTTTAATATCTCAGTCTGGAACCCAGCTTTTGTTGAAGGAATAAACAAACAAATTGGAAAAATCCCAGTGTCTTCTGGGAGCTGCTAGTGCGTGGCCAAATGCAAATGAAGACTTTGAGAAGGACAGCTTGACAATAAAATGCCACACGCATTGGCAGGACCTGGGCAGGACCACACGCTGGGGCTCCACAGGACAGATGTGATGTGTGGTGGGACCAAGGTCCTGGACTGGCCAGCCCCGGGCTATGGCTCACCCCCGATTGGCTTTCCAGAGTGCCTCGACGGCATTGCCTCCCCCTCCTCTGTGTTGAAGTCACAGAATGAAACCGTGCCCCAAAGAGTTAAAGCAACCAATAACTAACAAAAAATTCTTGAGTTTATATGATGGTAGAAACTCCCTCTGCTTGTGAGATTAAATTGGCTGAAATTGATTGGAACCGATATGGCCATGTGAAGTTTGCACAGAATGAGCTTGCTGATGTCACAGCCTGAATTTCCACCGCATGTTTCACACTAACTCTCCCCGAGTTTGTATATGGAACCCATGAGGTAGCATGAAGAGGTAACTGCGCACCCCCAAGGACTTTCCAGACCTCTCTTTTCCTTCCACCAATCACCTGCTAATCCCAGAATCTACCCCTTAAACCTGCTTCAGTGGGCTGGGTTGAAGAAGACAGGCAAGGAACAATGCACACTCCATCAGTGGTGATCAGGGTTGTAAGGAAAAGTAAAACGCAGTAACGCGGATCCTTGGGAGGGCATCCTTTCTAAGGCAGTAATTCTATTTTCATAGAAAATGACTGCCTCAAAGCCAGCACAGAGAGACAAATTTGAGCTGGACTCCTGTGTCCTTGTTGGTTAAAGTGCTTAAAAGCTTTTCTTTTCTCAAAACCCTGCTATTATAGTATAGGTTTCCAGTGCATCAGTCAGCAAACCCCCTTTGCCTAGTAACAAGAAGGCCTCTGAACAGACAAGCCCCAACCCTGGTCTCTGTCCTGGGGAAAACCATGACTCCTCTCACCCTCTGCCCACTGATGTTGCTCAGTAAGAGCAGCCACTCCCCTGAGCAGTCAGGAGGGATGGGGAAAGAGCAGTGGCCTTTGTGTCCAAGTCCTAGATCCATTCACTGCAGACAGTGTGACATCAGCCAGGATGTTTCCACCCTTGAGACCATACCTGAAATTGGGTGACCTAGAAGATATTTCTAACACTGACTTCACAGATATCCAAATATTTCTTCTCCTAAAGACTACTCTATGCAGAGCACTATAGGAAATTCAGAGCCTTAAGGAAGTCACATCTGCAGAAAGACACTCAAGAGCAGCTAACTCTTAACAATCATCTATTAAACAGCGGCTACTCTTTCTCCACCTCAGAAGAGTGGGGATGAAGTAGCAAGAGCAATGGCATTCCTTTGCATTGTATATTTTGTATTATTTTATTTTATTTTAGACAGGGTCTCTATCACCCAGACAGGAGTGCAGTGGCGCGTTCACGGCTCACTGTAACCTCAAACTTCTGGGCTCAAGCAATCTTCCCACCTCAGCCTCCTGAGTAGCTGGGACCACTGGCATGCACCACCACACCTGGTTAATTTGCTTTTTTTTTTCTTCTTTTTTGTAGAGATGGGGTCTCACTCTGTTGCCCAGGCTGGTCTCAAACACCTAGGCTCAAACGATCCTCCTACCTTGGCTTCCCAAAGTGCTGGGATTAGAAGTATGAGCCACCGTGCCTGGACCTCTTTGCTTTGTAATCGATCAGTTGTATTTCATTTGCCTCCTCATTAACACCTTACAGCAGTCAAGGAGGAAGGCACTGTTATCATGCACATTTCAGAGGTGGGGAAACTGAGGCATGCTGCTGAAACTTCCTCACAGACTTCTTCCATCATTCCCAGTTTTCCAGCTCTCTCTCTCTCTAGCCTCAGTGGTATTCCTTAACATTTTATCCGACCCCAGGAGCTGTAACCTTAAAGGCTGATTTTTTTCTTTAACAAACCCACCAGAAGATACTATGCATCCAGTTAATCCTGGTCCGCACAGAGTGGTCTCCAGGAAAAGCATTAATCCAACCATGGCATCATTGTCAAGGCAACCATGGCCTCCTCTGGGATGCTCAGAGGTCTGTCCCTTTACCACACAGTCTCATCTTGCTGGGGCCTCTAATGGTACTCTAAGCTGAAGCACATTTCCTCTCTTTGACCTTGAGTTTGAATCACCTCCAGATATTTCCGGATGCCAAGCTCACCTTCAGGGCCAGCTGGATGGATGCGTGACTTGCTGCACAGGGCACCATGCTCAGAAGGACCCGTGCTTGGTGGAATGGTCACTCTGTGGTCACTGACTTGAAATTTCTGCACAAAGGACTCTACACTTTTATTTGGCATTGGGCTCCAAAAATCATGTAACTGGTCCTGGCACCCCCCCCCCCCCGAGGAATGAGGCTTTCCCCTCCTCATGTTAAGAAATGCAGGCTCTAGAACAAAGGTGACTCTCTCCCCAAGAGAAATCCCCAGGTGTCTGGTCAGTGGGTGTAGTGCTGGAGAGGCCCCCTCAGAGAGGACGAGGCTGATTGGGACTCACAAGCACAGCTGTTTGCTAAACAACACAGGTCATACTGCTGCTCAGCTCATACCCTGAAAACCAAGTTGCAGCGAGTCTGGCTGGACATAGAACATGCTTGGAGCATGGCCAAGGCACCTGGTTAGTTTCTTACTCTTTTATTCCTTGGCCCTGCACATCCCACTTCAAGATGGGTTTGATCAGGGTATCACTGGGCCCTTGCTGCTTTGTTGATAGGTTTGGGGCTGGGTACATTTCTGTTCTTTGCCCCAGATTATCCATACTTGGGTAAAATGATACCTCCCTTCTTGGAAGATGGACCTCCCGATTGGCTTATCCTGAAGTCTCACTCAGCTAACACGCTGCTCATATCTGCAGCATCCTCATCAACAACACTCCAGGAGCTGCTTTAACCAACCCACACCCCTCCACACCAGTCCCAGGAATATCCCCTGTGCTACCTTCCTCTCTGAAAGGTTTGAGAAAGGGGTTTGAGCAACTGGAATGAACATGGGAAAGATGGTTTCTAGGCACTTTCCAAGCAGAACCAAACCCAAAATGAAAACATGGGGCCCCACATTCAAAACGTATTCAGAATTTCAAGAGAGCCAAGTTTTAAACCTAACACGGAGCCCTCTAAATGGAGGCACCGTGAGGCTGCACAGCTCACACGCTCACAAAGCCAGCCATTTCCAAAGGCCTGTACCTCTTCATGGGCTGAAGTCAGGCTGCACGTCTTTTGAAAGTAATTACAAGCCTCATTTTCCATTCATCTCTATTGCATGAGTTTCAGGCAGTCGGGCTGTGCATAGCTAATCAAAGCCAGAGCTGAAGGCTGCCTGGTTTGATCTCAGAACAAGCAGACAGAGGCTGCAGAGGCTTGCATGTGAACTTTGTAAGGCCCCTGTGTGCTGTCCAGGATGTCAGCGAGGTAAAGAAACTGCTCCCCAAAGCCTCCAGTCTCCGACTTCAAGCAGCATGCTCACACTTTGTACTCAAAGGATGGTAACTGCTGCTTCTATATTATATTATTTCAGATCCCAGTTAAATGGTCCTCCATTTCCTGAGTGTCCTCATTTTTCTGCCTTTTGATTTTTATAAAATCAAGTTTTTATCTATCAATGTCAATGTCTATGTCTCAGTGTGGCGAGGGCTGTGACAAGCCAAGGTGACTAGTCTGGATACTGTGTTTATGCAGATAGATGGGTTTTGCTTAGCTTTTACTTTTATTCCAGGTGGAGGGTTATGGGGAGGCTTGGAGGGGGAGATGGAGGCCCACCAAAGCCACCACTTCTGCTGTCAGCTAGAAGGAAATTGACAAACCTTTTACTCCATCAGAAAATTCAGCTTAAAAAAGTCATTTAAAGGATCCAGAACCTAACCACTTCTCATGACTTCCGCCACCACTTCCTAATCCAAGCCATTGTCCCCATGGCTATGGCCTCCAAACTGGTCTTCCTGCTTCCACATTTACTTTCTGTCTCACAAAAGTCAGTTATCTTCTTAAAAAACATTGGTTTGGCATTTTTACAATCCTGCTTAAAATGCTCCTATGAGTTCCATAGGTACACAGAACAAAACCCATTCTGGTTCCTGTTGTCTGCCAGGTGCCACATGACATAGAAGCCACCACCTCCCTGCTCTCCTCACCTGTTTCCCTCTTCCATGCTTAGCTGGCCCAGCCTCATTTTGGTTGCTTGAAGCTCCTTGAACGAATCAAGCTCATTAGTATTTTATGGCCTTTGCCTCTGCTGTTTCCTCTGCCTGAAATGCTGGCTCCACATACATCCACGTGTAAATTAGCAGAATGGCCCCTAAAAGATGTCCATGCCCTAATTTCTGGAACCTGGAAATATAATAAGATTAACCTGAATTATTTTGGAAGATCCAGTGGAATCTCATTAGCCTTGAATAGCAGAAAAGAATGGCAAAAAAAAAAAAAAAAAAAAAAAAAAGTCAAAGAGATTTGACGTTCTGGAAGGAATCAATGTGCCTGTATTTGGGCCACATGGAAAGTGAAAAGGAAACGAATTCTGCCAACACCAGCAAGTTTATAAGAGGACCCCGCGCCCCAGGTGAGAACCATATCTCTAGCCGACACCTTGATTTTAGGCCAGTGAGATTCTAAGCAGAACATCTAGCCATACTGTGTTGAACTTCTGAACTACAAAGCTATGTAGTTTGTCACATGTACGTGTGTTGTTTAAAGCTGATAAACGTGTGGTCATTCATTCCAGCAGGAACTGTCTCGTTTCCTAGTGGATCCTCATCACCTACATCAGTGTGTGGCTCAGTAGTTGCTCAATAAATTTTTACCAATTGAAGACATGACTGAATGAACGACTTCTTGGTCCATTTTACAAATCATCTGAGACTTAGAGTAGGAAAATACCTCATCCAGGGACACATCTGAAAGCTGCTAACCCAACCAGACATGAACCCAGAACTCCCACACCCAGTCGCAGCCTCCCTCAGTTCCCTTTTCTACTTTCATTCAGTTTTTTAAATAACTTCTTTAATTTCCAGTTGAGGTTTGGGTGAGTTAACTGAAAGTTCAGGCGGGCGGAGCTTCATTTCATTTATTGATTCCTTCAACAGATATTTATCTGAGCACCTACTTTGTGCCAAGGGCTATCCTAGTGTGGGAATGTGGGTGGGCTCTTTCTCTCCTCTTTGAAGATGAGGTGTTGGAGCAGAGATGGGAGTGAGATGTGACCATGAGTGTTGGATGGGCAAAGAGCATCCAGAGAAGAGAAAGCAAGTACAAAGATTCTGAGGTGGGAGTCTTCTTGGGATCTTCCAGGGACGCAGAGAGACTATATGGCTGGATTGAAGTGACAGAAGGTGGTAGCATGATATCAAATCAGAAGGCCACTGAGGGAACAGATGCTGCACATTGTGAAGCCACAGTGGAGCCTCAAGATGTGAGCTACTGGAGGACTTCATGTAGAGGAGTGGCATGATCTGGTTTCTTTTACATGGAAGCCAACTGGCTGCCAGGCAGGGAATGGACGGTAGGGAGTGATGGCAGAACCTGGGGACCAGTTAGTGTATTGCAGTTGTCCAGGCTAGAGACAACGTTGACTTAGCTCAAGTTTTCTCAGCCTTAACATCGTGGACATTTTGGGACAGATAATTCTTTGTTGTAGGAGCTGACCTGTGCATTGCAGACTGCTTGGCAGTGTCCCTGGCCCACTAGATGCCAGTAACTCAGTTGTAGCAATCAAAGCTTTCTTCAGACACTCCCAGCTGCCCTCTAGAAGTCAAAATCGGCCCCAGTTGGGAACTACCACCCTCGCTGAACTCTTCTTACTGTTTCCAGCTACATCTTGCCCAGGTAAGCCAGGCTCATCTCTCCCTGCAAGTGCTTTTCTCTGTATGTAGATCTGGGTACTATTGATTGCTCTGTGACCTCAGCATTTTTTGGGCTCAAGAAAAGGCATGCATTTGTTGCTAGTCTAGTTTTTCCCTTTGGAGGATTGGGAGCTATGTTCTTTCCAGCTTTCAACAACTCCAAACAGAAACTAGAATATTTTTCTCCCATTTTAACGAGGAATAAAATACCCTCAGAAGCCTCCAGCTGACTGGCCCTTCCAGCTCCTTGGCCAGCAGTGGTCAAGTGCCCACCTGTGGGATTGTCACGAATGACAAAGTTGTTCTGTTCCCTTGACCTGGACCCATTGCTGCCCAAACAGATCCCATTTTTATTAGTAAAGAAGAGATAAGCAACCAGCAGATCCTGCTGCAAACTCCTTGTCATGCTTACTTGTTGTATCTGTTTCACCTCCTAGGTTCTAAGCTTCCCTGAAGCAGGTGACGTGTCCTATTTATAACTCCTGTGGCTGCTATAAACCTGGTACTTAATAATGTCTGTCAAGTGAATGAATCTATAAGCAAGAGTCTTATCAGAGATGTCCAAGGCTGCCATGTGTTCTGATCACCTGAAATCAAGACGTCCTCTGCCAGGTCTCACAGTGGCTTCTCTCTCAGTGTATCTTCAAGGCAGAGGCTTTCTGCTCTGAAATGAAATGGGAGGCTCAGAACTGGTCTGTGCTGTGCATTTCTACTCTCCTTCATCTCACTGAATTCAACACAACATCCCTTCAGTGTCGTTGATATCATCACTATTCTCAAGATGCGGAAACTGAAACCTGGGGAGGTCAGCCAAGGAATTGCCAGCCAGTAGGAACAGAGCCCACATTAGAGCCTCAGCCCTAGGGCTGCTGTGCTTGGCTTACACTAAATCATTACTGCCGTCAATCAGCTTATAAGTGAATTTTCTAGAAGGGGATTGTAAAACCAAGTGTGCTATCCCGGAAAGAGCCCTCAATCGCACTGCACTTATGGGATAACAGATTCTGCTTTTCGCCTTTAGGAAACTCTTGGCCAGGTGCTGTGGCTCACTCTTGTAATCTTGGCACTTTAGGAGACTGAGGAGCAGATCACTTGAGCCCAGGAGTTTGAGACCAGCCTGGGCAACATAATGGGACCTTGTCTCTACAAAAAATACGAAATTAGCTGGGTGTGGTGGTGCATTTCTGTAGTCCTGGCTACTTGGGAGGCTAAAGTGGAAGGATCACTTGAGCGAGGGAGGTTAAGCCTGCAGTGAGCCGTGATCACTCCGCTGCATACTAGCCTGAGCTACAGAGCAATACTCTGTCTCAAATAATAATAATAATAAAATAAAAAATAAGAAAACTCTTGTCCACCAATGATCCACGTACTTTACCTTGTCTACAGAGATCTACAGCTGTGCTTCCTGGAGACACCACAGTCATTTTAGTATTCACTGCCATGTGCATTAATGCTGCCTGGATGCTTCTGTTTCCTCACACAGTGAAATCCACATGTTCAATCTTCCCTGCCCACTTATCCAGAAAAGAACTCTTAGTGAATTATAAAGCAAACAGACAAATTGTCGCCTTTATCTGTGTTCTCAAAAGTGTGTATCGGCCGTGGGTCTCTTGTCTTTCACTAGTGAGAATTTAGAGGAACCATCATCACTCCCAGAGGTCACACATAAAACAACTCAAGGATGACTACAATTAAACTAGTTTATAAATTTCCCACCTCCCAACTAACCCGTTCTTCATGAAGGTGCTCTATTGGGCATTGGGTATCAGTATAAATTGCACTCGACAATCACATGTAATTAAGCAGGGGGTAATGGGATAGGTACCCTGCTGCAGAGATTAGCCCTGTTTTGCTGAAGCAAATTCGTCTCTGTGTCAGTGTGCTCACCCAGGGTGGCAGCATGATATGCAGTTATCTTTCTTCTGACTTAATGGTGGGTTTATGCTGCTACTTTTTATTACCATAATTTCTTAAGACGCAAACACAGGTACTTTTGTCCTAATGCAATGGCAGTTCTACATACAAGACAGCTTACGTCTAGATAAAAACCCAAGAAGAATTAACATAGATGATGCTGAAGTTTGTATTTTTAAACCCGGGCACCATGGTCCCCACTTACGAGTAGAGAATTTAGATCATGACCCTTGGAGGGTGACTGCAGCAACTATTGTCCTTGAAGAGCAAGTTTCAGCCAAATTTCAGGGCCACCTGTGCCCCGGGTCTGTTTTCCAGAGCCTCCAAATGCATCCCAGGCCACAGCCATTTTTCCTGCTTTTAATGTTTCTCCTTCACACACTGATTTGTTTGACATGCGGAGAGCTTGACTTTTACAACCTTCATAAAAACCCATCTGCTGCAACCCAAACTCAGCCAGAAAGTGCTCAGACAAAAATGGTACAGGTTGTATTTTAGTCTCTTGATGGAGATTAAAAAATACACACCAAGTGATTTTTCTTCTTCTTCTTCTTCTTTTTTTTTTTTTTTGGTTGCATGTGAGTCAAGGAAATAAAACAGCAACTCCAGCTTTGCAAGGTAGATGGAACCAGGGGGTGTTCTGCACAAAAGGGCTGCCAAGGAATTTGCAGGCGGAAAGAAATGAGGCGTGGAGGCGTCAAGAGAATGGTCCCCTTGAGGTTAAATCGGCAATAAGGAGAGAGTTGGGGTGGTGTGAAGAGCTTGAAAGTCTCGATCGTGCAGCCAGAGTGACTGCACAGAGAGATGTCATGGGGGCAAGGGACACGGGAGGAGAAAGGCTGTCCCAGACACTGTGGGTGGAGGTGGCAGGGGCTGGAGCATCAGGAGGCTATGGGGGACTTGAGGAATCTGCTGAACCTCACCCAGACCCAGCTGAGTCACGGCTGAGCGACTTCCCAGGCTGGGGACATCTGAGACTCTAAAGACCCTAAGTCTCCCAGGAAGATACTGAACTCTGGAATGGGGCCAGCTGTCCCCACCTGCTTGGAAGGACGTGGAAAACAGGCTGTGAGACCTTGAACACAGAGGACTGGGGAGTTTGCCGGGAATTATGGGGAAGAAACACGGCCAGGGGAACTTTGCAGACCCTCTGACATCATGGGTGTCTGAGCTGGTGAGTTAAGTACAGCCTTAAACACATGACCCACACACAGCACCTGCCTACAATGAACACACACACATGTGCATGCACACACAGGCACACACGTATCCATCACACCACTGTGTAACAGTTTGTTCATTTGTTCTGCAAGCATTTCTGGAGCACCTCCTCGGGCTGGGTACTGTATTCTGTTCCAAGGAAACGCAGATAAACAGGATCTGGTTCCTGGGTGCCAGCAGCTCCTGGTACTCTCAGACAACTGGGCAAAGAAATGGGGTCTCAAGTGGGAAAATATAAGGAGAAGCCTGCAGTCCTAGTTTGCACGTTGGCCTCAGTCTGCAACTCCCCACCTGCCCAGAGACCAAAAGCCACGGCCCCTGCACGCAGTAGGCCCAGCACACAGTAGGAAGACCAAGCCAGACCTGCCTGTGATAACCCCTTCTTCCTCCTCCCCCTTCCTGAAAGCTTTAATTCATTCCCTGCCTTCCTTTCTGGACAGTCTTCCTGTAGCTTGTTTTAATCACTTTCTGAGTTAAAAGTCAGTATTTAATTAACCAAGTAATTACATTCAGCTTAAGTTTCAACCTGGGTATTTGCTCATCTGTGCATGTTGGGACCCCCACCCTCTCGCCCCTCCATCTGTCCCCTGCCTCTTTCCCACAGGTCTCACCCCCACCTTTGGGGCAGAGATGGGGAGGCGTCTTTCACTGGGTAGTGAAGGGGATTTCTTACTGTGCCTCTGCCTCCCATTACAGAAACCCCGAAAGGTTCTAATTAGATTAAAGCCAATCATTAAGTGGCAAAGGGGGTGAGGGAGACAGGATAAAGACACTTCACCCTGCAGGAGATGTTCTTCCCACTTTGCTTGTCCCGTGTCATAGAAAGAGAAAACCCAGTCTGACAGCCTGTCGAGCATGTAGAGTTCTAATAAGCAGCATGAAAGGCGAAGGTGGTGGGCTTGGCCGATGACACATGGGACAGTTGCACATAAAGGTCCCTTCCTTCCCCGGCCAAGTTTATGTGCATAAAGTCATGATGTTGGTACCACTGCTGCAGCTGAGAGGTGGAGGAGGTGAGACTGTGTGTGTAGATACATACACATGTTTTATTTGAACTTGGGACTTTTCCTGAAACTCAAATAACATACTAAATTTCCAAATGTATTGGCTGATGCATGAATTCACTGTAAAGTGCCCAGCTTGGAGGAGCACAAAGCATCCATGTGTGTGTCCTGTGCATGTGCATCTGTGTGCACGTCCGTTGAGTCCATCTGCCCAGTATACAACTCACATTCAGCCATCATCCCAAGGACCCGGATAATGTGCAGTGGCAATGCCAACCCAAAGGGGCACCCATGATGCCTGGAATCTGTCTGCTGATTCAATTGTCATTTGTAGGGCATTTTTGAAAATTAGCTACATAATATTACCCCATTCAGTGTCCTTATGTTTGAAAGCACCAGGAACGGCTGCTGTCAGGTGGGGAGTTTGTACCCAGTATTAAGTGCTAAACATCCCGGAATGCTTCCCAAAGGATGGGTCAGGGGCCACTGCTGAACAGAAGGATTAGAGAATCAGCTCCATAATCAAGGTAGTTCACATTAAATACCACCGGATCAGGCACTGAAAAGTTATCCCCTTTTCCACTCTCTGCCAGCCCTCCTAGAACCTCAGGTAGAAAGCTCCAGGTTGGGCCAGGCTCGGTGGCTCATGTCTGTAATCCCAGCACTTTGGGAAGCCGATCACCTGAGGTCAGGAATTAAAGACCAGCCTGGGCAATACAGCAAAACCCTGTCTCTACTAAAAATACAAAAATTAGCCAGGCGTGGCAAGAATGCACCTATAGTCACAGCTACTCAGGAGGCTGAGGCAGGAGAATCGCTTGAACCCGGGAGGTGGAGGTTGCTGTGAGCCAAGATGGCACCACTACACTCCAGCCTGGGTGACAAAACAAGACTCCATCTCAAAAAAAAAAAAAAAAAAAGAATGAAGGAAGGAAGGAAGGAAAGAAGAAAGAAATAAAGAAAGAAAAAAAGAGAAAGAAAAAATGAGAAAAAATGAAAGTTTCAGGCTTGTGCAAATGAGTTTACAGTGGTCTGAAAAGAGAGACACAGAGACAGAGAGAGAGAAGATGGGGGCAGGGGTAGTTTAAAAGGAATATTATATGGATGGAAATTAGCAATATTGTTTTGTTTTGTCTTTTTAAAATATTTTTATTATGAAATAACTTAGATTCACAGGTAGTGGCAAGAAACTGTTTTAGGAAGTCCTGTGTACCCTTCACCCAGCCTCCCTCAATGATCACGTCTTGCATCACTAAAGTACAATGTGAAAAGCAGGAAATTGACATAGGTACAATCCACTGAGCTTATTTAGATTTCACCAGTTATGCAATTTTATCACATACATAGTTTTGAGTAACTATCATCACAATCAAGCTACAGAACTGTCCTGTCACCTTAAGGGTTCGTGTGTCACCCTCTAGGGCCACACTGGCCAGTCCCTAACCCCCTGCAACCTGGAACTGATCTCTATCTCTAGAATTTTTTAAATTTCAAAAATGTTATATAAAGGGAATCATACAGCATGTAACATTTTGAAGTTGGCTTTTTTTCCTCCAGTAAGCCTCATTCCCTTGACGTCCATTTTGGTTGCTGTGCACATCAATAGTTTCTCCTTTTTATTGCTGACATATTCCATATTATGGATGTTCCAGGGTTTGTTTAATCATTCACCCATTGAAGAACATCTGTATAGTTTCCAGTTTGGGGCTATTATGAATTAAGTTGCGGTGAAATTTTCTGTAGAAGCTTCTATGGGAATATACATTTTATTTCTGTGGAATAAAGGCAATGTCTGGATATATGGTAAGTCTATTTTTAGCTTTAAAAAGAACTGTCCTGTGGTTATGGAACAAGATAGTACAGGTTCACTTTTTCCTGCTCTTCCCTCATAATACAACTAAATACCCTAGAAATAATTTAACAGACAAGCGTAAAGCATTCTGAAAGATGGAATGGAGAAGATGCACAGGCTAAGAATCCTAGGACTTCGATAATGACACCAAGTTGAGTCACTTGTTTTTTTGGTTGCTACTTTTTCAACTTCCCATATACTCTACACTAGGCTCTGGAAAGGCCAGCAACCTGGAACCACCAATAGGGATACGTGAACTCAAAATCAAATGCAACAGCTGGAAGGGGGCAGTGTCATGGAGCCCACACCCAGCAGCAGCAGTGGGCTCTGTTCTGCCAGAAGCAGTGGCTCCAGCAGAGCTTCCAGGGCTTGGTTGGCCTGTCCCACACTCCATGTCCACTGGACGCATACACCGCTTCTTTGTGGCACCAGAAAACCTGGAGTCTCCAGTCCCTCCACCTAATGACAAGGGTAACTTAGACCAGGTATTCCTGAGGCTTCCACCCAGCAGAAAAAGGTGAACCAGGCTCAAAGTCTCCCCACCCACCACTCATGGCAGTGAGCCACCAGGACCTCTCCACATCTGTTTCTCTACCCAGCAGCAAAAGAAGGCCAGGTAAGAGCTTCCTTCCCCTGTGGGACCAGCAGAGATAGAGTGGAAAGCCCATTGGCTCATCTATGTCTACAAAAAGCCTCTTGGAATTTTAACAGAAATTGCATTAAATATCAATGAATTAGGGAAAGAATTGGCATTTTCACTATGTTGTTTTCCAGTCCATAAACAAAGTTTTCCAGTTGTTTGGTTCTTTAATTTCTTTCATCAAGATTTTCAGCATATAAATCTTTTCCATGTTTTGCTGATTTTATACCTAAGTATTTCATTTTCTTTGGAGCAATTTCAAGTGGTATTGCACTTCAAATTTCAGGTTTATTATTATTAGCATGTATAAATGCAATTGATTTTGCATATTCATCTTGTATCACACAATCTTGCTTAACTCCCTAATTAATCCTAGGAGGGTTCTTTATTTTGGTAAATTCTTTGGGGTTTTCTTCGTAGGCAATCATGTCATCTTCAAATAGAGACTGTTGCCTTGCTTCTGTTTTCCTTCTGTTTCTTTTTCTTGCCTCATTGCATTGTCCAGAACTTCTAGTACCATGTTGAATAAAAGGGGTAAAAAGGACATTTTTCTTTTTATCCAAGCAGGATATTGTCTATCCTGATGCCTCATTCCTGGTTGTAGAGGCAAAACATTCAGTTTTTCACCATTGAGTATGATGTTAGGTATAGGTTTTCACTGATGATTTTTATGAGATTGAGAACATTACCCTCCATTTCTAGTTTGCTGAGCATTTTCATCATGAATAAGTGTTTTTTCTGCATCAATTAAATTTTTTTTTTCTTCAGCCTGTTGATATGGTGGATTATATTGATTGATGTTTTGAATATTAAACCAGCCTTGCATACTGGCATTAATCCCTCTTGGTCACATCATGTAGTTCTTTTTATACATTGTTGAAGTCAATTTTGTAATGTATTTGAAGATTTTTGTATCTGAGTTTATGAGAAATATTTGTCTATAGTTTTCTATTTTTATAGTTTTCAATTTTGTATTTTTTATATAGTTTTCTATTTCCATTTTTGTCTGGTTTGGGTATCAAAGTAGTATTGGCCTCATAAAATGAGCTGGGAAGTGTTTTCTATTCTCTGGAAGACACTATAACATTGGTATAAATGTTCTTTTTAAATGTTATTGAAAATTCTCCGGTGAAACCATCTTGGCCTAGAGATTCTTTTTCAGGATCTTATGATGTTACTATGGTTATTAGTTTCATCTTGATTGGGTTTGGCAGCTTATGGTTTTTAAAATCTAGTCAATTTCTTACAAGGTATGGAATTTATGAGTATAAAGTTATTCATAGCATTTTCTTTTTATCCCTTTAATGACTATAGAATCTGCAGGGATATCGTCTGTTTTGTTCCTGGGATTCATGATTTGTTTCTCTTTTTATCTTTGTCAATCTTGCTAAACATATGTCAATTATATTGATCTTCTCAAAGAACCTATTCTTTGTTTCATTGATTTTTTTCTATTGCTTTTCTGTTTTCAACTTCATTTGTTTCTGCTCTTATCTTTATTATTTCCTTCTTTCTGCTCACTTTGGCTTTACTTTGCTCTTTTTACCTAGTTTCTTGAGGTAGGACTTGGATTACTGATTTGAGCTTTTCCTTTTCTTTAATGTAGGCACTTAGTACTCTAAAGTTATTTCTCAGCATGACTTTAACTACATCTCACACATTTTGATATGTCATATTTTCATTGTCATTCAGTTCTATGTATTTTTTATTTTCTTGGAGACTTCCTCTTTCACTCATGGGTTATGTAGAATTGACCTGTTTAATATTCATACATTTGAAGATTTTTCTGTTGTCTTTCTATTATTGACTTCTAGTCTTTTTCATTAGGTAAGAGAACATTCTCTTGTGGTTTCAATATTTTTAAATTTGTTAAAATTTTCCTTGTAAACCAGGATACAATCTACCTTGATTGTATCCTGTGAATGTTCCATGTAAGCTTAGGAAGAATGCACATTTCTGTTGTTGTTTGAAGAATAAACTATACATGCCAATTAGATATAGTTGATATATGCTATTATTCAGTTTAACTGCATCCTTACTGATTTCCTGCCTGTTAGATCTGTCTACTAGATGTGTCAATTACTGATAGGAAGAGTCAAATACCAATATCTTAGGTCTTGACATCTCCAATTATAATTGCGGATTTATCTATTTCTCCTTTCAGCTCTATCAGTTTTTACTTCATGTATTTCAAAGCTCTATTGTTTGGTGCATACAGGTTTAGGATCACTATTCTTCTCTGTGGATTGATCCTTTCATACTTATGTAATGTCCTTTATTGACCCTACCGTCTTTGCTCTAAAGTCTACTTAATCTAATGTTAACACAAACACACCTGCTTTTATTAAATCAATATCTGCATGATACAACTTCATTCCTTCTTTAGCTTTCAGCTTATGTACCATTTTATTTGAAGTGAGCTTCTTGTATGCAGATGTATCTGGCTTGTATTTCTCAATGCACTCTATCTCTTAATCAGTACAATTAGACCTTTGACATTTGAAGTAATTATGGATATGTTAGGGCTAAGAATTGACATTTTATAATTTATTTTCTCTTTTTACCCTCTGTTTCTTATTCCTGTGTTTCTCTTTTCTTGTCTTCCTGTGGGTTTCTGAATGATTTTTAGAATTCCATTTTGATTTATGCTTTAGAGTATATTGCTTTGTATATTTTGCTCAGTGGTTGCTTTGGTATTACAATATGCATACATAGCTTATTGTAAATACTGCTATCACTGTTTCAATACTTAGCCTGAAGCATCCAGGCCTTGCTGCTTCTTAGGTTCCTTTCTCCTTCCCACTTTTACAATATAATTGTCTTAAGTGTCACTTTCATACATTGAGAATCACATCACATGATGTTATTATTTTTGTTTTAACCATCACAGATAATTTAAGAAACTCATGAGGTGAAAACTAGTAAAATCATTTATATTTACCCTATTTTTATCCATCCCAATATTCTTCTTTTCTTTCTGGAATTTCAAGAATTCTGCTCCTGGTTTGTTTCTACCTATCTAGTTACATTTGAGGTGAGTTTCTTGTAGACAACATATAATTGGGTCTTTTTTTTTAATTCTCTCTCCCAATTGTTTGTTTTAATTAGATCATTGACATGGTTTGGATCTGCGTCCCTATCCAAATCTCACTTTGAATTGTAATCCCCAGTGCTGGAGGTGGAGCCTGGTGGGAGGTGATTGGATCATGGGGACTGAGTTCTCATGAATGGATTAGCACCATCCCCCTTGGTACTGTATAGTGAGTGAGTTCTTGTGAGATCTGGTTGTTCAAAAGTGTGTAGCACCTCCCTGCCCCCCTGCTTCCTTCTGTTCTGGCCATGTAAAGGTGCTTTCTCTGGCTTTGCATTCTGTCATGAGTAAAAGCTCCCTGAGGCCTCCCCAGCCATGCTTCCTGTACAGCCTGCAGAATTGTGGGCAAATGAGACCTCTTTTTTCGATAAATTACCCAATCTCAGGTATTTCTTTATAGCAATGTGAGAACAGACGAATACAACTATCAACATTGAATGTTGATACTATACTAAGGCTTACATCTGCCGTTTTATTACTCGTTACTTCCTTTTGGTTTTAATTTTTCTACTTTCTTTTTCTTTCTTTTTTTGTGGTCTTCCTGTGAATTATTTGAACATTTTTTATTTTTTATTTTATTGCATTTTAGGTTTTGGAGTACATGTGAAGAACATGTAAGATTGTTGCATAGGTACACACATGGCAGTATGGTTTGCTGCCTCCATCCCCATCACCTATATCTGGCATTTCTCTCCATGTTATCCCTCCCCATCTCCCCATCCCCTGCTGTCCCTCCCCTAGTTCCCCACTACAGACCCCAGTGTGTGATGCTCCCCTCCCTGTGTCCATGTGTTCTCATTGTTCAACACCCGCCTATGAGTGAGAAAATGTGATGTTTGATTTTCTGTTTTTGTGTCAGTTTGCTGAGAATTATGGTTTCCAGGTTCATCCATGTCCCTACAAAGGACACAAACTCACATTTTTTATGGCTGTATAGTATTCCATGGTGTATATGTGCCATATTTTCCCTGTCCAGTCTATCATCGATGGGTATTTGGGTTGGTTCCAAGTCTTTGCTATTGTAAACAGTGCTGCAATGAACATTCATGAGCATGTGTCCTTATAATAGAACAATTTATAATCCTTTGGATATATACCCAGTAATGGGATTGCTGGGTCAAATGGAATTTCTATTTCTAGGTCCTATCTGAACATTTTTTAGAGTTCTCGTTAGATATATCTATGGTGTTTTAAAGTGTATCTTCTCGGGTAGCTTTTTTAGTGGTTATTCTAGGTATACATGTAACTTAGTCTACTGATGTCATCATTTCATCAGTTTGAGTCAAATGTAGAGCACTTACCTTCATAATTATGGCTCTTCTTGTATCTGCATAATCCTGATACCAGGGTCTCTCAGCCTTGTCCCTACTGACATTTTGGGTCAGATCTTTCTTTGTTGTGGATGGCTGACTTCTAGTGGATAGAGGCCATGGATGTGGGTAAACATCCTGAAATGCACAGGCCAGCCCCCCAAACAACTATGGACTTTGAATAGATAAAGCAGGGATGGGAAAGCCTGGCTTGGTGGTCAAGATCTTGAGCTGAGCTGTCAGATGAAAACTTGGGGCCTGATTCTACTATGTTCTAATAGGCTCATGCTGGGAAACTGGCTGGATTTGCCTAAGCTGCAGTTGCCTTAAGTGTAAAATTAAAATAATAAGAGGATCTAATGAGATACTATGAGATTAGTGCTTAACACAGGAAATGGCAGTAATAAAATAATAACAACAATAGCCAATAATGGTAATAAAATAATAACAACAATAACCATCCAGGTACTATTCTAGGCACCATCTCATATTATTTCATTTAATTATTACAATGGCCCAGTAAGGTAGGTGCCATATTGTCCTTGTTATGTAGCTGAGGATTGTGAGGCATAGAGGGGTTTGTGTAGTTTTCCCAGAACCCCAAAGGTAGGCGCCATATTGTCCTTGTTATGTAGCTGAGGATTGTGAGGCATAGAGGGGTTTGTGTAGTTTTCCCAGAACCCCAAAGGTAGGTGCCATATTGTCCTTGTTATGTAGCTGAGGATTGTGAAGCATAGAGGGGTTTGTGTAGTTTTCCCAGAACCCCAAAGGTAGGTGCCATATTGTCCTTGTTATGTAGCTGAGGATTGTGAGGCATAGAGGGGTTGTGTAGTTTTCCCAGAACCCCAGGGACTAGAAAGAGATAGGAACCCTTTCCAGCCCTAGGACTGGAGGAGCTGGAGCAAGGGAGTTAGTAGAACTGCAGCTGAAAAAGAGGATTGCCCATGAAGAGCTGAGGCCACAGGAAGAGGAACATGGCTGTCTTGGTCCATTTTCTATTGCTTATGTTAAAAGAAAAATACAAACTCTGTACAATATTTAAAAATGTTTATTCTGAGTCCATATGGGTGACCATGGCCTGGAGAAAAGTCTCAGCAGGTCCTGAGAAAGTGTGCCCAAGGCAGTCAGGATAGAGATTGGTTTTATACATGTTAAGGAGACAGAAGTTACAGACAAAGACATAAATCGATCAATACATGCAAGGTACACATTGGTTTGGCCTGGAAAGGTGGGGACATCTTGAAAGGTGGAGGGACTTACAGGTCACAGGTGGATTCAAAGATTTTCTAATTGGCAATTAGTTGAAAAAGTTAGGCTTTGTCTAAGCACTTAAAGTCAGTAGAAATAAATGCTTGAATTAAGATAAGAGGAGGGGACAGGTGTGGTGGCATAAGCCTATAATCCCAGCACTCTGGGAGGCCAAGGTCATGAGTTTGAGACCAGCCTGACAAACATGGCAAAACCCTGTATCTACTAAAATTACAAAAATTAACCAGGCGTGGTGGCGGGCACCTGTAATCCCAGATATTTGGGTGGCTGAGGCAGGAGAATTGCTTGAACTGGAAGCTGGAGGTTGCAGTGAGCTAAGATCAGGCCACTGCACTCCAGCCCAGGCGACAGAGCGAGACTCCATCTCAAAAAACAAAAACAAGACAGAAAAAAAAAGATAAGATGGGGTTGTGGAAGCCAAGGTTCTTGTTATGTAGATCAAGCGTCCAGGTAGCGGGCTTCAGAGAGAATAGATGGCAAATATTTCTTTTTGGATCTTAAAAAGGGTCAGACTCTTAATCTCTCCTAGATCCTTGAAAAGCCTGGCTGCGTTACTGGAGATTCTCTACACAAACAAATCTCCTCCACAAAAGACAGCCTTGCAAGGCCGTTTCAAAATATGTCGATGAAATATATTTTGGGGTAAAATATTTTGATTTCCTTCAGAGTCTGCTATCTGTCATGTGATTCAGAGCTAGAGTCAGGCTTTGAATTTGGTGTCTTTTTGTCACAAAGAGTCTGTTTTGTCAGTTTTATGATCTCTTTTTAATGTTAGTGCTGGTCAGCTGTGCCTAACAGGGTCCTTGATAGGGTCTGTTTGTTGCTGCCATCTGTGGGGGAACCTGGCCACTACCCCAGAGTCATGACTCAGGGACTCAGAGAGGACTCCAGTTCCTCAGCGGGGACGGGCTGCCTGTGGCATCTCTCCTGGGAACTGCGACAGCAGCCTGAGGAGTCTCCCCATCTCCCCTTGCCTCCATCCTCCATTCTCCACCCACAGCTGGAGGCCTCTTCCTAAAGCGGCAAATCACAGCAGAGCACTCAGCAGGGCTGCCACTGGGGACAGCAGTGAAGAGCGCGGGCCCAAAGTGAAGGGGAATCTTGCTCCCAGATTGTGTAAGCGCCAGGCACGCGCTTTGCCTTAAGTCCAGTCCGCTACTCACCTGCTCACACCGCCCGTGGGTCCTTGTGGCTCTCAGAATAAAGTGCAAACTCCCCACCAGAGCTGCTCAGGGAAGTGATACCTGGTCCCTGCCCATCTCTCCTCTACCTCTCAATTCCTCTCCAGCCCCACTAGCTTCTTTCTGTTGCTGGGAGAAGTAAAACTTTATTCTGCCTAGAAGGAAAAAAGTGTTTTCCTGTATACTCATGATACTTCTGATACCAAATGTATGGGTTTTCCCCTGGCATTCAGCAATTCTTCAGCTCTCTGGCCAACAACTGGGCATCCTACAATTTAATTCTGGCACTAACTACCTGGAGCAAGTGCAGAGCCACAGAGTAAGGGTTCAGTCCCACAAGACTGCCCCTCCCACTGCAGACACCAGCCACAAGTCCTGGGTTGAGGCCTGTGCTTCTGACCAACAGGCTGAGTCAGGGGTTTCCACGACCCCCTTCTCGGGTTCCAGGACTTGCTAGGATGGCTCATAGCACTGGTTTGTTATGAAGGGAATCACGAAGGATACAGATGAACAGGGAAATGGGGGGATGTACAGGGCGAGTGTGCGGAGAGGTCACAGTGACAGTGAGGCAGCCAAGACACTGCTTCCTCACAACGCCTCTCTCTCTTGTTTAAAATAAATGAGACCAAAGTCTGTATTTGGGACTTGAAGGCTCTCATTCCCCCCAAAATAGAAAAATTACCATAGAGAGCAAAGAGCAGAAGGAACTTCGCTGCCCCTGCCTCCCCTCACCCACCCTTTCCTATGGATCAGGTGTCACGGCAGAATGTTATCTCCCTCTTTTTTTTTTTTTTAAATCATTTTGTTTATTTTTTCATTTAAAGCTAACATGAATAATATTTGTTATGGGATTCATTGACAAGAAGTTTTACACGCATCCCTATTGGACTGAGTTCCTTTAACAGCCCCATTTCCCCATTTTATAGTAGAAGAAACAGAGGTTCTTCACTGAGCCAGTGAGTGGAGGATCTGGGACTGAAACAGCTCAAAGCACCACCCCCCAGGGCTGGTTTAAACCCTTCACTGAGGCCAGGTGGTGGCTCACGCCTGTAATCCCAGCAGTTTGGGAGGCTGAGGTGGGCAGATCACTTGAGGCCAGGAGTTTGAGACCAGCCTGGCAAACATGGTGAAATCCTGCCTCTACAAAAAATAAAAAATTAGCTGGGTGTGGTGGTACACACTTGTAATCCTAGCTACTGGGGAGGCTGAGGTGGGAGGATGGATTAAACCTGGGAGGGGGAGCTTGCAGTGAGCCAAGATTGTGCCACTGCATTCCAGCCTAGGCAACAGACCGAGACTCTGTCCCAAACAAACGAAAAAACAATAAACCCCTCATTGAGCCCCCACTGCTTGAGAGCTGGAACTTCATCTCACTCGCCTCTGCAGCCCTGTGTGCTGCAGACAGGAGAAGACTGGAAATGTTCACTCCCTGAGATTGGGTTGCTGCTGTTCCTTTCCCTGGGGACAATTCGTCTGTTGAATTGGGAGATTGTTCAGAAATAGGCTGATTATCTGACTTGGGTCTTGGGCTGCGACCAACACACCCAGCTGGGCCCAGGGAGAAATTCTATCTGCAGAAGTGGTCTCAAAAGGCTTTCCTGCTGGCCTATTGACTGAGCAAATTGCAAATATTTTTCTTTTGACTTTAAATACAGTTAAGTTTTTGCTCTGCTACAGCTTCTGCTGTTCAAAGAAACTCTCTCATTGTTCATGCCAGGAGACATTATACAAATCAGTGTCTTCGAGCTGGCGTCGGGTCTGCCTTTGTGTAAATATCCACTTGATTCTCTTCCTTTAGATCTGTGAATATAGAGGCAAAAGGAAAAAAACAAAAGCATAAAGCACAACTCAGGCATCCTGAAAGAAGCAACAGATCACCAAACAGCCTCCCTCTCTCCCAGCCTTCTTCTTTGCCTGGTCTCTTTCTCTCCTCCACAACTGTTTTCTGTCTGCTAAACGGGATGCTCCTGTCACACCACCACCCAGAAGGCAGATTCCAGAGGGACTGGCTTTGCATGTGCAAAGGCCCTGTGGCAGGTGTGACTGGAGTATAGTGAGCCTGGGGAAGGGCAGCAGGACCTGAGACTGGAGAGCAAGGCGGGATATGGATCCTGGAGGCTCTCGAGGGTTCTGGTAAGAAGTGCAAGTCATTGATCGGGTGAGGGGTGGGCCTAAGCCTCTGTCCACTGTCAAAGCATAACAGAGTTTGGAATATTGTTGCTGGCAGCAAATATAAAGATCTTCTAGGCAAGACATTGCAATCAACTCTTAAATTGGTCATGATCCAATTGCGAATCTGTAGCCTTTTGGAATTCATGATTCCAAAAGGAATCATGAATTCATGATTTCCATGAATTCATGATTCATGGAAAACATGAATCAGTCTTTTAGTTGCCAAGAATGGATAATTTGTAGGAAACCAAGTTGCTCCTCGTGTAACAGTGCATTAATGATCATGCATATAGATGTTTTTCAGGCAATTTCCAAAATTTGCAGCCAGGAAGCAATCAGAGCCCAGGGCTTGCATTGACGATTTGGCACATGGGAATACGGTGGCATTTGGAATGGGTCGCATGGGCCCCTGACAGGCATTTCCAGATGGTGGAAACAGTTACTGGAGTCGTGTTTCTAGGCAGAACTTCGCAAGGTGGACTTGAGCTTAGAGAAATCGGGAGGGACTATGTTATATGAGGCCTCATAGGCTGTGGTGAGGGCTTGGGTTTTATTCTAGGGATGCGGGTCAGGTGGCTGTAAGCAGAGGAGGGGCATGATCTGACGTGGGTCCCAGTAAGACCCTTTGGCTTCATGTGGATGACGGGTAGTCAGGGGCGAGGGTAGAAGCTGAGAGACCACAGAGAAAGCCACTGCGATAATCAGGCGTGAGATGATGAAGGCGCCTGCGTTCAGCTGGGGCCACTGCACCACACCAGAGAGAATGGGGACTGAGGTCAAGGGGAAAAAGAAGGGGGAGGCTTCTAGACTTTTTTCCACCTGGACCACCAGGTTGGGGATTCAACCCTGGAACTTCTCACTTGGGATCAGTAAATTAGTACTGTAGAGTCTTTGGTTGAAGTCAGCTAAATATTAGGCTTCCATGATAATTTTGTACTGATGAACCTTGATGAAAACCAACAGAATGTGCTGGCTTCAGAAAGGAAGTTACAGGTGAGGTGCAGACACGGGGGAAGCAGAGCTGGGAAGGAAGTTACAGGCGAGGTGCAGACACAGGGGAAGCAGAGCTGGGAAGGAAGCTACAGGTGAGATGCAGACACGGGGGAAGCAGAGCTGGGAAGGAAGTTACAGGTGAGATGCATTCACGGGGGAAGCAGAGCTGGGAAGGAAGCTACAGGCGAGATGCATTCATGGGGGAAGCAGAGCTGGGAAGGAAGCTACAGGTGAGATGCAGACACGGGGGAAGCAGAGCTGCAAAGGAAGCTACAGGTGAGATGCAGACACGGGGGAAGCTACAGGTGAGATGCATTCATGGGGGAAGCAGAGCTGGGAAGGAAGCTACAGGCGAGATGCAGACACGGGGGAAGCAGAGCTGGGAAGGAAGCTACAGGCGAGATGCAGACACGGGGGAAGCAGAGCTGGGAAAGAAGCTACAGGCGAGATGCAGACACGGGGGAAGCAGAGCTGGGAAGGAAGCTACAGGTGAGATGCAGACACGGGGGAAGCAGAGCTGGGAAGGAAGTTACAGGTGAGATGCAGACACGGGGGAAGCAGAGCTGCAAAGGAAGCTAAAGGTGAGATGCAGACACGGGGGAAGCAGAGCTGGGAAGGAAGTTACAGGTGAGATGCATTCACGGGGGAAGCAGAGCTGCAAAGGAAGTTACATGTGAGATGCAGACACGGGGAAAGCAGAGCTCGGACGGAAGCTACAGGTGAGATGCAGACACGAAGGGAAGCAGAGCTGGGAAGGCCATAGAAAGCGGAGACTCTGTATGTGTGTTTATGATGTACAACAGGCCGATGTATATGTGAATTTATGTGTGGATATTACATGCATATATTGTAAGTGATAGAAACAAGATTTGAACTCAGAGCCTGGGTCCTTAACCACTGTGCTATTTAACCAGTCTCTGGGAGAAGATATCAAATTGTTCCAGTTTGAAAGTTTATTTTACACTGTTATAAATAATGTTGCTAGATGTCTTTATATGCACATCTCCACACCCTGAGTGAGAGTTTCTGGAGATGAATTCCAGGGAGAGGATGCAGTGACCTGAGAGCCCCTGGCATCTGTCAGCTTCCACCCCCGGCAACCCTCCTTACTAGATCAGCACTAGGGAGCCTCAGTTTTTCGCAGAAAGCAAGACACTCACACAGTGTGTGTGTTCTTTTTGCAAAGAACTAGATCTTCCTCTCCAACTAAGAAACTGGCCTTTGAAGGTGGCTGAGCTCCTTCTGAGAGACAGTGGATAAGAAGGGGGTGGGCCTTCTGCACATCTGTGGTTCAACCCAGGTCGATGATGCTTGTCCACAAAAAAAGTTCAACACATTTTCTTGTAGTAGATTACAGCCGACGTGCAGCAGTGGGGGTCAGGGAAAAACTTCTCATCTGCTATTTTCTGCTCATCCATGCAGCAGTTCTGACAGTTCTCTGTGCTGGAGATTTTTTGGCTAAGATAATCCCAGGGCTCCTCCCTGTCCTAGAGTGGGTGAACAGGTGTCCACCCTGTCAACCTAAATTACAGAGAGCGGTTCTCTAAAAGGAAAATATATGTATTCGGGAATCAAGCCTTGCAATGGGAATATGAATGCCATTTTAAACTATGTGCGTCTTCAGGGAGGTAAAGGAAGACAGAGGTTTTAACAGGGAAAAATGAGAAAGATTAAAGAATTGTTTTGAAATAATTATCCTTGACTACAAAGATCAATAACAAGGGTGGTGTCAGCCCAAGGTTGGGCAGGCAGTTGCTGGGCAGATGTCCTTGCAAAAGTATTTTTTGTGTAAGGCTGCGATGACCTTTCTGCAAGGTTGTGGTTCGTAGTATCTTGTGATGGTTTTGTTATCAGCATACAAGCCTGAGAACCCTCTCTTCATGGCCTTCCCCAGCTCTGCTTGTCCAAGTTTTTTGTTCGTTTTTCAAACACTAGTGACTCTATTTTGATTCTGACAGCTTTCAGAACCCTAACTTGCATCTGGTTGGGAGGACTGGGGCTGGACACAGCAAGGGGAGAAGCTCATCCTGTTTCCAAACTGCGAGGTGCAGGTGGTGAGTGGCACCTTGTATAGATTCTCCCTTTCTCTAGGGGGAGAGAAACGCAGTGACATCTAAAGCTTGTTTGAACTGTGTCCTATGGTCAGGAAGCCTATGGCAGGAATGGAGTTTTTAGGAATTGTGAGAAGTAGAAAAGTTCCTCTTTAAAGTTTCCTTTCTTGTTAAAGAATACATCATAAGTGTGCTAATAACTCTTCGTTAAGTTCTATCCTAGGTAGCTGTCAGACATGCCATGCTTACAGGCACGTAAGGGTCCAAAACTAACTTGTCTGTAGAAAGGGTTTTGATGGCAGACTGTATTCTATTGTTACAGCACATATGTGAACTACAAGATATAAACTTCTAAAAGGCTAACATATATTAAGTGCTCACTATGCCCAGCATTGAACTATACATAGGCTTTATGTATATTTAGTACATTCTATGTCCTTGTACTTTAACCAAGATATCTGTGCTGGACGTGCTCACAGGCATGTCCCAGCTCTCCATTGCTTTTACCTGTTTATAGAAGTTTTAAGTTGTTAGCCAGTTGGGTTTTAGTTTAGATTCTGAGGTCTGTCTCCAGCCCACGGAGATCAGACACAGCAGTAAGGACGACCCCAGATGCGTAAGGGATAAATTTGTCTGCTTGTCCTTTGTTCATTGTACTCTCATGGCAAGACGGCTAGCAATGGTAACCTTCCTTCAGTCTGGGAGTAAAAGTTGCGTTGCTGAAAGATCCTTTGTCTCAGTGCTAATTTTTCTTTGCAGCATTGAGCATCTGTTTCCAATAGGAATACACTATGAACAGGTGTGACTGGCTTAATTCAACCCAAACAAACCTTTGGTGAGCCTCTTTGGAGGCCAGGATTTGACCAGGCTCTGGGGCACCCAGATGGCAATTCATGGCCCTTGCCTTGAGGAGCAATCACTGAAGTCAGGGACCCCCAATGTCAGTTACGCACATACAATTGCACCACTTTTGCAATAACGCAGTGCCATCTGTAGAATTACTTGAGGTTTCTTTGAACCGGACTTTGTATTTTTATGCTTGAGTAATTTTCGACTGTGAATAGGAAAGCAATATCCGCTAACATAAGTAGAATGCCGTTGTAAAAGCAGGTATACAGTGCAGTTATTAAACCAGCACGCTGCTGCCTTCACGGTGGTTCATACGCGTCTGTTTCCGAGCTTGAGTAGGAGAGAGGCATTAAAGGCGATGAGCCCCTGAGACTTTGTCCCTGGAAACTGGAAAAGGAAACATTGCTAGGTGTGAGTCCTGGGCATTTCATGTTGGGGCCATGCTTATGATATGCTTATGGCAGCGGCTCTTGTATACAGTCAGTCCCTAAAACCCAGAATATCAAGGGCGGAGTTTCCACTGCTCATTGTCCTGAGGGTTCACACCAGGTAGAAATCAGGTGCTGTTTAGAGAATATCCCAGACTGTTGCATTTCTAGTGTGCTCCCCCCAAACTAGATTAAAAGCAAAAAAAAAAAAATTATTTGCCTTTCAGAATGTAATTGAATGAGAACACCTCCATCTATTATATTGAAGGCCACACACTGACTTTGTGATCAGGGCCTGAACTATCATTGTTCCCAGGCACATGCTCCTCTGGGCAGTGTAGCGAGGGGTGGGAGATGAGAATGGAGGAGCAACAGAGGCTGATCATGTAGGCCCAGGAGGCCTTGCAAGAGGGCTTGGGTTTAAGTCTAAGAACAATGGAAGCCCATTGACGCATTCTAAGCAAGTGAAGATGATCTGCTTCACGTTCACATGGGGAGGGGGTGGCCCAGGGACAAGTGGAAGCAGGGAGATCAGGTGGTGTTTGGAGCGGTCCAGGTGGGAGATGCTGATGGCGCGGAGCAGACGGGGTGATGCAGAGGGAGAGAGGTGGGTGGATTCCGGTGCTGCTTGGAAGGTCAGCAGGGCTTGCTGATGGATCTCAAGTGGGCGGGTGAGGAAAGAGGAATTGGAAATGACTCCTAGGTTTTTGGCTGAGCTGTTGGGCAGATGGCAGTGCCATTTACAGAGATGGGAAGGCGGGGGCAGGAGGAACAGATTGGGAGAGGTGGGGAAGGGTGGACATTAAGCTACTTTGCAGACATTGCCCCCAGGCCAGTGGCTGGTTTACTGGCTCTATGTGGCTGACTCCCCAGACTTGGAAACACACCTCATAGGCCATGCCCCATTGAACAGAAAACCTGCTGCCAAGGACAAAGTGTCACCTAACCACAAGTAAAATCATCAGGAAAGGACAGTTTCGGGGTGGAGCTTCTCAGAGAGGAGATGACCAAAGCCTGCAGAGTCCCATTGATCATACCTGCATCCTGCCCTTTCCCTGGGACCCGCTGCCACCTCCCTTCCAGTGACGATGGCCATATCAGAATTTCTCCCAGAAGCTTCTGCAACTAGAGCCAGCAGAAAGTGGAGGAGAAAAATTCACAGATTCACAGAATGATTTTTCAGTCCAGTGTTCATTAATGAGATTCAGTTCCGCCTCTTCAACATCTGCTTAATTGACTTTGAGTTTAGGAACCAATTTTGAGCTGTGGCTTTTTGTAGCTAAAACCAGCAATGATATTTGACTTGATTTGACAATATCTGAGCATCAGGAATGGTTCACCCTGGCACTATCGGGAGGAAGCCTCATCTAGGAAGTGGGGCCTGAAATCCAGTATCCTCATTCTGGATTGAGTTACAGGCACCGCAAGAATTGCCCCTGTATCAGTGAGCACGTTACTGTGTGGAAAACAATTGATCTGCTCTGCCCAGATGTGGTTTGTGATCGCTGCTGTTTGTCTCCCAGCCCTGTTCTGGGGCGGGTGGTCAGGTCTGATGGGTCCATTCTGCTGCAACTGTTAAGCAGGTGTGGCCATGGGCACTGTGGAGCTCCGAAGCTGACCCCATGGACCGGGGATGTTCCTGGGATACCTGAGGCTGGGAAATTCACTACTGAGTGAATTCTAGCCTAGCAGGTGGACATCAGGGCGGGAGGATGGTGCAGGACACAGATGCTTTCCTGCTTTTCTACGGGTGCTCGCTGCTCCTCAACCCTGCCTTTCCACTTCAGCGTCTATCACCAGCCGCTACCTGAAACCACCTCTCACCATGCCAGACCTGCAGCCTCTCTTCTCCTGTGAACACCCACAGGCTCATTTTGGAACTTGTCTCTGTGCCACACTCGGAAGTTCTATTTGCAGGTTTATTTACCTGATCTCTTGAGCTGGAGGTTGCAAATTCAGCATCTACAGGGGCTGGGAGTGGGGTTAATGTCGATTAGAGAATTGGGCATGGAGAAGATTGTGGTGGGCAGTGAGGATGTGCCTGGTCTAGAAAGGAGCCCTCACTACACATCCCCCACGTGGAAAGGGAAACAGTACGAGCAAGTCTTCCAACTCCTCTAGCATAGCCAGAAGTAAAATATCTCAATTAGAAAAGAAGTTGGGACCAGGCACAGTGGCTCAGACCTGTAATCCCAGCACTTTTGGAGGCTGAGGCTGGTGGATCACCTGAAGTCAGGAGTTCAAGACCAGCCTGGCCAATATGGCGAAACCCTGTCTCTACTAAAAATACAAAAATTAGTTTGGCATGGTGACACGTGCCTTTAATTCAGCCACTCAGGAAGCGGAGGTAGGAGAATCTGAGAGTGTGCCACTGCACTCCAGCCTGGGCATCAGAGTGAGATTCTGTCTCAAAAATAAATAAATAAAATAAAATAAAAAAGAAGTTGGTAGCTAATTAAAGAAAAAAAGTGTTAACATCCTGGGGGAGAAACACAGAACAAATTCATCTGTAGAAAGGATTCCGATGGCAGACTGTGTTATATTGTTACACTACGTGTGTGAACTACAAGATGTGAACTTCTAAAAGGCTAACATATATTAAGTGCTCACTACACCTAGCATTGAACTGTACATAGGCTTTATGTGTATTTTCTGAATTGATATTGAAGGAGTTAAGAATATGTCACCTTGAAATATGCTGCTCTAGCATGTTGGCTGTTTGGAATTAAGGGCGCTTGTAATGCAGCAGGTACAAGAAGATCATCCTGACCTTCGTTCTGTTCTGTAAAAGCAGGAGATAAAATTCCTATGTGAGAGATGCCCTCCCTATATCCCTAGAAGGAAAGTAACATTCTTATCATCAAGGACTGGAAGTTGAGACTAGAGTTCTGTACAGAGCTTGTTATAATAATTTTTTTTAGCCTCCCACATAATTCAGTTGCTCTTCAAATTGCTACTCTTTGTCCAATTCGAAATCTAAGTGTTTAACTGATTGCATCTTTGGGCCTTCTGTCCTGTACCATAGAAAACTTGAATTAAATATAATAAATGCGTGTGTGTTTCTTCTGTTATTGAATCACAAGTAAACTTGTCAGGAAAGGACAATTTCTGGGTGACGCTTCTCAGAGAGGAGATGACCAATGCCTGCAGAGTCCCATTGATTAGACCTGCATCCTGCCCTTTCTCTGGGGCCCGCTACCACCTCCCTTCCAGTGACGATGACCATATCAGACCATATCAGTCGATGACCATACACAGACTGAAGTCAGGTCTTATGTCAATTTTATTCTAGGCCCAGCTAAAAACTGGGTGGAGGTGAAATTTTCCTCCTTCACAATATTTAGAACAACCTCAGAAAGGGTGATGTTGTTATTCTCCCCATATTACAGATGAGGCAACTGAGGCACAGGGAGGTTGAGTCCTTTGCACATGTCTCACAGAGAGGAGCAAGTCAGGATTTAAGCCCGGGACTTCTCATTTGAGAGCTCATGCCCTGACCTCTCCACTGACCTGAGTTTGCTGACTTAGAATATTCCAGAATTATCCTAGAAATGTATAGTTAAATCTTAGACCCAAAGTAACCTATGCCATATGCATTTGTAGAAGAGCAGAAGTGCGTGGCTTACTGAGGACTGCGGAAATGGCTAGTGGTCGGGGGTTGGGGGAGGTGTGTCCTGCCTCATTTTTTAGACTCTTAATCCAGTGCTCTGGCACACTGCAAGTACAAAGATGAGGGTGGGGCTGGCGGTTCAGTCGAGAGCCTGTTTCTCTCTCTTTATGAGAGACAGGGATGAAGATGGAGCAATAGCAAACAAGCAAGAGAGACAGAGTAAGCAATCAGGTGAACCCTTATAGAATACAAAAGAACATGGATAAGAAGGGAAATGCTTGGAAAGGAGCAGGTCTAGAGCGCTGCTTTCCTCTTCCTCGGCCTGCCCCATGCCAGGTTGCCCCTGAGATCCTGCTCCTTAATCCAAGAGAGAGGAGAAAACAGTGTAGGAATCCTAGGCCCAAGGAATCCCCTGCAAAGTTTGACCAGATCAGGGAAAAATATGGCAGATGAATTCTGGGCCAAAGCTGAGAGTGTCTCCTGGGTTTCTGGGCCACCAGTAGAAAGCTAGCTTGTGCTGCCTTCATCCCCATTAGCATCCTGGCTGGTTGACCTAATAGTGGCAGACTCACAGGGCTGGAGAGGCTTGGCTCAGAGTCAGCCAGGCAGACCACGCAGAAAACTCCTGGTCTCCCCATTCTAGAAAAATCTAGAACTACCTGGTCCTGTTAGTTTCCCATTTTTTATGACATGAGTCATGAAGACATGATGACATGAAGACATGAGTATAATACATACTCCGACTCCCTCTCAACTCTACAAGAAGAAATGCAGCAAGCTGAGTGTAATAATAAAGGTGACTCTGACTCAGTCTCAGGGCTGAGAGCGCAGTAGGGAGAGGTGGGGGCTACAGCGAAGGGGAGAGCCCAGGCCCCATTTGAAGAACATTGCTACTTCTCAGTGGCTGTGGCTACTCATTTATCTAAGAGAAGGCAGAAATCCAGATGTTTAGCTGACATCTCCTAATTTCTAAAGCACCATAGAGACCCAACAAAACACTTCTTTGGATCTGTGAGCCACCTGTGACCTTGTTTTATATTCAGAGTCACCTGTGGTCACTGCAGAGAGAGGTGAGTCCTTGCCCAGAGCCTCCATGCAAGCATCTCAGGCTCTGCCATATGGAACATGCTGCTGCTCAGGGGTAACACAGGGAGGAGGGAGGAAGTCCTTGCTCATCTTGGTTCTTACCCAGATTTACTTGTTTCTAGGCTGTTTCTTTCCTCACTCTGACTCCTCTCCCAATATTCTTCATTATATGAGTAATTCAGTTGTTCTTTAAAGATTTAAATAACATAAAGCCCTTCACTCCCCGCCTACCACTAACAGAGGCTAGTATCACTTTCAGGTTCTTGTGCATCCTCTGAGAACATTTTCCCCTCGTTTGCTCATAGACACACAGGTATTAGACACACATGCATTGAATATGTATATTGAGAAGAAGCATAAGGTAAACTGAGTCATGACACAGCAATAGGATGCTCTCTAGAGGGTGGCATCAGAGAGGGCCTCTCAGAGGAAGTGACATCTGCAGAGCCTGGAGTGAGAGGATGAGCCAGGGAGAAATCTGGGGATGAGCAGCCTTGGCAGAGGGACCTGCAAGTGCAAAGGCCCTGAGGCAGGAGGGTTCCCAAGGGGCTGGGGGAGCAGCACGGAGGCCCATGTGGTTGGAGCAGAGGAGTGAGGTGGGGAGTGGCAGGGGCTGGGGTGTGAAGAGAGGATGAGGGGTCAGGCCATGGAGGGCCTTGCAGGGCATGAGGAAGACTTTGGCTCTTATTCTGCATGAGAGGCTGGGAATCTAGAGGACTCTGAGTGATGGGATCTGATGATCTGACTTGAGTTGAAATGCCCACCCTGGCTCTGAACGGAGAACACAAGGTGGTGGCCAAGGGTGGAGATGGGAGACCAGTTAGGAGACTAAAATAGTCCAGGCAAGAGATGGCAATGGTTAGACACAGACTGAAGTCAGGACCCTGCATCCTCACCCCAGCTTCATGCTTCTCACTGTCCCACCCTCCCTCTCTCTATTTCCCAAAGAGTTCCTGAAGTCACATAATCTAAGTATTCACCTATAACTAAAACACACACACACACACACACACACACACACACACACACACACACACACCCCAGAACATCGTCTCCTTCATTATCCACCCCAAGCGGTGCTCCTCTACTTCTCAGGAGAAGCGATGCAGGCATTGGTCAGAAGCAGTGTGCGTCTGCTCCCCACTGATAGATGTAGTCTCTTGCACTGAAGTCTCTGGACTGGAAAACAAAGCTTCATCTTTGAATCTCCAAAGTATTAGACACCCTCCAAGTCCCAGGAAACATTGTTGTTCTGATCTTTGAGAATCAACTCAGCATCCCTGGTATGTTGTGTGTCGCACTAATAGTACATGTATGCCAGAGTGCATTATTTATTTCACCGTTTACTCTTTAAAGTGTTGAAGAAAAACCATACACAACTAATGCAGGAAATCTACAGTTTCATGGACAGTATTGTTTGGTTTGAGGCTAAAATTTTAAAAGTGATCCATTTTAAAATAATATTAGTTAAATAATTGTACAGGTGGTGAGCTGAGATCACCCAAAACAAGTCAAGAGGGATGTGTGCATGGAAGGTGCTTGGCAAGTGCTCAGTTTCTGGCAGGCTGGGGCGGGAGGGCGATGTGGGCATCCAGTGGGGTGTTCCCCTACTCTCAGCCCATCCCCCCAGCCCATCAGAGTCACAGAGAGAGGTGTTAGGGTGACCTCATCCTTGGCCCAGCTAGGTGGGAAGGTTTGGTCATGGAAAGAAATTGTGTCTGTTTTTCTCCACTTGTTTCCAGGCTGATGTTGGAGAAAACAAGTTTTGGTTGGCTGGCCTGGCTGCATTTGAAATATTTAAAAACTGGCTTCTTTTGCCTTTCACAGCGACATCTTCCAGGTTCTTACCTCTCATCAGAGCTGTCTGTCTACATTAGGGCTGGGACTGTGGGAGGAGATGAGGTCATATTTTTTTTGTGTTAAAGATGTTGATGTATAAAGCTTGGTAGTCACAGCGTTTTTAATAAATCAGGTTAATGTTCCAGGGGGAGGCTTACCACTTGCTATTTATGCAGAAATGCCTCTATCACTTAAGAAACTTGTTAAAATGGTAGTTTAAGAGCAGATTAACAAAGCTCTTCACAGCTGGTGTGTTTGGGCAGGGTGAGCACACCTAACAAGGACACACACACAGAGGGGGCCGATGGCAAGAACACCCAACAGCTAATTGCCTCCAAAATTAGTAGGATGGAAAAGCAAGCACTTTAAGACCCTGGTTCTGAGCAGATGAAAAATAAGAAATGATTCTGCATGCTGCTTGCTTTTTGCCAGCGCAGCATTCGGGGCTCCTGGCTGCAGGTGAATTATTCACCAGGTGGCGGCTTCCCCTGCATTTCTGGAGAAAGGTCCGACAGGGTGAGTGGAGAGCCAGCCTTTGTCCCTTTTACTCCTGAGACCATTTCTGCAGAAGGAGCAAGGCTGGGTTCTCATTTCCTCTCCTTTGTCTTTCTTCCTCGTTGTAAACAGCGGCCTTGCCATTTCACAGATTCACTCCTGCAACAAGTATTTCTGAGCATTGATCGTAGGCTAGTATCTTAGTCTGCCTGTGCTGCTAGGACAGCATACCACAGACTGGGTAATTTGCAAACAATAGAAATGTATTTCTCACAGTTCTGGAGGCGAAGTCCAAGGGCAAGGCACTGGCAGCACTGGTGTCTGCTCAAGGCGTCTCTCTCCCTGCTTCCAAGATGGTGCCTTGTTGCCTTCTGGTTGATCCAGAGGGTAGGAACACTGTGTCCTGACATGTGGAAGGAATGAAAGGGCACAAGAGTGCCCCCTTCAACCTCAAGCCCTTTTATAAGGATGCTTATCCCATTCATGAGAGGGGAGCCCTCATGCCTTAATCACCTCCCGGAAGCTACACTGCTTTTTTATTTGCACTGGGGATGAAGTCTCAATGTGAATTTTGGAAGGGACACCACCGATCAAACCATAGCCGCAGCCTCTGCAAGATGGTGAGACCCTGTCTCTACAAAGTATTTAAAAACTCGTCAGATATGATGGCTCATGCCTGTAGTTCAAGCTACTCAGGAGGCTGAGTGGGGAGGATTGCTTGAGCTCTAGAGGTCGAGGTTGCAGTGAGCCATGATTGCACAACTGCACTCCAGCCTGGGTGACAGATGGAGACCCTGTCTCAAAAATAAATAAATAAATAAAAAGAAGCTAGACACAGCTCTAGGGGTATTGGGGAAATCATGGACGAACAAATGCTGCTTTTTTGCTTTTGTTTTTGAGACCAGGTCTCATTCTGTTGTCCAGCTTATTACAAGCTCCTAGGCTCAAGCAACTCTCCCACCTCAGCCTCCCAAGTAGCTGAGACTACAGGCACATGCTACCATGCCTGGGTAATTTTTTAAAAAGATTTTTGTAGAGATAAGGCCTTACTATGTTGCCCAGGCTGGTCTTGAATTCCTGGCCTCAAGAGATCTTCCCACTTCAGCCCCCAAAGTGTTGGGATTACAGGGATGAGCCACTGTGTGCAGCCCAGGTTCATTTTTTAAAATGATACTTAGTACTGCGCTATGAAAAGGAATGCACTATTGACACACAGTTGCACAGATTAATTTTAAAACAGTATGCTGAGAAAAAGAAGCTAGACCCAAGAGTACATGCTATAGATTCTATTGCTATGGTATCTAGAACTAACAACGCTAACTTATGGTAAAGGCAATCAGAAAAGAGGCAACTTCTGGGAGCTGGTGTGTGGGGTTGACAGGTTGGGGTGCAAGGGGGGTTTTGAAATGAGGGCAGTGTCCTATATTGTGATAAGAGTTTGCATGATAGGGGTTTGTGCATTTGTCAAAACAAATCTAAATGTACATTCAAAGACTGTACATTTCACCATCTCTAGATTACAAGTCAAGTAAAGCATTTCTTAGGCAAATAAACAAAATCATCCAATTCTGAGGTCCTTTCGGTAAAATGATATGTTTGTCTCAGGGTGTAAATGTGAGTAGTGCATCTTCTGAGAGTTGCACATCTGCGTCTTAAACAGCTGCATCTTTTGAGGGTTGGAGGCTTGGAGGCCTGGAGAGGAAAGGACCTTGTTAATAGTGGGAGGACAGCACCCTTGACCTGAGCTTCCCAAGGACACAGCTCTGACCGCCTTGTCTGTGTCTCCCAGGGTGTCTTGACTGGCCTATGTAAATGTTGATGAGTGGATGGATGGGGCCTGTGGTAACTCAAGGGTAGCTTGAGCAAATTCACAGGAGACCTGAGGGCCAGCTTCAGGCACTGGAAGGATTTCCCTGCAGTTAGAGGCATGAATGCCAATGGTCTTTACTCAGAGTCCCCCATTCTGCTCACAACAACCATTACAGTCTGCTCAATAATGAAAATGACAGACATCATTATAGAGGGTGCACATGTACAGACATTAGCCTGTGCTGCTTACACACAAGTCAAGAGAGTTCATGCAAAGTGTGTAGTAAGCGGCTGGCCCCTGGCAGGCCCTGAGTTAATAACCACGGAGTCCTTGGCTATAGAAGTGGAGTTTGGGATTTGATATGCTTTTGTTCTGTGTCCTCACCCAAATCTCATGTTAATTTGTAAATCCCAGTTTTGGAGGAGGCTGGTGGGAGGTGATTGAATAATGGGGGTGATTTCTAATGGTTTAGCAGCCCCCCCACCACCGTGCTGTCTGGTGATAGAGTTCTCACAAGATCTGGTTGCTTGAAAGCGTGTAGCACATCCCCCTTCAATGTCTCTCTTCCTCATGCTCCAGCCACGCAGGACATGCACCCTTCCTCCTCACCTCCCACCATGACTGTAAGTTTCCTGAGGCCTCCCCATCCATGCTTCATGTACAGCCTATGGACATGTGAGTTGATTAAACCTCTTCTCTTTACAAATTATCCAGTCTCAGGTATGTCTTTATAGCAGTGCAAGAATGGACAAATACAGTATTCAAACCCACTTTTGACCCCAAAGTCCACGTGCTCAACTACCACTGACCCCTGACTCCCAAATGTTGATTGAGGCTGCTTATCACCTAGCACCAATCACTCCCCAATGCCTAAAGATGCCCAGAAGGTGCAGGAGAGAGGCTGCAGCAGCCAGGACTACCTGGCAAACTCTAGCAAGCGGCAACCGGTTCTGCTGTCCAGGGACACTATTAGCTGGCTCACTGGGATCTAGCAAAGTTTCTCTTTCAACAGAGCTTCTGATCATCCAGTAAGAGGAGTCTCAGTCTGTGCCCTAGGACTTAGCTTTCTTCCTTTTTGACTTACCTTGTCTGGACTATGCCCTCCAATCCCCAAATATCCTTCACATGTGATAAAAACACAAAAAGGAGACTAAGATACTTTTAGATAATCATAAGTGATACAATGAAACGTGTGCCTGGCTGATGGTGACAGAAAGGAAGTGGGGAGAGGTGGTTTACCATAGAGAAAATGCTCAGGGAAGGCTTCTCTGGGGAGAATTTGAGAAGAGACCCATATGAATTGAGGGTGTTACTTATAGTGTGTATTAATCTCTTCTCTCACTGCTAATGAAAACATATCTGAGGCTGGGTCATTTGTAAAGGAAAGAAGTGTAATGGACTTACAGTTCCACATGGCTGGGAGGCTTCACAATCATGGTAGAAGGCAAAGGAGGAGCAAAGTCACATCTTACATGGCAGCAGGCAAGAGAGCATGTGCAGAGAAACTCCCCTTTATAAAACCATCAGATCTCATGAGACTTATTCACCATCATGAGAACAGCACAGGAAAGACCCACCCCAATGATTCAATTACCTCCTGCCAGGTCCCTCCCATGACACATGGGAATTATGGGAGCTACAGTTTAAGATGAGATTTGGATGGGGACACAGCCAACCCATATCACAGTGGTAGCTGTGCTCCAGGCGGAGAAGACTTCTCCAGGTGGAGGGGATGGCAAGAGGCAAAGTCCCTTTGCTGGACTGAGGTTGGTGTGTTTGAAAAGGAGAAAGGTCCCATGTGTCTGGACTGAGCTGGGGAGGGCTAGATCCTGCAGGACCTTGTGTAGACCAGGGTGAGGACCCTGAACTTGACCTTGAAGCCCATAAGGTGACATTAAAGAGCTTTTAGTGAGGAGGTGACATAGGCTGATGTTCATATTAGAAATCCACCCCCTCTCTTTATCTGGGAGAGGGAGAAGTGGAGGGGAATGGGGGGTAGTTTTGACCAGATGTGATCCAGCTACAGTTATCTCTCTTTACTGCCCTGCTGTGGGTGAGGCATTCTTCCAAATCACCATCACAAATCACATCGTTTAATCCTCAATCAACCCTCTGAAGCAGGTCCTATTATCTTCATTTTACATAAGAGGGAACAGACATGGAGTAATTTGCCCAAGGTCTCTTAGTGAGTCAGTGTCATTGCCAAGATTAACCAAGATCACCCTGCTGTCCTCTCCTTCAAGGAGCCACAGCCGCCTGAGATCCAAGTACTGAGTCATTCAACATGCAGGACCCTGGTGTGGCTTTCCCTGTAATTCAACATGCAGGACCCTGGCATAGCTTTCCCAGTCCCGAGTGCCACAAAAGAGCTAGAGCTGGTTGCTAAGGTGAATTATGGGGGCAGAAGGCAGTGCAAAGTCACTGGTGACCCTGGTCATCACATGATCAAGATCTGACCAATCAGGGCATCCTCTTCCCTTGACTACAGTGATTGGCTCGGGGTTGGACAGGAGGCCAGAGTAGGTGCAGATGGAGTCAGCTCCAGGACACTGGCATGAGTGTTGGGAAAGACGTGTCCTCCGACTGCTGGGGTGGCAATGATGGGAGGCCTTCCCTGCCACCTCCAGGAAAACATCTCGCTGGAGCAAAGCTCATGGAGAGGAAAGGCGAGCCCAGAGTTGGGGAGGGAGGGTCCAGTTAAACTCTCAGAATACCAGGATGGAGTGGAGCTTTATGTGAGCTAATATGAATTATCTTTTTCTGTTAAGGCATTTCAGTGAGTTTTCTGTCATTTCTACCCAAGCGTCATGGAAGGTAGTGCTCTTACCTGGGCTGGCTTCCCAGACAGGCTCCCTGAGTGATGCCACTCTACCCATCCAAGCTCCAGGCTTGGTTCACTCTCACAGAGCCAGAAGAGAGTGTCTCTCTTTCCCCTTCATTCCAGTGGAGGCACCCAGCATGTGTGCATTGGACCAACCTGGGCACATGGCTGTGTCTGAGCAGTCACCATGCCTGGAGGGGGCCAGACCTGGACATCTGCCAACCCCAGGTGTGTGTGGGCAGCCCTACCGAGGTACAAGGAGACTGGGCTATGGGGAAGCAAGAGTTGACCTGGGAGGTACAGCCCACAGGCATCCTGGGAGAGCCCTGGAAGCAGAGGACCTCCTAAAGGAAGTCCTGGGAGGATCTTCGGTTACCTCCCAGCAGGTTCCTCCCATGACATGTGAGATGTGGGTGGGGACAGAGGGCCAGACCGTATCACCAGCTCCTGCCCCACCTGCTGGGGTGTCTTCCTCTTCCAAGGCTGGGCAGGAATTGGTAGATGAGGCAAGAAGCGAGCCCTTCCTCTCTAAGTACCAGTGGCCATACACAAAACCCTGTTTCTATTTGACCTCCTCATACTGGGGGAAAAAGCCCTCTCCACCTAGCTGGGAAGAGGTAAGATGAACCCTTGGAAGAGCCCTTTTGTGGGAAATGGGAGGCCTGGCCTCAGGTCCCCAGCCCTGAGCTGCTTTGGATGCACCATCATGTCACTCTGTGCCTGAGTTTTCTCATCTGAAAAACGAGAGCAGTCAACCCCTCTCTGGACCTCGGCCTCCCCTTCTGTCCAATGAGAGGGCAGAATCTGACTATTCCCAAAAGTCTTCAGGACGTCCAGATCAGCCTGGCAGAAGGACCATTCTGAAATCCACATCAGTAGTTCTGAATGTGTGGAAGCCTCAGGAAGTCTCTCGCCTCTATGTTGGAAAAAAAGTAATTAGCTGTGCAAACAGCCTGATGATGGGGGCTGTGTTTGGGTGCCTGCCACCCCGAGCAGGAAGGGAGATTCTCAGCTGGAAACTGCTAATGTGATGACGTGGTGGTTTATTAGCGTATCTCACTAACAAGCTGTGTAGTTTGTAGGCACACAGTGGAAGAGTAAAGATGAGAAGGAGGTGGGCCAGGAGAGGGAAGTACTTTTGCTCGGCTCTAGGGAAGCTTCGGGAAAGAGTGAGGGTTAGGAAGTAACGAGCCCCTGCCTCTCGTACCCCACAGTGGCCTGGGACACGGGGAATTTGGGAGGTGCTGGTGCCCACTTGCCTCCCCAAAAGGCTGGGCGTTCTCTCTCTGTTTCCCCAGAATTAAGCCTCCAAATGGGAAGATTCATGGGCACAGTAAACAGCATGTCCCAAACTGAGCCCCGATATTCCCCACTCTGAACCTGCTCCCTTGCAAGCATCCCCATCTGAGTTGATGGCAAGTGTCCAAGGCGTTGGGCAAAAAGGGTCTTAACCAAGACTCTGAGGATAAGTTGAGAGCTAAGATGGTGCCTTTCTATAATATCTGATTAAAAGAATCTGGCAAAGCAGGGACTCAGAGAATGAGAACAAGATGAGTGGGGAGGCTTGAAGTTCAGCGTGGGGAGGGCTGATGATATGGCCTGGCTCTGTGTCCCCACCCAAATCTCACGTATCATGGGAAGGACCCGGTGGGAGGTAATCGAAGATAGGGGTGCGCCTTTCCTGTGCTGTTCTTGTGACAGTGAATAAGTCTCACGAGATCTGATGGTTTTATAAAGGGGAGTTCCCCTGCACATGCCCTCTTGCCTGCCACCACGTAAGACATGTCTTTGTTTCTCATTTGCCATCTGCCATGATTGTGAGGCTTCCCCAGATGTGTGGAACCGTGAGTCCATTAAACCTCTTTCCTTTATAAATTACCCAGTCTCAGGTGTGTCTTTATTAGCAGCCTGAGAACACACCGATACAGCTGGGCATCTGAGACATGGTGGGGTGGGGATGGGGAGCATCACTCCAGATGAGGAAAGAAGAGACCTGAGCTGGCCTTGGGGTGCAGAAGTGGTGGCCACTGGTGGCCATAGAGCTGCTCACTGCACATCCTGTCATTTGATTCATCTTCCCGAGAAGGCTATGACCTTGTGCAGGTGACAGATCATAGTAGACACAGTGGTGTTCCTGTGGGCCCATCCAGTGAGAAATGGGGATTTAAGCTGCTTAAAGGACTGGTCCCATCCCCAAGACAACATTCCCTGCTTCTCAAGAAAAATAAGAGTGAGATGTCACTCCTGAGAGGAAGGGACATCTCTCTCTTACTTACACCAAGTCACCTCAGGGAGTGGCCCTGTGAGCAAATCCTGTCACCTTGACCCCAGTGTCTGGATCAAGGATGGACATGTGGCCTGTTATGTCCAATCAGGTGAATCCTGCAAAGTCCTCAGGAACCACCAGGAAGAGAAAGTCTTTCTTCTGGGGCTGCTGTGCTGGTAGGTGGCATCTCCCTACAAGCCAAGGAAGAGGAGACAGCAGCCGTGGAGGGCTGGGAGAAACTGACTGGGTCCCTACATCAAGCTCTACCTGACCCTGGAGTCACCCTCAAAACTTTTCAGTTCTCTTCCCTTCCCTTTTTGTTCTTTTTTAAGATGGAGTCTCGCTTTGTCACCCAGGCTGTAGTGCAGTGGCATAATCTTGGGTCATTGCAGCCTCCACCTCCTGGGTTCAAGCGATTCTTCTGCCTCAGCCTCCCAAGTAGCTAGGATTACAGCTGCACACCACCATGCCCAGCTAATTTTTGTGTTTTTAGTAGAGACTGGGTTTTACCATTTTGGTCAAGCTGGTCTTGAACTCCTGACCTCAAGTGATCTGCCTGCCTCGGCCTCCCAAGGCCATCGATTCCCCTTTTGCTTAAGTCTGTTGGGTTGGATTTCCTGTCTTTGCAACTTTAGGAGCCCATCTGACCCAGAGTTCAGGACATACTTCCCCACAGCACAGCCAGGCATACTGGATGAGTCTTGCTTTTGAAATATGCTTTACTATGTTTAAACACTTGAGCACATGACGGGCTGCTGGGGGTGCTGTGGGCTCTGACCTCATCACCTCCTTCCTTCGCCCAGGGCTGCTCCCTGCAGGACTGTTCCCCTCCTCGGCGCAGGCTCTGCCTCCTCTTCGAAGGGGGTTTCAGCATTCACAGCTCCTTCTCTCTCACTTGAGTGATTTTCTCCTTTCCCATTTTTCATCTTGAAAAATGGCAAATTGAAGCACTTAATTTTTCTCCTCCAACCCAATTAATGTGGACATGCTCAGTGCTGATGGGCGTGCTTGTGAAAGGAAAGTCATTTATATCAATTAACAGAATAAACATGAGCTTTATGGCCCTGTGCGAACTCCGGGTGGAAGCTTCCTCGGAGAAGGAGAAGGGAGACCCCATGGGAAGACCCAGGGGCAAATACCCCATTGGAAGCACCTGGGGAGTATAGATTTGGGGGCCATGAGGACTGTGTTGTGGTGGCATTTTGGAGAGGGCCCCCAAATCCATACTACCCAGGTGCTGAGGTCAGAGCCCCTGCCAGCCTCTCAGACTCTCCCCTGGCTCCCTCCACCACAGCCACACGGGCCTCGTGGCTGTTCCTCCAGCTCCCCTTACCCACTCCTACCTGCCTTGCCCACTCCTGCCCAGGCCCTAGGCACTTGCTGTTTGCCACATCTTTTCCTGGTGGCCGTGTCTCATCCTTCATGTCTCAGCTCAAACAGACCCTGCCCCCAACCCAGGGTACCTGTCCTCAGCTGCTCTTTATCTCTTTTATACCCTTTCAAACCTAAATATGTAGCCAGCACCAAGTTTAGACCAGCCCCGGCTCTGTGTGCTTGGCATCAAGAGTGAGCAGGACACACAATAGCCCCCATCTTCCAGCCCGGTCCTTGGAACTCTGCAGACAGTTGAGATGCAGGAGACCTCCGTTGCCTCAATGAACTTCCAGGTTCTGAGGACCAGTTTATTCCAATGAGGTGATTATAGAATGAGGTGTGGGTAAATCATGCAGAGAAACAATGCTCACAGAAATTAGGTGAAACAGAGAGAAGTGAGGCCTAGAGCCATTAGCAAATGCCATTAGTCCATGAGTCTACGTCGGACAGTGGCAGACACTTAGCTGGGCACCAAGAACATGCTAAGGAAAGACTTTGTTGTTGGTTTGGTATTTTTTTCTTTTTTCTTTGAGACAGAATTTCACTCTTGTCACCCAGGTTGGAGTGCAATGGTGCAATCTTGGCTCACTACAACCTCTGCCTCCTGGGTTCAAGCAATTCTCCTGCCCCAGCCTTCTGAGTAGCTGGGATTACAGGTATGTGCTACCACGCTCAGCTAAGCTTTGTAGTTTTAGTAGAGACGAAGTTTCACCATTTTGGCCAGGCTGGTCTCGAACTCCTGACCTCAGGTGATCTGCCTGCCTCAGCCTCTCAAAGTGTTGGGATTAGAGGTGTGAGCCACCATGCCCAGCAGGTGTTTGATTTTTGTTGTAACTTATATAAAAGTGATTCTAGGAAGGGAGAAAACAGAGGACTGGAAAATAAAAATCCCTGCCCTCTTGAGCTGACATTATATTTGAGGAAGAGACAGCCAGCCATTGAGATACGGAAGCAGATGTCAGATGACCACAAGTGCTAAGAGAAAAATAACGTACAAAATGGTAGAGTGAGGCTGCGGTTAGAAGAAATGGGGTAGTCAGGATGGGCTTCACAGAGGAGGAGACACTTAAGCCAAGAACTGGGGTAGCTGACAGAGGGACGCCTGGGGAAGAACCTCCCAGGCAGAGGGAAGAACAAGGCCAGAACCGCACAGTGGATGAGCCAGAGTCTGGTATGGCAGAGGAAGGGCAAGGAGGCCACAGTGGCTGAGCAGAGGGCGAGAAGGGACGCGGGGAGGGAGCTGGGGTCACAGAGGTGGCGGGCAGATCTCGCTGGGCCTTGGGGCCCTCTGTAAGGACTTTGGCTTTTGTTCTGAGTGAGGTGGGAGTCCTGGAAGGCTGTGAGCAGGGCAGGGCACGGTGGGCCTCAGGTCTTCACGGGAGTCCTCTGTCAGTAAGTGGAGAATGGTGTGGGGTGAGTGAGGGCAGAGCCAGGTAGAGTGGTTCGGAGGCCGCCCCAGCAGGCTGGGCAAAATGCCATCTGCAGCAGGGAGGGAGCAGAGGAGGGCCAGGTTTCTTGATCTGGACCCTAAATACTTCTTGGGAATGAGAAAGCAGGGGAGGTGGAGAGGTAGAGAGGCCTGGACTCTCCACGGGTTTTGAAAAGCCATCGTGGAATCATGATGTGCAGGGACTTTATGGTAGTATATATTTGCTCATGCATTCACTCTGGAATTCCTTTTTTTTTTTTTTTCTTCCTTGAGACAGAGTCTCACTCCATCATACAGGCTGGAGTGCAGTGGCGTGATCTCAGCTCACTGCAACCTCCACCTCCCGTGTTCAAGCAATTCTCCTGCCTCAGCCTCCAGAGTAGCTGGAACTACAGGCATGCACCACTATGTCCAGCTAATTCTTGTGTTTTATTAGAGATGGGGTTTCGCCATGTTGGCCAGGATGGTCTTGATCTCTTGACCTTGTGGACCGCCCACCTCCGTCTCCCAAAGTGCTGGGATTACAGGTGCAAGCCACCACACCTGGCCTCACTCTGGAATTCCTTCATTTTTTCCAGACCTATGAGAGGCTTTGAATTCATGAGGCCCTGGGTTTAATTCATTCCTCCACCACTTCTTCCTTGGGTGTCTCTGGGCAGTTACTTTAACCTCTCTGGGCCTCAGTCTCTAGTGAACATAACAGCACGTGCACCTACTGCAGGGCTGCTGTGAAGGTCAATGTCAATGTCAGTGCGTGAGCAAACGGGCAGTTCACTGGCGTTCGCTTGTCCTTCCTCCCTCACTCCCTCCTCCCATCCTTTCCTCTTCCCTCCTGTCTTTATTTTACCTGATTAGGCTATATTTCATCTGTTTCTTTTTTCCAGTGCTTTATCCCCTGCGCCTGGAATCTTGCGTTAACACATAGCGGGTGCTCAATAAATACGTACTGAATGGAGGAACTCACTGGAGTTCTGAGCAGACGGAAAGCACCACCTCAGGAGGTGGGAGGTAAATTATAAATTTCCAAACACAGATCACAGTTTGGGCAGGGGGTGGGACACAGACATGTCTACAGGGAACCAGATCACACAGCAGAAAGCAGCACATCCACAGGGCTTATACTAAATTCTGAGGCCTAGAAGATAAGCATTAATGAAATGTTTAGTGTCTTTTCCAGCTTATGTGCAAGTTTTAAGGCAAATTTATGGCCCAGGGAGAGCTGTATTTTTAATCTGCTCTATGTAACTTTGTATTATACTGGAGCCTGTTGTGTAATCAATACATACTTTTAAAAAATGTGTCGAGGAGCATATTTTTATTATGTTAGCTGTTTATGACGTTCTACCAACGCATCCCTGCCTGGGAGTTTGGCAGAGCCTGGGGCTTTGGGGTGCTGTAGGGGGAAGCGGGTATTTGGGTAGCCGAGTGATGATGAAAGCTTCTGATTTAATGAGAAGTCACTCGGTCCTGTTCCTGCTGTTCACATGATGCACATGTGTGATTTCACTGCAGCCCCAGACAACCCGTGCGAGAGGGTCCTGTGTGACTCCATTTCACAGATGAGGAAACCTGGACAGCAGGGGGCTGACATTCCTCCCAAGCTTGCACAGCTCCTAAGATCAAACCTGGCCTTGACCCCAGTGGCACATCAACAGCCCCAAAGCCCAGGCTTTGCGCCAGCTTTTGGAACAGTCAAAATAGATAAATTATCCCCAAACAGCCTCCTAAACTGTAGAAAGAGAAGCTAAGCCAGCGTGAATAAACCTGGTAATATTTATTCTAGCACCTACATTAATTTTGTGTCATATTTGTGAGTTTGAGAGTTATAGTGTTAATGTATACGTGTATATTTTTATATAAGGGACCCTTGATACAATTAATGTTTTATAAGACTTGAAGTATAATTTCATTACTTTTAAATATTTACAGAATTTGAAAGTTGTAACTTTCCTTTTATGGCCTAGTGTGGGATATGATGGTCCTGTCTGTGATTTGTTTACTACTCAGTCCTCAGCTAAGAAGACACCAAGGGCAGCCCTGGGCCTTTTGGGGACAAGCTGCTCTCTGAGGACCCCACAGGAGGCCCTGGGGAGGAGGGAGGAGCTCTGATGAGAAATGAACCCCAGTGGGTAGGTGGACAGGGCTGTCTCAGGGCTCAGAGGAGACCCTTCCCGGTGACCCAGGAGCTCAGAGGAGACTCCCGGGAAGAGGCAGGACTGGGCTGGGCCTGGAAGGGCAGGTGGGGCCTGAGGAGGGAGCAGCTGGGGGCGGGGCTTCCCCAGGAAAACCAGGAGACGTCCTCCATGGGGCTGGTCGCCATCTGAATTTCCTTCCCTCTGAAAATGCTATGGGTGACGTCCCCAAGCTCTAAGTCACTCAGGTTTCATGATGTTGGTTCCTCCATAAATCTTCCCCAGACACTCGGAGCAGAGAAACGAGGACAAAGCATAAATCCATAGAGGGCTGACCATCCTCGTGCTGGGAGAGAGTCTAGGTAAAGGTCTGGTTCTAATTCACAGGTGTCCGCGGGGCAGCAAAGGTGGGCACTGGCTCTGCGGTGGGCACCATTTGGAGCTCCTCCCAGGGAGTGGTGTCGTGCAATTGGACAGAAGAATCCCACTTTCAGGAAAGGATCCTGCGGTGGGTGTGTTCACACACAGGTGCATGAGTGTGCAGAGGTGGGGCAGGGCTATGAATGTATGTGTGTGTTAAATGCACACTGTGTATTCTTTGAGTTTTTTATTTAGACAAACACTACTGAACATTTACTGTGCACCTGGGATTGTGTTCGACCCTTGAGATTCAGTAGTTAAAATGGAAGACAAAAGATAATACTGTACACTAGGAACCAAGAATGCTCGCTGTGCGATGAGGTCTGTGTGATGAGAATGTAGTGTGCTGCTTTAGGGATGGCGCTACGGGGGAAGCAGGAGCACACGCTGTAGGCGGGAGGGTTGATGAGGTGTCCCTGACAAGCCCACATAGCAGGACCCACATCAACCAAGACACACCCTGACATCTGCCTGCAGCTCAGTCCCCTCCTTGAAACTCTGGGATCTGAGTGACAGCCACCAGCTTGACATCGCCACTGACAGTCATTGTGCCCCAAGTTCACGTGGCTCGAGGGAAGCTCCTGTTTCTTTTGCACAACCTGCCCCTCCCTCTGCCAGGCTTCCTCACTCAGCCCATGGCTGCACTGTGTACTGAACGCTGGGAGAAGCCAGGTAAGGAGCAGTCCAGGCAGAGGGAGCAGCAAGTGTAAAGGCCCTGGGGCAGGAAAGGCCTTCCTGTAGTGGAGGATAGAGAGGAGGCCAGGGCGCAGCCAGCCCCAGGTGACCCCCAAAAAAAGGAGCCAGGTGAACCCCAACACCACCCTGCTGACCTCCTGCTGGGCCTCCCCACTTCAGGGGACACATCCAGAGCCAGAGGCAAGGGAGCCCCGTGGTATGGACCACCCGGTAAGCCTGCAGGTCACAGAGCAGGGGGAGGTGGGGAGAGGACCCAGAGGACAAAGGGCAGTCACGTGGCACAAGCCGGGGCCAAGGCCGGGGCGCTGGCACTCATTCTGAGTCAGGTGGGGAGCCATGGGGGGCAGCGGGCAGAGAGATGACAAGGCCCGACTTGCAGGTTTAAAGTGTCCTGTCATTGTCATGGGGACAGTGAACTGCAGAGGCCCCGGTGGAGGCATTGGCAGTGACCCAGGGAGAAGTGACGGTGGCTCTGCCTAGGTGTGCACAGGGCAGGGGTGCAGAGCAAGGCCTGTGTTGGGTCAGAGCGCAAAAGCCACCCTGAGGGACTCCAGGTGGCTCTTGGGTCTGCCTTAAACAGCAGAGTGACGGCCCTGTCCCTGGACAGGAGTATCCTGAACATCTGAGCAAATAGAGGATCCAGGCCCTGCCGGACGGTGGGGTGAGAGCTGGAATGGTTCAAACAGCCTCTCTCGCCCTGGGCCACCTCCCGAAAATTCCATCTCAGGGCTCAGAAGGCGCAGACAGCAGGAATGAGCGAGGCGCCCGAGGATGGCCTGGTGCCAGGACACCACTGTCCTCATGTTTTCTTTCCCACCCATTAGGAGGAAATGCACCGGGGCCAGCGCCGGCTTCCAGTCGAGAAATCAATGGCTCATTAGAGTTCACCTTTGCCTCCCCTCTGCCCTGAGGCTATTAAAACTGGCCAGGACAGAGCAAGACATAGCCTCCCCAGGAAGGACAGCAGGTTGGGCCCGCTCCTCCTGCAAGGCCACCCCAGCCACGGCAGCAGCTCTGTCCCCAAGACCTCCGGCCGCCCTGCTGAGGGCCTGGCCCTGCAGTAAAGAGACCACGTCGGCCTGGAGTGGAGCAGGCGCAACTGTCCTGAGTCCCCAGTTCAAATCCTGTCTCCACCACTCATGGGACCTGTGACCCTGGGGGTCGATTCCCCTCCCTGGGATGCAGCCTCCCCATCTGGAAAATGAGGCTTTACCATGAGAGCATCAGTGCTGTTCTTGCAACCAGAGGCTCCATGCCTGCTGGTTTGAGCAGAGAAAGCAATGGATTAAAGCGTCATCAGGGGATCTGGAACCTCTGGGAGGACAAAGGGACAGGCGTGGGGGCTGTTCAGGCAGCAAGAAAGCATCTCCGGCAGGACTGATACCTGGGGACCCAACACTGATGTTGTGGCCACAGATACCACAGCCTGCGATGCACCCTGACACCCATCTTGGGGTCACAGTGCAAACTCCGCCCCACTCTCAGTCCAGATGGCTCAAGCCCCATCTCTGCACAAGGCTGTCACGTGACCTGGGTCTGGCCAGTAAGATCCATAGACTCTATCTGGGCCAATGAATGTCACCCCAGGGCTGAGCCAGACTCACCGGCAAAGAGTTCAGTTTCTGCTGAGGGTGCTAAATTGGAGGATGGAGGCCTGGGCGCTGGGGACCCGCCTTGCCCCTACCTAAATAGCCTGTCCAAGAACTCCACTGACACAGAGGGAAGCAGGGCTGAGAGATGGACAGGAGGCACCCTAGTGGCACTGAGAGAGCCCCTGGATGTAGCTGTGCCTGAAGTCACCTTGTGAATGTGGAACAGCAAACCAGGCATGTGTGTATCTTTGTTCTTGGTTTTGTTGTAGTCCTTGATTTGGATTCTTGCAACCAAAAGGCCAAGGAATGATTCAAGGAAATGCCTGGCACGGGACAGGTCAGCGTTAATTCCAACACTCGGGGGCCTAGAGCTGAGCGGTGGAGGTGAGGAGAGCACTGGAGAGGAGAGAGATGAGAGGACAGGAGAGAAACGAGAGCCCTGTGCCTTTCCTTCTGCCATCCTCAAGGTGCTGGGGTGCCACCATCTGTGATGTGAGGAGCTGGGGCTGGGGTCCGGGTGCTGCAGGGAGGGGTGCTGCAGGGAGGGGCCTCCATTCTCATTAGCTCCTCTCCCCTCCCAGAGGGGTCCTGATGTGGAGTGCATCCAGGGGAGCTTATGGGAGGGGAGGGAGGGGACCCCAGATGTCTGCCTCCAACTGTTGCCCTATTCGCTGTGCCAACAGCCTGCCCAGGGCGGCAGCCTTGCGGAATTTTCTCTCACACCTGGAGGAAACGCCTCATGGAGATATGGGCGGAGCCTTGTATTTGACACTAAACACACCTGAGTGCGTGATACCCTCTGTCTCTCACTAGCTGTGTGATCCCAGGCCAGTCACCTCACCCTCCCAGCCTCAGTTTCCTGGTCTGTGGAATAGGGGTAATGGCAACGCGGATCCCACCAAATTAAGGGAGTCAACCTGTATGAATATGCCTGGTACACAGCAGGTGCTCGGAATGTGTGTCCTGGTTCTTCCTTCCTATCAGGAGGCCTGGTGGCTGCAGGAATGACAGCTGAGTCCTCATCACCCTTGGTCAATTAAACAAGGTGGCTCAGAGTGTGAAATGCAACTCCTGCGTGTTTTCAGGACTCAATAACCATTCATCATCATCATCATCATCATCACCATCGTGATTGTTATGAGTTGTGAAGACACACACCTGACAGGCTGACTTGGGGAGGTCTGGGTGCTGATCAGAAGCATGTTACATGAGGTGCTCATAGCCTGTGATGGTCAGGGAGGGCCTCCTGGAAGAGGAAGACCAGAAATGGCATTCGAAGTCCGTGGGGGCTTGGGTGAGGTAGGGAGTGCTGAGGAACAATAGCGCCAACACACATGCAGCTGCTGCCTATCAATGTGTTCACTGTGGGCAGCTGGGGCCTGGGCGTGCGCGGTGCCTCAGCTCATTCAGCCCCCACGGGAAGTTGGTGCGAGTTTGATCACCCAGGTTACTGACGAGGTAAGTGAATGGCAGAGAGGTTAGTAACTTGCCCAAGGTCACACAGCAATGAAATGGCAAAGCAGGGATTTGAGTCCAGGCAGCCACACTGCAGAGCTCACCCTCCTGACCCTGCACTGTGCCGTCTCTATCATTTTATAAACAGTCATCCTAGTCCTCAGATCGCCTGACCTGCACTGAGCACCTGCGTTCCAGGCACTTTACACACGATCTCATTTGTCCTTGCAACAGCTCTGCAACATTGGGAGAGAGTGGGGTGACCTCAGCATCACTGTGGAGTCCCCAGTCTGGCAGGGACACAAACTCACAGGGGTGAGGCAGGGGCTGTGAGTGAAACGGGCCAGGAGTGGGGATAGCAGGGAGGAGTGGGGACTGTGGCAAAGTGGGGAGCCCAGGCCCCGAGTGGAGGGGCAGCCGCGGCTCTGCTTCAGGGATCGCCGCTGAGGGCCAATGTCACCCATGTTCCCACAGCTTGTGACTACTCAAGAGAAGTTGGAAATCCAGTTCTTTAAATGTAGACTTCTTATTTTAAAATTTTGACTACGAATTTCACTTTTCGGTATACTTACTTGGGGGCCATTTCTGTGAATGAAATAAAACACATCTGGGAGTGGTTCAGCCCACGGCCAGCGTGCATGACCTCTGAACTAGGCACTACAGCCTCCAAGGAAGGCACCAGGGACATAGCAGTGAGGGCAAAGGTGGGGAGCAAAGGAGTTTCCCCTCCTGCCTGAAATAGGGGGGACAGGTGGCCTCATAGATGGAAAAGGGAGGGGACAGGGGCAGTCAGCCTCTGTCCACACAGACCAGAGCTCCTAGACGGCTGTCCAGGTTGTGGATTCCACAGTCCTTGTCTGGAGGGATCAGTTGTGGGAATTCTCAGCGTGGGTGGTCCTGACCCCGGGTGAGTGCTGAGAATTGTGGGAACATACTTGGTCATCATTGATGAGCGGTGGGTGGGGCCGGGGTGCTGACATTGTGCCCTTGGTGTCTGAGATGGTCCTGCACAACCAGGGCCAGCACCAGGTCCAGCTGGGCTTTCACGTCCTGCCAGACATTCAAGGAGGTGAAACCCATTCCTGAGGCTCTAAATCTAGATTCTCACTCAGTTGGGGGCTCAGTTTGGCCTCCCCAGAGGCTGACCCCGAGTTAGATTCAAGGGCAAGTCATCTATTTGGGACATGACCCAGGAACCCTGGAGTGGGTGTGGGAAGGGAAGGCACCCCCATAGATATTGGGTGTGTCAACACATCACCTCTGCAGGCATCTGGAGATCTGACTGCTGGAGACTGGGGAAATAGTTCAGGACCTGCACCTGGCAGTGTCCCTGTGAGTCCCAAGGCTGCTGGTGCATTGCACACTCCCCCACCTCCATGTGCAGTGAGAGCCATGCTCTGGGGGTGTCAGTGCCTGGATCTCCAGCCACAGCTCCAGGGGAGAGAAGACACGTCCAGAGTCAACCTGTGCCCTGGAAAGGAAAGGACAAAGGACATGGTGGGCATTGTTGTGTCACCACAAAGGCTTTTCTTTTTATCCTTTCCCTGTGATTTTAAGATGTGCTGAGTTTTTTGTTTTGTTTTGTTTTGTTTTTGAGATGGAGTTTCGCTCTTGTCCCCCAGGCTGGAGTGCAATGACACGATCTCGGCTCACTGCAACCTCCGTCTCCCGGGTTCGATTCTCCTACCTCAGCCTCCCAAGTAGCTGGGATCATTGGCATGCACCACCATGCCTGGCTAATTTTTGTATTTTTAGTAGAGATGGGGTTTTGCCGTGTTGGTCAGGCTGGTCTCAAACTCCTGACCTCAGGTGATCCACCCACCTCGGCCTCTCAAAGTGCTGGGATTACAGGCATGAGCCACTGCGCCCGGCCAAGATGTGCTGAATGTTTGAGGATGGTATCAACCTTTGACACTGAGGGAAGATTGTCCAACTTGTGGCACACCCACCGCCGTGTTCTTGTGGTGTAAGGTCACTGCAGCTTACATGTCAGTCTGCCTTTGTCACCCCCATGCTCACTGTCCTTTTACGCTTGGGTGCGAACACCCCACGGCTTCATTTCATTGTGATCATGCTCAGAGATTTACATATAGAAAACATTTTATCATATAATACATAACATCTTATTAGACTTGCTATTATTTCACTGTTTAGCCTGTTTGGGCATTTGCTGACCAGCCACTTTGTAAACTAACGTGGCTGGCTAGGTTATAGTCTTCGTGACTTTCCTTTCTCAACAGTGCAGGGCATGGTAACAAGCATTTCTATTTGAGGGCAGGCTGGGCTGGGAGTCTCTGTACTGGGCATTTGACCCCATGTGGCTGAGGATGGAGCTCAGGGCACTTTCTTCTGCAGCCAAAGTAACTCGCCAGTGACCCTGACAAGTGACAGCTGGCCCACAGTCCATCCTGCAGGCTGAGCCTTTCTGAGTAGAAATTGATCGTGTCCCAGGGGCTTCTAGAAGTGACCCTCCGACCTGGCCAACCAATTAACCACTTCCCCAAGGAAGGCAGAGGCTGGAGCAGAGGTCAGGCTGCAGTCTCCCCCCGACCCCCCAACCAAACAGCCCAGCTGTTTGCATGAGCACATGCCCTCTAGTTCACTGTCGTGTACAACAGGGCAGCCCCAGCCTGAAGTGGTCCAGAAAGCAGCTGGTGGTGTACAGGTCCTGTTTAGAGAGCAGGTGAAGCCATAACTCAATCCACCACTCACGTGGGAGAAATGCAGCTTTGGTTGCAAAACTTCACAGTATCTTGGTGGCATTCGTGCAAATGGGTTGAAGCACAGATTCTGGATCCAGAACGCCTGGTTTGCACCCACCGCCTCCAGTCCTGTGACCTCAGCCAAGTATACTTGAACACGCTGGGCTTGAACACGTGTTTCCTCATCTATGAAATAGGGAAGTAATAGAATGTTTTCTTAGTGTAGCTGAAGAATTTAAAAACATTTTCTCATAAAAGGACTTAGACGTCGAAATGGCTGCCATGTTAACTATTATTTCTGTTTGAGTCCCTATGTTGCATAGGTAGTAGAAGTTTGACCTCAGACAATTTAGGGTGGCCCTTTCTTTTTTGGGGGGGTTTACCTGGTACCAGGTGACAGTGAGAACACGGTTGTTGGGTAACATCCCTCCGAGTCAGCACTTGCTGAGACATTCGTCCTGCAGCCTGGATCCTGAGCATCCTGGACACACCCCTTGTGCTGGTCCCACAGCCCTCCTAGCCCAGCCGCTCTCTCTGCTACTTCTGGGCTACTCGGGGACATGTGAAAAGAATCCACAGCTCCTGCACCGTGTGGAGTGGGCACTCTCTGCCATCCTCTTGGATCCAGCAGCCAACTAGGCAGGGGCTGCGAACGCACATGCCTGAAGGGGTCAGGCAGGGACCTAATGGGTGAATGGGCCCTGAGGGGGTGGCACTGAACTGGAGGGAAGGTGCCATGTAAAGGAATGCCCATTCCCCAGGTCTGGCTAATTATGTGAGGGAAGCAAAGCCCTTTGAAACTTAATTCTTTGCTTTTGCAAGAAACCAGGGGTCACTCTATGAAGTCTCCTGATTTTTAAATATTGCTAAAAGTCCATTTTAAAAGCACCGTGTGGGCCAAACATAAAATGCCTACAGAACTGAGCTTGACCTAGGCTCAAGGTGCCATTTCCCTCCTGGGCCTTGCTGCCTCCTTGAACTCTACCCAGGCCCTTGCTATACTCAAAGCCCACACACTACACCCATCAGAGACTCTGGTCCCCTTTCTGGGTCATTAGACACAGTCTCCCTAAGGTTTCTGTGTCTGATATTGGCCCCAGAAGGAGTGGGCCTCCAGATCAGCTTGACAGGAGCAATGCACAACCATAGATCCATCCATCCACCACCCACCCACTCACCTTCCCACCCATTCACCCATCCATCCAGCCATTCATCCACCCATCCATCCATTCATCCATCCACCTTCCCACCCATTCATCCATCCATCCATCCACTCACCATCCAGTCAACAGAAAAATATTGAATGCCAAATGCAACAGACACATCTATGAACAAACATCTATTGTCCTCATTTGGCTGATATTCTATCAGTGGAGCCAGCAGTAAACAGAGTAAATAAGTAAATAAGTAACATGTTGAGTGATGGCAACTACTAAGGAGAAAAATAATGGAGGCAAGAGGGATAAGACGTGCGTGTATGCATGCACACATGCATGTGTGTGATTGCGTGGGTCTAAAGTATATATTGAGTAATCGGGAAGGGCTCACTGATAAGATGACATTGGAGAAAAGACCTGGATTTGTTGAGGGAAAAAGTCACATGGGCTAGACATCTGGAGAAAGGGCTTCCAGGGGAAGCAGATGTTTGAGGAACAGCCAAGAGGCTGGTGTGGTGGGAAGAAGATGAGAAAGAGGGAAGCAGGGGAGATGACAGCAAAGCGTAACAGGAGTCACATCAGGCGGGGCCTTGTGGACAACTGCAAGGACTGGCTTTGGAGGGAATGAGTACTCTGCGGAGCAGGGACAGGAGCTCCCTCAGGTTTTCACAGGGCCCTTCTGGCTGAATATGGAGGAGGATCCAAAGAAGACCAGAGACAGGTCCATTGCACTATTCAGGAGGGAGGTAAGGAGGCTTGGGTGTGTGGTAGCAGTGAAGGAGGTGAGAAGTCTATGAATTCTGGTTCTACTGGAAGACAGATGCTATGGTCTGAACTTTTGTGTCTCCTCCAAATTCAAATGTTGAAATCCTAACCCCCAAGGTATTAGGAAGTAGGGGCTTTGGAGGTGACTAGGATTCATGAATGGGATGAGTGCCCTTATCAAACAGCCCCCAAGAGCTGGCTCAGCTCTTCCACCCTCTGAGGACATGGCAAGCAGGGAGCATTTTTTGAACTGGAGAGTAACCCTCACCAGCACTGAATCTGCAGGCACCTTGATCATGGATTCCCTTTTCTCCAGAACCATGAGAAAGAAATTCCTGTTGTTTAAAAGCCACCCATTTATGGTAGTTTGTGATAGCAGCCTGAACACACCATAGCAGCAGGCTGGCATGGTTTACTGCTGCAGGGAAGGGCATGTGTGGGGAGGAGAGGGAGTCGCCGGTGTGCTGTGAGGCCCGGGACCCACTGAGAGAGGCCACGGAGGTCCCGGCTCCCTTCACACTTAGTCACCTGCCAAATCCAAGAACAATCACATGGCCCCAAGGAGGTACCTCGGTGCGGCTTGGAGTTGCCTCCTCCTCATTCCCCCAGAATGGGGGCTGGGAAGGAGATATTAAATTGGGAGAGGAGGAAGGGATGATGAATTTCCCGCTCACCTGAGTATGAGGACCAGATTCAGTCCACAGTCTGACTAATGCTCACAGCTGCAGGCCTGGGATATCCCTCGGGGTGGGGACAGGGTCCGTTCCCTCCCTGCATCCCCTGCATCCAGGGGTTCACATACTGTCTCTGCGTGGCCTCTGCCAGGTAGGAGGTCAGGAGGCTGCATCCTTCCCTGGGGCTGGAGCAAACCCCCCCACAGCCTGGGGCCCAACAGCTGCTGGGTGATTCCTCAGCCTCCAGCATGAGTCTGCCCAGATTCCATAATCCCCAGACCTCCAGGGACTCACGTGTCAACTGTGCCTGATCAGGAAAGGAGGGAGGAGGAGGGCAGAGTGAGACAGAGGAGGAGACGGGGGAAGGGAAATCCTTGGCGGCCCTGGGAAATCCACCCCTGCAGCAGCTGTGAGGGCCCATGATGCATCAGGACCGGCCTCCCAGGCTCAGCTTCCACCACCAAATCCACAGGTATTTGTGGAGGGGCCACCACGGGGTCACGTCTAGATGTCCCAGACTCAAATGCAGCCCACAGACATGTGCAAGGGCCAGGCATGTTCAACACATCCAACACTCGAGAAGTCAGGACAGACAGCCTGCAACGTCCAGTGGACGCTCACTGTGTAAACACCTGCCTTGGGCATGTGCCCTGTGGCTGTGCCCTGTGGTCCTGCCCTCATTTACCTGCAGAATTTGGCACCCACCTGCTGTGAATGAATTGATGAGGCTCTTGTCAGAGCCACTTGAGGAGGCCTGTGTCCACCCACCAGCCAGGACATCCAGGAAGCCAGGTCCCCAGCGTCCCTGCCAATCACAGCCCTAGTCCTAAAAGCCCAGTTCTGGGAACCACTCCCCTGCCAGGAAGCTTCAGCTGACAAAGTATTGATCAGTCCATGGGTCGATGGGGGCCTTGAGCTGTCCGGGCTTCCTGCAAGACTCGGTGGTCCTCAGCTCCAGAACCCCATCCTCCCAGGGTGGGGTGGAGTACTCCTTTGGTCCCCCAGCAGCCTCCTGCTGATGGTGACTCTGTGCCCACCCTGCACCCAACTCTCTGCTCACAGCACCCACTCCATCTTCCCAAAGACTCCTCAGGGCACTGTCGCCATGTTAAGGACCGCAGGCTCCAGTGTAGTAACTCCTTGTGTGTCCTGGACCTCCTGCTGCTGAGGCTGTGACCACATGGGGCGGGGTCACTCCCCACTGCCTGCACCCCATCCTGCTGCCAGAACCGCAGGTCTGAGACCACGTGCCCAGCCCAGGGCAGCAGCTCCAGGGGGCTCACAGGACCAGCCCCTGGACTGTGATTGGCAGGCGGTGATCTACATCTGACAGATAAGGAGTATGTCAATGTTGAGGCTTCTAAGGAAAAAAAAATCAACCAAAGCACAGACCCTGCATGCTCACGCTTTTCCCTGCTGCGGCCCTTTCTTTGTGCTCTGGCCCCGTGTCCCATGTCCCCAGCCTCCCCCCGGTCCAGCCCCACCAAACTCCAGCCCACTGAGTGGCCTTTTCCTGGGGCTCCCTGCCTCCCCCTCCCCCCTACAGTTGGTCTCCATACAGGGCCCCAGGGGACTTGAAACCTTGCTCAGGTCCCGTTGGCCCCCAGCTTGCTCAGCATGAAAACCAAAGCTTCGTCCCGGCTTCTCCTCAATCCACCTCCTGCCACACAGGGGTCCCTTGCAGCTCCCCAAACTCTCCCAGCTGCACCCACCCAGGCTTGGCCTTCCTATTTCCTGTGCTGAAGACTCCTGTTTCCCCTATCCCACCCCCATTTCCCACCTCCGCCACATCCCAGGCCTCCTTCCACAGCCTCCTTCCTCAGACCTCTTTTGCTGACCCAGCACCTGTGACTCTGTTCCTCCTTCCCCCATGTTTTTTCTTTCTAAGACTTATCCCAATCTGACTTTATAGTTTATACTTAATCATTCACTTCTTCAATAACTGTCTCCTGTCTCGAAATATCAACTCCAGGAGGGCAGGGATTGGTGGCATTTTTCCACTGCTGTGTTCTTAGGGCGCCTGGATGTGGCACTGGTCACTTACAGGCATGCATGGATGAGTGTTGGGGAACGGATGGCAGGAAACAGCCTGGAGAGGGAGGCACGGCCTGACGGCAGCGCTGGCCTTGGGACACTCACTTGGGGAAACTTATGGCAAAGTCGCCGCTCCCAGGTCCCCAATCTTGTGCCTTCATTCATTCATTCACCACCCATTCACTCATTTATTATTTCACCCAAACAGGCCTTCCCCGAACACCCGCTGTGTGCCAACAACTATTATGGGTTCTAGGAATAAAGTGCTGGGAAGGAAAAAAAATTATCTTTCACCCTCTTGGAGTCTCTGGCTGCGTTCTGAATTCAGCTGACATAGGACAGATAAATAGGAGAAAGCAGACAAGCTTGATGACATTTTGATGCGTACACGGGGCCTTCACAAGAGAGGGAAGCCCTGAAGAAGTGACCAGTGCAGAAAGCATTTACCCCTCTAAAGAAATGATATATCTGTGAAGAAATGATAAGACAAAAAGGTCCGGACTGAGGGCAGTACATCGTGGGGAAGGAGCTGGTAGACATGTGGGGGAGAAAGCAGTGAAACTGGGGGAAGGAAAGGGTTATTTTGGTAAGTGCGTTCATGCAGATCCAGCTCTTCATCCACTCCCAGTGTTTGGTGATAAGGATGTTCTCCTCCTGGTACAAAGGTAGCGCGTATCTTCTGGGAAATGTCACGGCCTGTTCTTGGTTAGAAAACGGGAGGTCAGAGAGCCCTGCCTGCATCTGCTGTTTCTCAAGTGCCTGCAGCTCAAAATAACCCATATACCGAAGTGATCACTTTGGGGTAGCTTGTCCTTAATTCCTTCTAAAGCAATGAACATAACAGACAAAAAAAGCCTGCATCCTAGGACTTCACATTTCACAGCAGGGACCGGACGATGATCAAGCAGTGAGAACCTGGTTCGTCTGGTGGTGATGAGAGCCAGGAAGAGGACAGAGGGGAAAGGAGGGAGGACGTGGCAGACGCCGGGTAGGGACTTCAAATGGGGTGGCCAAGGACACCCTCACTCAGAAGCAACATCCGAGTCCAGACCTGAAGGAGGACCCTGGATCCTCCTGACAACCCTGGGAGGGGCACGATCGTCATCCTTATTTTCCACGGGAGGCTCAGAGGGGTTCAGTAACTCGCCCGAGGCCACACAGCTGCTGCACGGCAGAGCCCGCTTTCAACCTGAAATCAGGCCCTTGCTGGGTTACAACTCTGCTCCTCCGAGTCTTGCCGGGGCTCTTGGTCACTCTGGGTCTGGGTGTCCTGGGCTCTGTCTGCCATGAGAGCTCACTGGGGGGGCCTGTGACAGCCTCCTGGGAAGGACGCCCCCTCCTCCCAGGGCCTTCTCTCCTCACCCCTCCCGATGTTCTAATGAGCAGGGAGAAAAGACATCATACAGCACAGCTAGAATTCATCTCAATATTAATTCTGAAACCTCATTTTCCGAAGATAATTAAATTACTTTTTAATTACAAACAGAATATCTGCACATTCCCTCTGAGTGAGCACGGGCGGGTGGGGAGGGAGAAAAATGGTGCCACCTGGCATTTCCTGCTTTTTCCTGCTTGTCCCCAGCCCACAGGACCCCGCAAATGGTCCCCTCCTTGTCACATCTGAAAGCCATGAGCATGAGTCCAGGCGACCCCCCCTGCCCAGTTGCAGACAAATCTCCCCACAGATGAAGCCGCGGTCTCCGCTGCATCAGGCAGGGCACAAAGCCCCCGAACTGCCCCCATAGCCACCTCCTCCCTAGCCCCAAAAACTGCTCAAAAGGAGGACACCAAGTTTCACTAAACAAGGAAAAGGATCCCCTCGAGGTAAGCCTCGGACAGCAGAGCCCCCACTGCCTCAGATGGGCTGCAGAGATGGGCTGCGGTGAGGGCGGAAGCCAGCTGTCCTGACCCAGGCACTTCCAGAACCAGGAGAGAGCCCGGCCAGCACAGTGTCACTGCAGAAAGCAACCCTAGACAGCAAACTCTTCCCTTCCCTTCGTGGAGACACATGTCTGCAGCTACAGGGTCACAGAATGTCCCCTCCTGCTCTCTTCCTGAGAGCCCCTCCCACACCCTCATCCTGGGCTGCCTCTGGCTGGAGTGGCCAGGCTGTCCAGACCTGGGCAGGTGAGTGACAGAGGAGGCTCCTAGAGACGCAGCCTCTTGGCCACTGACCAGGTGCAGCCTGGGGACCATCCCCAGGCCCTGGCTACCAAGTGTTTGGGGTGGGTGGCCTGGTGGGCACAGACTTTGGGGACAAAGGAGCTGGATCAGCTCCTGGCTCCTCGGCTGAGCAGCTGAGAAGGGGTGAGTATCTGCTGCCAGCCACAGCCGGGCCTTGGGTGAGGAGGGAGGCGTGTCTGAGCTGGAGAAGCCCAGAGCTGCCTGGGCAGGATGGACAGAGATGCTGCCAGCCGCCCACAGCAGCCCTGCCCGTCAGAGTCCACCCTCTGCGTGACCAGCCCTGACAGCCACCTTCTGTTGCCTTCCTCCTTCTCCTTGGCCTCTGCCTGGTCTGTCCCTACAGCTCCTGTCAGGGGGACACATGGCTGTCAGCACAGTGCAGCCCCCAGGAGCAGATGGTGACCCCCAGTCCCCATACCCTGCCCTGCCTGCCTTTCACACAAAAATGTGAGAGACAGCCAGGCAGATGTCCACCAAGCCCGGGGGTGCCAGGCAGTGTGGACACAAGGCCACATCCACACCAGGTGGCTGGAGCAGCTGCTGGACAAATGGCCTCTGATGGAGCCTGGTACTCCTGCAGCCTCTGTCCCTGAAGCCCTGTCCATCCTCTGCACAGAAATCACACCTGTTAGCTCCCCTCCCCTAGCACTCTGTGACCACAGGATGGGAACAGCCAGCCCAGCCAGCTGAATGCCCTGCGGCCTGGTCAGCACAAGCCGTCCCTTTATTTTAAAGTGACACTTAGACCCCCATGGTGAGAAGCAGAGCAGATCTGGATCCTAAAGGGGTCCCTGAGGCTGCTCGGAGGGTGGAACCTAGGCTTTGAGGGTGGGAGCAGGCCTTCCAGGCAGGAGGGCCCAGCAGAGGAGAGAGAAGCTGCTGCCCGGAGCCTCCTCTAGGCCTGAGGTCAGGGCCAGGGTGGCAGAGCCCGGACACAACCCTGTTCTGCCTCTGTGCCCAGGCCCTCCACCCACTGCCCTGGACCCTGAGCTGGGCCAACTCCAGTCCATCCAGAGCAGGCACCATAGCCTTTTGCACCCTGCCAGCCTGTTTGGACATGGAGAGGAGGCCTGGCCTTGTGGCCCCAGAGGGCCCTCAAGCCGGAGAGACCCAGTCGGTGAGGGGGTGTCCCCTTCCACACTGGGGCTTCTGCACCCCTGGGCTCCAGCTACTCCTTGGCGAGCAGCAGCACAGGCCCAGGGGCTGGTCATGGCCCTCCTGGCGGGAGAAGCCGTAGGATGCTTCCTGTCTCAGAACCTCCCCAAAGCCTCATGCTGGCCCCGTGCGAAGGAGAAGGGAGTTAATTCGAGTTTCTCTAATGTCCAGACTTAATGGGGAGAAGCCAGGATTTCCATTCCAAAGGAGCCTTAGTTTTCTCATCTGCTAAATGGGCTTAGGGGGAAGACAAGAATCACCTAAGAGCAAACAAAAGAGGGAATTCTGCTGGGCTTGTGGGCCTAGAGACAGTGGTGATTGGGCTTCCCTGCCCACCTCAGCAGAGTCACTTCCCACCTGCTACCGCATCAGCCACCGTTACCCCACCTGGTGATACAGCCCCGTGAGAGCTGGGACCTTGCCTGTCACGTCTAATGTTGGATTTTCAGGGTCTAAAATAGCAGGTCCTGGCTCACAGTAGAGCCTCAAAAGACTCGCTGAGTGAGTGAATGAATGAATTGAAAGGTGAATGAATGAATTGAAAGGTGAGTGAATGAATTGAAAGGTGAGTGAATGTATGGACTTCATGTGACCTTGGCCCTGCTCCTTGTCTGAGTTCATCACCGTCCCTCTCCCGCTAACTTACACGGCCACACCAGCCTCCACAGTTTCTCAAACGCTCAGGAACCTCTGCCTCTGGGCCTCTACCTCTACCGTCCACTCTGCCTGACACTCCTCGAAGTCACTGCCCTCACCTCCTTCATGGATCTGTACAAATGTCCCCATATCTGGACATCCCTGACCCCTTTGCCTCAATCTGCGATTGACCCTACCTCCCGGCATGTCTTATCCCCACTTCCTCTTTGTTTTCTCCATAGCACTGAGCACCTTCTAATATATGAATTTCTCTATTTTGCCTATTATCATATCCCCTAGGGAAGGCAGCCACCAGGGCAGGGATTGTCGCCTGGTTCACTCAATGCTATTTCCCAAGTGCCTGGGATAGCAGTGCCTGACACACAGCAGGTGCTCAGGAAACGTTTCCCCAGTGAACAAGGAAACAGTCCAGGGAGATCCTGTGGGCTGTGGGGAAGCAGAGAGCGAGCGCTTTTGTGGCTGAGAGGACTTGAGATGAGTGTCGATGAGAGAAAACTCCAGGTAGGACACAATACTCAAAACCAAACATCGTTTCCCGGGCCTGGGGCAGGTAGCATCCTGCAGGCCCGGTTTTGGTCTGTTGTTCTGCGTGTGTTGGTTTTTTGCGTGTGTGCTTTCCAAGGTGATTAGATCTCGAGCAGGCTTGGCAACGGTTCTTTGGCAATTAATTCAATGTTTTATTCATCTTTGAATTCCTTAAAGCTGCAAATCAAACCATCACTGGGTGCTTTGCCCGCCATGTTCCAGGAGCTGGTGTCGCAAGTAACTGTGCTCTTTGCATACCAAGCAGACCTTTCTGTGTCCTGGGAAAAAGTATTTCTCCTGGTGTTCATTGCTCTAATTGCATCCACAGCAAGGCAGACCAAATATGTTTCCATCCGCATTTGCATTATGCAAAACCTTAATCTCCCCAAGTTTCCTAAAGCACTGTGAGTGATTCACAGCCTCTCGATGCCAGGAAATGCACTGTTTGATCTGCCAATCCATATAAATTAGATTTATTGGGAGGAAAGAAAGGAGGCTTGATACTATAAACTATTGGGAAATAATCACCCGTGCGCACGTGTGCCCCATAAATTTGCTGCTTGGGAGTAAAACGAGGCAGCTGACCCAGTACATGCTGCTGAATTTATGTCCTCGGTGCAATGATCAAAATGCGGAGGTTGGTGGACTTCTGTGTTGGGAAGACTTCTATGTCATCTGAGTCTGGGTTGACTGGATCAGTCAACTCCCACATTGCTCCATCTGGGGGCAAACTGGCCGGAGACAGGGTTTCACCATATTGGTCAGGCTGGTCTCGAGCTCCTGACCTCAAGTGATCCACCTGCCTCGGCCTCCCAGAATGCTGGGATTACAGGTGTGAGCCACTGTGTCCAGCCTAGCTTTAGTTTCTTTAACTGCTGTTGGGGGAACACAACTTAACAAACCATGCAGTGACAGGGTTCGATGGGGTCCTGGGTGGAATCCTTATTGGACGCCTTCTTTGTGCCAGGGTCTGGCCTATGCTCTGGGAGGCAGTGGAGAAAAAAGGGCAGCCCAGGCCCCTGTTTCAGGGAGCTTACACAGGATGGACCAGAGAGCCACCGTCATGGATGAGCTCAGACCGTGATAAGTGAGGTGCTGCCTTGTCTTTATCCTACTATCCACTTTGAGTTGGATCTTCTGTCACTTGTAGCCCAAAGCACCCACCTGCAGTAGGCAGGACCATGTTACCTGTACGCAGTCTCTTCCACTTGGTGAGCAAAGACCTTATCATGTAGAAAGCGCCAGAACTCTGTATCATCTGAACTCCTGCAAAGTGTGGGTTATGATCCCCATTTACAGATAGGACTGCTGAGGCTAAGAAAGAGGGTTAGTGACTTACACAGTGTCAGACCCACAGGCTGTGGCTGAGTGAGCAACTGGCTGTGGTCCTGTGCTGAGTCCCAGGGTGTACCTCTCCTGCCCTGCCACTGCATCCAGGAGACCTTCACAGTTCTGTGATTTGATGCCCTCCTTGGGGTGCCCAAGCCCCATGGAACCCCCACATCCCATCACTGTCGCTTTATGTTCTCTTGACTGGAGTGGCTTCCTGGGTTGAAAAATTACATCTAAGGACATTTCCTGTTGACACCCATGTGTCTTATTTAGAGAAATAGCACTCATCCACTGGTACAAATCAAGTTCTTCAGATTAGGCCTCAGAGGTGACAAGATTTGGAAAAAAATGGGACAGGGAAGTTTGGGGCTGCATCTATTCATGGTGGCAGGGCGAGATTCTATTTATTCATTCACCCATCACTCCTTTGGGGAATATTTACTGTGCGTCCTCCGTGCTGGACACCATGCCCTCAGGACCCAGCCTTCTAGTGAGTACACAGAAAACAGCAGTCATACAAACAAGATGATTCGAGCTTTGACAAAAGCTACAGAGGTAAGAAGACCAGGGGACATGACAGAGACTGATTAGCAAAACCGAGGCAGTGTCCAAGTTTGAGTTTCCCAGAAGGCTTCAGGCACGGAGTCAAGGGCAGGTCGCAGGTCAGGAAGGGGATCCAGGCAGTACTGGTAAGGCGTGGGGAAATGAGACAGGAGACGGAAAGCAGCCAGCACAGGGTGTTACCCAGCAAGCAACGGAGCATGCAGCCGGGCTCAGTCCTCCTGGGGCACTTCGGTGTGGAGCACGCAGCTAGAGTCATCCTGCTATGGGGCGAGGGGCCTGGGATATTTTCCCACCAGCCACTGAGAGTCACTGGCTGAGAGCCACTCCCACAAGGTGATGCGCCTTTGGCATTTCTAGCCCATCGGAAAGGCAGGACAGTCTTCCGGGGCTCTGGAGAAACAGCCTCAGGTGCAGAGAGGAAGGTGGAAATCTGCAGAGCGTGCTACAAGTTTATGGGAAGGAACTAACAGAATCCACCACAGGGACCCCCATTAGATAGTGTGTGTAGGGGGTGACCGTGATGCTTAACTGGAGGTGTCCCATCAGCAAGGTGAAGCCGCTCAGTTGTTCGGTCACACGGCATCTAGATGCTGGCATGAAAGTAGTTTTTAGATGTGACTGACATTTAAATCAGTAGCCTTGGAGTCACTCAAGGTGTCCTCCACAGTGGGGGTGGGTGTCATGCAATCAGTTGAAGGCCTTAAGACTCAGGTCCCCAACCCCTGGGCCCGTGGAACCAATCCTGGTCCGTGGCCTGTTAGGAACCAGGATGCACAGCAGGAGGTGAGTGGCGGGTGAGCAAACATGACCACCAGCGCCCACCCCACATGCTGGGCAGAGGCTGGCTAGGAACCAGGGGCCTGGGCCCCTCTGCTGAGACCCTCAGGACTTCTGGGCAGGAAAACAGAACAGCCCAAGGATGCTGCGGTGACCTGGGCAGAGGAGCCGAGCCATGTCACCCTCACACACCCAAGGACCTGCCCCTGGGCCACACCTCAGACAGAGCCCTGGGCTCAGGGTCTGGAGTCACACGGCCTGGGCTCAAACCCAGCCACTGTCCTCGTGAGAAAATTTTGGCTGCAATAATGTGAAATGTGGTGGGCAAAGGTGCCAGCAATGGAGGCATCTCCTTACCCTTTAGGGGAACTCTGGAGGCAGGAGGGCCAGGGCCGGGCAGGGTCTCCACAGTCACCAAGCCACTGCCCGGGCTCCTCCAGCCCCATGTGGCCCCCAAGGCATTCCTCATGGTCACACGTTGTCATGGCCCCCATGTCCATTCTTTCACTTATTCAGTCATTATTTGGAGAAAGCCATGTGCCCAGCACTGCCCCAGGGTCAGGGGGCCATGAGGGAGACAAAGCCTCCGTGAAGCTGCCGTTCTGGTTGGGCAAGAGAAACAGCAAACCAAATAGCTCAGTGCACCATGTAGTGCATCAGAGAAACTGAACCGGGAAGAAGTGGGGGCCCAGGGCACAGGGAGGGTTGCATTTTAGACATGGGATGTCAGGGAAGTCCTTGCGGAGATGGAGACTTGTGAACAGAGATCTGGGGGATGGAGGGATCCATGGAGGCTTCTGGGAAAGAGCATTCCCTGCACTGGGAGAAGAGGCCTGAGACGGAGCTGTCAGAGGAGGTCGAGGACCCTCAAGGAGGCCAGAGTGGCTTGGACAGTGAGTGGAGGGGAGAGAGCAGGGAAGGGGCGGGGAAGGGTGGAGGTCAGTGGGGTCCTGTGGAGCATGGTGAAGTCTTGGGCTTTGACTTAGTGTGAGATGGGAAGTCCCTGGAGGACTGTGAGCAGAGGAGGGACACAGCCTGACATGGATTCGAGCAGGACCCTTGGGCTGCAGGTCAGGGTGAGGATGGGGCTGGGAAACCAGGGAGAAGACCAGAATATTCCAGGCAAATGAGCACACGATGCTGTGTTTGGATTGGGGTGGTGGCAGTAGAGGTGGGGAGGAGGGGTGAGGTGACAATGCCCAGGGCAGAAAACATGCTCCTCATAAGCCCCTCTCTTTACAGAGAAAAGATTTTCCCAGAATCCCTCAAGCACATCCCTTGAATGTCATTGGTCAGAAGTAGGTCAACGTCCACAAATCACAGGCAGAGGGGCGGGATCAGGCTATTGACTTAGACCCTTGTGATTCACCCCCTGGGCTTAGCTCAGGACCATCCAGACAGAGCAGGGGTGTTGTCCAGGAGGAGGAAGGGCCGTGGAGAGGTGACCGGCCTTCAGCAGTCTCCAGCTTGAGGTCTCAGGCATGCAAGTGACCGTGCCTGGATCTGCCTGTCCAGAGAAATGGGATGCAGCCTCAGAGAGCTGTCTGGAAGTTCGGATGTAAGGATGCAGGTCGAGCTTAGGACAGAGGCTGGCACAGCTGAGAGCACCATCAGTGTTAACCAGTATCATTCCTGTTTGCTATGAGGACCCAAATCTACCTCTTTCTCAGCCTAATGATGTCACATCGCTGTCCCCCCAGTATTTCTGCAGAATTTCTGCTCCCTTAGCCCTGTCACAGTGCTTGAAATTCCCCCATTAGTCACACACCTCCCAAAAGGACCATGAATGCCCTACTTTGTAGTTCGTTAGAGAGACAGCTATGAAGATTTGAGAAAAATATATGTCATCATAACTCATAAAATACAAACAAAAAAGTTTCTGACCCACTTACACGCAGGGTACAGAGGTCATTCTTGTGCCATGAGTGTGAGTAACGTGTTGATCATGGCAGTGGACACCTGGCGCTTCCCCACCTGACTCCTGCTGCCCCCACTCCTGATCATGGCATGGGTGTTGTCCCGGGAACCACCCCCAACAAGCTGCCCCAGGTAGAGCTGGCCCCACACCTGGCTCTGGGCCTTGACATAATCCCCAGGACTGGCCAATCACAAAATTGCCTCATTCCCTTAGCCACGATGATTGGTTAACAGGGGGCACCTGACTCAAGGCTATCCAATCAGATTCAAAAAGAGGTAATTCCAAGCTTTTCACTGGAGGGATTAGAGAAAGACTCTGTCTTCCCACAGGGTTTATAGGTGAGATTAATAATGGGTAAGAATTGTTGATGCCCACCTTGCCAACCCATGGAGCCTGAGAATGCAGCCACCACAGAGGTAACTGGAACTGAACTCTGAGAGACTCGGTCCTAATTCCATTATCTGAGGTTCTAGATCCAGACATACCTGAAGTAAAACAGCTTCTAGATAAGCCTCTTGGGGATGGCTTCCTGCTGCTTGCAACTGAAGAAGTCCTAACTGACACATTGATGCTGTTACGGGTAAACCGTCTCCCTCTGCAGCCACGTCACTGTCTCTGTCTCAACTCATATCCAGTGATGGACAGATTCATCAAGAGACAGTCTGGAGCAGTGGTGACAAGGACAGACTTAGAGGCCAGACTGGCTCTGCCACTTTGCTGTGTGACCTTAGACAAGATATTTAGCTACTCTGTGTCTCTGTTTCCTCATTTATAAAAACAAGGATGATCATAGCACCTACTTCACTCCAGAGTTCTGGGGGTGGAAGATTAACATATCTAAAGCACTTAGCACAATGCCAAGCCCATAGTATGTGACATGTGTTGTTAAAGAATTATTAACTTTTAGCAGCAGAAAGTTCCCCAAAGCAGCCTCGGTCTTCATGCAGGGACAAGACAGCCCGAGAGCCGATGTCCTGGTGGACTTTGCTGGGCCCAAGACCCTGGAGGAGACACCTCCTCATAGCACCTCTTACTCCAGCAGCGACATGGGAGAGGACTTCTGGGGTGACTCACACACCAAATATTAAAGCACTGAGTGGTTCCTTCCATGGAAATTCAGAGCACAAACACAGAGCTTAGGTATGAAATGGACATAATAACTCACAACACGATCACATGAGCAGAGGATTAATTGAGATAATAAGAAAAATGCACTTGGAACAGTGCCTGGCAGAGTTAGCACTCAGTGGAAATTGGTATTGTTATTATTATTATTGCCTTGTTAAAATATAATTGTTTCAGGCGAGCCCTGTAAAAGAAAATAAAATTTTAGAACCCCCTATATTTACTGCGTCGTGGGAAAAGTTAAGCACTGGGGACTGAGCCGCAACTGCATATTTGCAGTTCTGCTTCTTAGATTAGAGCTTAACTGTCTTCCTCATTGTTATCGCTATAAGTGACTATGAGAAACCAAAGAACAGACTTTCTCCACTCCGATCACTGAGCTTTGTTATAGACTGACCATCTCCTTTATTGTCCTGTGCCTAACTCAGACCAGATGGCGCCCAAGACCCCATGACAGTTGCATCTTCCATGAAGAATGTTAAATTTACCTTTCTGGAAAACAAAAGCCACCTCAACTAATCAGATCATCATAACTATGCATTAAGCCTTGTGTAGAAAGAGGCTGGAATTCTGCCAAGCCTCCCTAAGCTTTGTCTTTATAAAAATCCCAAACTTCTACAGTTTGAAACATTGACTTCCATTCTTTGGAATCTGTGCTTCCTAGGCAGCCTGTCCTCAAACTTTGCATTTAAATAAATTCTCTTTAAACTAGATTCTGACCCTGTTGATTATTTTAGGTTGACAGTCCATTCTTAGCCAGTTAATTCTTAGTGAATGAATCAATTCATTTACCAATCAGTGACAATCAATGGTCGCTGAGCTCGTGCTATGCGCCAGGCATGGTTCGAGGTGCAATGGAAAAACTACCAAGCAAAACACACGAGACCTGCCCTCCCTGATCTGACACTCCGAGCCCAACAATGAATCAAACCAATTAGAAAATGCCAAGCAGTGAGAGTGTTCTGAAGACGCTGGAAAGAGGGAGACCGCAGGGGCTGCGCTCAATCGGGTGCTCACGAGGCCTCCCAGGGGAGGTGGCATTGCAACTGATCCCCGAATAAACAGAAGGAACCGGGCAAAGGCCCCAAGGAGGGGAACGAGGTCAGTCAAGACACCAGCGTGCAGAGGCCTGTAGCAGACTGGGTCTGGGGTGAGATGAAGAGCGGCTGGAGGACTCTGCTCTTGGGAAAATGGAGAAGCAAATGTGGGCCCTGATCCCCACATATTTTCCCATGACAACCCCCTTCCCCAGCACTGTCCTTGGAGCTAAGTTTAAGACCGTTTTACAGTAAATCAAAGTATTGGCCACTGAAGCTGTGAAGCTATTAATATAGGCTAAATGCCTTCTGGGAGCTGCAAGGCAAAAGGGAAGGATGGGGCCTGGGGCAGCAGTAAACCATGCCTAGGAGGCCCTGCAGTGGAGGCCTGGGAGCCAGAAACCCCTCCCAGGCCAGAGGGAAGAGGCACTGCTGGGGAGGGCCTAGTTGTGACCAGATGGTGAGAAGTTGCAGGGCAGGCGGGCAGCTATTCTGAGAACCCTTCCAGCCTGGGGCCATCTGCAAAGAAGCAGTTCTCCACCTCCAGAAAGGCCTTGGGGTTTTAACATAAAGGATATTTTTAGGAGGATTTGAGGGACGCTGGTATACAATGCTCCCAGGCCCTGAATGTGGAAATCCTGGTCTCTGACCCAGTCTGAATTAGATGTGGAGCATGAGACTGTCTCCCCCAGTGGGCAGATTGTGGGATACTGCGTCTCTGTGTCCCACGGGAAACACAAGCTCCTTGGTGTCTTGGGCCTCCATTTCCCATCTGGAAAATGGGATTAACGATAGTACTTCACTCATAGGCCTGTGACCATTCTTTCAGTTAGTTCATTCCAGAAACATTTGTTGAGTGCCTGCTGCATGCCAGTCCTTATTCTGATCACTGATCATGACAGCTAATATTCACCGACAGCTGACCTGCCGCGCACTGGAATTAGAGCTTTCTTAGCGCTTTCATCACTCAGTCTGAGACTCTCCCCACAGCCCAGGAGGTGAGTGCTGTGCTCTCTGAGGCTCTGAGTGGTAAAGTCACCTGTCCAAGGCCATGCAGCTAATTAGGGGCAGAGCTGGGATTTGAACCCTGGCAGCCTGGTCCCAGAGTCCACACCACCCATCCTCACACTTGGCTGCTCCCTTGAGTCTAATCCAGATGCAAGGTGAGCAGCTGTTATTTCCCCAATTTGATGGACAGGGAAACTGAGGCCTAGAAAGTCAGTAGCTTGTCCAATGCTGCACAGTGACTGATCCTTTGGTTTTGTTTATTCCGTGGGAATCCTGAGGTACCTGAAGCCACCCCAAGGGACATATTCCTGGGGCAGGATTTTCCATGGACTCACCTGCCACTACTGAGGGAATCCCAGCTGGTGACGCTGCTGTGTTCACCTGCTCCTCCTCCTTGGCTCTGGTGCTAAATGTCTGCCAAATGATGCCTTCCAACTCTGCTCACGAACCTACCCTCAGAAAAGAGTCTGATAAACTTATTCACATGACTAATAACTGCATACTGTGGTACCACAGTCCATCTGCCCACTCATCATCCATCCATCCATCCATTTATCATTCTATCTAGCCATCATCCATCCATCCATCCATTCATCTATCTACCCATCCAGCCACTCAGCCATCATCCATCCATCCATCCACCCATATACTCATCTAGTCATCCAGCCATCATCCATCCATTCATCTGTTCATCCATCTATCCATCCAGCCAGCCAGCCGTCGTCCATCCATCTGCCTCTCCATTCATCCATTCATTCATGTATCCATTCATTTATCAAGTGCTTGGAGTGCTCTTGGAACAGAAGGCAGCCAGCATGAGCCAGTGAAACAGTGGTGAGAGATGAAGCCAGAGAGGGAGATGGGGGGCCCAGGTAAATTGGTGGCCCCTGCAAAAACTCTTTAAAAAATAAGGTTTAGCCAGGTGCAGTGCTGTGTATCTGTAGTCTTAGCTACTCGGGGAGCTGAAGCAGGATAACTGTAGCGAGCTATGATTGCACCACTAAACTCCAGTCCAGGCAGCATAGCAAGACCCTGTCTCTTAAAATATAAAGTAAGATTTGATTAGACGCTTAAGTCAACCCCCTCCAGCTTGGACCAAGACACTCCCAGACCCTCTCCAGAGCCCCAGCCTTTGGAGCTCTTTGGCTGGGCTGCAGCAGGTACAGGAGTGGGCTGACTTGTGGCAGCTGACTGAGGGGGGTGCGGGGTGGGAATGGAGCCTCTACATGGAGGCTGCCTTGACTGACAACTCACAGGCCCATCTGTCAGCCACAGGGCACCTGCCTTCCTCACTGCCCATTTGACCCAGCGTACATCTCCTTTCCCACTCCAACCCCTGGTCCAGAAAGGTCATGGCTAGCTTTACAACATGTATGGCTGAGCTGGGCAGAGCGAGGGAGGCACTAAGAAAGCCTCTTATTCTTCGCCAGCTGCAAAATCTTTCCTTCCCCACCCTGTGGAAAAGCCGGTCTCGGTTCCTGGGCCCCTCCTGACTCTATGAGCAGCCAGAGGACAGGATAAGAGGTGGTCAAAGCACAAGCCCAAGAGCCAGAGAGAGGCCTGCTGTGTCCTCTGCTCCCACCCACTTCCTGTTCCACCTGCTTACCAGCTAGGGAATATTTAGCAGGTCACTTTTAGTAACCTTTAGTCACTGAATGCCTTAATTTCCCCATCTCTAAAATGGACATAATAATACATTTCTCCTTGAGCTGTGGGGGCATTAAATATGCAAAATGATTAAATAAGTGCCTGACACAGAGTAAACCCTTAATAGATATTAATTCCTATGGATACTTCAATTAAAGGCACTTCCAGAATAGCAGAGTAGAGACCTCCCCAAATCTACTCTTCCATAAAACAATGAGAGCACAGGCCAAAAAACAACCATCAAAATCGACTTTTCAGAACTCTGGACATTAAATAAAGGCTTAAACCATGTAAGGATGTTTATCCAGGAAAATACTGAATCTTAAAAAGATTCAGCTTTGTTTCAACTTGCCCTAACCCATCCCCAGCTCCATGGTAGCCTTGAAAACCACCTCAACTAAGCAGCTATGGAAAGCAGCCACTGGGGGGAGCAGAGGGACAGAAATGTCTCCAAAGAAGCTATGAAGATGCCCAGTAAACACATGAAGTTGCACAGCATCAGGAATCCTTAGGGAACTGCAAATCAGAACCACAGTGAGATGCTGCTTCACATCCACTAGGACAGCTTGAATCAAAAAGACAGACAATAACAAGTGTTGGTGAGGATGCGAGAAACCAGAAGCCTTATTCATCGCCAGTGGGAATGCAAAGTGGTACAGGCACTAGGGCAAACAGTCTGACAGTTCTTCAAAAAGTTAGACAGAGATCACACACCATGGAGCAATGCCATTCCTAGGTGTATACCCAAGAAAACCAAAAACGCATGTCCACATGGACACTTGCATGCAAATGTTCATGGCAGCATTATTCGTAATAGCCCAGAGTAGAAGCGACCCAAATGTCTATCAACTGATGAATGGATCAAAAATGAAAAGCTCACTTTGGGAGGCCAAGGCAGGTAGATCACTTGAGGTCAGGAGTTCAAGACCAGCCTGGCCAACATGATGAAACCCCATCTCTATTAAAAATACAAAAAAAAAAATTAGCTGGGCTTAGTGGCACACACCTGTAATCCCAGTTACTCAGGAGGCTGAGGCAGGAGAATTGCTTGAACCCAGGAGGCAGAGGTTACAGTGAGCCAAGATCATGCCACTGCACTCCAGCATGGGCAAGAGTGAGACTCTGTCTCATAAAAAAAAAAAAGAAAAGTTGTACAGTCGGCTTTCCAAGTCCACAGGTTTCACATCCTAGGACTCAACCAATTGCAGATAAAAAATGTAGTCAGTCCTACAATGGTTGTGTCTGTAGTGAACATGTACAGACTGTTTTCCTTGTCATTATTTTCTAAATAATATAGTATGACAACTATTTATGTAGTATTTACCTTGTATTAAGAATTATAAATAATATAGAGTTGATTTAAAGTATATGGGAGTATTGTGTAGGTTACATGTGAATACTACTCCATTTTATGTCAGGCACTTGAACATTCAAGGATTTTGGTATCCATGAGGATAGGATACCAAATGGAACAGCCAGTGCAGAGGCATGCATGTGGTGGCTGATCAGAGGTCAGCAAGGAGGCTAGTTTGTCCAGGGAGGAGTAAATCAGGGGGCAGATTCAGTGAGAAGGGAAGCTGGCAGGATTCATGGAACCAGTCCTCCATGAATACCAAGGGAGTACTGTACATGCATTCAGGGTATTATTCTATTTCTATTATTCTGCCACAAAAAGGAATGAAATGCTGACACATGCTACAAAGTCAATGAACCCTGAAAACATTATGCTAAGCAGAGGAAGCCAGTCACAAAAGATCACATAGTGTATAATTCCACTTATGTGAAATGGCCAGAACAGGCAAATCCACACAGGCAGACAGTAGCAGTGGCTGCCTGCGGTAGGAGGTGGTGGATGGGGAGTGACCGCTCATGGGCATGGGGTTTCTTTGAGGATAAGGCAATGTTCCGGAATAGATAGGGATGATGACAACACAACTCCCTGAGTTTAATCAAAAGCACAGAATTGTATACATTAAAAGAATGAACACTGGCTGGGCCATGGTGGCTCATGCCTGTAATCCCAGCACTTTGGGAGGCCGAGGCGGGTGGATCACAAAGTCAGGAGTTCAAGACCAGCCTGGCCAAGATGGTGAAACCCCGTTTCTACTAAAAATACAAAAATTAGCTGGGTGTGGTGGTGGGTGCCTGTAATTCCAGCTACTCAGGAGGCCGAGGCAGGAGAATCGCTTGAACCTGGGAGGCGGAGGTTGCAGTGAGCCAAGGTCACACCATTGGACTCCAGCCTGGGCAACAGAGCAAGACTCCATCTCAAAAAAAAAAAAAAAAAAAAGAGTGACTATGATATGTAAATTATCTCTCAATAAAACTGTTCTTTAAAAAAAATTTCAAACACCCAGTCCAAAGCACTGCTGTCTCACACTTGGACCATTCAGGGGCCACCTTGTGGGTCTCTGGGTCTACTCTGCCCCTTTTAATACCTGGCCCCTTCTGATTTGTTGAAGTCAGAAGCATGATCGCATCTCTCCCCTGTCTAAGGCCTGACATCCTTCATTACCTTGTGTCCATCCTTCTCTCATGATTCAGGCCTTGGCATGTGCTGTTCCCTCACTGGATGAGCCTTTCCTTCCTGTCTCCCTGGCTAATTTCTGTCCATCCTTCAGGATCCAGCCCCCTCCTGGGGAGGACTTCTAGAAGCCCTCTGCCTAGGTTGCTGCCCTAGACAACTCGCCCCAGCTCATGAATGTTTCCTGTGCCCTGTTGTTTCTCCCACTGGTCCAGCACCTGTTTTTTCACTAGATTGAGCTCTGCAGTCAGAGGAGAGTCTGACTTCTCCAAGGCTGTAGCGTCAGTGCATATGTCAATGTCTGGCACACAATAGGGGCTCAGTCAACATCTCTGAGTAGATGGTGTCCCGGGCTGCAGTGCAGCCCAGAAAGGTGCCCGGAAGCCAGCTCTGCAGAGACCTGCTCCCGGACGTTGGGCAAGACACCACCCACTCATGTGTGAACGAGCTGGAGAGTGCTGGCAGGGCTGGTGTGACAGCTTCATTTAATTGGCTTAAATAACCTCTGCATGACAATGCGTGGTTTAGCAACAGCTTCTCTTTGTACAAGCTTTGGAGAAAAAGAATCTAATCTCTCCTTAATTAGCACCACTTTGCAGATGAAAGTGAGGCTGGCAAGGTGCACTGACTTGCTTGGAGTCGGTTTGAAAGAGGTGGAAATGTTCACCTTGTTTGTTCACTCACGGATTCATTCATTCACTTGTTCTCTCAGTAAGTCAATATTTATTTTTCGTGTAAAAGGTGTCCTGGGTCCTGGGGATACAGTGGAGAAAAGACAAAAGTGGGCCTGATTCCATGGAACTGACATTCTAGCGAAAAAGATAGGCAATGACTCCAGAGTTTGGTATGTGCTGAGGAAGAAAAATATGATTAGAGTGAGTGGTGGCAGTGGGTGAGTGTGCAGGGTGAAAGGGGTGCGGCGTCTTAGCTGGGCTGGTTAATGAAGTCCTCCCTGAAGAGATAACATTTGCCTGAGATTTGGGAAGAATATTCCAGGCCAGAGGAATAGCCAGTGCAAGACACGCATGTGGTGGCTGTTCAGAGGGTAGCAAGGAGGCCATTTTGTCTGGGGTAAAGTAACCTGAGGGGCAGACTGAGTGAGAAGAGAGGCCGGCAAGGTTGGTCTGACAGAGTTTTATCGAAAGTGATGAGGATGCGGGTCTGGCTGGGGAAGTGGACAAGCATGCTAGGCTGTGGAGCACAGTGTGCAAAATGTGTGCTTTGCGTCACATTAAACTTTCCCAGGGAGTCCCAAATCTGCATGCTTTAAGGTGAACTTGAGTTTGCTTCCGCCCTTGTCTGGGAAAGATGTTCTCTCGACTCAATCTGGTGAAGAGACCCAGCCAGAACCACCTGAGACAGAGTCCTTCTGAGCAGTTCAGTTCTGCAAAAACGTGGAGGAAACTTCCCCAACCAAGGCCTGTGCTGCAAAGAGGGAAGTAAAGTGGGCCAGCACTTCCCTGAAAGATCTCACAGTCCTGTGGTGAGAAACCCTTGCCCATGTGGAACGAGGGAAGAACGACAGGATTCAGTGTTCATAGGTCATTCCAGCAAGGTGTCTCCCAGAATATTTCAGAAAGACTACAGAGGGAAAAGTCATGGTGAGATTTGTAGAGAGGAGGTAGTGAGGTTGGCCCAGGCAAGACTTTCTGCAAAGGCAAAGGTCAAAACGTGGGCGAGAGCATGGCAAGCAGAGGAAGGGTGTGAAGGCGGGAGCTGGGTAGAGAGCCTGGTGGGTCCTGGGGCAGAAGGGCAGGGCGTTCAGAGGAAGGGTTGGTCCCTGACCATGAGAGACCTGAAATGCAAGCTGTGGAGTGCTGGCTTGATCCTCAGAGCTCTGCCCCTCCCTGAGCAGCCTCGTGGGTCCCCTGTATCGGTAGGGGTAGATCCAATCGCATAGAACAGAAAGTTCAATATAAGAGAGCCTTCAACACAGGTATGCACTCATATTCTCTTACTTAAAGGAAGGCTGAGAGATAAACAGCCCATGGCTGATGTGGAAGCTCCATGAAGTCGTTAGGGTCCACAGAGCTTTCCTATTTCTGCTACTCCATGGATGTGCATACGTTACATGCAAACACTACTCCATTTTGTATAAGGGACTTGCGCGTTTATGGATTTTGGTATCCATGCGGGTTCACCTCATAGTCCTCATGGCCACTTCATAATCCAAGGTGGCTGCTGAGCACCGCCATTGCATCCACATTCCAGGTAGCCAGAATGAGGAATGGAACCAAAGCACAAAAGGTGCACATTCCCCTTGAATCTGCTCTCCACCCTGAAACCTCACCAAAGACTTCTTATGATATGACATTGGTCTTCACTTGATCACATGACCTCACCTAGTACAAGGGAGGGTAGGCAAAGTCATCTTTCTTCTAAAAAGCCCTGTGTCCAGTTAAACTGGGGGTTCTGTTTCCAAAAAAGAGAAGACTAGATGGGAGGTGAGCAGCAAGCAGTTTCTGCTAGACCCTGGGTTTTGTCTCTTCCACGTGCTTTAAGGAAATGAGCACAAATTCCTCAAACAATGCTGCTTTGGCCAATTCATTTGCCAAGACCTTCTATTCAGCAATTTATCGAGGTCCATGTTTGGCCCTAATAAGATGTCTGACTCCTGCAGCTTCCTTGAGGAGAGTGGGCCCAGTGAGTGAGGTATCCTTTTTATGAGGAGATGGGACTTTCTGGCTGTCCTCAAACTGTCCTAGATGGCACCTTGGGGTGGAATGTCCTGGCCTTCTCCGACCAGCCATGGTTCCTACTAATTCTCACTGCTAAAACCAGCTTCCCTCTCCCCTTTCCACAATGCCCATGCCTTTTGAGAAACATTTTGAAGGTCTCTTTCATTAGCTAACTCTGATGCTGGGGAAACCAGGAAAGTACCTGGGGGCAGGAGAGTGAGGAGGCGGCTGTGTGGCTAAGACATTTTCTCCCAGGATCCCAGATGTTGGAGAGGAAGAGGCCAGGTGGGATAGAAGCACATGAACCCTTCACACACCAGGTTCATGCCTCCAACAGTAGCATGGTTTTGGCAAATCACTCATTAAGTAAAGTAAGGCCCCAGGTTAAGGGGTATAATTACAGCCTCTGCATCTCTCTGCATGTGCAGGCAGACGCATGATGTTATCTCAGAGAAGGACTCTGCTGTCTTCTAAGAACTGGGCCTTCCCAGTCTGCGGCCTCATGGGCCCCTTGGCTGGAATTTTCAACTTCACAAGCCTGAGATTTTTAATGTCTCTTCTATTTTCCAGAGAGGGAGGACAGAATTTATCTTAAGTGTTTGTTACCAGCCTTGTGGACCAGATAATGAAATATGAGAGCAGACAGCTGAGATACTAGAAAGACAGTCACCTGCAGTGGTCCCTAGACCAGTGAAGCCCCTCAGAGGCTTCCAAGAAAAGGTTCAGGATCAAAGGACTCTATCTCAGAGACCTTGCAGAGCAACCAGTACTGGCACAGAGTCAACCTTGAAGGAGAAAATCCTGGGCAGTCAAAGCCACAGTGGCACTTCATGTCATTGCTCTGCTAGTGGCATTGAGAGCAGCTCTCAGTGCTGCATCATAAGTGGCGTGAGGACTGAGTCAGGGCTGGGACGCCCAGGTCCAAATTCCTGCCTGGGTGGAACCCTGGGCAGGTTATTAATACAGCCCTTTGTGACTCAGTTTCCTCACCTGAAAATAAAAATCTTCCTAGAGGTACCTCACAGGGTTCTGAAGATTAAATGAGTGAACATTTGTCATCTTCCTTCTAAGACAACAAGCATTAGCTCATTAGAACGAGTTAACGCATTTAGAATGGGGCTCAAGCCTGGTAGCAGGTGCTGCTAGAAATCATGAGTAAAGAAATTATGGGTAAAAATCGTGTGCCCCTTATCTTTGGACACAGCCATGTTTTCAGAATTTAAAAAGGCCAAAGCCACTGATTAAAGGGAGGGTAAGGAATCATCTATGGAAGCCTCTATGGCTAGGTGGTTGCTGAGGCTAGAGGTAGGGCACTTGCAAGGCTTTAATGGCCATGCATGATCACATGCTCACATTTGAGCCAATCACTGCAGCTTGGGCAATGGACTGCTCTGATTGGTCAGCCCTGCATCATGGGGTGGAGTCAGCCTTGCTAACCAACATGAATGATAGCAGAGATGAGGCAGTTTCCAAGAGAAAATCAGGCAGTTGTGGCCAAAAGGTGGAAATGTCAGTGCTGGGCAGGCCGAAAAGGTCCCTTGACGTCGTGGGCACCATTAGTGCTAATCTGCAAGCAAACATGGGATACTTAGCTAAGAAGGGAGGCCTTTAACACAACCACAAAGCTCAAATACCCAAGTTGCTATAGCGGGAAAAGAAAAAGATCACAACTCATTAGTGCAGTGCCAGTCCTCAGGCCAAGGCTGGATGGAAGGAAGAAATTTCTAGAACTCTCTGCAAGATGAAACAGGCCATCTTCCCAAGGTTCCACCCAGGGTGTGAGTCTGCAGGGATAGTGTAGACAGGATTATATTATTTTGGAAGGCTAAGCTCCGCTAGTGTTTTCCAAACATCTCTCACAATTTTATCCATTTCCCTTTGCACCATCTGTACTGTAATCTATGAAATATTTTTATTGCCTACATCTGTGTCCTTTACTTATATTTAAAAGAAATATATACTTGCCAGGGGCTATGGGCAGGGAGGGAATGAGGAGTTGCCAAGAGTATAGAGTTTCTGTTTGGAAGATGAAAAGTTCTGGAGATGCATGGTAGTGAGAATTGCACAACAGTGTGAAAACATCTAATGCCACTGATCTATCCACATAAAAATGGTTGAAATGATAAATTTTGTCATATGTATATTTTTCCATAACACAAAAAATTTTTTACTCAAAAGAAAAAAATAAGAAAATACACACACACAAATGTCATCATCATAAAATGGAAAAACAGAATCATTTCCCTAAATAGAAGGAAATAGCAAGAACAAAAGCAATAAGAAGAGCATATAGGTTAGTAAATTCTAGCCGAATACCCACAGAGCACTGTGATCCTGAAGACTTGACCTCTGATTTTTCAAATGAGTATTAGCAATGGCTATGAAATTTATTAAAAATATATTTGCACTAACCTTTGACTTTCTCCTTGATAAAATCAGCAGAAAGTGAACTAATCAGGGAAGAACTTTTTCTTGATATGAGTCGATGTTATTCTAGGCCAGAGTCTAACTCCCTAAAGTCATCTTTGAACCCCCAACAGTATTTTATTGTCTTCTCTCAGTTTCCAAGAAGGAGCTGATGTTGGAAGTAATGTCAGAATTGGGAGAACTTAGAAGTTGTGACGTTGGGCCTTTTTCCTCCATTTTCCCTTTTCCTCTTTTAAACAAATAGCTCAGTGTTGATCTGTTTTCATTACGAATATTCCCACAGACTTCAGATTTTATTCGACAAAAGAAGTCTGTGGCTCTTAAAAAAAAAAAAAAAACGTGTTGGAAGCCAGGCACGGTGGCTTGTCAGGAGCTCAAGACTAGCCTGACCAACATGGTGAAACCCTGTCTCTACTAAAAATACAAAAACTTGTCATGCGTGGTGGCGGGTGCCTGTAATCCCAGCTACTCAGGAGGCTGAGGCAGGAGAATCGCTTGACCCCGGGAGGCAGAGGTTGCAGTGAGCTGAGTGCACTCCAGCCTGGGCGACAGATCGAGACTCTATCTTAAATAAATAAATAAATAAATAAAAGTTTTTGGAAACTATTGGTCTAAATCTGGGAAGATGCTGCTAACTTTAAGATTCCAGGATTCATCATAATCATGATTGTTCTCATTCTCAAATTAAACATACCCCATTTCCTTCTATATTTTTCTGCTATGAAATATTTTTTAGACCAAGTTTTCCTTGCCCCAAAGCCACTTCCCTTTCTTCTTACAATGAATCCTATTTTCCTCAGTGAGCTACCCCTCCTCCACTCTCTGTGCAGGTAGTTTTGTTGGGTCCAGGGATATGCAGGTGACCCGGGTCTGGCCATTCAGAAGTCTCTGTCCCATGACCACAGTGATTGGTTAAGATATGGACGTGTAACCCAATTGAAGTCACTAAAGGCCAACTCTCAGGTATCAACCTCAGTAACCGCAGGAGTAGTGCTTTCTTTCCTCTGGAGTTGCTGAGAAGTTACAATGTTTAACTGGAGCAGCCAGCAGTCACCTTCATACAGGTGAACAACATCTACCCTGAAATACAGCCAACTCAGAGGAATGCAGAGTTTAAAAATAGAAAAAAAAAGAGCCACATGGTGACATCCTCTCCTGGATCCAGCCACACTCAAAGCAAAAATCCCCATCCTGCTTGAAGTCTGTGGTTCAACAAAACCCTTGGTTTGAGTAACCCAACTGGGGTTGGATTTTCTGTCACTTGCAACCAAAGAATCCTAACGGATACAAGACACTCTTCCTCATAGACCCTCTCTTGAAGCTGCTATTTGATGACTACATGGTCTTATAAATAGTAAATACAAAATATCAAACTTGGAAAGAACCTAACTTTTAGGTCTTTGGTGGGTAGACTTTTTTCCTGAAGATCTAAGTAAGTTGTCTAGAGACCATCGTGTGTTAAGGTCTTAACCTCAGACACTCGCTCTTCTTTGCTACGTTCAAGTTGTCTAATGTAAAAGTCCCTGTGTGCAGCTCCATAGACGTAAGAAGAGAGAGTCCTCAGGCCCTGCCCAAGGTCTGAGGTCCGTCACCAGCTCAGCTCTGCCCTTTTGCAAAACACTGGTCTTTTTGTCTCTGATGATGTGAGTCCATTGCTCACATATCTGGCTGTTTCATCCAAAAAAAATATTTTACTTTTGGCTTAAAAGCCCATCTCAACATAAACATCGGAGCTCCCGAATGTTGCTCTAACAGCTTGACAACTCTGTAGGTGTAGAGCTGGCTGCCTGCCAATCCAAATTTTTCTGCTTCTTTCTTTTAATATAAACAGAGCCTTTGAAGAACTGTGGATTCATTGAATGAACAAATGAACTTGTTTACATAAAACATGCAGGAGGAAATTTCCACTGTGCTTCAACATATAATTTCTGTCTGTTTTTGGATGGGTCGGTGCATTATGGAGATTGTTTTTCTAGACCAGGATGTTGTGCTCCATATGGTGGCCTCATTATTCACTCCAGTCAGTAAGTTCAAGGTTTGGCCATGGGGGTAGAAGTGTGCAAAGTTAAATTCCACTGTGTTGGTTCACAAAGAACAGACTCGTGTTTGGAAGAACCCTGCCCAATTATAGGAAAGAAAGAAAGAAATGGAAATGTGTTTTTTAATTAGTGTATGATGTTTTATAGAAATAGAAGCAAAAGTCTTCTGGACAGCTCTTCTGACCTTCCACTCCAAATACGCACCCTGAATCTAGTGATTTACATTAATTTGTAGAAGGCAAAACAAGCAAGGAGGTCACTCAGGACAGGGGTTGGGAAGGATGATTAACAATGGTTTTATGTCATTTCAAGAAAATAAAGGTTGTTCACAGTCTGTTGTGTGCAGCCCTACGAATCATCTCTTGGTTAATAAAGGGGCCCCTTCCCCCTCCCATCACTCTACTTGCTGGTGACAAATCACTTTAGGAGGGTAACAGGAGTTTTCAGAAAATGTCTTATGTGATGATGTGAAATCCAGAGGTAGAATATGCTGGTGGAAAGTTCAGACAGGTTGAGAGGATGTGTACTAGTCTGTTCTCATGTTGCTAGTTAAGATATACTCAATACTGGGTAATTTATGAAGGAAAGAGGTTTAATGCGCCCACAGTTTCACATGGCTGGGGAGGCCTCACAATCATGGTGGAAGGCATTTGCCAATCCTAGGATCAGAACTACACTGTTGAGTTGCCTTCAGCTTGTGGACAACAGATCTTGGGACTTGTCAGCCTCCATGATCACATGAGTCAATTGCTTATTATAAATCTCTTTACACTCACACACAGATATACATACACACACGCACCCTATTGGGCCTGTCATTTGAGGAGGGAAGTCACATCTTACACAGTAGCAGGCAAAAGAGCTTATGTAGGGGAACTCTCCTTCATGAAACCACCAAATCTTGTGAGACTTATCCACTATCATGAGAACAATATGGGAAAGACCTGCCCCCTTGATTCAATTATCTCCCAGCGGGTCCCTCCCAAGACACATGGGAATTATGGGAGCTACAGTTCAAGATGAGATTTGGGTGGGGAAACAGCCAAACCATATCAGATGGTGTGGGCATGAGATGCCAGGGGTGGGGGACGTGTGGAGTGCGGAGGTCTTGTGAGGAGGTGGCCTTGCCACCACACCCTTGGAAGATAGTGGTACATCTGCGGGGCTGCAAAGGTCTCACACATTGGTAATCACCAAGGCAGATGCAGGAAATGCTCCTGTTTCCTCTCCTGTTGTTACCAATTAGGACTTTTTATCATGAGTTGATGGCAAGCTGGTTTGGTCAGTAGTTGGAAGCAGTAAAGTCTACTTATAAAATAAATATATAAGCCCTCCTGCAAGGAGTTGAATTTTATCATTATTTCCTTTGAATGGTTTATAAATTCATACCTTTAGGACGCTACCTTCTGGGACACCAAAATCAAATCACAGAGCTTTTAAAAAAAGTCTTCACATTTCAGCTAAAGGCTTACTTATGTTCCCCCAGCCAAGTCAGATAAAAATTTAAATGATAATAATAATAACATTTAACATTTAGTGCCACACACTCTTCTAGGCATTTGTGTACTTTAATTCACTCATTACAACAATTATGTAAGGACCACTTAATCCTATTTTGCTGGTGAGGAAACTGAGGCACAAGCAAATCCAGCACCTGGCCCACAGCAATGCAATCTAATAAAGGATGGAGCCAGGATTGGAACCCGAGTGGATGTTAGGGCCTTAAATGAGACTGAAAAAAAAAAAAGAGTGAGCCAAGAGCTTCAGTTTTCATTGAATGAAGGGGAGTGAGTGAGATGTTTCCAGATGAGGGGCAGAGAATGTTGGATGGGTGCTAAAGACACATCGGAAGAGGTTCAAGCAGTATGTGCCTTGGAAACGGGAAGAAGGAAAGTGATATATTGATTGTCATGAAAAACAGGAAGGGTATTGACTCTGCCTCTAGACCTGGAGTGCCTGAATTGTGAGGGAAACAAAAAGAGCCTCCTTGGAGAGGGGCCGCTTGTCCTCAGAGAGAGTCAGATTGCAGGCAAGGCTGGTCAGTGGAGGGACTGGGAGAGTCATCTAGAGCTGTTATGGAGAACAGGGGATTGTTGATCAAATAATTGCCTCGAAGATTTTAGGAGGCAGAGAAGATAATAGTGGACGGAAGGATCAGATGAAGCAAAAATTAGGAAAGAGGGTAAATAATTGTGTTGATAGACACAAGAACCAGCTTACAGATAAAAGGAATCCCTGAAGGAAAAAAAAGACAACATAACAAGGGAGCAGAACAAAAACTGAAAATAATAATTCAAGAAAAACTTCCTAAAATAAGAGCCTTGGAAGTTATTTGTTGAAAGAGCAGGCTGCAGCCCGTGAAAACAGTGACCCATCATGACCAACGCCAAGTTCAAGTAAAATTGCTGGACTTCAAAGAAAATTTTTCAAAAACCCCACAAATTCTTTGGACTCATGATGGAAATGTCTGGAGGGGATCAGATGGATTTCAGGCCTGGCTAGATCCATTGGCTTAAATCTTTTCATCAGGACTCGGCCTTTCTGGCTTTTTAATCATATCTCTCATTGCATTGTGTGGCTTCCTCTGTAGGCAAATTATCTCTATATGGTGTCTCCAAAAATTTCTAGGCTTCTATTATCTCAACTTAAAATCTGGTATAAAAAGAATGTCTCTCCTTTCAACAATCTCAATGACAATTTAAGACTTGCATTTCAGTGGACCGACTGGGGGCCAATCTAGGCAGCTGGTGAATCTGATGCTCTGATTGGCCAGGCCTGGGTCACATGCTCATACCTAGAGTCAGCCCAGGACATCCCAGTGGGCTGGCAGTGAGAGACAGGTCGTTTCCCAAGAAAAGCACATATCTTGACCTCAGAAGGAGGAGAAATGGATAAAGCACAGGCAAAACAACGTCTGTCCACTCAAACTATTAGCCTAGGTGTTCCTGCTGATGTGTTTTGATCCCTAACCTGGGAGGAGACCCATGGGTGTTAGAAAAGGGCAGGATGAATCGGTGTGGCTGGAATAGGATTGTGTCTACCACCCTGTTTTCCTATTAAAGAATGTGTCTGTTTTTTGTTCTGGGTTCCTAGGGGGAGCTTGCTGACTAGTGAACACGTCGATGTGTAGGGAGGTCATGCATACTGATTCCAGGAGGGAAGAGTGTGGGAACTCTGTGTGAGAACGTCCCAGACCTCACCCTAGGTGCCTCTTCATTTGCCTGGTCCTGATTTGTAACCTTTATAATAAGACTGAATTCATCCATATAGCACTTTCCTGAGTTCTGTGCATTGTTCTAATAAATTACGAAACCTGAGTGGCTAGTAGGAATCCCCGATTTGTACCCAGTTGGTCAGAAGTGTGGGTGGCCAGACTTGGAGCTGGTATTTGAAGGGAGGGCAGTCTCATTGGGAACCATGTCCTGAACTTGTGGAGTCTGCACCAACCCAGGTGGAAATCGTGTTCAAGTATTGCAGCATCCCTTCCTCACTTCTTTCCGAGTACACTTCACCTGAGGACTTGGAAATGAGTCCCAGTCTTAGCAGATCGCACAAGTCCATTCTTATTGCCACAGAAAGGAACATGCTAGTAAGCAGGCATAGCCAGGACAGAACCCAGGTCTATCCACTCCCCTAAATGAGCCGAACCTCAATGGCACGTGGACCATGCAAGAGCTCCCTTTGGCCATTGGCTTCCGGCTTCTCTCGTCCCACTTGGCTGATGCAGGGTGAGATGGACAAGTGGGTGCTGTACCTCTCAGTCACCTTCCTCTGCTGGGGACAGAGGTAGATGGTGGCTGACAGGAAGTGTGGGGAGGAAGGAGCCTACTGAGATTCAGTCTTGCTCAGCTCCCCCAGACAGGTGAGAGACAATGGCCTTTCGAGTACATGGGATGCCTGGAAATGAATGACAGATTCCTCCTGAAACCTGGAACTGCCCTCAAGCTGGTCTTATGTCTCAGGGCTTGGGCCAGGCCAACTTGGACATTCACTACTCACCTCTTCATCCCTCCTCTCTCCTTTCTTGTTTTCTTCTCAGGCCTGTGTTGCCACACTGCAAAAAGGAGGCAGTAAATGCCCATCTAGTTTATAGGGAAGTAAAAAGTGTTGGGATTCATGATCAGAGGATTGTTCTGGAATAAAAATTGTGCATCTCACCTTACCTTTCCTTGCACTTTATCTTTTTGGAATCTAAGCATGGGGAGCAGGGCACATGAGGAGACAGATTCCTGAAAAGCACTTGAGTAATTGTAATTCTGACTTAGGTCATTAACCTTGCATAGGCATAAGAAGTCAACATATTTTACGTATTTTCTTGTACCCCAGCCAGTAAATAGACCATTGTAACTGATCTATAACATGCATATGAACCAAAGTACTAGAAACCTTGTCCTGGGCTGATCTATAAGGTGTATATGAACAAAAATACTGGAAACTTTGTCCTGGGCTGATTTATTACATGCTTATGAACCAAAATACTGGAAACTTTGTCCTGGTGTTCTCCTGAATAGGACTTCTTCCAATAATCAGAATGCCAATATCATTAGCAGACACTTTTCCATTTAGCAGAGAAATAGCAGGTCTGTGGGGATGCTACTGAACCATGTTTGCTTTCATGGGTTGGAAACCTGCTTGGCTCTATCTCTGGTAAGTTCAACTTCAAAATATTTACTCTTAAATGGGTTAACTGTTTTCTCCTAACCACACTGAAGCTGGCAGCAAAGGATGGACAGGTAATCTTAACATTCATTTTCCCAGGGAAGAAAGCAATTCATCACCCTGTAGCGGCCGGCTGGCGGGCCAGGCTGAAGACTCGTGTGGAGAGCCAGCCAGCAAGGCTGGGGTTGGCCTAAGAGACCACGGAGGGTGCCAGAGCCACAGAAAAGGCACAGCCTTGGCCCCTGGCAGAAAAAGGTGAGAAAAACCCTGGCTTCTCCCTTCTTCTATCCTCCAGGGCCCCAGCGGTGGCTTGGATTGGCCAAACCTGGCCCAAAGACAAGGGAGCCTGGGGAAGCTGGGGCCAGGCACCCTGGGACAGAGCCCAGCAGAAGGGCAAGCAGTTGGCCTGGGGACAAATGCACCAGTGACCAGTGACCAGCACAGAGAGAGCCCAAGACAGCTGAAATAATGGGCCTTCCTAGAAGCTGGACCTTCACTAAGCAGAAGGTCTATCAGATGTGTTTCTAAATTCCACTGTCTGATACAATTCTTCCAGTAACCTGCCTTAGAAGAGGCCATTATTTTCCCTGTTATGCTGGCTTCTTGGTAGTGTTAACAGAACAAACATACAGTCCAGCTCATTATGTGAGAAATGACAGAATTCCAGCTCAAACTGACTTAAACTACAAATGGGGACTTATCGGCTTAAATAACAAAAAAGTCCAAGGAACTTCAGCTTCAGGTTCAGCTAGATCCAGGAGCTTAATGTGTTTAGGAAGCCCTCCAGCTCTTGGCTTCCCTCTGCATTGGCTTCATTGTCTGGCAGGCTCTGCCTTTGTGCTGATAAAAATGAACCCAACACCTCAAGGGTGAAATCCTACCAGATCAGTATCACCAGCAAGAATCTATGGAAGTCTCAGGATTTGCACAGATTGGATCAGCCTGGGTCCAGTGCTTACTCATGAACCAATCAGTGGGCTGGGAGAAATGGAAGAGGGGGCTAAATCAGGCCCCTATCAGAGCCTGCCATGTTGAATTGCATCTCCAGAAATGAAAGGGGCCTGTGTGTTTATTGATGAAGCCCATCCCTCCTCCTCCTTGTGTCCAGTCAGCCAGCTTTTCCAGTCTCTTCCTTGCTGGGATCCTTTCTCAGGGGAAATAAAGGGATACATTCCAACCAGGAAGGTGGGGAGCTCCCAGTGATAAGTCGCATGGAGAACTCCCTGGCACACCCAAGGAATCCTGCCAGGAGGTTAACAGGGTATCACAGTGACTTATCCCTTTGTTCAAAAGGAAAAACATTGGTTTGGTCTGGGCAGTGCCCTTCCCTGTGCCAAGTAATCAGATGTCCCCCGAAGAATCTAAATTAGAATGCTGAGCTCACCAGGTCTCATCACTCTCCCACCAGGAACGCCAGGACTTGGCTCAGAGCTGTCTCTGACCACTGTAGCCTTGACAGGGAAGAACTCCAGGCTGGGTGTTAGACCACAGAGAGCCAGATCATCATCCTCACTACAGATGAGGACTTGGAGGGGTTGTGAGAACCATGGCTCTCTGCCACGTCTGTCTCTGCCTCTCCACTCATTTCTTCGGGTTTGTTCTGGTTTGTGCATCTTTCCTTACTCTCTCCTTTGCACTGTTCTTCAGCTCTTGGTAAATTCTTGGGCCTCACAATAAACATTTCTTACTATAGGCTGGAGGTAGTGTTGGATTCTAAGGAATACTAATCTGAAACAACAGCATCTCCATCTTTTTGGAATCCACCCTCCACAGCGGAAAAATTGATTTAAGATACAGCTTGTAGATATAGGGAGAGGATGTTTTGAGAACTCCCCAGAGAAGGACATGCTTCTGTCTGCCTTGGATAATCAGGGAACCATGAATAGACACAGATGTGATAGGTGGGTTCAGAAGTATGAGTAAGAGTTTTCAGGTTGCTCTTGGGATGTGTTTCCACCAGATTTTTCCTTTCTCATCTTTCACTAGGATCTCGAAAAGAAAGTATAACCTTATGGTTCAAAGCGCAAACTCAGGGACAGACTTTTCCTGGCTTCCCTACTAGCTAAATAGCCCCTGGAAGATGACCTTGAGAAATAACTTCTTCCCAGGCTCAGTTTATTCATCTATACCATGAGGATAATAATAATATCCATCTTTTAAGATTGGTGTGTGATAAATCTAGCAGTCAAGGCAGCTCACTGTTATGCCAAATGACCTCCAAATCTAGGGTGATTAGATTTAGGTTTGCCTAAGACTGAGGGGTTCCCCAGGATGCAGGACTTTCAGTGCTAAAACCAGGATAATTACACGCAAACTGGAACTGACAGTTACCCTACTAAATTTCCATGGCTAACATAAGAGAAGTTGATTTCTGGCTCACATGGTTGTTGAGCAGCTGCCTTCCATGCAGTGACTCAGGGATCCAGGTTCCTATCTTCTTTTGGCTCCACCACCTTTCTCCACTGGCTTCTCTAATTCTGGCTGGCAGGTGGAACAAGAGGATGTTGATTTGGAGGTTCTTTGGGCCAGACTTGCAAGAAGCTTGTATTACCTCCAGCCACATGTGCTTGGTTGAGCCTAAGTCACATGGCAGCACCTAAATGCAAAGGAGGCTGGGAAATGTGGTCGTTTTGTTGACCAGCAGGGAGAGGAAGCTTCTTTAATGAGGACATACTGGTTTCTGCTACAACAGTAAACGAGTTGAGGAAAGTAAAGCTCACAGGACAGTGACCAGCATGTTTTGATGTTATGCATTCTTATGATGAGGCCTTCCCTGACCACCCAAGCAAAAGCAGCCCCTCCACTCCCAGCACACTATCTACTTAATGCCCTTGTTTACTCATCTTGATGACACACAATTATAATATGGGTTTTTTGTTTACTATTGTTCTGTTGTTTGCTATCCATCACCCCTCCCCAGCTAGAGCATCAGCCCCAGTGGAGGGGGGCCTTGGGAATCTTGTATGCCCATGCCTGGGCACTGTGCCTGGCATACAGTGGGTTCTCGGTACATCTCTATGGAAAGCATCTTAAGAGTGAGGCTGGGTCTTTCACACCAAAGCCTCCCCTTCTCTGCATGGTTCATTCTGTTTGGTGGTTTTTATTCTGCAGTCTCCTTTGATCCCCTTGATCCCAGCTCCTCCCTCCCTCTCTGGAGCTCCTATCCAGTCTCCATTTCCAGGAATCCCTGGGAGTCCTGGCAGCTTCACTCATTCCACGCCTATGGTGTGTCCAGCCTCTGCTACAGTCTCCCAGGAAGCTGCCTCCCAGCCCTGAGCTCCCACCCCCACCTCACACCTTTTTTTCTGGAGAGGTGTTGGGTACAAAGGGAATTAGCACACATTCAGCAGACACCGAAGTTGCACATTGCACCAAGCTCCTCACTGTTAGATTCTGCAGATGGCTTCTGGGCACGAAATATTGATGAATCACATTTCCTTGCCATGTGGTCCGAGAAGCGAAAGTCACACGGCGGGAGCATGTGTCTCCCAGCGTGCATCCCTCTCTGCTGTCTGTGGGGTGGTCAGTGCCCTCTGCCCACTCCTTGTCTAGAGGGCCTGCAAGGTTTGGGATGCGGCCTTTGGGTGGCTCTCCCCAGAGACCTGGCCACAGGGTTCTGTTGGAATTCAGGGCTAGGACAAGAGAGAAGATTCTGGGCAGCAGGATGTACAGGGAGAAGGAGAGGAGAATGGGATGGGTGCAGGGGACAGGACTGTGCAGGGGCGGGGTGGGAGGGGTGGGGGATGAATCAGAGGGGATCCTGCAATTCTCAGACTCTGAAAGTAGAGTAGCCGGCTCCACTCCAGCCCTGCCCTCTTGTTTCACAGATGAGGAAACAGCTGATGCCTGCATGGCTCAAGGCCATGCATTGTTGAGCCACAGTTGGGAGTGGGACCCACAGGAGCACAAGAGGGTTTTGGGGCCCACTCTGTGGACTCGCACAACAGATGAGGTTAACCTATAAGATCCCATCTGCCTGTACTCAGCAAAACTGAAGATGCACAGAGATGAAAAGAAAGAACGATGTACAGAGAAAAAGGAAATCATAATTGAAAATGTGAATGCCGGCTCTGCTGGCACCTGGACACGGACTGCACCTTCTTCTGGATCTCTGAGGGCGCAAAGAGGATTATGTTCTAAAGATGGTGCATGGAGGTAAACAAGGTGCCTGGTTAAAATCACCCTTGGCAACCTGTCATTGCCTGTAAAGAACAGTCAGGGCTGGCACAGGTTCGGAAGGCGTTTCATACCCTGCTGTCGCTGTCTTGAAATTCTTACTAGTTTTATCTTTGAACTTGTGATTTGTCAGTGAACTCTGGGGAGACAATGGCACATGCTTGGTCCTGCCTCTCCCCTCCCTGGACGAATCCTCCAGGGCCCCGGGCCCCCTGTGACCTCCCTCTCCCTGACCCCAGTCACTGCCATCAGATGGCAACCTGGCGGCAGGTGCAGGGGCACACGCGCTCACTTCGTGTATCTCAGAGGCAGGAGTGGTGGCGGCTGTCCCCACCCCAGGCTGGCAGCTAGACGTTCCTGTATCTTTTCAGTGACTGAGCCATCAATTCTTTATTTCTTTTTCCCTTAAGCCATTTTGGATTGGGCTTCTACAATTTCAAACTAAAAGACCCCTGTGGACTCTTTACGCAGCACCCCCTCCCCATCACATCAAAATCAGATTTTAGGAAATGATGCTGTGAACTTCTTCCAGCCAGGTGGCAACCACTGATAAGCTTTCCTCTGTCACCCCTCAGCACAGCATTGCCAGGAAGGTAGAAAGTCAGATGTTTTGCTTTGGGGTGAGCCCACCATGAGATGCTTATCCATTCTGCTGCTGACGGCAGCGGGGGTCATCAGCAGGGCACAGGGGCTGTTCCCCATTCTGGTTTGGTGGACAACTTGGACATGTGTCCCACTGCGCATGTGAAATGCATTTCTGCTGGGGATGTACCATATGTGCAATTGCTACGGCCAGAGGGTCCTCACATCTTCATCTCCATTAGACAAACAATGCCAAACTTCCCAAAGGTTCTGGTCACTCCGTGTCCTTGCTGGCACTTGGCACTGTGGGAACATCATGCTCCTGCTTGGGTGCCTGCCCCTGGCCAGAGGCTGGCCCCTTATCACAGGAGGCCAGTGCACAGCAAGAGCCTCCAAAGCAGTATGGGGACCATTCGCACCTGGACATGACTCCTATGGGTCCTGCGGGCAAGAACTCAAGATGGCAAAGGGAAGCAGACCCAGAGCTCATGTCCCAGCTGCTCTTCTTGGCAGCTCTATTATCTCAGGTGATGTCAGTAGCCTCCTGAGCTTTGCGTCACTGAGTATTGAATGTGGATAATAACGTGGACGTCACTGGGCTGTTGTGAGCAAAGCATTTAGATGTGGCAGACCCACCATGAGTGCTCAATAGCTGACAGCCAGAACTGAAGCCATCCAGGGTTCCCTCCCCCAGGCCCCCAGCACGCAGTGAGGATGAAGTTGAATTTTGGGGATGGAGTATAAGGCAGAAATGGCAGAAGAGCAACGTTGCCCATTGAATTTGGTATATCTGGGCACATCATTTCTCGGTGAGTCTGACACAGCATTTCCCTCCAGCGTTGAGACACGGCATCCATTTTTTTCTAGTTGAGTCCCAGATGAAGGAGTTGGCTGTCTTTAGGGGCCAGTCATATGGTAGAAAAAACTGTCTTTAAAGAGCACAATTGCATTTACCTGGGTGAGACTGCTTAAGTAGAATATGTACTCATTTTGAAAAATCTAGGAAAACCTAGAAGCAGGTGTTGATATCATGAAAACCAGGAAGCTGACCGGGCACGGTGGCTCATGTCTGTAATCTCAGGACTTCGGAAAGCCAAGGTGGGTGAATCGCTGGAGCCTAAGAGTTTGAGATCAGCCTGGGCAGCATGAGAAACCTTGTTTCTACAAAAAATACAAAAATTGACCAGGCATGGTGGCTCATGCCTGTAGTCCCAGCTACTCAGGAGTCTGAGCCCGTAAGGTCGAGGCTGAGGTGAGCCATGATCCAGCCACTGCTCTCCAGCCTGGATGAAAGAGAGACCCTTATGGCCACTTCAAGGGCAGATGCTCCACAGTCTCTGTCTTCACAGAGAAGGGGGTTTAGAGAGAACGTGGAAGCAACCAAGCCTGAGCAGCCTTGTGTGCACCCATGGCATATACAGGTGATGGCACGTAGGCCTGACCCTTGGCTTCCCTTCTTGATGGTACAGGGGATGCAGAAGACAGGATGCAAGCTCCTGAGCATCTCTACCAGCTTCCATTCTCCTCTTCTCTCCTCCTGAGTCCTGGACAGAAATCCATCCCTGCTCTGCTCTCCTGGATCACCAGGAAGTCCGTGTGGACTGTGATCTGCACTTGTCAGTCAGGCAGGAACTGTTAGGCATGTGTCTGTGTCTACCACACACATGCAAATACACAAACCTGCAAACACGCACACAAATATACTCACTCTCTTACCTACACTCATATACATGCACTTGCAAACACACACACTCCCACACACTCTCTTCCACACATACACATGCACTTATAAAACACACACTCACACATATGTGTACACATATGACAAATGCACACAATCTTCTGTGACCCATGAAACCTCCTGCTCAGATACTATATAATATATCCTTGCCCGTGCTGAATACAACCTCATTCCAATCCACAAAATACAATTCACTGTACCCAAACACACACCCACATACCTGGCCTCCTCCATTAGCACACACACACACACACACACACACACACGTCATCTGATGCATATAAACACAAGCACATCCATGGTCATGCTTTCTGCACATAAGCACATGCTCATTCATCTGTTTCTATTCGCTGAACATCTCCTGAGCTGCTGCTGGCTCGCTGCAGGGCCACGTGTCATGCGCCATGGGAGGCAGAGGACAGAGCGTCCAGATGTTCTGGAGCTGGGAGAGCTGCCAGGAGAAAGCAGAGTTAAGCCAGGTCTTGATGGATGGAAAGGAATCTGCATGAAGACTAGCAATTCATTCATTCATTCATTTTTGTTTCAATGATACCTTTACTTGTTTGTTGGTTAATTGAATATAAGCCCCACCAGGGCAGGATTTTTCTTTTGCTCATTGCTTTGCCTCCAGCGATTTGAACAGGGTCTAACTCACATTTGAGCTCTTAATAAATATTTGTCGAAATGCTGAGATTCAACCAGTCCATGAAACATCTGGCTGTGAAAACAAAACAAAACAAAAAAACCCGGAGGGGTGTTTTCCAGCAGCTCTGGGGAAGCTCCGTAACAGTCAGATGCCAGCTTCCGAAAGATTCGCCATGCATTCTGACCCTATGTTGTTCTCTTCCCTCTGCTTTTTTTCTTCAAGAAGGAAGCTGATCCCAGTGATTTCAGCCCATGCATTAGACAGGAAACAATGCCAAATGTGTAGGATTCATGTTTTTCTAAAGGAAACTTAAAAACTGCCGCCATCTGTTACGTACAAAACCGGTCAACGCCACATGGACAGGGAATCACAAGTTTGGTTTTGGTACTTCTTGTTCTCCTTTGTATTCAGTTGTATACAACTTTCAAAACCAGAATGAAAAGCAAGCTGTTCTTTAGCAAACCATCTAACTCATAAATGTCATATTTTTAAAGTGGGAAAATAAGTACATTAAAAACAGTAAATATTTGTTTAATCAATAAATGCATCCATTAGTCCTCCCTGAGGGATTCTGTTGGGGGTGATTTGACCCATACTTGATGTGATCGGTTGTTTCAAAATGTTCATGAGGAATAAGGATCTTTTTGGCCCTTTATGAAGAAGAGGGTAAAATAAGTGGTGCCTTCTCTGGAAAGAGCAGCTTGGAATCAGTGAGGTTCGACAATCTTCTTGGTGACTTCAGAACTATGGAGAGTGGAGAGGGAGGGAGAAGGAATGAGGAAAGGAGGGAGGGAAGGAGAGACGGAAGGGAGAGATTGAGGGAGAAAGAGACAGCTTAGACAGAAAGAAACCAAACAGCACCAAGACCTGGCATCCTCTGAGAACTGGGTGACCTGGGTCACTGGGCCTGTTTTCTGAATGTCAGCTGGGAAGGAGCCAGCCCAGAGGACAGACAGGGAGTTGGAATTGAGTACAGCTTGCTAATCCTGTGGTTTTGTACAAATCCTCTCATGTCTCTGAATCTCAGCTCTGCATAAACTCAGGGCTGGACTAGAACAGAGTTTCCCAAAGTCGCATCAGTGGGCAGGTTTCAGGTGGTATCAAGACATGCATGTTTCTGTTTTAATAACTATTTATCAAGAAATAGAAAAAACAAGAAATAATGTGATGGTTGCTATTCCCAAGGACGAGGTTGATGGAAAGCAGATTTGAAGGGACTTAGGTAGTTTTGCCCAGGTGAGATGGAGGTACAAGATGGTGCTGGTGGACATGAATACTGACGTTTGGAAAATGCTGGCCTAAGTGACTGGAACTGTTACCAGAGAGGGGGGCCTGATCCAGACCCCAAGAGAGGGTTCTTGGACCTCATGCAAGAATTTGGGGCAAGTCCACAGAGTAAAGTGAAAGCAAGTTTATTAAGAAAGTAAAGAAATAAAAGAACGTCTACTCCATAGGCAGAGCAGCAGCATGGGCTGCTTGACTGAGTGTACTTACAGTTATTTCCTGATCATATGCTAAACACAGTGTGGATTATTTATAAATTTTCCAGGAAAGGAGCAGGCAATTCCCAGAACTGAGGGTACCTCCCCCTTTTAGGCCATATAGGGTAACTTCCTAATGTTGTCACGGCATTTGTAAACTGTCATGGCACTGGTAGAAGTGTCTTTTAGCATGCCACTGCATTATAATTAGTGTAAAATGAGCACTGAGGATAATCAGAGATCACTTTGGTCACCATCTTGGTTTTGGTGGATTTTGGCAGGCTTCTTTCCCACATCCTGTTTTATCAGCGGGGTCTTTGTGACCTGTGTCTTGTGCTGTCCTCCTATCTCATCCTGTGACTAAGATTGCCTCACTTCCTGGGAATGCAGCCCAGCAGGTCTCAGCCTCATTTTATTCAGTCCCTATTCAAGATGGAATCACCTGGTTCAAACACCTCTGACAATACCACCTTTGCAAAAACTATAACAGTGAGAAAATTGTGGCAGTGAAAGACATCTGACCTAACCACCCCCTATCTTGTCTTTAGCCTCCAAACTGCCCTTGGTCATTCCTAGGCTTGGCAAACTATCTTTGGAAGAAATTTAGTTTTAGTTTAAATGATACTATCACTTTCCACAAACTAAATCTCCTTCGTAAAGCCAACGAAAGGCCACCAGGTTAGAAGGCTGAGAGGATCCCAAATTCTACTAAGATGTAGGCATAAAGGACTACCAGCCATTATTCTGGAGGTCACGGGGTTTGCAACTTCTCCAGTTACTCCTGCAGATAACATGACTATTGTAGAACCTAGGAGTGGCCTTTTGAGATGTCTTTTCAGATTTTTGCACTTTTGAAAACCACCTGGATGACTCTACCTGGACCTGTGACTTTTGACTCAACCAGTGCTTGTGGCCCCACCCAGAAGTGAATTCAGAGTACAAGGGCTGTTTTCCACACCTCTATAATTGCATCTCCAACCAATCAGCAGCACCCATTCCCTAGCCTCCTGCTTGTTAAACTATCCTTGAAAAACCCTGGCCTCTGAATTTTCAGAGAGACTGATCTGAGTGATAAAACTCTGCTCTCCCGTTCAGCCAGCACTGTGTGTTTTAAACTCTTTCTCTATTGTAATTCTCCTGTGTTGATAAATTGGCTCTATCTGGGAAGCAAGCAAGGAGAACCCACTGGGCAGTTACGTGACCCCAAAGGAACTTTCCAGTTCTGTGGTTTTAAGGCCCCACAGCACCTGATCATCAGTCTCATGTACAGGGTAACCTGAAAGGGGAGCCCCCTGGACCTCCCTGCACCCCCTACCTGGCCCTGCCCTCTAGAAGACGAAGAAGATCTTATAAGGTTTTGCTGGGGCAAAGGCTGCAACTCCATCTTCATGAAGCCGGGAAGCATCCTGAGTGGGTGGGAATAATTCTGATTAGCAAATGCCTTAGACTCTGAACAAGGTGGACTCTGAGCCTTTGCACTGGTCTCTGAGCCCTCCTCCTGGGCCACTCTTCCTCATCTCATTCAGGTCCCTGCTCTCATGTCACCTGCTTGGATCCCCTTTTCCTGTGTTCACCATGACATAGGCCCACCCATCATCACTTGCTAGCCCTTAATCTGCTCTTATTTCCCTGGCTGGAATCTTCTTATTTACTTGTCACTGTGTTGAGTGTCCATCTCCTTGACTTTGTATCAGCTCCACGAGAGAATGGTCTGTGTCTGGGGTGTTCACTGCCTGTCCCCTAACCCACTCCCGAATGAATACACAATTGGCCATGCAATATTCTAGTCATCTGCCTCCACCTCTTCAACATGCTTTTTGATATCTATTCAAGACACGCCAGGGTTGTTCTTTTCTTTCTTCCAGGGCAGACCTGTGGGTCCATTGATAGTACTATATAACTAGAGTGGGCATTGGCATGTTTTAAAAACAGCAGGTGGAGCCGAGCATTATTTAATACCAGAGCCTACGCCTGGGGTCCTCTGAGAGTTCACCGAGGGTCCCCATGTGTCTGATCCTGCTTTGGGGTGTCCTAGTCGGCTAGGCCCCAAGAGGCCAGGAGGGAAGCTCTGGTCTCTCTGGATGCCTGGCAGATTTGCCTTTCGTGTTTGCGTTCAGCACAAGGCTTTGCAAAGACAAAAGCTTCGAGGCCTGGCTGCCCATCGAGGTTGCCCAGCTGGCAGGTCTCCATGGAGACCGCAGAAGCACATCTGTTCCCTGTGACTTCCCAGAGAGGGCGTCTGCCCTGAATCCACAATGCCGGAGCGTGGAGAAGCCCAGGCTGGGCCTCCTCTGTCCACAGGGAAAACAAGAAGAAGGGAGCATCTGTTCACGCCAGGAGGTGGGCAGCTTGGGAGTCAGGGCAGAGACGGGGCTGGGCACAGAGTGGACCCTCAGGGAAACAAAGGCCGGCAGCCGCACACAGAGCTCCTGTGCATCTGGGGGTGGAAGGACCAGGAATGGAGGGGTGGGAGACGAGCAAGAACAGCTGCCAGCCTGTTCCCAGGAGGCAGAAGCAGTGACTTCCGTGAGGTCAGACTAGGGGTTCTCACTACCTGGAGCCTAATGTCCCCCCCACACCCCACCCCCGCTTTCTGTAGCTCTTGGAATCCATCCAGCCTCCACTTCTCTCTCTGACTTTCCCTTGCTTTCTCCCTTGCTTTCTCTCGCTCTCTCTTTCTTTCTGTTTCATTCTGTCTTCCTCTGGGCACTTCTCTGTCTCTCTGTGTCTCTATCTTTCTCTGCTTGTGTCTTGCTTCTGTCCCTTTCTTGGCACCACCACTCACAAGGAGCGGTGTCTCGGGAGCTGTAGAAGAAGCTATAGAAGAAGTTAGAACTTGCTGGAGCTGTGCAAAATGCTGCCTGTGGCTGGCCTTGCCCCTAAGACCCCTTGCTCCTTGCCACTCAGAGCAAAGCCCTCAGTGTTCCTCTCTGCAGAGATTGTCTCCCCTCTGGGCTCTGCCTCCTTCCTCTCTCCCCATGGGAGCAGGGAGCCTGTGTTATCTGGAGGAGGCTCAAGTTCACATTCTGGGACCCCTGCAGATAGGGCATTTCCTAATGGCCTTGGAGTGTGTCTACCTTTCTGAGCCTCATACCCACAGTGACGCTGAGGCCAGGAGCTAGGGCTTCCCCATCGTCTCTCTCTGTCTCTGTGTGATCTCTCCTCAAGACATCTCCAGCTTAGCTTCAGGGTGGTCAAAGTTCTGACACCTTGGGCCAGAGCTCCTAAGGCGGAAGTCGAGAGAGAGAAAGATAGAGAGAAAGGGGGTGGGGGAGAGAGAGAGAGACAAGATCTGAACTGCTAAACTGCCTTTTATGACCAAGCCTGGGGAATTTGCAATTTCCACTTCCCCTACATGCTGTCAGTAAGGACGACTCATTCAGAGTCAACAGCAGAGAAATAAAACTATTTCTAGCGGAAGAGCTGTCAAAGAATTTGTAGATGTATTTTAAAGCCACCACACATAGCAAGAGAATGGCAAGGCTGGACTTGAACCCGACAGTCGGGCTCCAGAACGTGTGCCTTGGTCACTCTGCTGCGGGTTTTTCAGTGTCTTCTCTTTGGGGTAAAAAGGCTGCACTTGGGCCCAAGCACATAACAGATGCTCAGTAAATGTTTATAGATCATATTGCACAGACTGTAAAACCCCACAAGGCCAAGGACCCCAGGACAACCCTTGCTGTCACCTCCAGAGCTCAGAGAGAGAGTGGATGGGCCAGAGAGGGTGCAAGCAGGAAACTTCCAGGGGCCACTGGCTGGAAGGGCTAATGAGACCACCAACGTGCATCTGCCTCAACATAGCTCTGACAAAGAAAGGCTGACTTCCCCTTTGCAGGTTTTCCATAGCAACAAGCAGAGGCCCCGGCTTCTGCAGGTGTCCTCATTACAGTTGGGAGCTCCTGGTTAGCAAACACCCTGCTCCTGTGGGCTGCCGACTAGGAGCAAAACTAGCTGACTACAAGAAAGAGACAGATGTTTACTACCTTGGCATAACGGGCACGATCTGTTATTCTGGCAGGAAGCGAGACATGGGGTGGGCAGGCTTAGGGACAGGAAAGAACAGCCTCCAATTCTTGCTGGAATGGCAGGGGGTTAAAACGAAAAGGCAGAGCGTATCCTTGGAGATCATCTAGTCCGGAAAGAGTTTTGTTCGCTCACGGATTCACTCACTCTCTCAACCAACATCCATGCAGCATCTGGACTGGGAGGAGAACTGCTAGGGGAGCTGAGCTGTGAGTAACACCGAGGGCCTGTCTTCGTGGGTCAGGAACGTGGGAGGGGAGCCAGAGGACACTCAGAATGCATCCAAAAGGAATCTATGTGCTGGACGGGGACAAGAACCAGGGGAATGTACAGCAGGAAAGGGGGGCAAGAGGGCAGAAGAGGGCGTGGCCCCGGCAGGCCCCTTTAAGAAGGAGGCAAGTGAGCAAAGGCCCAGTAGAGGGGAGGGAGAGGCCAAGGGCTCACCTGCCATTTCTTCTCCTTAGGTGGTGGTTGTGGGGAAAATGAGTGATTGGTCTGGAGACATTTTTGGGTGCCATGACTTGGGGGAAGGTGCTACGGGCACCTTGTTGGTTGAATTTGTTTGCTGGGGCTGCAGTAACATGGTAGCAGAGACTGAGCAGCTTCAGCAACAGAAACAGGCAGGCTCACAGTTCTGGAGTCCCAGATCCAGGCGTCGGGGGGTTGGTTCTTCTGAGGGCTATGAGGAGAATCTGTTCGTGCCTCTACTGTGGTTTCTGGTGTGTCACTGGCCATGTTTGGTGTTTTTTAGCTCACAGAAGCATCACCCTGATCCTGCCTTCATCTTCAGGTGGTGTTCTCCCTGTGCGCCTGTCTGCATCCAATTTCCCCCTTTTCTAGACACACTAGTCATTTTGGATTATGGCCCCACCCTACTCCAGTGTGACTTCATCGTAGCTGATTACAGCTGCAGCAACCCCATTTCCAAATAAGGCCACACTCTCAAGTAACTTGGGTTAGGACTTTAACATATGAAATGGGGTGGGGGGCACAGTTCAACCCATGACAGAAGTGGAGGTCACGGATGCTGCTAAACATCCTTCTATGCTTGGAACAGCCCCCCTCAATAGAGAATGCCAATAGTGCTGAGGTTGGGAAACCCTGTGATAGAGCTCGAGGTTCTGGACTGGAGATGGCTCAGAGCTGAGTGGCAGTCCAGCTGTGGAGGACCTGCAGCCCCATGAAAAAGTCACCTTTGCTCTTGTGAGCCATGGAAACAGCTTGTGTGTTTGTTACACAGCATAATCTAGCCCATTCTGACTAATGCAGCCACCTGGTACCCTCTAAGAACCCACCCAAGCCCCAGCAGGATGGAGTGTCCTGATCATTTCATAATGCCTGCTATGGAGCAGGAAAGGAAAGTGTCCAAAATATTCTCATCTGCACTGTTTCTGGCCTCACTCCTGCAACTCAGAAAACTACCCAAAGTCACAGAGTTTGTCATGCAATAATGTTCACTAATCTGGGTAAATGAATCTCTAGCAGGATTAGAAACCAGGCCTCCTGTTATCTTTCTACTCCACTAGGTCACATCCCCAGAGATTGTCATGCTCCCAAAATATCTTAAATGTTGGGACTAAGATTGGACTGCGCCACAAATTCTACCTCTCTCTTACCAACAATTGCTCATGGAAAACGGATTCTCATGTTCTCATCAAAGAGGCTTTAATGTGAGGTGTAAAGTGTTACTTTTCTCCAGGGTGATTTTCTTCACCTGGAAATTCAAGACGAGACTCTCTAATGCTGGCATTCCAGGCAGCAGTGATGGTGTGGAAGGATTTGGGGAAAGGTGTTTCCAGAATCACTCTAGGCAGGCGAAGGCTCTTTGCAGTGTTAGACTAGCCAGGGCCCAACCTGAGCGCACACTGGTTGAGGGAAGGTAGACCAGCACATGGCTGCAAATGAACTGTGTGCTGGTGACCTCTACCTTCCCTCAGCCTCTGCTCAGGAGGGATTAACTGAGGGAGAATCTGTGATTCGCGTGTTTGGAACAGGGCCTAAGGGAAGGAAGGAAAATGACCAGAGGACCCCAGGCCAGTATATGTCTGACTGGGCATAGAGAGGGGCATTGTCTCTGTGCTGTCACCTTTGTGGAAAACCATGGGCTAGACCAGTGCTCTGGAGGAGACGGTGTCTTAAAGGAGGTGTGTGCCAGGACTTTTTTGTTTGCAAGTGACAGAAATCCAAATCAGACAGACTAAAGTAAAGAGGAGCATGTTCACTTCTGTAAATGAAAGCTTGAAGGGCTTATGGCCCCAGATGCAGCTGGATCCAGGGTACTAAGTGACTCGGATTCTGGACTCTGGAAACACCAATCCATTTATCTCTGTCTCTCAGCTCCACTGTCCTCCAGGTTGGCTTCATCTTCAGCTGGCAGGAATGAAAAGCATGCTGAGCAGGAACCTCAGTCTGCTATCCTGCCCTCACGGCGACTGTGAGATCAGGAGAGGCCTCGGTCTCTCTTGTGCCAGCAGCTATACAGGATGGGCTCCCATTGGACCAACTCGGGTTACGTCTTCAGCCCCATCCCTACCCCTACCAGTGACTGAGACTGGACAGTGGAAGGGCCAAGCCTTGGTCATGTGGCCATCCCCGGATCCACCCAAAGCACATGGACTGAGCTTGTGGGGAGCGGTCCCACGATAGAGAACTGGAGTGTTTGCACCAGAGGGTCGGGGGTGGATGCTCAACAGTCAGAAAGACCCAGCACCCACCACACAAGCCGACGGACCCACTGCCAACACGGCTACTCCTAGTACAAATGCCCCCAGGGGCACCCCTTTCCCTGTCAATGAAATGTGATTTGAATTCATTTCTTACACCAACTACATGGAGACGGCACAAGGCTCATTAGGAAGGAGGAAGAGCGAGTGCACGTGCTGGATTTGAATGGTTTAAAACCACGTGCCTCTGTCTGTTTAAGGATTACTATTCCTCAAAGAATTCAGCTCCACACGATAAGTGCTAATACTTTATTTCTTGGGGGAGTCTGCAGTCTGAAGTTGGAATTGATTGTGAACAGAATAAAATAATTTGCTTTTTATCAGCATCCTCCATGGAAACTTGTTTGCCGCCAGTCTGGCCCTCGGAGGAAAATGCATTTAGCTTCACCTCCCTAATCCCTCTGTAAGGCCCCTAAATCACCACCCATCACTCAGCACCACTCAGCCTGAAATGACCGTCGCTCGGTAATCATAAAAACAGAATTATAGTCGCTGTCACCTCCTGCTGATGGCTTCTTTAGGGCCAGATGAGAGCAGGACTTAAGAGTCAGCAATTGCAGGGAGCCGCAAGGGCCCGTGGCTCTGCCAAGCGCGACTGTGCCCACGGAAGGGCCCTGTGCCCCCTAAATCAACGCTGGCCATTCTTGTGTTCTTGACTCCCTAAGTCAGAATTAATGACCCTGTTCTTTACCCCGGAGGTGGTAACTGACTGCTGATTTACAGGATACTGATGAGTTTCATTTTGCTTTTAAAAAATAAATCAATCACCAAATCTGATCGTTGGGACTTTCCACATAAAAGTCTGGATTTTACTCCCTTTTTGAAAAATAGGGAGAGTTGAAAGTGCTGCATTTGGCTGGCGCTGAGGAACGACGTCCCACCTCCCTCTCCAGTTCGCCCCACACCTCACCACTTTCTGGAGGCCCCTTCACTCTTCATGTCACCTGCCTGCCCTCGGACCACCTATATCTGAGAGCCCAGCCACAGCGGAGCAGGTGCATTGGAGCTCAGACTCAGACAGATGTCTTGCCAGCTTCCACCGCTGGCTCTGACCTGTCTTCGCTGGACGTCTTGAAGCAATGACTTGGTTTTGCATATGCATCAGTTTCCTTACCTGTAAAATGGGTATACTCATAGCACTGGTTGATATGCAGAGCAAATGAGTTAATGAACATGTAAGGCAGCTGGAAGCTCTCCTGGCACGCAGAAGAGCTGTGCCTGGGCGAGCTGCCACTGCCACGCTCCTGCCTTCCTTTGGCCCTCATGGCATCCTCTTCCCCATCTTGGATATGTAGTGCATTGAACTGTGGCCCCCAGGAAGATATGTCCATGTCCTCTACCCCTGGCCTGTGAATGGGACCTTATTTAGAAGATGAGTCTGCAGATATAATGAAGACTCTCGAGAGGAGACCATCCTGGATTAGTCGGGCAGGTCCTACAGCAATGACAAGTGTTTTATAAGACAGAAGAGGGAGACACAGACACAGAGGGGAAGACCTACGAAAATGGAGGTGGGGACTAGAGTGAGGCTGCCACAAGCCAAGAACACCTGGGGTCACCCAAAGCTGAGAGAGGTTGTGAAGGCGTCTCTCCGAGAGCCTTTGGGTGAAGCAAGGACCTGCAGACACCTTGATTTCAGATCCTGGCCTTCAGAACTGCAAAAGAATAAATTTCTGTCGTTGCCAGCCCTGCAGTTTGCAGTGATTTGCCACAGTAGCCACAGGACACTAATAGCAATGGGATGGCAGATTCTGTGGTCAACACCATTTCTCTCCAGCCCCACCCAGCTCAGTGCTGGGCACGATGTGGGAGTGACTCTGGAATATTTCTCAAGTGGGAAAATGTATTTACACCTCCCAGCACATCCCTGAGGGACAGAAGGGCCCTTTTTAGGGCAAGCAGGGCTGGGACCTGGAGTTCCAGGACTGGGGGGCTCCCCTATCCCCATGGAAAGGCATAGAGCAGCTGGGCTCAAGGGAGAAAATAAGGCTTACAAGTTTAGGAAGAGATGAGAGAGGCTTCCTGCTTTGACCCATTTCATCCACCAGAATCACACCTGTACATGTGCGTGGGTCGGACCGGATCCCTGCTATGCAGGCCCAGTGCAAAACGGAAGTACAGGGCCCCATGTTCAAAGACACTTAAGAATTTTAAGATGGCGACAATAGGGCATTAAGCCAAGTAGGGGGCACTTCTAAGCATGGGAGTCTGCACAGGTCACAAGCCAGTGATGCCAGGCCTGGGGACCCAGCAGGGAGCAGGGAACAGGTCACATGACATCGCTACCCCAGAGCTTACCGTTTGGTAATCTTTGGGACAGCAGCAGGAACCAACTAAGCAAACCTAAGACATAGATGCATGGTTCTCATCCTCATGGCCAAACCTGGCTAAGTAGATCCACTTACTCCCACCGGAAGGGGAAACAGGGAGAATGAGAGAACAGAGAGGTCAAGTCACCTCCCAAGGTTGCACAGCTGGTTTGTGCTAGAACCAGGCTGCGGGTCCTAAGCATTTTTACCTACTTCTCCTCAAGCAGGCAATTACTAGAGAGCTGATATGTTCCACTTCACATATATTAACACCTTCAATCCTGCCACCTGGTCAATCCTGTTATTATCCTCATATTACAGATGAGGAAACTGAGGCACAAAGAGTGTAGGTAACTTAGCCAAGGTCACACAGCCAGCAGACAGCAGAGCCTGGATTCGAACCAGGGAGATGTCTCCAGAATCTGTGCTTTCCACCCCAGTTCTCTCTACTGCAGGGATGGTGTCTTGTTAGGTTGAATTTTGATCATTAATCCTAACTCTTCAAGCCATTGTGCCCATTTTAATGCAACTTGTTGGAATTTAGTGTTGTTTTAGCATAAATATGGTCAAGAAACCATAGTTTTTGCCCAGAGGAAAAAAATATTAACAAGCATTTACTCCAGAAGGCGTTTTTGGGAAGGAGAAGGTTTTCAGGAAGGAGTCACCCGTGTCATGAGGTGGAGGACAGGGCATCTCGCCTTGGTCAGTTCAGGGCATGCTCTGGTCTGCAGGGTCCTTGACTCCTCTGTCACCTGCCTCTTGTCTGTTTCATTGCTCACTGATGTGTCTATCTTGGACTGTGAGCCCAGTGCTCGGCACACACTGTTGTTGAATGAATCTCTCTCTTCCTCAGTCCCTGCCACTCTCTCCATCTCTCTCTCTCTGCTTCTGCCTCTAGAGCCCTGTGACTTCTTAAGGATCGTTCCAGGAAACACACTTAGGACATCTGGGCTCAGGGACGCTGACCTGTCCAGATTTGAACACGATCCAGGTGGGGCCCGTGACTCAGTGCCCCCATCCCAGCCCCATCACACCAGGAAGATGAGACAGATGGACCACTGGGCCCAACGTAATCAGGGCTTGGAATGGGGACCTGATTACCTGTCCATGCAACATTGATTTATAGGTAATTCCTCTTCTCCTCCAAGACTGCGGACTGCAGCTAATTTACTGACAGTCTTAAATCATCCCCCCACATGCAGTGGTGAGACCCGAGGCACCGTCTATCACAGCCCTCCTGTAACCACTGCCTTGATTAAAATGAGGATGGTGAGGAGAGTATCCTCCTCCATGCCGAGGCTGGGGCTCACACGGGAACTGGTAGCGTCATTTATCCAGAGTTGGTGGCAGCCCACACACGGCTCACTTAATTTCATGTTTGGCTGCTGACGGGTTTTCATTTATAGATAATGTAAACAGGTTGACAGTGCCCTAATTAACTGATTTGTGGTTCTTTGGGAACAAAATACTTATTAATATTCATAAACATTTGTAGCACTTAGGCAGATGTCCGACCTGACATGATCATAATATGTCATCAACAGTGAGCTCCCGTGATGTCTACTTTGTCCTTTGCCTGTGGACTCTAGAGAGCTTTGTCTGACTGTGGTCCCTCTCTAGGAGGTGGGTTCAGCTCTTGATCCTGGCATTAGTGAATGATTTACAAATCACATCTTGAATTTTCCACAATCCTTTCTTCTCCCCAGATGTCCTTGATCCAGCCTTCTTCCAATCCCACCTGTCAATCTTTTTTGACATTAGCTGAGAACTTCCTCCTCCAGGAAGTCTTCCTGGATTGATCTCTCCCTACAGCGATGCCATCTTTCTATGTCAGAGTTACTTGGTGCAGTGTAATTGTTTACATGAGGGTAATTGTTTGCTGTTTAATGTTCTTAGGTTATTTTATTCAAGAATGCTCTGCATGTGAACTTTCCCCCAAATCAGGGAGAAATCAATTTCTTCCTTTTGCAGTAGAACCTCACCTTCTGCAATGTCATTCGTGCCATGGAAATTGAAGAACCACCAAAACAGCCACAGCTAGCGTGTGCTGGGCTCTTCGTCACATGCCGGGAAGTACGCCAAGCCTCCTACCTGCTCTTTTCACCTCAGTCCTGGGAGGCAGGTGCAAGGGTCTTCACCGTTTTCCAGATGAAGCAGCTGAGACACAGAGGGGCCCAGTAACTTGCTCAAGACCACAGATGAGCGTGTGGCACAGTCAAAATCACTCTTAAAAATTCCCTCAAGTACTCCTAAGGCCCAGCTTATATGGTCTAGTGCACTGACTTTAAAACTTTATTTGCCTCTAATGTGTGGCATGAAATGTATCTTTCATTGTTGTCTGGTACGTATTTATGCACAGACACACACACATGTGGACAGATACACACATGACGCAATTGACAAGTCACTTAAAGTCATGTTTATTTTATGATGTGTAATGTTAGTTTCCTTCCTATCCTATTATTTTTTCCCCTATTCTATCCTACTGGGAACAATTCTGACCCACTGATCTTCTATCTTAACCTATTAACAACTCACAACCCTCTGATAGTGTGATGGTTAATATTAAGTGTCAACTTGATTGGATTGAAGGATGCAAACTATCGTTCCTGGGAGTGCCTGTGAAGGTGTTGCCAAACGAGACTAACATTTGAGTCAGTGGACTGGGAGAGGCAGACCCACCCTCAGTCTGGGTGGGCACCATCTAATCAGCTGCCAATAAAGCTAGAATAAAAGCAGGCAGGAGAGCGCGGAGGGAGTAGACTGGCTGAGTCCTCTGGCCGCCATCTTTCTCCCATGCTGGATGCTTCTTGCCCTCGGACATCAGACTCCAAGTTTTTCAACTTTTGGACTCTTGAACTTACACCAGTGGTTTGCCAGGGACTCTCGGGCCACAGACTGAAGGCGGCACTGTCGGCTTCCCTACTTTTGAGGTTTTGGAACTCACGCTGGCTTCCTTGTCCCTCGGCTTGCAGACGGCCTGTTGTGGGACTTCACCTTGCGTGCGTGTGCATCACTTCTCCTAGTGAACTCCCCTTCATATGTACATATATCCTATTAGTTCTGTCCCTTTAGGGAACCCTGACTAGTAGAGATGGGTTGTGATACAGTTTGAAGATCGCTAGTGCGAAGCACACCACACAGACACATAGAGAAGAGGCTGTACATTTCCCTAAGCCTTTGTGAGTAGGATACCATCACTTACCAGGGGTTACTCAATGCCAGGCACGGTTGTCAGAACTTTTGAACTCTTAACTTAATTCCCCACGGAATACTAGGTTGAACCATATGAAATTGCCTACAGTTGACAATTTCCTGTGGGGAATAGAAATTTCATATAGCTGAACTTAATATTTATCTTCATGATAATTCCATTTTGTACACACATACATACACCCCACACACACACACACACACACACACACACACACAGAAAAAAACAGAGAGATTAGTTAACCTGCTCGATGTTGCCCAGCACCAGATGAGGCTGCTGCAACTCACTCCCGGGCAGCCTGGCTCTAGCCCATAACCATCTATATCCTCCTAACCACTAGCTAGCCAAGGCTCTTTAGCCAGTGATTCCTCGAGGACACTGAGGAAGCTTGCAGGGGCCACTTGAATGAGCAATATTTCCCTCCTGTTTCATGCCTGCGAAGCCCTTTGAATCGTCCTCACACTCTTTCTATAGGTTTTCCAAGCTTTCACGGACTTCTAGACATCACGGCATTCAGTGCGCAGGGCCTCCCTCTGTGGAGCCCAAAGACTAGCTGAATTCCTGCCCTGCGTCAAGTTCATCTCTGCGTCTCACCACCTCCTCAGTGTGCAGCTGAATTTGTTGGTGAGTTAGATGCAGTGTGGCGTGATTACCCACTGTTTCCTCCCAGGGCGCACACCTGGGGGATGCACTTGCTGACCATCGGTTTAAAAACATAGAGACATAGTCAGAGGCCCACTGAAAGGTCAAACGACAGACTGGACTAGAAGTATTATTTTTCATATCTAATATCTTAATTAAAAGCAATGAGTTGGAAGCGGTATTAGAGCCCCGCTAGCCCTGAAATCTGTAAATCTGCATCAGAACGTCCCCGACACTTGACGGGCCGCCCTTGTCATAAAACCATCTAGTTACTGCACCTTTGGATCTAGGGCATCATCCGTCTGCTTCTGGAAATTTCAATTACATTATGTAAGCGGCGAGGGGCTTGCTCACAATTTATTCACCTTTCCAGGATTTTTGTTTCCCGTGGGTTCCCACCAACCAGTCACCACCCTGCTCTGCTGTGGGGACATGGAGTCAGCAGCCCCCTCCTCTTTGAAAAGCGGTAGGGTAGCACCTGATGTTGGCTCAGGTTCTAAAATTACTAAGCAAGGCCGATGTAGAAACAGCTGAAGATGTCCAGACCCCGGGATCATCCTCAACATGGGTAAATGAGCATGTTTGAGAGGCCCATGGCAACAGAGACACAATGACAGAATCGCAGCTCCATCTGCCACCTCCTCCTCCCACTGGCAGGTGCCCAAAGAAGGGCACACCCCGGCTGGATTATTTACATACATTTACATATTCAATGTTTCATTATTAGCATACATTTACTATCCTCTTTGTTATAAAACTAAAGATAATCTTCCCATGCTTTATTTTCTGTCAAGTGTATTCCGTTGTATTTATGTTCTATGCAGCTCCACCGTAGTCCTCACAATAAAACTCTCTGCTCTTGAGGGCACTCTCAGAGAGTTTAAAGAGCGCTAGCTGGGACTGAAAAGCCATGCCTGCTGGAGCCGTCTCTTTCATTTACTGACTCTGTGACTTCAGAGGAGTCATCTAATATTTCCGAGCCATAGGTCATCTTTTTTCTAGACTAGTGGTTCTCAACTGGGGGTAATTTTACACTTAGAGGACATTTGGCAACGTCTGAAGATGTCTTTTTGGCTCGTCACAGTTGAGAAGGGGAGGATGCTACTGGCATCTAGTGGGTATAGGCCAGGGATGCCGATCAGCATCCTACGGTGCCCAGGACAGTCCCACCACAGAGAATCGTCCAGCCCAAAATGTCAACAGTGCTGACATTGGTAGACTCCAGTGTAGACGTACAAAAGGCATGAAAAATACAATCATGAAATACCCATGTTTCTAGCTTCCAGACATGAGGAGAGGGTTGAGGCGGTCTGTGTGTGTGCTGCCGAGCCCTTGGACTACCTGCCCCCAAGGCATGTCCCTCCTAACGCGAGGAGTAGCCACCACGCTCAGTTACACGGCTATCACTCCCATCAACACCACAGGCAAGAAGGAATGATTATAGCAGATCAGCCTCATTTAAGAGCTAACATAAGGGACATTTGACTGAGACACAAAACCCAAGAAAATGTTTTAAATATACCCTAACAATTTACAAATGTGGGGGAATACTATGGTTTCATTTGCTTTTCCTATCTCCCCTTTCAGCGTTCAGAGTAGAAATCCTTCCATCTCCTTCGACAGACGCGGAAGTGAAGTCCAGAGATGTTAAGTGACTTTTCCCTGACCGCACAGCAAGTTAGTCCCAAGTGGGGCTCAAACTTCAGTCCTCAGAGTCAACTTGTGGCTTCACTATGTGAGTCCAGCTGGGACACACTTTCAAAGACTTTGAGCCATGGGAGTTAATGGAAGTTGATCAGGGCCTCTCACCCAGGTTAGCAGCTGTGAGCTCTTTTGCTCACTCTTTCTCTCTTATGCTTATGTGAAAAGCATTTGGCCCAGACTTATCTGCCTCCCCGCAAGTGGCCATTTCATTTTGTAGAGTGGCATTGAATCGGGCTTCTCTCCAGAGGGGGAGAAGATTGAAGCCTGCTCCAAAGGCATTTGCCCTTTCAGGCCAGCCCCCCTCCAGAGAGCCAGAGCTCACAGGAACAGCAATTGAGCTGCTTTTCCTGTTCCTTTTTGTTCCTCATGAAAAAAGGTGAAAAAGAAAGCAATTTCTGAGAAAATGACCCAGGTGATTAGGTGCAATCACTTCTCTTTTGCTTTCTGCTCCAGCTGGGAAGCTGCAGTCAGACTGTGCATGAGGAGGGAGGAGCGGGAGGAAGGTGGGGAAGAGGCTCCTGGATCTGAGCAGCTGCCCATCTCCCAGGAGGTAGGGTCAAGGCTGGCTGCAGAGCCACTTCACAGATGACTCCAATCTTTATTTTTCTATTTATTTAATCCAAGGGATGTACAAACAGATTAAATTAACAAATACATCTATAAGGTTTGTTACTAAAAAAGCATTTTCTCATTCTCTTTGCCCCCTCCCCCTTTTTCCACACTCTTGGGACATTGCTTTCAACTCTTTTAGCTGAATATGTTGATATTTAAACCTGGTAGTATAACTGCCCCACAGGTTCATCTTGCTGGCTGCCCAGATAGACCTGATTTATCAAGACAGGGGAATGGCAATTGAGAATGTTGAATTCGTGTGGAGCCAGCTGAAACTGGAGTTTTATTATTACCCACATCAGCCTCCCTGAAAATTCAGAGGCTAGGGATTTTCAAGGTTAGTTTGTAGGGAGAGGGTTAGGGAATGGGTGCTGCTGATTGGTTGGGGATACAATCATAGAGGTGTGGAAAAGATTCCTGGTGTGTTGAGTCTGCTTCTGGGTGGGGCCACAGGACCCAGTGGGTCACAAGTCTCAGGTCCAGGTTCTGATGACTGGAGTCATCCAGTCTTCAGAAATTCAAAAGTCTGAAAAGACATTTCAAAAGGCCAGTCTTAGATTCTACAATAGTCATGTTATCTGCAGGAATAATCAAGGAGTAATTATGAATATTGTGACCTCTGGAACAATGGTGGGTATCCTTTAACTATTCCTACATCTTAGCAGGATTCAGGCCCCTCTTATAATCCTAACCTGACAATTTAGTTTTAGGAAGGGCTATTATCATCCTGGCTTTAAGCTTAAATTACAAACTAAATTTCTCCCAAAGTTAGCTTGTCTCACACCCAGGAATGACCAAGGGCAGTCTGGAGGTTAAAGGCACAATGAAGCCGGTCAGGTCATATCTCTTTCACTGTCGAAATTTTCTCACTGTGTCAATTTTTGCAAAGGTGGTTTCAGTAGCATGCTTGTAAAAAGCCTTGCTGTCTTTGAAGTCAAAGCAGGTGACCAAGGAGACACAGTGAGTGTTGTCAAGTGAAGGGGCCAGACTCAGCTGCATACACAGCAGCAGCCACCTATGCTCATGAGGGACATGGCCATAACGGTGCTGAGTAGAAAAAGAACAGGCGCCTATCTTCCTCTTGGCAACATGGAACCTACATACCACCCCTGGATGCTGACTGCAGATTTCTGTTTTTGTAAGACAAGTGATGAAACCTTCATTGTTTTAGTCATTGTTTAGATTTCTGTCACTGGCAGCCAAACAACCATGAATTGGAACAATGACAAAGTGAAGTACGAAACTTGGCCTTTATTTTACCCACTAGACAAATGTCGCTGCACACTGTTAAAAAAAATTCCTCTTTGTCATATCGTACAATCTGCTGCCCAGTAAAGCGCAGCTCACAATGACCAGAGACACTCAGGGGGAGCTACAGAAGACCTCTCAGGCCCTCAGAATACCCCTGTCAAGACCACATGGTTCAAAACTTACCTTCACAGAGCACCCTTTGGGTTAGGGAGATGCTCCCTGGATGCTCTTTTGTTTTGAAAAGCATAACTTTGCACTATGAGACATTCATACTCTGAAGGACATAACCAAGGTAACACAGTGAGGATGGTGGGGAGGAACTTTCAGACTGGGAAGGAAAATTAGCTGGATGTGATGGGGCACACCTGTAGTCCCAGCTACTCAGGAGGCTGAGGCATGAGAATCGCTTAAACCTGGGAGGTGCAGGTTACAGTAAGCCAAGACTGAGCCACTGAACTCCAGCCTGAATGACAGAGTGAGATTTTGTTTCAAATTAAAAAAAAAAAAACAAACAGATTGGGGAGGAGTTTAGTGGTGAGGTGGTGGGGTGGTGTCCTTCAGTGAGGGAAGACATTAAGACCAGTCTGAATGTTGAAAATTAGCTGGAGTAAGGCCGGGGTGCCTGGTGGGAACAGCATGTGCAAAGGCCCTGAGGCTGGGTTGTGTTTAACACATACAAGGTGTGCATGATGGAACTCTGGCTGGGGAGGAAGTCCAGAGGTGGGCAGTGGCCACGCCATGGCTGGCTGTGGCTGGGAGTTTTTTTTCTTCTAAGTACTCTGGGAAGACCTAGCAGGATTTTAAGCAGAGTCTGCAGACATTCCAGAAAGTTCTCACCCACCACTGGGGGCCTCTGCCTTTCCTACCACCTCTATCTGAAGTGCCTTTCCCCATTACCCCTTTCACCTGGCTTATGGAGCTTGACATTGTTTCTTTCAAGAAGTTTTGCCTAATCCATTCTTCACATCACAGGGCCAGAGCTTCTCTTAGGGCTCTCCGAGCCCCCAGTGCTCCTTCCACTTGGACACCTGCACCATTATCAGAGGCATTTGAACAAGAGCAATTCCATCTTGAATAGGGGCTGGGTGAAATAAGGCTGAGACCTACTGGGCTGCATTCCCAGGAGTTCACGCGTTCTTAAACACTTAAGTTACAGGATACGATAGAAGGTTGGCACAAAACACAGGTCACAGAGACCCCACTGATAAAACAGGATGTGGTAAAGAAGCCAGCCAAAACCCGCCAAGTCCAAGATGGTGATGAAAGTGATGTCTGGTCATCCTCGTTGCTCATTATGAGCTAATTATAAAGTATTAGCATGCTAAAAGACACTCCCACCAGCATCATGACAGTTTACAAATGCCATGGCAACATCCTGAAGTTACCCTATATGGTCTAAAAATGGGAGAAACTCTCAGTTCCAGGAAATCTCCACCCATTTCTCAGAAAACTCATGAATAACCCACCCCCTTATTTAGCATGTGATCAAGAAATAACTGAGTATCCTCAGCCCAGCAGCCTGTGTCGCAGCTCTGCCTATGGAGTAGCCCTTCTTCTGTTTCTTCACTTTCTTAACAAACATGCCTTTGCTTTACTCTATGGACTGGCCCCAAATTCTTTCTTGCATGAGGTCCATGAACCCTCTCTTGTGGCATTGGGACCCCTTTCTGGTAGCATTATGTTTTAGTGAATGGCTTCTTGGCCTCCCTCCTCAGACTGTGGGGTTCTTAAGCACAGGACAGGCTGTGTTTGCCTCTGGAGCCCCAGGGTCTGGTTTGGTGGGCTCAGCCCTGGATGCTCTTTAGTACCACCTGGGGGTCCCCAATCCCACACCCAGGCTGTACCCCACACTCTCTATGCTGTGGCCCAGGCATCAACATTTTTAAAGCTTCCCAGGAGATTAAAAGGTGCAGTCAAGTTGTCCACTAGACGTGCTCCAAATAAAGGAATGGATGCTGGTCTTCTGAGCTTCTACAACGACACTGTTGCTATGGGCATGAGTCCAACCCAAAAGCCCAGGCCAGCTAGAAACACCACTCCTCAGGTTTTCTGAAACTCAACCGAATTTTCATTGTAAGTCTCCATTTGCCTTTGTGGTGGACACTCAGTCTCAGTCAGTATCGAACTCCCCCTCATGCCAGGACCCCAGCTGGAAGCGGAGGGCATGTGCCCATGAGGACTGCTTAGCAGGTGCTAAGGGGCTCAGCAGGAGGGGCAGTGTAAGCACCTTGGACCAGGAACAGGAGAGGCAGGGGCTGTTGCTCGCTTGGGTCCAAAGGAGCCCGGGAAGGGGTAGGTGATATAGGCTGGGAGAGGAGAGTCAAGTGGAGAAGGTGGCCTGGGGGGAAGCTGGAATCTCTAGTCAAGGGACATAGCCAGGCTGTGCTTACCCCACAGGCAGAGTCTGGGAAGTAAGCCCCCTGCCCCTCCTGCAGCCACCTGCAAAGCCCCCAGCAGCCAAACCCAGAAGCCAGAGGCCACAAGGTCCATGCTGTGGTACACATGTATCAACCTCCCAGGGCAGAGAACAGGATGGAGGAAGGGTGAGTGGGCCTGGTGGGACAAGGTGACAATGCCCAGCCACCCTCTCCCCTAGATCATGCTCACCATCTCATGACAGTCGAAAACACGGAGACTGGGGGTGGTGACTGTACACAGTGGCACCTGTATACCCTGGAACATATAGAGAGGTCTGCAGGGACGACATCCAAATATCCCCACAGCACAGTCATGACCAGCCAGAACACTGGTCATGGAGCTCATGGTGCTCCAGTGCTGGTGGACGCTGAATCCCCTAGTTCTGGTCTGCATGCGGGCATTCCCCTCTCTCTACACCCTGACTAGGTAGTTGAAGATCATCCTGCTGCCTCTGCAGACACCAGGAAATGGCAAGCCTTGTTTGTAATATGTTCTAAATGTGATTTTGAATTTCATGTCTAAAAAAACTGCTCTCATGAATAAATGATCAACTTCCACATTATCACACCTTGGAGTCCCAGAAGCAGAAAGGAGGGAGAAGCAAAGGACTGAATCTCCACCTCTGTAGACCTGAATTATGAGCCCTAGCTTGGGACTCTGTGCTGCAGCCCTTGAACAGTTCAGGCAGGTGCTGGGGATGCCCCAGTGACTGTCCGCTGCACCAGGAGCTGAGTCCAGCAGCAGAGAGGGTGGTCACAGGCTGGGATATGGTGCTACATTCTCTTCATCTGCCTGAGAATATCCACAGCTCATCTCGGTCCTGGTGGCCTCTGGTAAGTCTCAGCAGGTTTCCAGGCATGAGGATGGTGTTGTGACTGTCACAGCACCCTAGCTGGGCAAGTGACTGGTGTGAGGTGAGACCACAGAGGAAGGAGGAATGGGGAGGAAGGAGGAATGGGGAGGAAGGAGGAATGGGGAGGAAGGAGGAAATGGGAGGGATGGGGAGGAGGGAGGAATGGGGAGGAAGGAGGAATGGGGAGGAAGGAGGAAAGGGGAGGAAGGAGGAATAGGGTAGCCTTTCTGAGATGAAACAAACATCAGAGAGCATCAACAGGTAGCAGGTGCTATTGGCATTTGAGGCAATTGCTCCAGTGCAAGGCTGCCCAGAGCACTGCAAGAGACTTAATGTCCTTGACCCAGTCCCCTGGAATGCCAGCAGTGCCCTTCAGTTATTGTGACAGTGAAAATATCACCTTATGTTTCCACAGGACCCTGAGAAGGTGGGCCTCTTCTAGCCTACCCACCATCTACGTATCTCATAAGTGACAGTGGGACGGGATAGTTCCCTTGACCCACTTCACAGGCCGGAACCGGAACAGCTCGTTTTACTCCTCTCACCGCCGGCCACTCTTCATGCTGGAACCGGCCAGTCGCTCCTCTCTGGCAGGAGCAGACTCCGTGAGGACCCCGCAGCAGCGTCCAGGCATGTTACCACCAGTGCTCTTTCAGCTCTGCCGTCCAGGGATGGCCAGGTGCCAACCAGCCGGGTGGAGGGTCAGGGTGGCAGCCTCTGTCTTCTTGGCACCTAGGTTCTTGTTCAACAAACCAGGAAGAACCAGGTCACACGAAGTGTTTGAAAGGCGATAAATGCGGAAGACTCTAGTGAGCAGTAGGTGGCTCTCAGTGGAAAGGGGGGCTGGAAAGGGGATGGGAAGGCGATCTGTCCCTGAAGCCCAGCTGTCTCCTGCCAGGCCCCTCCCTGAAGCCACACTGTCTGAAGCTAGCTGTGTCTATCCATGATCTCCGATGCTCAGTTGCTTCTGTCCTCGCTGTTCAGCCGCTTGTATCCTCAACACTCAGCCAGTCATGTTGCTTTGCCAGCTGAAGTCTTTAATGGGGCACAGGATAGGGGTAGGGCAGGTAAAAAAAAGGCAACATTTGGGTGGAAAAACGAGGTCAGCTGTTTTCACTTAGGGCCATGATTCCAGGCTTACGGGCAGGGTTTCACTGGGAGCCCAGCCTTTCTGTATCAAGAGCACATTCTAGAAATGCCATGATCTGTGTTGCAGCCTGCGGAGAGCCAGGACTATACCCCAGGTCTTCCTTTGCTCCTGGACCTACCATCATCCACTTTATTACAGTAGAGCTGATCATAAGGGTCAAGTTTCCACAGGGTTAGCAAGATCTTCTAGTAACAATTACAGCAGTCATAGTAGTCACTGACACTCGGCTGTCTACACGACAACCATCACCTCCCCCTTCTTCCCTACAAACAGATCCCCAATTTTGTGTCAAGGAAAGAGATGGGGATCTCAAGATCTCAGAGAATCTAGCCTATCTTCAGTCACAGAGGATTAATCTGGCCTGAAACCACCACTGTACATCCTTTCCTTTTGCCAGTGACTGGTGCAGGAGTTGCCGTGTGAATCCGTCCTGGCTAATGAGGTGTAAAGAGAAGTATGTTAGCGGGTTGCCCACTTTGAACTAAAAATTGACAAAATCTCATGTCAAAGCTTTTTAACACCAATTCTTTTTCCTTTCTAGGGGTGGGAGAACTGGAGCTTGGCAGCTGTCTTGTGACCATGAAGATGCAGACGTGAAGATGGAAAGTTAACATGCTGAGGAAGGCAGGGAAGAAACATGGAATGACCCTGTATCCATGGGGGGCGTCGCACTGTTGCCACGTCAGCCCTGGAATCTCCAGGCTTCAGATGTCTTGTTCATATGAGACAAGAAGCTGTCTGAAAAGAGCACAAGATGGAGCTAGTCAGGGGTTCTGCAACTGCAGCCAAGTGCATTCCTAATGATGTAAGTATTTTCTTGCTTGCAGAGGGCTCTGTTGAGTATCTCATTCACGAAGAAATCAACAAACATGTTTATTGAGCCACAATTACGGGACAAACATGTCCTAGGCCCTTAGAATATAAAGACAAACCTAGTTTCTGATCTCACAAAAACTGAAAACATAGGAAAGGAAACACAAAATGGTCATATTCATAATAGCTACCCTCAGGACATGCCAGGCACTGTGCTAAGTCACTTGATCCTGGGTGGTCAAAGCTGAGTGGAATAGCACATGCCTCACTGGGTAGTAGCTGTTCTGCTTCTGTTCATAACCAACCCTGAGCCCCGTGTAAGTCTAGAAGCAAAATTCCAAGGGTGTGACTCTTCAGGCCTGGGGTGGATGGGAGCCTGAGACTCTGAATCTTTCTTGTCTTCGATGGGGTGGGGTGTGCAGATCCCGGCCATCAAAACTGCAATGAGGGAAAATTCCAGAAATCCCAGCTAATGGAGACTTGAGCCAACCAGCCAAATGGGACTCCCAACTTCCCATCTCCTTTCAGAATGGGGACACGTGTCTGTTGGCCTCTACAGTGTATGTATGGCAGGAAGGTTATCAATAACCCCCACCCCCTGCCACCCCACCCTATGAATGCCCAGCTCTTGCTTTTCCCTCCCTCTCAAAGCCTTGCCCAACCTGATGCTAATTCTAATTAAAATCACACACATATTGACTCTTTAAAAACCATCTTTATGATGGAATGTCTTTATTAAATTTGAGTAAACTATGTAAACAAAGCACTTTCTACCAAGAAAACTAAGGGAAGAGGATATGATGGCCACGAGTGCTAAGTTAATTTCTGAAGAAGATTGTGGGTTCTGTCTAGAAAATATTCCAAGGCCTCTATTGAAGAGACCATATTTCAATTTCTTATGTTTTTTAATTGTGATAAGTTCTTACCACTTAATATGAGATCTACCCTTGTACAGGCTTTTAAGTGTACAACACAGTATTGCTATCTGTACACACGATGTCAGATGGCAGATCTCTAGAATGTATTTATCTCACTTAAGTGTAATGTTACACCTGTTGATTAGAAAGTTCCCCTTTCACCCTCCTGCAAGCCTCTGGCAACCACCATTCTACTCTCTGCTTCTATGAGTTTGCCTATTTTTGATACTTCATATAAATGGAATCATGTAGCATCTGTCTGTCCTTCTGTGACCAGCCTTTTTCACTTCACATAATGCTTTCCAGGGTCATCTATGTTGTCATAGATTGTAAGATTTCTTTCTTTTTAAAGGCTGGATAGTATTTTATTACATATATATATTACATCACATTTTAAAAATCCATTCATCCAGCAGTCAAGGTTGTTTTCACATCTTGGCTGCTCTGAACAATGTTGCAATGAACAGGGGAGTGCGGAGATCTCTTCAAGGTCCTACTTCCAGTTCTTTTGAATAAATACCCAGAAGTGAGATTGCTGTTTCATATGATAGTTCTATTTTTAGTTTTTTGAGGAAACTTTATGCTTTTTTCCCACAGTAGCTTTCCCACCAACAGTGTGGCAGCGTTCCAGTTTCTCCATATCCTCACGAACACTTGCTGTCTTTTGCTTTTTTGATAACAGACATCCTAAAAGGTGATGTGAGGTGACATCTCATTTTGGTTTTAATTTGCATTCACCTGATGATTAGGGATGCTGAGCATCTTTTCATATAGGTGTTGTATGTGACATATAGCTGTTGTGTGTGATACACCACATTAACAGAATGAAGGAGAAAAATCTCATGATCATCTCAAGGGATAGAAAAAGAGCATTTGATGAAACTAAATACTCTTTCATCATAAAAACGCTCAAAAACTAGGCATAGAGAAAAGTTATTAACTCAACATAATAAAGGCCATGTATGGAAAGCCCACAGCTAGCATTACAGTCAATGGTGAAAAACTGAAAGCTTTTCCACCAAGAACGGGAAAAAGACAAGGGTGCTCTTTCTCACCACTTCTATTAAACATAGTACTGGAAGTCCTAGCCAACACAACTAGGCAAGAAAAAGACATAAAAGGCCTCTAAATTGGAAAAGAGGAACTTAAACTTTCCCTTTTGCAAATGACATGATCTTATATATGGAAAACCCTAAAAATTCTAAAAAAAAAAAAAAAACTGTTAGAATTAATAAACAAATTCAGTAAAGTTGCAGGATACAAAGTCAACATACAAAAATCAGTTGTGTTTCTATATACTAACAACAAACTATCTGAAAAGGAAATTAGAAAATCAATCTAGTTTACAATAGCATCAAAAAAATACTTAGGAACAGACTTAACTGAGGAAGTGAATGATCCGTACATTGAAAATGACAAAATATTGATGAGAGAAATTAAAGAAGACACAAACAAATGGAGAGATGTGTCATGTTCATGGATTGGAAGACTTAATTCTGTTAAAATGTCTATATTACCCTAAGCAATCTACAGATTCAAAGCAATTCCTATCAAAATCCCATGAAATTTTTTTTACAGAAACAAAAAAAATTCAAAAATTTATCTAGAATCACAAAAGACCCAGAATAGCCAACATAATCTTGAAAAAGAAGAATAAAACTAGAGACATAACATTTCCTAATTGCAAAATATTTTACAAAGTTATAGTCATTAAGACAGTATGGTGCTGGCATAAAGACAGACCTATAGATGAATGGAATTATAGTAAATAGAGGGCCCAGAATTAAATACCCAAATATATGGTCAGGTGATCTTCAACATGAGTGCCAAGCATACGCAATAGGGAAAGGATAGCCTCTTCAACAAATGGTGTTGGGAAAACTGGATATCCATATGCAAAAGAATGAAATTAGACCCTTATCATTGTCTTGCACCATTTACAAACATCACCTCAAAATAGATTAAAGACTTAAATGTAAGACCTAAAACTATAACGCTCCTAGAGGAAAGCATGGGGAAAAGCTTCATGACACTGGTCTTGGCAATGACTTCATGGATACAACACCAAAAGCGTGGGCAACTAAAGTGAAAATAGACAATACGACTATGCCAAACCAAACAGCTCTGCACAGTGAAGGAAACAATCAGCAGAGTAAAAAGGCAGCCTACAGAATGGGAGAAAATATTTGAAAACTATGTGCCTGATAAGGGTTAATTTCCAAAATATATGAGACGCCTACAACTTTATAGCAAAATAATCCCTGATAAGCCAATTAAAAAATGGCTAAGGACCGCCAAAGAAGCATGAATTTCAATTAGCCTAAGCAGCCTCACAGAAGGTGTGGATATGGAGCAGGGTAATTGTGCTGAGAGACTTTCCCCTGAAGGATCAACTGCCCTGGATGTCCCAGCCAGTGGGAGGATGTACAGCCCATGCCAGGGCAGGGCTACAAAAGGGCTGAGCTGGACATAAGCAACCACAGCTTTCACCTGGGTGTATGTCTTTGCAGCAAGGAGGCTATGACTTTTAATAGAGGGTTGTAGATTTATTTCATGTGTGCTAAATGAGATTTTAACCAGACCTCAAGGAGCTAAGAAAACTGCCCCCAAAAGGGCAGGGCTGGATTTTCTATCTTGGATCAAATAAGCAGGGATGAAGGTAGAGGGAGGGATACAGAGAGAGCCAAGCCTGCTTTTTATGGCTGGGAAGGGGGAAGGGGAGTCTGAATCTAGGTTTAAAGGGGGAAATAATAGAAAATGAAATCCCTTTTCTTAACAAATAAAATAATCGGGGCATGGTGATTTCTTAAAGAGAAATTATTTCACTCTTCTTCCTTCTCCAAAGCCATAGATTTTTCTATTCCTTTGCTCATTACTCAACTAGAAATGTGACTTGGGGGAGGCAGAGTAACAGCATTTTTTGCTCTGAAGTTCATTAGGAATTCTGGAAGGCTGACATCATAACTCACTCCTAGTGTAGCTGGCTGCCAACTTCCCAGAATTCGAGGCTGGGGAGACCATTTAAAGCTGCAGGCAGCCTTTCTGCAAAAAAAAAAAAAAAACTCAGCTCATATAGGATGTCTGTTTATAAGCAGGACATCAGGATTTTCCTAGGAGTCTAGACTTCAATAGCTCCCCTGGTCCAGGGAAAAGTTGGCTTGAAAATTGTATTATGACAGGCTGGGTGTGGTGACTCACATCTGTTATCCCAGCACTTTGGGAGGCCAAGGCAGAAGGATCACTTGAGGCTGAGGATTTGGGACCAGCTTGGGCAACATGGAGAAACACCCAACTCTACAAAAAACAAAAACAGAAAAATTAACCAGGAGTGGTGGCGCATTCCTGTAGCTACTGCAGGCACTTGGTAGGTTGAGGTGGGAGGACTGCTTGAGCCCAGGAGTTCAAGGTTGCAGGCAGCTGTGATTGTGGCACTGAACTCCAGCCTGAGCAACAGAGTGAGACCCTGTCTCTAATTAAAAAAATAAAAATTGTATTATATACTGCAGGAGGGACAGACCTGGAAAACCCTATAGCTAGTGAGAGAGCAAAAAATAAGTTAGACCTGTCAGAATTAATAACAACAGCCAATAGGAAAATAAGATTCTCATTGCTAAAAAGCAGATGTTCATAAGACACATACCTACACATTGCTATTTTGCCAATCTAAGTGTGACATATAAAAATAATGTAGTAGAGTTGGTTATTGACAATCTTTTCCCTTAAAATATTTAAAAGTCTTTGTTCCTTACTTTATGAACTTGACATTTTTAAGGAGACGAGGTGGATTATTCAATTCATCAAATGGATGATGATCTGCAACAAAAGGCTACCTTGTTTATCTTGAATTTAAGAGGTAAAATAGACGTGGGGTTGTGGGAAGGGGTTGGTTGTCCTGATGCCACAGTTCTCCAGGCAATGCATATCTAAAGTGTTGGGTTGTCTCAGCCCTCCTTAAGGGCTAGATCATAAATTCTTTCAGAGAATACAAGAGGAAGAAACACTACCTAACTCATTTTATGACACTATAATACTTAAATATGACAGTCACATTGCAGCACTGAACAGACAGTCAAATTTGGGTATTATAGTTTCAAGACATATCAAATGTATTCAAATGTCTCTGGGCTATGCTGTTTCCAGCAAATGGCTACTGGGAGCTTCTGCGATAGGCATGACCCTTTTGGTGGAAGCGGACATCTACTCACTACCATTTGTTTCCTCCCTGGACTGGTGTCATCTTCCCACAGACAATAGCTGTTTTTTTTTTAAATCACTTTTGTGAAACCCTCATCTCATCACTCCAATGTCTTTGATCGGCCATGATGTTCACCAGGTGCACAATTATGTTGGAGAGAGGCAACAGCTTGACCTTGCTTCTCCTCCTCCCATGCTCGATTCGATGTGTCGGAGACTCTTGTTGGTTCTTCCTTCCGGTTCATCTGGAATCCAAATGTGACGCCTGGTCTCTGCTGCTGTCATCTTGGGTCAAGCCTCATCATCCTCCTGGTTTGCCAACAGCCTCCTAACTGGACTTCATGCTTCCCTCATCTGTAGACTCCTGTCTATAGAAACGAAACTGTTCAGGGCTATGCTTTTTAGCCTTTTTATTTTAAAATTAAACACAGGTACAAAAAAAAAGCACAAAAAATGTATAGCTTAGTGAAATATTATAAACAAATGTCCTTATCACAAAGACTAAGTCAAGAAAGAGCACCTGGCCAGAGTCCCCTCCATGGCTGCATCCCAATCACAGTCTCTCCCTCCCTCCAAAAATAAACCTCATGCTGATTCTCACAGTCAACCACATCCCTACAGCCTGCGTGACTTCATCACCCCAGTGCCTCCCTAGACAGCATAGGTCATGTTACCCACTTGGTAAATCTTGGTAAGTCTCTTAAGTTTCCAGGTTTCCCTTTTATGCCTGTCTTTTTTTTTTTTTAGAACTCCTTTGTCACAGTGCCTGGGCCCTGTGGCCTAGGAAGATTTTCATAGTCTGAATTTTGGTGATTCTGTATTTATGATGCAATCAGCACATTCCTGTCTCTGTCCCGTGTATTTCTTACAAAATAGCAGCTGGATCCAGCAACTTATTCAGAATTAAGAGTGATTATGGAAAAAAAAAAAATGTCCTGAACTCTAAAGAAGCTCTTGGGGAGCACAGAGAGATAAAGTTAGAAAGTTAGATCATGATGTTAGAGCCCACCCACCAAAGACTCCCAGGAACTTTCCTGCAGTCACAGTAATAAAGCAGATTTCCATACCCATGACCACCTGGGGCATCTCAGTAAGAGGGAAGGGACAGGGCTTCTTAGAGGACCTAGGCTTCTACTGAATGATTCAAAAAAGGGATTAAGGAGGCTAGGTCAAGAAGTGAGGGCAACTCGGTGGTTGCATATCTTAAATACATTATCTCAGGGGTGGGAAGCTTGAAGCAGGGCTAGAGTTGTCATTGGTAAAGAGGCAGCTGTCACTCATGTTAGAAAAGGGGCACATTCAGTCACTTCTGCGGCTGCAGAGTGGTCTTGTCTTTGCCTTCCTCCAAACGTGGTCAACTTGTGGCCTTGTCTGAACAGGTTCATATTCTTTGAGCATGGTTCATGCTGACTCGGGAAGATCATGGCTTGGAGGGTTGTTTCTCAGTTCCCTCCATTGTCTAGATGCAAACAGGACTGTTTTTGTTTTTGTTTTCCTTACCAATGGTCATATTATGGAAGGCCTTGGCTTTCAGTATGAGGAGGTTTGTATCTAATTTGGTAGACAAGACAGAGTTACCAGAGATACTTGGGTGCTGGAACAATCAAGTTAGAGTTGAACTTGAGAGATCAGGTATCAGTCAGCCTTTTGTTTTTTTTGTTGTTTTTTTGTTGTTTTTTTTGAGACGGAGTTTCGCTCTTGTTGCCCAGGCTGGAGTGCAATGGCGTGATCTCGGCTCACCGCAACCTCCGCCTCCTAGGTTCAGGCGATTCTCCCGCCTCAGCCTCTTGAGTAGCTGGGATTACAGGCACGCACCACCATGCCCAGCTAATTTTTTGTATTTTTAGTACAGACGGGGTTTCACCATGTTGACCAGGATGGTCTCGATCTCTTGACCTCGTGATCCACCCACCTCGGCCTCCCAAAGTGCTGGGATTACAGGCGTGAGCCTGTAATCTTTTGGAAGAGAGAGGACAGGAGGTTGTGTGTTAGAGGCAATTATGGTCCAGGCTAGAGAAGCTGCAATGTGAATGAAGGTACCAGGCATAGGAAGAAAACAAACTGACCAACGGAGGAGGCGTCTGAAGGAGGGAAACGACAAGGCTGTCCCCTGTATTGGATGCTGCCAGTGGAAGAAGCTAAAGTGGGAGGTGCTGATGTTTGCTCACCCAACAGCCATCCTTACCCTACTCTAATAAGATTTTTCTCTAGGCAAAATGGAAATGGATCACAATTGGTCAAACCCAGTCTTGGCTGTGCCCATCACCTTTGCCAGATACTTCCCAGCTCCCTTTGCAGTGAGGACTTCCCTGTGACTCACTCTGGCCCACAAGACCGAAGAGGATTGTGGCAGGGCTCCTGAGAAAGGTTTTCATTTCTTATAAAAATGTTGGAACAGATGTTTTGGAAACAGATGCTCAGTGACACAAAGAAAAATCAGCACTGAGACAAAGGATCTCTCAGCAAGGGAATTTTACTTTCTGCAGAAAGAGTACACTCACCAGCAGTCTTGCCACAAGAGTACAACAAACAAAGTAAAAGCAGACATATTTATCACTTACACATTTGGGATCATCCTTACTGCTGTGTCTGATCTCCATTGGTTGGAGCCAGACCTCACGATCTAAAACTGAACTCAATTGGCTAATAACTTAAAACTTTCTTGAATAGGTAAAGGCAATGGAGAACAAAAGAAAAAGAGGAAGTCCAAATAAGGAAGGGACAGGAAGTTGCTTGCAAAAGGACTTAGAAAAATAATAGCATGAATGTCTTGGATAAAGTAGAATGTACTTTGTGCCTGTGAGCTTGTCTAACAGCTCCGTAGGATAGGGCTTAACAGAGAGTTATTAGCAAAAAGCAAGAAGGCTTTGAAGAAAGTCTTTAAAACAAACTATTATTTCTAACACTTATGATTTATTCTTTAACAAGAAAGGAAACTTTGAAGAGAAACTTTTCTACTTCCCACAGGTGTAAAGAAGGTGTTCCCTTTGGCTTTGATGCTAAACTAGAAGCATGGAAGCCAAGCCTTTGATGAGCTCCTGTTTTCTACAAAAGGAAATTGGAATACATAATGCCTAGAGCAGCCCTCTCCTCTCTTTTCCTAAAAACATTGGTATTTTCCTTACTTTTTTCTTTTTTTTGAGATGGAGTTTCACTCTTGTTGCCCAGGCTGGAGTGCAATGGTGCAATCTAGGCTCACGGCAACCTCTGCGTCCCGGGTTCAAGTAATTCTCCTGCCTCAGTCTCCCAACTAGCTGGGATTACATGTGCATGCCACCACATCTGGCTAATTTTTTGTCTTTTTAGTAGAGATGGGGTTGCACCATGTTGGTAAGGCTGGTTTCAAAATCCTGGCCTCAGATGACCCACCGGCCTTGGCCCCCAAAAGTGCTGGGATTACAGACATGAGCCACCGCACTCAGCCAACACTGGTATTTTCTGACCACTGATGGTTGAAGGTGCTGTTCCCAGTTGCCCAAAGCATCCTAATCAACCCTGGGGAGAGCCACAGATGATGGGAATGTCTTTGAACCTGGACAACTCATGGGATAGTGGGGGCTGCATGGAAATAGGAAAGTCTAGGGAGAAGCTGTATCAAGGATGGGACATAAACAGTATTTGAATCTTCCAGGTTTAAATGGACAGCAAATAAAGTCTAGAGGTCGAGTGGCTAGAATTTAAGGAGATGGCAGGTGGGAGGGATCCAGAGGTAATGGTTCAGAGATCTGCCTCAGGTCTGTCTTGGGGCATCTGGTAAATGTAGACTTTAATCCTTTTCCACATAGTCAGATACTACTTTAAAGATGTTGGCCTTGGTTTTTGCACTCCCAAAACCTTGTTAGAAAATAAATTCACATCCCTTGTATCAATATGGTCACCAACCACTTCCCACTGGAGAACTTCTTTCCACTCTCCTGTGCATTTGTTTACTTTTTGAAAAACTTTTTCTTCATTTTCAGTGTTTCAAATGCAGCTGTTGCCACAGTCTCTGGGAGTCTGCGAATCAGCAGAGCAGCCTACAAGGAATGATGGATCTTGGTGAAGCAGGAGGAGGAGGGGATGATGGCAAAAGGGCCAGGAGCCCAGGAGAATGAATCAGGAAGGAAAGGTCCAAGCAGAGTCAAGGACGGGTGCAGGAGTTTTGGGGGCACACAGACTGCTGAGCCCTCTACCTCTTAAAATATCCACATCTAACAACTCAAAATAGGAGGGGATCTTAGATGAGAGGTATATTACTCTGTTTTCACACTGCTGTAAAGATACTCCCTGAGACTATAATAAACAAAATTTATAAACAAAAGAGGTTTAATTGACTCACAATTCCACATGGCTGAGGAGGCCTCAGGAAACTTACAATCATGGTGGAAGGTGATGGGAAAGCAAGGCACACCTTACATGGTGGCAGGAGAGAGAGACCAAGGGGGAAGATGTCATACTTTTAAACCATCAGATCTCATAAGCACTCACTTACTATCACAAGAACAGCATGGGGGAAACAGCCTCCATGATCCAATCACCTCCCTCCAGGGCCCTCCCTTGACATGTGGGGATTACAACTCCAGATGCGATTTGGATGGGGACACAGAGGCAAATCATATCAAGAGGAAACTGGGTGATGAAGATAGATGCCCCCTTTTCCAAAGCCAGGGATGAAGTCGGCATGGGAGCTGGTTCTCCAAACTATTGCCCATTCCTCTCTTCCTCTCCCCCATCGCCTTTCCTTCAGGATGAGATGTGAACTCAGTGGAACATTTTGAGCAGAGGAATCACAAGTCTGCTCTGTGTATAAATATATCACACAGAATGCTCTGACAAGGCAAAGAGGTCAGGATAGGGGTGGCGGGTGGAGGACAGGAGGTGAGAGACCAGAGAGGGGTTGCTGCAAAAACCAGGTGAGAGATGATAGTAGCTTGGCCCAGAATGGGAGCAGTGGAGGTGGTGAGAAGTCACTGGACTCGGAACATATTCTGAAGATAGAGCCTACACAATTTCCAGATGGACTGATGTGGCGTATGAGAGAAAGGAAGGAAGATGAGAAAAAAGACACCCAGGTGCAGGTCCTGAGCACCTGGAAGGATGGACCTGCTTGGGCCAAGATGGGAAAGACTGCAGAAGAAGTAGATCTAGAGGGAGGATGTCTCTGTCTGCTCAGGCTTCTGTAACAAATGCCATAGACTGGGCAGCTTGACAACAACAGAAATTTCTTCCTCATAATTCTGGAGACTGGGAAGTCTGAGATCAAAGCGTCATTGGATTCAGTGTATGGTGGGGGCCTGCTTCCTGGTTCACAGTTAGCACCTTATCCCTGTATCCTCGCCTGGTGGAAGGGGGTGAATGAACTCTTGAAGTTTCTTTCTTTGTTTTTTTTGTTTTGTTTTGTTTTGTTTTGTTTTAGATAGAGTCTTGCTTTGTCACCAGGCTGGAGGGCAGTGGCGTAATCTCGGCTCACTGCAACCTCTGCCTTCCAGGTTCAAGCAATTCTCCTGCCCCAGCCTCCTGAGTAGCTGAGACTACAGGTGTGCACCACCATGCCCAGCTAATTTTTGTATTTTTAGTAGAGAGGGGGTTTCACCATGTTGGCCAGGATTGTCTCAATATCTTGAACTCGTGATCCACCTACCTCCGCCTCCCAAAGTGCTGGGATTACAGGCGTGAGCTACCACACCTGCCATTAGTCCTATTCAGAAGGCTCTACCCTTATGACCTATTCACCTCCCGAAGGTCCACCTTCTATATCATCACCTTGGGAGTTTGAATTGAAACATATAAACTTTGGGGGGACATAATCATTCGGATTGTAACACAGATATAAAGAATTTCATTTTGAACAGATTAAGTCTTGATATGTCTGGACAGTTGAGTAGATGAATTCTGAATCCAGGGGAATTTCAGGCCAGAGATACAAATGTGGGTGCTGTCAGCATAGAGGAAACGTTTAAAGCCTTTATCTTGGAGAAGATCCCCCAGAGAGAGAAAATCTGATTTTCTCAGATGAGTTTACTGCATGATCTTGGGACTATCCCTCCACCCTTTGAAGCTTTTGCTTGTCGGTAAAACTATGGGTTGAAGAACTTGATCTCCAATGTCCTGTCCTGCTCCATCGTTCTAGAATAGAGGGTCTTCAGGATTGACTGAGCCAGGCTGATGAAGTGGGTGCTGCCCACAGATTGGTGTTTATCTGCATTAGGGTGAAGACCTGGATATACATGGATTATCACCAGGTAGACAGACCCCGGTGTACATGGAGTGAGACATGGGACATTCCAGTGCTTCAAGCTGCTAAACTGGAAGCATTAACAGCTAAGCCTTTGATTAGCTCCTATTTTCTACAACAGGAAATCAGACCCACAAGACAAACCAGTCCAGCTGGGAATCTCAGCCAGCATTCCCAGAGAGAACCCCTGCCTCTGTGATCAACCACATCACCAGGAATGTCTTTGGCAACCTGTTGATCAGCTGGTGGTGAAACTGAGTGCTGTGCACACAGCCAGGCTGGGCTGCTCAGCATCCCCTTCCCTATCAACAAGGGCCCTGTCATTCTTATTTCCTGCCCAGGACCCTATAAAGGCAGTCATCTAATAATGATTTTACATGATGACCCAAGCTTGGTGGGGCATGGTAAACTTCTGCTCTAATTAAACAATAGCTCCAGCTAGTGCCTTAGAAATGGGGCCCTGGAAAATGGGAGAAAGTCTTTGTTTCCAGGCCAGGCAGGCTAGGCTGTTTGTGGCGAGAGAGAATAAAATGGGGGCTGGAATAGATTGAAGAGGCATGTTGGGGTGGACTGAAAACTGCCTGGCACTCAAAAGGTCAAAGTCAGGAGGTTGCCTAACAGGTTGTACTGAGGAAATCAACATGAAAACCTGTGCATGTATCCCTCCAAGAGACAGCAGGTGTGATGGTCAGGAACCTGAATTCGGGAGACACGCTGCCTCAGTTGGAATCCTGGCTCTCTTTTTCTACCTGTGTCACCTCGGACACTCTGTGCTTAAAAGCTTCACATGAAAAATGGGTGCGATAATGGTAGACCAACACCTGGAGCACCATGAGTATTACACAGGCTTGCTGTTCCTAAGGACTGAACCCTTAGCCAAATTCCGAATTCTGCCTACTATTTGAAAAATCACCCGACACCTCTAGACCCAGAACACTCTCAGTACATAAGAGGAAGAATTGGGCTCATGGACTTCTTACCTCTAGTCTTGCTCTTTAACCAGATAAGTCAATAGTTATTGATTAGGTGGCTGCAGTGTGGGCAGCTCTGGGCTGGATGTACAGAACATTAAAATCAAGATGTAGATCCAAGGCACAAACATGCAACTTGCTGAACAGAAAGAGAGGCACCAAGTGATGATCAGGATAGTGATGGGAAAAGTGTCACAGGGCAGCACATGGTTAGGACCCAGATGCTCAGGCAGAGAGTGAGAGGTGCAGGAATTTGAACAGAGTGTTAGCAGATAATCTACTAGGAAAACCCAAGAGAATCTACAAGAAGTTTTGGAGCTTGTAATTGTGTCCAGAATTCCAATGAGCTATAAAATCAGCATGTGGCCAGACACCATGGTTCATGCCTGTAATCTCAGCAATTCAGGAGTCAGAGTCAGACAGATTGCTTGAGTCCAGGAGTTCAAGACCAGCCTGAGTGACACAATGAAACCCCGTCTCTACAAAAAATACAGAAATTGTCCAGGCATGGTGGCATGTGCCTGTAGTCCCAGCTACTCAGAAAGGTGAAACAGGAAGACTGCCTGAACACAGTAAGCAGAGGTTGCAGTGAACCAAGATCGTGCCACTGCACTCCAGCCTAGGCAACAGAGCCAGACCCTGTCTCAAAAAAACAAAAACAAAAAACCAAAAAGAATGGCAGTTAAACTGCAAACAGAAACAAATCCAATTTTAAGTTGCAGAACACAACATTTTGGTATTATTATAGCAAGTCTTTGGGATCCATATGAATAATACCATAACAACAAAAAATAAAGTAATAAGATGCATAGCACATTCCTTGATATGGAGTTAATATTGATTCGATGTCTATTTCCTTCCTCTGAATCTATAAAATGTGAAATTCCAGTAAATTATCATGAGGGAAACGATCTATAGTGAATTTAAAAACTTAAGTCATAAAAAAATGCTTTTTGGAAAAGAGAAGAAATTATGGATTTAGCTATACCAGGTATTCTCACACATGGAATTATAAAAACTGAAGTGTCAGGCTGACTGGAAACAAGGCCAAGAAAACTCAATAGGAAGTTCAGAAAAAAACCTGCAGATATAAAACTTTGCAACGTGATGAAGGTTGCATTTCCATTATTTGGAGGAAGATGGATTATTCAATAAATGGTATTCAGATCATTTTGAAGGTGCTTAATGATCTAGATAAAAATATTAAATCTGATCCATATCTCATTTGTACATCAAAATACACTCCAGATGCATTGGTAAATTAAGTGTAGGAAACATAAAAGTCCTGAAAGGAAATAAATGAATGTTTACATAATATTGGGGGATTTGTAAACATAAGTGTGGAAAGCACAAGAACAATGTTTATTGGATATAAGAAACAACAATGGGAAACTTTTTTTTTGATATCTCTGAAATTTATTCATGTTTCAATTTCATAAACTTACTCCAAGGTATCATTTCTTGCCTGAATTCATTCATTCGTTCATTCATTGAGTGACTACTATATGACAGACATTGTTCTCGGTGCCAGAAATACAGTAGTTTTTAAAAAGGGCAAAACTCCTGGCCCTTATGAAGCTTGCCTTCTAGCAGGGGAGACAGAGCGGGAACAGGATAGATAAGTAGCGTATACAACATGTCAGATTGTGTTTGGGTTTATAAAGAACAATAAGGGAAGAGATGGAGATAGGGCTTGGGGGGAGTACTTTGCAGTTTTATAAAGAGGGGTCAGAGGCTGGGCATGGTGGCTCATACCTGTAATCCTAGCATTCAAGGAAGGAGGATTTTTTTTGAGCCCAGATTGATACCAGCCTGGGCAACATAGTGAGACTCCATCTTGACAAATATTTTTGAAAAATTAGCCAGGCATGGCAGCACACACCTATAGTCTCAGCTACTCAGGAGACCAGGGAGGCTTGATTGCTTGAGACCAGGACTTAGATACCTTCCTGGGCAATAGAATAAGACCCCATCTCTACAAACCATAGCAACATTAGCTGGACATGATGGTGCACACCTCTACCCTGGAGGCTGAGGTGGGAGGATCACCTGAGCCCAGGAGGTCAAGGCTGCAATGAGCTGTGATGACACCACTGCACTGCAGCCTGGGCAACAGAGAGAGACCCTGTTTCTAAGAAAGTGGGGAAGGGTGTCAGAAAAGCTTCTATGAGAACTTGACATTTGAGCAAAGCATTCTAGGAAGAGAGCAGGTGATTTATGTGGACAATTAAGGCAAAATATTCCAGGCAAGGAAACAAGGAAAAGGCAAGAACAAAGCCCCTGCAGCAGTCATGTGCCTGACAGTGGCTGAGGATCCTCAAGGAAGCTGGCGTGGCCAAAGCTAAGCAAGTGAGGGGGAAGCGTAGCAAGAAATGAAGTCAGGAAATATTGGGGGCCGATCATGTGAACTCCTGTAATCTATTCAAGGAATGTTGGCATACAGCTTCTTCCAATGAGAGGCTGTGGTTAATCCAGTGAATGGATGAAAGAGCAGATGGTGGGTGCATGGATGAGTGGATGGGTGGGTAAGCGAGTGGAAACAGATTCTGAGGGCACTCATTAGCATGCAGGAGGATTATTAGGGAGGGAAGAGGGAAATGACCACCCAAGAATGTGACATGATCTGATGTCACTCTCTCTACTGTGTGGACAATGGGTCTTATAAGGAAAGGAAACAGGGAGGTCCATCGGGAGAGGTTGCAATTATTAAGGTATAAGATGATGGTGGTACAACTGGCTGTCTTCCAGGGACAAAGGCCAGTCAATACAAAGTACTTGTATGGACAGCGTGAGTCCAAGCATCAGCCTCAGGGGTCCTGTCCTCAGTCAAGGTCACTGTTAAGCCCATGTGCATGCCCTGCATCTAGTTGGCTAAGCACATCTGGGACAAGGTGGGGCAGGTCTAATCTTGGCATGAAAACACTTGAGTTTATAGACTTTGGGGCCTGTTCATATGCAAGGACCTGGGCGAAGTTGATGAGGAAATGAGGTTTCTTCCTGACTTTCATTTAGGAAGTAAGAGTCCATGAAGTGAAAGGAACAAAGGTCATCTACATACCTGGCCACAAATATGTCATCTCCCCAAAACACCCAGCTCATATTTCCAGAATGCCTTCCGGCTTGACATTCAAAGCATTTTCATCTCCACATGCACCAATATCTCTCTTTTTTTTTTTTTTTGAAACACAATTTTGCTCTGTCCCCCAGGCTGGAGTGCAGTGACGCAATCATGGCTCATTGCAGCTCTGAACTTCTGGGCTCAAGGAATCCTCCCACCTCAGCCTGCTGAGTAGCTGGGACTAGAAGCAAGCACCATCATGTTTGGCTAATTTGTTCATATTTTTGTTGAGATGGGGTCTCACTGTGTTGCCCAGACAGGTCTCAAACTGCTGGCCTCAAGCGATCCTCCCACTTTAGCCTCCCAAAACACTGGAATTACAGGCATGTGCCACCACCCCAGACTCACCATTCTCTTCTAATAGGCTATGTAATTTCCTTTCTGTGTTATAGATGAAGAAATTCAAGCTGAGGGCGATCAGGGGAAAACAAAGATTAAATTTCTCAGACATTCCCATGGCTTGGTTCTGAGTACAAGCTGGGTACCCTGCCAGGGGCTATGAAAAGCATGACGTTTGCCCCAAGGTCACAGAACAAATTGGTCACAGAGTCAAGACTTGAATGTGAGTTGCCCAATTCCAGGACTTTCTTCCGTGCCTGTTGGGCCCAGGGGGTGCAACTATACTCAGCCTTTGTGTACTCTTCTGTGAGGCTCCTGTCACCACTGAAAGGAGGAGTGGACATAGACTGACTACACGATTCATAGTTCCCAAACTAGACCCTCTTTGAGTATGAATGGTGGGGTACCATTAATAATTATTCTAGAACATAGGGACTGTCCCAGGTAAGCTGGAACTTGTGGTCCCCCTAACTGGATGCCACATTTGCCCAGGACCTTACATAAGATAGAGAAAATGTCCGCTGTCTGAGACAGAGAATGGAAACCCAAGAGAGTAGAAACCTGGCCACCACATTGCCCAGCTCTGTGACCCAGGCAACTTATTCACTTCCTCTGTGCCTCAGTGGCCTAATTTGTCAAATGGTGGTGACGCTAATAATTCTACTTTCAGGTTTCTCTAAAGATGCAGTGAGGTGGTGGCTGGGAGCTCCTCTATCTGCTCCTGGCAGATTGTAAGCACCCTACAAGGACTGGCTTTCATCGTCACTCCCAGGGGCAACATGGCACCATTTCCAGTGATTCTGGATCTTGCCCTGTGGAGCCTGAGCAAGGATTTTGTAGGATGCATTGCATGGATACTGAAGAGGAACGTCTATTTGCTTCCAGAACTTTGAGTCTGGCTGGAGAGACAAAAGCCGGGAATTCCCAATCAAGGAGAATTGAGCAGAGGAGTGACAAGAATTGGATGCAGATGCATGGTGGGCAATCAGAAAATCCCAGGACAGGTGGGGCTTGGGTTGCATAAAGGTTCTATTGCTGCTGTCACAAATCACCACTAACTTTGTGGTTTAAACAACCTAAATGTATTACCTTACAATTCTGGGGTTCAGAAGTCTGAAATGGGTCTCACTGGGCTAAAATGCAGGGGTTAGCTGGGCTGCATTCCTTCCAGAGGCTCTAAGGAAGAATGTGTTTCCCTGCCTAGCTCTGCTTCTAGAAGCCACCCACATTCCTTGGCTCATGGCCTCCTCCCTCCATATGTCCATCACGTCAGGCCAAGTCCTTCTCATGGTGCCAGCTCTCTGGTGCTGCCTTCCTTGTCTGCTTTCAAGGACTCTCGTGATCACATCAGGCCCACCCAGATAATCCACAATCATCTCCCTATTTTAAAGTTAGCTGATACACAACCTGAATTCCATCTACAACATTACTTCCCCTTTGCCATGTAACCTGGAATATTCACAGGTTCCAGAGATACAGATGAGACCGTCTTGTGGGGCAGTTACTATTCTGCTTATCATGGAGGTCACTGAAACTGAATAGCCTCTTCTATCCTGCAGCAGGAATGCTGAGGCCCTGGAGGAGGCAGGGAACTGCCCACAGTGCTATTGCTGTCATTGATGGTGATTAGACCCCTCCCCCGCAACAAACCCTGCCTCCCAGGCCAGGCCTTTTCAGGTTTAAAACATTTTATGTAATATATTTTGCAGCTGAGGTATTTAGGGGACGGTTATCTATAAGAGGCAGTGTCATGACTGCTGTGGGAAGTACCTGGTGCATTTTCTCAAGCTGCTCAGCCTGGAGTCTTTCTTTTTAGTAAGAAAGGACAAAAGTAAACCCAGTGACTGTCAGTGACTTTCTCTGTTGCTGGAAGTCACATCAAGTTCAGCAGGAATCATTGCAGAAGCACCGTTCACAAATCACAGATTCATTACTAAACATATTTCAGAATAAATGTCCGTTTTCCAGCCCTAGAATAGAAAATCAATACCGCAGTCGTGCTCAGGCAGATGGCTGATTTAGGAGCTGACTTCGTCATATTCCTTCATCAGAAAGGTCACTCAGGAACTTCCATCATAAGCACACCCCCTCTCCAACCCAAGCCGGGGAGGGACAAGAAGGCGGTAATTTACACATGTAATTATCCTCATGCGGTGAACAGATGGGAGATTTTCTCCAGGGTACATGGCGTACAACATCCCATTTCTCATGGGGGCAGCGGGGACAGTTCCAATTAGCCAACTTCCCATGAACCGGCCCCCAGCAGAACTCAGAGAAGGGAAAGGAAAGAGAAAAATGTTCAAGGGTTACATTAGCTTCTGTCATAGCGCGGTGCCCACTTGAAAGCTTAATGTTCTCACCAGAGTCAGAAGCAATGTTCTTGGGTTTTTAGAGTCAAAAAGAATCTGCAAATTGTGCTTACATCAACTACAGCCCATAATGGCCTATCCTGTCCTCAGCAGGGAGGCAACTGTGATGGGCCCTTGACAGGCTTCTCCACCTTGTAGTGAGAGCACAGGTCTCAGTTCTGACCTTGAGGACTGTATGGCATAAGTGGGAGAGATGTGTTATCTCTCTCCCAGTTAACAGGAGAACTTTCCATGAGCATTCAGTGAGCACTTACTCAGGCTACCTGGGGCTTCCATGGGAGCATGGTGGAGCGGAAAGGGCAGGCACTTGCAAGTGGAACAGACCCAGGTTCACATTCCTGCTGAGTCTCACAGTAACCATGACCTTGGCAAGTCACTACTGCCCTCTGAGCCTCGGCTTCCCCGACCTATCAAGATATTCTTTCTGTAGCACCATGGCAGGGTTTTGAGCTGACATAGGTAAATCATTTCATTAGATTCTTTTCTTCTCTTCCTTTTTCACTTTAGCTTCTCAGGAGGGGATGGCAGCCTATGCCTTGGGGATAAAAAGAGAAGGACACGGTGGGGTGCAGTGTGAGCTGAGCCTTAAAGAAAGGTGTGGCAGACACTGCCAGTTACCCAGTATCCACTTCTTTCTTCTACCTAAAGGACCCTGACTTTGTTCAAGGTGGCAAAGTGCCCAGCTAAGGCATTCACTTTCCCAGCCTCCCTTGCAGCTAACAGTGGTCACATGACCCAGTTCCAGCCAATAAGATGTAAAAAGAGAGCTGCAGGAGGGTTCCCGAGAATGCCTTCCTACCCCAACTCCCTCCCCTCTCCTTCCTGTCTGGAGGGGAAGCTGCCATTTTAGAATCAGACAGCAATGCACCTGTGGGTAAAAACCAATGCACTGAGGATAAAGAGCAGTAAGTCAGAAAGTTCCAGGCCCCTGATACATCAATGATTGACACAGCACTGACTCAGGACTGCTTGTCTCTGGGTTTCTTTATTTAAACTACCTTTAGTTGGATTTCCTTGCAATTAAAAGAATTCTCAATGGTGAACCATTATGATATTTAGGAATAGGTCAGGCATTCTGCAGGAGGAATGGCTGAAGCAAGTGGAGGAAAGTAGAAAAGCACAAAGCACGTGCAGTGGCCAGGGCTGCTGGCTCCTCAGTATCCGTGGGCGCCAGATGAGACCAATCATGGCACCCTCACCACCCTTCCTGCCAGTGACTGGTCTAGGAAGGTGCATGTGACCCCATAGTGGCCACGGAGACCCAATGCAGAGTCTTCTGCAAGATTCTGGAGAATGTTTTCAGGCTTCTAAGAGGATAAACAAGAAAGACCAAACCCCACCCCCTTTATTGTACATTTCTCACATCTGGAGCTGACTGGAACTGTGATCTGCCATCTTGTTGTCAACAGAAGGGTTGGCCTATGGAAGGAGCTGATGCCCCAAAGATCACAGAACAGAAAAGGAGAAAGAACCAAGTTCTTTACTTATGTCTTTGAGCCCCTGGATTAACCAACCGCAAGTTACCTGAACTCCTAGGTGAGTAATACTAATCATTAAAGTCATGGTTGTTGAAAACACTTTGAGTTGGGTTAATTGTTACTTTCAGCTAAGATCATCCTAATTCCATTTATTTGAAGGAGAAAAGCTTGATTGATCATCATCAGTTAACTAAGCAGATAGCATGTGTTTGTCTTAAGTTCTTGCATACACGGCTTCTTTTTAATCTCCCAGAGTAAATCAGAAGCACTTGCTTCAGGGCAAGAATCTATCTGTCTTTGATTAGATCTATATCATATTGGCAGGAAGCATGGCATGATGGTAAGAACATGAATTGTAAGCCAGACTGTTTAAGTCTGAATTTCAAGCTCTGTGGCCTTGAGTGTATTGTTTCAACTCTCTTTACTTTGCTTACTTTAAAAAGTAGAGATAACAATAGCATCTCCCTGGTGGGGTGGTTGTAAGTATGAAATGAACGAGTCCACATGGTGAACCGTTCCTGGAATGTGGTAAGTACTGTGTAAGAGTCAGCTTCTGTCACATTGATACCCAGGCAAACAGCACTGTTGATCCAATATGTCCTTCCACTGTTACAGCAAAAATATTCCCATCTTGCAGATAAGGAAATGAGGCATAGAGCATTAAAATTCTTTGTCAAAATCTCACACAACTGGTAAGCGGATAAGCTTGGATCTGAGCCCAGACAGTGGGGTCCCAGGTCCCGATCTCTTAACCACTGTTCTAATCTCGATCTTTTGCATGGTGGTCAAATTGAATGAACCAGGCAGCTAACTGAGGGGGCTCATTAAGCTGGCTGGAATCCATCTTGCTTTGCTGGTCCATGAATACAGCTAAGTATCAGCGACAATGGCATGTTCCTTCTTTGCCAGGCTCCTCGCCATCTCCCAGCTCCAGTTATTTCAAAGCACCATTATCATTTCTCTCTTGCACTTTGGAGCCTCTGAATGGGTCAGCGGGCTTGCAGATACAGAGGGAGCTCCGCCAAAGCCCCACCATCTGGCACAGCCTGAGAGACGGCATATGCCATGGCCTTCTGCATGAGGCATCCTTTGCAATGAGTCCAAATGAGGTCCTAAATGCTCCCGATCAAGGATCAAAGCGGGTGGTCCACAAGGCCCCTGCAGATAAGTACCAGCTCCCCACAGCTAACAGGTCCCCAGGCCCCCAGCCTTCTTCATCTCCTGGGCCAGCAGCCTAAAAGGGAATCAAGTGTGGTGGGCAGTAATCTTCTACTTGCTCAGGCTGGAACAGCGCCCTTTAGGTGGGAAGCATGAAAGAAACAACTGACATGAGACCAGACCGCAAGCGCAGAACGCCTATGTGGCAGCTCACAGGGCCAGGCATTGCATGGGGTGCTGGGAGTGCAACGGTAAATAAAGCCTGGTCTGTGCCCTGAAGACATTCATAGTGTTGAGCACCAGACAGGCAGTAAACAACTAAAAGGAGCCAACATGTATTGATCGCTTCTTGCATGCCAGACACTGTTTAAAGGATGAACAGATTGGTTGGGTCTCCACGCCTACTCCATGAAGTGGCTCCTATGATCATCTCCATTTTCCCCAGGAAACTGAGGCACACACAGAGAGTTAAGTCACTTACCCAAGGTCACACAGCTCCTAAGCAGCTAGAGCCAGGGGATAAACCCAATCCATCTGGTTCCAGAGTCCAGCCTCTTAAGCCCCCACTCTGCTTGCTGCCTGTAGCACTCAGAAGAGGCATGTGCCTTAAGTAAGGACTGGGTGCAGGTGCCCTGGGAGCCCCGGGTGGAAAGCAATGATTCCTCCTCACACTGGAGAGAGGATTCCCAGAGGAAACAGGTAGCATGAGAGGTGGGCAGACGTGGATTTTTCCAGATGATGATGATAATGACAAAAAGAATAGTGGTTAATATTGACCATGTGTGCCCTAAGTGCCAGCTACTTTTCTAAGTGACTTATCTGTGTTTTCTGTTATTCTACTCAGCACACTTAAAGGGGCTACCATCATCATCTTAATTTTATAGACAAGGCAAATGAGCCACAGAGAGATTTGGTGACTTGTCTAATCTCAGAAGAGACAGAGTCAGTATTTGAACCCAGGAAGTCTGGCTTTAGAGCCAGACCACAGAGATGGGGAAGACAGTTTGGGCAAAGAAAGCTCTCTGGCCAGAGGAGGGTGTGTGGGATGGTGCCTGAGTTGGGGAGGGAGCACAGCACAGGCACAGTGCAGTGCAGGAATATGTTGTAGGCACAGGGGCATTGGGGAAAGGGGGTTTAAGAGGACCTTTCTTTCAGCACAAAGGAGAAGGGACCTCAGCCTGAATGTGGTTGAGTGGTGTTGATGCTTTCTCCAAAGCAAGACTGTGTGTTTGATGGAAGGGCGGGAGACCTGAGTCCTAACCCTGGCTCTGCAGCACCATGGGATCGTGTCCATGAGACTCAGCTGTCTCTTCTGAGAAGTGGGCACATCACAGCCATTAGTAAGACAAAAATTTCAATACACAGAATAGCCTAAGAGGAGGAGCAGTGCAGAGCGTAGAGTTGGCGTATACTTGCAGTACAAATGTGAAATGAGGGCACCAGAAGTAGAGGCTAGAGGAGTGGACAGGCAGGCAGGGGAACAAATTAAAACTTTTGCATAGGCGGAGTTTGTATAGGAGAGTGATGTGATCTGTATCAATCAGTCTGCTTCATTGCAAACAACAGAATCCACTCTTGATTTAAGCAAAACTGGAATTCATTAAAGGGTAGTAGATGGCACAGAGACTCTTCCAAAAGTCCAGGGCATAGATCAGGAAACACAACTGGGAGCTGCACCCAATCATGGGGCACTAGATGCCAGAAGGTGCACCTGCTACCCCAGAACAACCAGATGCCTGCACTCCCTTGCTTTAAGAAAACCTCAGTTCTGTCTGTCTAAGATGCCTCCATATTCCCTTCCAAATCATAGCCTCAAATGAGAGGATGTGACTGGAGAATCCAAAGTCATATGACTGCCCCTAGCAGCAAGGGAGGGTGGAAGAATGTCTTCTGGTTTCTCTTCTGGAAGGGTAGAAACTGCACCACAGGAGACTCTCTCAACACCAGGTGGACATTCAGAAGATGCTGGGAAGCTTCAGAATGTCTCAAATGTTCCTTACATGGTCTTATTTGCATTTTAGTTTGATTTCTCCAGCAGGATCCTGGAATTGGGATTTTAGGACAAGGCTGGAGACAGGGAGATTAGCAGCAGATGACAGCAAGAGAAATAGGAAGCTAAATGAGGGCAATGGCTGCAGAAAAGTGGGTGGATATAGGAAATATTTGGGAGACAAGAGCATCAGGGGACACAAGTGGAATCAAAAGGATCAGCAGTACCTAAAGCACTGAATCCCTATTTACGCAAAACTGAGCTCTAGGGAAGGATACCAACCATTGGCAAGATTGGCTTTCAGAGAGGGAAGTGGAAGTGAAGGGAAGTGGAAGTGAAGGGGCTTTCATGGTTTTACTCACAGGACATTGATCTCATTGATCTTCTTTGATGTTTTTTGCAACAAGACTGTGTGCTGCTGCTGCTGCTTTTTTTTTGACAGGATCTCTGGAAATGGGATTTAGGACAAGACTGGAAACAAGGAGATCAATACCAGATAGGGACCTGAATGAGGCAGTGGTCGAGTGCAGGGGTGAAATCTCAGCTCACTGCAGCCTCCACCTCCCTGGGCTCAAGAAATCCTCCAGCCTCAGCCTCCCGAGTAGCTGGGACCACGGGCATACAACACCATGCCCAGCTAATTTTTTGTAGAGTCAGTATTTTGCTATGTTGCCCAAGTTGGTCACAAAGTACTGGGCTCAAGCGATCTGCCTGCCTCAGCCTCCCAAAGTGCTGGGATTACAGGCATGAGCCACGACGCCCGGCCAAGACTGCTTCTTAGTTAGCCTTCTTTAGCTGTTGTGCTCAGATAGTGCTTTTCAAGGAAATAGAAGCCATAGGAGTTTGGTGAGAAGGGGCAGCAAGATCTTTGAGGGGGCCGGCATCTGTGGTTTGTTCACCATTTAATCCCAGGATCTTGGCATAAGGGCTGACCCACTGCCGGCACTCAGCAATGGCTGATTGTGGATTGCCACACTGACTTGAGTTAGAGCTTCAAGAAGACCAGTTCCATTAGAGAAATAAGGAGAAAGGAATGTCGTTCTATGTCCCTGACCATCCTTTTAGGCAAGGATGTTCTCCATATATTCACTCTATGAGGTTTTATGATACCTCTTCAATAAGCCAGATTGGGGTGGGGTAAAGGCCACAGGACAGACCTGTCTTCATTAGCTCTGACCACTACAGGATTTAGAGTTTTCATGCCTCTACAAGATTTAAGGCTTGGTGGTAAAATGGAAGTGCAGAAGGGGAGGGAATTCCTAGCCTGGCAGGGAATGGAGGGAGTTCCAAGCCTGGCTCTATTGTTTACCAGGAGTGGGACCTGAGCAAGTTGATTAAACAACCCTGGGTCTCAGTCTCATGCTTTGTAAAATGAAGAAGAAAATCATGCCCACCACAGGGTGAGGGTTAAAGGATTTGGCACACAGGAATGCCGAGAACCATGCCTAACGTGCAGAAAGAACGCCGGGTAGCTCTTAGGATCTTAAGCTTTTCCTTAGGAGAACGTGCCAAGTTGTTCCTGCCTCTGGGATTTTGCCCCTGCTGTTCCCTCACCATGAAAGCCTTTCCATGCAGCTTCTTCTCCACTTGTATGTTTCAGCTCTGATGTCAGCTCCTCTGACCACTCAGCATAAAACAGCCTTTCCCACCAGCGGGCCTGCTTGCTTTCTTCAGAGAGCTCATCACTCACAGAAAAATATCATTTTTGTTTGTTTGTTTTTAACTTATTTATTGTCTGTTTTCTCACATGGGAACCGTCAGCACCATGAGATAATGGCGCCGACCAGCTTGTTTCACCACCTTATTCTCAGAGCAGAACAGTGCCCAGCCAAGGGCAGGCTCACCCTGCCTACCTGCTGAATGCGTAGGCAGAGCTTAGATTCCATTCCATCCCACCCTAGGTCCAGGGGTCTGTCTCTGTGTCCTGACTTCATTCTTCTGAAGGGCATTGGTATGTTTGAGGGGAATTCTCTGGATTCTTCCTCCAACCACCTGGAAGAGCTGGTCTATATGTTAGGCTGCCGCTACAAAAGACCCAAAGCAACAGTGACCTCAACAGAAGGCAGCTCCACTCTGCAATGGGGCAGGCAGGCACCAGGCTCCCTCTGTCTTGTGGTTCCCATCCCTAGAGTGTGCCCTTCTGCCACATGGCCCATGACAGCTCCCTGACATGTCTGAGTTCCAACCACATGAAAGGGTGAGCTGCCATCCTTGCCCTTTGAGGGCTCCAGAAAGGAGTCACACTCACCACTTCTGCTCAGTCTCATTGGCCAGAGCCTGGTCACATGGCCATACCCAGCCCTGAGAAGGCTGGGAAATGTAGTCTTCACTCTGTGCAGCTGTGCACCCCACTAGAATTCAGGAGTGCTGTTATTATGAGAAAAGTGAGTAATGGAAGAAATTCCTAGCTTCCAGCCCACCTACCCCCACCCCTTTCCTTGGGGCCCTGTAAAATCAATGTCCATGTGAAAGGAAAGAGGAGAGAGCAGATGAGCCCGGGAGAGGGTCCTGAGTAATCCATTCTCACTTTGGGGTTGTAGGAGGGTTTGAGCTGCCTCCTTGTGTATTTTCTCTGACCCTTCTTGTTCTCACCCCCTCCAGTCCTGCTTAGGGATTGTATCTGAGTTTCTTCTGTTGATGGAGTCAGAGTACAGTGATCTCCCCACCAAGCAGCTGATGCTCTGGTGTGCCCCAGCGGTAATTGCCTGGTCTTGCTTTCCACGCCCAGTGCACAGAGAGGCTGGCTCTGTCTGGGCCAGAAGGACACTGAGTCAGGCGTTTCACACTCAGTCCCACTGGGTCATGCCACTTGGCACAGACCCTGAGAAGGTCTTGGCAAATGCCAGCCTCTTGGCCAGAGAGAGAGGACCAGTGCCACCACTCAGTCTCCTTAGGGCAGCAAGTGGGCTGCTTGTCAGTGAGGGTGTGGGTATGCGGTCATTTCACAGGGGTGTCCAAGGATAGCCTCTCAGGGCAATGCCAGGTCTGCAGAAGAATCTGGCCAAAGGTTCCCTGTCCGCCATTATTCCCTGGAAGCTGCAGAAAACAGGTTTTCTACTGTCTGTTGGCCTCCACCTCCTTCTTATGTCTGAGTCCAGGAACCTGGTGCCGCCTTGTCCAGTGGGTCTTACAGTGAAGGAGCACTGGCATGGCCTTCCAGGTTTTGCCTGCCCCGCATGCACTCTGTTACAATAGCAGCGGTTCTTTCCCTCTGGAAAACCGCCTCTTCTCTCTGTAGTTAGTGTGGGGCTGACCCCATCCTTGGCTAGAGTGGACATGTGACCTCAGCCTGGCCAATCAGAGTCATCCATTCTGCTGGGCCCAGTGTTGAATGGAAGATGGTCACTTTACCATGCCAGGCCAAAAAGAGTTTGCACTGAGAGGTTGGCCAGCCCTCAGCGCTCTAAGGATTGGGGCGCTTTCTTTTTTTCTTTCTTTTTGAGACAGAGTTTCGCTCTTGTTGCCCAGGCTTGAGTGCAGTGGCGTGATCTCGGTTCACTGCAGCCTCCACTTCCCAGGTTCAAGGGATTCTCCGGCCTCAGCCCCCCAAGTAGCTAGGATTACAGGCACCCACCACCATACTTGGCCAATCTTCTTTGTATTTTTAGTAGAGTTGGAGTTTCACCATGTTGACCAGGCTGGTCTTGAACTCCTGACCTCAGGTGATCCACCTGCCTTGGCCTCCCAGGGCTCTCTTTTATACTTCTGTAATTGCTGGGCTGTAAGATGTAGCCTAGAGCTTCTTGGGACCATCTCTGCCATCATGAGGGAAGAACTTGCCAGAAATTAAGCGAAAACAATGGAAGAAAAGCAAACGGATGGAATGAGAGAGGCAGATTCCTGAAAGCAGCTGTGCCCAAAGCCTGTTATCCCTTGTCTCAGTCACATGAGCCAGTGAATTTCTTTTTGGCTTACACCAATTTGAGATAGGTTTATGTCTCCTGAAACCAAAAGATTTCTTGCCTATGGTCTTCTTCCTGACTCTGCAGAGAAGCCCTCCATGGATAAGGCCTAGGTCCTTCCCAGGCATTGGGAGGGAGGCTGGGGTTCCTATGACTGTGGACGTCTCTTGCCAGTCCTAGGTTCAGCCTGGCTGGATCTCAGGCCCCTGCCCTGTGAGGCCTCACCTGCCCTTTCAGAACAACTTCACCCCCGGCCCTGACCCAGCTTCCTCTTCCTCAGCCCCCAATCAGCCCCTTCCAGCTGTTTCTCACTCTCCTTGCTCCCTTTTCCTCTCCTTGGTCTTTTTGAAGTTGAGATCCCTTTAGCCAACCCCTAAAATAATCCCATAGTTGCCACAGACCATTATTGTGCTTTGTGGCAGCATATGACACTTCTGGGAGCCTTCTCTCTCTCTCCTTTCAAGCTAATACGTTTATTTTATAATTGTGGTTAAAAAAATTAACCATTTTAATGGTTTTTAAGTGGACAGTTTGGTGCATGAAGCACATTCCCATTGTCATGCAGTCATCACCACCATTCGTGCACAGAATCCTTTTCATCTTGCAAAACTGCAACTCCGACCTCATTCAACACTAACTCCTCATTCTCTCCGCTCCCAGCCCCTGGCAACCATGCTCTCCTTCCTGTCTCTATACGTTTTCCTATCCAGGTACTGCATTTGAGTGGAATCATCAGCACAGATGGTCCCGACTCACAGGATTTTTCAACTTTACAATGGTGCGAAAGTGACACCTATGCAACCGAAACCCTACTTCAAGTTCCCATACAACCGTTCTGTTTTTCACTTTCAGCACAATATTCAATAAACGACATAAGATATTCCACCTTTCATTACAAAATAAGCTTCATGTTGGATGAGTTAACCCAAAATCAGGCTAATGTAAGTGTTCCGAACAAGGCAGGCTGGGCTCAGCTTCGATGCTCTGCAACTTAGGTGTATTCAATGCATTTTCAGCCTACAATATTTTCAACATATGAGGAGTTTACCAGGACGTAACTCCATTGTAAGTTGAGGAGTGTCTACGTTTGTCCCTTCATAACCGATTTATTTTATTTAGCATTATGTCATCAAGTTTCATCCATTGCATAACATGGGCCAGAATTTCCCCATTTTTTGAGACTGAACAGTGGTTCATTGTACGTATATACCACATTTTCTGTATTTGTTTGTCATGAGTGGCACAAGGTCAGATATAACCAGGTCCTTGCACGTTTATGTCTTTTCACAAGGTCAGACTTTTATTGATGCTATTTCAACCACAAAAGCCACAAGCTACATGGAGTTCCCAAAGTGGTAATTCTCCTTAGTACTCCCACCATCCATTCACTTGGTCATCAAAGCCATGGGCACACACATTCAAGACAAACTGGAAATCAGTCAATATTACAAGCCATACATAATAGTATATTAATTAAATATATAAATGTATATTAATTAAATATATAAATGCTATAGATAGTATTACAGTATATTAATTAAATATATAAATGCCATAGATTAAACATTCCACATGAAACAAAATAAACATTTGACATCAGAGAAAAGGGGATAGGAAAAATGGTTAATAAACCAGTCCACAGAGAGTGATATGGACAAGAAGAGTGTCCTGGCCTGATCTGGATGGGTATCAATGACATGCAAAGAACAATCTTTGATTTGGGCAGCTCTTCAGTGGCAAATCCTGGATGCTGCTCACAAGGCACAGCAGACAGTGCCTCTTAAGACAGCTATCTCAAGCTGGCAAAGCCTTGCTCTTTTTATAGCTCCAGGGTCCCCTGGTGATGATAGTAAAAGGGCATGCCCGGTTATGTTCTTATCTGATTATGGACTGTCTCTGTTTATTAGGCAAATATCTGGTCCCTGTTGACATGACACTATTTGAAGTATAAGATGGAGTATATTTTCCTAACATGGAGTCACTTATGTCAAGGGCGCTCTCTACCCAGTTCATCTCTCAATAGACTCTTGTGTTACTTATACCTTTTGCATATTGTAAATAATACTGTTTTGAACACAGGTGTACAAATCTCTCTTCATGTCCCTGCCTTCAGTTCTTTTGGGTACAGACCCAGAAGTAGAATTCCTGGATCATGTGGTAATTCTGTTTTTCATGTTTAGAGGATCTGCTCCAGTGTTTCTCATCGCACCAGGTTTCGGTTTCTTCCCACTGTCATCAACACTTGTTATTTTCTGTTTTCTTCTTTCTTCCTTTTTTTTTTTTTTTTTTTTTTTGAGACAGAGTCTTGCTCTGTCACCCAGGCTGGAGTGCAATGGCACGATCTCAGCTCACTGCAACCTCCGCCTCCCAGGTTCAAGCGATTCTCCTGCCTCAGCCTCCCGAGTTTTTTTTCTCTTTTATAATAGCTGTCCTAATGGTCGTGAGGTGGTATCTCACTGTAGTTTTGATTTGCTTTTCCCTAATGATTAGTGATGTTGAGCATCTTTGCATGTACTTTATGCCCATTTGTACATCTTCTTTGTCAAAATATTCATATCTTAGAGAGTTCCTTTTTCATTTTATTCATTCTTTAGCTTATTCATCCATCAGTATTTCTCAAGCACCTGTGGTGTGTCAGGTGTTGTTCTATGTGCTAAGCTACAACAATGACAAGACAAAACAAACGAAAAACAACCAAACAAAAGAGAGCTGCCGATCTTAATCTATTTATAACATAATTCTTGCCTTGGAGGGCTTGTCACAAGAATGAAATAAAGTGATGTTTGTAAACCTCCAGCAGAGGATGGGCCTAAGTCAGCTCCTCCCTGCATCTCTTCCCCTCACTTCCAGGATGTCCACACTCTCCCTCTGCTCTTCCTCCATCCCCTCTGCCATCTTCTCTCCACACCTTTTCCTGCATTTTTGCTTTATTGTGTGAATTTCAGTAGCTGGCGCATCTCAGAGCCAGGGCCACCATGCCTCCAGGGTCCTGGTGGGGGATTTCCACCCTTGCTTCAGCTTTTCCTCTGAAATATCAGAACACATTTCAAAACACCAAATGTTCATTATTAACCCTTCCATGGAACCATTGTATGTCTAAGCCCAGATCGAACCTCCATGAAGAAAGCTGCCATGTCACAATAACAGCCCTTGTCTGATACACATATTAGGAACCCTCAATGAAGCAAGAGATACGTCAAGGCTGGAAACAGAAGAGAACTCAAATATCTGCAAGGAAGATGGATGCAGCATATGAATGGGAGCAATCGAGCATTGACCCTGAGTCTTGAACAACTGGCTAAAATACAAGCCACCATCCATCAACTTCTGGAAACTTCTCCCAATGGAGCGGGAGGGTCTCTCAGCAGTAGCCAAGCAAGTCTTCTTGTGTCCTTAGGAAGAGGTGAATGGGGCCCTGATAAATGGCCCCTTCTTCTCCAGGCTTCTCCTAGGGGCTTATTTCCATGTGTCCAGTGAGTGGACGGGCCTCAGAGGCTGCCAGCTTTCCCCGTTCTCTGGAGAGATGCATTCCACACTGTCTGCTGCTCCTGGACAGAGAAATTCTAGACGGGAGGGAAAACATGTGAGGCTGCCAGCCCTGGCCTCCTCCTCCATCAGGAGCTCCTCAGGCCCCTGTGTCCCGGCGCCAAGCAGCCCACACAGATGGGTTCTGTTCACTTCTCTCCGGGCACGCATGCCCCAGATATTGGATTCACCACCAGCTTTGATGTATGGTGATGGGAGCTGGGACTCTGCCAGGTGCAGATGACTTGGAGGTGTTCAGATGACAGACGACTCTGGGTCTGGGACGGGGCAGGCATGAGCCTCACGATGTACCTTTCTGCTGGAACAGAAGCATCCACAAGGGTCCGGGCCCAGCAGAAAAATGCATCCCCCTGTGAGGATGTGGGGGAGGGGGGAGGAGCTGTGACTTCAACATGTCCCCATCACACTTCTTTCCATGGCCACCTCCCAGCCTACTTCTAACAACTTTGTCCCTGACTGTCCCCTGACTCCCAATTCCCAATTTCCTGGAGGCCAACCCTTTGTCCCTTCCCCAACTGCCCATCCCTGGTATGAAAGCTTCCTGCCTTCTGCCCCATTGAAACTTCTCTGCTTTCTTAGACCTCATCAAAAAAAACAGATGCTATTCTTAGAGCTTAACTAATCTGGTAAGTGAAGGTGCACCAAGTATTGAAAGACACATGGCTGTGCAGTTGAGTGAGTGGAATTCCTGTTCAGACATCATTTCTAATTAGCATGGGAGATTAGGAAGCCATTGTTTTCTGTAATGATAAGACATTGTTTGCACCCAACTGAACATCTCTCATTGGCTTAACCAAAAGAATGGAAAGGAAACAAGAAAGATGGGAACTTCATCAGTGTGTGGTCCATTGTCCAATTTTTTTTCTTTTTTTTTTTTGAGATGGAGTCTCGTTCTGTTGCCCAGGCTGGAGTGCTGTGGTGCAATCTCCACTCACTGCAACCTCCGCCTCCCGGGTTCAAGTGATTCTCCTGCCTCAGCCTCCCAAGTAGCTGGGATACAGGCACCCACCACCACACACGGGCAGTTTTCGTATTTTTAGTAGAGACAGGGTTTCACCATATTGACCAGGCTGGTCTCGAACTTCTGACCTTGTTATCTGCCAGTCTTGGCTTCCCAAAGTGCTGGAATTACAGGCATGAGCCACTGCTCCCAGCTGGTCCACTATCATTTAATGCTCTTTCTTTCTCTGGGATGTTCTGTGCTGATGGATGCAAAAGCATTTTGTAAATTGGCAGGACACAATCTCGGGAAGTGACATTCTCTGGTTTGTCAGTGGAGCAATTTCGTTTATTTTCTTTTCTTTTTGAGACAGGATCTTGCTCTGTCACCAAGGTTGGAGTACTGAGGCATGATCTCAGCTCACTGCAGCCTCAACCTCCCAGGGTTCAAGCCATCCTCCCACCTCCCACCCAAGTAGCTGGGACCACAGGCTTGCGCCACCATGCGGAGCTAATTTTTTGTATTTTTTGTGGGGACAGGGTTTCTCCATGTTACCCAGGCTGATCTCGAACTCCTGGATGCAAGCAATCCTCCTGCCTCAGATTCCCAAAGTGCTGGGATTGCAGGTGTAAGCCACCACACTCGGCCCAGTTGTGTTTCTGACCCTAAATTCTGATGGTAGGAGGCAGAGTTTTAGCAAATCTCCAAATTCAGGTATCCACTTGAAGCTGGGTAATCCAGACCCCACCAGAATAATTGTAGCTGCTGTATATTGAACGCCTGCCACAGGCCACACCCTATGCCAGGCAGGGTGCTCTAACATACATGTACCGCTGACCCTCACTAAACACTGCTGAGACTCATCAGCCCATTTTTCAGATGGGAAACTTGAGGTTCAGGGGCTTGCCAAAGGCTGCATGGCAGGAAAGAAACCTGGGCAGGTTGGAGCCTCGCTGGACTCACACGACCCCAGGGTCTGTGTTCTCTCTGTGGCCCATGCTCCTTTCTGCTTTGTGCTGGACTCTCCGTGTAATGAGAATGTGTGTTCCAAATAAGCCCAGCTCAAGGCTTTGCTGTGTTTGTAAAGGAATTTTCTCTAAGACTCACAAAGAACTGTATTTTCTTAGAAGGCAGAATTGCCATGTCTCCTGATGTATCATTTGAGCACTCAGCATGCTCCATCTGCATCTCTCCTTGCCTTTCCACCTTGTCCTCTTCTCTTCTGACTACCCAGATAAAAAGATCCTTTATGACAAAAAACAAAATCTCCAACACAAAATGATTTAGAAATCTATGAAAAGAGTTGCTTGCTTTTGTCATTGAAAGCTGCAGAAATAGGGCTGGCTTCAGGTACAGCTTGATCAAGTTAAGTTGTTCAATTGATGCCATCAGGATCTCGTGTCTTTATATCTTAGCTCAGACAGACTTTCCTTTTGTGGCTGTAGCATTTTTCATCTCTTCTTAGATTCAAGGCTTCTGGAAAAGAGTGATCATCTTTGTACCAGCATTCATATGTTGATTCATTCATTCGGCAAATATTTAGGGAGTATTACTTTGTTCCAGAGTTTTTCCAGGTGCCGGGTATACAGGAGGAAAAACACAAAAATCCCTGCCCTCCTGGAACTTTCAGTCCAGCTGGGGGGACTAACAATAAATGAATTGACAAATAAAAATATCAAAGATGTTGTATTTGGTTAGTGCAAAAGTAATTACTGTTTTGCCATTGCTGGCCCCCATCTGTGTGAGCCTGCTGGGTCCACATGAAGGAAGAGGGGAGCCTCAAGACGGGCAGTGGAGGTGAGACCCCGAGTGGGCACCAGGCAGGCTCACACAGATGGGGCCAGCACAGGCGACATAAAGCAGCCATGGTCTCTATTCACACAGCTATGTCTTCTTGTCTTCTCTGCTAGATCAGGAATTGGCTACCTATCCCCAGGCTAAATCCAGCCCATTCAGCCCATTTATTTCCAGCCCCTGAACTAACAATGGTTTTTACGTCTCACACACACACACACACACGCACACACACACACGAATACACGGCAGAGACAATACGTGGCCCTCAAAGCCTAAAATATTCACTATCTTGCCCTTTATAGAAAAAGTTTGCCAACCCCTGCCCTAGATTACAAACTATTTGGGGAAGGTCCTTTTTTCTCCTCATCTCTGTGTCCCTCATATAATTGGTCCCAATGGCAACATCTGATTGTATCATGATATGATCAGCCTTCCATGATTATCAGTAAATAAATACACAGTGTTTTAGAGAGTGCAGAAAGAATTCAGTTTTGCCAATAAGACTTTCATACAAAGGAGCCATAATAAATGGCTGGCCTCGAGAGTTAGGTTGGACATCTGCCATTTATCCGTGCATACCATCCATTCTACTTCTCTGGATCACAGCACTCCCCCGACCCTGTTTTAGTTGAGCAAAATTCCCTACTCTCAGCATTTGAGTTTCCTGGGGCATCAGCCGAGGTTCTACAAGGGAGTTCTAGATCTACACTGGGCCAGTGAGCTGAATTTCTGATTTCTATTGAAACTCTTGGTCAGGGGATTTCTCTTTTAATTGACTTTGGAAGTGAAAGGAACTCAGCCTGGGCAGCCTGGGGCCACAAGATCCTCCCTATGGAGTAGAATCACCTGAAGGTGAGCCCAAGCAGGAAGACAGAGCTGAGAGATGGCAAAGGAGGGAGACTGAGTCTAGAGATGTCATTGGACCTCATGAGTGTGTCCTTGTCATCCAAGCTTCTGTTCCTGGCTGTATGACCCTAGTCGAATGCTGATCGAATCCATTGACTAAATCAGACCACTTTTGAGAATAAATGGGGGTGCTCATCATCATTGTTTTGGGAACAGCATTATGTTGGGACTGTCCCAGGGAAGCCAGGAGGGATGGTCAGCCTGGACCTGGGCAGGTTACTTTAGGCCTCTTTATCTCATATTCTTCATCCAAAGAAGACCAATCTCTAAAGGGATGTAGTGAGGATTAAATTAATGGACACAAGATCTTAGAAGACTTCCAGGCATCTAATAAATTATCGAAATGTGTTCACCATTATTGTTAATATTGTGTTTATTATTGTTTGCCCCCATTTAAATATTCTCTTGTGTTTAGAGAATTTTCCATCTCATAATTTCATGCCTTTCTAAATGAAAAATTAGCATTCAATAAGGCATTTTATACTTAATGAGTTAGATTGATTTCTCCTGCTTGTAACTAAGATTCATAATGGATAAAACCCTCTAGATGCAACCATGCCTGCAGTCGGCTTCTGTACTTTTTAGTTAACCAATCCTCCATATCCAGCTCCTCTTATCTTCTAATGCAGTTTAATTTAGATTCCTGCTGCTTACAGCCAAAGCTTACTAATGAATACACATACATGCTCTCAAAATTGGACAGACAGGAAAGGTGCTTGGAATAGAAAAAAAAAAAAAAAACATCATTCTTGTGGCTGAGCATGGTGGCTCAAGCCTGTAATCCCAGCACTTTGGGAAGCTGAAGTGGGCAGATCACTTGAGGTCAGGAGTTCGAGACCAGTCTGGCCAATATGGTGAAACCCCATCTCTACTAAAAACACAAAAATTTGCTGGGTGTAGTGGTGCTTACCTGTAATCCCAGCTACCTGGGAGGCTGAGGCAGAAGAATTACTTGAACTCAAGAAGTGGAGGTTGCAGTGTGCTGAGATCACGCCACTGTGCTCCAACCTGGGCAATAGAGCCAGACTCCATCTCAAAAATAAAAATAAACAAATAAAACAACATAAAATTATTCTCACATAAAACTTTTAAACTGCAGTTCTTTAAACATATCTCTCTCCATTATGTAATACTTCCTCCCTCCCTCACGAGCCATTTAAAGAGTCCCTGGCTACCTAAAAACAAAGCTAAACACAGGCAATAGGTATTTCATATCTTACTACTGGTATTTCTTTCCTGATTGCTGGTTGAGAAAATGCAAATAAAAACTCTAGTCTGTTCTTGCTTCCTTTGGGAGGGCTCTGTGAATACATTGAATCTTTGTGTGTGCTTTGAACAGAGATTGCCTTTGCAAAAGCCTATCTTCCTTCTCACCTCGGCCTTACAGTTGCCCAAGATCTAGAGCGCTTTGTGAATATACGAAGGGAAAAGAAAATACAGCAAGTTCAAAATGTCATGTAACCCACAAATGCCTCCCATCCTCTAGAAAATGCACAGCCCCAAGAAGAGGTTCTCTGACTTCAGACCTTTGTGAAAACCCCGAAAGATTTATCCTCTTATCAACATCCCCAAATAATTTATTTGGATAAGACTGAGGGTTTCAACCCAAGAGAAAATATTATAAATGTCTCTGGAAATAGAATTCTCATTCATGCTCAAAGTTTACAGTTCTGACACTATTTCCATATGCCCTGTCAGAACCAGGAGGAGGAAGAGGAAGAAAAATGAGGCTTTAAAATCAGGACTTTGCTTGTACTGTATTTTTATAGGCAGGAACAGTGCTCGATGCCACCTTTGAAGTCAGGGCTGAGGGGCCTTCCTTCTGCAGCGGTTTGAATATAGAGATCCAGGCCATGTCTAGATGAGATTGGGGCCTGTGGGGTTGTCCTTTAAAAAAAAAATAAAGGGGAATCCAACTAATACTCTCAGAGAGATCAGTTTTGTGTGAGTGTGACCTTAAATGTTATTTAGAAAATTATTATACAATAAAACTGACCTTTGTGTGGTGCACAGTGCTATGAATTTTAATGTGTGTATAAGTTTGTGTAACCACCACTATAATCAGGATACAGAACAGTTCAATCCTCCAAGGGAAAAAAAAAGCCTTATGCTAGCTTCTCAAAGTCACTCCATCCCCTGTCTCATATAATCTCACACCCTTCTTGTATTGTGTGGTTTCTTTCTTTTTGAGAAAGTCATATAAATGGAAATGTACAGTATATATTCTTGAGACTGTTTTCTTTCATTCAACATAATGCCTTTGAGAATCAAAGAAGTTGCTGTGTTTATCAATAGTTCATTGCTTTGTACTGCTGAGTGGCATGACCCCAAATGTATCTGAAACAGATCTCAATCAATTTAGAAAGTTTGTTTTGCCAAGGTTAAGGATGTGCCTGTGATACAGTCTCAGGAGGTCATGATGGCACATGCCCAAGGTGGTCGGGGCATAGCTTGGTTTTATACTTTTTAGGGAGACATGAGACATCAATTAATATGTGTGAGACATACACTGGTTCTGTCCGGAAAGGCAAGACAACTCCTAGCAGGGAGGGGCTTCCAGGTCACAGGTAGATAAGAGACAATCAGTTGCATTCTTTCGAGTCTGTTTATCCTTTCACTGAAAACGCAATTCACACGTGAGAGGAGGATAGAGGAATAGTCACTTATGCCTTAGTCTGGCTTAGTGAAACGATATGGCAGAGGAAGCAATCAGATTTGTGTTTATCTCAGTGAACAGATGGGTGACTGAGTTCTGTCTGTCCTTTGTCCACAAGGAATTGTGGAGGCAAGTTTGCCTGACTCAGGTCCCAGCTTGACTTTTCACTTTGGCTTAGTGATTTTGGGGTCCTGAGGTTGATTTTCCTTTCACAGTGGTCTCCCCACTATTTTTACCCCAGCATCTGATGAAGGCCATTTGCGTTCCTTCCATGTTTGAGTAATTATGAAGAGAGCTGCTATAAACATTTGTGCACAAGGTTTTGTGTGGACATAAGTTTTCTTTTCTCCGGGGTGAATACCCAGGAGTGGGGTTACTGGATCATCTGGTAAACGTATGCTTAACTTCATAAGGAAACACAAAACTGTTTTTCACAGTGACTACCAGTTTGTATTTTTCAAAGCAACTCATGAGTTCTAGTTGCTCCATAACCTCTCTACCACCTGGTGGTGTCAGGATTTTTATTTTAATTAGTACGGAGTGGTATCTCATTGTGGCCTAATTTGCATTTCCCTAGTGACTAATGAGATAGAATGTTTTATCATGTGTATATCTGCCATCCATATATCTTCTTTGATGAAGAGTCTATTCAAGTCTTTGCCAATTCTTTAAATTGGACTGTTTTCCTATTGCTGAATTTTGGGAATTCTTTACATATTCTGCATTCAATTCTTTGTCAGATATATGATTTGCAAAGATTTCCTTCCAGTAACAAACTTGACTTTTTATTCTATTAATAGAATCTTACACAGAATAAAAGTTCTTAATTTTATGACAAATACATTATTTCTATCCATTTTTTAACAATTGTGCTTTTGGTATCACGTCTAAAAGCTGTTTTCCTAACTGCAGATCCCAAAAATTCTTTCTGTTTACTTAGAATCTATTTTCCCATTTGTTTTCATAAGTGCTCATAATTGCTTATTGGAGGATTTTTATAATAGCTACTTTAAAGTCCTTGTCAGGAAATCTCGCTATTTGTGTCATTTCATTATTGGGGTCTGTTCATGATATTTTCCCATGAATATTGGGATTTTCCTGGTTCTTAATAAGCAAGGAATTTTGGGTTTTATGCTGGATATTTTATATATGATGTTATGAGACTCTGAGTCTTGTTCAATCTTGTCCACCAATATCATAAGGTTGCTTAAGGGCTTGGGCATGACGAAATGGAGTGAAGAAAAGAAACATGGGGATGTCCACACACTCTCTGAGTGTAAAAAGTTCCCTGAACCAGAACTAGAGGGCATCCCCGGGATCCCCCCGGAGCTCTGCCTTTGCCCCAAGGCTCACTTCTGAGTTTTGGGATCAGGTCTGGTGATACCAAAGGGCAAAACACGACAAAGTCACCACCAGTGCGTATGCTTTGGTTCTGTGTCTCCACCATCTCACATTGAATTGTAATCCCCAGTGTTGGAGTGGGGCCTGACAGGAGGTGATTGGATCATGAGGATGGTCCTTCAGGAATGGTCTAGCACCATCATCTCCATGCTATTCTCGTGATAGTGAGCACATGAGTTCTCGTGAGATCTGGTTGTTTAAAGGTGTGTAGCACCTTCGCCCCTCTCTTCCTCCTGCTCCTGCTATGTAAGACATGCCTGCTTCCCCTTCACCTTCCACCATGAGTCAAAGCTCCCTGAGACCTCCCCAGAAGCAGATGCTGCCATGCTTCCTGTACAGCCTGCAGAACCATGAGCCAATTCTTTTCTTGATAAATTACTCAGTGTGGGAAGTAGAAAAGTTCCTTTTGAAAGTCTCCTTTCTTGTTAAAGAATAAGTGTACTAATAACTTTGTTAAGCGTTATCCTATGCAGCTGTTAAAAGACATACCATGCTTACAGGCACCTAGTACACTCTATGTCCTTGTACTTTAACCAAGATATCTGTGGATGTGCTCACAGGCATGTCCCAGCTCTCCATGGCTTTTACCTGTTTAGAAAAGTTTTAAGTTGATAGCCAATCAGGTTTTAGTTTAGATTGTGGGGTCTGGCTCCAACCAACAGAGATCAGACACAGCAGTAAGGATGACCCTAAATGTGTAAGGAACAAATTTGTGTGTATTCCCTTTGTTCTTTGTACTCTCATGGCACAATGGCTACCAGGAGTACCCTTCCTGCAGTCCAGGAAGTAAAAATTGCATTGCTGAAAGATCCTTTGTCTCAGTGCTGATTTTTCCTTGCAGCACCGAGCATCCATTTCCAACATCTATTTCCAACACTCAGTCTCAGGTATTTCTTTAAGCAGTGTGACAATGGACCAATACAAAGTTTCATTTGGCGAAACTTCACATTCTGACCTTCTTCCCTGATTCACCTACAACTATTTACTTTTCAGAGTCCTCAAATTACTGCTCTGCACTCTCTTTCCAGGTTCTATGTCTTTATTCAGTGGGAGAAACAGAGTAGACTATATATACAACATCTTATGTCAACCAGAATCTGTAACTATCAGTTTTTGATTTAAAAAAAGTTTTTTTTGAGTTGGGCTGTCATTTGTTGCACAGGCTGGAATGCAGTGGCACAATCATGGCTCGTTGCAATCTGGAATGCAGTGGCACAATCATGGCTCGTTGCAATCTCAAAATCTTAGGCTTACATAATCCTCTCACCTCAACCTCCCAAGTAGCTGGGACTACTGGCGTGCACCACAAGGCCCAGGTAAGTTTTTCTATTTTTTGTAGAGACAGAGTCTCACTATATTAGCCAAGCTAGTCTCAAACTCCTGGCCTCGAGTGGTCTTCCCACCTTGGCCTTCCAAAGTGCTGGAATTACAAGCATGAGCCATATGCACCCAGCCAGTTTTATAAAATAATGATTCATTCATTCATTTAACATGTTTATTACAATTATCCTTGTGTCACAACCCCATGTATGTTTGCTACCTCTGCCTCTGGGATGTGAGCTTCTCTAGTTCACCTGCCTGGTTTCATTCATTCCAAGTCTATCCCAGGACTTAGCTTAGGATGAGACTTTGAAGAAACCCTTCTAATAGTACTTAACATTAGTATGTAGCAAAAGTCAGAAAATCTAACTCAAACTAGTTTAAACATTTTTTTACACTCATAACAGAGAAGCCCAGAGGTAGCAGGCTTCATGACAGGTCGAATCCAGCATTGTGCATGATTTAACGTCTCTCCTTCATCTATTTTCTGCAACATTGGCTTCATCTGTGGACTTTAACTTTGGACAATTCTGAGTTCTCATCTGTGGCAGTAAAATGGCTCCTGGATATCTAGAATGCAGATCTTCACACCACACAAACTAGGGGAAGGAAAAGGGTCTCTTATTGTATCTACTACATAAGTCTTGAAATTTTTACCATTTCCCTAGTCTTAATTGGTTTTTTTAAAATTGTACTTTAGGTTCTGGGGTACATGTGCAGATCTTGCAGGGTTGTTGCATAGGTACGCACATGCCATGGTTGTTTGCTGCCTTCATCCCCCGACACATGCATCAGGCATTTCTCACAATGTTATCCCTCCCCAACCTCCCCACCCCCTGCTGTCCTTCCCCTAGCCCCCCCATCCCCAACAGACCCCAGTGTGTGATGTTCCCCTCCCTGTGCCCATGTGTTCTCATTGTTCAACACCCACCTATGGGTGAGAACATGTGGTGTTTGGTTTTCTGTTCTTGTGTCAGTTTACTGAGAATGATGATTTCCAGATTCATCCATGTCCCTACAAAGGACACAAATTCATCCTTTTTTATGGATGCATAGTATTCCATGGTGTATATGTGCCACATTTTCTTTTTCCAGTCTATCATTGATGGGCATTTGGGTTGGTTCCAAGTCTTTGCTATTGTAAATAGTGCCACAATGAACATACGTGTGCATGTGTCTTTATAATAGATTGATTTATAATCCTTCAGGTACATACCCAGTAATGGGATTGCTGGGTCAAATGGAATTTCCATTTCTAGGCCCTTGAGGAATTGCCACACTGTCTTCCACAATGATTGAACTAATTTACACTCCTATCAACATGTAAAAGTGTTCCTATTTTGCCACATCCTCTCCAGCATCTGTTGTCTTCAGATTTTTTAATGATTGCCATTCTAACTGGCATGAAATGGTATGTCAATGTGGTTTTGATTTGTATTTCTCTAATGCCCACTGATGATGAACATTTTTTCATATGTTTGTTGGCCTCATATATGTCTTCTTTTGAAAAGTGTCTCTTCATATCCTTCGCCAACTTCTGAATGGGTTTGTTTGTTTTTATCTTGTAAATCTGTTTTAGTTCTTTGTAGATTCTGGATATTAGCCCTTTGTCAGATGGGTAGATTGCAAAAATTTTTTCCCACTCTGTTGGTTGCTGGTTCACTCTAATGATTGTTTCTTTTGCTGTACAGAAACTCTGGAGTTTAATTAGATCCCAATTGTCTATTTTGGCTTTTGTTGCCAATGCTTTTGGTGTTTTAGTCATGAAGTCCTTGTCTATGCCTATGTCCTGAATGGTATTGTCTAGGTTTTCTTCTAGGGTTTTTATTGTATTAGGTTTTGTGTTTAAATCTTTAATCCATCTGAAGTTAATTTTAGTGTAAGGTGTCAGGAAGGGGTCCAGTTTCGGCTTTCTGCACATGGCTAGCCAGTTTTCCTAACACCATTTATTAAACAGGGAATCCTTTCCCCATTGCTTCTTTTTGTCAGGTTTGTCAAAGATCAGATGGTTGTAGATGTGTAGTATTGCTTCCAAGGCCTCTGTTCTGTTCCATTGGTCTATATCTCTGCTTTGGTAACAGTACCATGCTGTTTTGATTACTGTAGCCTTGTAGTATAGTTTGAAGTCAGGTGGCGTGATGCCTCCAGCTTTGTTTTTTTTTTGCTTAGGATTGTGTTGGCTATGTGGGCTCTCTTTTGGTTCCATATGAAATTTAAGGTGGTTTTTTCCAGTTCTGTGAAGAAGGTCAATGGTAGTTTGATGGGATAGTGTTGAATCTATAAATTACTTTGGGCAGTATGGCCATTTTCACGATATTGATTCTTCCTAACCATGAGCATGGAATGTTTTTCCATCTGTTTATGTCCTCTTTTATTGCCTTGAGCAGTGTTTTGTAGTTCTCCTTGAAAAGGCCCTTCACATTCTTTGTTTGTTGTATTCCTAGGTATTTTATTCTCTTTGTAGCAATTGTGAATGGGAGTTCGCTCATGATTTGGCTCTCTGTTTGTCTGTTATTGGTGTACAGGAATGCTTTTGATTTCTGCACATTTATTTTGAATCCTGAGACTTTGCTGAAATTGCTTATCAGCTTAAGGAGATTTTGGGCTGAGACAATGGGGTCTTCTAAATATACAATCATGTCATCTGCAAATAGAGATTATTTGACTTCCTCTTTTCCTAATTGAATACCCTTCATTTCTTTGTCTTGCCTGATTGCTCTGGCTAGAACTTCCAATACTATATTGAATAGAAATGGTGATCAGTTCTGCTCTGATCTTAGTTATTTCTTGTCTTCTGCCAGCTTTTGAGTGTTTTTGATCTTGCTCCTCTAGCTCTTTCAATTTTGATGATAGGATGTCAATTTTAGACCTTTCCTTACTTCTCATGTGGATATTTATTGCTATAAATTTCCCTCTAGACACTGCACTAAATGTGTCCCAGAGATTCTGGTACATCGTGTCTTTATTCTCATTGGTTTCGAAGAACATCTTTATTTCTGCCTTCATTCATTGTTTATCCAGTTGTCATTCAAGAGCAAGTTGTTCAGTTTCCATGTAGTTGTGCAGTTTTGAGTGAGTTTCTTAATTCTGAGTTCTAATTTGATTGCACTGTGGTCTGAGAGACTGTTTATGATTTCCATTCTTTTGCATTTGCTGAGGAGTGATTTACTTCCAATTATGTGGTCAATATTAGAGTAAGTGTGATGTGGTGCTGAGAAGAATGTATATTCTGTGGATTTGGGTGGAGAGTTCTGTAGATGTCTATTAGATCCACTTGGTCCAGATCTGAGTTCAAGTCCTGGATATCCTTGTTGATTTTCTAGCTCATTGATCTGTCTAATATTGACAGTGGAGTGTTAAAGTCTCCCACTATTATTTTGTGGGAGTCTAAGCCTCTTTGTAGGTCATTAAGAACTTGCTTTATGTATCTGGGTGCTCCTATATTGGGTGCATATATATTTAGGATAGTTTCCTTGTTGCATTGATCCTTTTACCATTATGTAATGTCCTTCTTTGTCTCTTTTGATCTTTGTTGGTTTAAAGTCCGTTTTATCAGAGGCTAGGATTGCAACCCCTGCTTTTTTTCCTCTCCATTTGCTTTATAAATCTTCTTACATCCCTTTATTTTGAGTCTATGTGTGTCTTTGCACATGAGATGGGTCTTCTGAATACAGAACACCAATGGGTCTTGACTTTTTATCCAGTTTGCCAGTCTGTGTTTTTTGATTGGGGCATTTAGGCCATTTATAGTTAACGTTAATGTTGTTATATGTGAATTTGATCCTGCCATTTTGTTACTGGCTGGTTGTTTTGCCTGTTAGTTGAAGCAGTTTCTTCATTGCATCATTGGACTTTACCATTTGCTATGTTTTTGCAGTGGCTGGTACTAATTGTTCCTTTCCATGTTTAGTGCTTCCTTCACGAACTCTTGTAAGGCAGATCTGGTGGTGATGAAATCTCTTAACAATTGCTTGTCCATAAAGGATTTTATTTCTCCTTCACTTATGAAGCTTAGTTTGGCTGGATGTGAAATTCTGGGTTGAAAGTTCTTTTCTTTAAGGGTGTTGAATATTGGCCCCACTTTCTTCTGGCTTGTAAGGTTTCTGCTGAGATATCCACTGTGAATCTGATGGTCTTTCCTTTGTGGGTGACCTGACCTTTCTCTCTGGCTGCCCTTAGCATTTTTTCCTTCATTTCAACTCTGGTGAATCTGACGATTATGTGCCTTGGAGTTACTCTTCTTCAGGAATATCTTTGTGGTGTTCTCTGTATTTCCTAGATTTGAATGTTGGCCTGCCTTGCTAGGTTGGGGAAGTTCTCCTGGATAATATCCTGAAGAGTGTTTTCCAGCTTGGATTCACTCTCCCCATCACATTCAGGTACACTGATCAAACGTAGATTAGGTTTTTTTTTTACATAATCCCATATTTCATGAAGGCTTTGTTCATTTCTTTTCACTCTTTTTCCTCTAATCTTGCCTTCTCTTTTTATTTCATTAAGTTGATCTTCAATCTCTGATATCCTTTCTTCTGCTTGATTAATTTGGCTATTGAAACTTGTGTATACTTCATGAAGTTCTTGTGCTGTGTTTTTCAGCTCCATCAAGTTGTTTATGTTCTTCTCCAAGCTGGTTATTCTAGTTAGCATTTTGTCTAACCTTTTTTCAAGGTTTTTGGTTTCTTTGCCTTGGGTTAGAACATGTTCCTTTAGCTCAGAGAAGTTTGTTATTAACCATCTTCTGAAGCCTGCTTCTGTCAATTCGTCAAACTCATTCTCCATCCTGTTTTGTTCCCTTGTTGGAGAGGAGTTGTGATCCCTTGGAGGAGGAAGAGGCATTCTGGTCTTTGATGATTTCATCCTTTTTGCACTGGTTTCTTCCCATCTTCATGGATTTATCTACCTTTGATCTTTGAAGTTGGTGATTTTGGATGTGATCTCTGAGTGAATGTCCTTTCTGTTGATGTTGAAGCTATTTCTTTTTTTTCTTTAGTTTTCCTTCTAACAGCCAGGCCTCTGTGCTATAGGACTGCTGGAGGGCTGCTCCAAACCTTGCTTGCCTGAGAATCACCCCCGAGAGCTGCAGAACAGCAAGAATTGCTGCCTGATCTTTCCTCTGGTAGCTTCATCCCAGAAGGGTACACACCACATGTCAGCTAGAGCTCTCCTGTGTGAGGTGACTTTTTGGTTATACAGGGGTCAGGGAACTACTTGAGGAGGCAGTCTGTCCCTTGTCTGCCTGCAGAGGCACTGCTGGTCTACCACAGGCTCAGTCCAGCTGCTGTGTAAGCTTCCTCTGGCTTTTGTTTACACAGGTAAGATTAGAACTGCCTCAGCAATGGTGGACACCCTTTCCCCCACTGAGCTTGATCGTCCCGGGTCGAGCTTGAACTGATGTACTGGCTGAGAAACTCTCAAGCGAGAGGGCTTCAGTTTGCTGGTCTTTGTGGGGGTGGGACCTACCAAGCTGTATCTCCTGCTTCCCTGCTTTCAGCTCCCCCTCTTTCTGGGAAGCAGAAAGCTCCATCCCACAGGCACTCTAGGCATTAGTCAAAACGTCCACCCACATCTGTGCTGAAAACCCATGGCACTGGCCAGAGCTGCCTCTCAGATCTGTGCTGGTAACTCATGGCGCTTTTCAGCCCACCAGGGATCTCCTGGTCTGTGGATTGCAAAGGCCATGGGAGAAGCACAGTATCTGAACCAGAGTGCCAGAGGGGAAAAGCGCCCAATCCTCCAGCTAGTTGCACTTCCTGGGTGAGGCAGTGCCCTACCCTGCCTCAGTTTGCCCTCCTTGGGCTACACCCACTGTTCAGCCAGTCCCATTGAAATGAAACTGGTACCTCAGGTGGAAATGTGGAGATCACTTGCCTTCTGTGTTGCTCTCATTGGGGAACTGTGCTCTGGAGGAGTTCCTATTTGGCCATCTTGGCTCAGCCCTCCTTAATTGGGTTTTGTGTTTATCCCTAAACCAATCATCAAAGCCAAAATGATAGAGTGTGCTGACTGGTTTAAGCTAATCTAAACTATCATATACAGCTGAGTGTGGTAGGACTCCCACTCAAAACACATGCCTGAGAATATAGGAAGTTTACATTTCCCAAAAGAAAATCAGACTATAAACAATGGGAGAAAGAATAGATGGATGCTATGGAGCAAATCATTTAGATTAATTTTGAATGTCAACATCAAAAAATATTAACTCACCCTGGCTTAATTATTTTAAATCATCTATTGGTTTAGGTAAATAACAAGTCCAGAAATTTGGACATCAGGAGTGGCTTAATCAAGTTCCCTCTCCAATTTATCTCTTATCTTCTGTATTGTACCCTTCTCCTCATGCTCAGCCTGACCTTTCAAAATGACCCAGCAGTTCTGGGATCCAGATAACCATGTCTTTCACATTCAGAAGGAAATTTCCAAAGAAAATATGAGTTTTTCACTGATTGAGCCATATTATGGGAGAGTATTATATGTTGATTGGCTTAAGCCTGGTTTCACTGAATGAATCATTGGTTCATTAAAGTAGGATTACTCTAGTTAGCTTAGACCAATCAGGGTGTACTGCTGTAGCTGGGGGTGGGGTCAGTTTCCCTCGGAGATATGAGCTACCTGGAAGACAGGTGAATATTCACAGAGAGTACTACAAGGAAGGGGCATGGGTGATTTGATACTGGCTAGGCACATACACACACAGAAAAATTGTCAAAACTACCAAGTATAGCTACCAAATCTTTCCAAAGAAGATAATGAATCTTGTTCATTTTGAAATTCCAGAATGTTCAGTGTATGGCACTTAGTAGGCACTCAATCAATTTTTGATGACTGAATTAATGACTTAAAATAACCAGGCTCTAAGGAATAAAATTCTAATCACTCTTAAAATAGGATTCACAATTCTAGGACTAATTCCGTTTGTAGGCACTATCACTGAGAGATATACTTTGCTATAGCTGTGTCTATGAAGAATTGTCAAAATATTTTGAAATTAGGTAACAATCTGATATCTATTGAGATTCTATCTTCTATCTTCAAAAGTCTTTTCTCAGTGAATACAGAGTATTGAGGACAAAGCAAACCAATGTAAAAATGTTCATTTCATATCATCTTATCCTGGCTTTCAGGCTAGGGGCTATCATAAATTGACGCGTCACAAAACTCAAAACATGGATGGTTCTTAGGAAGGAAGATGATGGTCATTTATAACACCATGCTTGATAGGTGATTCTGATATCAAAGGCTATTGAATTCCAAGGAGGGTTAAAAACTCTTCAGAATTCTTGGTCAAGGTGAGCTTTGAACAGAGTACTGAGGATCAGTAAGATCGTCCTAAAAGTCAGGGCTGGTGCCAGATGTTAGGGGAGATGAGGTATTAGGTCTCCAAAGCAAAGGCTTAGAATCCAGAAAAGGCAAGGTGTGTGGTACCCAAGACCACTCACAGGACTGATGGCTGATTGTGAGGATTCACGGTCCTCAGCATATTGTCATCCTCTTGGCTATGATGTATTGCAGAAAAAAGCAAAATCAACAAAGGGAAAAATGGTGCATAGGTGAAGTCTAGGAGAAATCAGGCCCAAGCTTCCAAGGGTCTGTCCCGTTGAAGTTATACAAGATGTGCTACATTTCCCCAGCAATTAGGTGGGGCAACACATGGGAAGTGTTGTCTACCAGGGAAGATTATTAGAGACTCAATGCCTGGGGTTTTTACTGGGGGCTGGTTATGGGGCAGTCTTGGCCTGGCATGCACCAAAATTCCAGACTCCGAGAAGAAAAGCCTGTTTACCAGGAACCATGTTGTTTTGTGTAAAGAGTTTAGGCATAAGGAGATGTCTCAAGTGTCACATGCTGCTTTGACATCTTTGAGCCTCACAGGAACCCAAAACCCTAACCATGCGTTCTCCTGCTCTCACCAGATATGTCCCCCACCCAAAAGGAACTAGTCTCAGCTGGGCATGGTGGCTCACGCCTGTAATCCCAGCACTTTGGGAGGCCAAGGTGGGCGGATCATGAGGTCAGGAGTTTGAGAGCAGCCTGACCAACATGGTGAAACCCCATATCTACTAAAATTACAAAATTAGCCAGGAGTGGTGGCGCATGTCTGTAATCCCAACTACTCAGGAAGCTGAAGCAGGAAAATCACTTGAACTCAGAAGGTAGAGGTTTTGGTGAGCTGAGATTGCGCCATTACACTCCAGCCTTGGCAACAAGAGCGAAACTCCATCTCAAAAAAAGAAAAAAGAAAGAAAAGAAAGCATCTCTACCTGGCCAGTTCCTCTACCAGCTACACCAGCTGTACCCCATCTGATCCTCCACCTCATGGTTGCACCTGCCTGCCAACCCACAGAATAATTGAAACAAGCCAATTGCATCCTCCTGCAGGGACCAGGGGCACCTCAACCTCTGGTTCCTACAAAGCCTGCCACCCACAGCCCTGGCTGGTTTTCTGTGCTCCCCAGCACAACTCTGCATGGCCCTGCACGGCATGCAATTTCTTCCTCCCCGCCGGGTGTTACTAGACGTGACTGATGAGCTGCCACAAAGGTTCATCAGGCTGTTGATTGGGTTCGGATCTGCTCCACACGTGTGCACACTGGACCCAATATAAAGGGACAGTAGCTCTTGTTATAAAGCGCACACACACATCACAGCAGATCCCCAGGAGCAAAGCGAGCCAAGCTGCACATTTAATCCCTTTACTCTCATCAATCACTTCTGCTGACTTCCAAACGGTCAAAGCAAGTCACACGGTCAAACATCAACCGGCTGGGAAGTGTTCTCCACCTGCAGTGTGAAGGTAAGAGTGAATATTTGCTGAATGATCATCTAAACTGTCACACAAACCCTGGCCCTAGAGAGTGGCTTGACCAGCTTTAATGTTTTGATGAGTCACAATCGAAAAGGCTCTGAGATTGCTATTGCTTTAAAATTAATTAATACATGAAAATAAATACCAGAATCTGACATCCCCTGAGGGATGAGTCATAGTGGCAGCTAGTGCAAGCACACCCCACAGCCATCTGCCAGGAAATTCCAGTCTCAGAGGCACCAAGCATGTTGGGCAATTGACCTTGAGGGTTCTGGCCAACCCAGGGATGGGAGATCTGAAATTGTCACTTGCCCCCATAGGTGGAGCCAGCACATGCTTTAATAATTCCAAATTCAACTTTAAACTGCAGCTGCCGTCGTCACCTGGGGACCCCTATCTTTTTAGTTGTTATTGTAGATCAGTTGCCTGCTGCTGCAATAAAGAACTCTCAATGGGTTACCTGGAACTTCTAACTCAGTGCCGCAGAAAACCTGGTGGATAAACCAGGAGGGCTCCCGTTCAAGGGTGATTGGTGCTAGATTCAAGCAGGCAATCCTGGGGTCTTGGCTTCCTGGAGGCAGCCCCCGCTGCCCATGTGGGCTCACGGGAGGACATTTGCTTCCCCTGCAGATGAGGGTAGTGGTGGTGTGGCCGGGCAGCAGTCAGAATGGAAGGTACTGGACAAACACCATGCTGTATAGCGTTCACCTGTATCATCTGGCATCCGTGAAATGGCACTTGCCAGCTTTCTTTAATGCTTGCTTGGCTCCCAACCACGTCCTTACCACCGTACAGTGAAGGGAACAAGGGTGGTTGGTCGGGCATTAGATCAGCCATCATCTCATAATCAAAAAATCAAAAAATAATAGATGTTGGTGTGGATGTGGTGAAAAGGGAACAATTCTACACTGCTGGTGGGAATGTAAACTAGTACAACCACTATGGAAAACGGGTGAGAGTCCCTAAATAACCAAAAGTAGAACTACCATTTAATCCAGCAATCCCACTACCAGGTATCTACCAGGAGGAAAATAAGTCGTTACACAAAAAACGTACTTGCTCACACATGTTTACAGTAACATGATTCACAATTGCAAAAATGTGGAACCAATTCAAATACCTGTCAATCAATAAGTGGATAAAGAAACTGTGATCTTTATATGTGTGTGTGTGTGTGTGTGTATAGTATACACACATATGTACAACTCAGCCATAAAAAGGAATGAATTAATGGCATTTGCAGCAACCTGGATGGGATTGGAGACTACTATTCTAAGTGAAGTAACTCAGGAAGGGAAAACCAAACATTGTATCTTCTCACTCCTAAATGGGAGCTAAGATATGAGAATGCAAAGCATAAGAATGACACAATGGACTTTGGGGACTCAGGGAGAAAGGGTGGGAAGGGAGTGAGGGATCAAAGACTACAAATTGGGTTCAGTGTATACTGCTCAGGAGCTGGGTGCACCAAAATCTCACAAAGAACTTACTCATAGATCAGGCTTCCTCAAACTGGAGTACTCACACCCCGGGGGATACGTGACAATTGTCTAAGGGTTCGGAGGCATAGACAGTTTTAAGATCATCAATTTCCAGACCCTCTATTCACATGTGTCCTATTCTTCACTTCCTCCTTCACAAATACCCTCTTTCATTATATTAAAAAATGGGTTATCGGTCAGGATACTAACACAAAACAGAAAGCATCCTCGAATTGGGTAATTTGAGGACAGTTTAATAGAGGAAATGTTTATAAAGGTGTAGGTGAAGTAAAGAAAGCCACAGAGGATTTCCACAGAGGATGGTGCAGCTCTCTGGGGATAGTGGGGCCCTGTGCAGAGTTAGAGAAGAAAGAGGTTTCTAGAATCTGGAGACAGGAGAGGCTGTGTAGAATGTCAAGGAGCTGCGACCTTCCTGAGAGAGATGCAGCCACCCTAGGTCACCCCACAGGTGGAGCCCAACTTTATTCTTCCCTGCCCTCATTTCCAACCACTGTCAGGGAACATGATCTGGAGGCAGCGGGGAAGGGAGTGCGTGGCTGTGGTCCATGCAGCCAGCATCCCAGGAGAGAAGCAGGATGGGGAAGAGTGGATGGGTGGAAAACGTCCTCACACAACAGCCATTACCCAGCCTGCATCTTACAAAGGTGTCTTCCCCTGCTGGGAAAAGTCCTTCAGGGCACCGGGCAAAGACACATTTTCAAATATTAGCCTGGGCACTGAGAACATAAACATCTCTGATAACTGGTACCCCCCATCTGGGTCTATAACTGGAACCACATCCTTTTACGGTCAGATTGTTTTCAATTCTTCACTTTCACTGAAATTGAAGAGGAACCTAATAGGAATGTCAGCTCATAGATTATCAAAAATATTTTTATTATAAATCACTGTGTGATTTTTGGCACATAACCTGGAAGGAGTCCAAACAAGTGCATGGCTTCCAGCAGAAGGCCCCCCATTCCCATCTGCCTGTTTATGTGAACGAACGCTCAGTGCTTACGCCAATAAAAACAAAAACAGTGTGAATAAATTGATGATGAAACCTGCCTCCTTAAAATAACAAGTAATATTCATGAATACGTTAATGGAAAAAAAAGTCCCACCTATTATACTAAGAGAAGAATAACCAAAGAATTTTACTTTTCTCCGATTAATAATTCTTTATCCTGAGCTCTGCCATACTTATGCTGCTTTGATCAATTGTGCTCTATGAACAAGCAGAATGATCATTCATAATGATAAGTTTAAAAAAAAACTTATTTTAAAATGTAAAGACTTATAGTCAGAGACATTTTTTAAATTTAAATTTATAAGCATATTTTTGTTGCAGTCAGTGTTATGTGATAATCAATAAAAAAAACTTCCAAGAATAAAACTACGATACATTATGATGAAATTGTTTTAGGGGAGTATAAGTTCAAGGGGAAAAAAGAACAATGCAAAAGTCCTAACCCTGCAAAGCTTCTGTGTATTTTTTTTTACATCAGTTGTGGCAGGTATCAAATCACAATGGTACTGAGCCTCAGTTGGACATTCTTTAAGTTATATTACAGTTTTCTCTTAAAATATCCAGTATTTACAACATGCTGAAAATTTTACCCATTTATTTATTTATTTTACATAAGTAACTATCTTAAAAATATAAAATATATATGTAATTTATAAAGATATAATTACATACAAATATAAATCTAGACTCATAAAAATTTTAGTTGGTAGCTTAGGAACGCAGAAGTATAAACATGATTTTTCAAGTTGAAAGAGATGCTAGGAGATGCATCTGCAGAAGTCAGCGGGGTCAGATCTTTTTTTTTTTTTTTTTTTTCGAAGGACGTTGTTTGCTTATTACATTCTGGGAAAACAAGGAATGAAATAAGATAAAATTCACAGAGGATGACGAAGGATGTCTATTTCAGGTGTCCAATGACAAGGTAATAATGTGCTGTCGGAGAAGGAAGAGATTGCTATGGGCCAGGGTGATCACAATGGGAGGCGGAGAGGAACTGAGATTAACCTAGGACCTGGAGGAGCATGTGTGAATCAGATCTGAGTCTTGGAGAAAAAGTTGCCAGGGAAGCTGAGAAAAAGAGGAGTGACATAGAAGCCTGGAGTCCTCCCATTGGCGACCAGATCAGCCGGTTGACACTCAGTTACTCTCAACCGTGACAATAGTAATAATATTAGTAGTCAATATTTATTGAACACTGTTTTTAGGCATTGGTCTGAGACATCTGGATATACAGATTTAGGCTCTGGGATCCTAGCACCCATCCTTGGCCACTACTCCACACGGCTTCTCTTGTGTTTCTTGGGTTGTTATTCATGCAATCTTCCTTCCTTCCTTTCTTTTCTTTCTTTCCTTTTTTTTTTTTTTTCTGGAGTCTCGCTCTGTCACCCAGGCTGGAGTGCACCGGTGCATCTCAGCTCACTGCAACCTCCGCCTCCTGGGTTCAAGCAATTCTGTCTCAGCCTCCCAAATAGCTGGGATTACAGGCACCCACCAATACTGAGCATTTCCTGGGTCCTTGTTCTCCTCTGACTTAGTATGTTTAGAAACTGTAAGAACATATTCACAGATGGGCCTTTCCATTAATTTATAATTTAATTTTCATCTTTTGAAGCAAAAATAAAGATTTTCTGCCCAGTTTGTCTGTCAGCTGTTACCAGGAGGTGAGCAGGAAGGGACCTTACATGTCAGATGCTTGGGTGGTGGCTACACAGCGCCCAACAGCTGTTTGAGCATGGCAAAGAGGAGCTTGTGACTACACAAGGTCTTAACCAGAACATCTGCCAGGATTCTTGCAGAAAAGGAATTTAGTCACTGTCGGTGTTGGGGATCCTCTAGAAGGAACAGTAAATCAGCTTTTTGGAGTCTGAAGAGCCGGGAATAATGCTGTGTGTTATCCCGTGAGGTCCTGACATTTCCACTAAAGATACAGGAAATATGAACTGGAGCAGAAACCCTGAGAAATGCAAAATTTAAAAATAATAATTTTTAAAAGTAAGCAGCTTAGGTGGTGATATCTGAATTAGTGCCAACCTTGTTCCTGGATCCCAAAGTGGAAGCCTTGATAAGCTCCGTGTACTAATGATCTCAAATATTTAGTTGAAGTAATAGTATAAACACCCACACTGCACCCAATTGTTGGACCACGGGGCATTTATTCTAATCATCTTACATGGCGGCAGGCAAGAGAGCTTGTGCAGGGGAATTCCCATTTATAAAACCATCAGATCTCGTGAAACTCACTCACTACCATGAGAACAGCCTGGAGGAAACTGCCCCCATGACTTAATTATCTCCACCTGGCCCGCCCTTGACACATGGAGATTATAATAATTCAAGGTGAGATTTGGGTGGGGACACAGCCAAACCATATCGCCTCCCCTCCCCTTGAAGTTAGGTGGAGCTATGGGGCATGTTCTAGGCAATTGGCATGGATGGAAGAAGATGAAACTTTCACTTCAGAGTGAAGCGTTTCTCGGGCTCTCTGCCCTGCACAATGGTGGTGCCAGAGCTGCGAGGTGGACACTGCAGGATAGAGGCCACCTGGGTGGCTGAGTCCACATGGAGAATACTGCCCACGAGGGTCATCTGGACTCACAGTTGATGCTTTGTGAAAAAGAGAGAGAAATGTTGCTGTGATAAATGGCTGCAATTTGGGGGTTATTTGTTATTAGAGCATTTCACAGTCTTTCCTGACTGATATGGGATCGGGAGAAAGAGGAGAAAGGTTAGGATACGGTCTTGAAGCTGAATTTGCAGAGTGTCACACTTTCTACTTGGAGTGTAGGTCCCTAGAAGCAGCAGCAAAGCAGTTTCCTAGATATTCTCTTACGTAACTTTGCATGTAGTTTCCTTAGCACCCTGTGAGGCGGGATATAGAGAGAGCACTGCCTGGGGCGTGAATGGACTAAAGCTTCTCTTTCCAAGTCCCTCCCTAGAAACACTATTAATTAAAAAGTGGTAAATAATAATAGAATAGGTAAATACATTTTACTTTTACACTAAGGAAAGTTAAATATTAATAAATAAACTCAAGGACTTGGATGTTTAGGAGTCTCTCTTTTTTTTTTTTTTTTTTTTGAGACAGAGTCTCACTCAGTTGCCCAGGATGGAGAGCAGTGGTGCGATCTTGGCTCACTGCAACCTCTTCCCCCAAGATTTAAGCAATTCTTGTGCCTCAGCCTCCTGAGTAGCTGGGATTACAGGCTCCCACCATCACACCCAGCTAATTTTTTTGTATTTTTAATAGAGATGGGACTTCACCATGTTGGTCAGGCTGGTTTCAAACTCAAGTGATCCACCCACCTCAGCCTCCCAAAGTGCTAGGATTAACAGGCATGAGCCACCGCGCCTGGCATGTTTAAGAGTTTCTTAAGGGCCAGCTCTCACTGAGGCTTAATTAAGAAGCTCAGCTGAGGGCCGGGCATGGTGGCTCACGCCTGTAATCCCAGCACTTTGGGAGGCAGAGGCGGGCGGATCACGAGGTCAAGAGATCAAGACCATCCTGGCCGTGGTGAAACCCCGTCTCTACTAAAAATACAAAAATTAGCCAGGCGTGGTGGCACACGCCTGTGGTCTCAGCTACTCGGGAGGCTGAGGCAGAAGAATCGCTTGAACCCAGGAGGTGGAGGTTGCAGTGAACCGAGACTGCGCCACTGCACTCCAGCCTGGCAACAGAGCAAGACTCCGTCTCAAAAAAAAAAAAAAAAAAAGAAGCTCAGCTGAGAAGCATCAGGCCATTAAACAGAGGTTGACGGAGCCATGGTTGATTCAGGGCTGGATAGAAGCATGGCCTTTATTAGTCTTCTTCCCTTCTATGAAAGCAAAGCAGGTTTGTGTTCCACTATGGGACTAATCCATTTGTCACTGTGAAGTCTCTAAGGACAGGAAGTCCATTTCAAATCTCATTTGCAGCTGCTCTTAGTGGTTTTGGAATGGAATTCATCTGCTTCGACCTCTTGTATATTTGGTTACCTCCTGCAAATATCTAGTGCCCACAGTGAAATTCCTATATAACATTAACAATTTGTTTTCCCTGATATCAGCTCTGTTTGTCACCAGCTGGAACCCAGGCCCATAAAGAAATGTCACTTTTGGTCTCTTTGTAATAGTTTTATGCAAATAACATCCAAGCCTTCACTCTCCGATAATAATTTCAAGAAGAAAGAAGACTGGATGGGGAGGAGGGGGGTTGAAGGAGGGAAGTAGAAGGTAAAAGGGGAGGACGGAAAGAAGGGGGCGGTGAGGGGGGAGGTGGAGTCATGGAGAGAAGGGAGTCCTGTGGAAGGAATAGTACGAGGGTGCCCATGAGCAAATAAAAACACACCTCTGCCTCTACAACATGGTGGAGTGGTGGTCAAGGCCAGTTGCCCTGAGCAGCTTGGAGCGTTGTCAGGGACAGACGGGATGGGGTGTAAGCAATGCTATGGAGAGGACCCAGTGCTCCTTACACAATATTCCAGTGCCAGCAGTGGATGGAATGCCAGGCCAGTAAGTCAGAGAGCAGAGAAAAGGTTTTTGAATTCAGATCAACTCATTCCTGAGGGGCGCACAAACACCGTGCAAGAGTACCTGAGTATGGACCTCAAACTCAGTGTGTTCTCATGCCCTGCAGTGCTCACCCTGAGAACACGCTTCCTATTCTTTCCCATCTCCCCTTTCAGAATCACCCTTTTCCCTTTCAGAAAAAAAAAAAAAAATAGTACCATCTTCACTTATCCAGAGCCTTCCCAGAGTGCTTTGCTTTAGGCATGCAAATCCCTCCACCCTACATTCTACAAGGGGACAGCTTGTAAGAGTGGGGTCTGGAGCAAGTATCCTTTCATTAAGACTCCACACCCACCTCCATCCATCTCCTGAAGACATCACTTTTAATAAAGTATCACGTTGATGCTTAGTGATTGTTTATCAAAATTTACTGTGTGTTTGTGTTGCTTGGATCACTTGATTGTTACAAATAACACCAATGATAACTCAGTTCAGATGAAATTGCAAACACAGTATATTTAAAGTAACACAATTGATAGCATAAAAATAAATTGAAATAAGATAAAACTATCAGGAGGAAGTAGAAGGAGGAAAGGAAATGATACACATTTCTAACTATTAAGAAAATCTCATTAATATACTTTTAAAGGATCATGCATATTAATCAACTGTGATACTTAGCTTCCAGTGGATGCATTTCAAAGGATGATACAACAGTTTTATTGCAAGTATCAATATTTACACTACTCTGTCATTCATACAACCTTGTCATTTTTGTCCTTTGTATTTTACTGTTTTTTTTCCCTTGCTCTTTACTTCCATGACCAGAAACTGGCTTCTCATCAGGGCTCATTTTTCACAAGGAATCTGAATTTAAATCAAGTCATAAGAAATGTACAAAGCAGATGAGAGAGAAGCTCAGGCTTTGCTGGCACCCACATTCTGAGTAGTGGGCCAGCCCTACTTAGCAGCCAAGAGGACTGGGTCTACCCACCAGCCCTGCTCCACATTTCCGCATACCATGGAGTATGGTTGTTGTGACTGTTGCTCACCAAATATTCCCCTGTCCCTCCAAGCACTTTCTCCCAATCTTGGAAGGTAGATGCTGCCATATGACTGACTTTGCCCATGACATGTGGGAGGAAACAGTAGGGTCCCTCTTGGGCAAGTATTTTAAAAACCAATCTTTATTAAGCCACGTTATCTTCCTCCTGCCACAGTGATTGTAGAAGGATGTGCCAAGAGGGACGTGCAGCAAGCCCGGGTCCCAACGTACAGAAGTCTCAATGTACAGAAATCTCAGCTGACCTCTGGAAATGCAGCCTTCTTTTTTAACCTACTGATATTTTTGGTCTTATTTGTTACTGCAGCAAAACCTCACCCACCCTGAGTAGTACCATGAGTCATTTGCAAACAGTTGAAACTTCACATGTTAATTCTGTGAAATGCAAAGTTATTCCACATTCAGCTCCTCTTTATAACCATTTATTTTTATTTACAAAACCCACCATGCTTTGTCAAGTTAAATTTTTGTATCTGCCTTTTTGGAATAAATTTCTCAAATGGACAAATTTGCATTTTCTTTTCTGATTTGACCTCAGGACCTTTGACCGAGGACCCAGGGATTCACCACTCACCCTGCTGAGTTTTGCTACTTCCCATAGATCTTTGAGCTTGAGGTCAGTAGTGATCACTTCTTGGCTCCTGCCTTCTATGCCTGTTGTGACATTTCTTTAAAATCCTGTTTCCTGCTCTGAACCCAGGTCAGAAGCTCTCCTGCATAAGCAGGCCTGGTGCCCGTCAATATTCGCTATCAAACAAGAATATCAGTGTGAAGGCTTCCCACAGAAACACCAGGTGAAGCTAAGGGAAGCCAGAGGAAGTGGGTCATTAGCCCAGAAGAGTGAGGGAAACTGATTCCTGGCCAAGTGAGGCATGAGGGAAGGGAGGCATCCAGCAGAATGGAGGGAGGTTCTGGATGGATCGTCAATACAACATAACGACAATGAGGGCAGCCTTGAATGAAGGGCTTGCTATGTGCCAGGCACTATGCTAATCACTCTCTGTATATTAGTACATTCACATCTCACAACAATTTTAATGTTTATGAAACTTATTTCCATTTTACGGTAAGACAATTGAGACACGGAGAGCTTGATATAGCTAGTGATGGTGATGCTGAGACTTGAACTCAGGCAGTCTGTTCCAAAGTTCACATGCTGAGACAAGATACCTAAGAATCACCCGGAACCAGAATACCAGAATGGGGCTGCTGGCAGTAGATGCTGAAGCTCCTTAGAGCAACTGTCTCCTCATGAGTGATGGGGAAACTGAGGCTTCTATACGTGGGCACTGTTCTACCGCAGGATATTAGTTAGGACCCCTTCCTTTTGTCCAGGATATTAGTTAGGACCCCTTCCAGCAACAGAAAATGCAGACCAGACTTGTTTTAGTCAGAAAGGAATTTGTTTTCTCCCAAAACAAAATAACAAAATATCTAAGTATTGGGCTGGTTTCACAGACAGTAGATTCTGGACTCAATTCAACTTGACTCGGTTTCTCTGATGCCTTGGCTCTATCGTCAGCTGTGTTAGCTTCATTCTGCTGCTCTAGGTGGCAAGTTGTGGCACCTCCAGCCTCATCATACAAGTTTCAACCCTGCAGAAAAGAGCCACAAGCTTCCAGGGAAATCTGGAGACTCATTCTGATTGGGTCACCTTAGGTAATGTGCTCACTCACCCCTGATAAATTGCTGTTGCCAGGGCACACCACGTGGTGATTAGCTTAACTCTGGAAAAGCTACATGCTGATTGGCTTACCTCTAGAAAAGCTATATGCTGACTGGCTTAGCTCTGGAAAAACTACAAGCTGATTGGTTTAGCTCTGGGTCTTGGGCTTGAGTTCTGACTGCAGGTCATATCAATTGAAATATACAGGGGAGATTTTTCAAATGAAAGTGGTGAAGACGGGATTTTTCTATTTCTAAAATAAAGTAATAGAGGTGCAGGGACTAAAGAATGGCTGTTCGTAATACCCAGTCTCCCATGTGAGAAAAGTTTATTTTTTTCTTAGCTTATATTGCAGCAAATTCAAATGCATGTAACCCACAGTGACCTCTTCCAGGCTGTTATCTTGTAAGGTGACCCATATCCTTTCATCTATTTCCATACTCACCTATGTGTGTTTGGAAAATGGATTTGAAACCACTGCCCTTGGGTTTATAGGGTCTCTTGATTCACGTATGAACTCCCTAGTCACTGCTGGTGAGCTCTTGTGTTAGCGTGGTCAAGCCATGTTCCCATGAAATTTGTCATCTGCCTCAAAAGAAAGGACGATTCCTTCTCCTCATTCCTGGGGCATGCTTGGAGAGTGATCCTTTGATGGAAGCCAAGTTTTCCATGAGGTCTCTGCAGAGGAAGAAATGGAGACAAGGTCCTAGACTGAAATTTCTTGCCTACATAAAATGCACACCTATGGAAATGTTCTCACTGTGCTCATTTTCAGGACCTGCAGCCCCTTATGAGAATTCAATTCAAGCTTTCACTGGAGTCTCCTCAAGGGCGAAGAACCTATCTTCCCTGTCAACACAGTGCCTAGCTCTACACAGGTGCTAGTTAAATATGACTAACAGCTCAGAATGATTATTTTTTCCTACTTAGGAACTGGCCACCTCACAAAAGAGCCATGCCCCAACTCCTCTTTGGGGCTGAATGGCTTGAGGCAGGAGAAGGGGAATGGTAAGGGCATCTGCCTGTGTGGGGTCCACTGAGAACCTGCCCACTTGCTATCCTAGGCACATTCTGTGGGTGGCTCTGCCAGTCTGGGATCTTTGGTTACATCCCACAGACATTGGGTCTACCCAACTTAAGCCAAAAAAGGGGAGTTTGTGGAAGGATATGGGTCACCTCAAAAACAGAAAAGAAGGGAAGGCTTAGAAGGACAAGAACTGAGTCATCTCTGAGATTCCATAAAGGGGAATTATTTTTAGGGCCTCCACAATGGGTACCAGTTATTCCCAGGCTACATCTTATTCTTCCCCACATTCAAATTTCCTGGAGAGAGAGCACCCGTCTCAACCAGGACAACACGCCCAAGTTGGGGACAGGAAGACCACCTTGATAAGTAGGTCCTACCAAGGATTCACCTAATGGGGAAGGATAATTCTCCAAAAGAAAGTCAAGGTGAGTTATCAAAAAACAGCATGGCCCAATAGCTGGCGTGCAAAGCCTCCAGGTCAAACACAATTGCCTACCTGTACTGTGGTTCCCTGACTCTATTTTACATCTTCCCTGGATCAACCCAGACATAATCTGGAAATGCAAGCCTCTCTCTCCCTCCTAGGTAAATACCTAAGAGACAGCCCTGTGCAAATGCCCAGGGACCCATACCCAGAATGTCCATTGCAGCTTTGTCTGTGAGAGCAAAAAATAATGGCATCAAATTGGATATCCAAAGGCTGGAGACAGTGTCATCGTGGTTCAAATAAATAAGAAAAATAGATACCAGCAAGAATCGAACTCAAAGACATTATGTTAAATAAAACTAAGCAAGGTATAGAAAAGATACTTTTAGTATAATATTGTTACTATAAAGATTTGAAATATGTACCAATAAATATAATATTTGAGACTATTTAAAAAATTCAGTAAAAATGTTACTCTAAAGATTTGAAATATGCCAACCAGTAAATATAATATTTGGAACTATAAAAAATTCAGTAAAAATATAATATACATGAACATGGCAAGAAAACAAAGTTAAGAGATGGCTACTCCCTGGGGAAAGAGCAGGAGATCTAACAGCAGACGGGGGCCCAGGAAGCCTCAAATGTACTTCTGAAGTCTGATTTCTTATGGTGGAGCAGAGAGTACCCAGGTGCTTGTTAACTAACATTTTGTTAGTCTGTATGTCTAAAAAGCTTCTCAAAAAATAATGATAATAACAAAAATCAAGTAGCAAGTGCATGGCCCATGCAGTGCATTATCTTTGCCCTAAGATGATGTGATGTCTGCTCCACATGAGTCTATGCATCTTCTTAGATAACCTCAGAAGCGTAAGGATGCTTGACTCCTTCTCCTTAGCAGCAGGCTCCTGCCCACTCTGTCCTCCTGGATCCCTTTGGATTTGTCTTGTTGGGTTGTTGGAGGAGTGGAGACACCCTCCTCCCTGCAGCGCTTCCTCACATGGTGATTTGTCTATTGAGCAATAGTCAGGATCCCGGGAGGAGCTGCAGGTGCGGCCGTCTCCCCACAGGGACCTGGACCTCCTCCAGCTTCCCAGAACCAGGAGACCCATTGTCAGGTGCGACTCTGTGCTGGGATCTGAGTGGAACCACAGGTCTGTGCAGCAGAAGGCGAGAAGCTCATGACTACAGAGAGAGGCATGGCTGGGGATCTGGGGCCTCTGCCCTGTCTCCATCTCTGCACCTCAGGGCAGCAGAACACTCCAGGCCTCTCTCACAGTGGCTGGTGTGGCGTGAGGCTGCCCATCTCCTTGCCACCCTGTCCTGGGTATGAAATTCCAGTATCAGAGATTCTTTCCTTTTTAGTCTTCCTTCTTTCTCTTTTATAACTGAGCATCTCCCAGGCAGGATGGCTGATTGAGCCACACCTGTCCACCTACAACAGGGCTTCTGGCTGGCCTGTGGAGGTGTGTCTTTGGGGTACAGCAGAACTCAGGGTGGGGACAGAACAGGGAGAGCTGGGAGAAAGGAGAAAGGCACAAGCTTCCCTTCCTGCTTTTCCCTGAAGAAACCCAAGTCTCCGCTGGTGGCGGGGGCAGGGAAAGAATTGCTTTATCTTAAAGTCAATCATTGATGACACCTCCTATCACTGAGTATTGATTGAGTTAGGGTGGGTCTAACAGATAAACAATTCTTAAGAATTCTAGTTTAGAAAGTCGTTTATAACCAGAAGCTCCTGCATTACTTACAGAAAACAGATAACAAGCCTGTGGCAGAGGCAGAAGATCAAGTACCATGAAGGAGGGAAAGATTTATGCTGCCCTAAGTCAACAAGAAAAACCACAGTGGGAATCAAAGTGTCAGCATCTGCGAAGAAGATGCCCTCAGAGCTCTTCTCTGGGCTTCCAGATGAATAGAACTGAGAAAAGTATATCTATTAAAATGCGTGTGGCTGTCAGCACCCAAAGACCTGATTAACAGACTTGAAGAATCACGTAGATTGTCCCCTATAACAGAGGGCATGATGGATGCAGTTCAACCATATCTGTCTCTCTGCTCTGTCTTCCTTAGCAGATTGGCTTGTCCTTAAGCCTGGCTCCACATGCTCACAGAAAGGCTGCTTCAGTTCCAGCATGCTGTTCTCCACCAATTATTCTCAAAGCCAGGAAGGAGAGTTTCTTCCGTGTATCTGTTGCATTAGAGAAGAAAATTTTTCCTCTAAGACTCTTCCCACCTCAAAATATTGACTCTTCCAATGCATTGGCCAGGCTTGGGTCCCATGGCTGCTTCTGGCTGCAAAAGAGGCTGAGCAAGATGCATTTGGTATATTTGGGCTTTAGAAGAGGCGAAGCAAGCACTGTGCAAGACGGAGACAGGAGACTGGGGCGGCGGCTGGCCACAGAGAGGGGGACCCTTAGCTCCCGCCTTGGAAAGACAGCTAAAGCCTGTCCAGTTTTGTTTTACCTTGGGGGCTACATGGGCATTTGGACAGGATTGTGTGTCATGCATTACCATCCCTGAACCTTTACACTAAATTCTAGAAATGACACCCATCGTGAGTTACTGTGACAATGCAAAACTCCTCTAGATGTTTTTAAATGAGCAGAACTGTCCCCGTCTACACCAGATTCTTAAAAATGTGGATTTCGTCTGCAATACTAAGAGACTATGGTTCAGGTCAGTGTGGTGGCTCACACCTTTAATCTTAGCACTTTGGGAAGCTGAGATGGGAGGATTGCTCAACTCCAGGAGTTGAAGACCAGTCTGGCAACATAGTGAGACCATGTCTCTACAAGAAATCAAAAAATTAGCCAGACATGGTGGCATGTACCTGTGGTCCCAGGTACTCAGGAGACTGAGTTGGAAGGATCACCTGAGCCCTGGAGGTCAAGGGTACAGTGAGCTGTGATCACTCCACTGCACTCAAGCCTGAGTGACAGAAAGAGAGAGAGAGAATGATTCCTGATTACCGGGTCAAGGGGAGGGTTTCAGGGGCTGTAACATGTTTAATGTTTCACATGGAGCACCCACCCTTAGTTTCAGACAGAGCAACTGGGTTTCTGGCCAGTTTTACAAACTGAGATTTTATAAAAGGCTTTCTTTGCAGAAAATATTTACATTTGGAAATAGTTGAGAATGACTATTTGAGTCTCAGCTGGAGTTGGGTGAATTCAAACTGTCTTTTTCAGGAGAACAATCAGTCAACATGGTTATTTTATTCAGCAAATAGGTCAGACTAAATTTTTGATAGTTGATAGAATAAATTGTGGTTAGTTGACAGATTGGATTTTCTTCTGTTTCTTACTTTTAGGGGGCATCTGTTTTTCAAATTCAGCCTTCATTCTCACCAGAAATGGATCTTAGAAACTCTTGTGTGTGCTAGCCTCAGAGTCATGGAAAACATTTCAGGCAAAGTAATCCTGGCTGGTGACCAAATTATTTCTTTTCGTTTGGGTTTTTAACAAATTTTTTCTTCTAATTCATGTATCTATGGTATGTTAAGGAAAATGGGAGAATTTGAGTTGTGCTTTGTTTTCTTCTTTCTTTAGAATGGAAAAATAAAACTTGGCTCGAGTTGACTGCCTCCTAATCCCCAGTAGGAACCTGACATTTTATTTTGCTTTTTCACCCTCTCCAACCTGGCCTGAGGTGCAGGTGGAGAGCTGCTGGCAGAGTGTTACCATAATCCCACCCAGCCATGACAGAGACCTGCCTGAGGGCTTCAGGAAAGACTGAAGAGTCCCAAACACATCTCTTGTCTAGGGTGATGAGAAGCTGATCTGGGCTTGGTACCAAATGTTATTTATCAGATTCCAAGTGGCATTGTCTTCATGGCACCTGGTCCTGCCGGAGTGCTTGCTGAGGGTGGGCTGCTTCCAGAGAGCAGGAGGGGCATCTGGGCACCAGGCAAGGTGGATTCAAGACCCTCGGTTCAGGTCCTGGCTGTGACCACTGTTTGGCTCTGGCACTGTGGAGATGGGGAAACAGAAAAGAAAATGATTCATCTGGCTGGGAGCCCAGAAAATGTATGCTAATGCCTTCGTACAGACACAAATAAGATTATAAAGAGACATTGAAAAAAAAATGCCCAACCTCAATCCATAACATAGAGACTAACAATTTGCTGAGATTCAAAGAGTCAGAGAGAGAACCATCACATGAGTCAAGTTGTCAATAAAGTCAATTATTTCCTGTCCACATCCCATTCTCCTGGGTACACATTGCTAGAGCTCACAAATAGCCCTAGCCTCCTACTTATTCAAGGCTCACAGGACACATACACTTCTCTACCCATTAAAGTCATGAATAAGCATGTGACCTCTCTCAGCCAATGAAATCTGATAGAAAAGCAACAGGTGCTATTTCCTTCTTTAATGATTGCAATTTTATTATACAGGATATAGATCAAGACCAGCCAAATGAAGAGACACACAGTGCAAGGTCTCAAAGGGTCTTCAACATGAAGCATCTATGCCCTCTCCATGGAATCAGGGCACCTCACCTGCCTGGCACATCCAACCAGGAAGTTCCACTGAGCTTCTAACAGGTACTAGTTCTAAGCAGAAGCATTTAAAAACTGCAGTGTGATTGGCCATGCTGTAGTGATCTTGGGAGCATGCATTGAGATGGCGAAGCCTCCATCAGACTGGATCACTGAATGACTGTGATGAAGGGAGTCCTCCACAAATAACCCACATTGGACATAAAGTATAAGTAATTTTAAAAACATTTGATGTGTTTAGCCCTAGAGACTTGGGTCTTACTTGCTACTGCAACCTAACCTTGTCCATCCTTGATAGACTCAACATCTTCCATCATAATATCCCATAGATGGACACATTAGAGGCTCATGACTTCCTCTAAACTTACACCCCAAAGATTATCAGTTCTCAGCTTCCTCTAGGCAAAAGAATCAGAATTGTTAGATGAGATGGCTGTGACCTGAGCACATCAGGGATTGATGCTCCAATACTGAATCTGACGAAAAAGAAAGGAGAATTTAAAAGTGCGGACATTGGAGAAAAGCACTTTAATGGTTATGTCAAAGGAGATTTCAATTCAGAAAAAGAAATACAGTTGATCCTTGAACAATGCAGATTTTAACTGCATGGCCCCACTTATACACAGTTCTTCCACCTCTGCCACCCCGGAGACAGCCCCACCTCTTCCTCCCGTTCCTCAGCCTAGTCAACACGAAGATGACGAGGATGGAGACCTTTACAATGATCCACTTCCACTTAATGAATACTAAATACATTTTCTCTTTCTTATGGCTTTCTTCATAACACTTTTTCTCTAACTTACTTTATTGTAAAAAGATAGTATATAATGCGTATAACATAAAATATGCTTTCATCAACTGCATACATCATCAGTCAAGCTTCTGGTCAGCAGGAGGCTATTAGTTAAGTTTGGGGGAAGTCAGAGTTATACACAGACTGCATGGGGACATCAATGTCCCTAATGCCCACATTGTTCAAGAGTCAACTGTAGTCTGGTGACAGGTGGGAACGAACCTGTGGGACTTGGGTGGTGATGCTATTTGGGATTATCTGAGCTCGATAATTATTGTCACCCCCATGGTGAGTATCTTAAATCCATTAAGAGGTGAGAGGAGAAAAATACATTGTAACAAGAGGCTGGACAACATGTCTTACCCACAGCTACAGAAATCAAAAGGCTCCAGTTGCTTTTGTTCCTATAAAGGATGAGCTGTGGGCTGGATGCAGTGGCCATACCTGTAATCCCAGCACTTTGGAGAGGTCAAGGCAGACTGATCACTTGAGCCCAGGAGTTCAAGTTCAGCCTGGATAACATAGCAAAACCTCACCTCTACAAAGAAATACAAAATTAGCTGGGTATGGTGGCCAACTACTCAGAAGGCTGAGGCAGGAGGATCACCGGAGCCCAAGAGGTTGAAGCTACAGTGAGCTCTGATTGCACCACAGCACTCCAGCCTGGGCGACAGAGCAAGACCTTGTCTCAAAAAAGTAATGAGCTGTGAAGACATGTAAAAAGGTTGGCAAACTGCTAGTATAAAACACCAAAATCAATTTCATTTTATTAAAAAAAAAAAATAACTTGGCTCAGTGTAGTAGACAAGTGTTGATTTTGGCCCACATACACATACACACAAACATTATTTTTAGTAACAAAATATTCTCCATATATTTTCCAGGAGACCACCCCCACCCTGCCGTTTCAAGCCAAAAGAAATAAAAACATATGTCCAAATAAATATGAGTCTATGAATGTTCATAGCAGCATTAATCATAGTAGCCAAGAAGTGGAAACAGCCCAACCTCCATCGATTGGTGAATGAATAAAAAAAAAAAAAAAAAAAAAACAGAACTGTGAGTATCTATATTATGAGCTGTTATTCAACAACAAAAATAAACAAACTATGATACACACCATGACCTGAATAAGTCTCACAGACATTATGCTAAGCTAGAAAAAAAAATTAATAAATAATGTTTGTAAAAAAGAAGGAAAAGTCAAGTTTAACAAGTCACAGACTTACGACTTCATTTATAATGACATTTTCGAAATGAAAATGGATTCATTTTCGTTTCGAAAATGTCATTATAAATAGATTAGGAGTCAGATTAGGAATAAGGATTAGGAATCAGATTAGTGGTTGCCAACAGCTGGGGAGAGAAGATTGACTACAAAGGGGCCACACAAAGAAATTTTGAGGGTAATGCAGCTGTTTTATATCCTGATTTTGGGAGGCCGATCAACACGTGTGTTATAATCCGTAGGCCCATATGCCCATGAAAGGTCAATTTTGCCATAGGATCATTTTATAAATAAAATTATTCTTAAAAATCTTATGTGGATTAAATCAGGCTTTGGGCTCTAAAATTGATCTCCTGGATCAGAAGCTCTTTGGAAAATAATTGGATGATCCTACTTTATTAAAGCTGAATCTTTAAAGAAAATATATATATTCTATTCTTGAGTGAGCTGATTCCCTGAGGTTTTTTTTAAAAGTAAAATTTAACATTAAGCATTGATTTTGTTGGCATTCCAGCCAATTAGCATAGTTCATTAGAATGTTTGGTTCAATCCAGGTGACTAAAAATGTTTATTTATGTAATTAAATACATATGTAAAAAAGTCACATTTCAGAAAATATGTAAATGCGATTTTTAAAAAATGAAGGTACTTGATTTATGAGGTTCATCTTTCTTTGGGAGCTCTGAAGTTTCAAATCCTCTGCAGTATTTATGATTGTTCAGCTGTCTCTTAGAGAGGAGACCATGGGGTCTCTGTAACCCAGATCCTATTTACTTTTGGGGGGGTTTTGTTTTGTTTCTGATACAGAGTCTCTCTCTGTAGCCCAGGCTGGAGTGCAGTGGTGCCACTTGGCTCACTGCAACCTCTGCCTCCTGGGTCCTGGTTCAAGCAATTCTCCTGCCTCAGCCTCCTGAGCAGCTGGGATTATAGGCACGTGCCACCATGCCCAGCTAATTTTTTTATTTTTAGTAGGGACAGGTTTTCACCATGTTGGCCAGGCTGGTCTTAAACTCCTGACCTCGTGATCTGCCTGCCTCGGCCTCCCAAAAAGTACTGGGATTACAGGCATGAGCCACCACGACTGACCTTTTCTATTTAAATATATTTATTATTATATATTGTTTATTTAAATAAATTTATTATTATTAGATATAGTTCTTGCTCTGTCACCCAGGCTGGAGTGTATTGGCACAATTATGGCTCACTGCAACCTTGACCTCTCAGGCTCAAGGGATCCTCCCACATCAGCCTCCTGAACAGCTGGGACTATAGACACACACAACCAGGTCTGGCTAATTTTTTAAACAATTTTTATTTCATTTTACTTTTTTCCAGATGGGGTCTTGCTATGTTGCCCAGTCTGGTCTCAAACTCCTGGGATCCAATGATCCTCCCACCTCAGTCTCCCAAAGCATTGGAATTACAGGCATGAGCTAGTGTGCCCAACATTGGTCATGATTTGTGGGTGTCCAGAACCTTCTGAAAAAGGATCCAGCCACAGATCCTATTTGAGCTAATCATTTAAGGAATAGGAGGAAGAAGAAGTACAGTAAAAAAGAAAGAGATTGTGCCATGTATTAGTCTGTTTTCACACTGCCATAAAGATACTACCCAAGATTGGGTAATTTATAAACAAAGGAGGTTTCACTGACCACAGTCCTGCCTGGCTGTGGAGGCCTCAGGAAACTTATGATCATGGTGGAAGGGGAAGCGGTCACCTTCTTCACAAGGCTGCAGGTGAGAGACAGTGAGCAAGAGCAAGAAAAACTGTCTTATAAACCCATCAGATCTCGAGAGAACGCCTTCACTCTCAAGAGAACAGCACGGGAACCACGCCCATGATCCAGTCACCTCCCTCCACTGACACGCGGAGGTTACAACTGGAGATGAGATTTGGGCAGGAGCACTGAGCCAAAGCATAGCATGCTGCTTTTCATCTTTGATGGAGGTTGAACAATAAATATTGTTTTAAAATATGAGGAAGACGAGGAAGCACTGGCAAAGAGGAAAGGGAGAAGTCAAAAGCGCCGCCAGGTGTTAGAGCAAACTCTATGCAAAGAGACACTCGGGTGCATCAGAGGCTCCAGACTTCCTTTCCTTCTTCCTTATTAACTGAACCCTGGTGTTATTTGGAGGGATTGTATTCCCAGCTAAAAATATTTCCCGGGCTCTCTTGCATCAAATGTTCACATGACACAGATCTAGCAAATGGTCACTCGACATAAGCTACTGGGCAGGGCTTCCGGAAAAAACACTTTAAAAGGAGCTGACTCAGCAGGTGTCTGTTGCCATTTCCTGTCGTGTTGGCTGGAGCTGTGGCAGCCATTTTGAGGGCATGAAGACGGAGCTCACAACAAAGATAGGGTCATGGAAATCCAGAAAGGACATGGGTCCCAGATGTTATCATGGAGCTACCATTCTATCCCTGGACTGCCTGCCTCTAGACTTACTTAACATGAGGAAAAATAAACCCCTAAGTTACTTGGTGAGGGGTTAGGGGGTCTCTGTAACTTGTAGAACTTATAACCAAAACAAGTCTCAAGAAACTTCATGCCTGTTTTTCAACCGCCCATAACAAACCACCTCCTGATGTGACAGTGTCTGTAACTCTCCTCTTTCCAGGGGGGCCCTTCCTTGAACTGAAATGATAGATATTTCTGCTACTTTTCCATTTGCATGGAAAACATTAAATTATAATGTATCATTTTCAGTTCACTGTACCATCAAATACTTCTTTGAGGTCAATAATAATAAAGCTCATCCCAGGAGTAATTTCCTGATCATCAAATTTTTGAATATATAGTTTAATTTGCTATCCTACTGGCAAGACAGTTGGTGGGTATGCTAAACCCTGAAGATTTCACTGTTATTTTTCCAAAGGGATGCAAGTCAATCTTCAGATAACTTTCAATTGTATGCATTTGTTAAGAGACATCATAAGATCAGGAAATCAAAGAGCTAGTTAGAACTTCAAGAATAATTCAAGCTGAGATATTGCTTATGTAGTAGGGTAAACATTTGTAAGAGTTGTCCACAAAGTAATCTGGTGGCAACCCAGAGCTTTTCTCAGTCTTCTGAAAACCTATAGATACCCTAGGACACATTCAGGAGAGTGAACTTCCTGTGACCTCTACCCAGTTGTCTCTGATTCCAGCATCTCTGGGGTCCCCATGCCCCTTTATTAATGGTGTGGATCAGACTTGGCTATGAACTGCAAATAGCAGAATCTACCTAACTAGTTTAAGCCAAAAAGGAATGCATTCAGTGGCTCCCAGAAGCACTGCAAGGCCAGAGAATCCGGCTTGGAGGCTATATAACAGAAAAAAAGGCAGACCCACTGCTCCTGGTGGTGCTGGGCACATCACTGACACTGACAACAGGGGACAGTGTGACAGTCCCCCACACTGCCCTACAGCTTCTGCAAGCCCCGTGTGTCTCTTCAGTATCCTCTGCAGAAAGGACTCTGCACGCTGCCATCTTTTACACAACCTTCCCTTCTTAACGAGAGTCTAGTTCGTACCCTCTGATCAGTGTACTCCATGTCACATGTCGGCTTTTTAGCTGTAAGGCAGATGGGAACGTAGATTTCTGGCTTTTCTTTTTGGGATGTGCAGACACCAGGGAGAAATTTCCCCAACATGTAAGAGTTTTCAAAAGGTTCTAGATGCCCACAAATCATGGCCAATGCCATTATCAGTCATTCTCCCTAGCACAGGTATTGCAGCTCGGCTCTTGACCACAGTAACGTCACTTCCCATTTCCAGGCTAAAAATTGACAAAGGAGCATAAGAAGAAAAGAAAAACAAAGCAGATTCAAATTCCCAACTGCCTGGTTAAGAAATACAAAGAAGGGAGCTGATTGGTAGAGAAAAGCCACGATATAAATTCCAGATGTCATTCCAGAAAAAGGTGTTTTTGGCATGAACTTGTAATTCTAACGTAATAAAAACCATTCCATTTTAGAAGAAACAGTGTCTAGTTTTCCAAATATATGCGTGTGTATCAAAGTATGATTCTCAAATGTTGAAAGCATAATTCTTACGAGCTAGATGTAAGCATTTGTCAAATCTATTTCATTAATAATGGAACTAATAGGATGGCAAAGTCATTTCAAAATAGGGCATAAGAACAAGGATTCCATGCAGTCAATCAAAAAGCAGAAATGCTGCCATTCAATTGCTGAGTTAGATACAATCATTTCCGTATCTTAATGGGCAGTAACGTTATGATTTGGGGATTATCTTCGGTGCCATCAGAAAAGAAAAACATTCTACTTTATACATTTCATATGTCTTAACCTCTAATTTTCCAGAGATAAAATGTCTGGGCCCTAATCAATGGTAAATAGGAAGTCAAACAAAGTCACATCTCATGAGGGACTCAGGTGCCCCTACATGGACTTGTTAGACTGCCCTATACCCCGGCACTATGTGTCTCAATCATCTTTATACCTTATTTTCAAGTTTTGAGTATTTTTTAAACATATATGAGCTTTCCCCCCATACCTCAAAGATAATTGTATTGGTTTGACTGGGGCCTTTTCCCATTTAATACCTGTTCAGTCATTCATTTATCCAACAAATATTGATTGGGCTTCCATTCTGTGTCAAGAACTCATGTAGACAAAAATAAATTAGGCATAATTCCAACCCAAAGAAACAAAAACCTGAAGTTCATTCTTACAAAATGCAATAATGGAGTTGTTTAAAATAATAACAAAGTGCTGTGGGATGAAGGGGACGAGGAAGCAGATCTGCCTTCAGTTTGGAGGTCAGATGTGCAAGCAAGTTAGGCAGCCTCAACGTTTCTTAAAAACCTACTGAGTGGGCCAGATGCTGTGGCTCATGCCTATAATCCTCACACTTTGGGACACTGAGGTGGGTGGATCACTTGAGGCCGGGAGTTTGAGACCAGCCTGGGCAACATGGGGAAACCCCGTCTCCCTTAAAAATTAGCCAGACATAGTGGCACATGCCTGTAATCCCAGCTACTTGGAAGGCTGAAGCATGAGAATTGCTTGAACCCAAGAGGCAGAGGTTGCAGTGAGCCAAGATCGTGCCACTGCACTCTACCCTAGGCGACAGAGTGAGAGTTCATCTCAAATAATAATAATAATAATACTAAAAACGGCTACTAAGTGCCAGACACATCCAAGGCTGTGAGAATCCCAGGATGTGTTGCTTGTGCACATGGGCTGGGGCAGTCCTCTGGTGCTGTGGACGGGCCAGTGCCCATTCCCCACACTTCTGCCCTGGACTTCAATTTCCCCTCGAGGATCCCATGCCCACTTCATCACCATCTCAGTGGAATGGATGACCAAGGTGCTCTGCCAGAGTAGAGGTATGAGGCCCAAGCCCACACTTCCCTCCTGGGAAATTTTGCCTTGAGGGGACTGACACGAGAAACAAGAATGAGTAGACCCTCACCCCAAAATGTATGCCTCGAAGAGATTTCCCAGAGTTGACCCAGATCTAGTCCTTCTGTCACCTGGTCCCTTAGCCCTTCTGTGTTCTCAGAGCACAGATCTGTTACAACCTTCCATAGATCCCTGTTTGGGTAAGGCTGGCCGAAACCAGCTTCCATTGCTTGCAACCAAAGGATCCTGGCTGGTGAATGCAGCAGCTGGAGGAATGTGCCAAGGAAGGGAGGTGGGTGGCCTTGCAGAAGATCCAGTACTAACAACCCCTGTCCTATCCACCCCTCACCCCCCTTCCAGAATGTTCACAGTCTTTACCATGGGATGGGACCATGGCATGACTCTTTTGAGAGACTGACAAATCCCAGCTAGGGGAATTCACCTTATCAGCCCCAAAATCGTAGTTTTCAGTCTCTTTTGGCTTCCAGTCATCATGCCAGGAAAAGAGGATGTAATTCCTGCCCTTGAGGAGCTTCTGTAAATGATTTAGAAAAACACTCACAGGAGAGACCTGAGTGCACCACATGAGCTCAATGAGACAATGCTCCTATCGTGTGCATTCCCCACCTTACAGGGTTCGGATGTTTGTTTCCTCCAAATCTCATGCTGAAATATGATCCCCAGTGTTGGAGGTCGGGGCTGGTGGGAGCCGTTTGGATCATGGAGGCGAATCACTCATGAAATGGCCTGGTGTCCTCCCACGGTAATTAGTTCGCTTGCCATCTGGTTGTTAAAAGAGTCTGGGACCTCCCCAATCCCTGCTGTCTTGCTCCCTCTCTCACCATGTGACACCCAGACTCCCCTTCACCTTCTGCCATGAGTAAAAGCTTCCTGAGGCATCACCAGAAGCAGACGTTTCTTGGGTTTCTTGTACAGTCTGCAAAACTGTGAGCCAAATAAACCTCCTTTCTGTATAAATTACCCAGCCTCAGGTATTCCTTTACAGAAACACAAAACAGAGGAATACAACATTGAAAGGAGAGAACTGACTTGTGGAAGCCCTAGCTTCCTCGGAGTTCAGTCTCACAGCAAGAAGGAGCTCCCCTTGCTGTGAGGCAGGCATCATGATTCTGTCAACACGGCAGACCAAGCCCAGTGCTTGAAGTGTGCAGAGAGTTGTGTCATCAACATACAAGAGACCCACATAGGCCAGTCAGTGATTTCCAATATGTTTTTCAACACCAAAGGATGATTCTCTTGAGGGGAGTTGTGCCTACCTGGATCTTGTTTGTTTGTTACTGCTTCATGGAGCATTTGAAGCAATAAAGTGTATCGTATTTTACATAGAAGGCTGCCTCAAGAAAACCTGCTTTTTGTCTTCTCAGTATTTATTCATTCAACAGATATTTAAGGAGCTTCCACTGTTGAGTGTTACCATTCTAGGTCTTCAAAATACAGCATTGAACAAAATGACAAAAATCCCCACCACAAAAGGGCAGGCATTTTGGTGAGGGGAGTTTATGGCAGCAACTTGCTTTTCATTTAGAAAACTCTCCCCTCCCCTCCCCAGCCAATGTGGTGTGGAGAGAAAGACATCCCAGAGTCAGGGTCTTGGACCTACGATCCAGGTTAAACCTACCAGCAACAGCGTTGCCCCGGCAACAAGAATTTAACACAGCTGGGCACGTGACCTAAGCTGATTCCATCTGAGTTAATCTCTGGCTTTTTGAAAGCTCCTAGAAAACAAGCTGACCCTAACTCACTGTTTGACAACCTCAGTTAAAACAGATCCTGGGGCAATTTGTACACCCATCTGGTCCCCAAGAGTTAAGCCTACTCTAAGATGCCCTGATGACCACTGGATTTGCTATGCCTGATGATGATGCCAAAGATGACCAGATAACTTCCTCGCCAACTCTGGACATGTGTAAGTGTGAAAGGCAGCACCATTCACAATTACAGCAAAACAACCAGCATTGACCAGGACCATCTTGTGCAAATCAAGTGCGCTCAGCCAGTTCCTGGTTGATTTTTTCTTATTATATGAGGCAAGAAATTACCTCTTCATTAAGCCTCTCAATATTCTTGCAATGAAGTTCCTCTGCTTGGGCAGGGAGCAGCACTGAGGTTTAGTGATAGATTGAGGTTATAAGGGAATGCTATTAATAATTAAGGCAGCAAACAGGCACACACAGGAACTCCCCTGTTCAGACCAGGACAGAGGCTCCCATACACACTGAATGTCTGCTAGGTGCTGGCAGTGTGCATGCTGGGCGTGGAGGTTCTAGGATGATCAGGGCACCAGTATCTTCCTCGAGGAGCTCACTGTCTTAGTCAGAGACATGAATACCTAACACACAATGGCAGCACAAGATGCTGAGAGGGAGCCACAGGTGGAGCCCACCTGCTCAGCCGCTTCTTTCAATCATGATCATGTTTGCAGAGTTTGGCTTGGTTCAGTAAAAACCCAGCGATGACGAATTGCTAGACAGAGCAACTGACTTGACTTTCTTACCTCCCCCAGCATTAACTGAAAATTCCAGCCCTTCAGGCAAAAATGGCAGGCCATCTGTGGTTTACTTTTTGAGCTGCTTTGTCTCTCTGCTATTAGAATTTTAGCCCAGGAGATTTAGAAATGGAAGCCCCTCATCTTTGGGTCAAGAAGACAGTGGGGAGGGAACAAAGAGAAGGCTTTGCCTCTCCCTCCCTTCTTGCCCCAGAAGGTTTGGAGGGAGAGGAGGCGTTTCTGCAATATCCACTCTCAATAGTACCTGTTCTTGGTGTGCAGGGGATTGCCAGGGTGACTTCTCAACAACTTTTATTCTAAAATTAAAGCAAAAGCATAATTTTCCAAAGAGGAGAAAGACATCAGGTAGCACGGGCCACGAAGCTGTGTCTGATCTATTTCCCTGGCAGGAAGCACGCAGCAGTGCAGGAGGGGGCCCTCGGCGATGGCGTTCAGCATGGCTGCGTTGGTTTTGGTTTTATTAGTTTGTCTTTTGTATCTGGAAAAATACAGATCATTTGGCCAAGGATCTGACTTTATTGAATGGCCCCGCGTACCGTGGTCAACACATCAAGCTGGCATCTATTCCAAAACACGCCATGAGGAAAAGCAGAGATACGACGTCTCTTATCTTCCTGAGCGGTGCTAGCCGTGTGACAAGTAAACGGGTGGGTTTGATGAAGTGTAAGACAGCTTGTCATCCAACAGCTAAGTGGCCTTGTTTCCTTTCCCTGGGATAATATTGGATTTCATACCGATAGCATCAACAAGAGAAAGGCTCGTACCTAACAGCTAATTTCTGAAGAACATATGTTTCTGCTCAATTTCGGCACCTTTATGGCCCCATGTGACATTGCAATACTTTCTGCTGCAAAACAGACCTCATTCAACTCATCTGTCTTACATCTAATTCAAGTCAAAACCAGTAAAGCGAGCCAACTCCTGGCCTATTTGTAATTCTTCCACAAATTATTGTCACTGATTCTCTCGTGGTACAGTTTTCTTCAGGAACCAGCAGCTGAAAAAACAAAATGTTGATCAAGTTGCAGATCTCATTTCCTCTTCCATATTATTCTCTTCAAAGAGGAAAGTCACAAATTGGGATCCTAATGGGACAACATGTCTCATCTGCATAGGTAGTGTATTGTTATTTTTATTTTTTTTAAATCACAAACCCGGGTACATGTCTACCTTTAACTCTGTAAACACAAAGCCAATCCTCTGGCAATCTGCATACTTCTCGATAAACACAATACACTCCCACAGCTCGGCTTTCAGGGTGCTCAGACCAGAAAGCTTGGAGTCAACCTGTATCAGGGTTTTATTGTTCTCATTCAACCCATTTTACAAAAACATCCAGTCCGTTTTACAACCACTTCAACTATGCTTCAAACACTTCTGTCACCACAACTGCTATTGCTGTGGTCCATCGCTATCGAAAACGAAACTGTGTCCTCTCTGATTTCCCAGAGTCTACACCTGCACCCACTGCTCCCCTATCTGACTCTGAGCACGATGGTCAGAGAAATCTTTCTATAGTCACAGACAGGATCGCAAGATGGCCCCACAATTCCTGCTCCTCCCCCACTGGAGTCTGGGCAGAAACTGGAAATGTGATAGGATGTCATGCCATGGATTAGATTGCTAACCGGCTGACTTGGAGCTAATCAAAGGAGGAAGTGTCTGGATGGGCCTGACCTAATCAAGCAAATCCTTGAAAGGAGCTGAGATCGTCGGGAAGGAACGATGGAGGGGACCACGTGACAAGGGCCTGGGAGCTGCAGCCAGAGGTTGAGTGCGGTGGCGAGCTGACAGCTAGCAAGGCACAGGGTCCTTGGCCTTTCAGCCCCATGGAAAGTGATTCTGTCCAAAAACCTGATGGAGTTTGGAAGTGGATCTTTCCCAGGTGGAGCCTCTGGATGAGGATGCAGCCAACCAACATGTGGATTTCAGGCTTGTGAGGACCTGAGCAGACGGCCAGCTCTAACATGCCTGACTCATTTACCCATAGAAACCGCACAGTAATAAACTCGTGTCATGTTCAGCTGCTAAGATTGTGGTCATGTATTACACAGCAATAAATGAATATTGGAGAAAATAATATTTCTTCCCTCCGTTCAAAATCCCCCAAAGGCCTCCTAAGTCACTAAGATAAAATCCAGATCCATGGCCAGGCGTGGTGGCTCATGCATGTAATCCCAGTACTTTGGAAGGCCAAAGTGGGTGGATCATGAGGTCAGGAGATCGAGACCATCCTGGCTAACATGGTGAAACCTCGTCTCTACTAAAAAATACAAAAAATTAGCTGGGCATGGTGGCACATGCCTGTAGTCCCAGCTACTCAGGAGGCTGAGGCAGGAAAATCACTTGAACCCAGGAGGCAGAGGTTGCAGTGAGCCGAGATCTCACCACTGCACTCCAGCCTGGGTGGCAGAGAGAGACTTCATCTCAAAACAAAACAGAAACCCAGATCCTCACAGCAGCCCATGAGGCTTTGCAGGCGTCTGGCCTCCCTGCCTCTCTGGCTTCTCTGTCCACGAATCTCCCTCCACTCTGCTGTGGCCACACTGGTCCCTCACTACTGCTCAAACATGCTCCTGCCTCTGGGCCTTTGCACTTACTGTTCCCTCTGCCTCTCCCCCAGATATTAGCCTGTCTCCCACCTTTGTGGCCTTCAGGTCTCAGGTCTCTGCTCCATGCCAGCATTCTCTGAGGATCTCTACTTGCACCCAACCCCCCTTGCTGGCTTCACTGTCCCTCTGCACATCAGCCTCCTCCAGGTACACACAAGACACATTTTGTCTTTTTATTGATTGTCCTTGACTGGATCATGAGCTCCATAGTGTCAGAACCTTGGTTTTGGGTCCCCTGCTTTAGACTTTGATCGAAGAACAGTGCCTGGCACATGGCAGACACTCAGTAACCTCTTCAACGAATGAATGAATGAATGAGAGGTTAGTTGGGAAATGAAGCAAAACAGAGCATTCCTTGGAGTCTTAAATGCCAACAGAAATGCGTCATGTGAACCTCAGGGTGTTTGTATACAGAAAACACCAAAACCACAAAATTCCATGAGACTGTTTTTTCAGCACCTCCCAATCTTTGTGCTTTTTGAAGAAACCAATTAATCAGTTTCTACCTTGGCATGTGCTTTTTGTCATTTTGTTTTGTTTTATTTTGTTTGCAGATGGAATCTCACTCTGTTGCCCAGGCTGGACTGCAGTGGCACGATTTCAGCTCAAGCGATTCTTGCACCTCAGCCTCCCGAGTAGCTGGGACTATAGGTGTGTGCCACCACGTCTGGCTAATTTTTTTGTATTTTAGTAGAGATGGGGTTTCACCATGTTGCCCAGGTTGGTCTTGAACTCCTGAGCTCAGGCAATCTGCCCACTTCAACCTCCCAAAGTGTTAAAATTACAGGTATGCGCCACCGCGCCCAGCCTTGATGTGTGTGTTTTTAATCAGCCTTTCTTTGCCTGCTCAGCAGCTACTGGAGCTCCTGGGTCCCCCAGATGCCCGTCTTGTCATGAAGCCATTTTCCCTTTGGAGAAAATGAGTCGGACATGAGCATTTTGCTGCCTTTGTCAGTCAGGACCAAGTTACATAGCACCAAATGTCAGCCAAAGATGAGATCCCAGCAACAAGGGGCTACTCGGTTGAAACATTTTACATAATTGGAAGATGAGGTTAACAACGATAAGCAAAGTTCAGGTGGATGTCCAAGGGTTTGTGAAGCAGATGCTGAGAAATAAACAGACCAGGAGGCATCCAAACCAGCCCTGCACGACTCTGCTATTTCCTGGAGAGTGACGGTGCCATGGGGAGGATGTGTGTTCGGTTAAAAACAAGAGCTACAGAATTGGGTCGGGGACTTGGGTTGAAATCCTGCTGCCTGCTCTCCAGCTGTGCGACCTTGACAAGGCTCGCTCCCTGACCTTTCCCCAGTCTGTAAAGTGGAACAACATTCATGAGAAGCATGTCTGCCTTAGGGGCCGTTGGAGGGTCCACAACCTACAGGAGACTAGACAACTTGGGGGTTTCCAGGCCACACACATGCAGGGCACTTTCCCACGCAGGGCTCTGCTGACTGGATACTCATGTGCTCCAGAGAAGCCCCTCATCCACCCCAGGGGGTGGGTACTGTCACTCTCCTGCTTTCCAGAGGAGGGAACCAGGCATGCAGAGGGAGCCTCTTGCCCACGGCACACATCAAAAGCCCCAGCGTCCTGAGCTCAGAGGCCGGCCTCATCCCACTGGCAGGTTTGCTTCTATGAAAGGATCATTTTCCCTCCTGCTATTGGCTTGTTTGATAATCAGTCACTGATGTCTGGGCCATTCCTTGAGCTGTGAATCTGAGGAGTCTGAAAGATTGATGCCCAGGCAGCTTGGGTGTGCTGAGAAGACCTAGTTTCCCTGACAGCCCACCCCAGACCCAGGACAAAGTGAGCTGTCCTCTAAGGAGCCAGTGTCAGCCAAAGCAAAGGAATTGTGGCTGATGGAGGCCATACTAGGGGTCACTGCTCAGTAACAATGTCACATGATGCAAAATTCATGGGATAATAGAAAATAAATTTTCTGCAGGTCATGGGATGTCAGCTTTTCCTGAAAACCCAAATGCATAGAAAGGAAGAAAGTGGGAACAAAGGATGAGCACTTTCTAAAGAGAGGAAGAAAGATGAAAATATTTCTATTAATTACTCCTGGAAGACTTCATGAAATTATAGAAATTTTTAAGTCCCTAAAATGAATCTTGGACAACTGCGCCCCTCCCAGGTTTAACTCCATGGTCAGAGGCTGGCAGGAGGCTCTCCCAGTTACAGGATCTGGCACCAGCCCATCCTCAGTGAGACCTACAGGGTCCAGGAGAATTCACCTTAGCCCTTTGCTGAATCCCTGAGATTCTGCTGCTTCCAACTCAGCGAACACAGGCGACTTGGAAGATCCCTGGCATGAAGAGTTGGCACCTTCGGGAAATACCCTCACTATCAGAGTCTGGTCATGCCACAGGTAGGTTTATGAACAAGATGGTTTGTCCAGAGAAGTCAGTGTTCTTGTCCTAGAACTTTTTTTTTTTTTGAGACAGAGTCTCACTCACTTTGCCCAGGCTGGAGTGCAATGGTGCAATCTCGGCTCACTGTAACCTCCACCTCCCAGGTTCAAGCAATTCTCCTGCCTCAGCCTCCCAAGTAACTGGAATTACAGGTGTGTGCTGCCACTCCTGGCTTATTTTTGTATTTTTAATAGAGACAGGGTTTCACCATATTGGCCAGGCTTGTCTTGAACTCCTGACCTCAGGTGATCCACCACCTCGGCCTCCCAAAGTGCTGGGATTACAGGAATGAGCCACCATGCCCGGCCTTGTCTTAGAAATTTTATCCTAGTTTAAACCTTATGCTATCCTTTTATGTAGGTTATTAGTAACTATCACTAATGTTAATAACAAAATGGAATTATTAAGGATGATAATCACTTTATTATAATTAATACCTACATATGAATACATTAATTAATAATAACATAATTACTTTAATTCTTTACAAAATTGTGCAAAATAGCTCTCACATACTACATCTAGTTTGATCCCTAACAGTGGGCAGGGGAATTCTTACAACTCTACCTTATTGTAGATGAAAAGTAAAACTGGGCACACAGAGGGGAAGTGACTTGCCTGAGGACACACAGTGAGTAAGGGTCCGAGCTGAAGCCTGGAGCTGGGCTCCTCTCCTAGGTCCAGGCTGGCTACTGGTGGGAGGAGGAGCACTGGAATGGGAGTTAGGAGCTCTGCACTCTCCCCCGCCTTCTCCCCAGCTAGCCCTGGGGCCTTGGGTAGGTCACTCCTTCTCAGACCTGAGCTGTACCATTCTGGACATGCAAGCAATGAATCATGGAGCAACATAACGCCCAAGGATGTTTTGAGTGCTGTTATTCTGCGACGCCAACACCTCAGCCTCCAACTGTCTTTGGTGCTTTCCCCAGCGCACACTCCACCCTCCCCACTCCCACACCTAGGGAATCTTCAACAGTAATTTTATGCTACCTTTGGTAAGACAACTGCAGACAATAACTAATGTATTCTCCCCATGTAACAGACAAAGGGACTTTATAATTATTCAAATATAATATTGTCACCTTTTAAAAGATCAAAACGCTATAAACAGAAGCAAAGTCTTCCCTCATCATCTCCTTCCTGGGCCTGACCCCGCTCCATAACTGTCCACGTGGTGATATCCGTGTGCTCCCCTCATCTTCTTCTTCCTGGGCCTGACCCCGCTCCATAACTGTCCACGTGGTGATATCCATATGCTGGTGTCTAGACCTGATTCCAGAGTTCTACCTGTTTGTGTGCCTATAAAGACAAGACCATGTTTTTTTATGCACATGTTTCTAAAGATGGCTTCTCACATCACATATGGTCAAGCATCTTGCTTTTTCCCCCTCAACCATATGCACGAAAGACCTGTCTGCCTTACTGCATAGATACCTCCTCCCTTATACCTGCTGTGCTCTGTATGTGTCTATGTCTATGGCTAACTCCCATGTATTAGTTCATTCTCACACTGCTATAAAGGCACACCTGATACAGGGTAATTTATAAAGAAAACAGATTTAATCAGTTCAAGGTTCTGTAGGTTGTATAAGCTTCTGCTTCTGGGGAGACCTTAGGAAACTCACAATCATGGTGGAAGGTGGAGGGGAAGCAGGCATATCTTCACATGGCCAGCAGGAGAGGGAAAGAGAGAGAAAGAGAGAGAGAGAGAGAGAGAGGAGGTGCTACACACTTTTAAACAAGCAGATCTCAAAAGAGCACTATCACAAGAACAGCAAGAGGGAAGTCTGCCCCCATGATTAGATCACCTCCCACCAGGCCCCTCCTCCAACACTGAGGATTACAATTTGACATGAGATTTGGATGGGGACACAGAGCCACATCACATCACTCCAGTTCATAACCCCTTTTGCTAAGGATGGACATTTAGGCTGTGAGTGGTCATGAGTACGTTTGTGAACTGGTTCCAGGTTTCTGCCCTCTGGGCACATGGTGGTGCAACTGCCCTTCCCTGTCCTGCACTGAAGGTAGTCATGGTCATGGGACTTAATATTGACCAATGAAATGGAAGCACAAGTCCCATGTGTTCCTTCCAGGCAGAAGCTTAAGAGGTAGTCCCTGATTTTGCAGGTGTCCTTTGTCCTGCTGTCACAGAGCATAAAGAAAATGTCGCCCTCTACAGGATCCCGGAGTAGGCATGACGTAGAGCAGAAGCCCCACCTACCTGAGGCACATGTAGTGTGAGTGAAAAACCACCTTAGCTGTTCAACCCCCTGGTGTTTTTGTGGTGCCTGTTACTGCAGTATAATCTCGTCTGTTCTGCGTGCTGTAAATTCTTTTGGGGTGGACTGAATCATGGCACCCCCAAAGCTGCCCACATCCTGTTCCACAGAATCTGTGAATATGTTATCTTACATGACAAAAGGGACTTTGCAGATATAATTGAGAACATTAAGATGGAAAGATTAACCTGGATTATCCAGAAGGGCCTAAGGTAATGGCAAGGACCATTCTAAGAGGAAGGAAGGTCTCTGAGGAATCACCACACTGGTCTTCACAATGGTTGAACTCATTTACACTCTCGCCAACAGTGGATAAGTGTTCCTCTTTCTCTGAAACCTCACCAACCACCTGTTGTTTTTGACTTTTTAATAGGAGCTAGTCTGACTGGGTGAGAGGTGATATCTCACCGTGGTTTTGATTTGTATCTCTCAAATGATCAGTTGCGTTGAGCTTCTCATATGCTTCTTGGCCGCATATATGTCTTCTTTGGAAAACTGTCTGTTCTGGGTATATACACAGAGGAATGCACATCATTCTATCATGAAAACACACGCACTTCTATGTTCATTGCAGCACTATTCACGACAGCAAAGATATGGACCCATGAATGGCAGATTGGATAATGCAAATGTGGTATATATACACAACGAAATACTATGCAGCCATAAAAAAGAACAAGATCATGTCCTTTGCAGGGGCATGGAGGGAGCTGAAGGCCATTATCCTTAGCAAACTAACGCAGGAAGAGAAAACTAAATACCGTGTTTTCACTTATAAGTGGAAGCTAAATGATGAGAACACATGGACACATAGAGACAACACACAGTGGGGCCTATCAGAGGCTGAAGGGTGGGAGGAGACAGAAGATCGGGAAAATATAATGAATGGGTACTAGGCTGAATACCTGGGTGATGAAATAATCTGTACAACAAACCCCCATGACACAAGTTTACCTGTATAAAAAACTTGCACATGTACCCGTGAACCTAAAATAAAAGTTTTGTTGTTGTTGTTGCTTTAAAGAGGGAGACTGAGCACAGTGTCTCACTCCTGTAACATCAGCCCTTTGGGAAGCCAAGGCAGGAGAATCACTTGAGGCCAGGAGTTTGAGACCAACATGGCCAACATGGCAAAACTCTATCTCTACTAAAAATACAAAAATTAGCTGGATGTGGTGGCAGCTACTTAGGAGGTTGAGGCGTAAGAGTCTCTTGAACCCTGGAGGTGGAGGTTGCAGTGAGTCAAGCTAGTGCCACTGCACTCCAGCCTAAGCAACAGATTGAGACTCTGTCTCAAAAAAAAGGGAGAAAAAGGGGTCAGAGTCAGAAACAAGTGATATGGCAACAGAAGCAGAGACAGAGAGATTGGAAGATGCTCCATTGCTGGCTTAGAAGATGGAGGATAGGGCCATGAGCTAAGGAATGCAGGTGGTCCTTGAAAGCTAGAAAAGGCAAGGAAATGGGTTCTCCCCAAGAGCAGCCTTGTCAACCCATTTCAGACTCCAGACCCATAAGAGAATAAATGGTGTTGCTTTAAGACATGAAGTTTATGATGATTTGTTACAGCAAGAATAAGAAACTAATACATCTTCTAAATTTTTGTAAAACAAACTATGTTCAATGAACATCCCTCCAAATCTCTTTGCTATGTATGGGTGTTACTCAAATTAGATTTTTAAACAAAAGATGTATCCTCTAAAAGTGTGTGTTCTTTTTTAAGAATTAAAATGAACTTCCTGCTAAATAAAATTTTATTTGAATTTTCTGAAATATCTGAGGTTAAATACAGAATACTACGTCATAACCCGTCACTCCCTGTGTAATATGCAGCTCCAGGTAATCAGCATCCATTCTCCCCATCTGATATTTGTATTGAATTAGGCACAGTCATAGTTTGTGGTTAACTTGGGGATGGTGAATTTTGTTTCTTGGCCTGAAAGAATTCACAGAGAACCTCTTGCTGAAAAGAAACAAATCTGGAGTCCTCTTCTCCCGCCCCCTTCCCCGTATTTATTTTCCCTGATCATAAATGTGTACCCTCTCTTGCCTGTAGATGGGCAGCTGCAGGAAATGACAAGACAGTCACCTTATAGGGTGTCCCCTGGTCTCAGAATTCCAATGTCATTTTGCATTTTGCTCTCCTGTACTTAGCCCAGGAGGGGGTTAGGGAAAGTCACAAACTGCCAGTGGAACGAAATCTATAACCTTGCCAACCTTTGTCCAGACCTGCCTGCCTGTTCCCCGCATTTATGGTTAAAACTTGTTTCTTTTTTATTTTTCTCCCCAGGACTCCTGAGACGGAACAGGTCTATGGACAAAGCAAGATTCTTAATACCTGGTTTGATTGATCAGGTCTCAGCTGTTCTCTCATTTTTGTGTACAAAGGTTACCTAGCTCCAGAAACAATCAATGGATCACTAATGTATGCAGGCATATTCTCACCCCCTTTCAAGCTATAGGACATTTTATAGACAGACTGCCAAGTCATTTTAAAGCTGTGAACACTCAAATTGTTTTTATAGCTGAGCCCATCCTGGAACACGCTGATTTCAATCCTTTGCATGGCCCTGATTCTTTATAAGCTGCTAATGGGTACATGGAGAGAGGAAAATCAGATTGGATGGCTTGCATTTAGGATGATGGAAGTAGAATGCCCAATAGAAGATGGAGAGATGTCATTATGCTTCACAATGACATCTACCTCTACAGAGGATCTAAAGAGGTAAAGGCTAGAAGTGAGACTTTGAAAGATACCTGTGACTTTAACGAGCATTGAACTTGGCCCACAGTGACACTGGTCTAAACTGAGGCTCCCCGAATTCTCACCTAAAAGACACTGATTTCCAGAGAGGCAAATGGCATGGGTGGGAGAAGGTGAGAATAAGGGAAGTACAGCGGAAAAGGAAAAGAGCTCATTAAAAAGTCCCTTTCACTATTCACTGCTGAGAGGATAATAGGATGGAGAGAAAGTTACTAAAAGTCAGCATTAGCCAGAAACTCATGCTCTGAAATTGACATGACCACCAAGAATGATTATTCCACGTGCATGTGGCTTCTCTAGTGCAAATTTCATAATGTAAGTTTCTGGCACTCATTTCCCCATCTTCTGCTAACCAGATCCTGATAACAGTTACTCTCCTGTTGCCCATCACTGGGTTCAGGATGAGCTCCATGTTTGCATCTAAGTATAGAAATGTGACCCGGTCTGGCCAATTAGCTGGTAAGTTCCTCTGACCTGGAAGTGGTTCAAGATGAGCATGTGACAGGAATTAATCCAAGTGGAGTGAGCCCTGGCTTGGGAGCAGGAGTGGCTGGAAGAGGTGATCCTGGGACAGGCACTGCTGGATGTCCACCCAACAGCTCCCCACCCCTTAGTTCCCCAATCCAGAGACTGAGAGCGCTGGTTCCTTGCTTTCCCATCCTCCTTTGCAGGGAAGGCAGAGTCACATGACCCAGTCTGGCCAGTGGATTCTGAAAGAGTGTCTGTTGGGGTATGGGGTGGGGAGGTGGAGGGTTCTGGGGGCATCTGCCCTTTCTGGTAAAAGAGAGACGTACCTGACAAAAGGCTTCCTTTCCTACCTTCACTGGACACTGTTGTGTGAACACAGCAAGTGGCAGCCATTTTAAGGCCATACCAAAATACGGAATTACAAATAAATCTCCCTAGAGCCTTACATTTTGAGTTACTGAGTCATTCTCTGAGCTAACTACCTTCAGGCTTGTTATGTGCGGGGTGGGGTGGGGAAAGGGGGAACTAAGCCACTTTTTAGACTGAGGTTCTATTATTCTGCTCATATCATTTTAAGTGGACTTGTAACATAAATGGATCTGGAGCTACTGGAAACCATCTTACCTCCCAGAGACCCCAAGAATGACTCTGTCATGGAGGAAAACAGCTGAAATAAATAATCCTGGCAGCAATGTTTAATCCCCTGAATCCACCTGAAGTCTCACCTCTGAGTTTTTCAGTTGTATAAATCAATACTTTTACTTTTGCTTAAATCAGTTAAGGGTGTCTTTCTCTTGCAGTTGACTACATTAAACTTTAAAACTTTTGCATAACAAAGGATATCATTAAAAATTTAAAGATGTTCTCTACAGTAATATTTATAACAGCAAAAGTAAATGAATGAATGAATGAATTATAAGCAAATGAAAAATACTTAGATGTCTATAACACAATGCTTAAATAATATATGGCACACCCATACCGTGTGTGACTATGCAGGCATTTAAAGGAATAAGGTGGGTCAGCGTGTACTTGCAGAGGACTATCTCCCAGACATCTATTACATGAAAAAAGGAGGTGAAGAATAATATTTATAGGCCAAGTGTAGTGGCTCATGCCTGTAATCCCTGCACTTTTGGAGGGCAAATCACTTGAGGTCAGGAGTTTGAGACCAGCCTGGCCAACATGGTGAAACCTCATCTCTACTAAAAATACAAAAATTAGCTGGTCCTGGTGGCCCACACCTGTGATCCCAGCTATTTGGGAGACTGAAGCAGGAGAATCGCTTGAGCCCAGAAGGCAGAGGTTGCAGTGAGCTGAGATGGTGCCATTGCACTCCAGCCTGAGCAACAGAGCAAGATTCCATCTCGAAAAAGAAAAGAAAAGAATATTTACCTGTATGAATAACTTACACATGTGTATTTTGCATGCCCACATTTATAGAAGTACATGCATAGAAAATAATCTAGAAGAACATAGACTATTTATATGAAATAATACTGAGTAAGGAAGTAGTGAAATTGTGGGAAAGGAGGATGCTTTTACCCCGTACATTTCCAAATTGTTTCAATGTTGATAAAAGTCTATTTTTCGCATTCATTGTAAGATTAAAAATAAAATTAAAGTTTGAAAAATATCTAAAATGGCTGTGATGCTCTAAGTGGGCTCTACTTAATACAAAACATCTCCTAACAAAGAAAGAAGAAGAAAGACGGTAAGCAGTGTGGGCAAGTGGACATGCAGCATGGAAGCTGCAACGTTCTCCTTGGTTTTCCACCTTGGTCCTTCAGTCTCCATGATTGAAGTCCGAGAACCAACTAAGAATGTGCTTCCAGCCAGCATGTTGGGAGCACCCCTTTGTCCCCAGGGGGCCAGCCTTCTGACACTGATGGGAACCAGTCTTTGCCCTCTGCCTGCCAAGCTCTGGCACCTTACAGCAGCTCTCCAGGCACCCAAGCTGAACATGGCTATAGAAGGGCTTTTCTGTTGAGGCCCTCTGGTCCTTGTGGCAGCTCCATCCAGCCCGACTCCTCGGAGGCAGCCTTTAAAGGCATCGGTTCCACCCTAGTTCCACCCCCTAGGATGACGAAGAAGAGTGAATCTCCATCATTTTGTGTTTCACTCCTACAGAAACCCTCCGATTTCCTTCTGAGAAACCAGAAGTTGGGGTAGCCTGTTCCATGAGTATAAAGCTGCCACTCAAAACAGTATAGGCCAGCCACATTGGCTCACACCTTTAGTTCCAGCACTTTGGGAGGCTGAGGCGGGAGGATCATTTGAGCCCAGAAGTTTGAGACCAGCCCGGGCAACATAGGAAGATCTATTATTCTTAATGAGAATCACCATGCTGTACATTATGTCTCTGGAAATGTGTACTCTTTTGACTGTCTCCCCATTTCTAATGTACTTCTACTTTTTTTTATTTTTGAGACAGGGTCTTGCTCTGTTGCCCAGGCTGGAATGCAGTGGCATGATCTTAGCTCACTACAACCTCAACCTCCTGGGTATGAGTGATCCTCCCACCTCAGCCTCCCGATTAGCTGGGACTACGGCCAGCTAACCACCACACACATGCCACCATACCCACCCATCTCTATTTAAAAAAATTTTTAATTAAAAAAATAATAAATTTAAATTTTTTTTAACTAAAAAGAAGTACAGAACGCCAAACAAGTCAGCAAGAGTCTCACGAGGTGCTCATATTCTAGAATAACAATGTTCACAGTGGCCACAGTAGCAGGCGCTTCCTCATTCACCTACTCTGTTGGAGAAGAGTGTTCTGCCCTGAGCCTTGGCTGTGCTGAGTCTGAGAGGTAAGCTCCCGTCATGCTCCAAGGCAGATAGATGTAAGGAGAATGGTGAGGCCCTACAGGGCCTCGTGGATTCCATCATTGGCTTTTACTCCATGGGAGGTGACAAGCCACAGGCTGCTGTGAGCTGAGGAGTGGCAGAATTGACTCCGCTGTTGGCAGACTCTCTGGGCACCATGGGGAGTCGACCATCTACAAGGCAGTCTGAAGTCAGGGAGGATCAAGGAGACCCAGGAAGAGGCACCCATAAGAATCCAGTGGGAGATGTTGGCAGTTAGGGCCGAGGCGGGAGAGGTGGCATGCTGAGAGGTGAACCGATCCTGCATGTGTTTTGAAAGTGAAACAGACAAGATTTGCTGCCAGGTGGGGGATAAGAAGGACAGAGAAAGGCATGAGGTCTGACTCTGGCTCAGAGGCGTCTATTTACGTATGAAATCAACACGAAAAAATACATATTCTTTACAATTTAATTATAATTTTTATCAAAGTCATCCAGGGCAAAAGGATTATACGACGGATCATGAAGAGCTGCCATTTCCCACTCCCACTGCTGCCCTCCAGAAACAACCATTTCAGCAGCTTTAGCATGTCTACCAGTATCAACCTCTACATCACTGACTAATATGTTTAGGTTGCCATTTGCACATTTTTCTAGTTCATTACCTACTGCCTACTGGCTATGAAGCAAAAATCATGAGGGTTTTGTTCTCAGGCCACAGCCTCTCACACATTCCCCTTTGCTCATCATCCTGGGAGAGCCATATTGAGCCTTCACATACATAAGAAATATGGAAGAGCCTCCTTCCTTCTTTCCTTCCTTCCTTCCTTCCTTCTTTCTTTCCTTCCTCCCTCCCTCCCTTCCTTTCTTCCTTCCTTCCTTCTTTCACTTCGGACCTTGGACCACCATGCTGGGTGCTCCCAAACCTGTCAGGCTTCAGGAGAAACTCACACCCCAGGCATGTCACCTGGGCAGCCCGAGGCAAGGCACACCTGCACTCCCCACTCTGCATGGCCCTCTGCCTGAGATGGCCTCTATCCGAGCAGCTTTGTGGATCTAGAAGCAGAGCCAGCCCTTCCTGGCTGCCACAAAAGGACCTTCCAAGCATCTTTGGGGCTGGCACGAGCCCCCTCCCGCCTTGGGATGTGATCCCAGTCTTACCTTCTATTGCTGAGGGCAGGGAGCCTCTGGGAGACCAGGAGCAGAAGGCCAGCCAGCTACGTCAGCCTCTGAAACCACAGCCCTCCCTGTGCAGAACCCCACTGCTTGTGTTCTGTGGCCAGTAGGGCCCTGGCCCAGTGCACAGAAGACCTCGGGGAGTCAGGCATCCAGGACCAGACAGAGTCTCACAGACACATATGCAGTGTCAGGCTCCGTCTCCCTGCTGGGGGCCAGCCCTGTTTTTAACTTTCTTTGCTAGAGCTGCATAAATAAATAAATACACAAGTGTGTGGATGGATCCTGCCCTGCTTTGGATTCCTAACTCCAGCTGGTCTGCTCCCGAGTTGCCAAGATCTGAATAATTAAGATGAGAGAAAACCTCTGACTCCTCTCATCTGCCATTTGCAGGAGGGCAAAAGTCCCTCCTAGAAGACAATTATTTCACAATTTCTTGCATTGCATTGAGTGTGTGTTTGTATCAGCCCCTTGCTAAGCTCCAAACTCTACAGCTAAAGCAGTCTGTTAAGTTTATCCCTCATCCCCATCCTTCCCATTCCGTAGGTGAGGTCATTGTTTCTCCAGGAATGCTCTGAGTCTTACTGAAAATTCAGATTCTCAAATCCCACCCCTAAACTACTAACGCTGGGCTCAGAGAATTAAACATTTTTAAAGCTGCTCAGGGGATTCATACACACATCTATCTTTGAAATATTTTGGAGTAGATGAGAAACAGACTCATTTATCCCTATGGATTAAAAATCAGACTGGTCTTTCTGTTTATATTTGATGCAGTTATTCATACAATTTAGGCCTAGTTCCTATTTGTTTTCAATTTGCATCACCTTTCTCTCTTTCTCCCTTATTTTTTATTATCAAGTATTTTTATTATTCCAAGTATTATTAGTAGTAGTAGTATTGTCAATTCTAATTAGCTCATTCATTTTAATCTCTTCATTATGATTATTATTGTTGTTGTTGTTATTTTCAGATGGAGTTTCGCTCTTGTTGCCCAGGCTGGAGTGCACTGGAGCGATCTCAGCTCACTGTAACCTCTGCCTCCTGGGTTCAAGCGATTCTCCTGCCTCAGCCTCCCAAGTAGCTGGGATTACAGGCATGTGCCACCATGCCCAGCTAATTTTGTACTTTTAGTAGAGGTGGGGTTTTTCCACATTGGTCAGGCTGGTCTTGAACTCCTGACCTCAGGTGATCTGCCCGCCTCAGCCTCCCAAAGTGTGGGATTACAGGTGTGAGCCACCTCATCCGGCCTAATCTCTTCACTACTCTTTCACTGTAATACTAGGGCGTGTAACATATCTCCCCCATTCATTATGGTCTGCCCTAAATTAGAATCTTGCCACTTCCTGGACCGTGAAGAACCACAGAGCCCTGTAACACCATCACAAATTTTTCTGGATAGATGCATCATCCTTGTCACACCATCTAATTCTACAGATATGGGAGGCCCCACAGGACATTCTTGTTGCTGTTTTGTGTACTCATTAAATTTACCAATGTCTTAACCCTTTCTGTGGCTCACCATTCTTTCTTGCACATCTACACTTCCAGTGAGAATCATTTTCTTCTGCTTGAAGAACTCCCTTTGCTGTTGATTTTAGTGCAGATCTGCTGCCAATAAAGTCTCTCAACTTTTGCTTCTCTAAAAATGCCTTTATTTCATCTTTGCTTTCAAAGCATATTTTTTATGGTATAAGATGGTAGGTTGGCAATTATGTTTTTTCAGCACTGGAATCTATGTCATTCTGTTATCTTCCAGTTCCATTGATCTGATTGAGAAATTCGCTGTTTACTTACTATTTCTTCTTTGAAGGAAATGTGTGGTTTTTCTCTGGCTGCGTTTAAGATATTCCCTTTGTCTTCCGCTCGTGACAGTTTTACTACGATGTGGCGAAGTGTATCTTTCCTCATTTATATTATGCTAGGAGTTCTTGAATCTTTGAATTGACATATTTCATTAGCTTTGGAAAAGCCTCCGCTAATATCTTTTCATATAGTGCTTCTGTATAATTTGATTTTTGTTTTGCTTTTTGAAACAGGATCTCACTCTGTCACCCAGGCTGGAGTGCAATCGTGCTATCTCAGCTCACTGCACCCTCTGCCTCCCAGGTTCAAGCGATTCTTTTGCCTCAGCCTCCTGAGTAGCTGAGATTACAGATGGCTGCCACCACGCTAGGCTAATTTTTGTACTTTTCATAGAGACAGGGTTTCACCATGTTGCCCAGGCTGGTCTCAAACTCCTAGGCACAAGCAATTCACCTACCTTGGCCTCCCAAAGTGCTGAGATTACAAGCATGAGCCACTACATCCAGCCTTAGAATTTCAATTACATGTATTTAGACCTTTCACCATATTCCATATTTTCCGATGCTCTTTTTTATATTTTCAAAGTTTTTATGCCATATCTTAGCCTGTATATTTTCAACATACCTATCTTCTGCTTTATCTAAATTGTTGATATACCATCACTTGTACTTTCCATTTTAGTTATTTTATTTTTCAGTTTGAGACTGTTAATCTGATTGTTTTATAAATTCCATTTTTCTGATGAAATGCTCCAGCTTTTCATTTTTTTATTTAATATGTTGCTAATTGTTATTTCAAAGTTTGCATCTGATCATTTCAGTAACTAATCATCTGTGGGTCTTTTCTTGTTGTCTTTTTTTTGTTGTTTTTACTTGGTTTCTGGTCATTTGCTCCTGCTCCTGTTATTAATATCTCTGGTGACTTTTTTTTGATGACTTCTGGATATTTTGTTTGAAAAATTGTCTCTTGATATATTTTCCTAGAGAGTAAATTCTTCTGTCAACCACTATGGTAGGCACAGATTACCTTAATCAAATCTGGAATTACAGTAATTTAAGGCTGATTTTCTGTCTTTATAAGGCCTAGTTTATTTTGGTTTGATCTTTCTTGTAGGGCAATTCCTTGGTGGAGTCAACTGAAAGACTTGCATATTTTCCAGAACACCTGTTCGTTGAGTCTTAAACTCTAATTTTTGTTGTTATGGCATCATGATATTGATGAAAACTGCTTCGTTTCTTAGCTTTTGAGGGGCCCCCTTACAGCTTGGCTTCTGAGCATCTCATTCTGAATCAGCAAACAGTGATACAGAAATTCAGACTCACTGTCAGGGGGTCCCATTTTCTCTGACATCTCTGACCCTTGAACCCTGGTTTTCTTGTCAGCTTGAAAGTCAATTTTCATCTCCCCAGATCTGTGAACTTGCCATGCAGCTCCGAGCCACCACTTCCTGCTTTCTCAATTCCTCTGCACTTACAAATTGGCTACTAGCTCAAGGAGACTCAAGGCTACCAGCTTCAAGGATCCCTACCAGCTTGCAGGGCTCACCTCTTTGCAGTTCATTTTTCCATGGGATTGTGGACCCTCAAGTCCTGGCAGCCTAGGTTGTTTTCTGATGCAGTCAAACAACTCCCAAATGCCTACCAGCACCAGGCAGTTAAGTCAAATAATGAAGCAATCCAAGCATGACAAAGAGGGTAAATTCAGTTATCAAAGATGAACTATATCTGGCCATGATGGGGAGACTCTGGGACTGGAGGGACTGAGGTAGACCAGGAGGAGAACATTCTACCCTAAGGGCATGTTGGTAATAGCTTCCTGTGGCAAGGTAGGAAAGCAGACTGAGTACTGAGAGAGCTTGATTATTGCAACATATAAGCTATGTTTGATACCAGAAACACACACACTTAAATTTCTGACAATTTGATTTTAAACACTGTGCCTCCAATAGTAATAAAAAAACAGTTTGGCACAGAAGTTTACAGCATAGGCTCTGGAGCCAGACCATCTGGGTTCAAACCCTGCCTTACTGCTGCCTAGCAGGTGACCCACAGTAAGGCATTTAACCCCTCTTGGTCAGAGTTTTCCTATCTCTAAAATGGGAATAATAAGAGTGCCTGTCTCAAGGGGTGTTGGGAGAATTAGGCAAGTTAACATACATGAAACACACAGAACCCAAAATCATGAGTTCTAGGAAAGTGTTCACCAAACAAATGAATACAACTGTTTGCCGGACAGAGCCCCTCTTTAGGCTGATTTCAGCCCACAGCCCACATGTTGAAGCCTCTGCCCTGGTCCAGCCCTCCTTACTCTACGGATGGGGGCAAGGGGAGGTACAGAAAGAAGAGAGGACCTGCTCAGGCATTCACACAGGTTGTTAGTTGTAAAACCGGCTCTAGGGCTGGAATTGTCTTTTCATACATTTTATCAATTAAATTGTGTGCTCTGTAAGCCAAGCAGCTAATTTCCCTTGAAGACAGAGGGGTCAAATCTTGCTCAAACTATAGATAATTCTCTAATTGCTGTGTCTGCCCCAAATCCATTGTGATCATTAGCAGAGCCCCTTGTGCTCTGGCTGGGAGAGGAGAGGGAGGCTCAGGCTCATCATTGCTCATCTAAATGTTTAATAATGTTCCAATCTGCAGATCACTGGGGCAATCAAGCCCAAATTAGCCTGATAATCAAAGCCACGAATAACAAGAGGAGTGAAAGGGATAATGTTTCTTTAATGAAAATTTTATCAATGCAGATTTCTCATTGAATATTAAGGTTTGGGCTTGAAGACAGCATCAGAGTGGAGTCTGCTGTGACATTGACCTTTATTTATCCCTTGGAGACACAGATGCAAAGTCAGGCTGGTTTCGCTGAGTGACAGCACAGTGGATCATCCTGGCAGGAAGGTCCTGAGCCTGGAATAGAGTTGGCTCAGCCCTGTTTGTTTTTTTTTTCTTGAAACAGAGTCTCGCTCTATCACCCAGGCTGGAGTGCAGTGGTGTGATCGCAGCTCACTGCAACCTCTGCCTCCCAAGTTCAAGAGATTCTCCTGCCTTACCCTCCAGAGTAGCTGGCACTACAGGCACATGCCACCACGTCCAATTTTTTTTTTTTTTTTGCATTTTTAGTAGAGACGGGGTTTCACCATTTAGTCAGATGGTCTCGATCTCCAGACCTCGTGATCAGAATTTGGCCTCCCAAAGTGCTGGAATTGCAAGTCCCGTTTTTTTCAGGGAGTTTCTTTGCAGGTCCCATTAAAGCTGCGCTTCCCCATCAAAGCTGCGCTTCCCAAACCTCCCACTCCTCAGTCAGCAGCTCCTCCCTTCTTCCAGCTGTGCAGCCCAAATCCTGGGAGTCCTCCCTGATCCAGGCATGCTGTCCTCTTACTACCGCTGTTCAATCCATCCACAAGTGCAGTCAGCCTGACCCCTGTGAAGACCTGCCGAGAGGCTCCGGTCACGACAGCGGCAGCCAGCACCCTTTCAGTAGCATGCAAAGTCACGCACAGATCCAGTCCTGTCCCCTCTGACCTCAGCCCCAAGTGTCCTCCTCGCCCATCTCCCTCCAGCCACACTGGCCCCTGCCCCTCGGACACGCAGCACACACCTGCTCAGGCCCACACTGGCTGTCCCTCTGCCTTGGACCATCTCCCCCAGAATCCATGAGATCCCCGTTCCTTCAGCATCTTTGCCCGATGTCACTTTCTCAAAGGGGCCTCCCCAAGCGTCTGCTTAGAGCCTGGCTCCTGACATCACTATTGTTTTAAGTTCATCATCTTCCTCCCCTGCCAACCTGGGAGCTCCCAGGGAACAGGGTTTTGTTTGCTTTTCCCCCACTGCCTGGAAGAGGCTTAGTCCGCAGCAGGTGCTCAGCAGCAAGGCTGAAGGAAATAGACATGAATAGCAAGAACCTGTTAATTTCTAACAATAAATCCACCAGGAGTGGTGCAGCACCTACTATATGTCAGGCCGGGTCTAGGTCCTGGGGATACAGCAGAGGACAAACAAGCCAGAGTCCCTGCCCTCGCCAGCTGCCCCTCTGCACCCACAGACACTGACCTCCAGCAGGATGGGGAGGAGCCTCGTCTACAGGCACAGCTCTCAGGGAAGCCCTTTGGCAAAGGGGCCGTTGGAGTTGCGCTCTAGAGAACAGAATAATCCACCAAGTGAAGACTGATGAAGAGGGCAAAGGTTCAGAGTTTTCTGGAAACAGGGAGGAGGGCTTTGCCTCCAGCCAGAGTGATGCAGGAGGACAGTATGAGATGGTGGAGCCCTATGTCCAGCTAAGTCACACACTGAGGTTCCGGTGGACCTGAATCTGGGGTGGAGGTGGAAACTCTCCAGCCCAGGACAGCTTCCCCTTTTCCCCAGATCAGCATCCAAGCATGCACTCTGACTCGCCTTTGGAAAGACCTTCAGGTCTTTAGGGAGGTCAGTGAATGTTTCTGTTGGTGAATTAAATTCCTGAGGGTTTCCCTTGTCTGTGTCCTTGCCTACAGCCACCCAGGAGTTGAAGGTTACATTTGGGGCTCACCCACCTTCAAGCCTCCTCTTCCCTCCTCATCCTCAGGGCAGCCTTTCTGTTCCTCCGTCAACCCAAACACCCATTCTGTCTCTGCTGAATGGCACTGTCTTTAGTCGTTTGCATTTTGAAAAGTTTGCCCAGCCACACATCACCCTTATACACACAACAGCACAAAGGGTCCCTCTTCCATCAGAGCAGGGAGAAGACCCTCAGGCCTCAGGATGTGGAGCAAATCACCAGTTTCTCCTCAGCCTCAGTTTACCCCTTTGCAAATGAATAAGTTTGCCTACATGACTTCCAAGGGCTTCTCCTGACTCCACATTCTAGGATTCAAATATTTGTTGTAGAATTCTGAGCATTCCATTCTCTGAGTCTTTCCCTCATTCAATGCCTCAGCAAATCCTCATCCAGAGCTCACTCTGCCACAGGCCCTTTTCTTACAGCAGGGATCCAGCAGTGAACAGACAGATGGAATTCCACTCTCATATGGATGACATTCCTGTGGGTGCAAATGACAATTCCAAAATGGGAAGAGAGGGAATCAATTCCAGATGGTGACAGTTCTGTGCAGGTCATGGGGACATGGTGTCAGAGTGCAGAGGGCTTCCTTGGGATGGTCAGGAGTGTTCTCTGAGTGGGTGACACCTGGGTGAGGAACAAAGGGCAAGGGGTGCAGGTCACAGGGTGGCTATGGGAAGAGCATTCCAGGATGTAGGAGCAGCAGGTGTGCAAATCCTGGGGCAGGAGGACTGGGGTGGTGGAGGAGGAGCAGGAGGCAAGTACGGCTGGGATGGGGGAGTGAGGGGAAGTGGTGGGAGGTGATTTCAGGAACCAGCAGGACTCTGTCAGGCCTTGGGGGAGGTGATGAGGAGGTGGTGTGTGCTCTTCCCAGTGCAGTGGGAGCCACTGAAACATCCACTCAGGGCCACGTGGTCATTTTCAGGAGCTCACTCTGGGTGCTTGCAGAGAGGTAGATTTCACGTGTAGGAAGAGGAGTGGGAGCAGGGGATCCCATGGGGGCTGTTGTAGTGACCCAGGTGAGAACAGAGGTGCAGACTTGGGGACAGCAGCAGGGTGTGGAGAGGAGTGGACAGAGAATGCATTTTCAATTTAATGGCTTCCACGGAAGCTGGAAGATGAGGGAGGGCCCAAGGATGCCACCTGCTCACTGGCTTGAAGAACCAGGCATTTGGTGGCACCACCAACTGGGAAGGGGCGCTGGGTCTTTGGTGGTTTTGTTGAAAAGTTGCCATATCTGAAAGCCTGAGAGGCTCTGAGGACTGAGCCTCCAAGCTCCCCTCCCAAGGCCCTTCTGGACAGGAGGCCGTGGGTGGGGAGTGACTGGCATCCCGGTTCCCATATGCCAGGCCCGACCCAGGGACTGAGCCCCAGGCAGACCACAAAACAGCACAAAGCCCAGATCTGGTGCTGCCTGGGGAGAGCTGAGCCTGGGATTTATGAAGGAAACTGGCAGGAGCATCACCATCCTCAGTGGCACCCTCAACCGCAGGAAGGAGAACGGCTAGAGGATGGCACTGTCACAGGGTCCTTCATGATCACCATTGGCATCTGAACAAGGCTTTCTTAGCCCCAGCCCCTCTCTAAGCCCAGGCTCTAAACTGGAAATAAATTTAACGGCATACAAATGTCAAGATTTCAGATACCTGGCTTAACCAAGGACACATTCTTTATTACTCGGCCTGTTGTACTCACTTCTCAGGAGACTCAGGGGCCCTCATTAGTGACTGAGTCATCTTGTAAGTGCGATTGAAAAGATAGAAAGAGAAAGGAAGAAAGAGAGAGAATGAAAGCTGGAGAAAGAATAAATGAAGAGAGGGTGACAGAAAAAATGAGAAAGGAGAAAAAGGGCTTTCAATATCCAGATGAGATCCAAAATTTTCGTTGACTTCTTCAAATGTTCTCTGGACAGGACTTCAAATATTCAGCCAGTTTTGTTTATTTAAATTTTTGAGACATTATTTGATGCTGGTATTAGCCACAAAAACAGCCTCCTGAGCACCAAGTCTTTGTCTATATTTCCCCTTTTGCGGGGGTGTCAGTAGTCCATGTTGTGTGACTATGAAGGAATACCTGAGACTTAGTAATTGATAAAGAAGAGAGATTTAACTGGCTCATGTTTCTGCAGGCTGCACAGGAAACATGGCGCCAACATCTGTTCCGCTTCTGGTGAGACCTCAGGAAGCTTCCAATCATGGGGGAAAGTGGGCATGTCACATGGCAAGACAGAGAGCAAGAGGGAGGGGAAGTGCCAGTCTCTATTAAACTATCAGATACTGAGTGACCTAACAGACCGAGAACTCACTCATTACCATGGGGAGAGCACCAAGCCTTTCATGACGGATCTGCACCCCCCAATCACTTCCCACCAGGTCTCACCTCCAACAATTGGGATCACATTTCAGCATGCAATTTGGAGGGGGAAAATATCCAAACCATATCAGGAGCACCGGTAACTTTCTCAGGTCAGTACTAGAAACTCCCCTTTGGCTACGGTAGTCACCAATGTAACACTAACTCAGACACGGGTAGCCCTACCACATACCAGTCTGAAATGCTCAGCACGCAGCAACCAGTTCCTGCCCTCCAGGACCTATGGAGGCAGAGATGCTCTCAGCCCACTCCCTGCTGGGGAAAGGAAAGCACGGAGGTAGAGAACTTTCCTGGGTCACAGATGAGCCCATAGTGGGGGTTGGGCTCCCAGGATCCCCTCCCATGGGCCCTTCTCCAAAGAGGTGGACCAAAGAAGCCAGTGGATTTATTTTCTGGCCAGATAGATGATTCCTGGTTAACCCTGGCCTTTGGAGGACTGGCCCTGGACATGAATAGAGGGTTTGCCAAGTGAGAGGAGCTGGCTATCCTTGGCGAGTTCCTGGTCAGTTCTGGATGGAGCCAGGGCAGTGGAAACCTGGCAAAGTGAAGCTCAGGTTACCTCTTGGGGAGGCCTAGAGATGATGTGCTCACCCTGCTGGGACTGCACACACCAGCTCCCAGCAGCTGCCCGCCCTGCAGGACCCAAAGACAGAGGCAGAGAATCAATGCTGCCTCCTGTGCTGTGACCATAAGGCAAGAGTTCCTCAAGATGCATCCCAGCAAAATCTAGAAAGTCGGCCTCTGCGAAGAGTGTTAGGCTCATGTGGGATCATTGTATGTTTTCCCAGGCTAAAGAATTTAAACAAATATCTCTATTACTGATACTGGAAGGCTGCTTTTATTACTCCACATTTACAGTTACACGAAGCAGCTAGTTGTTATTCACTTTAAGCAACATTCCAACCACAGGAAATTTTGAGCCAAAATCCTGCCTCATCTTTCTCTCATGACGATCCTGGTCTTTGTGGCTTCGGTTTATGGAAGCCACTGGTGGGAAAGATATGAATGTTTGACGTTTTCTTTCCCCTATGACATACACATTGTAATGCCAAGATTGTATTTTATACGTTGTATTGCCAAGATTCATTTGTATGCCTCTGAATAAAAGATTTCATTCACTAATAGCAGATATATACATTGATCGAATTTACTTATTTAGGGGCCATTTGGGGAAACACGTATAAATTATTCTTTCCTTGGAAATAAATTTTTTTTTGTGCATATGACAGCAAACCATGAGACAAATGAGGAACGTGAACATAACTCAAACAGAAGGAAAATCAGCGCTTTATAAAGAAATAGGTAAACAGTGCGTAAAAGAACGCAGAACAGTGTGTTTATGGATTCTAAATCTTGCCAAATCCAAAAGAATTTTTAAGAAAATACTCAAAGTATCTTGGCAACCTTGAACATATCATGTTTAAATGTCTTTAGTAGACAATGGGACCCTCCAGAAATTAAAGCCGGTATTTAAGAAGAAATAAAAAATGAACCAAAGCTAACGTTTTGAACCTGTAATGAGAAGGAAATGTGTAGACACAAAAGGAAAGTCCAAATCAAACAATATTTATGGGAAGTTTCCAAAAAAAAATCAAGGTCTTAAATTTTAATTTAATATATCTGTTCCTGCCAGATATTAACTATTGTGTCTTTTGGGTTTCTTTCAGGAAATAATAAAAAGAGGCTGATGAGTTTCGGGTGTGGTTCAGCCTGCAAAGTCTCCTTATTCACAGGAAGCCACTCCCGCCTGGACTCACGCAGCGTCAGCAGATCATCCACCACACTGTGATCTACACTGAGGCCTGCAGAAGTGGAAACAATATTAAGATGAAAGCTGAAATCAGCTCCAATTAAAAGACGATATTTCGCCGGGTGCGGTGGCTCACGCCTGTAATCCCAGCACTTTGGGAGGCCAAGGCAGGCAGATCACCTGAGGTCAGAAGTTGAGACCAGCCTGGCCAACATGGAGAAAACCTGTCTCTACTAAAAATACAAAATTAGCTGGGTGTGGTGGCACATGCCTGTAACCCCAGCTACTTGGAGGGTGAGACAGGAGAATCGCTTGAACTTGGGAGGCAGAGGTTGGAGTGAGCCGAGATTGCGCCACTGCACTCCAGCCTGGGCAACAAGAGCAAAACTCCATCTCAAAAAAAAAAAAAAAAGGTTTGTTCTCTCCATTAATCAGGACTCTAGATTACAAGCAACACAAAACAAATCAAAAGGCTCAAATTAACTGGCACACTCAGGGTAGTTAGACTTCAGGCACGGTAGCTCAGGATTCTAACAGCAAGTGTTTTAGCAAATAAGGTGGAAGCTAAATGGTCTTTTATGACCAAGGCTTGGAAAGTCACATAACATAACTTTTGCTAGAGTCACAGGAAAGGTGAGGGGGCACAGAGCCCACCTCTAGATAGGTGGAGCATCCAACATCTACAGCCATATTTTAAAATGGCCACACAGTAACTAACTCAAAATGCATCCTTGTGTTGGCTTCTTCTCTTTCTCCATTTCACTCTTTCCAGTCCTTCCACTTCAGTTCCTGGGATTTCTTCCATAATTTATCTGAACACAAGCTCTTGACTCAGGCTCTGCTTGTGGGAGAACCCAACCAAAGACACTCCCCATAGCTTCAACCTCAGACAATTTGGAGACCTTCCAGGTTTGCAAGATGTGGTTTGGTTTAGGCATAAATGAGCTCTAAATTGAATTTCCTTCCATTGGAATTTCTAATGGTCATTGGAGCAAAGGAAACACCCCAAGATACAGTCTGACGTAGTCACACACGCTTTCTTTCATAGGACTACCTGAGTTTTCCACTTTTATTTCTCTCCTCCTTAGCAGCTGCCTACTATTTTACTGGGCAGAATAATACATGGGAGAGCTTTATAATAACCTTTAAATTCTCTACCTTATGAAGAGAAGGAACAATGATGAATGCATGAATATTAACACAAGTGAATGTTTCCTCTCTCTTTTGATTTGGCTTCATAAACCCTGTGACATGGCAGGATTTGGATCAAATCAAATTGTATCAAATCTGAGTGGTCTCACTTTTTAAAACTCCCCTGGGAATTCACATGTTTCCTCTACAGGTGATTCATTTTTCTCCCATCCACTTTGAACATATAAAATACAGAATATGTCAAGCATAGCATCAATTTATTTCAAAATTCACCATTAACTAGGACCATTTTTAGATCCTGTGTTGTTGCCCTTCCCTAAAAGTACCATGCAGCATTTTAATAATAAAGAGCAGTTAGCATGCTTAAAATCTTGAATGAATTAGAAATTATTTCCAAGAAATCCATGGGTCAATTTATAAGCAATAAGCTTTTTTTTTTTAATTTGAGGTGTGCTTTACATTTTCCTACCTCCTCCAACTCTAAGTGATGGCTATTGATTCTGATTGTCACTGAAACAATGATGATGAAGGTAATAGTGATGCTGATAATGGCAGAGGTGGTGATGGTGATGATGAGGTTGATGCTGCTGCTGATGGTGGAGGTGATAATAAAGTTGAGGGTGATATTGATGATGGTGGCTGTGGTGGTAGTGATGAAGGGGATGGTGATATTGTTGGTGGTTGCAGTTGTGGTGATGATGATAGTAAGGATGATATTGATGGTGGTTGTGGTGGTGGTGATGATGAAGGTGATGGTGATATTGATGGTGGTTGTGGTGGTGGTGATAATGAAGGTGATGGTGATATTGGTGGTTGTAGTGGTGGTGATAATGAAAGTGATGGTGATATTGATAATGGAGGTTGTGGAGGTGGTGATGTGAAGGTGATGGTGATGTTGGTGGTGGTTGTGGTGCTGGTGGTGGTGGTGGTGATGATTAAGGTGATGGTGATATTGATGGTGGTTGTGGTGGTGGTGAAGGCGATAGTGAATTGATGGTGGTTGTAGTGGTGATGATGTTGTGGTGGTGCTGATTAAGGCGATGGTGACATTGATGGTGGTTTTGGTGGTAGTGTTAATGAAGGTGATGGTGATATTGATAATGGAGGTTGTGGAGGTGGTGATGTGAAGGTGATGGTGATATTGATGGTGGTTGTGGTGGTGGTGATGTTGTGGTAGTGATGATTAAGGTGATCGTGATATTGATGGTGGTTGTGGTGGCGGTGATTACGAAGGTGATGGTGATATTGATAATGGTGGTAGTGATATTAATGATGGTGCTTGTAATGGTGATGATGATGAAAGTCATGGTGATATTGATTAAGGTGGTGGTGCTGGTTTCTCACATGAGAAACACTGGTTGAAGATAAAAAGTATTAGCTGTGGATAGTTCATTGAAAAATACAAAATATTCCTTTCACATTCCTGGTGCATCTGGTTACACTCTTTTTTGGGGAGGGACAGAGTCTCACTCTGTCGCCCAGGCTGGAGTGCAGTGGTGCGATCTCAGCTCACTGCAACCTCTGCCTCCCAGGTTCAAGCAATTCTCCCACCTCAGCCTCCTGAATAGCTGGGACTACAGGTGCACACCACCATGTCCAGCTATTTTTATATTTTTAGTAGAGATGGGGTTTCACCATATTGGCCAGAATGGCCTCGATCTCTTGAACTCATGATCTGCTCACCTCAGCCTCCCTATCTGATTACCCTTTTAACCTCATTGAGGTATTCACAGGTAATCACCAAAGATCCTAATTTGAGAACCTTAACCAAAGGAACACCTGAAACCAGATGAGTCTTTCCAGACCAATAGTACAGGTCACATCACTGGATCAGGGTTTCCTTGGATGGGATTGCAGAGGGAGTTACCATGCAGATCTCTAAGAGAATGCATTGCTTCAGCTCAAGGGGAAGCACTAGGGATTCTTGAGTTGGGCCACTGTGGAGTTACTTAGGAAAAGAAGTCCGTTTGAAGACACACCTACAGGTGAATCCCTCTCTTGAAAAAATGAGCCTTTGATATGCTTTGGGTTCATGTCCCCACCCAAATCTCAAGTCAAATTGTAATCCCCAGTGTTGGAGGTGGGGCCTGGTGGGAGGTGGCTGAATCCCGGGGGAGGAATTCCCCCTTTGGTGCTGTTCTTGTGATAGAGGTTTTGTGAGATCTGGTTGTCTAAAAACATGTAGCACCTCCCCCCACCCACCTTCCTCCTTCTCTGGCCATATAAGATGTGACTGCTTCTCCTTGGCCTTCCACCATGATTGAAGGTTTCCTGAGGCCTCCCCAGCAGTCAAGCAGTTGCCAGCATCATGCTTCCTGTACAACCTGCAGAACCATGAGTACGTTAATCCTCTTTTCTTTATAAATTACCCAGGCTCAGGTATTTTTATAGCAATGCAAGAGCAGACTAATACAGCCCTTCTTTATCTGCCCTCAGTGGAAATTGACTCCTAAGAAACACATCACATCACAACCAGGTGTTAACCTTTACAAAAGCATCTCAGGCTGTACTCATCTGGTGGAAAATTTTTCTCACCATTTGTGAGAGGGATCACAGGACCTCCTGCACCATCATGCCTTCATCTAAAGCAGACCAGCCAGGTTCATGGGTCATCTTCACAAGCTTGGCCAGTGTACAGTGACCTGCTTCAATGCAGATGACCACAAGGAAGACGTACATGAAGAGTCAGCTCACCTGGGAGCCACCATACCCTATTTTCCTTTTCTTTTCTTCCAAAATAAATAACTCATGCAGCAGTTTCACCCATTATCAAAGGCAAGGAAGAGATGGGTATAGAAGTGAATATATTAATCAAACTCAGTTCACAGACCAACTCCCTGCTTCAGTTGAGCCTGTAATTTGGGTGCTATGATTTTCAAATTCAGTGAAATGCTAAATAGAAGTATGTCAGCTGGTATCAAATAGATCCCCAAAATAACATTGCTGGGAATGGATCCTTTGATAAAATACTCCTAAAAAGTTTCAAGATACATAATGATTTTTTTCCCAAAAACTTGGCAGAATTTTCTTCTAGTTTCCAGCTTTACAAGGATAATTTTCATTCCACAATGTTTTTAAGCTTGCAAAATATCTTACTTCTTACACTCCCCCTATACTGAGTTGTCTCTTTTGCATTTTGCAGTTTATTTTAAATCTGAGATGGATGACTTCTTTGGTGCTGAGTCACTGGAACAGAAATGGCCTAATTTTCTATTACATGTGAGCAAAATGGGGAGTCTGGAGCTAGGATATGGGCAGCATAAAACATCCCTTAAGAGACTGAAAACAACAAACTCTGCTGGCCAAAAGAATCTCTGATGTTCTCCAAGCATGGCTTTTCTCATGTAGGTTTTTCCTGGCAATAAAAAGGGAGGGTTTTTTTAAATTAAATACTTAATACAAAAATTAAGTATTTTTATCTTTCCAGCTAGGCCATATGTGTAATGAATTTAGCATCTGATTCTTAATTCTCCTAGTGCCATTCAGTGTCCTTTGAATCTGAGAATAAGTCCTGGTAAATTCTCATTGACAGCTTGATTAATGACGGAAAATCAGGAGATGACAGATTTTGGTGTCAGCTGGGATCATTGAAAAAGAAGGCAAAGGCTTGGTTTTATTAAAAACAAAATAGCTGTTATGGGCTGGTTTGGATTCCCTTCCAAATTTATATGTGAAGAACTAACCACCCAGACCTCAGATTGTGATGTATTTGGGGACAAGATCTTCAAAGAGGTAATTAAGGTTAAGTGAGGTCAGTTGTGCTTGCCCAAATCCAACAGGACTACTGATATGGTTTGGATCTTGCCCAAACTTCATGTCTAATTGTAGTCCCCAGTGTTGGAGGTGGGACTTGGTGGGAGGTAACTGGATTATGGAGGTGTTTCTCATGAATGGTTTAGCACCATCCCTGTGGTGCTGTTCCTGTGATAGTGAGTAAGTTCTTGTGAGATCTGGTCATTTAAAAGAGTGTAGCACCTGCCCCTTCTCTCTTGCTCCTGCTCTCACATGAGATGCCTGTTCCCCCTCTGCCTCCCACCATGATTGGAAGCTTCCTGAGGCCTCCCCAGAAGCCCAGCAGATGCCAGCGTCATGCTTCCTATACAGCCTGCAGAACCGTGAGCCCATTAAACCTCTTTTCTTTATAAATTACCCAGTCTCAGGTATTTCTTTACAGCAATGTGAGAACAGACTAATAGAACTAGTGTCTCAAAGAAGAGATGAGGACACAGCCACATGCAGAGGATGCAGGGAGAAGATGGGCATTTTCAAGCCAAGGAGAAAGGCTTCAGAAGAAATCAACCTTCTAGCTTCCAGAATACCAAGGAAATAACTTTCTGTTGTTTAAGCCTACCAGTCTGTGGTAATTTGTTATGGCAGCCCTTGAAAATGAACACAGTCACTATCTTCCCTTTTGCTGGGGTTCCATTCTCTGAGAGCTGATATTGCTTATTCACATGCAGTCCACGAGTGAAATATGACATGTTTTCACATCAAAGTCAAGGATGACTGACATTTGAACTTGAGCTTAAACATTCAATTTGTACCTGGCCAGATAGAGTGTCTGTAAAAAATGTGTTGTCCCCAAAGAGTTCCAAGTGATTTATAATCCCAACAGTGAAAAAAGGAAGTGGCCTTCTTATATTAATATTAGAAATGCTTTCCAACTCCCACCAAAAAAGTAACAGGCAGTTAGATCATATCTCAAAAACTAATCTGAGCAAAAATGTCAAGCCCTGAACCGGCCAGCCTCTCTATTAGAAAGCAGACTTGCAGGGACCAGTGTTGTCAGCTGTTTCTCTCATGTTACCTAAACCTTATGATAAGAGTATGTAACTTGAAAAAAATTAATGCATTAAAAAGAGAAAATATAGAATAGCCCATGTTCAGTTCATGCTGAGCATGGAGCCCACTCAATGTTCCTCAGTCACTGCTTCCCTCCCTCCACTTCCCTGATCACAAACCTCTAGCTCCCCTTAAAGGCTCTCTGCCAGCTTTCCCAGATCTCCAAAGCTCCCTCTCCTCCCCTGCCTGGCACCCACTGCCCCTGTGCTCCCAAAGCCTGGACTGAACCTGGAAGGGACCTTCTCTATTCTCCTCCACCTTTCCCCTGTAGCCTGGGACACAAGTGTGGGGAGAAGGTGCAGATGTCTCAGCTGGTCATCCCCCTTCTCACTCTCCAACACTTAGATCCCTTCTTTGCCTGGGGCTCCCTGTCCCAGAACTGGCCCCTGAGAACCTCATCTCCTGGGCTCCCTGCCCTCTGATGTCTAGTTAGGTTCAGCCAAGGAGAGGCTCCCCTGGAGGTCAAGGGCAGGAGGGGAAAGGTTGAGGTGCCTCTTCCTGTGATGTGACCGCAGCCCTGTGGGCAGCCCCTTCCCTGCAGGCCTCTCCCAGGGTTGCCCATGCACTCTCCTGCACCCTCCCCTCCAGCCCTGGGCTCCGGGCAGCTCCCTTTCTTGCTGGTCCCCAGGTGCTTTCATCATTTATTAGTTCCCTTAATTCTGCCCCAAACCCCCACCATGCATGCCTCTGTTTCCCGTTGGGACTAGGTTTGAAAGAAACTGCTAGACCAAGGTCAGACAGTGGCTCATGCCTGTAATTCCAGAACTCTGGGAGGCCAAGGCAGGTGGATCACTTGAGGTCAGGAATTCAAGACCAGCCTGACCAACATGGTAAAACTCCGTCTCTACTAAAAATACAAAACAGCCAGGTATGGTGGTGCATGCCTGTGATTCCAGCTATAGGTGGGCTGAGGTACAGAATCACTTGAACCGGAGAGGCAGAGGTTGCAGTGAGCTGAGATCATGCTCTGCACAAACCAGAGCCCGGCAAACAATCAGGAACTGAGTTGCTGACCCAAAGGGGGCTCAGCAGAGAGGAGTCTGAGTCTGCAGCCCTGGGTGTCACGACTCTTCCTGCCACGGAAACCAGCAAGGCCACACATGCCCACCCCCACCCCCAGTCTTGTGCCTCATTGGCCTGCGCACACAATGCCACAGGGTGCCCCAAACCACAACCTGCCCTGCGGCTTGGCTCCTGCAGCTGAGCCAGGCTACACAGCAGCAGGGAAGGGTGCAGGGTCTCCCTGGAACCCTGACTCAGCCCCTTCCAAGCTGTAAAACTGTCGGGAGGTCACACAGTCTTTGTGTGACCAGAAACTGAGGCTCTCTGGCCTCAGTCTCCTCCCCTGTACAATGGGTGGCATGATGGACCTGCCTCGTGGGGTAGGAGGGGGCTTCAGTGAGATGCTGCAGGTACAGTGTTTAGGTCTGGGCCTGTACAGGACAGGATCAGTACAAGTCACTGTCAAGTATACAATATTACAAATGTCTTCTTCCCATCTGAGATTTGACTTTTCACTCCCTTGCACTTTCTTAATGATGCTTTTGATGAATAGAACTTCTGAATTTTAGTGAATTTATCATTCTTTTCTTTCATGGTTAGATTAAGAAATTGTTTGCCTACCTCTGCATGCAGGTTGATGGTTTCTGTGAATCAAGTGGTTAAAGTGTTGCTGAAACATCAGGGGTTTGGTCTAGATCCTGCTGCTTGCTGCACAGAAAGCCAATCATTGATACAACAAGTCTTATCTTCAAAATCAATTAATGTAATCCATCACATCAACAGGCTAAAGAAGAAAAATGACATGATTTTATCAATAGCTGCAGAAAAAGCACTTAACAAAATTCAACACTCATTCAAGATAAAAAAAAATTCCATAAACTATGAATAGAGAGGAACATCCTCAATTTAATAAATATCTGCAAAAATCCCATAGCAAGCATCACATTTAATATCAATATCAAGAAACTCCACTTAGCTTTCCTACTAAGATCAGGAACAAGAAAATGATGTTCCTTCTCCCCACTGCTTTTCAACATTGTACTGGATGTCCTAGATAATGCAAGTCCTAGCTAAGACAAGAAAAGGAAATAAAAGGCATATAGATTGGGAAGAAAGAAATAAAACTATATTTGCCTATAGATAATATGGATTGCCTATGCAGACAAATTGAAAGAATCAACAAAATAACTCCTAGAACTAATAAATGATTATAGGGAAGTTGCAAGATACAAGGTTAATATACAAAAGCCAATCACTTTCCTGTATAGCAGCAATGAACAAATGGAATTTGAAATTTAAAATGCAATACCACTCACATTAGCACTCTTCAAAATGAAATCATTATAAAACTAACAAAATATGTACAAGTTCCATATGAGGAAAACTCTGATGAAAAGAAATTTTTTAAACTAAACACACAGAGAGATAGTCCATGTTCATGAATAGGAAGACTCAATATTGTCAAGATGTCAGCTCTTCCCAACTTGATCAATAGATTCAATGCAATCCCAATCATAATTCCAACAAGCTATATTAAGTATATTGACAAACTGATTCTAAATTTTTTATGGAGAAGTAAGACACCCAGAATAGCCAACACATAGTAAAGGAGAAAAAAAAAAATGGCGGATTGACACTACCTGACCTCAAGACTTACTGTAAAGCTACAAGAATCAAGACAACATGATACTGGTCACACTGATAGATCAATGAAACAGAATAAAGAGCCCAGAAATAGACCCACATAAACAGAGTCGACTAATCTTTGACAAAGGAGCAAAACCAATACAAATGGAACAAAGACAGACTTCTCAATAAATGGTGCTGGAACAACTGGACATTTGCCTGCAAATAAAAAAAATGAACCTAGTTATACAGTTTATATCCTTCACAGAAAGTAACTCAAAATGGAACACAGACCTCAACATAAAATGCAGACTATAAAATTCCTGGAAGATAACATAGGAGAAAATCAAGATGACCTTGGGTTGGGTGATGACTTTATAGATGCACCAAAGGCATAATTCATGAAAGAAAGAATTGATGAGCTGAACTTCATTAAAATTGAAATACAATGCTCTGCAAAAAATACCGTCATGAGAATGAAACAACAAGCCCCAGACTGGGAGAAAATATTTGCAAAAGACACATCTGGTAAAGGAACTGTTATCCGAAATATAAAAAGAACTCTTAAAATGAAACAATAAGAAAACAACTAGACTAAAAAAATAGATCAAAGGTCTTAACCCACACCTCACCAAAGAAGATGTACAGATGGCAAATAAGCATATGAAAAGATGCCTGCTGTAGTATATAATTAGGGAAATGCAAATTAAAACAATGCGACTGGCCCCAGTGGCTGGCTCATGCCTGCAATTCCAACACTTTGGGAGGCAGAGATGGGAGGATCCCTTAAGCCCAGAAGTTTGAGACCAGCCTGGGCAATGTAGGGAGGCCTCATCTCTATTTTAAAAAAAAAGGAAAAGAAATTAGATACCAGTAACCATCTACTAAAATAGAGAAAATCCAAAACTGACAACAAATGTTGATCAGGATGTGGAGCAACAAGAGCTCTAATTTGCTGCTGGTGGGAATGCAAAATGGTACAGCTACTGTGGAAGACAATATGTCGGTTTCTTGCAAAACTAAACCTACTCTTACCATACAATCCATCAGCAATCATGCTCCTTGGTATTTACCCAAATGAGTTAAAAAATCATGTCCACACACAAAAAAACCTGCATATAGATATTTACAGCAGCTTCATTCATAGTTGTCAAAACTTGCAAGCAACCAAGACGTCCTACAGTAGGCAAACGGACAAATAAACTGTGATAAATCCAGAAAATGGAATATTATTCAGCACTAAAAAGAAATGAGTAATCAAGACATGAAAAGACAAGAACCCTAAATGCATATGGCTAAAAGAAAGACAGCCTGAAAGGCCACGTACTATCAATTCCAAACATACGACATTCTAGAAAAGGCAAAACTCTGACAGACGATCAGAAGATTAGTAGTTGCCAGGGACTGGGGAAAGGGAGCAATGAACAGGTGGAGCAGAAAGGATTTTTAGGGCAGTGAAAATAGTCTGTATGATATTGTAAGGATGGACATATGTCACTGTACATTTATCTGAGCCCAAAGAATGTTTGGTTTGCAAGCCTACCCTCAAAATGCTGAGGAAGCTGAAAGGCTGAACGCAAAGGCTGACAAATCCAGTTTCTTAGAAAGAAATATTTGATAGGAATGTACAAACAAAAGCCATGTCTGTCTCCCAGTTGGAGGCAAGACAAAGTGGTGGATCCCCACACCATTACCCTCTACACCCATAAGGAAGGGGTGATTCAGAAGGGATGTGTAGAACTATTGAAGTAAGACAGCATCAAGGTTGTTTGAACTAAGGTGAGGGTTTACAGTAACTACCTGCTCTTACACAAGGAACAACAGATAAACTGGAAATCTTAGACATCTTCCTGAAATTTGGGTTAATCAGAAGCCAACATGGTAGATTAGCTTCCAAAATGGAGCTGCTCTGGCCTCCACATATGTACACATGGGCATACACACACACACCCAGCACATGTGTTCACAGGCACACACCCCAGTGCACATAGACACATGCACACACATACACCATGCACTTCTCTGGAAGAGAGGGATCTAGGGGCCTAATCCACTTCCTGGAGATGCTCACGGCTTCACCATCACAATATGGGTTGACAATTTGAGGTACAGATTAGTCTACTTCTAAAAAGTAAAGTTTTTTTTACTTTTTAGTATGGGGCTTCTAAACTGTTGCACAAAAATAGGTGGCTAGGATGACATCCAGCAAGAAAATCCTCTGTATAAAAAGATCTCTGTCACAAGAGAGGCCCAGAAGTCAGGGTAATGACCAGGAAGGACCCCAGACAGACCAGAGGAGTCCCGTCCTGATGCCGAGTGCAGGGGCTCATAGCCCAGCCTCCCTGCAGGACCTCACTCACTGAGGTACCTGCCCCAACAACAGAGCAAATCCTAGGGCCCCTTGTATGTCAGTATTCCACGAGGCTCTTCAATGATGAGTTTCCAAGAGCAATTCATGAGAAAGGAGAAAGGAAGAAAACAGGCAGGCAGGCAGTTAGGGTGGGTTCTTGGTTGAACTCTTTCAAACAAAAGAACAGCCTGAGAACTCAAGCTTCAGGCACAGATAAGGGAACTTGTACAGGGGGACTGCCTGAGACATGCTCCCAGCTGCACAGATAAAAAAGGCTACACGGGTGACTCGCCCAGACATGCTCACAATGGAAAACTCCAACCCCTCACACATGCACAGTAAGAAGAACAAACAATATGGAGTAACTCAAGCTAAGGGGCCACATGTGCATTAGGAGGATGGGGTGGAGCTACCAGAAATTCGAGTCTTATGCAAATGAGATGCCCAACCCTCATCAGTTTCTCATAAAAGCCTTTGCATTCAGCTGTTAAAACAGCAACCCTCTTTCAGCCCCCTTCTCCACGGCAGAGAGCTTTCTTCTTTTACTTATTAAACTTTTGCTCCAACCTCACCTTTGTGTCCATGCTTCTTAATTTTCTTAGTCCTGAGACAAAGAATCCCTATAGTCTTTTCAATTGGAAAGACTGTAATTTGGAATTGACATGCTACCTAGGGAGGTCTTTACTCTCGAAGCCTAAAGAAAATATTGTGCTACTTCTCCAACCTCCCCTGTCACAATTTTTGGCTGGGGTTGGGGTGAGGTGGAGGGTTGTTCTTTAGGTAAATAGAGGCATAGAATGAAAAATAAACTACTTTTTGAAGTTTTGCATCTGTTTGTACCTACAGTCACTTTGTCTCTAAACTTAAAAATCCCCTTTACAAAGAAAATCACTAAATCCTGTAATTAGGGCTTTTCAAACCGACTCAGCTCCCCCTTACAAAGCTAGCTGCACACGAACTTGAGAATGGTTGTACAGCATAGCAGATACCTGGTGCCGAATGTGATGGTAACAAGAGTCCAAGTTGGCCAATCTCTCTGGCGAAGAAATGAGACTTCTGAAAACAGCATTTGTCCGTAATGTGGGCGTGTCATTCAGTCCCATTTTCAAGGGTTTTTGGGTGTCTGTGTGGTTTTGTTGTTTGCATAAAGTGATTTGCTGGTGCCCTTCTTTTAATCCTCTCCCTCCCTGCCTGGAAGGTGATGTAGATGTATTTGCACTCCCAGCAGGAGACACGACCCTTGGCAAAAGAAACCCTCAGCGTAGGATAAGTAGTTCCAAGCTCTGGCTCTGAAAGTCATGCAGGCTGTAGCATGAATCCCATGGCAGAAAACCAGAAAAGAATGTGCCTGCAGCTCTTGCAGCCCTGAGGCTTCCTCCTCCTCTGGAGAGGGGAATAGTTCCTGCACTCCCACCTTGTAAGTCTCAGAGTCAGAGGCTGGTCCTACCCCTAGAGCAGTGGACTTGGGGTGGGTCTGGATGGAGTTTGTGCCATTTGAGGGGCAGGTGAGACAGCACACTTCCACATAGACTCTTCACCTTGGACTCTTCAATTGGGAGTCTCACATTCTGGCCATTTAAGCTGCACTTGCGTATTTCAGAATGCTTTCTCAAAATTCTTCCGATTATTGTCTTAATACTGCCCATGTCAACATATTATTCAAATAGATTATTACAAAGGTACCATTTTCGGAGAATGTGCTTAGGGTAAAAGCTACATCCCAGCTTTTCTTCTCCTGCCCAGCTCTATTTCCCATCACTACCATGTCATAGCCCTCAGGGAGACATGGTTAAATATCCGAGGATCTCACCACTGATAAATCCTAAAACATTGCTTAGAAGCATATTATATAGAAGCCAGAGGACAACTGTCTTATTCTCCAAGGGCTGCAGGCAATCTTCTCCTTGTCCCATAACAGATTTCTAGTTAACAGATAACATTGCCAATTGTCAGAAACAGGTGGCCCCTCTGGGACAGGCCCATAGCCCTTTCCTGGCTTGGCTCCATTCATCAAGCTGAGTTTGGTCTCTCAGGGGTGTCACATCCAGGTTAGTGTCTCTGCTTGCTGCTTCCTCAGTTATCGCCTTGAAACAAATTACTTTAAATTGACTCTGCAGAATCCCATTCCAGAACTTGCCATCATTTCTAATGAATATAAATTTCCATAACAATTTTCAAAATTGGCCACCAGCATTATAGATTCCCATCATCCACATTATAAATTTCAGAGGCTTCCAGACCTGCATATCTCATCACTGAAAAGATCTGAGCTTAAAATCAGAAGAACTGAATCATCATGCACTCTGAGGCTTAAAGAAACATTTAATCCAGGTAATCAACACACGGTAATAAAAACACGTTTATAGTCACTTTATGATATTCACTTGTAAGGATACTCAATTAAAAACCTATTGATTGATCAAACATTTAGCCTTTTGAAAAGTATCCTTTAACAATTACTTTGTGCAAAACACTGTTAGGTGTGATGAAGTGTACACAGAAACATAATACAATTAAATGAGGCAAATAATGATGACTTCCTGCCATGCCTCAAGAATTCTGCTAGACTGTGTGATCCAGAAGTGAGCAAAATGAAGATCTTATCACTGTCGAGATGACAGAGTAAAGAAGTGTGTCCACTAGATCAGTAACTCTCATTTAATAAAGTCTTTGTGCTAAATAGATGAGTTAACGTTGGACACAGGCAAAGGCTGGGAAACGCTTTCATTTCCTACAAGTTACATGAGCGGTGCTCAAGGAGACAGTGGGCCTACGAGAATCATGGCTGTGAGCACTGTCACTAGACTCACACCCCTCAGGCAAAAGCCAGCTCTGCTCCAACTCACCGTGAATATGCTTAGGACATTAGAATGCTCTGGACTCAGTTTCCGAATCTCTAAAAACCAGACGCTGATACCAAATTCATTGTGGATGAGACAGCGCATGTAGAGAGCTCCTGTGAGGCATGCCTGAGCCCAGAGGTGGAGAGGATGGCTGTCATTATTGGAGGGTCACAGCAGGCTTTGGTTCCCACTGGATCCACTGAGAAATCTGTCCTTCACCACAGCCAGCAAGTCTGTCTTCAGTACACAAGCACCATCCTGCCTCAGGAACAAGATGTTGCATCCAGACGTGGTACCAAGCTGTGCACCTCCCAGTCTAGTAGAGACTTTGAGGCCATCAAGCCCAGATGTGCATCTTGGCATGCTCCCTGTGCACTGAGCCATCCCTATGCAGCACGGGAGACAACTTAGTGTGGGACCAGGGTAAGGGTTAACCTGGCTGCTCTCTGGCTGGCTACAGTCTGCCAAAGCAATAAGCAGCAGTGAGAAGTTAAGTAAACATTACAATGTAATTAAGTTGCTATGGCAGTAAATCTTAGTGACTCAGGTTCAGAAAAGGCGTGGCTCTCAACCCGGGTAATTTTTCCCTCTGGGTGCACTTGCTAATGTCTGGACACAGTTTTGTTTGTCTCGACTGGGTAAGGGCGTAACTGGCATTTACTGAGTAGTGGCCAGAGATGCTGCTAAGCATCCTACAATATGCAGGACAGTCCCACAACAGAGATTACCCAGCCCAAAATGTCAATGGTGCTGAGGTTCAGAAACCTCGAGACAGCAGCAGCAATGGCTGGTGCTTGTTGGGGAGGAGGGTGGTTTAATCTGAGTCTTGAAGGACCATGAATGTCAGAAGAGCAGACAGGAAAGGGAACCCTTCCAGGAGGGGTCCCAGCACAAGCAAGGATGGGAGGGAAAGATGTTTGAGGGGCAGTGAGCAGGCTGGTGCGACTGGAGGGGTGTTCATGCAGGTGAAGATGTGTGGAGGGCGTGTGGCGTTTGCTCTCCAGGCCTGAGCAAATCCTTGGGCTTCTGCTGAGAAACTCCCCATCCCTGTCCATGTGGTCAGGAAGGACTTTCAGTCAAACTACAACACCTTTCCCCAGTCCAGGGGGTAACACATGCCCAAGACAAGACCATCCCGTCCTCTTCCAGGGACCTGAATCGTGAACAGTGACACATGAGTGGATTCACCATCATGGCCACACAGAGGACCCAGGAGCTGCCCTGATGCTCCCAAGCCCCCTAAATCTGGTTCTTCTCATTTATATTTTCCTACAAACTTACCCCATTCTTTCCAATAAATGTTAAGTGAGTTAAAAAAAAAGAAGCCTTTGTAATGTAAGCCAGTGCTCCTCGAACTTTAATATTCAATAGTCTTTCAACAAATAGTGTCAGAAAAATTGGACATCCATAGACAAAAAAAAAAATCACACCCTAACTGTCATACAGTGTACAAAAATTAAAAAAATAGATTGTGGACTCATAAAGTAACATGTAAAACTATAAAACTTCAAAACAAAATACGTAGGAAAAAAATCTTCAGGACGCAGGGCTAGAAGAGTTCTTAGACTTGACACAGAAAACACAACGCACAGAAGGAAAAACTGATCAATTGGACCTCAATAAAATGTAAAACTTTTGCACTGAGAAAGGCCTTGTGAAGAGGATGAAAAGAAAAGCTACATACTGGGAGAAAATATTTTCAAACCATATATCCCACAAAGGATTTAATACCTAGGATAATATAAAGAATTCTCAAAACTCAACAGTAAAAAAAAATTCATTTAGGAAATGGGCAAAAGACATGAACAGATATTTCACCAGCATTGATATATGAATGGCAAGTAAGTACACAAAAAGATGTTCAGCATTATTAGCCATAAGGAAAATGCAAATTAAAATCACTAGACACCCACATGAAAGTAGCTAAAATAAAAAATAGTGATAATAGTGAGTGATGGCAAGAGTACAGAAAAATTTGGTTGTCCATACAATATATTGATGATATATAGATGCTCTGGAAAAGAGTTCAGCAGTTTCTTCCAAAAATTAGACATGCGCTGACCGTGTAACCCAGCACTTGCACTCTTGGGCATTTGTTCCAGAGAAATGAAAACTGGTATTCAGACAAAAACTTATATACCAATAATCATAGCAATTTACTGATAAAAGCGAAAAATTGGAAAACAATCCAAATGTCCTTCAATGAATGGGTAAAATAAACTGGTGCATCTATACTATGAAATACTATTCAGCAATGAAAAGGAGCAAACTATTAATACATGTAATGGCATGGATGAATCTCCAGGGAATTAAGCTTAGTGGAAAAAAAGCCAATCTCAAAAGGTTATGCACTATATGTATGATCTCACTTATACAGCATTCTTTTTTTTCTTTTTTTTTTTGAGACTGAGTTTTGCTCTATAGCCCAGGCTGGAGTGCAGTAATGCAATCTCAGCTCATCACCTCCACCTCCCAGATTCAAGCTATTCTCCTGCCTCAGCCTCCCAAGTAACTGGAATTACAGGCACCTGTCATCACACCTGGTGAATTTTTGTATTTTTAGTAGAGACGGGGGTTCACCATGTTGGCCAGGCTGGTCTCCAACTCCTGACCTCAAGTCTGCCTGCCTCGGCCTCCCAAAGTACTGGGATTACAGGCATGAGCCACCGCGCCAGACCACTATCAAAATGGAGAGTGAAACAGTGGTTTCCAGGCATGGAAAGAAGAAGGGTGTAGCTATGTAGGAAAACAACATTTTGTGTGGCAAGAGTGACACCATCTTGAAGAGAAACCACCATGATGACCAGTGTTTGACTCCTGCTTACTAAGGTGCTCCCATAGTGTAGCTAACCCCTCATCAAGAAACAGTGCCTATAGCATGGATAATCCTTCATAAAGACATTTATCTAACCTCCTTAGTGGTAACAGGTGTCACAATCTGTGGTGTGACTAGTTGCACGTATTTTACAAAAAACAAAGGCTTTCTATCAACATATTTTCTGGAGGGCGAGTGCAGGGATCTACAGTCTGGCAGCCACCTGAAATATCACTTTAGTACATTCCTACTAAATGTTTCTTTCATAGAAGCTGGATTTGTCAGCCTCTTTCTTCAGCCTCTCAGCTCGCTGGGACTTTGGGGATAGGTTTGCATAGAACCTGCTCTCCATGGAACAAGCTATAAAAGGACAGAGTGAGGAATGCTTAGGAAGGAACTGTTTTAAATCTTAATGGTGGTGGTCATACCAGAACTAAATACACACTAATTAGTGCACATAAAACTGGTGAAACCTGAGTCAGACAGATTAATTGTATCAAAGTCAGTTTTCTGGTTGTGAAATTTTACTACAATTAGGTAAGGTGGTATTATTGGAGGGAAATGAGTGAAGTACATGTGAGATTTTTCATTTTTCTTACAATCACGTGTAAATCTAAAATTATTTAACCAAATTGCACTAAATTTTTTGTGGATCCAGGAATTCATGTGGGTAACCCATTTTCTGAACTACACAAAGTGAGTTAAATAAAATATATTACACATTAGAAATCAATTTCTTTTGGTATTGTAATTTTTTTTTTCAAACAGGAAAATGTAGTAGGGGTTGGGAAGTCTTTGGAATTAATATATAATTAGATTTTTAGGCAGGTAGAAAGCTTAAAATAAATTTGACTTTAAGTAATTAAAAATTTTAATGTGCATGTGAAGCACCTGGGTAATCTTGTTAAAAAAAGAAAAGCAGATTCCAATTCAGTAAGTGTTGGGCATACCTGAGATTCTGCATTTCTAATGAACTGATATTGCTGGTTCATGGACCCCATTTTACGTAGCAAGAAAATAAGCCATTTTTAGCTGCATATTCTGTTACTTACTGCCAAAAGCATCCTAACTCTTCTGGCTATTTGCATATCAGCCCCGCCCACTGGATGGAATCCAGAGTCTTATCTTCCCACCAATCAGATTCACCCTCTGCCTGTGGGAGGAGCCAAGAGACAAAGGCAAGAGCGCTTCCCTGTGTTGTGAGCCTGGATGAGAGAGAGACCAAGGAGAATGGAGGTAGAACCAGATGGCAGGGACAGATGCTGATTTGGAGCTGTTCTGGGTCTTCGGTTGCCTCTTTATGGTCTGTTTATGAAACCCAGACGCCCTTTCAGTGAGAAGCAATTCTGCCATGTTTATTTTGGGGGAGGGGAAGAAGCCATAAAACCCAAATATTTGTATCCATTGTGCAATCTTCTTCAGTTTCCAGGCACCGCTTCCTTTTCTACAACTTAGAGAGCATTTCAAGCCTCCTGGAATTTTTCTTCAAGGAGGGGCCTCAGGGTCACAGCAACAGAGTGACTCATTGAGCTGACCGGAGGTCAGGGCTTTTTCCTGGAAGTCAGGGGTCACATGTGGGCCTCTCAGACCTTCCTGTGAAGTTGAGAGCTTCAAGCGGGTCTTCCAGAAAGGTGGAGAGATGGAAGGAGTGTTGGAAATGGCTCTGCCACTAACATGCTGTGTGTCCTTGGGTGAAAGATTTGGCCTTTCTGAAAACTAGTTTCTTCCGAATGGTAGAAGTTGGGTCAGGTGATTTCTTAGGATCCTGCCTGCTCTAAGTGTTTCATGGTCTCAAAATTCTCATAAATAGGACTTAGCTGAGGTCAGTGCTCTCCATCTTGCCTGCATATTTGAGTCACCTGAGGGACACTAAAGTTACTGCACCCAGATGATCTGATCTGATACATCTGGGGTCCAACGTGTGCATCAGGAATCTTTAAACCTTCCCAGGTGTCACTAACATACAGCCAGGGTTGAAAGCCACGGGGCTACACCTGATTTTACAGAAGAGGAAACTGGGCTCACATCTCCGGTCAGCAGGCCGGCTACCTATGGGATCCAGGGACTCCCCCTGCAGGTGTGGGACCCCACAGCTGCCCTCTGCAGTCCAGCACATTCCCAGGACCTGGTGAACATTGCCCCTTTCCATTCTTCATCATCTTCTCCTCTGTCTCTTTCCCTCTCCTCCCCGCGCCTCGCTCCAATGAAGCTAAGTCTTTCTCAAATAGCTTCTGCCTCTGTCCTGTGACCATACCTGCCAGGAGTCGCCACACCTGGTTACCTCCTTGAACTAGGGAGGAAGGAGGGAAATACAGGCAGATACACGTAGAACTCAGGGTCTTCCATGTCACTCTGCCTCCCACCCAAAGCACGTTGCTCCAGATTTGTCACAGGACAAGGGGAAGCTGCTGTGAGGACATTGAGGGTGATGAGAAGAAAGAGGAGAGAAATAGCAAATCTTTAATTAGACATTCTCCCTGGATGCTTCTTTGCAGGTTGGAAAAGCCTTGCTACAATCCAGGGTCATGTTTAGCCCCTTGGGGTCCCTGGTGCAGTTAGTCCAGGACCAGGACTGGGGGCTTTACTCACAGTTGCTTTCCCAAGTCACGTTGACCTTGGAGCACGTCCTGCCCAGGAGAGCGCTGCAGCCACCGCAGACGGCATGAGATGCTTCTGTGTGTGTGCCCAGCTTTACCCTTCTGTGCTCCTGATGGTGGAGGACAGAAAGTGGCTCTTCCTTCCTAGCAAGCATTTTGAGTCTCTGAAGGAGAACACCAAGTGGGAGAGGCTTCCTAAGTCCCTTCACTCGGGGCTTATCCGTGGCCGATGTTCCTGGGGAGACATACATTTCATTAGTCACTTTCCACCTCACTCCACTCTACCTCCTCCTTTCCGTAAGCTTACACTGCAGCCCGATGAAATTACACACAGTGCCTTGCATATGCTAAGGTTCTTCCACCTCTAGTCACACCGTTCCCTGTCCTGCAACCCCCTTTCCAACTCGATCCTGCTGAGCAGCCTGGGATCTGTGTACAGGATGCCCCTCAGAGTCACCCAGACACAGGGAGAGCTGGGGTGTTTATTCCCCACCCCTCAGTCATGGGCACAGGGCTGCTCCTGGGGCACTCGACCCCCAGCATCTCCAATGCCAGGCAGCCCAGAGAGCCGCTTCCCTGTCCAAGAAACCCTTAGAGAACATTCCCAGGAGGAACGAATGCCCGCCCTGTGTGGCATCCTCCTGGGGCCCCCCCCTTCTGGTGGGGACCCCAGCCCCTCCTACACTTTCACTCAGGCTCCTCCTGTCTCCTGGGTGAAAACTGGAGCCGGGGTCCCAGCTCTGCTTTGTTTCTGAGACTCTAGTATCAGAATCCTCTGGAGGCCTTGTTAAAACTCCGACAGCCAGGCCCACCCTGAGATTCCAATTCAGGAGGTCTCAGCAGAGCTGAGAGCTGGCTTTCCCAGCAGGGTCCCAGGGTGCTGATACTGCTGCCCCTAGGACCACCCGAGAGCCCTGGCTTTCCGCTGGAGCCTGCCCACCTGGAGACAGTGACCACAGGCCGCAGGTCACCTTTCACTGCTTCACTCCATGCCCCCTCCTGTGACCTCATCTCCTCCCACCTCCCTCTGGTGCAGCCACAGGGAGGTGGCTCCAGCTACACCCACCTCCCTGCTGTTCTTCACCCAGGATCACCAAGGTCTCTCCTGCCCCTGCCCCAGGGCCTGTGCACCTGCCGTGCCTCTCCTTGGGGGGCTCTTCCCAGGGCTCGCTCACCTGACATGGCCCTGCCCTTCACCTCTGTCATCCTTCAGAACAAGCCTCACCTCCAGCACATCATGCAGTTGCTGGTGCAGTGGCTGCTGCTTATCCTCCAGACTCAAAAGTGACCTCGTGGGAGTTGGGGATGGGTATAATAATAGTGCCTTAGAGCACAACTGGGAAAAAAATGGACTTTCAGACACAGCAGGTGACCAGATCCAGACCCCATGCTGTGGCCCTGCAGGGACTGCACTCACTCATTTATTTTTATCTTTTCCCAAGAACCAACAGCTCTCTCCCGACTTTAATTTTCATCCATTTAAGTTGAAAAAAAAATTCAAAACAAATGAAGTGCACTTAAGAGAATGCCTTGAGGAGTTAGCGGGCCACCCGCAGTGAACAGACTCCTTTCGGGGAGTTATCAATTGTTTTTATCAATTATTTATTGTGCCATGATATGTTCCTGGCGCCACCAAGACAGAGAGGAGACTCGTCCCTGCCCTGGGGCATCCCAAAGAAGAAGAGAGAGTTTGCGAAGGTTAAAAATGTCCCAGCTGAAAAGACAGTTACACGTCACACCTCAAGGCTGCTCTATGCTTTTATTACATTTTTACTCTTAAGGGTGTTCATTTATTTTCTGATTTTAAAAAGTAATTGAAAAGTTTATAAAATATTCCTGGAAAATAGAGAAAAAATAAAATCTAACTCCAGTGCTTTTGATGCACATATAAAATCTACTCGGTTTATAAAATTAGGATTTATTCTAAATGTTTAGTTAGTTTGAAAGTTTTGTTAATTTACTGATCAGATTCTGCATTGAGTTTTATTCACATTATACCATGTACATTTCCTTAGGCCATCAAGCAGTCTTCAAAAACATAAATTTCATTAGTTACAATACATTTCATCGTGTAGATATACAATATGGCCTTCAATAATCTCCTACTTCTGGACAATAAAATTTTTACTTTTTTCTCTTGTTTTGCTTTTGGTTATTATAATCAATATTGCTGTGAATATGCTTAGTTTAGAAAGCCTTGACTCGCCGTTATTATCATTTCAGTTTATACTCAAGAGGAGGGAAAGCCTAACTCTAAGGTTGAAACTAAATCCTAAAGCTAGTTGTGCAACTTCTCTGAGCTTCGCTTTCCTCTTCTGTCCTATGGTAGTCATGATCCTGAGGTCCTGGGGAGCTGTGAACCATGCACTGTGAGACAACACAGCCGAGCAGCCCAGCCCAGCCAGAGCCCCGTGGGGAAGCCCTTCGGGGTCAGCAGCTCCGGTCCCCTTCCGACTTGACTCCTAAGAGGCTGGGACAGAACATTGCCCTCCCTTCTCCCTTTCCCAAAGACGCACAATGATGATGATGCTGACGGCTATTTAGTAAGAAACTTCCCAACAGGAACAGTCGTCAAGAGCAGCACAGTTGCATTCTCTCCAGCGAAGACATCAGGGTGGACAGAAATGTCAGTGTGATCCAGAGAGGACACAAACACCCCTGCTATTTTCTTGTCACCAGGAAAACGCCAACTCTAGGTTTGACGAATGTTTAGTGAAAGAAAGTCTGCAAAAGTAGAAAAGGAAGTGATATGATGATAACCAAACAGGCTCTCTCTGCATTAGCAGAGCTCAGTGGGCCCTTGCATGTCTGATTAGAGAGAAACAAAACAAACAAGAGAGAGCTCCTCCATGCACGGAGGTAGCGCTCCACCGAACTAGAGCAGAAGAGCTTGGGCCTGCCCCTTGGGAACAGGGGCCAACATGACCCATCATCTGACATGAAGACGCCCAGGGGGCAGTGGAAAGCGTGGTGTGCTGGGGAGAAGATGGCCCTGAGGGCAGGTGCATTCGAGTGCTAGTGAGCACTGCAGCACGTTGGGTCTCTAGTTTTGTATCAGTCAGCTACTCTCACAATCACACTGTGTAACAAACCACCCCCAAACTCAGTTACAAGCAACAGCGTTTATGTCTCAATCACATGTTCACTGATCTGCTGGGGTTCATTACATCTGACCCAGAACTGGCTTTTCTTGGCTGCAAGCCAAGAACTGGGTCCATGTCTGCTGTACTGAGGGTCTCCCATCTTCCTTGGACCAGTGACAACCAGAGGCCTATTTCTCTCATGATGGAAGGCAGGAGAACAAGCAGGCAAGACCAGCTGTGCTAGCACATGCCACCCCTCTGCCCACATCACACGTGCGAACGTCCCATTGGCCAAAGCAAGTCACACAACCAAACCCAATATCAACAGGACAAGGAAACAGACTCCAGCTCCAGAGGCACAGACTACAAAGTCACATGACACAGGGCACGGATCCAGGCAGGGAAGGTAGAGAATGGCAACAATGACCCTCGATCACGCAACCTCCCATCGGTTTCCAAATCCCCAACCCAGACGTATTTCCAAGGAAACAGAATCATAAGTTTTAGAGCAAACAATTTCTGCTCTCCTTGATTAGTTTCCACATCCTTAACACAGGGGCAATGATGTCACATCAAATCATATCTTATAGGTTTGTGATGATGTTTAAACAACTGAAAAGTGCTTAGGGCAGGGCTGGGTAGGAGGGGCAGAAGCCAATAGTAACTGTTAACATCACTGTTGGATGAAATGAAACTTCTGGGAATTTCCTTGAAACTCTAAGTAGAGAATCATGTCCCCAACAATTAACATTTATTTCGTTTATTTGAATCTGAGAAAATACTAATTATCACAGAACAGAATATTTATCTGGCGAGCATATGGAAGTTAAGGGCTCCTTGGAGTCACAGTGCTGGGTTTGGGCCTCATCCCGCCTCCTACCTGCCTCTCTGAGCCTTGCTTCCTCATCTGTAGAATGGGTACAATCCCAACTTCATGCATTTGTGGGTGGTCAAGGTTAAATGGGCTAATGATTCTAAAGTGCCCCATACAGGCCTGGCAGGCACTGAGCGACCTGGGGCCATAGAGAGAGCACTGGCTTGGGAGTCAGGAGCTGGGACCTCAGGTCCTGTTCCCCGGGGATCCGGGAGAAGTCCCTTGGCTTCCCTGAGCCTCATCTGCCCGGCGTGCTCGTGAGGTGGCTGGACCAATCAGGCCAAGGTCGTCCCTGCGGCTCTCTAACCTCCCCTTACTCCCTGTTCAGTGAAGGGCAGACGCTGGGCCTGGCCAGGCTTCCACAAAGCCCAGGGGCAGCCGTGCTCAGCTCAGGGCAACTGTGGGGGGTGCGTTTCTGCCCTCAAAGGACTGAGTTTCTTTCTTCACTGAGTCCTTTGCTCTCCACCTGCGGGTGGGTATTGAAGATATCGCCCATCTGCAGGGGCCTCTTAGAGAACAAACAGGAGCTCATTCCTTCATGCAGCGCAGGCTTTACTGGGCTGGTTCCTGCCTCAAGTGGCCAGACCCTCCTTGAATGGAGTCGCCCCACCGGCCCCATACCTGGAGAGGGGCAGCCAGGAGCCCCCGTGGCTCTGCCCAGCCTGTCCTGAACGTGCTCCCTGCCCTGAGAGGAGCGCTCACAGCTACCCCCATCAAGGTTTCTGTCTCCCCAAGGATCTTCCTCATAAAAATCCTTCTTCTCCCAGATCCCACAAACCCACGTTATAAAAACACAAACACACAACAAACATCACGTAAATTGATCACATACAAATAATATCCAAAAAGAAGAACCTGTGTAGCCACTTTAAACTGTTAAACATGTCTGCTGGGATTTGTGGCAGATCATGGATCACAGCGTCTCCCTGTTCCTGGTTCAGCACTGGGAGAAATGGAAGCGAGGTTCACCTGGAAGGCGGGGAAGCGTCAGCTGCCACTCGTGAGGCTGGAGGGTGGGGGAAGCCCCGCGTCCGTGGACACAAACAGTCGTCCTGACGTGACCTCTGTGAGCAGAAGTGGACAGACAGAGCTGGAAAGCCGACCTCACGAGGCTGACAGCCTGTCTTGAGCTCTGCCTGACTACAGAAAAGGAAAGTTCTCTTCTTTCAACCTCAAATCTTCCAAGTAAGAACCAAATGAAATTGGCCTTTGGGTTCTCCCCAGCAGCTCCCGGCTCACCCACCGAGCAGCTCAGCACCTGTGAAATCCGTCTCCCGATGCACACTCGCTAACCAGGTGGGAGTGAGCACAATGCTGGGAAACAGCGTGAGTTCCCTGAGTGCAGACTCAGGAGTGAACCTGCCTGAAGAGCGGAGCCTAACGCACACGCCGTGGTCAGTTCCACCCCTCTACGGGTCCCGGGAGTAGGAGCAAGTGCGTATTTTGCTTGCAGGGCAGGTGTTCCATCCACATGATTGCAGGAATAGATGAACTTAATTAAAAGAACGCACAGCGGGCACCTCTTCCCGGGATGCCTCCCTCTAGGAACATGACACTGAGATGATCAAGATTCTAAAAGGGCGATCGAATTACTCTCCGAAAATGAAACTGTTCAGACATGATGACAATTAAATTAATAACAAAGACACTGCCCAGATTTCATCTCTGCTCACAGCCCCTCCTGTGTGCTGTGTGATCAGGTTTCTGGGGGTGACCCCAGATGCAGGGAAGAGTCAGGATTTATCTGCAAGTGTGAGCTGACTGTCAGTATGAGGGTCCCTGAGATGGAGCCTGCCAAGGTCCGTGGCTCCCAGGGGACCCATTCCAGGGCTAACAGATGAAGCGTGGAAACACAGTGCAGAGTGAGCTGAGCGGCTGTTCTCAGGAGAAAACAGACAAATACTCCTGCGCCCTGGCTCACCAGCTTTGTGGCCTGTTTTATGTCATCTTTGCTGAGCTCTGCCGGGTCACCCCTCCCAGTGGCTTTGTGATACTGACATTTCAGGCATGATACTGGCGCAGATGCACTGGTCTTCCTGGCTGGGATTCCACAGGTGGAGTGGGCAGTGCTGGCTTGGAGGAGCCGTGGCTGCAGAGGGCCTGTGCTCTCAGCTAATCAGCACCTTGATGGCCGGGACAGGCCTGTCCTGACTCCAAAGGGTCCTCGCAGTTCTGTTTGAAATTGCTCTTGCCATCCTTGGAACAGATTCCTCAGTACATTTCAGACCTATTGTTGTGACTTTGGTTTCAATCCAGGGACACGTCTTGGCCAATGGAGTGTCTCAACAGCATCTATAATCGCTCTTTCCCAGAGACAGCATCTTGGATATTGATGCTGAAAGAGAAACGGCAGCCTGTCCCCAGGTGGCAGGAAATAGTCCATTGTAATGACAGTTTCATAAGTGGCAGATGATTTTTATTGTAATTTTCTGGTGAGCTGATTAAGTGGAGGCAGAGTCAGTTCTGGGGCATTAATGCCTTTAATAACTCAGGGAGGCCTCCATCGTGCTCAGCAGGAACACTGGGTCCATGGAAAACAGGCCCCGGGCCTGCTGATGTGCATGATTCCACATCTGCCCCCCACACAACCAGGATGGTGAATTACAGGTGTCAGATAATCACGGTCTGGAGTAGCTACTTGAAAATGCAATCGACCAATTTAAGCTCCATCTGACACATGATCAATAGGCCGTAAGGCTGCATGGAATTGCAGGCACAGCATCCAAACCTATAGAGCAGTGGCTCCCATCTGGGGCAACTTTGCTCCCCAGAGGACATTTGGCAGTGTCTGCATAGATTTTCAATTGTCATAGCTAGAAGGGGAGATGCTACTGGCATCTGGTGGGTGGAGGCCACGGATGCTGCTAAACCTCCCATGATACACAGGAGAAGTCCCCACACAGATACATCCTGCCAGACTCCGTAAAGCCTGGGTGAGACGCTTTGACCTAGTGCCACCGTGAACATCACATTCCATCGAGGGATGGAAGTAGCTGGATGTCTAGCTTTTCATCTGGGTATCACCAGCCTCACGCAGAACCATAACGGTGTGTAGATCGAATCTCTTATTTGCTCTCCTGCTTCCTTTCATTGTAATTTTCTCCTTCTCACTAGTTTTTTTCTGTTATTGGAGGAATGGAAAGAAAACATAAAATGTTGGGGAGTCACTAACGATTTTTTTTCTTCAATAAAAAAGTAATTTGCAAGTGCCTCATGAAAAGCAGAAAATTAATGAGAGAAGACATGAGATCCATCAAAAAGCTGATCAGCTCAGGAGAGAGGCAGAGAGAAGAGCCAGATGGGAGCTGGTCAGTTTCGGGAGAGTGCACAGAGCAGGACCTCACAGGACTGACCCAGAGCTCTTCAAACTAATGTCAATTCAGTGGGTACAACTGGCATTTTAAAACATTAATCATGGAGTTGAGTAGAAAATATCAAAAAGTATCAGTATTATTTTGTGAAACTTTATATTCACATACATGAGGTGCATGTGTGTGTGTTTCCATTGTAAAATATATATTTCTTATGATGGGTTGCGATCAAAACACCTTGAAAAACACTGGAGTGGATTCAATGATGGAGGACTGAGAAATAAGTATCTGTAAGCAAATTTTACAAATAAAAAGAAAATTATGAACTCTAGGAAAAACGAAAGGTGCGTTTAAGAAAGAAAATACAACTATATTACAATACTTTGCAGAGAATAACATTTACCTGGTCACGTGACAGAAAGGCTGATTATGATGCAATTTAAAATAGTGAAGTATCATACAGGGTGGCAGGAAAGGAGCTGGTGGGTGGCTAACTTCTCATCTACCTTAGCAGACATTAGATAACACTAGACCTTGAAAGCTCTATGAATAGCTTCCTCAGCCTCCTGTTTTCTTTTCTTTTCTTTCTTTGAGACAGGTCTCACTCTGGTTTCCCAGGCTGGAGTGTGGTGGTACAATCTTGGCTCACTGTACCCTTGACCTCCTGGGCTCAGGTGATTCTCCTAATTGGGACTACAGGCACACACCACCACGTCTGACTGATTTTTTGTATTTTTAGTACAGACAGGGTTTTGCTATGTTGCCCAGGCTGGTCTTAAGCTCCTGGACTCCCAATCCACCCACCTCAGCCTCCCAGAGTGCTGGGATTACAGGCACAAGCCACAGCACCTGGCCATGCTTCCTCTTTCAAGATTTGAAAATAATGTACAGAAACAGCTAAAGAATTATTTGTGGATGTCTCTGAGAAGAGGTGGGCAGGGAACAGACAGATTCAATGGTGTTTGATTTGGTGACCCTGTATCTCTTTCATTTAAAAAGGGACCAGTCAGGGCCAGTGAGGCCACGGTGGTGTCCACTGGAAAGAGCCCAGGGACCCAGGTGGCTCTTGGCTCCATCACCTACAGCCCCCTGACCTTGAACGAGTCCCTCTCCAGCTTTTGACACCAGTTGACCAACCTCGAAAACAAAGAGGCTCGGCCACATTATTTTGACTTGTCCTTGGAGCGCTGTGAGTCTGAGTCTCCCCGGGGAGTGACTTGGGATCCTGGGCACCACCCACCCTGACTCCATGTCAAATAACGTGCACATCTCAAGCCCAGTGCTTGGCTCTGCACAGGTAGCAGGAAAGCTGCATGGTCTGCATCGGGGTTGGTGGACGCCATAGACAGCCTTTGCTCTTCCGAGATGGAGCGTCCTGTACCATGACTTAGGGAACTGCTCGTGCCTAAGCTCCCACCCCCTCCACATAGTGCAGAAAGGATGCTCTCCTAATCAGCTAATTTTCACAAAATGTGGGATGCCCTGGTAGGAGAGGAGATGACTTCCAGGAGCACATAGAGGGGGCAGAGGCTGCGGGTTGACCCTTGATGGCCCTTATCCCCTTCATTTCATTTGAGAAATCCTCATGTTTAACTGCCCAGACCAAAACTGAATTTCCCATCCTGCCTTGCGGCTAGTGTGTAGCTTCCCAGTGTACCCCTAAATGCATGGGTATACCCCGCTTTCCCTTCTCCTCTTCCCTCCTGCCTGATGTGACTTGTACCTCCTTGGACCAGGTGGACAAGAAAAGCCTCTGTCAGTGACAGAGCACAAGACCGGAGGGCCGCGGCTCAGCCCCGGGAGCCGTCCAACCAGCTCGGCCCCCCTCCCCACCCCAACCCCGGATGCCCAGGTTGTCATGTGGGAGAGAAGAAAACCTCTGGCTCATGAAGTTGCAGGTATTTTGGGGTCTGATGAATTTACTTACAAATATGGGAATTATATTTTTATATCAATAGTTATTTATTCACTTTAATATCCATTAGAGAAAAAGATCTCAACTAGTGAAATGAACCCTGAAATTCCACTAGGTGAACAGACCAGCAATGCAGAGGACGCTGAGGACCTTCCTCAGCTCATGGCCCTCCTGACTGTGGGGGAGCCAGCATGAAGCCCCCACGGCCACCCGGCTGGCCCCAGTTCCTGCACTCAGCCTTGACTGACGCTGGCTCTGCTCCCACAGTGGCCACTTTGTTCGTCTCCTTTGTAGACACTTAGTTCAGCGCCCGTGCTGCTTGGCTGTGACCTGACCTCCAAGGGTCAGCCCCTGAGTTTGCTGGCTGTGGCCTGTGCTGCAGACCCCATCAGGAAGCTCCTCTGTCCCCCACCCCCGCCTCATTCACACAAAAGGTCTCATTGTTCTGCAGGGTCTGATTCAGACCTTCCCTGGCTCAGGTTTCCACAAATGCCCAGCGCTGGCTGTGGGTCAGGGGTCACACTGGAGTGAACGGGCGCCCTGAGCGATCCCACATGGCTGTGTGATCCCGGCTCATCCACAGGAAGCCCCAGTCCAGGGATCCAAATGGGGCCAGAAGTAGACCAGATGCAGGATGGACAGTGATGGGGGGATGCTGCTGACGTCTCAAACAGCAGGAGAGAGGAAACTTTCCACTTTCAATTAAGCCAGTTCTCTTCTCCTCCAGGGTTGGGGACAGAGCGTCTTCACTGACCATGTTGGAACTTTCCAGGGAGTGAAGGGAACATCCCCAAGACCAGGGATTGACCTTCACTTTGCTGAGATTTGAAATTCTTTTCTTATCGATCTTTAAATCTGTACACACAGGAGTCTGTTTTATATCCAGCCATCCCTGTGACCTTAACGGTTCCTTAACTTGTCTGTGTTTCCTCATCTGTGAAGTGGGAATGATGACCGCGAGGGCTCACGTGCTTGTCAGAACCAAATCAGACAATACACGAAGACACATCGGCCCGGAAAAGCGCAGCTGGGCTGTGACGAGGCCATGCTATCCATCTGGGGAGGGGAAGTTTATTTCTAATTCTACTCAAAGACATAAAACTGCATGAACCCCTGAGCTGAAAGAAGGCACAAAGCCAAGTCCACCAGGCCACCGGTCTCCTTAGGAAATGGACGATGAGGGCGACATTGAAACTGCAGAGAGCAGCAAAGCCCGTCACTACTGCCCGGACCCCACGGCGGCTTCCACACCACCACAGGACACAGCCAGGAGCCAGTTAGGGAACAGCCACCTCACCTTCCAGGAAAGCCGCTCCCAGGAGCTGATCCCCGGAATGGCTGATTTGCTAACAGCAGCCACACAGACACCTCAGGCCAGGGCTGCAGAGCTCAGCAAGGGGGATGACTGCCCAAGCAGGGGAGGGGCAGGGCAAGGTAGACCCAGTCACATGGTGGGAAAAGCCAAAAAAACTGCCTGATTTGGTAAAATGCCAGAACTGCCTGAATTGGGCATTTTTAAATTAGTTTTTAAGGCACAGCCATTTGTTGGGATTTTTGCCTTGTACTCTCCTGCCTCCCTCCTCATCACACAATAAACTGTCTCCAAGGCAGCCGGCCCTCCCCCTGCCCGTGCCCCAGCAGCACTGCAAGGCAGGGAGGTCAGGAGCTCTGCTCCGAGGGCACCACCCGGCTTCCCGTTTGTGCCAGAAAGCCCGGCTCAGCTTTTCCACTCCGAGAAGAGTGGACTTCTCCAGGCTGCTGCGTAAATAATCATGGATCCCACTGTGAAAAGGAAACACCCCCCACAGCCCCGTCTCCACTGTGCACCCGACCTCCAGGCGTTTTCAATCTCTCAAAGAGCCCGACTCCTGAAATTTAACAACTAAAATATTAGTTTTCATTTCCTGAGATTCTCTTGGTGGAATCAGGCAGCCTGGCAGTGTGCAGCGCCTAGGGTGGCTCATGATGAACAATCCAGAGGGGACTTTGCCTTCCTCCATGTCCCTTTGTCACCAGAACCCAGGGACCCAGCAGGACCCAAAGCTCCCTGCGGGATCAGCTGGGTCTGGGAATCACTGCCCTGGGCCCAGCTGAACTTTTCGGATAAGGCCGGTGTTTGGCCAACAGCTGGGCTGGGCGGTGGGAAGGACAGAGGCGCTGACAGAGAGAGGGAGGGGAAGGGGATTCACAGCAGGTCCTGGGGGAGCCCCACGGGTGCCTTTGGCCTCTCCCTGCTCTGCCTGCCTCTCAAGCTGGTCAAATTCCCCCCGAAAGTTCCCCATTGGGCAAGTCCAGCAAGCCAGGGCCAGACCTGTGACCTCAGGGAGGGTGGATTCTAGAAGACCTGGTCCTCACTCCTGGAGTCCACGTTCACCCTCAAGGTGGTGGACAGCGCCCCTCTGCGCATCCACTCACTAACCAGCTCGGAATGGTTTCCATGGTTCCTGTGTCTTAGACCAGCTCGCTCACGGCGACATGAGATGCCTTGAGACCCCGCGATAGTGCAGAGTGACATTAATGCATTAAATTAGCAGCCTTTGCAACATGAACACATTTCCTTGTGGAGCCTGTGACGTTTTTTGGTAAAAAGGATCATTACATGTTTGCAAACATTCCATGCAGCTGAGGAAGGGCCTCAGGCTCTGACAAATGATAAATGAGAAAATTAGAGGCTTCAGGAAAATGTAAATATCATCCTTTGTAAGTCTGTCCCTTGGCAGGAAATAAAAAAAGGTTTCCCCAAAGCAGCGAGGCATTCCTTCTATTCTTTCAAACGCCAGGAAGAATGGCTGTGACTCTTGGACACACTTGCACGGATCTTCATTTGTCTCCCACAGTCTTCCCAATGTCCTGGCAATGTGTGGGAGAGAAGCCTGTGATTTCAGCGGACTGTCCGCTAATTCAGCGTTTCTCACCTTTAATTCATGATCACCCCCTAAGGAACCTTTATAGATTTTTTTTCTTCTCGGCCCCGACATGAATTTAATACCACAGAAATACCGCACAACAGTTTATGCACTGTGTGTACATCTGTATTTTTACATAAAGAGAGAAAAATCCTTTCACCTCCAGGAACCAACTCTGGCCCCCTTGGGAGCAGTGCTCCCCACTGAGAATGCATGTTCTCATCCCTTCTTTTGTTCATTCGTTGAAACGTGCAGCAAATGTGTGCATCTGGTGTAAACTCTGGTCCCTGGAAGCAAGTGCGGGAGCTGCCTGAGACCTGGGGGCAGAGCTTTGCAGGAGAGGGGACAGCGAGGACAGAGTCCAGAGAGGGGAGGGGAGGGATGAGGCTGAGGAACAGCCAGGAGCCCCGTATGGCTGGGGCCAGGAGGTGTTAGGAAGATGAGGGCAGAGGCGTGGTGAGTCACAGTGGAGCAGAGAGAGAGATGGATCATCTCAGGCCTTAGGCAACCCTGTGAAGACGTCAGCTTTTACTTTGGGGGAAGTAGGAGTCATTGGAGGGTTTGAGCAGAGACAGGATGTGGTCTGGTTTACTTTTTTTTTTTTTTTTAGAGACAGGGTATCACTATGTTGCCCAGGCTGGAGTGCAGTGGCTATTCACAGGCGCGATCCCACTACTGATTAGCAAGGGAGTTTTGACCTGCTCTGTTCTGACCTGGGCCAGTTCACCGCTCCTTAGGCAACCTGGTGGTGTTACCCCGCTCCCGGGAGGTCACCATATTGATGCCGGACTTAGTGAGGACACAGGATTGGCATAGCGCACCACAGCTCAGAATTCCTGGGCTCAAGCAATCCTCCCACCCCAGCCTCCAGAGTAGCTGGGACTACAGGCATGTGCCACTGCGCCCAGCTGGTTTACTTTTTTCTATTTTTTAAGACAGTTTCACTCTTGTTGCCCAAGCTGGAGTGCAGCGGTGCGATCTCAGCTCACCACAACCTCCGCCTCCCAGGTTCAAGCAATTCTCCTGCCTCAGCCTCCCGAGTAGCTGGGATTACAGGCATGTGCCACCACTCCCGGTTAATTTTTGTATTTTTAGTAGAGACAGAGTTTCTCCATGTTGGTCAGGCTGGTCTCGAACTCCTGACCTCAGGTGATCCACCTGCCTCAGCCTCCCAAAGTGCTGAGATTACAGGCGTGAGCCACTGTGCCTGGCCGGTCTGGTTTACTTTTTAAGGGGATTCTCTGTCTGAGGACAGTTTGGGGGTGTGGAGGGAGGGCTGGAGCAGCAAGACCAACGGGGAGGCCAGGTGGAGGTGATGGTGACTGGAGCCACGTAGTCGGAGTGGAGGAGGTGAGGGAGTCCAGTACTGCAGAGCTCTTGCAGGTATTGCTGGCGGGACTTGCTGATGGATGGGAAGTGGAGTAAGACAGGGAAGAGTGGAGAATGACTCCCAGGTGTTGACCTGAGAGCTGGGAGGGTGGGACTGCCATTTACAGAGATGGGGAAGGCTGCGAGAGGACTGTGTGCTGCCAGGGCCCCCTGCTGACTCCGAGAGACACAGGAGAGTGGGACAGAGTAGAGGAGGGTGACACCTAGTAGATTTATTACATTCTCCCAGCAGACCCAAGTACATAATTTTCAGAGGCTGTGCAAAGTGAAAACGTAGGCCATGTGCTCAAAAGCAGGAACAAAATGTCATTACAGGTACTAAAATAATAAAGCTTTTGCTTTCTTTCTGCAGTCTCTCTCTCGACCTGTCATGGTGTTTATTATTTGCTACTCAATGTTGCACTCCCTCGGATACGGGGATATCCGTAGGGTAGCTCAGACCCCCACAGGTCAGGCTCCTTCAGGGGCAGAAGGTGGAAGCAGTTCCCAGGCAGGGTTATTCTCCTGAGTAGCATCTCCAAGGTGGCACTTTTTCCATAGTCTTTTCCAAAGGAATGTGTTAGTATGACAGCTGTCACAACTTCAATGAAAAGCAGACGATGCTATGGGAGATGGGGGAATGAACCATCAGTGACGGGAACATGAGACACCTGTGAAAGGTCGAGGGCCAACAAATGCTTTATGTGGGCTCAGCCGTTCTACAACCTGAAGCAAGGCTCCGCCCCCACCGTAGCCCCGCCCCCACCGTGGCCCCGCCAGCCCCCTCCATGGTGGCCCCGCCTCCATCCTGGCCACACCCCCATCCTGGCCAAGCCCCTGTCTTCAGCGTGGCCCTGACCCCTGCCTTGCTTTGGCCCTGCCCCTAACAAAACCATGTTCCTCAGCCTCCAAAAATCTGGTCACACCTCCAGGCTGTCAGGCATCTTTTTAGCTAAGGTAGACCCTGACGAACAGTTTTCGGGAGTGAATCTTCTTTTTCTGTGCAGATGAAACCTGTCCAGGCAGGAATTCTTGCATTTCTGCCCCAGCCCAACCGCCTCCTTTCTTGACTCCCTGGAGGCCTCCTCGTAGTGTATTTGGGACAGGTGGGCTCCACATCTCTGATCAGATACCTACTGAGATCCGCTTTGTGCCCAAGCTCCAAGTCCCCACCCCAGAGATGAAGGAAGTGGGCAAAGCCCCCTCCCTCTGAGGTGACACCACCAGTCCCTGCTCACAGGGACTCCAGGGCCACAAGCACGTGGGTGACCACTCGGCAGATTATCCCACTCCTGGGGCAGCTCCGGGCTTTCTGGTTGGTTTCTGCCCCCGTAGGGCAATTTACAACCCAAGTCCAGAGAGGGAGAGGTTAATAGGAGGCCTGGCCTGTCCCCATCTCAGGGAAGAAGGAACCCCTTAGAGCTCCAGGCGCGTGTCACCAGTGGCTCTGATGAAGCCTTGGTCAAACTCTGCTTCCAGATCCTTCTCCTCACCCAGTCGCCTCCTTCTTACAGCATCTGTGGACGCTCAGCCCCAGGAGATGGAGCTGCCCCGGGACCCCCCTGAGTTTCTGCGAATCCTGGGGCAATGGCGCCTGGGTCCTGTGCAGATGGCACTGGGGAGCCTCGAAGGCCCCGACTCGGGCTGAGTGTGGGGGTGGGCGTGGGGGACGCTCAGTCCTGACCCCAACACCGCCACCCAGGGGACGGAGACGGTCCAGCCTCCACCAAGTGAAACCCTGAGCCTGAAGGAATGGCCCTGCCCCTTCCCCACGGCCTAGCCCTTCCTGTCTGCGGGTTTCCATAGTCAGTCGTGAAGGGGATTGAGACTTGCAGGTGGGGGTAAGCCAAGTGACAGAAAGGTTAATTGTGGATGTCTAGGGAATCTGAAGATGGAATTGTGAAACATTCGTGGATTAGCCCCAGTATTCCAGCCAAGCACACCTCTGTGTGTGTGTATGTGTGTGTGTGGTGTGTATGAGTGCATGTGTGTGTTGGTACAGGTGTTGATCGTGTATAGTTCACTGACTTGGGACTCTTGCCTCCTAGCCTGATTTAACACAGGTTGAGCCCACATGCCCTAGTGGTTGAGAACATAGTCTCTGGAGGTAAACTGCCCAGGCTCAAGTCCCAGCTCTGCCCACTAAGCAGGTGCCTTGGCCACTCTGCCTCAGCTTCCCCATCTGTAGCAGGGGGAGTTTAGTTATAGTGCCGTATCTCATGAGGTTGGTGTGAGAACTAAGTGAGATCATAGATACAAGGCAGGTGGAACAATGCCAGGCGTGTGCTAGGTCCCACCACTCTGCAAGGAGGACATGTCCTTCCTCCCCACAGCCAACTCACACCCAACAGCTCCTGCATGGATGTGGGTAGAAAGAATCTGCTATTCTCCAGGGACCTCCATAAACCTGACTTCAACCTGGCCTTCAGGGGTCATTCTCAGGGCAAACTCAACCCCATTCATACCCAAAGGAATTCGAGCACTGACTGGACTGGGAATCTGCTGGGTCTTCACTGATGAGCATTCCAGCGGAAGCGATCTCACGTCAAACCTCCCTTTCTGAGAATTTAGGGTGGTGGTAGACTGGGGAAGGTAACTGGGGACTTGAACTTATCTCTAATGTCTTGGTTTTCTTACAGGGAAAGACATTTATTTATTTTGTCATGAGAATTAATTTTAATTTAAAACTCAATTTCATGCAATATAGATTTCACCATCAAGTAACAGAATTTTTAATTCTTTTGATTGAGATAGTTGACACCAGGCATTTCGTCATTCAGAAAGAACCAACTTCACAGTAAACAAATTTTGGTGCCTTAATAACAAGATGAGTAACAGCTACAATGCCTGCCCCTCCTGCTAAGAGTTATTGCAGGGCTTTGCTCATACCAAAGCTTTGCCTCTCATGACCTCTTTCGGTCCTTATGACAAGGTTGGCAAGGTTGGAAGAAGAGAATTATGATTGTTTCTCTTTTGCCGAAGGAGGTGGAGTGACTTTCTTCCTGTACTGGGCTCCTGTTGGAGGATTACAGCCACAATCACCAGGCCCTTCTTCACCTGAGCCCAAATCTCATAGCCCAGTAGCCCATAGCCCTGACCCTGCCCAGCCCCAGCAGTGGGCTGTGATTGGCCTGATGCAGTCAGCTCTTCCCACTCTCTGACCTTGACTGATTCAAGGATGGGCACCTGGCCCAGGTGGGCCAGTGAAAGGTAAGATGTTGCCTGGGCTCCCTGGCTCTTCCATGGTTTCCTCTGGATAACTTAAATGGGATGCAGCTCTTAGAACCACTGCAGCCTTCTCTGCTGCCACGAGAGAAGGCAGTCTGAAATCATGACCTGAGAGAGGAAAGAACCAAGAGAACTTCAGGGAAACTGACCCCCTGATCCAATCATCCCTGATGCTGTTTATGTCTGGGATTGTTGAAGCCTTGAGCCCACGAATCTCCCTACTGCTCACACCTGTTTGCATTGAGTTTTCTGTTCCCTGCAGCCACAGCTCTCTATCTGATTCTGGCTCTTGTGTCACACGATGGTAAGGAGTAGCTTATTAAACCAAGGCCTTCCCTGGCTGGCTACACCTTCTCACAGCCAACCTGGTTCTTTACATCTAAACTTCGGATTCAGAAGAAAGACCCTAGAGGTCATCTAGGGCAGCCCCTTAGTGTAACCCCTGAGCAAAGTGAGGCCCAAGAAGAAACCATAAGTCCCAATCACAGGGCTGGACTTTTACCCCAGCTGCTCCTGTTTTTAGGTTAACATGACCTAAGAGACCACCTGTGACAACCTGAGCTTCAATTGTCAATGCAGAGTCTGTATCTGCACACCCAAAATGAAATGGCAAACATCAGCAATTGCAGACCACTCAACCAGAAAACCTCCTCTGCTCCAAGTCTCTGGATACAGTCCCGATTGTAAATTGGAGAGTGACTTTACTATTTTGACCATCTGGTATTTTTGCTTTTCTCTGCTAAATTCGATGACTTTTTAAAAAATTATTTTTATTCGATCATATCAGTTGGGTACAGATCTGCAGTGTTTTTCTAAGCACATATTTCCATACCAACAAAAAAATCTTAAAAAGGAGCAGAAATGGAGAATGGATTAACTTACCTTTTATATTATCTTTGCTCCCTATAGACTGTCTCACTGGGCTGGGGTTTTGTTTTTCTTCTCTTCTAATTTATATTAAGATAAGGACACATGGACTCAGATGCAATCTCCAGGTTACCTGAAGCATGGTTGTGAGTGCTGCATCCCAAATTGGGATTTTTCTGTGTGTGGCCATGTTCAAGGGTGAAAAAAGCAGGAGCCACTCAGAGAGCAGCCTGGCAGGGCTTTTTGTCACTGTCCAGGTGAGATTTCTCTCTCTCAGGGTCTCACCTGGTTGAAAATGTTCATCAAGGTAACGCCAGGATCCTTCAAGTCTGTGTCACTCTCACAGCAAAGACACTGTGTTGAATTTTTATGGCAAAAACAACTGCAATTTTAGGCCATGGCAAAACACCTTTTGTTTTGTGCTGAGCCACGGAGAGTCAGAACTTACGTGATAAACGCTCAGCATCTGCCATCCTTCCAAAGCCTCTTTCACATTTACTTACTTCCCTCAAACCATTCAGAATAATGTCATACAAAATGATTTTCAAGCCAGGCACAGTGGCTCACGCCTGTAATCCCAGCATTTGGGAGATCTAGGCAGGTGGATCACTTGAGGTCAGAAGTTCAAGACCAGCTTGGCCAACATGGTGAAACCCCGTCTCTACAAAAATACAAAGATTAGCCCAATGTGGTGGCTGGTGCCTGTAATCCCAGCTACTTGGGAGACTGAGGTGGAAGAGTCGCTTGAACCCGGGAGGTGGAGGTTCCAATGAGCCGAGATCATGCCACTGCGCTCCAACCTGGGTGATAGAGCAAGAATGTCTAAAAAAAAAAAAAAAAAAAAAAAAAAACACGTGATTTTCACAGTCCAGATATTGCTGGAGGGGACAAGATCTTATAATTAATTTTTTACAATGTTATAATCAATTTTTAATGAATGAAACAATGATGAAAAACAGACTTTGTGGAAAAAGGAAAATCACTCATGTAGTTGCAGTTACAGCTGATACGTTTGAGACTGAGAGCTTTGGAATTGGGTATCGGTGTTCAAATCCTGACTCCGCCATGTCCCTGACATGTGACTCTGGGGATGGCACTCACCTGAGGATATCACTAGCATGACCGTGTCCCTTACCTGAGAGGCCACTATCTGGGGAGGTCCCTTACCTTCTCTGAACCAGTTTTTCTCAGTTGTAAGGATTATTATGAAGGTTCACAGTCAAAATATATTATTAAGGTCTTGCTTCTTGAAGTGTGGTCTGCAAACCAGCAGCCCAGTCATCACCTAGAAGCTTGTTAAAAAATACAGTATTTCAGGACCCATCCAAGTCCTACCGAATGGGAATCTCAAGTTTAATAAGCCCCCCAAGTGGTTTGTGAGCACATTAACATGTGAGAAGCAGGTGCACACCACTAGGTGCACAGCAGGGCTCGACTTAGCCTCCAGATCAGTGTACATCCTTATCACAGCATACTATTCCTTACTTAACAAAATGTATTTCTTGCTGTTTTTGAGTTTTCACTTGAGTTCATACTGCTTCCCAGTCTATATGGAGTTATTTTGAATGTCTGCGTAATAGTCTGCGGAATCATTATAGCACGCTTTCTCCTCCCATTTCCCCATCTTGATCGTTCCCAGTATTTTGCTGTTAGAAAATAGCACCTTACTCAATGACTCACACCTGTAACCCCAGCACTTTGGGAGGCCAAGGCGGGTGGATCACCTGAGGTCAGGTGTTCAAGACCAGCCTGGCCAACATGGTGAAACCCTGTCTCTACTAAAAATACAAAAAAAAAAAATTAGCCAGGCATGGTGGCAAGTGCCTGTAATCTCAGCTACTCAGGAGGCTGAGACAGGAGAATCTCTTGAACCTGGGAGGTGGAGGTTGCAGTGAACTGAGATCACGCCATTGCACTCCAGCCTGGCAAACAAGAGTGAGACTGAGTCTAAAAAAAAAAAAAGAAAGAAAGAAAGACGAAAGAAAATAGCACCTCACTGAGGCAGGAGAATCTCTTGAACCCAGGAGGCAAAGGTTGCAGTGAGCCGAGGTCACACCATTGCACTCTAGCCTGGGCAACAAGAGTGAAACTTCATCTCAAAAAAAAAAAGAAAGAAAGAAAAGAAAATAACATCTTAGTGAGCATCTTTTTCTGTAGAGCTTTCCAGAGACAGGGAAGGAAGAGGGACAGAAAGAGAGAAAAAAGAGGAAAAAAGAAAAAGAAAAGCATGTATCTGTCTCTTTAAAGTCAGGAGTATTGAACGTCCCCTTTAATCCCATTGTAAACTAAACGAGAAAACCAAGCCCCTGGCTGCATCCACTGGGCAGTGATGAGGACACAGAGACGATTACCCCACTGAGTCACAGCACAGAGCTTCAGGGATGCAGGATGCGACCAGGGCAGAGGTATCAGCCACACTCCACGACACCAATGTCTCACAATCACCTTACAGAAAACTTATGTTGAAATTGACTTACCTGCTCAGGAACTGAAACTGGAGAGAAACCTGGATCCCCGGGGGCACTTGTATTTAAGGGCCACCTCGTGAATAGTCTCTGCACGTACAAATCATGGGGCCTCTCAGAGTTCAAAGCCCTGGCCTGGCACTTCTTTCACAGACTTGCAGGAGCTGACATAATTATGCATTAATGGGTGGCTAAATTGCAGGGAAACCTGGTGATAAGGGACTTCCTTTTTTTTTCCCACACTTGGAACCAGAGCCCCACTTAGCCTCTCCCACTGCCTGTCCAGAAAGTTAGAGGCAGGCAGCACTTGAGCTCTGCTCTTCCGTCCCTGCAACCTTCACTGTCCCCCCAGCGCAGGTGCCTGTGACCCTGAGCCACTTCTCCAGTGGCCAGCCGTGGCACTTTTCCCTCTCCAGAGCCATGGCCTGTTTTACATGAGATAAAAATCTGCAGAAAAAAAGCTCTTGCTGCTCAGAGCATGCATTCTAGAACTCAAATAAGTAAATGAGCAAGAAACTGAGCATGTGTGAGGCTCACCATCTGGAAAGGGCACTTACCTTCTCTGAACCAGTTTTTCTCAGTTTTAAGGATTTTAAGTTTTAAGAATTAAAACTTGCATGTGCAAGGGTAGTCGCGCTGTGGGGAAAAGAAGGTGGAGGGAGGATCGTAAGGGGACCCCAGGCTCAGGAGTAGGAGGGGGGCAAGGAGATCAGGAAGAGTTGGGGGGTCTTCATGCCTCAGAGCTGGGGGAGATTGGAGTGGGGGTGAGGGAGGACTTGGGTCCTGGGCTCCTTGGATGCTGACGTGACCAAGGATAGAGGGAAGATAGGAACAGCCTGCCAGGCTCCAGGGAGGCAATGGCAGAGCCATGGCTGTGAGCAGAGGAGGGAGCTGGGTCTTGCAGGGGCGCAGAGCTCTGGGGCATCTCTTCCAGCCCACCTCTGGGGCTGAGCCTGGAGGAGCCTGTGCAGCATGTTCCATGATGTCACTTCCCCTGTGGAGTTTCAGGAACCCCAAGGGCTGCCCAGGGCCCAGAGCGTCTCCTGTGACCTCCCCGCACCCAGCAGAGGGAGAACCTGGGACCCTCCCCTTTTGGAACACTCCTTCCAGAGGCAGCTGCAGGTGGATTCTCATCTCACAAGAGACAGCACCACTCAGAACCCCTAGAAAGGCCATTGATTAAATGCCACAGAGGACAGCAGTGATGAAGGCAGTACATAGCCAAAGGCAGGGCAGGTGATGGACGGCCCCTGCTTTCAGAAACGCCCCAGGCCCCACTGCTCCCTGCCCTTGGGCAGGTTGCTCTGGAGTTTAAGAGTCATTAAGAGAAGCAGTTCTTTTTTATAACCAGTTCTCTTTTCTCTCTCAGGTGGTTCTGGAATAAAAACATGAAAGCTATGTCAGGTCACAAGGAAGAAGCCGCCGCGAGTGAGTCTGGCTTCAGAGATGGGGACTCCTGAAGTGAAGCAGGAAGCGAAGCTGCCTTTAGCTGGCTCGAAACGCAGGAGAGGAAAATACTGCACAGGCCAGTCTCCCTGTGCCTGGGGATGAAGAGGTCTCCTTCCCATCCAGGGCTACTCAGAGCCCTCATCAGGGTCCCTCGGTGACTCCCGCAGGCCCGAGAACATCCTCTGGGATAGAAAGAGGAGAAAAAAAAAAGAAAGATTTATCCAAAGTTCTTTGAAATTTAATAATAAAGAAGATAATAAACAGGCAAGGGGGGCCAGGAGCAATGGCTCAGGCCTGTAATCCCAGCACTATGGGAGGCTGAGGCAGGAGGATCACTGGAGGCCAGGAGTTTGAGACAAGTCTAGGCAACATGGTGAAACCCTGTATCTACTAAAAATACAAAAATTAGCCAAGTGTGTTTGTGCAGGCCTGTAATCCCAGCTACTCGGAAGTCTGAGCCACAAGAACGGCTTGAACCCAGGAACTGGAGGTTGCAGTGAACTGAGATTGCGCCACTGCACTCCAGCCTGGTCAACAGTGACGCTCTATCTCAAAAATAAATAAATAAATAAATAAAATAATAAAAAGCCAAGGGTCCCCATGCCCTGAGAGGGCCAGTAAGTGGTCTTCATGCCTCCAGAAGAGCAGGCAGCCCTGTGCCAGCCATAACATGGGGCACTGCTCTATCCACCAGACATAGAAATAGTGTCACAGCCATGCCACCGTCCGGTGGAAACCCTTGGAGTCTGTTTTCACTTCTTCCTGCTGGAATGAAAGTCCAGGGCCACAGCCCAGCTTCCCCCAGGCAGGTATTCTATTGTCACTATTCCTTTTTTTTAACATTATGATATGACTACTTGGGAAAGATGACTTACATTTACTTTGGTTATAATTCATTTATTCAGACCTATTTCACTTATGTATCCACAATTATCTGAGCAAAGTATTTGTTTATTTATGGAGAGACTTCTCTGAGCACTACAGCTGTGAACAGACAGACCTGGCCCTGGCCCTCAGAGGGTGAGTGTTCTGGTAAAGGAGACACAATAAACCCGTAAATAAAATACAAGATTGGTGAAGAGGGTGAGACTGCTCTACAGGAAATAAACTGGGAATTGAAAGAGCAAAGGGAAGAAAGGCCACATTGGATGGGGAGGTGAGGATGGCCTCTCTGAAGAGATGAGCTTTGAGCTCAGGCTGAGCACTCAGAAGATTCCAGCCCAGTGAAAGCTGTCAGGAGAGCATGCCAGGTCAAGGGCACTGCAGGTGGCAAGGCCTGGAGGTGGGACTGGGCTGGACAAGTGCAGGGAACAGAGAGGACGCCAGGACTGGGGAGGTGGAGAGAGTGGTTTGCAGGGATGCAGGAAGGGGTGGGGGGTGAGGGTGAGGCAGAGCCTCCTGGGAAAGGGTGAGCCCCCCTGGGGTTCACATGGGGAGCAGTGGGAAGTGATTGAAGGAGTCTGTATGGTAGGGGCACAGCAGCTGGTGTGCATGTCTGACAGCCACTGATTGGCTGCTTGGAGGGAATGGAGGGTCGGGGCAAGTGTGGAAACCATGGGTCCAGGCTGAACCCAGACCTACAAGATGTGAGACCTTGTGCAAATTCATCTTTCCTGAGCCTCAGGGTCCTCATCTGTGAATGAGGGAATCATGAACCATCCTGAAGCTGTTCTAAAGATATAATAAGAAGGTGCCCATGGCAGAGCCCAGCACACAGGGTCAATGTCTTTCTGTAACTATAACGAGCGAACCTTGATCTTCCCAGACTCATGCCCATGACTCAGGAGACAACTCAGCCCAAACTAAAGTGGCCTCAGGTTGCCCTCTGGGTGTGCTCGTATAGACCCAGCCCATCAGTCAGTCCTTCATTCATTCTGTCTCAACTGTTAGGGTTTCTTCAGGTGCTGAGAACGTGGCCCTGGTATTGGGAGTGCAAATTCTAATTTACATCTCACCGGGGAAAGGCAGGGCAGCTCATTAAAGTGACTCAACCGGAACAGAGCTGTTAGGGAATTAGATGGTGAAGCCTGGGAGAAAACACCTGCCTTGCTAGTTCAACAATAAACCAGGAGATCATCTTAAAACACACAACTTCACCTGCTCAAGCAATTGCTTGGTGATGGCTCCTTTGAGCTCCAACACCCCATTCTGGGTTTCACTGAAACTGACACACCTTGCCGAGGATATCCAATGGCATCTACCCATGGAAGGAATCAAAATGACACCATGAGGCAGTAGACGGACAAATTCTGAATGTGGGGCATCCCACAGAGCAGCTGCTCCCAGGAATTCAACAAGCAGTGTCAGTAAAAGTAAAACGAAGGTGAGGGGATCACCATCAGCCAAAGAGACGTTAGAGACTTCACAACCAAATGCCCTGTGGTCCTTGCTAAATTTCTGGAAAAGCAACCAGAAAAAGATATCTGTACAATTGGGGGAATTTGAACATTAGCCATGATTAGGATATTGCAACTTTGTTCAAAAATGTCCACTTGAGATCTGGGGTTTGCTTTAAAATAATTTGGCAGAAAGAGGGAAAGGAGCTGGAAGGAAGGGGGCAAACCCTGAGAGCTGTTGAACCTGGGTAACAGGTATATGACGATTCACCATATTTCTCTGGTTGAAATATCTTTAGTGATTGTTTAATTGTGCTCAGTCTATTTTTAAAGATTGCAGATTTCTTGAACAAGCATTGCAGAATATTGCAGAACACAGCTCAGGAGTTGTCATGGTGTCATTTTTGCTCCTGCTCCTGTAGCCCGGTATGAACAGGGCATTTCACACCAGCATGAGGCTGGGACTGTAAAATATGACCACCTCTTCTGCAGATGTGGTTCTCTCTGCAACCCCTGGCCAAGTCCTGGATGCTGGGATGGGATTTTATGTGCACGCCATCTGAAGCTACCAGCTTGCTCATTACACAAGTTGACAAACTGACGTGACTGTATGCAGCGCTGAGCACAACAGCCGGGGCCTGTCACCCAGCTCACCAGCAGAGAGCCAGGGGTATTTGCAAGAAGAAATAATGGGCCACCGTGGCCTTTTAAAGAGATGTGATTTATCTCTGGGACCGCGTCCAGGCTGGAGCTGCGGCTGGAGGACAATGACAGGCTCCTGTGCCAGCGAGGAGGCTTTCATACGTCAGCTTGTCTGCAGACGGAGGACAGCTGGGGCTTCGCAGGCTGAGGTGCCCAGGGCTTGAGGTGATCAGCGCAGCCAACCCTGCACCCCGAGGAGGGTGGAGATTTGGAGAATTTCTGTTGGATTTGAACCACATGACGGTGCCTTTGAGGAGCCAGGAGTCCAGGTGGAATCTTTGCAGGCAGGGTCATGTGGTTTGGTCGCCTTCATTACTCAAACGCAGGAATCTGTGTTTGGGAAGATGTGAATTACGTACTTTTGATTGAAAACAGCTGCACACACACAAATCCCTTTAGCCAGTTAATTGGACCATGACAGGCACTCCAGATGTCTACCCACATGCCCTTTTCTTACCCACAGGACCCTCACGATCACACGCTCCCTGGATGGTGCCCAGCTCCTTGGCCACTTAGCCCATGTGACACAGTTCTAGCCCAGTGGAGGGGGAGAACAGGCGGCTGCTGGGGATTCTGGGAAAGTGTGGTCTCCTAGGTAAGCGCCTTCCTCCTCTCACGTCCTCCTTCCTCCTCTCCCATCTGGAGGCAGACTGGAGGCCAGTGCGGCCGCATCAGCAATCACAGGAGACCTTGAGGTGAAGGCACTGGCTGAGGATGGCAGCAGAAAGGCAGAAGGATCCAGGTCCTGGGCGCTATCCTGTGACCCCACACCTGCCCTGGCCCCTCTGCCCCTGGACCTGTGAATCTGGAATAAGGCAACTTCCCCCGGAGATGCCACCATGCCTGGGCTTCTGTGGCTTTGAGCTGAGCGCAGCCCTGCATGATGTCAGCCCTCGGTGATGGAGAGAGATGGTAGCAGTCACCCTACCCAGCAACCACTTGCACAGGTGTAAATTTCAGGTCGGCTAAAGCACTCAAAGCTAAATCCAGAATTTATGAACCTTCTACTGTGTTAACCATCCCATTCCTTCAAGATTCTCTGAACGCATGGCTAGGCTGTCCCACGAGTGCTGTCGAGGCAGGAACAGGTCTTGTTGCATCCTCCTGCCTCCGCTTCCCTTTCTGTATGACAGAACCTGATTATCATTTGAGAATTCACCTTCCACCTCCATCCATGTGCCTGGGGTGAGCTGACCCCGAACCTCAGCTTCTAGGGGTGGGCACAGGAGCTGGGCTAGGCCCAGCCAGCACCACTTGTCCTGGACAGCGATGGGCTAAGTGAAGCTGACCAGTCAGGGTGACTCTCATGGCCTTTGTGGGATCCGCTCTCGTCCCTGGATTTGAACCTGAGAGTGTGAGGCTAGAGCATGGGTAGGGAGCTAGCACCGGGCAGGGGCACCTGGAGCTGCTAGGCCTTCTCCTGCTGAAGAGCCATGGCCATGGCAGTGGGTGGACACGTGGAGGCCAGGGGGCCCAGGGCACAGTGTCCAGGAGTCAGACCCAACTTGCCTGAAGGTCGAGCACAAGTGCTCAAGCCTATTAGCACACTCCCAGCTAAGCCTCCTGAGTGATCAGGTCTTCCATCACTCGTTCCTTAGAGAATCCTGCAGCCATTAGAGCTGAAGCTTCACTGGCCCTTGGGAAACCTCCAGCCTCCCAGAAGCCAAGAGAACATTTCCGCCTACTGAGTTTCCCACCACAATCGCCCTCCGTGGGCCTCGCCCACCTCCACGTGGGGCCATTTCCTTTGGCTGAATTCACTGGACAGTCAGGGAACTGCAGCTGGGGTTGGCTTTGCTCACTTCTGAGTGGGAGAACACATTTTGGTCTGTTTTAACACCTAAATGACACATGTATGCCCTGCGTAATGCAGAAATGGAAAGTTCTGTGTGCCAGGGTCATCGTAGGCATCTTTGTTTCTGAGGTTTTGCTCAAAGAAAACAAACCTGCAGCCAGAGCTCCTTGATGGGAAGTCAGACTCTGCTGCTGCAGCTGCACCAAGGACTGATGTCCATCATCCCAGGTCCAGCTCCCCTGGGTGGCCTGGCGGCTCAGTCTCTCCTGAGGGCCTCTCTGCTCCCCCTGCTGAATTTAAGCTTTGATTGGGGAACTTCACTCCCCACCACTGAAGGCTCTGGCCTCCTGCCTCCTGCAAGCTTTGTTTCTGGGGATTCAAAACGCCTCAAGGATCTTGCAGTGCTGTCTGCAGAGGCTGAGGAGCAGGGATGTCAGCAGCTGTTTGTTAAACCACAACCAGCCACATACTTGAGGGGGGTAAGATACTGCGAGCCCCAAGAGAAAGTCCACTCATGGAGGTTCCAAAAGCAGAGAGGCCAAATGCCTCTGAAACACGAGCTCACCAAACAACCTTCACAAACCATGAGTGTCAGGTCACAATCACAGGCGAGGGCCGGCCGGGGTGGCTGTTCCTCACAGCCCCTCTGTATTTCTGTCCATGAAACAGAAAACAGACTCCATGATAGCCCCGTGGCGACTTCTGAGCTTGGTTTCTTCTCTACCTCCTGGAGGCCCCTGTCCACTTCCCTTCCTTGTTCCCAATTCCTAGAACTCCATGCTTCCCCTGGACCGGGGCTCCCCAGCCTTCCAGGGAGCGGGCTCCAGAGCAGCACTTTCCTCTCCTTTCTGTATGTCTGAGGTTTTCTGTAATTTTTGGTTGCCCAAAGATGACACGTTTCCCCAAACTTGAAGCCTGATCCTCCCACCAAAGACGCTCTGTCCTATTACCTGCTCTCTTTTCATGTCGGCATTTATTATTTTCTGGAATTGTTTCGTTTAGTGACTTATTTACCTCCTTTAGTGTCTGCCTCCCCAGACTAAACATGAGCTCTGTGTGCTCTGAAGCTACCGTCTAATTCTCTTTTGTCTCCCTGGCACCCCTAACCATAGAGGGTGCCTGGTAGGAACTCAAACAATGAGGGGGGAAGAGACGAGTGAAGGAAGGATGGAATGAATGAGGAAGGACCTCCCAGTCACAGGCCTACTTACTATTGCTTTTTTTATTCTTGCTAGTGCCTCTCTCCAACTTGATGTCTTCTGGACTCAAAACCTTATATGTCCATCTAGTGTTGTCCAATATAACTTTCTGCAAATGGTGAAAATGTTCTGCATCTGCACTGTCCAATATGGCAGCCACTAGCCACCTGTGACTACGGAGCACTCAGACTATGGCTAGTGTGACTGAGGAATTAAATTGTTAAAGCTATTTAGTTTTAATTGATATAAACTGATTTAATTGATATAAACCAGGTGGCCAGTGGCTACCATGGAGGACAGCACGGGTCTTGATCTTCAATGTCATTCCTGGCTGTGACCTTCAGATCTCATCCTCCTGTCTGCCTACATCTGGCCCATCCAGACTCCCAGCTCTCACCCCACCATCAGCCTGGGGGTCCTGACCTCCTGCTAGGCAGACACCTTATTCATCTTGGGTTCAGGGGCCCACAGGGATTGGACCAGGTCTCAATTTGATTAGAGCATCTGAGGCCATTTCAGTCTAGTGTTAGGTCAAAGGTTTCCCAAGAATACAGGACAAATATGAATCTCCTTCCTACAGTCTAGGCCTGCCCACAGCAGACCTCCAAAAGCTCTAAAAGTCATTAAGGCAAAAAAGGGGAATTGTCATGTACCAAGCAACATTCTCTATCACAAAGGACAGAACGCCGACTCAAACTGAAATAAGCCAAAACACAAAGATCTTCACTCCTGAAACGTAATGTCCCAGCAGAATCTGGCTACAGCACAGCTGGATCTCGGTGCAAAATGACGTCATAAGGAAGAGGTCTCTTCCGTTTCTCGGGCTGGTGTCCTCCCGGGTGGGCTCCACTCTGGGACACACAGTTCTCACAAAGGGAAGCCCACTAAGAACTAGCAAAACAGAGAGAAACAGTCCAGGTGGGTGAACCCCAGAGATGCCCCTTCGGGTGTTCAGAAAACCCCAGCCCCAGCCCCGTGTGACATGTGCTGCTCTCCCCTGCCTACAGTATCACGAGAACTGTGGGGTATCAGATACCCCAGAAGGAGTTGACATGTCCCACCACAGGTGAATGCAGCCCCACACACCATGTCCCTGTCCCAGCAGAACCTGCAAATTGATTGTCTGTGCTGGGGTTGAAGGTCTTGTTGGATTAAAAACTTCTGTCCACTCCTCTACAAATTCTAGATTGATCAATATCATATTTCCAGTGCCCCCAGCCTCCTCACCAAAATAGATTTAACCTAGAAAGAGAAGTGAGCTGCAGAAAATTAATCATCTTTTTATCCTCAAGGGACACCAGAGTGATGAATTTAAGCTTTTATTGGGGAACTTAGAGTCAGAGAAATTGCCAAGTGGAGCATGGAAACGTGAGTTCAGGTGACCTGTTGTCCACAGTGGCATCGAGAGAGACCAGGAGATTGTGTCGCTTCCTCTCCCTTGCCTCAGTTCCCTTATCTGTAGAATGGGGATGATGTGGTAATGGCAGGGCTGTTGCAAGGATTAAGTGAGTGTATATACTCGGCACATAGGAAGAATTGGCGACTATTTATGGGGCCCGAATGGCAAATAAACAACATTAACAACATGCACGCACAAATACACACACACACACACACACACACACACACACACACACACACACTGCAGACTTCTGCCAGGCAGGGCCATCACTGTGCTCTTCCTTAGCCCACTGCCTGACTTCTATCCAGGAGTGGGCCAGTGACTTAACATGGTCACGTCTCTTTGCACAACTCTCTGAGTTGGCCAAGCAACTTGACATATGTCACCTTGGTGTTTGAGCCCCAGCAGTCGTAAGTGATGGATATTGGAGTATTGGTTCATGCCACAAAGGAAAAATCCTTGACCCAGAGAGGAGGCATCTCTCCCAAAGTCAGGTGTCTGGGAACAGCCATATCTGGACTTAAGCCCAGGACTTGGATGTCAGACTCACCCTCGGAGTCATCCAGCATCATGGGCAGGCAGCACTTCTGGGCTGGTTACCACTCTAGGTCCTGGGGACATAGGTTCGTAAGTCAGGTCGGGCACTGATTTTCCTTGAAGCTCACACACAGGTAAGGAGGGGGAGAGATGTTCCCCAAGTCAACACACACTCAAGTTCATTTCAGATGGTGGTAAGGGGTCCTGAGAAGAGGAAATGGGGTGACATGCTAAGAAGTGCCTGGGTGGAGGGGGCTCCTGGGGACAGGGTGGTCAGGGAGGCGCTCACCCAGGAGGTGACACCTGGCAGAGCCCTGAAAAGTGAGAAGGGGCAGCCATGCACAGGGCTGGGGACAGCATCGGGAGGTCGCACAGGGTCCCTGGGTCGGGAATGAACTTGGTCATTTGTGGCACAGAAGGAAGGTCAGTGAGTCCAGGAGAACGAGGAGGAGGAGTGGACAGGCCCCCGGCGCCTGCACGTCTGGAAGCATCGCCAAGTTTCCAAGCATCTTTCCAGGGCAGGGAAGGCTCTACTCTGGGCAGGAGGGGCTTGCTTCACCAGCAGGAGGGGTGGGGGAGCAGGAGGGAGCCCTGTCTTCCTGGCTGCAAGTCCAGGGCTGGTAAACCAGGCAGACTTCCGCCTAGCCTGCTCCTTCTCTGTCGGGCCTCTGCCATCTGGTTGGGGTATCTCAAACTGAGGAGCAGGAAGTGTGACTGTCACAAGCCAAGCCTGCTGACGAATCTCCCAGCCCAGGCGGTGGACCTGTGGTGGGCTTCCCAGTGCAAGTGGAGGCAGCTTTGGTGAGAGAGCTTCCCTCTCCTTTGAATTTCCTCCTGGTTCTGCCCATGCAGAAACTGGACTGGTTGGCTGGGCCTCCTCTACTTTATTTGGTTTTCTTATTCTCCAAATAAAAGACAAAAAGTCAAAACATATGCATAATGCTGAATTATAACACTTGGATTTAAGTTTATCCCTGCCATTTCTTGAGTGTTCTTGCATTTAAGGCATACCATTGTATATAATAAGACATGCTTTGGAGAAAGTGATATGACTCCCGCTTCCAGGGATGGAAGGCATTTTTAATTCAGCTACTCCCATGTGTGTGTCTGCGTGTGTGTGTGTCATTTCTGTGTCTATGTATGAGTACTGATCATGTCTTTTATTTTCAGTATTCTAATGCTCTGACATTTCTAGGCCTTGCTGACCCTGGAGGGCATGCTCTTCCCACACCTCACCAATTCCTAAGAGACAGGAAACAACTCACCTGGAGCATGTCTGGCAAATGAAAAACAAATCAACAGCCAACAACCCCAACCACTTTTTTTACTGGGCTCTCACTCTCCAGGGCCAGGTATCAGACAACAAGGGACAGCCCCTGTGTCCTAGAGGCTGCTGAAATTACTCAAACTCACAACCCTAAGCCCACTTAGTCTGCCTACCCATTCATTCCTCAATAAAGTCTCTTGCTCACTTCTTGCTTCCTCCCTCTTCCTCTGAAAGCAAGGGTTCCCCACATGGCCCTGCATAGCACGGTTTCCCAAGTTCCTAGGGTTCCCCATGTGGCCCCGCATAGCACGCCATATCTCCCGTTTCTTGGGACCTAGAGTATAATGAATGTCTCCCCCCATGACGGTCCTTTCTGCGTCTGTGTGTCTTACCATGCCTGATTAAAACAAATCCCTGAAGAAAAGAGTGAGTCTCTGTGTCCCATTCTGCGGGCATGAACACAAGAAATACACATGTATTCTCAGAGTTCCTTATGTGTGCTCAGACATGTTAACTTTGCATCACAAAACCACCGAGTGATGTCAGAGGCGCCATGAATCATAATGACAGCTCCAGGCCTGGTATCCAAGAGACCTCAACACTCTGCTAAGTCACTGTCCCCCGCTATGAGAACCGGTCACTCTCTTTCAGCCTCCAGTTGAAGGGAACTAAATTAATCCAGGATGACCCATATTGTGCCGCAGCTAATGACCCAGTTCACCTCTGGTTAATTTTCTGCTTCTGGGTGTCCTGGGAACGGGTGGTGTTTACTCCAGTTGGGACAAACCCTTATTAATGAGCCGGGGTGTTGGCTGCTCTGGGCCAAGTGTTTTAATGGAAATCGGCCCATGGGCCAGGGCCTGCTGAAGTTGCAGAATGTGAATGAGGCCCTTTTCTTTACTGTCTCTCCTCTGCCTTGATTTGCATGACTAAGCTTTTATGCCTTTTAAAAAAAAATGTGTTTGTTTGTTTCTTGATTGTCGCTGCATCTCCTATGGAGGAAACAAATTACTTACTCAACAGGCAGGGACCTCAATTTGGCAGAAGTCCAGGTCTGTTCCCCCAGCAAGGGGGAGTGAGACAGCCACACTCACGCTAACAGCCCAGGATGTGGGCTAAATGATTACACGGGTCCCCAGCAGACTCCTTAAGGGGGAGATTTTTCCCTCTTAAGGAGTCCTAGCAAAGGACAGTGGCTGAGAGAGGAAAGAGTCATTCCTTGTAAAACGTGGCTCAAACTAACAAAGAGCTCCAAGGTGTCTCTCACTGAGGTTGTGGGAAGAGAAGACGTTGCTAATTGTTTGTAAATATGTGGTTCTTGACTCTATCAGAGTCAATGCCAAACTTTTAAAACAAATATTTTATCACTTTCCCTTTACTCAACTGAAATGAAATTCATAGAAAATATAACCTAGCTACATGCATATTTCTTAATCAACATAACTTCCCAAGAGGGATATAAAGAGAGAAAGAAAGGAATTTATAATAAAATAAAACAGTTTAGCATGTAAGTGCCCTGGTGATACGGTTTGGCTGTGTCCCCACCTAAATCTCATCTAGAACTGTAGCTCCCATAATCTCCACATGTCATGGAAGGGACCTGGTGGGAGGTCACTGAATCATGGGGATGGTTACCCCCATGCTTTTCTTGTGACAGTGAGTAAGTTCTCATGAGAACCTGATGGTTTTATGAGGGGTTTGTCCTCTACTTCACTCTGCACTTCTCTTTCCTGCCACCATGTGAAGAAGGGCGTGCTTGCTTCCCCTTCCACCACAATTGTAAGTTTCCTGAGGCCTCCCCAGCCCTGCAGAACCGTGAGTCAGTTAAACCTCTTTCCTTTATAAATTACCCAGTCTCGGGTATTTCTTCATAGCAGCATGAAAACAGACTAATACACCTGGCATGACTAAGCCTGAAGATGCAATAACGTCATCAGATGCTTGAACTTGGATGCAGAATCACAGTGAACTAAGCCACAGATGCTGTACTGTTCTGGGCAACTTGGACACCACGAGAGGCTCTGCCATTGGTAAGGTGATTTTTTTTCAAACTGGTGAGCAACATTCAATAAAGTCCTGAAAAGAACAGAGAACAATCTTATCATAGTTGACACCATGGGAGCGGTGTGAAAAAACTCAGTTTAAAACAGTGGGGAAAAAATTATTTCTGTGTAAAATAGAATTCAGTTCTGGGCTCAGATCATTTCAAGCAGCTTTTTAACCTATGTGAACATCCAGCAGGGCATTCGAAATTAGTGGCAATGCATGAAGCAGCAGCAGCAGTGGTGGGCTCCAGAGGATGATCCCGGAACTAGTCACTCAGGCAGGTGTGCATATTCCCATTTTTAGACGATGAAATACATGCACAGAAAAAAGACACTCACCCAAGACCCCGCAGCCAGATAATGCCAGAGCCGAAATGAAATTCTGTGGGATTCTAACCCTAGTGTGGTTTCCTGCCTCTCTTCTAATGTCCCTTAGCAGATCCTACAGCAGCCTAGCAAATCTCACAGTCCCCAGCACAAGACTGACCCATTCTATCTTTGAACCTGAACTTGAAGAAGAGGACCACCTTGACCACTGTCTATTAATAGACTGTTGGAGTGGGAGTGGATGCTATCAGATCCTTGCCTGGATCCCCTTTATTGAGCATGTGCAACTGTGCCCAAGCTGTTTTGGATGAAATGGCTCACAGGTGTCCTTCTCCCCAAAGTAAGGCCCTAAGCCAAATGAGAACTTCCTTGTCCAATACCCTGCAACCCCATGTTCACCCTAGGGTAGCCCATAGCCAATGACTAGCATGAGATGCAAATGCCAGCCCCCTGCCCCAGACTGGGACCAACTCTGGGGTACAATTCATGCCCCGGGGCTTTCCATGGGACCAGGCTGAAGTTACTCTCCTTCCTTGCTTAGCATTTTTTCCCTGACCTGTTCTGCACCCTCACTTCCTTCTCTCAGGAGCAGCTTCTCAATAAATCACATGCATAAGTCCTCTGTCACAGGCTCTGCTTCTAGGAAACCTGACCTCATACAGGGTCAAGACAGTAACTAAGAGACTAGTCAGGAGACTACTGCAATAGTCAGTTGAGAAATGATGATGGCTTGGACCAAAATGGCCACAATGGAGGTGGAGAGAAGGGATTGATGACTTTAGAATATTAGTGACTGCATTAGGTGCTCTTTCTGTATACCAATAAGCTACGCCAGGGTCAGCAAACTACCTTCTACAAGGAGCTCTAAACCCCAGCCTTAGGAAGGGGCCCTTTTCCAAGTTTGCCCTTCCTTGGGTTCATTCTGTTAGCCCTAGGGAGCCATATATACATTTTTAACATTCTACAGTTATTCTTTTATCATAGTTTAATAATTCTTTATGTAACATTTTCTCTGTTCAAATCACTGTGTGGTTTCTATCCCCTGATTGGGTTTAGGCTGCTATCCCAAGTGGGTGGAACCCAGCAAGAAACAAACTTGATAAAGAATAAAAAGTCTCAGCTTCAGCATTGTAGAACACAATTTAGAAGGTTGAGTTTGGGGATGAAAAACAGTAGCTTAAGAACCAGCACAAGATCCTTTCCAGCTTTAACATTGTATTGTTTATAATCTTTCCAATACTTCCATAAAAATGGCGTATTGAAAGATCACTTACTTGGAAATCAAAGAACACAGATTCCGCGCTGGTGTCTACAATGAATTCTCTGTCTAACCTTGAAAAAAAATACTTCCCCTCTCTGAGTCTCAGTTTCCTCATCTGGCAAAGTGCACAGTTATACACTAGATGTCCCCTAAGATCCCTTCTACTGTGAGTTGCCCATGGTTAAGTGAGAGAGGAGATATATGAAGCAGCGTTCCTTGAACTCTAAAGTGCTTAATGATGATAATGGATTCTCCCATGATAATCTGTGTCCATTTGGCTAAGTCTGGCACTCACTTTCTCTCACACCTCATACCCAATCCATCAGCATTTCCTGACAGCACTATCTCCAAAGTAGATTCTTGGTCCACACACTTTTCTCTTCTCTAACACCCCCACCTTTATCCAAGCCCTCATTATCTCTTGGTTGGAAAATTACAATAGCCTCCTTGCTGCAAACAATGTGGTTTAGGCCGGGCACCTGCTTTCCTTCCATGTGTCTGGAATCCTGGTGCTTGCTAAGCAGAGGGTGCCTACGGGGCCTACCCCAGTAAAAACCCTGGGTGCTAGGTCTCTAAACAGCTCCTGTTTTAGTCTGCTTTGTGTTGCTATAAAGGAATACCTGAGTCTGCGTAATTTATAAAGAAAAAATATTTGGCTCATGATTCTGTTGGCTGGAAGGTTCAAGATTGGGCGTCTGCATCTGATGAGGGCCTCGGGCTGCTTTCACTCATAGCGGAAGCTAAAGGAGAGCTGGCATATGCAGAGATCGCATAGCAAGAGAGGAAGCAAGAGCAAGAGGGGGAGGTTCCAGGCTCTTTAACAACCCACTCTCCTGGGAAGTAAGAGAGTGAGAACTCCCTCACCCACAAGGCAGCACATTCATCTATTTATGAGGGATCTGCCACCAGGACTCAAACACCTCCCATTAGGCCCCACTCCCAAAATTGGAAATCAACACAAGGTTTTTTGCAACACAAGGTTTGAGGGGACAAACATCCACTCCATAGCAGCTCTCCACCTGTCTTAGGCGCCCCTGCTCCCTGCCACCCCTACAGCCTCAAGCTCTTTCACAAATATACATCATGATGTCACTCCCTTGCTTAAATCTCACCAATGACCTCCTACAGTAATAAAATAAAACCCAAACTCCTTACTGTGCCCCACGAGGCCCTGCACAATCCGGCCCTTAGCATTCCTTTAACATGGAGAATTTTTCTTGCTCCGGGCTGTTGCACTCATGGCTTCTCCCGCCAGGACACAGGCTCTCCAGCAGCTAGCATGGCTGGCTCCTCCGCATCCCCAAGGCTGGCTCCTCAGAACCCTTCCCTGACCACCCTGGTTCAAGTAGCCTTCCACAGTCAACGCTTTCTATCCCACCTTTCTTCATAGCACTTATCACAGTCTGAAATGTTTATTCATTTTCCATCTCTTGCTCTCTCTCCAACCAGAATGGAAGCTCAGCAAGAACAGGACCTTTGTCCTGCTTGGTACTTTACCCCCAGCACCTAGCACAGTGTCTGGGATAGTGCGCAATAGATATTTGCTCAATGACTAAATAAAAGGAAATAGGTACGATCAACTGCAGATGATAGCCCAACTCATGTGCTGGTGTCCTGGTTCCAGGGTCCCTCTTTTTTTCCCATCTTCCTCTCTGGTACTCCATAGCCAACCTCACACACCTGTACCAGGTATGAGTCAAGGCTTTAGTTGCAAACAACAAAACTCTGTCCAGTAAATTTAAGCAGAAACTTGCTAAAACATAGTGGGTAGCTAGGAGATCTATCCCACCCCAGAAGGGCAAGACAATTAGACTTAAAGTTACATATCAAGGCCGGGCATGATGGCTCATGCCTGTAATCCCAGCACTTTGGGAGGCTGAGGCGGGTGGATCACTTGAGGTTAGGAGTTTGAGACCAGCCTGGCCAACATGGTGAAACACTATCTCTACTAAAAATATAAAAATTAGCCGGCGTGGTGGCGGGCACCTCTAGTCCAAGTTACTTGGGAGGCTGAGACAGGAGAATCGCTTGAACCCAGGAGGTAAAAGTTGCAGTGAGCCGAGATTGTGCCACTGCACTCCAGCCTGGGTGACAGAACAATACTCCATCTAAAAAAAAAAGTTACATAGCCAGGAACTTGATCCAAATCTTCCCACAGAGCTGTTCACATGAAGATACCTCTAGGTACCAACACCATAGCCACCACTAACCAAAATACACATATGGGATTCTGACATCTGATACATATCCCCTGTCGGTATATCCTATGGACCCGGATGCAGCTTTGCCCACTAATGGGCCATCCAGAGAAATGATTCCATGAGGCTGCTGTTTCTTAAAGTTACAAGATTCCAATTCAAAAAGTATGTCTATAGGTACATAGGATTAATACAACCAGAGTCACCGGGCCTAGCCCTTCCTGAGTAAGCTAGCAGGTCAGATAACTGAGTAATTGAAGTCTACAGAAGATGTAAAGTTTGCTGAACACAAGAAAGTAGTTTCAAGTTTCTATGTGGCTGAAAAGAACAAATACTCACTGAACTCCTTAGGTGAGGGGCCATGGATGATCTGTTTTCCCCTTTAAGCAACTGGCTCTTATCACACCAGAAGGGATTGCAATAAATCATCCTCTAGTTACCTCTCTCCTCAGTGGTGACAGGCGGTGTCAAACCCACATGCCTGAAGGCCTCTGTCTTTTCAGATGGTTGAATCGCTGTCAACGTGACTCCCATCATTACTTATTCTTGCTCAACATACAGTCAACCTCAGCATCGATGTGGCTGTGCCTGAACGAGTTTTGTGTGCTACAAATCTGGGACAGACACAGCCTTGGAGACCATGGGGTCCCTCCCAATTTGCACGTATAAAAGGGGAAATCGGTGAAGAAAGGGTTGCCCTGGCTCAAGACTCACCTTTCCTCTCCTCTCTTCTCTCCTTTAATAAATATTCACTGGGCATCAGCCACAGGCCAAGCAATGTGGTAGAAGCCGAACATACACTGCTGAGAAAACCACAGATGTGGTTCCCATTGCCATGGACAGTTCATTTGGAGTAGAGGTTAGGAAGGAGAGATATTAACCTAACAGTCATTGAAATAAATATAATATGGAAACTAAGACAAGTACGCCTTTTTAAAGTCAATAAAATCATGTGACTCCCTGGCTCCAAATCCTCCTGTGTCTTCATCCCACACACACAGAGTGCAATCCAGCCTCCTATCAGCCTCCTGAGATGCAGCTCCTGCCCACCTCTCTGACTGTCCTCCTGACACTTGGTCCTAATGACTGGGCCCAGGCACAGGGGCCTTTTCTCTGTTTCTTTTACTTTATCTGGGCCTCTATCCTAGGTCTCTCTTGCTCACAATCAAACCCAATTCCGCCGACACAGCACATTCAGGAAATTCCATCTTTATTTTTAGGGCCAGGCGATGCCATAGAAGCGTTTAGACAGCAGGGGTGATGCGTGGGTTCAATGCATTGAATGATCGCTCTGGCTGCATGGAGGAGATGGAGTGGGTGTTGGATGTAGGGTGCGGTTGGGGGAAGAAGCCGCAAGTGAAGCACTTACTGGAGAACGGCCTACGTGATATCTGGGAGACTGATCTCAGTGAACTGCAACTGTTGGAGCTACAGCCCCTGGTATAGGCAGAGGCAGGGGCATCTCACAATCCTGATTTTTGTGGCTCCCACACAAGATCATCTGCCTTATTTTTCCAATGACAGGTTTTCAGATCAATCACTGCTCTTCACTATGCAGCCCTTGCTAGGCTCCTGGCACCCATTTGATCTTCTCAGCCACCTCATCGGGAAGGTGTGACTGTTGTCCTCACTTTCCAGAGAAGAAACCTGAGGCAAAGGGAGGTGACAAACCTGGGCCAAGGTCACCCAGCTGCATCGGTCAACCAGGTGGGCCAACCAGCATGGGCTGTGAAACAGACTGCTGTTAACCCAGGTTCCCGCTCTCACTCACTCTGTGAGTAAGAAACACTTCACCATTCCAGGCCTCGGTTTTCCTATCTGTGAAATGGGGCTAATAACATCACTTGTCTGCAAGGCTGTCAGGCAGATTCAAGGAGATCATGCCTGTGAAGTGCGTAGAGCCATGCTCAGTACACCCTAAGTGCACAGCAAATCCCTACTAAAATGCAGAAGCAGTTCCCTCCCTGACCCCTCAGCACCAGACAGCCTCAATGAGCCCTCCGCAAACAGAAGCCATGGGTGGTATCATTGCTTCAAAGCCTCATTGTTCCAACAAGGAAATCTCACACATCAACCAGAAAATCTCCCCCACCTTTGTTTGGCCGTGCTGAGATGACATGGATCCAAGGTCACATGATTGTTTTTCCTTTTCTCTGCCTGTTTCTTTTCTGTGTGGATCAATACAAGACATAACAACTGTACCTGGATTTTGCATTTTAACAACTTTAATAATGCACAGGAAACTGGATGGCTTAGGGACGCCACGTCACAAGGTGAGCCGACCCTGTCAACAGACCAAGTGGAAGATGAGATTCAAGGGCAGGAAAGAGAAGGGCCCAGTGAGTGGGGATTGGATAATTTGATGGGATTCAACAATCTAAATTAAATTAAACCTTATCAGTGCTTTCTTCATATCACAATCTTCCAGTTAGGGAAAGAATGGGCCCCTGCAAGCAGTGAGTTGAAAATGAGGAATTTATTTCATTGTATCTCCAGTTAGAATAAAGCCATGTCCCTTGCCCACAGTTTCTCTGGCCCTGCTGTTCCCCAAAATACACCTATATGGCTGTCCTCACCTCCCAGCCTTGAACTCGCTATGCCCTCTGGCAGACCTTTACATGCCCGCCTTGTCCTCCACAGTCCCGGTCTCAGCCCTAACAGAGGTCAGAGAGGCTCCTCCCCAGATACTACATCAAAGGGGGGCCCATCTTGCTTCCCCCGACACCCCACTAGTCCACTGCCCTGCTGTACTTTCTTCACAGCACTGTCACTCTCTGAAAAGACCGTATTTACTCAGCTGTTCCCCTTTATTTTGGTGAATTTTCATGGTAAGCCCCATGAGAGCAAGGGTCTCCTCGTTTCCTGTTGACCTCCCTTTCCCAGACACCTAGAATGTGCTAGGTACATGGTGTAAGTGCTCAATACATCCTCGTCAGGTGAGTGAGTGAATGAATAAATGAATGAATGACCTGGCCGCTATCCAATAAGGTTTGCTACTTTTTCCTTACCAAGTGAATTGGGCACAAATCCCCAAGCATATGTGTTCACCTATCCCCTTGTGATGCCTTAAACACAAATCAGATCCTTTCCTCTTCTTTGCCTGTAATATCAGCCTTCCTGGCAAGACCCAGAATGCCTTGAGGGCAAGAGGTGTGCTCTGTGCCTCTCTGCATCCTCCATCATGCTTTGCACTTGGCCAGCTCTCAAAAGATGCCCCAGATTGAGTCAGTTGGGGTTGGATCAGGTCGGGTTGCGTCGCATTGCACTGAGACATGAGAAGCTGAGTTATCATCTAGAAAGTCTGGTCACTTTTAGAGTATTTCAAAGGACACACTCTTCCATCAATAGCAGCTCTTTGGCCTCTACACCTTTACTTAGAACATTCCCTCTGCCCAGGTGCCTTTCTCTTTCAGTCCCACTTCCAGTGAACTCCTACCCATCCTTCTATTTCTGTCACTTCTTCTGTGAAGCCTGCTCTGATTTCTCCCTTGTTGCCCCGCTCCCATCCTCAACCCAAACACTGATCCCTCTGTCTCTATTACAGTTCAGTTTCCCTAGTGCCTCACCCAGTTTCTTCAAATGGTAAGAGAAACACACACAGAGAGATTGCTTTTTGAACAAATAATCAAAGTAACTATAAAATGAGGTAGAATGAAATCTAAGAACTAGACAGAGACACAGCCACATGTTTAATACCCACGTTCCCCTACAAGAATGTCAGCTCTGGGAGGCAGGGATTCTGTTGTCTTCCAGACCTAGCCCCTGCCCAGTGTAAAACCTCCCACCCAGAGGCCTCAAACAGCACGTGCTGGCTACAAACATACGATGATGCCATTGAGGGAAGAGGAACTGGGTCTGATGGGCATCCTAAGAGGATCAAGAAGGAGGTAGGTCTAGGCTGCTGCTTCAAAGAACAGGAGACTCACGTTCATTCTGTAAATATGGGTTGAGGACCTACTGTGCATCATGTTCTGTCCCAAGCACTGGAGCAAAACAGGGATGTGAACAAAACACAAAACCCACCCTCTTGGTCTTGATCTTCTAATGGGAAGAAAGATAATAACCAACTTCAAAAAATAGATATGCATTACAGACGGTCCCCAACTTAAGGTGGTTTGACTTAATGATTTTTTGACTTTACAGTGGTGTGAAAGTGTTCTGAGCATGTTTAAGGTAGGCTAGGATAAGCTATGATGTTTGGCAGTCTAGGTGTATTAAATGCATTTTCAAATGACAGTATTTTCTACTTAAGATGGGTTTATCAGGACGTAACCCCATCCTAACTCGAGGAGTGGCTGGAGTTAACAACTGTTTGACTTAATGCATTTTCAACTTACGATGGTTTTGTCAGCACGTGGCCTCATCATAACTTGAGGAGCACCTCCAATGTCAAATGAAAAGTGCTATGAAAAAAATAAGGTGGGATGATAGGATCAAGAGGGATTGGAGGAGTTGCTTATTTATTTACTTACTTATTTTGAGATGGGTTCTTGCTATGTCATCCAGGCTGGTGTGCAGTGGCGCAATCTCGGCTCACTGCAACCTCTGCCTCCTGGGCTCAAGCCTCCTGAGTAGCTGGGATTACAGGTGCCTGCCACCACACCTGGCTAATTCTTGTATTTTTAGTAGAGACAGGGTTTCACCATGTTGGCGAGGCTGGTCTCGAACTCCTAACCTCAAGTGATCCACCCACCTCAGCCTCCCAAAGTTCTGGGATTACAGGTGTGAGCCACTGCACCCAGCCAAGGAGTTACTTTGGACTGGTAGTCAGGAAGGCCTCTTGAGAAAGAGGACATTGGAGAAGAGACCTGAATTCATGGTGGGGAGAGGAGAGTGTGTCATTTGGCTCCCAGGAAAAGAGCACTGCAGAGGGCTAAACAGAGAGTAGAAACAACCCAAGATGGGCGTGAGTTTGGCCCTTAGAGGAAGAATAAGGAGCTGGGGGTGGGGTGGTGGGTTGGAGAGAAGAAGGCCAGGAGGGGAAGCAGGTGGTCCAAGAGCCTCACCAGGGAATGAGGGAGATGCACACCCACAACATATGGGACGTGATGCATGAGTTACACACCATTGTGCATTCACGTGACACCTTGGGGGATTTTTTAGTATTTTTGAGTATTTGTTGCAATTTTTAGTATTCTAATGTCATAAAACCCTTCAAAAATGCTTTAGACAGAAGCTCTTCTCAGTATTGGAAATACGTCCTACATTGATCAGAGTACAAGTATTTTAGGAAGGAGATCTCATCTTCCCTACCCTGATCCCCTGATCTATTAGTAAGACCTTTCTTTGTCAGGATGCTAATTTCATACAACAGAGCACAAAAAACACCCAAGCCCCTTTCCTGTCCTGCTGCCTACCTTGGGTGATGATTTCTGCCCCTTCCTTATAAAAGGACCAGAGATATGAAAACGAGTGCTAAACCCAAAGATCAAAGAATGGTCCCTTCCGTTCCAAGTAGCCAAGCAGAATACCTGGAAATATGAAACCTGCCCTGTCCCCCGTTGTCCAGATGGAAGGAATTGGGCTTACAAAGGACCACGCAGGGTCTCACCGCTAAGATGGTGGTCTGTTGCATTTATGAGCTTATTCTGTCAAGGTCTGTTGGGTTTGGTTTTGTGTGAGGTTTAACAGGATTTCAGGCTTGGGGGTGGTCTCTGGATTTTTTCCTTCTTTTTCCTTTTGATGCTTAAAAATACCCCACAACACTAAAGAAACAACCGTGGCTGAGAAGATTAGAATTATACAAAATGAAATTCTCTTTCATATAAATGATGAAGGGTGTCTGGTCACCTTGGGAATTGTGATTTTTCCTCTCCTCGTACAAAAGCCGAAAAGCTGAGGATTTTGGTTAAAGAAAAATGACTATGAATAAACTGTGCCCATCTTGAGGTTCCAGTTTCAAACCCTAAGATTTAAAAGCAGAATATTTGTAAAACAGAAGCGATACAGCATTGGGTCGACTTCCGGGTCACACGATACAGCGAAGAGAAAATAAATTAGGTATCTGTAGGTTTATCACCTCCCTCTCTCCCTCTGTGTGTGTGTGTGTGTGTGTGTGCTCACGTGTGCACGTGCATATGTGTGTGTGATACACTGACTCACAGTGGGTACAGTATTGTCTTCTGGGGAGTTTTGAAATGATGAGGGGTGAATTTGGGGTTGCACAATAAATGAAATTATCAAAGGCTAATTTTTTAAGATAAAATCATGACTCTCAAACCAATATTAAATGAATGTGTCACAGTTTTATTTAACTCAGTAATGGATGAGGGAAGTAGAAAAGTTTTAAAACCAATTCAAAAGGAAATTCAAAGAGCAGACACATTTACCATTTACAGGCTATTAGTAATGCTGAAATGCATTTGATTAATAGATGCAAAACTGGCTTATTTCATAATGGAGGAAGGGAGTGCATTGAACCCCACTAGACATAATGTGCATCTCCATGGACAGGAATTGCATTGCTCTGAATTTGCTACAAATAGACTTGTATCTATAAAGAACTGGAAAATAGCCTAGTTAGAGACAATGAAAGACAAAGATCACCTGGGTTGATGAGCTAGTCAAGACACACACTAAACTTAAAAATTTTCCCCATGTTTTCCTTATGAGGGCTCCTGGCATTCAGTAGACAGGAACACAGGACACTATCACTCTCACCCCACTCAAGACAATTCCACACAACAAATAATTATCTTGTAACCCCCATGACTTTTGAATGTCTTTCTGGATATTCCTGCAGATAAAAACTCTATTTATAATAAATGAGCCTCAAATCTAACTCCATAGGAACACAAAGCATTTGATACATCTTTTAATGCACATTAAATGTGTTTTCTTCACTCCTCCTCTGTTCTTTAATTTTCTGTACTTCTTAGACAGGGTGACTTTTGATTATCTTGCATTTTTAAATCCAGACATATTCATCAATAGTAGGAGCAAATATTTCACTCATATTTTATGCCTTGTAGTGCAGCTGTCCCCAGCACATACTTATTATGCATTAATTTTGTGCAATTCTATTGTTTTGTTATTGTTATTATAAGCAATATTCTACAAGTTAGTTCCTTTTTATTTCTCCTTGATATTAAAGTGAGGACAATAGTCTGATTTCTTCAATTCTGTGCACAGGTAGGTCATGTTATTTATGAATTTCATTTCAGGAGTGTAAGGAGCAATACAATATTTGCCATAAAGGTGGCTGTTCAGTTAGTCTGGTGGGGTTGAGAACCACTGTTTCCTGGGGTGTTTCTGTTTCTCCAGTAACATCACTGCAATTCTCTTTGGGGGAACAAAGCTTGCCCCCTTGGATACAGTCTGGAGGACCTGCTAATCAAGGTGACAGGTCCCACACTGGTCAATCAGTTCTCTCTTCTTAGAAGCTACATCTTAAGTAGGGTGACCAAGACATCAAAAGCAGTTTCAACTCTGGCAGCCTGAGTCAGTTCCTGTTGTTCACCAAGAGCCCCAACCCAACACATAACAAAGAAAATAAACAACAAGCAGAAACCCAATAAAAGACGTCTTACTGGCATGTCTATCTAAAATATTAATAATGATGCACTTGAAAACCTAAAGAACTAGTTTGAGGCAAAGAAACCTTTATCCAGCTTTGACAAAGACTCTCTCAGGTCCAATCAATCAGGTCCTCTAAGGCTTCTTCTCAACTAGACCTTCACCTTGGCTCCATCCTTGCCAGACCTGCCTAGCCCAATTTCAGCAAGAATTCTGATGAGTCACTTTGGAGAGCATCCCCTCAAGTCCAACCCTTGATATCTGGTCACCCTGGCCTGCCGTCAGCCAGGACCTCACTCGGTCAAGTCCAGCAAGAATCTCTTCACTCTTGATGTCTCCTTGGTGAATTTCCATCCACAACCTTGTAACCTGCTCCTTGGCAATAAACCCCCACATGTTCTTGTTGTATTCAGAATTGAGCTTGGTCTATCTTCCCTATTACAATCATCTTGACCCCCATTGTAGTTGTCCTGAATAAAGTCGTCTTTACCATTCTAACAAGCATGGGAATAATTTTCTCTTTAACATCTTTTACACAAGAAACATATTCTGGGCTCTGAATGTGGGGCAGGCCCTGTGCTGTGCAGTGGGAAGAAAATGAGGACAGATCCAGGGAAGATCCCTGTCCCCATGGAGTGCGTGGGGTGGCAGTGGGGAGATAGGACACAGGAACCAGGCAGGTTGGTTACCACAGACAGGCCTTATAAGAGGATGGAAGGAGGTGCCTAAATGGAATTTTTGTAAAACAAATCACATGACAAGGTCTGCTACTTTATAAAAATGATACATTTTATGTACTATGGGCAGCCAACCCCTAATTTCTCTTGTCTCTGAAGTTCTGGATTTACTGTCTGAAGCATTCCAGAAGCGGAAAGTCCTGGTTCAGCAAAGGTTGTTTTCATTTGCATTTTGAATACACCAGAGACTGCGGTGCCAATCAGCATGAGAAACTATTTTCTCATACAATCCTCAATTTATGTAAAACAGCACTTTTCTCTAGTAGTCTTTCTAGTTCATTATAGGCTCCTGGCTGAGGCCCTGTCAAAACTAATGGCCGTATTCTCAGAGGGCACAGGTGACCTGTAGATGTGGGGCTTCATTCTCAAGGTCACTTTCATGGGAGACGCCCCCAACGTGTCCCTCCCCGGGATTGAGTTTCTCTGCCCCGTCACTCTTGGACCACAGCCACCCAGTCCTGGTCACCTACATAATTCATTTCCTTCACTTTGGGCCCAGTTATGTAATTCCATGCATTTGATATCATTTCCTCCAAAATGGACTCTAGGTGTCTAAACTGAACTTAAGCAAGTGGGGCTGCCAGTTATTTAACTAGACTTCGCCTGGGAGTCAATGGCTAAAAAGCAGAAACAGACTCTGGAAGCATGATGAAATTAAATAGCATGGAGTTTCACCGGGCACAGTGGCTAATGCCTGTAATCCCAGCACTTTGGGAGGCTGAGGCAGGCAGATCACGAAGTCAGGAGTTCGAGACCAGCCTGGCCAACATGGTGAAACCCTGTCTCTACTAAAAATACAAAAATTAGCTGGGCATGGTGCCATGTGCCTGTAATCTCAGCTACTTGGGAGGCTGAGGCAGGAGAATCACTTGAACCTGGGAGGCGGAGGTTGTCATGAGCCAAAGACATGCCATTGCACTCCAGCCTGGGCGACAGAGCAAGACTCCATCTCAAAAAAAAAAAAAAAGAGCATGGAATTTTTCCAATTACCAGACGTGCAGAAAAGCTGGAAGTATAAAACAACTGTCCCTGGCCCCTGGCCCCTCACCTTCCGTCACATCCAGGGCCAACCACTTTTGATACTTTCTGAACCATGTCTATATTTCCGAAAGCAAGACATCTCAAGAGTAACAGCTCTTGTCCATGGCACTGCATGGATCAGTAGTCTGTTCCTTCTTGTTGCCGAGTTGTATTTCATGGCATGAATAGCCTACAACTTAGTCATTCATTCCCCTATTAGTAGACATTTGGGTAATTTCCAGTGTGGGGCTGTTAAAAGCTGCTTATAAACATTCTTGTTGACATGATTTGTTTCTCTTGTGGGTATGTTGTGGATATGCCTCGGAGCAGAATTGCTGAGTCATAGGAGAGAGGCATGATTAATTTTTTTTAATTGCCAAAACACTTTCCGAAGTGGCTGTCCCATTTCACATTTCCACCATCAATGTACGGGACTTCCAGCGGCTCCATACTCTCATTTGGCCAGCTGCAGACATCGGTTGCTGGCTTGCTGCTGTGACATATGAAGGATTTAGCAGAGGGCTCTTCCCAGTAGCATAATTTTTACCTCCTACTTTAGAAGTAGGAAAGATGGCTCTGTGAAGGTAAACTCCACAGATCTGAAGCTTAGCTCTGTCACTTACTGGTAGCTGTGTAAACTTGGAGAAGCTGTTGCATTTCTTTGTGTCTCTGTGTCCACATCCATGAAATGGGAAAGTAATAGTTTCTACTCCACAATGTCGAAAGTACCAATTTGAAGACTGTATTATATGTAGTAAACAACAAATGTTAGTTACTACTATTCTGTTATTCTAGTTACTATCAGTAACTATTTCTTATAGCTACTATTATTCTATTTTGGGTTTTCCTGGTCATTTTAAGGATTTGAACACCTTTATTTCTTTGTCCAACTATGGACAGTGTCTCTTGGCTCCCTGCTTTATAAGACAATGCTTCTAAAATATACATAAAGGTGCCTTCTATGCGCCAAGCACTGTTTGGGAAACATCATTTATAAAGTAATATAATCTTCACATCAAACATCTGATTCAGATATAATTAATTATGCTCAGGATGGAGATAGGGAAACATAGGAGCAGAGAGGTGAGATGGCTCACCCAAAGTCCACAGCCTGGAGGTGGCAGAGCCAGGACTCAGATCCAGGCAGGTGGAAGCCAGGGTCCACATGCTTCCCCACTGCTCCTGGGCCTCCTCTTTGTCCAGGCCCTCCTTACCCTCACCCACCTCCCAGCCTCTGCCAGGCATACTTGTCGCTATAAATAAGGTGTACACCATAAAAGTTTAAGGAAAAGTGGAATTCTGTTTTCATATCAGATCAGACATGCACCCAGAGAGACTAAGAGGTATTTGAAGACATTCTCCCTGGCCTGGACCACAGAGACTCCAGCTCACCTGTGGGTTTGCTGCTCATTGAGAAGACTCTTCAAACGCGCATGTGTTTCTGACATCTTCCACAGCCTTCAAACTCTGGCCCGACTGCCTTTCAGTCATCATTTGGGGGAGAGCCCAGACATCCTGAACTCAAAGTGCAGCTTTCTCTGCACCAGTCTGTGGACAGGGCAAGTCCTTGAACACCTTTGCTTCAGTTTCTGCATCTGTGTCTCCTCCAGGCCTCCTACTCCCCAGGTGATCTCATCCTGACTGAAGCCTTTTTACAAACCCATTCTATGCTGAGCATTCTAAAATAGTCTAGTCCTACCTCAACTTCTTCCTGAAATCTCTACTTATATCCAACTGTCCACCTGATTCCTCAAACATGGTCTTAACAAAGCTGAACTCTTGCTCAACTTCAGGTCCCAAACTTACTCTACTCACCGTCTACCGCATTTCAGCAAATGGAAAGGTCACCATTCCAGTGACTCTGGCTGCAACCCTGGGGGTCTTCTTAGTGCCTCTCTTTCTCTTGCTTGAAGCACCAGCTGAAAATATGCAGCCAGAAGAACTGCCAGCTGATCCCAGTTACCCCACAGAACTGTGAAAGCTAATTAAATGTTTGTTGTTTTGATCCACAAGAGTTTGGGGTTGTTTATTGCATGGCTCTAGATAACTGAGACATGGTGCTTTCATAGACAAATGTTTTAGCTACATCCCTGATATAAACTACCAGCTAGGTCTTCAAATATGCTCACTTTTCTATGTCTCAAACTTCAGAGCTAGCCTGCCACAAGGACAGTTTCCCTGCCACTCCTGGATAATAACTCTATAATTACTTAATATGTTTTTTTTGCAAATGGACTATAAAAATTGGCTCATTTGTAAAATATAGGCTGCTACTAAGAACTAGTAATACTAATGATGGTCGTGCATATTGACTGAGCACATAGCATGAGCCACCTGTAGCTCTAAGGGTTTTCCATATGATCCCTTGTCTAGTCCTTACTACGGCCCTATGAGGAAGGTACTATTATTGTCACCATTTTACAGATGATGACAATGAGACACAAAGAGGTTACCCAAGGCCTCACAGCTAGAAAACCAGGGAGGTGAGACTTGACTCCCTGTTGTCCAGCTCCTAGAGTCTAAATTCTAGGACAACAACAATAATAACCACTGGTATCTATCGACTTCTTGCTGCATCTCAGATGCTTTTCTAGCTCATTGTTGATTTCTCCCCACAGCTCTTGGAGATAGGTCTATTATTATATGCATGTTATAGGTGAGGAAACTGAGGCAGAGCAGGGCTGAGTCACGTAGCTGGGAAGTCCATGTCAGAGTCAGGATTCAAGCCTAGGCATTCAAGTTGCAGCACTCACACCCATCACCATTCCCTTGTGTATCAGTGAAATAATGTTCAAATATACTCATAACCATCAGATAGCAAGATTTTTCTGTGCTGTCTAACTCATTTCATGAACCACCCAGGACAGGTAGATCACAATGTGGGAAGCATCTTCCCAGCCTCAGGTGCCTCCTACCTGGGGACCCAGTCTACTCACTGGGTGGACCTGTCTTATTTCCATCTAGGGCCCTGCACGCACTCCACACCTAGCTGTCCCTGGATGCAAGGCCCTTGCTGCTTGAGGCTGTGCCTACCCAGGACCACATCCAGCTTCCAGGGCTCCCACCCCTTCTGGCCCGTCCCCTCCCTCCTCCTCTGCGCCCTCTGTCCAGGACTCTTGTCCTGACAGCCACCCTCTTAGCTGGAGATGAGAATACAACTGGCGTCCACATTCCACCTGGATTTGCATCATCAGGCACATTTACTGCCCTCTGTGCCATAATTACTCACTTGCTCTGCACTCGACACTTTTCAACTCCATGCACGTCCCTTCTCCCTCCTGTATTTTTAAGGTGGTTATCACAGATATGGCAGACCTTGGCTTTCCCAGACATGAATCTGGCTTTAAAAATGCAAACAGATCAACGCCCTACTTAATGTAATCATTGCTGCCCCTAGAATCAAGGGAAGGGCAGATGGGGCACACTTTGGGGTCAGCATACTTTCTAACTAGGGGAAGAGTTGAGGCCTGTAGTATTTTCCACAGCACCATCTGCTCCCTAAAATCACACAAATCCCTCATTGTCCCCTAGAGAGGGGTAGAATTTCCTGGTCCCTGTGAGTCAGGCAGGACTCCTGGGCCAGGATTTTCATGAAATCTGAGTCAGACAGAGAAATTTGCAAGAGGGAAGTAATCCAATTGGTTTTGAAGAAAAAAAAACAAACAAACAGAGCTCAAATTCTCTAGAGCAGGTTTTTTCCCCAAAATTTTGAAGCAGGATCCATTATAAGACACACAGTTTTCATCAGAACATGACTTAAGTGTACACACATACACATGCATGCACAGAGAGTGTTAGGAAAGTTATAGACTAACAACAGATGTAAGAAACAAAGTATGGGCTTCATTGAATCTTTGTTTTAAAAAGCAGCTGAAAAAAGTTTATGAGATAATCAGGAAAACTTGAACATTGACTAGATATTTGATAATATCAAAAGAATTATTGCTTATTATTTGTAGGCAAGCTATTGGTATTGTATTTGTGTTTTAATAAGGAGTCTTTCACTTTTAGAGACACATACTAAAGTATTATGATAAAAATGTTATAAGGTTTAGGCCTCAAAACAATCCAAAAGAAAACAAATTAGTATAAGGTGATATAGAGATGAAATGAGATTTACCATGCGCATTAAAACTGGGTAATGGGTAAATAAATGGAAGTTTCTTACACTTTCTCCAATACTTTGTATGTATTTGAGAATATACATAATATACTTTATATTAATCAAATTAAAGGACCTGAGGGGGAAAAACTACTGGATCAAAACTCATAAATAAATCAAAGGAATTTCCAATCAGATAGTTTGCAATAATTACAGCAAGTAGTGTCTTAGAGCAAGACTATTTGGGTTTGAATCCTTTCTTTGACACTTACCAGCTGCATGGCTGTGGGCAAGTTACCTATCCTCTCCCTGCTTCCACTTCCTCCTCTGTAACTTATAATAATAATAGTATTTACATGGTGGAGCTGTTAAGAGAATTCAACGTGTTGAGTGCTTAGAGGTATACCTAGCACGTAATAATCACTATCCTAGTAATAGTCATAGTGGTGGCAGCAACAACGGCAACAGTAGTAGGCAGAATTCCAGAATCTTTTTTTTAATATTGAGGCCATCTGAAAAACATACTGCAGCTCTACGTTGGCTTTGAAGGTGTTAAAAGGAAACCTTTAGACAAAGTTAATTTAACAGAGATTATTTGGACAAAGAACAATTCAAGAATCAGGCAGCACTCAGAACCAGAAGAGGTTCTGAGGGTTCAACTCAGCAAGCTGGAGAGCAAGTGTTTATAGACAGAAGGTGTAAATAAAGTACAAAATTAACTTGATTGATTACAGCTAGGCATTTGCCTTATTTGGACATGGTCTGACCATGGTTGGCTACTTCTGATTGGCTGAAGCTCAGCAGCTTGTGATTGGCTAAAGCTAAGCCACTGGTGATTGGCTGAGATCTGGCTGTTACAAAAAATCTATACTCCTAAATTAGGTTTCAGTTTGTTTATACACTAAGTTAGGTTGCAGAGCTTGATGGAAGAACTCAAAGTACAGAGACAGCCTTGAGCTAATGGCCTCCTGGTTATTTAATTTAATAAAGTTAATAGGGTAGAAGTGGAAGTGAGGTGTGACAGCTTCTTGGAATGCTCCTTGAAAAGAAACCTGATGCTTTGAGCCCTGTTGACTTCATTCTTTCTTTCATTCTGGTTACTTTGGAGGCAACACATCTGGGGCTGGGGCTGCAGCTGGAGTTGCCATCTTGGACCATGTACTGTCCCAGGGAATATAAGCCATGCATTGCAGGAAAACCCAAATGAAGAAATCAGATCCCTGGATGCTTGGTCAACTAGTACCCACATGCCAGCCTTGAGCTATCGCCCCAGACTACCACGTGGGAGAAAAGTACATGCTCGTCTGTTTAGATGTCTATGACTGGGAGCACCATTACTCATGGCAGTAATCTGGATCAGGTAATCCTACCTGGTACATTAAGTTGTAATTTGTTTATCATAAATCATAAGAGATGTCATCTCAGAGGAGAGAACATAAATTGATACAGTGAAACATTCTGCATCTGGAGATCCAAAGGGTGTTGTTCATCCTCTTTTCAATACACGGAGCTGAGAGGAGAGACAGTGAAGTCATTCTGACTCATCCTGCCTCAAAGATTTATTTATTCCTGTCTTTTCTATCTTCTTGTCAAATTTCATGGTCTTGGGTGAAGCAAAAACATGAAAAGAAGATTCATGAGTATGAGCTGTGAAGTCAAGTTTGAAAGGAACCTGACAGGTTGAGTTAGAAAATATCATGCTTTTTCCTAGACTTCATGCTTTGTCCTCCATCCTTGGCTGACAGCCCCTGGTCTGAGCTTCCAAGCCCTACTTGAATTATACCCCTTCTGAGATGCCTTCTCTCCGACCCTAAGAGAGCATTGGTCAGACGTCCATCATTGGACAGACAGTAATACCTTCTAAACATCTGCAAACACATCCTGAGCACTTTATAGTCTCTTGCCCAGTATTCATTCTCCTTTCTTTCAACAATTAGCCTTTGTGGATGTTTTCCTTCCCAATTTCCAGTTCCCATGACCCGGTGGGGCCCCTCCCTTGACCTCAAGAATGGAAAACATTCTGAAGCCCACACCAATCAGTATATACCATTACTCTGATTACAGTGATTGATCCAGGAGTAGTCACATGACCTAAGCTGGCCCAATCAGAATGAATTTTGAGACTAGGAAGTTACGCTTCTATTATGGCCAAGTAAGCCTCTAGGAGGCCAGTCCTCTCACATGCAACAGCTATAAACTCAACAAAATTTTTAAAACGACAACCTGAAAGCACAGGAGAATGAACAAAGGTAGACAGATATGGGAGGAGAGTTGATGCTTAGACAGATTTTCACCTGAGAGGAGGTTCCAGTCTGCAAAATGGGGACAAGTAAAACTCCAAGTAACAATCAGTCATCTCACCCACTTGAAGAACCAGAGGACCAGGTTCTGGGAAACAACAGTCACTGGAATGGAGGAGGGAAATTACAAAAGCAGAGAGACATTGGAGACAAGGAGCCCCAAATTTTATGTATAAACTTTCCAAATGTCTAGATGGTCCCTAAACCACATATGTGTAGACAGACTACAAGTAGCCCAGCTAAGGCTGCCGTAGAATTAAACTGAAATTTGAGCTGCTTCCCACTGCAGGAAACACAAAACTTTTCCTTTTTTTTCTTTTACCTTTAGTAGTTGAAGGTAAGACCTTTTCAATTTGAGTTCAGCCACTTTAGCTGCTTCTTAAAAAATCAACAGTCTTCACAGGAAACCAACAGAATCCAGAATTACTGTATTGGTCACAATATTCTGGATATAATGCAAAATTGCAGGAAAATATGGCAAAGCTTCAACATAAAAAATAAGAATAGAGACTCATCTGAAGATGACTCATATGTTCAAATTAGCAAACAAAGATTTTTAATAGCTGTTATACATATGCTAAAGGACATAAAGGAAAATTCATTCATAATGAATGAATAGATAGGAAGTCACAATTAGAGTGAAACTCAGAATTGCTATATAAACTACTGGAAAATACTTTGACAAAATGTGAAGCTAATTCTCAGGCAGTTCTTTTAACCCAAAGGAAGAGACTGAAACTTCCTGGGACCACAGAACAGAACTTGAAAAAGAAACAAATACAGCAGAAAGAAAACCTCAGAAGTAGAGAGAAACACAGTGTTCATAGGATTAAGTGTTTCAGTCTAGCCATACCTGAAGCCAACATGTCCCCTGGGCTTTCCTGTGAATCATAGCATGATTCAAACAATCCTTGTTCAAGCAACTTTGAGTTGAGATTTTTGTCCTTTTAGTAGGAAAAGACAATTGTCTTATGTAGGGTTCTCTCAGAGGCAAGCATGAAGACAAATTTGAGTGAAAGTTATTTATTTGGGAGCTATAAAAGCAACAGTAGAGGAATAGGAAATTGAGACACAAAAAAGGAAAGGAAGCAATCCAAGGTGACTTGATAGGCAGGTTCTACAATAGGCAATTCAGGCTGAAGACTGTGAAGAACACGGTGAATTATCCCACTCAAAGGGCAAAGAAACTGGGATTTTTAGCCACCAACTCACTTCCATCACTGATTGGGGGCTGTCCCTGGGGCACTGACTCTCTGGCACCTCCAACTTGCCCCCATACACAGGCTGAGTGCACTCCAACAGCCAGAGAAAGTTCTTAGGCAGAGAGCCACAGGTGCTCACAGTGGATGTCACTGGCATTTATTTATAGGAACAGTGAGTACCCAGGAGAGGCAGGCAGGGCACCAACAGCATCTGCTACACACTACACATGACCTTGGTTTTTGTGTGATTCTGAGGGTCTTTGAAAATAGAATTAGTTTTGCTATCACCTCCCTATCCCCACTGCATAGCAAGGTGTCTGATGTGTACATAGTTGAGACCTAATAAATACTTGTTCTCTCTGAATGGCAGGAGGACTATTTCCTATGGGGGTAGGGAAGACAACAAGGTCTGTAGTGACTGATTATCTACTTATTAAAGGCTAATGGAAATTCAGAATTAAAGCAGCAAGATGGCCGCCTTTAAATGATTTCCCACATTAAGAAAATGGAAGATTTCTTGTGCTCTTGAGAACCAATGTTTTATTTAAGGAAAGGTTTGGACTGTTACAAGTATCCCAGGGAATTTCTTCGCTCTACCCTCCACAGAATTAAAATGGAATATTTCTCTCCTACCTGTGGCAACTGGAATGACAAAGCAAAGGGTTGATATAGAATATTGTAGGGTAGATCTTGGTGTCTCAGGAGAGTTGTCCGAAAGAGAAAGAAATGGCTCCTGTGCAGGTTTTGAGCCCTCCCAAAAATGCTCCCAGTGTGTCAACATCTGGGCACTCAGACAAATGGGATCATTGCCATTTAAACAAAGAAATACTCTCAACTCAACACATTTATTGAGTAGCTCTTAGAATTTTCAACCCATAGAATTCTAGGATTGTGGATTTTATTTGGTCTAATCCCTAGCATCCTCATTTTGCATGTCTCCAGAATTCCATTCACTCATTGAACAAACATCTTCTGAGCATGCACTATATGCCAGGCACTGTGCTGCATGCTGAAGACACAGCAGTGAACAAGACAGAGAAAAGTCTACAGCCATGGATGCTGGGTTATGGAGAGGAAAGAGATAATAGTGAATAAGTCTATGGCACTTACCACGTGCCATGCGATAGGTTATGTGCCTTATAAGTGTTCTCTGGTGAAATCTTCCACAATTATTCTCTAATCTGATGTTCTTATTAATCCCAGTTTATAGATGGAAAATAAAGTAGGCACAGAGACCGTAGGAAACTTGCCCAGGGTCACAAAGCCAGAAAGTGGTGAAGTCTGGATTCAACCCTGCCATCTGACTTGATTCCAGGCTTTCAACCTCCACCCTCTGACTGCTCTGCAGGTTGTTTATTCTACAAATTTGTATTAGCTTTCTACTGTGGGCCACACACTGTGCTACGCACTGGGGCTATAATGAGGAAAAATAAATGTGACCGCTGCTCTCCTTAAGTTTACATTCTAGTCCTAGACAACATGGGTCAATAAATTCATTCATTTATCCACTAGCTGAGTTATTATTAAATGACCAGTATGCAGCTATCAGCTCTAGGATTGGCAAAGGTAAGAAATACATGCTCCCAGCTAGAGTAGAGCAATTTGGAAGTGTGTGTAATACTTATGTCACATCCCCAGCTAAGGGGGTGGAATCAAGATGTGTGCATTCTGGTGACCCCTTACCCCATGTAGGTGTGTAGTCCAGCCATAGGGCAATGCTTACGTGGCCAGTAAGTGGTAGATTCTGGAGCTTAAGTTCATGTGAAGAGGAGGCTTCCCTGTGCCATTCTCAGCCCAAATAATAGACAAGACAGAGTAAAGAGAGGGCAGAGGCTTCCAGAAAGCAAGGGAAGCCAGTCTACAGAGAAATTCCATGAAGCTCCCAAGAAGAACAGAGATTTGATTCTCTCCTGCCCCTGAAGATATCCATATTTTGAATGGTTTCAATCAATTGAGGAACTTTAAGAGGAAGCCATGTTCATACAGAACAATGCCAAATCCATTTGAAATTCTAACCAATTCAGCACAATGTGAACATGCAAGCACACACACATTTAGAGTGCTAATCATGGTGACCAAGATATCTTTGGATTCTGATCAGGTGTAGTGGATACTGTTGACTGCCTACCCAACATTTCAATGCTACCCTTACAAAAAAAGAAAAAGAAAAAAAAAGGCCTTAACTTTCCAGGAATCCTGCTTTCGCTACATTCCAGAGACTCAAGAAAGTTCATCCTGCTCCCATCCTAGCTACAACAGTGTTCTAAGGGCGATCTCACTCATTTCATTGACAGGGTTTTGGTCAAGAGCACACATGTCATGCAGTTGAGGTCAAGGAGATTTGAAAAAGGGTTTTCTTGTGGTTTCTAGGAAACTCTCTGCTTGCTCTTCTGAGAATGCTTCCAAAAGTTACCTGATTTCTTCTTTACCCAAGAGGAAGTCCAGCCTTGGGATGAAGTCAACACGTAACAGCAGGGCAGAGAGGGAAAGAGTCTGATCCATGAAGACATGCTAGGATTGCTGGATTACCTCTAGATTATATGAACCAACATATTTTGTAATTGTTTAAGCCAATTTCCATATGAGTTTCTGTGATTTGTACCAAAAAACATCCCGATACACAGTTAATTTGCAGTGTGCTTTGGAGAGCTGTGAGCTGATTTTTATTTTATCTCACATTTTCAAGAAGACTGTTCAAAGTTCAAACCACATTTGGGAGGTGCCAAATACCTCACCATCATCAAAGAGGCCATGCAAGGGAGAATATTCATTTTGAAAATGAGGTGGTTTGTTAATGGTTGGTATTGGGTTGTCTCTTAAAAGCATAATACACCCAAAAATTGATCAACAAAACAGCTGAAAGTGCTGTTACTTCAAAAGATCCCTTTACCTGGGGACTTACTCAATTCTGCTTACCTAGCTATACCTAGATAAATGTGTGAAAAGTAATATTTACACTTTTGTTTGATTGCTGTGTGTGACTAAGTGGATGAGACTGAGACAGATGGAGAGAGAATGAGGAAATGCAACAACTTCTCCCAATTCACTATTTCCTGAGCTTTCTCTCTTCTTTTAAACTTCCCGAAACCAACTCTCCAGAATCACAGCGTGGTGGATAATATGGACATTATTATCAATTGTTTCAGACATAAAACCCAGACCCAGAGAATTCCTTGTTGCCCTTGGAGCTATTTTAAGGTCTAAGATTTAAACCACATTCCTATTTTCTATATATTTTCCAACATTCCGCTGAATGTAATCCATATGGATGGATTTTTTTTCTTAAAAGAGAAAATATGGCCTTGGTGAGAATGCTGGTGTTGCAGCTGCCTCCTCCCCGGCACTCCACCCGTGCACACAGCCCTAGACTCACTCCGGCTGGGAAGGAGAGAGGCTGCGTTCAATATAAATGCAAAACGCTCCAGACATTCATGATTATCTGTGCTGTGCATGAATAACGACAGCAGCTTGCAAGTGGGCAGGACTTGGCGGAGAGGCCCCGTCGCAAATCCACTGCCACACCAACACGCTCCGACGAAGTGCCTGTGAAATCTGCCTTCAGTCACTAATTTCACACTCCAGGGACAGAGCTGCGAACAGCCCAGAGCACATAATTCCCATTTTAATAACAGTTTCCTTAACCTTCAGACATCCTGTTATGGCATTTTTTCCACCTTTTAAAAAATTAAAATGCTCCATTCCTTTAAGGTGAAGTCTCAGGTTTGCTCTCATTTAATCATCTCTTTACTGTGTTGACTTTGCAAACAGCAGAGATTTTATTTTGTCTTTAGATCATTTGTGAAGCTTTTTCTGACTTGGCTGCATTTTTACAAAAACAAAATGAATCGTTCGCATACTCTGCATTCATTTTTCCCTCTCCTGCAGCTTTCTAAATAATGTAGGTATTTTGGAGGCTTCTGTCATGAGCACAGAATGCATTTGCAATGCCCTGCTAAAATATGCTTTTCATCTTCCTTCAGATCAGAAAATGAATTTTCTTCTCTGAGTTTCTGCAGACCTGAGAAATACCCTTCTCTTCTGGAACTTGTTGCAAGACACAGGGGACGGCCCTTTGGGACAGAGGAAAGAGTGAGGATCCCAAGTTGACAGATGGGCAGACATCGACCCAAAGAGAGCAATTTGCAAGATTTTTGGTGGCTGGATTTATGAACCCCACAAGGGTTTGCCTTGGGAATTAGGGTTTGATCATTCCTGTTAACTCAGTGGGGCACTCCCCTCAATGACTCAGACATAACATCTATTCAGATGACTGGATATTGTGAAAATCTGGTTCTGTTGCTTTAGAACATACATCACAAGTTTGTTTCTGATATAAATCGGCGTGTTGGGGTTGTTTTTTGTTTTTTTAATAAGCCATGGTTCTCACCATAGTACTTTTAAAAATAGGATTAGTCTAGCAATCAGAAACTTAGAGGCATGCATCTCAAATTTTAATTCCTGATAAAACAACAGATCCTATCCTGAAAGATTTAACATTTTGTTCTTTGTGGATTTTCTTGCTTTGGTTTTGACTTTTAAACTATTCCATTAAAATAATATTTATCTTGAGTTTTCAGAGTTTTGGCATTCCCCCTCAAAAAAGCCCAGAGAAAGAGCCTCACTTGACTCATCTTAGTCCCACTGCAGAATTTACCTCAAGCCCAAGGGTGAGGTGAGTTTAGGGGGCCCCTTCTAAGGACAGGAGTTTTGGGGTCCACAACCTTTCCCTCATCGAGATGGTGAATTTGGATCTTGATACGGTTCGGCTCTGTGACCCCACCCAAATCTCATCCTGAATTGTTATCCTCACGTGTCAAGGGAGGGACCTGGTGGGAGGTGATTGGATCATGGGGGCAGCTTCCCCCATGCTGTTCTTCTGATAGTCAATGAGTTCTCATGAGATCTGATGGTTTTTTAAGTGGCACCTCTCTCTCTCTCTCTCTCTCTCTCTCTCTCTCTCTCTCTCTCTCTCTCACACCAGCCTCCATGTAAGATGTGCCTTGCTTCCCCTTCACCTCCTATCATGACTGTAAGTTTCCTGAGGCAGGCAGTTCTTTATAGCAGTGTGAAAATGGACTAATACGCCTCTGTCTTGGAAAGAGGGAAAATACAAGAGTTTGTAGCTGGCCCCAGGTCTCAGCTCTCCTGACCCTTACTAACATCAGCAATTAAATCCCAAGTGAGCCACTGATACGTGCCATCCACTCCCCACCACCTGCGTGTCTTGCCCTCTCTTTTTCCCTCTCTCTGTTCTCATTGTGACCTGTGGCAAGGCTGGCATCGCACTTTCAGGATCATTTTACATCAGAACAACAGAGTGCCAGAAAGTTCTTGTGTGAGGGTCTCTCAGATGAAACCTCCAAACACACGGATCCCAGTATCATCCTTGTGTACACAAGGCACACACCTGAGAAGAGGCTGGGGGGGTTTCAGGCAAGAATTTCAGATTCAGCTGTGATCCTGGTCAGCCCCACCCTCCCCTGCTCTGAGATTGACGTAAAAGTCAGCTTTGTCACTGTCAGCGCCCTTCAGCTCTGCCACATCTACACAAAATACCAACCACAATTCTTGGATATTTGCCCTCCAAAATGCCAACCCTTCAGACGTGTGGGAATGTCTAGAAATGTCTACTTGCGTAAGGGATCCCCCTGGCCAGCTACCACCCATTTTCCCATATGATTGAAGCCCCGGAGTTGTCTGGGACTGGTTATTACAGTGGCAGAATGTTCTTTTAATCTCCCAACACATATTACCCTTCTTTTCATAATAATGCAGGGGAACAAATCTGCCGTGAGTCTTGCATGTATCAACATAGGCCATGCAGGCAAGGCTTGAACTGTGGCCCATTGGAGTCTTGGCAGAATGTCTTAGGATCCTCCAGGAACATGAGGTACCCCAGGCATCTTCCACTCACTTCCCTCTCTCCCTGAGAGGCTCACAGGACAGTTTCTCACTACCAAGCAGGTTCTAGTAGGTTTTCCATCTCACCCCTCAGAACATCACTGCAGACCATAAAACTGCTCAGCTGTACTTTAGGACTGGCTCCTCTGCATAGGGTGTCCCATCAATCATGGCAGTCATCCAGGCCCTTGTATTTAGGTGTCACCTACATAAGGGCCCTGGGAGCTTGTGTTAGGCTGCTCTTGCATTATTATAAACAAATACTTGAGACCGGGTAATTTTTAAAGGAAAAACGTTTAATTGGCTCAGTGCTCTACAGGCTGTACAGGAAGCCATAGCACCAGCATCTGCTCCTGGGGAGCCTCTAGAAGCTTACAGTCATGGCGGAAGGCCAGGCGGGAGCCTGCATGCCACATGGCAAAAGCAGGAACGAGAGAGAGAGAGTAGGGGAAGTAGATGATGCCCACTTTTAAATGCCAGATACTGTGAGAACTCACTGTCATGAAGATAGCACCAAGCCATGAGGGGTGCGCCCCCCATGATCCAAACCAGGCCCCACCTCCAGCATTGGGGATTACATTTCAACTTGAGATTTGGGCAGGGACAAATATCCAAACCATATCAGAACTACCACCCTTGGCTACTCTAGGTAATTCAACAGCCAGCTGAATCTAAACAGAGCTCATTGTTCCTTCATAGACCAAATCTTTCGGGACTCACCTTACCTCACCTTGTCCTTAACAATAACACTCAGACTTCGTTGTGGAGAATTAACTTTCCCTGTTGTGAAGTCTGAGGCAGGTGGTAAATTGAAGTGCCCCGCCCTCCCCTCACCAAACAGTAGGTATAAAACCTCAGCTGGGAGAACCCAGCCCTCTCTGGACCTTGGATCTTAAGAGAAGCAGCACGGGCCACAGGAACAGCCAAGAACAGCACCAGTGATGCCCTTCTGGGCCTGCCCATGGCTTCCTGCTCTCTATGCCCCCATATGGTTTTGGTTCCTATTCTTTTTCTAAACCTGGTTTCTTGCCTTTCTTTTGATTATCTGAGCTGCCCAATAGCGTACCGATCAATTCTCCTTTCTGTGAGTACAGCCTGAGCTGACTTCTGCTATTTGCCATCAGACAATTCTTCCTGACACCGTCAGCCCCATTGTTCCTTGGCAATTCCTTCTTGCTTAGTTTTGGATCTTTCAGTAACCTGACTGTTACCAAAACACCAGGAGTTTGGTCTAGGTCCTGCTGCTCGCCACACAGAAAGCCAATGACTGAGATGATGAGTATTACCAAGGAAGGAGGCTTTAATCAGGTGCTGCAGCCAAGGAGATGGGAGCTCAGCCGCAAACCCATCTCCCTGACCAACTAAAACTAGGGGTTTATATAGCAGAGAAGAAATGTAACCATGTGTAAGAAAACATGAGTTAGGGAAGGGCAAAAAAGCAATCATCTTGAATGCATTTCATTACCTGGATGTGGTGATCTGGTGAGTTTCAGTTCTTTGATATTTTTGAGAGGCCTGGGGATCCTTTCTTGAGGAAGGAACGCAGATAAAACAAATATAACTTTCAAGCTTTAAGACCAGAAGGACCAATTTCCATGTTTATCTAAAAAACTCTCGCTCATGCCTGTAATCCCAGCACTTTGGGAGGCCAAGGGGATCATAAGGTCAAGAGATCAAGACTATCCTGACCAACATGGTGAAACCCCATCTCTAATAAAAATACAAAAATTCACTAGGTGTGATGGCGTGCACCTGTAGTCCCAGCTACTCAGGAGGCTGAGGCAGGAGAATTGCGTGAACCTGGGAAGCGGAGGTTGCAGTGAGCCGAGATCGTGCCACTGCACTCCAGCCTGGCACCCGGCAACAGAGCGAGACTCTGTCTCAAAAAAAAAAGAAAAAGAAAAAGAAAAAAACCTCTCTGTGGAACCTTTGGGTCAGTTTTGTGATTTCCTTTGTTTCCCATTGGCTCTCTTGCTCTTTTTTCATTCTCATCCTCCACTACAGTTTGGACCTCATATCTTCCCGCTGACTATTGGAACCTCCTCCTGACCCTGGCTGCAGTTCCCTCTGCCAACACACCCAAAGCACTCCATCTACATGGAGTCTAAGACTGTGGCCCTTTCCATCCCCTCCCTCCCCTGTTCAGAAGCCTTCCACAACTCTCCTTACCGGACTGATGAGTCCAAAGTATATGTGTCCAGACCACCAAGAAGACACTAGATGATTTTACACATAACATGGACAAAGAAGTTTTTTAAAGTCATGTTTAAGTCATGTATTTATTTCCTTTCATTCTGGGGAAACATTTACACTCAGCCATCCACCGTATGTTTTCACAGATATAAACACCTAGTGTGAAGTCTTCATTTGGAGTAAATAGTCAATTCAAACAAAAAAAATCAAGCAATAACATACAAACCGCATGCTAATTGGGCAAGCACCGTTTACAAGTTACCTATTGCTGCTGTAACAAATATCCACAAAGTTAGTGGCTTGAAAAATCACATGCAAATGTATTATCTGGGATCCACAGCGCTGTATCCCTCCAAAGGCTCTGGGGTAGAATCTGCTGACTTGCCTGCTCAGGCTTCTGCAGGCTGCCACATTCCACAGCTCATGACCCTGCCTCCCACTTCAAAGGGAGCAATGGCATTTCTCCCCCTTTCCCTTTCATCATCCTATCTCTTTCTCTTTTCCCGGCTCACATCATCTCATCACCTCTGACCCAGGTCCTCCTGCTTCCTTCTTGTAAGGACCCTTGTGATTTCATTGGTTCCCCTCCCCCTAGATAATCCAGGTCCATCTCCCCATCCCAAGGCCCCTCACTAGTCACACCTGCAAAGTCCCGTTTATCACACCATGTAACATAGTCACAGATTCTGGGCATGAGGACATGAACATCTTTAAGGGATCGTTATTCTGTCTACCACACATGGTGACGGTGGTAAATATGTTTTGGACGTTTAAATTCTAACTTATTTAGCTTGGCATCGACTCTGGACCTATCTGTCAACCCAACACAAATGACTGCCTGACACACCCCTCTTTGGTTTTGGCCAGATGATCTCCTCAGCAGCTCCTCCCAACCCACCCACCCCGTTCCATCCTGTTTCATGCTCACAGTTTACCCCCAACACATAAACATACACACACCTCTCCTCCCGCTTTACTACCCCTGCGAACCCTGTAAGGTTCATGCGCCACCTCCTCCAGGAAGCCTTCCCTAAGCATGAGAGCCCACAGGGATCACTTCCTCTCCTGACCCTTCAGTACCTCATAAACAAGAACTTACTCAACACTTTCCCTCTGTACGCTTCTCCCTCACGGACCTAACTAAATGCAGACTGTCCCTCTCGCCATCCACACTGGGCAATCCAGAGGAAGTTCCTTTGGAAGACCCGTCCTAAAGGTACAGCTCTCCTTCAGGCAGAAGACCCCTTGAAGACAAGAACAGAACCTCAAGCAGAAATAAGCAAAACAGACAATTACTGACCCACATAACTTATGGGCAGTCTAGGACAGTGGTTCTTAGTGGAGGAAATTACTCCCCCGCCAGGGTCATTTGGCAACACCCAGAGACATCTTTGGTTGTCACAATGGGAGTGGCAGGTGGGAGGGTGGCATGCTGCTGGCATCTAGTGAGTAGAGGTCAGGGATGTTGTTAAGCATCTGACAATGCTCAGGACAGTCTCTACAACAAAGAAATGCCCAGTTCAAACATTCAATAGTCATGAGGTTGAGAAAACCCGATGTAGGGCAATGGCTTCAGGCATGGCTACATCCAGGTGCTCAAATGATTGATATCTACAAGGCTCTGTTTGCCTCTGCAGTGGCTTCACAGACAAGAATTGTCTGCTCTGTGGCCCTGCTTACACTCTTACGGAAACCAGTCCAGTAAAGAGAGGTGTTCTTTCTAGTAAATCAAACCAAAGTCTGAGCAACAAGTTTCATTGGCCATCCAGGAATCACTTTGACCTAAGAGAATGAAGGTGGAGGTAGAGAGACTACACTGACTGTCCAGGGCTGGGACATGAGACCAAATCTAGGGCTGAGTGCTTAGCAGAGTCAACTCACACACATGGATTGAAGACAGGAGGGCTCATGGCTGAGAATAAAATTAGGGCAGTGCAATTAAAAGAAGGAATGAATGTTGGATGGACAAGAGCAAAAGCTGCTCATCCCTACATGTTTATGAGTGAAAGAGAGAGGAGAAGAACTGGTTTATAGTTAATGTTAAACACACACCATGGAGAAAGAAAAGGATGAAATACGAGAAAAGGAAAGAATGCAAATGTGAGTTCATTGCACTGACCAGAAAGTATGTGCAACTGAGGACTTACAGGCATTTTCTTTTTCTTTTTCCTTTCTCTTTTTTTACCTGGTTAAGAAAACAACTATAAATATAGCAACATGTAAATACCTTCCACGTATTCAATGAGCACAAATGAACTGGTGCATGAGAAAATATTTTTGGAAAGCATGATACATTATACAAACAAAATGGAATGTGGAAATTATTGCTCCAAATGCTGGAACTATTAAACACATATTTCCCTCGGGGTCCTGTTTCTGTAGAGTAATCATGTTTTATTTACCTGTATTTAAAGATTAAAGTTTCAATATGGCACCTTAATTCCTTAACAAAGAGAAAGAATGCGTATCTTGAGGTAATGCTGGCCAGCAGCTCCATTAATCAAAGCTTTCTGTGGCTCCATCTACTTCAGGGTCTGAATGATACATTTAATGTGCCTGCAAAAGCCTCTGGTAAACAGGGAGCAGTGTTACACCCAGCAGAGCCCAAGGGCTTGCTGGAGCTGATGGAGATTTAAGGGAGCAGGTTCGAGCTCCTCATGAGGCGGAATGAGAGGATCTTCCCATCTCCTGACAGGCTGGACTCAAAGGGGAGAGAAAATTTTTTAAATGAAAAAAAAAAAAAAAAACACTGTCTTTGCAATAAAATGTGATAATTCTCTTTCCTTTTCTTTTTTTTTCTTTCCTTTTTTTTTTTTTTTTTTGAGCACAGGTTCTTATTCTACCCACTGTCTTTGCAATAAAATGTGATAATTCTCTTTCCTTTTCTTTTTTTTTCTTTCCTTTTTTTTTTTTTTGAACACAGGTTCTTATTCTATCACTCACCCAGGCTGGATTACAGGGCCATGATCCTAACTTACTGCAGCCTCCACCTTCTAGGCTCAAGTGATCCTCCTGCCTCCCAAGTACCTGGGACCACAGGCATGCGCCACCACATCTGGCTTTTTTTTCTGTAGACATGAGGTCTTACCATGTTGCCCAGGCTGATCTCAAACTCCTGGGCTCAAGGACTCTGCCCACCTCTGCCTCCCAAAGTGCTGGGATTACAGGTGTCAGCCACCACACCTGGCTCCCTTCTCCTTCTATCTCACCTGACAGTATCTCTGCATCCCCATCTCTTACCCAACTTCTTAGATACCCTGGCCTCATCTCTGATCCTCCAGATCTCTGGCCTTTGCACTTGCTGTTCCCTCCACCTAGCACACTGTTCCCTCAAATCACCCATGGCAGCCCCTTCTTATCCTTCAGGACTCAGCCTACATGTCACCTCCTCAGAGAGGCCCTCCCAGACCACCCAGAATGAGACAGTAGCTCCACCCCCACGACTCTTTATCCCCACGACACTTTGGGAGGCTGAGGCAGGTGGATCACCTGAGGTCAGGAGTTCGAGACCAGCCTGGCCAACATATAGTGAAACCTCATCTATACTAAAAAATACAAAAATTACTTGGGAAGCTGAGGCAGGAGAATCCCTTGAACCCAGGAGGCAAGGTTGCAGTAAGCTGAGATCGTGCCACTGCACTCTTGCCTGGGCTACAGAGTGAGATTCCAGAAAGAAAATAAGAGGGATAAGAGGGGAGGGGAGGAGAGGGGAGGGGAGGGGAGGGGAAGGGAAAGCAAGCAAGAAAGAAAGGAGAGAAAGAAAGAAAGAGAAAGAAAGAAAGAGAAGAAAGAAAGAGAGAGAGAGACACTGAAAATGCAAAGAATCCTGCCCTCAGCACCTCCAGCAGGAGCCAGCCCTACTGACCTTTTGCCTTAGCCCAGCGAAGTTGACTGCAGACTCCTGGCCTCCAGAGCTAGAAGAGAGTCTATCTGTGTTGTTTGAAGCTATCAAGTTGGTGGTAATTTGTCACCGCAACCACAGGAAGCTAACAGGCCCTCCCACGTACCTGGAGCTTCCTATTCCCAAGCCTGCCAAATGTCTCCCATACCGTGGATTAGCAACTGACATGAGTACCTTTCACCGATCTGTTTATCCCTCTCCACTTACTAAATATCTGCTCCATAAAAGCAGAAATTTTGTTTGTTGTGAGATCTCCTGCACCTAGCACAGTGCCAGGCAGATAGCAGGTGCTCAGCAAACATCTGCTGCAATGCCGCACCTGAGTCCTGAGGAGGGAGGAGGAGCAGATCCTGGGATGAGCCAGGGGACAGAGCTCCCGGGAGAGGCAGCAGCAATGGTAGAACCTGAGCCACAGCCAACCCCATCTTCTAGATGGCCACTGTAGGACCCACGGATAAACTTCCTCCTAGCTCTGCCTCTAGAGAAGTCTCTTCAACTGAAGCCATGGAAGCTGCGTGCTCACTTAGGAGCCCCTACGGTGAGAGACAGAGCATAGACCCTGAAGCCAGGCTGCCTAGGTTCAAATCTCAGCTCTGCCACTTGCTAGCTGAGTGACTCAGGGCTAGATAATTAACCTCTCTGTGCTGATTTCCTCATCTCTAGAATAAGGATAATGATAATGCCCATCTCATAGGGCTATCGTGAGGACTGAAATAGCAAATGCATTTAGCACAATGCCTGGCACACATGCCATTTAGCACAATGCCATGGTACACATGGTCTACTGCTCCTATTTGGGTGGAAAAGTCCAGCAAGTTGGAAAGATTGCTAAAAAGCAATGAGAGTGTACCAGGGTGTCTAAACTGACAAGCAAAGGGTGTGATTAAAAGACAAGCCAGGCTGGCAGCAGAACATCAACTTTCCTTGTGCCGGGGCCACAGACAAGGAATTGAAAGTAGCCCAGCAATGCTTCGAGAAGAATGAATCACCCCCAATACCTGCCTGCCCCTGCCCATCCCATGTAACCTGTACTCTCCCACCCCCTCTCCCCACAAACAGGTTCTGGAGCCTCCTGTTGCACAGCCCAGGCTGCCACATTCACGACACACCCCAGCTCAGCCCAGCGAGGTGTTTTCCGGCCCCATCTGCCCAGACACAGCCCTGTGAAGACAGGGCCAAATGCAGAGCCAGGGCTGTGCTGACTGCAGAAAGGACAGAAGAAAATAGGTGGGGCGTGAGTCTGCACAGCGGAGCTGCTACACTTTGGGGGTCTCACATGCGGCTTCCCTCCAACAAGCCCCTGCACTCCCCACCCACCAGATGTAAGGAGGGAGGGAGGGGTCACAGCGGGGTTTTCTGCAGAGGCAGCAGAGCTGAAGCGGGGCCCAGGCTGCAGGGACCTGTGTACAGGGCAAGAGATGTCACTGGGGGCTTCCTACATGAGACACAGTGAGTCACCAGGATTCAGGGTGGAGGCTCTGAAGAAGGAGCCCGGGGGGAATTCGGGAAAGAGGTGACATGAGAATCCATCAGCCGCTACCCCACTCCTTCCCTCCTCTGCCCAGGACCAGGACTGTGGCCCAGGAGACAGGGTGAGCTTTCTGCAGGAGGCATCTGCAGGAGACACCCGCCCTGAGAGGAACCTGGGCTGTCATGGCCACACAGACACTGCAAGCCAGGAGCGGTGGCCATGCCCATGGGGCTTGTCACCTGAGGGCTATAAGCATCTGTCTTTGCAGTGACCAAAGAGAGACAAAGCAAGGGACAGAGACACCTTCTCATCAGCAGTGGCTCCCTCCGCAGGTCTCTGGGGACAGTGGTTCCGGGGGGCAGGGACAGTGGTTCCAGGGGGCAGGAACAGTGGAAGACTGTCACGGGTGCTGCATCAGGATGTCCCCTTCTGCCCTGAGCAGCAGGCAGTCCCCTTGAGGACCCCACATCATCAGCCTCTGACTCGAGGACTTCCCAACAACCCCCTTTCTCCGTTTTGGGCACAGGTATCTATATCCATGCACTTCTGGCCCCTGGTGGGTGTGACCTGGGCCCTCCTGTCAGACAGGCTTCAATCCCTTCCCACACAGCCCAGGGCCAAGCCTCGGCGCCTCATGCACAGCCTCAGACGACACCCCCGGGATCCAGGCACTGAGACGCTGCATGTGGTCCCATCCCAGTGTCTCAGAGGGAAATGAGGCTTAAATTTCTCCTGGGACGCTGGACACGCCGCATCTCACAGCACTGCATAAAAGGATGCTTGGCATGGCATCCTCCCTGCAATAACCATCATTTAATAAGGCCAGAAGAAGTGGAGAAGGCGAGGCCGATGGAGCAGCCATGTGTTCAAAAGCAGCCCCCACCCATGCACCAGCAGCCCTCAGAGGTGTCTAGGCAGCTCCACCCAGCAGATAACGGGTGCCCAGAATGTGCAGAGCCAGCCCAGGTCGCAGCCTGGATCTCAATCTGCAAGAAAGAACTTGCCGGGTTGAGTGGCTGCCATGAGTCCTAGCGGCTTGGCATTTTCTCCTGGAGGCTGTTTTCAGAGCCAAACCAGGGGCGGGGGCTCCCCCTTGACCACCATGGGCCCCCACGGTCTGCACCAGGCTCAAGTCACCAGGCTGATTTCATGGACATTTATGGAGCCTGCAGGAGGCCATAGCTTAGCGTGTCCCCTGCTAATTAAAGGACAGCGGCCAGTTGTTGCCCGTCAGAGCTTACAAAGGATGATTGCTTTAGTCCCCAGGGAGCGGATGGGAGCGTATCAGATGCCAAAATCTGGTGCCTGCCACCTGGCATTATTTGGAAATGACCCTTTGAGGAACATTGGCCACTGTCGGGGAGATGGGTATTGGGGAGCCTCCTTCCCAGCTCTAGGGGCTCAACTCTGCCCATGTAGGGCAGGAAGATGATACCCAGAAATGATGCCTGTCCTCACACAAGGGAGGTTGGGTCTTTGTATGGGGGCGGGGGGTGAATGTCTGCAGGCCTGGGGGTCGGGGGCCCCATGCAGGGCTGGAAGAGGGGGTCTCGGCCACAGGACCAGCCCTGCTTCAGCCAGGACAGCCTGGGTTTGAGTCCCTGCTACAGATAAAAGAACCGAATGCAACTATTTGTCTCTAGCCATTCTCAGCCTCCACCTCTCACCCCTGCCCCTCTACCCCTGTGTTCAAGGAAGGCAAAGCCCGGAACCTGTCGTGCGGGGCCTGGGGGTTTCCACGGCCTGATCGGTGGCAGTTTCTGGGGAGCCCTATGGGGGACACATTCAGATTCTCTTGAATGTCTCACACCTGGACTGCCATCCCCCATTCCACCAGCAATTTCAGGACTGCGTAGGAAATTTCACCAAATTTGCAAGTGTGTTGTTTCTCCTTTTACCCCACATTCTATCTGTGAGAGGCTCCAGAATTCACCAGACGTAATATATCTTCGGGATTAATATTCTACGTTAAATCCTTTGAAAGCAGTCAACAACTGTAATCCAATTACTACTGGCTGTATCTTTCATGCTATTTTGCCCTAAACCTCATCCTGTGTGCCAAGCTCACTATACATACATACACACGCACACACACACACACACCCCACAGCAGATGCCAATTTTGTGCCTCGCTGCCTCACATAACATGGGAGCGTTGAGTAGTGAACAGCTGATCTGCATGAATTAACGTGGGAGATCGTGTGGGCCCTGAAGCTTTCACACTTACAAACCGGTGTTGAGCTGGGTTGTCATGGAGATCAGGTGGAGGGACACCAGGGCTCCCCCCAGAACTCCAGGCCTCCTCTGATGAGCAGGTCACATGGGGCTCTAAGTGGAGGCACAGGCAGGAGCTGCATATTAAACACACCTGACTCACTGTGTCTGTAAGTGTATGGGTGCGTGTGGGTGGGGGAGAGTGCATGTAGGAGTGAGCATGTGTGTGAGTGGACATGTGTGTCTATGTGTGCTAGTATGTGCATATGAGTGTGTCTATGTGAGTGTGCACGTGTGGGCATGTGTGATGTGTATGAGTGTATCTGTGTGTGAGTACATGGATACATGAGTGTGCAAGGGAGCATGTGTATATATGTGTGTGCATATGCATAAGCATGTTAGTTTGTGTGCACATGTGTCCAGGTCCCACATGGGATGAAGATGGAATGGCTCTAAAGATCTACCGGACACATTTCAGATCCTAACGGAGCTCATAAGCTCCAAGGGGTCACTGAATGGACAATGAGTGTTTCTGAGTCCAGGCGGCACTGACTCAGCAACTCAGGAAGGCAGCTCCTGGAGTTCCAGGAATAGCCCCCACCCCCTTTCTCTCCCTCACAGTCACAGACCCCTCCCCACTCTCCTACCTCTCCCTGCCTTCCGTGCTCCTTCCTTTCTGGATCTCATTTCTCGCACGTTCACACTTCCTCGTCCTGCAGTTCAATGCCCCTCCACCCCTCAGCATGGACTGTGGGAACAGGGAGCCACAGCCTTATGCCTGATGTAACCAAAAGTCTTGGTACCAGTTTAGACCTGTTTTTCGGTCCTATAAACAGGTCTCAAATCAGGGAAATGTAAAGTTCTGAGAAAAACGATCATCGCTGGGTGACCCCCTTTGCGTTACCCTAAGGCCGTGAGACAGATTCTCTAACGTTTTTTGTGCAACGTACCATAAGAAACATGTTGCAAACTGCCGCCCAGCGCACGCGCGCGCACACACACACACATCCATTTATACAGAAACACAACACGTTTCCCCAAATGACACTCACCTTCGCTGTACACAACGTGCTCTGCTGTTCCCTAGTCTAGTCTATTCAGGTCTATTGCAGATTTTCAATGCCGGGTTCGACCCTCTAAATTGATTTCAAGACCTACTAATGCATCACAGCCTGCGATTTGATAAACTCAACGCTAAGACACATCCCATTGTGAGGTGTTCAACCCAGAGGCCATTTATCCAAAGTGAGCAGGGAGCAGGATTAACCCTGAGGCACGCTTCCTCCTTCTCAGGTGGGCGGGGAGGAGGAGGCTCTGTGCCATGGGACCCGCAGAGGTCCTAGTCTCAGGGTTCCTGCCATGTAGCTGCTGTGTGTCCAGCAGCTGGCAGGGCGGGAGGGTTGGGGTGGGGGCGTCACTCCCACAGATACACAGCACATGGCAGAACCCTGGCCTGAAGCCGCTCAGCCCTGAGGCCTCCCAAGCCCACCTGGGAGCAGACCCTGGGAGACAGCTGTGGGGGACAGGAACTCCCCGTGCACAGAACGGGCCATGAGCTGGGCAAGCTGCTCCTTCTCGTAACCTCAGACCCTTCTTCTGACCCACTCAGGACCAGCTCCTGGAAGCTTGGAGACAACCCTGGGCCCAGAGAAGGAGGCAGATGCGGCTGTTGATAGCACCAATAAGGGTCGTTAATATCGTCTTGTGGTTATTATCACTTTACTTACTTTGCTGCAGTCAGTACACTTGATCCTGCACACCTCCCCTCACTTCACGCTGACGGGGTTTGCATGATGGGGCGCATGCTCCCAGCAAGTGATGAGGGTGACAAACACATCTGACATTCCTGGAGCACCTGCTGGCGCCCAGGCGGGGCTTAGTGCTCCATCTGAGTCGGGAGTCTTTACTCTGCAATAGCAGCTGTGTGACCCCAGGTAAGTGGTTTAACCTTTCTGTGCCTCTTCTTTCTCAACTCTAAAGGAGGATAATAAAGTCTCTACTCCCAAGGAATCCAAGATGTGTAAGAAGGGCCTGGCACATGGCAGGCAGGCAGTATAGATGGTTGGGATTAGCCCCACTATACAGATGAGGAAACTGAGGGTCAGAGGCACTGGCATTTGGCAGGAAATGGGACTTGCACCTAAGCTTATCTAATGCTGAGCTCTTTGACCTCCCTCTCTTTTGGCTGCCTTCAGAAGGGACAGGGCAGAGGGCCACCCCCTCACACACATAGAGGGGCTGAGCACCCTAGGACCCCGATCACCTGGCTGAGAGCACCCCTGCTCCCACAGGGACACTGACCGCTCCATGTGCTCACATTCAGGCCTCAAGCCACCCACCCCACACAGCACCAGCCCTCCCCAGAATGAGGTCCTCCCCAGGGGTCATTTCTCTGCGGGATGGCACTGCTGCCATGGGGAGGACCCCTCCTCCCCCCTTCATGACGACCTCCCCTCACCTGGCTCATCTCTTGGCAGACGCTGTCCCTCACATCTCTGTCATTTGCACACCACCGCGGTGACAGTCTTTCTGGCAGCGCTTGTGACAGGGCCTTTTAGTTTCTGACTGACACATTCACAGCCCGATTTCACCTGATTTCACTTATAAAGGTAGGTTTTCCTTCCCAGCCTCACATGGAGGTAGTCTCAGTGCAGTTTTAGAGGCTGCGGGCTGGGAGGAGGGGCAGCGAGGAACCCCAGCCCACCCCAAGCAGGAGGTGGCAGGGCCCGTCAGCTCTCTGGAGACAGTCGGTGTACTTGGCCACTGCAGTTCTCCCAGCTGAGCCTGGGCCCCCCAACTCCACACTGCGACAGATGCTGGAGGGGCGAACCCCAAATACCCTCCCTAACCAGAAACCGAAACCCACCAGATCCCAGCCCAGCCTGGCCAGAGAGTTTCCCTTTCTAACGAAGTCGAAAATACAGATTTTTAGAATTAAAATGTCAATGTCGGCACTAATTCAAATTAATCTTCATTTTTTCTGGTGAAAATCTGACCCCAACTGGGAGCAGACCCCAGGGGATGGCTGTGGGAGATGGGAACCCCCCTCCCAAGTGCAAAGAACAGGCCACGAGCTGGACACAGATGCCTCTTCCCGAGCCCACCTGGGAGTGAAAACTGGAAAACGTGCTAGACACATTCTGAAACAGCTGCGACACCTTACATTATTTTAAAAGTCCGCAGGTTGAGTTTATCTCAGACCCTTGACAGCTGATTCCTTCTGATTGTTGAGGCCTCAGCTCAAATGTCACCTCCTCACAGAGGCCCTCCCCCATGGTCCTATTTAAGTAACCTCCACCAGAGTCACAGTCAGCAACACGCCCCCTTCATCTCCTTCTTGGTGCTGACCCCTACCTGCAAGTGCCTTGTTCACTTGCGGTTGACATGGGTACTGTCTGTCAGCCTCCATCAGTACTTAGGCTCTGTGAGGACAGAGGAACATCACCTCATGCCCTGGTGAATCCCAAATCCCAGCCCCGAGCACAGTGCCTGGCACAGAACACACGCAGGCAGTGAGTGCTGCTGAAATGTCCCCATGGAGCCAGTGGTGATCTGTCCAAGCTCTACAGCCCTCCCGATAATCATGTTGAGAGAAGGGGACGCTGGGACCATCCTCCTTACTCCACTCCTGGCAAACAGCCTCAGACCCATAGGACAGGCTTGTCAACATCACCTTCTCAGGAGAGCCTCATATATAAGCAAGTTCAGTGGGTTAATTAAGCCTACTTCTTTAACCCATGTTATGTGATAACCACACAGCACCAGGATTATGCCATCAAACCTTTTCTATCATCCGTCCTGCCTTGGGAATTCAGACTCACTCAGAATTCAGAGTTTCACAACTCAGAAGAGAATGTGATGCCAGACCGTTCTGAAATATTTGGTTTTAAAGCAAGATCAAATGATTACATTTGTGATCTGAAATCATTTGTTTGCTTCACACCAAACCAAGTGTTTTTCTAAATTATTTTCTTTAAATTCTCCCAGAATGGTGAGCAATATTAATTGTATCCAATAAAAAGAGTGTCCTTTCATCAAAGCCATGAGCTTTATCTGCTGTTTTTGAATAGAATGCTGGCTTGGGGAAAGTGGTTGTAAAGAGCAGGTCTTCTTTGTGCATTTTATGATTCCAAATGTGCTAGCTGGAACAAAGGGGTGAGAAGTTAAAAACCCTCTCGTGTAAACATTTAGAAATGCACTAGAGCTCTTTCTTGCTCTTTGAGGTGAGAGGTCGTCCTGCAAAGGCACAGTCACACCTGTTTGGGCTCCCCCGGGTTCTGAATGTCCCTAGACCTCCACTTCCCCCCGACCTTGGCAGGTCAGACTCTGTAAAGGACGCGCACTGTCTGTGTGACCTCACACCAGGTACAGGGACCATTGCACCATGGCACTCTGGCCTGGGCGACAGAGTGAGACTCCATCTCAAATAATAATAAAATAAAAAGGCAAAAATTCAGACAACTAAACAGAAACTGGACAAAACAGTTGAACCAGCCCTTCACAGAACAGGAAATGTGAAGGAAAGGCCAATAAAAAGATGAAGAGGTCTCAGCGTAACAGGATGAGGTATCACGTGACACCCACCAGACTGGCAAAAATCCCACAGCCCAAGAAATGCAAGTGTTGGGGAGAGTGGAGAGCAACAAGATCACTCAGCCACTGCTGAGAATGATTGTGAGTTTTTTTTGGTATGCTTGTGTATGAAAGGGTGTGAGTTGTGTGTTATGAGGAAAATCACATTTCTTACCTGGGATGAAATTTTAAAGAGTGAAAGCTAATGACCAGAAGAAACTTGCACATGTGTACATATGTACAAAAGAAATGCCCTAGAACGTTCTAGCAACACAGTCCTGAGGGTCCCAACCTGGGCAAACATCAACAGGAAAATGAAGACACTTCCCATGTCCCCCTCATACCGCGGGAGATCACGCAGCAGTGAAAATGAATAACGTCAATGTGGATGGGTCTCGGGAAGAGAATGGAGGACAAGAATAGACATGGAGCAGATGCTCAGACCCAGTGCAGCCTAGGAGCGGCCACACAGGAGAATTTCTCCACATCGGAGTTCAAAACTACGGCTGCGGCAGCAGAGCAAGACCCTGTCTCAAAAAGACAACAGAAAGCTCAAAAACTAAACGGCATATTTAGGGATGTACATGTATGTGGTGAAATGAACATACCATGAAGAAAAGTACAGGAATAAGAAAGACTAAAGCGGAAAATGACTCCCTCTGTAGAAGGGAAGGGACTGGGACTCCAGAGGGGCCTCCAGGAGCATCCAAAGTGCTGTCTCTTCGATTCTAGTCCCTAAACTTGGAGGAGGTCCTGTGTGTCCAATGTGTCGATATTCTTTATCGTTGACCCATATTGTACAGATTCTTTTTTTCTATTCAATCTTTAGAAGACAAGATGCATTCAATAGCAAGATGGCAGATGAGCATCAGGAAGGCACATCAGGAGCATCCCTGCTCTCCATCCATGGAACCTCACCATGGACACCCTTGTGCTCATAGGCCCAGTCTCCTCTCAAGACGGTCAGTGGTCGGGGATCAGAGGCCGCACTCATCACAGCAGAGAGGCAGGACCAGCTGGGAGAGGCCCTTCTGTAACACCTACTGCATCACCAGGCTGTGCGAACAGACTCAGCTGCCAGAACGCACAGAACAGCATTCCACACCGAAACCTCATGGAAAAATGGTAAGTTCTCAGTTTCTCTATTAATGGAAACTCTCAGATTAATCTCTGTCCTCCATTGCTTCTCCATGAAATAACTGTTTATAGCTTTGCTTGGGCCTATTTTTCCATTTATTTTTTATTTTACTAACTGACTGAAAAGATATATATATTGTGTGTGTGTGATTTTGTCTGTGTCAGTCAGGAAAATCATGGTTTAATTCCCATTATTATTACCAACATCATTAAGTTTTTTTTAAGCTTTTCAATTCCTAAGGGTATTAATGTGAGTCTTTCTATCTGGTGAGAAAGAAAACAGATCCAAACTGTGTAAGGGGGAAAAGAATGCATTAATCACTAGAACTGAGACGTTCCCAAGCTTAACTTTCTTGGGGTACAGCTACATCCACAGTTTCAAGGGGCCTCCTGTGACTCTACTTCCTCAGCTTTGGATCCATGTTTAGCTCCATGATCCTCAGACTTAAACAGCAGCACCAGCTCCTCCCCAGACTTCACCTTCACGACCTTCAAACTACGACAGCAGCACCAGCTCTTCCCCGAGTCGCCAGCTCCATGATCTTCAAACTACAACAGCAGCACCAGCTCCTACCTGGATCTCCAGCTCAATGACTCTCAGAATTGACAGGTATCACCAGCTCCTCCCCAGGTCTCTCTGACCTTCAAATTAGAACAGCAGCATGAGCTACTCCCTGGGTCTCCAACTCCACGACCCTCAAACTTTGACTGTAGCACTGGCTCCTCCCCGGGGCCAGCAGCTCCATGACCCTTGGACTTACACGTTGGTATCACCAGCTCCTCTCCAGTCTCCAGTTCCACGACCATCAAACTTGAACTGCAGCACCTGCTCCTCCCCAGGCTCCAGCTCCACGATCCTCAAACTACAACAGCTGCACCGGCTCCTCCCTAAATCTCCAGCTTAACAACTCTCAGACTTGAGAGGATGCACCGGCTGCTCCCCACAGCTCCAGCTCCACAACCCTCAGATTTGAACAGCAGGAGCACCAACTCCTGTCCGGGTCTGCAGCTGCACAATCCTTAAACTGGAACAGCAGCACCGCCTCCGCCCTGGGTTTCCAGCTCCACGACCCTAAGACATGAATGACAGCACCAGATCTTCCCAGGGCTCCAGCTTCACAACCCTCAGACTGAAATGGCAGCACCCGTCTCTCCCAAGGTGTCCAGCTCCACAACTGTCAAACCAATACAACATCACTCCTCCTTGAGCCTCCAGCTGCATGACCCTCAAACTAGAACAATACCGCTCCTCACTGGGTCTCCAGCTCTACTACCCTCACTCTAGAACAGCAGCACCAGCTTCTCCTTGGACCCCCAGCTCAATGACTCTCAGACTTGAAAGGCAGCGCCGGCTCCTTCCCAAGGCTCCAACTCCAGCACCCTCAGGTTTGAACAGTGGCAGCACCAGTTCCTGTCTGGGTCTCCAGCTCCACGATCCTTAAATTAGAACAGCAGCACCAGCTTCTCCCTGGGTCTCCAACTCCACAACCTTCGAACTAGAACATCAGCACCAGCTCCTCCTGGATCTTCAGCTCCACAACTCTAAGATATCAGTGACAGCACTGGCTACTCCCCGGGGCTCCAGTTCCAAAACCCTCAAACTAGAATAAAAACCAGCTCCTCCCTGGATCTCCAGCTCCACAACCCTCAGACTTGAACAACAAAAACACTGGCTTCTTCCTGGATCTTCAGCTCCGCGACCCTCAGCCTTAAACAACAGCAGCACCAGCTCCTCCCTAGGTCTCAAGCTCGATGACCCCCAAACTGGAACAACACCACTCCTCCTTGGTTCTCCAGCTCCTAGACCCTCAAACTAAAACAATACAACTCTTCTGTTAGTCTCCAGCTCCAGGAACCTCAAACTAGAGCAACACCGCTCCTCCCTGGGTCTCCAGCTGCTCGACCCTCAGACCACAACAGCAGCACCAGCTCCTCCCTGGACCTCCAGTTTAAAGCAAGATCAAATGATTACATTTGTGATCTGAAATCATTTGTTTGCTTCACACAAAACCAAATGTTCTTCCAAATTATTTTCTTTAAATTCTCTCCAGAATGGAAAACAATATTGATTGTTTTCAATAAACAGAGTGCCCCATTCATCAAAGCCATGAGCTTTATCTGCTGTTTTTGAATAGAATGCTGGCTTGGGGAAGGTGGTTGTAAAGAGCAGATCTTCTTTGTGCATTTTATGATTCCAAATGTGCTAGTTGGAACAAAGGGGTGAGAAGTTAAAAACCCTCTCGTGTAAACATTTAGAAATGCACTAGAGCTCTTTCTTGCTCTTTGAGGTGAGAGGTCATCCTGCAAAGGCACAGTCACACCTGTTTGGGCTCCCCCGGGTTCTGAATGTCCCTAGACCTCCACTTCCCCCCGACCTTGGCAGGTCAGACTCTGTAAAGGACGCTCACTGTCTGTGTGACCTCACATCAGGTACAGGGACCAGGGGAAAGAGGCCCATCTGACTTGTAGGACAGTCCTGCAAGGCCACTTTTCTGGCAGGGAGGTGACACGTGCAAAAAAGTCTCACATTTCTCCCAGCTCCAGTCAGGTCCAACAAGAGGTGGGTTTTTCCCCCCTCTCAATTATTACAGTATCTTTTTTTCTAGTAATTAAAGTCACAACTCATTTCAAACGTTTTTAAAAATAGCAGAAAACAAGATTTTAAATCACAAGTGATTCCAATACCAAAGGTAAACAGCATTCACATTTTGATTTGTAGTGCTCCTATTAGACAATACACACACACATTATCACACTTACATACTTACGCACTTTTGCTTTATTAAAATAGAATAAAGCTTTATTGGGCAAGGCATGGTGACTCACACCTGTAATCCCAGCACTTTGGGAGGCTGAGGCAGGTGAATCACTTGAGGTCATGAGTTTGAGACCAGCCTGGTCAACATGGTAAAACCATGTCTCTACTAAAAATAAAAAATATTAGCTGAACATGGTGGCACGCACCTGGAATCCCAGCTAGTCGGGAGGCTGAGGCATGAGAATGGCTTGAACCCAGGAGGCAGAGGTTGCAGTGAGCTGAGATTATGCCATTGCACTCCAGCCTGGGCAACAGAGCAAGACTCTGTCTCAAAAAATAAAGTAAAAACAAAACTGGAAGTTGTCAGTCTAGGGTGGCGTTAGGGACTTTCATTTCCTTCAGCGGACATTCTGCCATCCCCAGGGTAGAAGCCTAATGCTCAAGGTTTAAAGTGGCAGGAATAGCTTCAACCATCATTTGCTTATTCCAGGAAGCAGGTCAAAGGAAGGAACAAATAAGAAATAACACTAAAGATATGTCAGTCCATTTGCGTTGCTGTAAAGGAATATCTGAGGCTGGGATATTTATAGAAAACAGGTTTAATCGGCTCACAGTTCTGCAGGCTGTACAAGCATGGTCCCAGCATCTGCTTCTGGGGAGGCCTCAGGAAGCTTCCAATCATGGCAGAAGGTGAAGGGGAAGCAGGCACATCACATGGCGAGAGAAAGAGCAAGAGAGGGAGGAGGACGTGCCAGTCTCCTTAACAACCAGATCTCCCATCAAGTCAGAGCAAGAACTCAGTCACTGCCATGGGGAGGGCATCAAGCCACTGTGAGAGGACTCTGCCCCCATCACCAGAACCACCAGGCCCCACCTCCAACATTGGGGATCACATTTCAACACAAGATTTGGAGGGGACCAACATCCAAACCGTATCAAGACAGAAGTTATAGAAGGGGGTCTCCAAAAATGCCACCCAACACTTTCATTACCTCCCATTGGCCAGAACCTAGTCACATGGCCACAACTCACTGCAAGGGAGCCTGGGAAAATGTAGCGTGTGCCCACCCACTGGGAGAGGGGAGCACTGGTGCGGGGGGTGGGGGGCACGAGCAGTTGTTTATGCTTCCTGTTTCTTTCTTCTTATAAAAATCCTTAGAGATTCATCTTTGCATATTTTTCTGACTATTTCCTAGGGATACATACCTATAAATGGATTTGGGGCCAAAAGTTATGCACTTTCATTGGCCAGTTGCCAAATCGCCCTCTAGAAAGATTGCACCAATGAACTCACCCAAGAGGTGGGGTTCTCGTTCATGAAATGTTTCTCCACCCCACATTTCCTTTTAATCCACACCCTTTGGCCTTTATTAGGCTTACACATCTCTTCAGAATCCTTGCTTCCTAGATCATAATCTTGGGATTTAATACATGTTTTTCATTCAGGTTATTATTAATATTAGATTTATCTGACTATGCATGAGCCCAGCCACAGCCTTAGGGAAAGAGATATATCTTTCAGGGGTGAAGAGAATAAAAATTAATAATCCTCAGAGACTTTGAAATTGAAGTGGGCAGGGAAGGGCAGAAAGAACAGCTCTCATTCTATTAAGAGCATGGAGGGATTTTCACAGAGCATGTAGTGCTGAGCACAGCAGACCAGGCACCTGGGGACACCCAGAGAGCAGCCCTTTCTCAACAGAAGAGGAGTGAGCACTGCATAGAGCTGTGGAAAGGGAATCCCAGGCAGGGATAACAGCAGATGCAAAGGCCCTACGGCAGGCACTGGCTTGGCCTGCTGGAGAAGCAGAAAAGAGGCCAGTGTGTCTGGAGTAGAGGGGACCAGCTTGTCCAGGTTTGCCCAGAACTTTCCTGGTTTTAAGACTAGAAATCCCCAGTCCCGGGAAACTTCTGAGTCTCAGCCAAGCTGGGATGATTTGCCTGGAACTGCCCCTGTTTTGAAACTGAAAGATCTGTGTCCCATGACCCCCCTCAATCCTGAGCAAGCTGAAGCAGTGGGTCATCCTATGCTGCAGAAATGTGCACAAGGGTGGGCAGAGCCAGCAACTCTCTCCCAGGTCCTCTCTCCCCTCAGCCTCTGGAGTGACCCATGTGGGCACTGGCATCCAGGATGAAGACTCCACTTCCCAGAATCCCTCACAACAAGCAGTGGACATGTGACCAGGCTGTGGCCAATGGGGAGGTGAGGCCTGTGCACAGCAGCTGCCTTTATAGGAAGGAAAGTTTGTGTGTTCTTGTCCCCTTCTCCCCTCCCTGCTGACTGGCAGGAGACAAGATGGACCCTGAGGTGGGGGGAAGTTACACACTAAGGAGGTCAGAGCAGCAAGATGGAAGGAGCCTAAGACCCTGAAACCCACACAGAGAAGAATCACCCGACTGGCTTTGACTTTCATGTGAAACAGGAATGAACCTCCATCTTAGTTAAGCCACTGTGATTCAGGGTCCCTGTCACTTTCACTGAGGCTGTAAGCTAATTGGTAAAAAGAATAGGAGCTGGAGGGGAGATGAAGTTGGAGAGGCCGGCAGAGGTCAGATCATATCGGGCCCGTAGGCCAAGGTGGAGGAAGAAACAGGCGACATAGGACTCAAGGACGGCACCTGCTCCCAGGCAAAGGGAGTTTGCCGTGGGAGCTCCTCCCTGTCTGCTGGAGTAAGCAAATTTTACCACTTCCCTTAGGACTTTGTAAGATGCACATCACAGTCACAGGTTCTTGTCTCCTAAGAGTCCTTCCAGGGGAGCTGCCCCACCCACAAATAACCCAGCCCCACGTATTCTGTTATAGCAATGCAAATGGGCTGACACATATCTTTAGTGTCAAGAGACTGAAAGAGCAGGAAAGAACCCTTGTGTGCATCCCCTCTGAGCGTTGGGAGCTGTTGTTGTAGTGGCTGCTGTTCCTCATCCTGACTGACACACAAACCCCACTGTAGCCCTCACTCCTGGAAACGCCATATAAGTTGGGTGAGGCAGGACCCAGGAAAGCTCCCAAGCCGGTTTCCCTCCTAGCCCCAGGGCCACTGAGTAGGGCCACATTATCTAAGATCAGTTGGACCCTGTACACCTGCCATGGCCTGGAGCAGGTGCCAGGCACTGTGGATGATGAATGTGAGAACAGCATCATCCCTGCCCTCCTGAAGGTGACTGGCCAGACCGTGGGATTCCTCCACAACCACCTTCGCACACACAGCTCACTCATGCTGAGCAGGAAGCAGAGCTTGGGATCGCCTGACCCACTCCCTCTTACCCAGGAGCAGCTTATATAAAAGCGCCTATAGTTCACACAAGGCTGATGGTTCTAGCTTCTAAGACACCCCGAGGCCTCCTTGGCTACTTGGTAATCAGACCACATACGTGCAAAGACGCATGACTCTTTCTTTTCACTTAATTGAAAACACCACATCAGCAAAGAGAGCATCCATGCCCAGTGGGCCTTTTTTCCCCCAACAGTGACCATTAACCTTTAAAAATGATGCTTTATGAGTCATTTGCCAAACCTTCTTCATGCCAAGGTGTACTGAGGCTCATAAATAGGCCAGATTTGGGAGGGGACAAACCCCAGAAATGCCACCAATGAGAGGCCCAGGCAGAGCAGGTCTCGGGGCTGCCCAGCCATGTGTGCGCCAAACGTGGATGTGTCAGTGGCCACGCCAGGAGTTAAGCCCTCAGCCACAGGCCTCTGGGTGGCCAAGGCCAAGCCTTGTTCAAGAGGTGAGTTCAGCTGAGCCAACCATGACAGAAATACATGAGGGAGACCCCGTGGCTGCTCTGGTTAAAATCCCCTGCTAATCCCACCTGGCTCAGAGGAGGAGCCAAGTCTTCACAGCCACCTGCGACCCCCACCTGACTCGGCCTCCTCTCACCTCTGATTCTCCATGCCCCTCTACCTCTCTCTGTCTGCTTTCCCACCACAGAGAGGGGATCCTGTAGGTTCATCCTGGTGGATTCAAACCCATCTTTGCCACACAGATAGTCACTAAAATGAATGGGCATCATCTATAAAGAGTCCTCTTGAAAAAGAAAAAGGCAGGCCAGGCACGGTGGCTCATATCTGTAATCCAAGCACTTTGGGAAGCTGAGGCAGGCAAGTCACCTGAGGCCAAGAGTTTGAGACCAGCCTGGTCAACATGGTGAAATCCCGTCTCTACTAAACATACTAAAAATAGCTGGATGTGGTGGCACATGCCTTTAATCCCAGCAACTCTGGAAGCTGAGGCAGGAGAATCTCTTGAACCTGGAAGACGGAGGTGGCAGTGAGCCAAGATCATACCTCTGTACTCCAGCCTGGGTGACAGAGGGCAACTCCATCTCAAATAATAATAATAATAAGGCAAAAATTCAGACAACTAAACAGAATCTGGGCAAAAGAGTTGAACCAGCCCTTCACAGAAGAGGAAATGTGAAGAAAAGGCCAATAAAAACATGAAGAGGGTCTCAGCCTAATAGGATGAGCTGTCACGTGACACCCACCAGACTGGCAAAAATCCCACAGCCCAATAAATGTAAGTGTTGGGGAGAGTGGAGAGCAACAAGCACACTCAGCCACTGCTAAGAATGATTGTGAAATGTTTTTTGTTACGCTTGCATATGAAATGGTGTGTGTTATTTGTTATGAGGAAAATCACATTTCTCACATGGGATGAAATTTTAAAAAGTGAAAGCTACTGACCAGAAGAAACTGGCACTTGTGTACAAAAGAAATGCCCTAGAACGTTCTAGCAACATTGTCCTAAGGACCCCAACCTGGACAAACATCATCAACAGGAAAATGAAGACACTTCCCACGTCCCCCTCATACCACGGGAGATCACGCAGCAGTGAAAATGAATAACATCAATGTGGATGGGTCTCGGGAAGAGAATGGAGGACAAGAATAGACATGGAGCAGATGCTCAGACCCAGTGCAGCCTAGGAGCAGCCACACAGGAGAATTTCTCCACATCGGAGTTCAAAACTACGGCCGTGGCAGCAGAGCAAGACCCTGTCTCAAAAAGACACAGAAACTTCAAAAACTAAATGGCATATTGTTTAGGGATATACGTGTAGATGGTGAAAGAAACATACTATAAAGAAAAGTACAGGAATAAGAAAGACTAAACAGAAAGTGACTCCCTCTGTAGAAGGGAAGGGACTGGGGTTCAGGAGGGGCCTTCAGGGAAGCATCCAAAGTTCTGTCTCTTCGATTTTATTCCCTAAACTTGGTGGAGGTCCTATGCTTATTCTTTATCCCTGACCCATATTGTACAAATGCTTTTTTCTATTCAATCTTTAGAAGACAGTTATAAACAAGATGCATTCAATAGCAAGATGGCAGATGAACATCAGGAAGGCACATCAGGAGCATCCCTGCTCTCCATCCATGGAACCTCACCATGGACACCCTTGTGCTCATAGGCCCGGTCTCCTCTCAAGACAGTCAGTGGGTCTCGGGAAGAGAATGGCCGCACTCATCACAGCAGAGAGGCAGGACCAGCTGGGAGAGGCCCTTCTGTAACACCTACTGCATCACCAGGCTGTGTGAACAGACTCAGCTGCCAGAACGCACAGAATATCATTCCACACCGAAACCTCACGGAAAAATGGTAAGTTCTCAGTTTCTCCATCAATAGCAACCCTCAGATTAATCTCTGTCCTCCATCGCTTCTCCATGAAACAACATTTTACAGCTTTACTTGGGCCTATTTTTCCATTTATTTTTTATTTTACTAACTGATTGAAAAGATATGTATTGTGTGTGTGTGTGATTTTGTGTGTGTCAGTCAGGATAATCATGGTTTATTTCCTATTGCTACTATAACCAACATCACTGAGTTTTTTTCAAGCTTTTTAATTCCTAAGGGTATTTATCAGAGTCTTCCTGTCTTGTGGGACAGAAAACAAATCTGAACTGTGTAAGAGGAAAAAGAATGCATTAATCACTAGAACTGAGACATTCCCAAGCTTAACCTGCTTGGGACACAACTACATCCACAGTGTCAAGTGGTCTCCTGTGACTTTCTCTTTACTTCCCCAGCTTTGGCTCCATGTTTAGCTCCACAACCCTCAGACTTAAACAGCAGCACCGGCTCCTCCCCAGATTCCAGCTCCCTGACCCTCAAACATCAACTACAGTGCCAGCTCCTCCCCGGGTCTCCAGCGCCCTGACCCTCAAACATCAACAGCAACACTAGCTCCTCCCCAGGTCTTCAGATTCACGATCCTCAAACTACAGCAGCAGCACTGGCTCCTCACTGGATCTCCAGCTCAACAACTCCCAGACTTGAGTGGCAGCACTGACTCCTCCCCAAGCCTCCAGCTCCCCGACCCTAAAACTAGAACAGCAGCACCAGCTCCTCCCTGGATCTCCAGCTCCACAACCTTCAAACTTCAACTGTGCTCCTCCCTGGGGCCATCATCTCCATGACCCTCAGACTTGCACGGTGATAGCACCTGCTCCTCCCTGGTCTCCAGCTCCACAATCCTCAACTACAACAGCTGCACTGGCTCCTCCCTAAATCTCCAGCTCAACAACTCTCAGGCTTGAGAGGACGCACTGGCTCCTTCCCAACGCTCCAGCTCCAACACCCTCAGATTTGAATGGCAGCAGCACCAGCTCCTATCTGAGTCTCCAGCTCTATGATCCTTAAAATAGAACAGCAGCACCGCCTCCTCCCTGGGTCTTCAGCTCCACAACCCTCAGACATGAACAGCAGCACCAGCTCCTCCTCGGGTATCCAGCTTCATCACCCTCAAACTTGAATTGCAGCACCGGCACCTACCCGTGTCTCCAGCTCCACAACCCTCAGACTAGAACACCAACTCCGGCTCCTCCCTGGATCTCCAGCTCCACGAGTCTCAAACTAGAACAACACCACACCTCCCTGGGTCTCCAGCTCGACAACCCTCACCCTAGAACAGCAGCACTTCCCTGCACCTCCAGCTGAACGACTCTCATACTTGAAAGACAGCACCGGCTCCTCCCCCAGGCTCCAGCTCCAACAACCTCAGGTTTGAACAGCGGCAGCACCAGCTCCTGTCTAGGTGTCCAGCTCCACGACCCTCGAACTAGAACCTCAGCACCAGCTCCTCCCAGATCTTGAGCTCCACGACCCTAAGACATCCGTGGCAGCACCCAGCACCGGCTCCTCCCCGGGGCTCCAGCTCCACAACTGGAGCTCAATAACTCTCATACTTGAAAGACAGCACCTCATTACCAATCCCTTCTCCTGAAATTCAGCAGTCAAGAAAACTGCAGAAGAAGTAAATGAATAAATGTTTTGCTTTCAAATTGCTGTTTCTTTTATGTTCACACAAGTCAGGAAACTTTTCTACTTGCCATCAACCTTGCAATCTACCTATGTCCAAATGTAAGATAGAAATCCACCATTTGAAATGACCTTTAAAAACTTAGCAATATTTTTAATATAATCTTATCTCACAGCTGTAGAAATGATCTTATTTCTCTCTGACTGTGCAGAAGTCTTAGGAACATCCAAACTATGAATTCACTTTGTTGACATTCCCGGAATACATGCTATCCCCAAATGTTACTGCCCTCCTTAAAATATTCTAACGCGTTCGCCTCATCGGAGCATGAATGCCAGCTCCCATCTGTAAGGCCGATTGCCTTGCCGGGAGCTCGGATGCACACCCCCGACCCTTTTTTCTGAAAGCTCGGACATACTTGGGCATGTTACCTTCTCCCTTTCTCCTACAGCTTGGCTTTCCCATAAAGAACCCAGTATGCAAGCAGGGTCTTGTGATTCTAGCCAATAGCAGCCGAGTCTTTCTAGCCAATAGCAGCCGAGTCTTTCTAGCCAATAGCAGCTGAGTAATTCTAACCAATAGCAGCCAAGTCCTGTATGCAAACAAAGGCTTGTAACCTTACCCAATAGTAGTCCTGCTCTCCCACAACCAATCGAGCTCCTTTACTCCCTATAAAATCCCACGTCTGAGAGGAGTCTGTGTGACTTCTCCAGCCCCTCCTGTTGGACTGCAGAACCTCGCCCGGGAGCCTGAATAAATTCCTTTATATTGGATCTTCTTGTGTTGGCCTCAGTTTCTTCCTTTTAAACTCGGCAAGAACAAACCTCACACCATCCACAGCCCACAGTGCCCAGCATGGCCCTGCCCTCTGCCCTGGCCTAATGGTCTCCCCTCTGCTGTTACTTTCCTGCCGGACAGGCCTCTGTCAGTTCCTCAAACCACACAGGCTCAGGCCTGACTCCAGGCTTCTGTCCCTGCCATGCCTCTGCCTCGGGTGCCTTTGCCTGGCTCCCGTCCTCCTCCCAACGCGCTCAGCTCCAGCCTGCTGGCTGCCCTGAAGGTTGATAGACACATGATGTCCTACTCCCATAGGCCTTTGCACATGCTGTTCTCTTTGCCTGAAATGCTTCCCCCTCTCACCATCTGGGTTTACTTTTCTAGTTACCAGTCATCCTTGGAGTCTCCACTGAAATATCGCTCCCTGCCTGCCCCCATCACTTGGACTTAACCTTAGCTAGGTTGCCAACCCCTATCTCCTGACTCCAGGAAGCTAGATGCCATCCCAGCACTTGGAACTTGCCCATTGCAACGTTTTGCACACTCGTAATTATTCTATTAGGTTGGTGCAGAAGTCATCACAGTTTTTGCCGTTACTTTTAATGAACTGCAGTACCAGCTCCTCTCCACTTTTTATTGCCATTACTTTTAATGGCAAAAACCAGGATTACTGCTGCACCAGCTTAATAGAATCATTTCTATTTATTCATCCATCATCTGTCTTCCCCTCTAGAAAGTAAGCTCCATGAGAATAGGGACCAAATCAACTCAAATCGCTCCACCTTCCTAGCACATTATTTGTCGGTAATTATTTACCGACTGACTGATAGAGAAATACCTTCATTGTTGCTGGGAGGAAGCCTGTAACAGGACACGCCCCTTTGAAAGTCAGTGTCATGAGCAGTTAGCATTTGCTTTTCACTCCTGTACCCGTGGCTTGGCTGGGCTTAGGCTGATCTAGTCTGGGCTTGACTCCAGGCTGCGGGTTGGAACCATGTGTGCTCCACATGCCTCTCAACCTGCAGTTGGAGCCGAAGTTCCCTGGGGCACGCTCATCTCATGGGAAAAATCAAGAGCATTAGAGGGCAGTCCTGGCAGTGCCAACACATTTCAGGCTTCTGCTTGTGCCGTGTCTATTAAAATCACCCAGGCACAAGCAGCACCTATGGGATGGATAAGTCTCTCCAGCCTCCCTCGGGCCCTGGCAAGGATGTGGATGTGTCATACTCTTACAAGAGGAGTGAAATATTGAGGCCCATCATTAAATCACCTACAGCAAGAAATGTCAGCCTCTGTGTCCCCGCACTGGGACCATTCTTCATCAGCAGGTTTACCGGAGCTGACTTCCCTTTGCAATGGTGTCTGCAGGTTTAGGCCAGTGCTGTTCCCCGTGGAGGACAGAGAAGCCTCAATTGGCCTCCAACTGTGGGGAAGAAAAGGATATTAGGTTGGCGTAAAACAACCACAAGCCCCGGGGGCTTGTGCCTCATGAGACAGGAGAGGGGCAGAGAAGAACCGTGGGAGCTCAGGCACGCTTGCATCCCCAGCCCCCCTTCCCCACTTGCCCCCATCTCTGCTTTTTTTTTTCCAGGCAGGGTCTGGCTGTCACCCAGGCTAGAGTGCAATGGTACAATCTTGGCTTACTGCAACCTCCGCCTCCCAGGCTCAAGCAATCCTCCCACCTAAGCCTCCCCAGTGGCTGGGACCACAGGTGCATGCCACCACACCCATCTAATTTTTTTTTTTATAAAGACCGGGGTTTTGTCTTGTTGCCCAGGTGGGTCTCGAACTCCCAAAGTGCTGGGATTACAGATGTGAGTCACTGAGTCTAGCCTGCTTTATTTTTCTTTGCAGTACTTGGAACCTTCTAATGTACTAAGTACACGTGTATTTTCTTTCTTTTTTGTCTTCCCTAGAATAGGAGCTTAACATGAGCAGGTATTTTTGTTTATCTCATTTATCACCCTATCCCCAGTGCCTGGAACAGTGTCTGGCATGTGAATGATGTGTTCTAAGTAAATATTTTTAACAAATAAATAATTGAAATATCCTACAAGAGAAAGCTAGTATTGGGAGCTCACCTATCAACAGAACCAAAAAGCCAGAGACCTTTAGCCTGTCCCTGCCTCTGAATGCAGCCAACCCCAGAGGAGCCAGCAGAGGGGAAAAAAAAAAAAAAGAGGAACAAAGGTGGGGAAGGGAACGGGTGATGCCTGCCCAGCTAAGGACCCCCAAGGCTTAGGCTGAACTGGAACTGGAGAAGGGACTCATCTAGGAACTGGGCGTGAGATTCAAGTTTAGATTTGTCTGGCTTGGATTTTATAACACCTAAACACCAGTTATTCCATTCATTTTTGTTTTTGTTTTTGTTTTTTGAGACAGAGTCTTGCTCTGTGGCCCAGGCTGGAGTACAATGGCACGATCTTAGCTCACTGCAACCTCCATCTTACAGGTTTCAAGTGATTCTCCTGCCTCAGCCTCCTGAGTAGCTAGGTTATAGGCGCCTGTCACCATGCCCGGCTAATTTTTGTATTTTCATTAGAGAGAAGGTTTCACCATGTTGGTCAGGCTGGTCTTGAACTCCTGACCTCATGTGATCTGCCCACCTTGGCCTCTAAGTGCTAGAATTATAGGTGTGAGCCACCGCGCCCGGCCATATTCCATTCATTGTTAACAAGTCTGTTGTTATTATAAATCAAAGTGATCAAAATCCTGGGGAATTTCCCCAGATGTCATCAAGAAGCAGAGACCAGAGACCTGTCAGCAGGATGGGGGCTAAGGCAAGGCGGGGTAGGGAGGCGCTCATCTCTGGATTATCAAGTGCAGCAAGTGAGGCACAAAATTTAAGGGGGTGCCAAAAAATTCACCAATCAAAATAAATAATATTTTAATGCACAATTTTTTTTAAAAAAAATCAAATTTAATGCAAAAAAAATCCCTAATGGAAAAAGTTATCAACATTTCAACTAAGACACAATCCAGCCATGCATTTGCATGACTTGGCCTCACTTGCTCACCCTAACCCAGCCCTGCCTCACAGAAGCTTCTGGAAGGCAGCAGCTGGAGAAAAATGAAGCTGTTTCCTGCTCATATCCAGTTCAGACCTTCCATAAACCAGCTTCAGGGGAGATCGTGATGACCCACCTGTGCCAACCAGAACCACAGTCTACCATCAGGACCACGATACCCAGGTCCATGTTGACTGTCCCCAGCTGTGCCCAGACGCTTTGACTTAGAGGCTCAGGCCAGGACTGCTTCTCCCATTGACATCAAGCACTCGTTAAGAGAAAACAGACAAGGCCAGGCGCGGTGGCTCATGCCTGTAATCCCAGCACTTTGGGAGGCTGAGGTGGGCAGATCACCTGAGGTCAGGAGTTTCAGACCAGCCTGGCCAACATGGTGAAACCCCAGCCTCTACTAAAAATACAAAAACAGCTGGGCATGATGGTGCTCAGGGTGGGGCCCAGTTGAGGCACAAGAATCACTTGAACCCAGAAGGCAAAGGTTGCAGTGAGCTGAGATCACGCCACTGCACTCCAGCCTGGGTGACAAAGTGAGACTCTGTCTCAAAAAAAACAAGAGAAAACGGCCCCAATTATAGTGACTCAGGCTTCCCCACAGACAAAATCAAGGAGCTTAGTTACTTCAAACGCAGCCCCATGTGGGGATTGGATCGGGAAAGATTCTGATTTTCGACTTTTTCTCTTTCTCTGTTGCCTGGCGTCTCTGGCCATGAGCCCGTCATTTCTGTAATCAGAGCAGATTGTGGGGAGGGAAAAGACAGGCCACCTGGCAACACGGCCCTGTTTTTCCTGGACCAGACTTTGTGTGAGGACCTGTGCCCCATGGGTAGATTGGGGTCCCTGAGGAAAGAGGAGGAACCAGATAGTGGGACATTGAAGGTGATGGCCCTTCCCCGGCTGCCCAGTGCCCGCTTGGCACCAATGGTCATTCCCAGCATGTTGGGATGGGATCTGGTTGGGGATCTCGGGGCCATCAGGGTCTGGCAGGCCCATGTCTGGGTGTGAAGACACCTGGGGCAGCTCAGATACCCTCTCTGGCCACTCACACACCCAGCACTGAGAGGCCACAGTACGTCTGCCCACAGCCCTGTCCTTGTTCACTTGGCAACTGACCAGTCATTGTAGACACTAACCACAGCTCGAGTGTAGGGTCCCCAAGTTCCTGCTGGGCCGGCAATTGTGCCCCTTGTGCTGCTGTATCGTGGGGTGCCAGTACAGGGTTTTCTTAGGGATAGAGACAGCATCTCTGCACCAGCTAGTGGGGGCACAGGTATGTTTCAGTACAAACACCTTGGCCAGCCGGACAACACAGCCTGGGTCTAGCAGCTCTGATTTGCCTGAATCCCAGAGTTGGCATGGTGGGGCCATTCATTCCAACCAAACCAGAGAGAATGTCCCTGGGCGGGATGAGGAGTGCTCAGAGCAGGTGAATGAAGCTCTGCAGGGAATGATATCTCCTTCGAGACATGAGGGCCCTGAAATCAATCCAGGGACACTCTGAGCACCCCTAGGGTGCACACCCGGCCTCAGGGAGCAGGGAAATGTCAGCCAGCAAGGACGGGTCTGTGATCCATGATTGGGCCAGAGAGGGGGGTTGCAGCAAGGGAATCCTCATCACAGAGGAGAAAAAGGCCAAAGTCACAGCCTGGTTTGTCCCCTTCTCACTGGGTGCTGCCAGGAGGCCCGTCCAAGCCAGAGACTCCCGAGGACGGGGTCAAAATGGGGTGGGGGTCTTTAGATAGCCTCCCACCCACTGGCCCCCACCTCGGGCCCTGCACTGTCTTCTCCAAGAAGACACTGGGAGGCTGAGGGGCTGAGCTGCGGGGAGACCTTCCACTCAGTCCCTGTGGACCTGTTGAATGTTTAACTTATCCTTAAAAAACATGCCTGCCTCTTTGCATGTCTGACTCTCTGTAAGGAGCATGTGTTACTTTGCTACAGAAGGAAAACATCACTCCAAACCACTTGTGCTTTTAGCAAGCACCAATTCCCAGCCCAGAGCACTGGGTTCGCTGCCGCAGAAAACAAAAGCTCAAAACTCACGTGGAGCCTTCAAAGGCCGCCTGGCCCCAAGCTCACCCTTCGAATTCACTGACAGGTGTGTGTGGGGTTGTTTCTTCTTGGTATCTGGTGTCAGGAAAAAGAAGACACAGGGACACTGGTTGACAGTTTAATCCCATCAGACCCAAACTTCGATTTTCTGTGTCCCTTACGTTACTCCGCCGACACGCCCCTGGGGCTGAATGGACCACAAGCTTCTGCCCTGAGCGGGGAGACGAATCCGTCCTTGAACAGATGCTTGAAGCAGCGCACACCCTCTAGGGCCCTGCGTGGAGTGGGAGTCCCTCCTCAGTTTTTTTGTTTGTTTGTTTTTTGGTTTTTTTTTTGTTTGTTTGTTTTTAGAAAGAAAGAAAAAAAAGGAATGAACAAGAGGAAGAAAAAGGAAGAGAAAGAGAGAGAGAGAATGGGAGTATTGCTTTCTTGCCCAGGCTAGAATGCAGTTTAGTAATGGGTATTGAAAACCTCTTTTATACCAATAATTATACTTGATGTAGACAGGAAGGAATAAGGGAAGAAAATAACAAACAAGCAGCCAACCAATATTTCATTTAAACCTATGAAATGCTATGTGATTACTGAGGAGTGATTTACTTCCAATTATGTAGTCACTTTTGGAATAGGTGTGAGGTGGTAATGTATGTTTTGTGTATTTGAAGTGGAGAGTTCTATAAATGTTTATTAAGTTTACTTGTTCCGGGTCTGAGTTCAAGTCCTGGATGTCCTTGTTAATTTTCTGTCCCGTTGATCTATAAAATCATTAGCTCTTCTTGTTACATTGATCCTTTTGCCATTGTGTAATGTCCTTCTTTGCCTCTTTTGATCTTTGTTGCTTTAAAGTCTACTTTATCAGAGGCGAGAATTGCATCTCCTGCTTTTTGTTTATTTGTTTATTTTTACTCTCTGGTTGGTTGATAAATCTTCCTCCTTCTCTTTGTTTTGAGTCTTTGTGTATTGTTGCATGTGAGATGGGTCCGGATGCAGCATACCGATGGGTTTTGGCTTTTTATCCAATTAGAATATATATAAGTTTAACACTGGCATTTGATGCTAGCTGGCTGTTTTGCCCATTAGTTAGTGTAAATTTTTCATTGTGTTAATGCTCTTTGCTTTTTGATATATTTTTGGAAAGGCTGATATTTGTTGTTCCTTTATATGTATAGTGCTTCTTTCAGAAGCTCTTGTAAAGCAGGCCTGGTGGTGGTGAACTCTCTAAGTACTTGTTTGTTCGCAAAAGATTTAATTTTTCTTCGGTTATAAAGCTTAGTTTGGCTGGATTTGAAATTCTGGGTTGAAAGTTCTTTTCTTTAAGGATGTTAAATATTGGTCCCCACTCTTTTCTGGCTTGAAGTTTCTGCTGAGAGATCTTCTGTAAGTCTGATAGGTTTCCCTTTATGGGTAACCTGACCTTTCTCTCTGGCTGCCCTTAGTATTTTCTCCTTCATTTCAACCCTAATAAATCTGGCAATTATGTGCCTTGGGGTTGGTCTTCTTGAAGAATATCCTTGTGGTGTTCTCCGTATTACCTGGAGTTGAATATTACCCTGCCTTGCCAGGTTGGGAAAGTTTTCCTGAATGATATCCTGAAGAGTATTTTCCAACTTGGATTCATTCTGTTCGTCACATTCAGGTACACCTATCAAACGTAAATTAGGTCTTTTCACATAGTCCCATATTTCCTGGAGACTTTGCTCATTCCTTTTTATCCTTTTTTCTCCAATCTTGTCTTCTCATTTCATTTCACTGAGCTGGTTCTTGACTTCTGATATCCTTTCTTCTGCTTCATCAATTTGACTGTTTAAACTTGTGCATGCTTTGTGAAGTTCTCGTGTTGTGTTTTTCAGCTCCACCAATTCACTTATATTCCTCTCTAAATTGTCCATTCTCGTTAACATTTTGTCAAACCTTTTTTCAAGGTTCTTAGTTTCTTTGCATTGGGTTAGAACAAGTTCGTTTAATTCACAGAAGTTTCTTATCACCCACCTTTTGAAACCTGCTGCTGTTATTGGAACACACTCGTTCTCCATTAAGCCTTGTTCCGTTACTGATGAGGAATTGCGATCCCCTGTAGAGGGAGAGGCATTCTGATTTTGAGTATTCTCTGCCTTTTTAGGCTGGTTTCTTCCCTTCATTATATATTTATCCTTCTGTCGTCTTTGTAATTACCGACTTTCTAAGTAGGTCTCTGAGCGGACGTCCAACTTGTTGATTCCCAGTGCCGAAATCTGAGCAATCCACTGTGCCGGCCAAAACAGCGGTCTTAAGATTGATGGTGCTTTTCTGCCTGGGAATCTCTGGACTCTGCACCAAGAGCTGCCGCGCTAAGGCACCAGCAAAACCGCCGCGCTGGCCACAAGAGTCGCCCTGGCAACCCGTGGGGCTCCTCCACTGGGAATCTCCTGGTCTGTGAGCAACAAATATTCATCTGAAAGTGTGGCATCCTCTCATTCTCTGTGCTTTCACTGGGAACTATGAGACCGAGCTGCTAGTGATCAGCCATCTTGGATCTCTCTCCCTGTTTTTTGTTTTTTTAATATATTTTATTGCATTTTAGGTTTTGGGGTACATGTGAAGAACATTCAGGACTGTTTCATAGGTACATACATGGCAATGTGGTTTGCTGCCTTTGACCCCCACCCACTCGGGCGATTCACACACAGGGTCTTTGGGGCCCTCGGAGGAAACGTTGTTTCACAGTGAACACAGGTCCTGCCATCCAGGGTCACAATTATCTGCAGCAGGGACAACCACCCACTCCAGAAAAGATGAATTCGGTCAGGCAGAAACTTTAGCTCAAGATGAATTTTTTATTGACAATGTTCCTTAGGCTGCATGATGGAGTTTAAATGTTATCAAATGCCTTTCAAAGGAGATTTGGTTCTTTATTGCTCTTCTTCAACTGTGGGGGCCGAGAACTTCCCAAGACATCACAGGAGGGGAGCTGAGTTCACAGTCACCTTCATCTTCACTCCTGTAAGGCCAGGCCCCCTCGCCACTGCTGCTAACCCAGGTTCCCTTTGGGTAAACCTGGAAAACTCACATTCCCTTTCAATGTGATTTCTGATCGATGCATGAATTAAGTGTGGTGTCTAAAAATGAAGCAATGGGAGTGTGGGAGGAAAATATTCTCAGTAAATGGGTATCCTGTGTTCCAGCCACATGGTCCCCCCACCTCCTATGGCTTCAGGGCAGCTCCATGGCCAGCTGCACCCCCTCCCCAGAGTCAGCAGCAAGCTCAAGTTCCCTTCTGCAGTTCCAGGTCTGACCCTGGCCCTGGCTCCAGGCCAAGGCCACCTGCATGTGACCTCTGGGAGTCCCTTTCTTTGTGGCCAGTGACGTTCAAGGTTCTTGTAGGGGCCTAGAGCCTGTAGTCCCTGAGTTCTTCAGAAACGCTGCCTGTGCCAGGTGGGTGGCATCAAGCCTGCCATCCAACACCATGGGCTGCGAAGGTGAACATCTGTGTAGAGTCAGGTGTGTAAGAGATGCTGTGTCTCTTCGTTTTCTTTAAGTCTGCCTCATTGTGACTGCAGCCTCTGTCCCCCTGGGCTGCTAGGAAATGCCATCTTAGCCATTCTTCCTCTCCCAGCCTGAGAGTAGGTCCACGTCGCAGGCCTTGCCTGGGTCTAATGTTGGGAATGAGGGAAGTCAAGCCTTCCTCTCTCTGTCCCTAGTTATCACTAGTGGCCCATGTCTCACCCAGCCCTTGCAGTACCTCAGGTGCCCTGAGGCGGAAGTGTAGCAGTGATGAGCACAGCTTCCAGAAGCGGACAGCCTAGGCTCTGTGCCACATGCTGCCACTTACCCCTTGTGTGACCCTGAGCAGTGATTTACCACTCTATGCCTCAGTTTCCTCATCTGTCCAGTGACAGCACCCACCTGCTGAGAAGGTACAGTAAGGTCATAGGAGATGCTTAGACCAATCCCTGGCAAACAGGGTTTCCTCAGGTGGTAGAGGCTGTTCTGTCTGAGGCCCAAGACTGGCAATATGCCCCTGACACTCTTGGGAACACAACACAGGTCTCTGCCACTGTTCAAACGCAGACTACAGCAAGCCTGCACAGCTCTGCAGAAAGCTCCTCGGCCCACCTGGCTGCTGCCCGAAGGCTCCCACCCTTCTGGGCACTTGGGCAAATCTCTTCACTGGTTCAGGACTTTGCAAAAGCCAATAACTTCGGCCTTCTTCTTGCCGTTGCCACCCAGTTCCTCCCGGCAGACACCACCTCTGTCTGTCTCCTATTGTCACAATGGTGCTGCGTAACAAACCATCACCCAAGAGAGGAGCTCGTGAGAATCGCCCTTCAAATGAAACTCAATCTGAGGGCTGCTGTATGAATGGCAAAGGAGGCTCCCTTTCCTCTGGGATAGGGAAGCAGGGAGAAGGAAGAGGGGCCCTTGGAGGTGTCATCACTACAAGGAGAGAGCCATCCTCCAACTGCACCAATGACTCTAAGAAAACAAGCCTAGAGGGACGCAGAGACAGGGAGACTTCTCGACTTCATCTGAGTACCTGGATGCAGCAGTACCTGAAGGCAGCTGGCCTTTTGTGTTAATTTTCTATTCCTATGTCAGATGACCGTGCACTTAGTGGTTCAAAAACACACCCATTTATTAGCTCATAATTCTGTAGGTGAGAAGTTCGGCCCAGCAGTACTGGGCTCTACTCCGAGATCCACAAGGCTGAGGTCGAGGTGTTGAGTTCTTACTGGCTCTGGGGGTAAAATCTGTTTCCAAGCTAGTTCTTGTTGTTGGTGCAATTGAATTCCATTTGGTTACAAGGCTAAAGCTCCCCCTTCCAGGTATTCTGAAATATACGATAGATTATTGTAAAGTGCAGTGACACTACTGATGTATACAATACTAATTATGTCTTCTATCTGACTATGCGTTCATGCCCATTAATCAAGCACTTGTAAGATTAATTAATCTCTTCATGCCCCCAACCCCCTTCCCTTCCCAGCCTCTGGTAAACACCAATCTACTTTCTATCTTCATGAGATCCACCTTTGTGGCTCCCATATGGGAGTGAAAACGTGATATTTGTCTTTCTGTGCTTGGCTTATTTCTCTTAAAATGATGGCCTCTAGCTCCATCCATGTTGCTGCAAATGACAGGATGTCATCTTTTTTATGGCTGAATAATAACCCATTGTGTAGATAACACTTATTTAAATCCATTCAGCCACTGACAGCCACTTAGGGTGATCTCATAGTTTGGCTATTGTGAGTAGTAGTGCAGCAATCAACATGGAGTGCAAAGAAACAAAACGAAACATGAAAAGACTAAGAGAGTCTCATCTTCTGGCCAAATGTTCACCAGGAGCCACTCTTGGCTCCTAGAGGCCTCTTGAATCTTTGGCATTCAGGCCCCCTTTTTTTTTTTTTTTTTTCCCCCCGCAACGGAGTCTCGCTCTTTCACCCAGGTGGGAGTGCAGGGGCACTATCTCAGCTCACTGCAACCTCCACCTCCCAGGTTCAAGCAATTCTCCTGCCTCAGTCTCCCGAGTAGCTGCCACCATGCCCAGCTAATTTCTGTATTTTTAGTAGAGATGGGGTTTCACCATGTTGGCCAGGATGGTCTCAATCTCTTGACCTTGTGATTTGCCTGCCGCAGCCTCCCAAAGTGCTGGGATTACAGGTTTGAGCCACCGCGCCCAGCCGCCCCTCCATTTTTAAGCCAATGGCATTTTGAATCACTCTTGTGATTTGAATTCCTAACTTCTGCTCTGATCTCTAGGCCCAGATTTAAACAGCTAGTGTGATTAGGCCAGGTCCACCTGATAATCTGCTTTCTGATTTGCTCAGAGTCAACTGACTAATAGCCTTAATTAGATCTGCACAATCCCTGTTATCATATGATGTCACAGCAGTAGCCTACTCACAAGCTCCACCCACATTCAAGGGGAAGAGTCTTGACAAGGACGAGGGTCACTGGGAATCATTTTGGAGCCTGCCTACGCACCTCTGGACACTTCAGTGACGTGAGGCCTAACATTCTTTTGTTTGTTTAAGGTAATTTGAATTATTCCTTACTTAAAACCAGAAGAGTAGGCCAGGTATAGTGGCTCATGCCTATAATCCCAGCACTTTGGGAGGCCAAGGTGGGCAGATCACTTGATGCCAGGAGTTCGAGACCAACCTGGGCATGTAGCAACATGGTGAAACCCCATCTCTACTAAAAATACAAGAATTAGCTGGGTATAGTGGCATATGCCTGTGATCCCAGCTACTCAGGAGGCTGAGGCAGAGAATCCCTTAAACCCAGGAGGCAGAGTGGCAGCGAGCTGAGATTATGCCATTGTACTCCAGCCTGGGTGACAGAGTGAGTCTCAAAAAAAAAAACAAAAAACAAAAACAAAAAAGTTATCCATGCACTGGAGTATTATTCAGTCATGAAAAGCAATGAAATGCTGGTTCATGCTACAACGTGAAGGAACCCTGAGAGCATTATAACAAGTGAGAACAGCCAGACACAAAAGATCACATGGCATATGGTCCCATTTATGAAATGTCCAGAACAGCCAAGTCCATAGACAGAAAATAAATTAGTAATTCCCTAGGACAGCTGGGGAGTGACTGCTATCGGATCCAGGGTTCTTTTCAGGAATGACGCTGTCCTGGGATTCAATATTGGTGAAGGTTGCACGACCTCAAGAATACTGAAAAACACTGAATTTTATACTGTTGAAGTGTGAATCGTATGTGGATTTTGATTTATATCTCAAAAATCAAAATGAAATGAAGAAACAAAGTGTCTCAGTATAAGAGGAGAGAAGAAAATCAAAGCTGTGGTCTGATTGGGAGAAGTAAGGCCCCTCTCCGGGAAGATGGAGCCTTGTCTCTGAAGTCATCCCCATCACACTTTTTGCAGCCACCCCATTCACTGGGGAGGCAGAGGTAAGGAAGAGAATCAAATTATTTTTTAAATTTCTCACATTATTGCAGGTTAGCCTGACACGCTGCTTATGAAAGCTCTTGCTCAAAACCACCTATTACTGGATAGGCTTGCGAAAGAGAAATTCTTCTGGAGTTCATTCCACAAAAGTAAAATCAATGGCTTATGATGAGTGTTACAAATCAGCCTGAGTGCAAAGGGAAACAGGCTTTGGTAGCAAGGACCAGAGTCATCTTTCCCCCTAGAGCAGTTTCCGCAGAGGCCATTCGTTAAAAGGTAGTTTGTAGATCTTCCCCATATGGGGACAAATTAATCCGTTCAGCCATTCGGGGCAGAAGATCCAAATGTCACTGGCCCACTGTCCTCCTCAGCAAGGGGCACAATCCCCAAGGCTCTTGAGGGATGGCCTTGGGAATACATGCCTAGCCCTGACATCCTTCTTAGACAACAGCCTACTCACACTCCCAGGCGTGGCCTGTACCTGCCCTCTGTGACCTGACTCCTGTCCATAGCAGACTGGAAGGGGCAGAGCCCCCCAACCCCGGGGGCCAATCACAATCGCTTTAAGGCACTGAACTAAGGAAATGCACATTTGGGGACCACAGAGGCTGCCATTTTCAGCCATGTAATCAGGGAGGCAGAAGGAAGAAAAGAATGAAGTAACTGGCCAAAAAGCATGTGAGGCTCCAGGGAGAGGGCAGAGTGACCAGCAGGTAACCTGATGGCTTCCCAGGTCTGGTCCTGCCCTTCAGAGCCTGGACCCACCTCCCACCACTGACTTCCCTTAGATGGCCAGTGTCCTGGTCCCAGGTTCCTGTCCTACCCTGCAGCTACCCTGAGTGTGTGTTTCCATGTACGACTGAAGGTCACCTCACGGAGGCCCCTTGTTTTCTACCAGAGAGAAGATTCCAGAGATTCTGAGGAGGGATCCTTTAAGAGTTTGCATGGGAGGGGTCTCGAGTCTTCTGGCAGCGGGAGTTCAGGGAAACCAGGGATGTCCTCACCTAGAAGCTTAGACAGACGGCGATGCAGCTGAGGGTCCCAGCCATGAGCAACAAGGACACACCTGAAAGGTATGAGCAGAAAAGTCCTCATCAGCAGGATCTCCAGCCCCCCAGAGCAGATCAGGGTGGGGAAGAGTGGGAGGAACCACAGAATCCGCCAAGAGACAGCCCTCATACAGAACTGGAGGGTCAGGATGCTGCCCCTGGGACAAGGGCCTCTCCCCACCCTGACCGCCATCTCCCTTCTTCCCCTCACTTGCTCAAAACCCAAAGTTCCAGGAAAGTGCATATGAAGGGCCACTTAGACCAGGGCTCGCCCCTCAGGAAACACGCATGGGGGAGGCAGGGTTGCACCTTCAGCTTCCCTAGGGAAGTGTCACCAGGAATCTCACACACACCCCTGCAACCCTCCCACATAGGAGGGGAATTCCCAAAAGGAAGTCAGGCAGCATCAGGGAGGGGATGTGGATCATGGCAGCTGGAAATGATTTCTGTCACCCTATATGTCACTTGGGCTGGGACCACAGGGAGCCTTGAATGCTGGACTCACAGCTCAGCTCTGCGTACAGCAGGCATGGGCAGAAATGCATGACGGGTCTCCACATGTGACAGGCAGGTCCACGCCACCACCTTTCAGCATCTAAACTCCAGCTGACAGGTAGCAAGGTGGTGCTCAGGGGATTTTACCATGAATCTTTTACAATGAATATTTATTTCTTTTATGATAAAAGTGATTTTTGATTTAGAAAATTTGAAAGCTACAGTTTCTGAGAGTGGCAAGCTAGCAGTTAAGCCTGATGGGTACAGATGCCTCCAGTCAGGTCATCAGCACAGGTTTGGGCCCCATGGTGGCTCCAGCACAGTGCTGGGGCCAGCCCATCCTTTAGATGCCCCGTAAGACTAGATCAGGACACAGCACTTGCTGCATTTGCCCTGTGCAGACACGGGCAGCACATACACGTCTCACTGCCGACATTTCTCGGACATGGCGTCTGTGAGATTTCCGTCTTCTCTGCAACAGCCTCCTGCCTTAAGGCAGTCATGCCTCCGGCTGAGCAGCACCTTTTCGGGGTCTTTCCCCCATTCCCTGATGAGCCACACAGAGGCTAGCAGCTGTGAGAACATGGATCCCTCACGGCAGACCTCCAGGACAGTGAACCTGTGGCCAGGCATCAATGGTGGCCCTGGGGGTATGCAGTGCCAGTCTCACCAACCTCCCTCCCTCGAGACCTCAGATAAACCATTTCTGGGCCCTAGAATGTCAGATCTGGAAGGGGCCCTGGGACCATCTCACCCAGGGGCTTTATGTCCGTTTCCATCTGAACTCTGTTCACAGTGGCCTGGCAGTGCTTCTGGGTCCTGGGTTTCTGGAGACATCACCTCCACCCCATCACCCAGCAGAGCAAATGCCAACATCATGTCAGTCTATCATCCCTTGGGAAAGGATGAGGCACGTGAGACCTGGGGAGGAGAAACACTGACCAGGGATGCTCCCTGGGTAGAGCCTGGATGAATGACTGTGGAGCATTTTATAATTCACCAAGGCCTGTCACACCCTGCTGTTTCATTTGACCTTCATGATGGTTGGCCAATAGCGGTGATCCTGCAGGTCACACATCTAAGACCAGACTGACTGCATGATGCATGATTGTGCTATGTACCACTAAGAAAGAAAAAACATTGACAATTAAATTCTGGCCCGTGATCAGATCCCATCAATTATGTGACACAACCAGACTAGAGAGATATTAACATGGGACGAAGGTTCATCTTAGAATCAGTGAAACTCAGTGTTCTCTCCATTTTATAGACCAGAAACAGACTGCAAAGGGTTCTGATGTATTCTTGGAGGTCCAGCCTCTGTGTGACCTCAGCTTCCTGGGGACCATCTCCAGTTCGTGGTGGACGTGGAGATGTGCTGCACCGATCCTACTTTAAGGAAGGATTTGCTGCCCAACGTGGGAAGTGTGCTCAGCAGAGAGGCTCCCATTTCTTTAAGGCTACCCCAAAGCTCAGAGGAGAGCAGGCAGGCGCACCGCATACTCACTCCTACCCTGAAACATTGACCGTAAGTGGTGGAACCAATGGAACGGGCTCAAGTGTTGGGCCCAAGGCAGCATCTGTGAAAGTTTCTTCCCAAGGCAGAGGGAGGAAGCTGGGGTCAGTGCAGGGACAGCGAGAGGAGGAAGGAGAAAGATTGCCACCATCCACCTGTCCACTCCATCACCACTTTGGAGAGAAACAGAATGGCGAGAAGCCGTGGTTCATTGAAGACCTGAAGGTTTTGCCTCCACATTGCCTTCTTCAAGATCATTTTTTAAAAAATGAAATATTGACAACTTTTCCTGAAAAACCTAGTGTTATGGTTAATTTTATATGTCAACATGAATAGAAGACAGGATGCCCAGATAGCTGGTAAACATTATGCTAGGTGGTTCTGTGAGGATGTTTTGGAAGAGATGGGCATTTGAATCAGTTACTGAGTAGGGAAGATCCACCCTCACCAGTGTGGGTTGACATCCTCTATTCATGAGGGCCTGGATAAAACAATAGAACAAAATGGTAGAGGAAAGGCCAATTCACACTCTCTGTTTAAGCTGGGACATCCATATTCTCCTGACCTCAGACATGAGTGCTTCTGGTTCTCCTAGTTCTCAGACCTTGGGACTTGGACCAAATTCTACCACCAACCTTCCTGGTTCTCCATCTTGCAGATGGAACGTCACAAGACTTCTCAGCCTCCACAATCACGTAGGCTCATTCCCATTATATAGATAGATAGAGAGAGAGATAGAGAGATGGAGAGATAGATAGATAGATAGATAGATATCTGTTCTCTCTTTTTTTTTTTTTTTTTGAGACTGAGTCTCACTCTGTCGCCAGGCTGGAGTGCAGTGGCATGATCTCAGCTCACTGCAACCTCCGCCTCCTGGGTTCAAGCCATTCTCCTGCCTCAGCCTCCCAAGTAGCTGGGACTACAGGCACACACCACCATGCCCAGCTAATTTTTGTGTTTTTAGTAGAGACAGGGTTTCACCATGTTGGCCAGGATGGTCTCCATCTCTTGACCTCGTGATCCGCCCACCACAGCCTCCCGAAGTGCTGGGATTACAGGCGTGAGCCACCGCACCTGGCCTATCTGTTCTGTTTCTCCAGAGAGCCCTGACTAACACACCTAGCCTCAATAATCACATCTTCATTCTTTCCCAGCCAGGGTTGTTTAGTGAATGCATTGGTTCATTTATTCATTCATTCCATAGCTATTTACTGAATGCCTGCTACGTGCCAGAAATCTTACAGGTGCTTGAGACTCAGCAGTGGAAAAATGCAGCCTCAAATTTCCTCCCTTAAGAAGTACATTTTCCATTAGAGAGAAACCGGCAAGCAAATGAGATGCAAACCCTCCGGGCTGTGTATCAGACCCACGCGGCATGTCGCCTCGGGTTTCCCTACCTTCCACTGCAGGAACTGACTCAGTGCATCCATAGGACGCTGCTGTGCTCTGACTGCCTCCTGCTCACCCAGCGGTGAGGGAGGCATCCTCACCCTATAGTATGAGATGGCCGAGCACAGGACACCCAGCATCAGCCAGATGAGATGGGCAGCAGGTCAGCCACAGATACAGCCCACAGGGGATGACAACACCTGCCCTGCAGAGGCACAGGGGGTGCACCTGGGAACAGAGAGAACAGGAGGGGCTGGGGGAGAAGACCCTGTAGTAACAAGGGGGTGAGGTGCCCCTGGTTCCTGTGGGCAGGGAGGTGAAGGCAGTTAAGCTGAGGACCAGGTGGAAGGCAGCTGCTCCAGTTGACAGGGAACCTGCCAGGTGGGAGCCTGTCCCACTGAGCTGGAGGCATATCAGTGAGGGCAGGGAACTAGGGGTTAGGCCTCTGCAGCCCTGTGAAGCTCAAAGATGTCAAGGCCATACTTAATATTGCACCTCAATTTCAGGCCTTACACCACACACGGCCTGAGACCAGTGCCCCAAGATTCTGAATCCTCCACCAATTCTGGATTCAGTTAAGGAACCACAAAACTGAGTGCGGGATCTGGCTTCCCTGGAAGGCACCAAAAGGCCCAGGTGATGCACCCTGGTGTTGAGAAAGAGAAGACTTCCTGAAGAGCAAACCTGGACCCTCAAGGGAGAGGAGAAAAGAGGGATCAGCCATAAACGGCCCCTCCCAACCATCTTCATATGGGCCATCCTGAGGGGAGTATTTCTGCACAGCATGTCTGGAGATGGTCCATGTGACCTGGTGACCGGCTGGGTCTCTGGGAGGCTGTCAGCAGCTCAGTCATCACTTCCCAACCTCCCCACCATGGGCCCCTGGGACTGCATCTCCCCCGAAGGCACTGACTCTCACGGTTGGCCCTGGGCTCTGGGTGAGGAGACCTGGGCTCAGATGATCTCCTCTGGGACCCATGGGAGACTGAGTCACACGGTGACAACGCTATACAGGAAACTGACACAGAAACAGGGCAGGCAGGGCCAGAGACATAGGGCTCAGGCCTCATTTCCCACTAGGTCATGTGGGGCTGAGAGTCCAGGGGATGAAGGATGACCCAGGAGCCCCAGGCTCCACGAGGAGATGGACTTGGACAGGGCTAGAAGGCATCCCACAATTAATTCCATGCTCTCAGGGTAGAATGTGCCGGGGAAGTTGTGTGTTTAGCAGCAGAAAGGTGGGGGTTTTCCAGGCTCATGCAGCATTGTGGGGCTTCCCATCAGCCCCTGTCAATTGCGGTGTGGGCCAGGGATGGGGTGGCCTTATCTGGAGGCCAAGGGACTCCCAGGCACTTCTGGGCTTGCAAATGGACTAGTGGGGCGTGGCGAGAGCTGATCCTTCTCAGAGGGAAATGCTGGCAGCAGTAAGGAAGGGTCTGAGAGCCACACGTAAGCAAGTCCCCTGCTGGTCACCTCGGCCACTTGCCGCTGTGGCTCTGCTCTCCCTTCCTCTGTGTGTCGGCTTTCTCCTCTGCCTTGTGTCTCATAGAGACAAGACGGCTGCCAGGCCTGCCATGACATCCACTCAGAGCCATGACCAGAATAAAGAAGAAAAGACAGAGTTGCTCCTCACAGATCCTCTTAGAGACCCCAGAAGCCCCCACCAAAAGACCCCCAAATTACATCTCATTGACTAGCCCTGACTCACATGTTCCCCCCCAGGCAATCACTAAAGCTAAGTGAGATTGCCACGATGGGTTCAGGCCAAGAATAATCCGCCCCCTGGTGTCAGAGAGCACACTGCTTCCCAACGTCTGAGCAAAATCAGGGCTCTGTTTGCAAGGAAGTAGGATGTATGAATGTTGGGGTCTACACCAGCAATTAACCAACTAACTGTGCATTACAGTGGAACGGCCAAATGTCTTGTGAATGAATGAGTAATGTACTCGCAAAAAGACATACGAAGATTTCACATGCACTTCAGAGCCCTCGTTTTGGAATTTTTGGCAAGTCTGAAAGTTTGACTTTCCACTAGAAGCTGCGATTCCTACACGATACATCCGTAACATCAAGGATCCGTTCTCCCCAGAACACATCTTAGCATGCCCTGAGATCAAGATTTTTCTTCTGGGAACACGAGCAGAAACGGGTTCAACTTTTCTGCCACCTCTCCTTTATCTTGCCTTGGGCGAAAACAAGGAATGTCGAAAGGAATGTGTAGTTTTAAATAAGGGAACTGAAGCCCAGTGAGGGAAGATGGTCTGCCCAGCTCTCAGAAAAGGTCTGGGGACCTGAACAGGTGCACCTTGGCTCAAGGAATTTCAGCGATGCTTCAACATTTTCACTGAATGTCACAGGGACATTTAACGTGTTCTTGTGTTGGCAAGAAACTTGAGGCTCATTCACAAGAAGACCTGATGGACGGACTATGGCTGCATCTTCAAGCCGTGCCTGGGTGTCTTTGATCTTCTGATAAAAGTCTTTTTAACCTGAATTATCTGGGGCACCACCTAGCTTTCCCTTTCCTGGCATATATCGGTTCTCACAAACACCTGGGCGTGAATGCACATTTGCATCTAAGCCTTCTGTTTGTTTTCTTCTACCTGTTTGAATGAGGAGGAACCAGGGACATTTAATAATCTGTTTCCACCTGCTGGTTCCATGATAGTAATTTGACTATGCAAGGTCTTTAACATTTCACCATCACAAAGACTCAATTTCATACGTGAATGAGTCAATGTCAAATGGTAAGAGGAGGAGGAGGGGGGCCTGCCATGTTTCCCTGACACCTCTTAAATGGTTTCTTATTTCATATTGATACAGATCAGGGACCGTGGATCTTGCTGACAAGCTCATCAATTACCTGCTCCTCGCCAACAATACCAAGGTCTTGCTTTCTTGGTGGGGTAGTTGATGATTGCTGAGGATGTCTGTGAACTTGAAATTGTGTTTACCTGCCAGAAACGTTGAACCTGAGAACTTCCTTCCATGCACAGTGGTACAGATGGCATGCTTGGTGTGAGTATTGTTGAGGGACATAAATTAGAGCGATTGGAGTTGGAAGAGAGGGAAGGAGGTATTGCTAATTGCAGCATCATTACAGGGCTACCTAGAAGCTAAAAGAGACACAGTGTCAGCAGTGAAACTCCAGAAGTGACAGACAGTGTCTATCTGAGCAGAGACCAGTGACTGCATTTGGAGGCAGAGGTCATTACCACGGGCAATTTACAGGCTTTATGACTCTGCGGGGGAGAGAAACTCACTCTGACATGCAACAATATGTTAAAGTGGGCATTTTATTTTTTTCAGGAGCCATAATTTTCAGATGATGACTTTAGGGATCCTTTAAGGAGGATAATTGATTACCTGACAAAGAGCTTGTAGCATTTCCTCCACACAATGGAAGAGAGAAAAACAGCAACAATCAGCTCTTTTGAGCAGAAAAGGAGCATTTTTCAGAGAAAACACTGCGAAGTTTGTAACAATGGGAGCCCGAGGAAACACAAATACATCTTGCCTTCTTGACAAATAAGATTTAATTAAGACAATCCTCCTGCTGGAAAATCAGGGCTTTGCCTGTGCTGTGCAGGGAAAAGCGACAGGCTCGGGAGTGAGAATCTCCTTGAAATGCCGTCCTGTGTGGCCTCTTAATTATTCATGAGCATCCTTGTCACTGAATTTCATGGTTTCACCTATTTTTAGTTGATCTTTTTACCCCAAATGCTACTTGTATTACTTCATGACATAGGTAATGCGTCCACGATAGGCACAGATGAAACGGAGAGGCTTGTGCTCACCCCTGAGGAATTCCAACAGTGTGGTTAGCACTTTGCAGGCAGGCCGGGAACTCTGCCGTGGGAAGTGGGGGTCTGAGAGCAAGGTCAGTGACACCATCTTATTCTTGGGACTGAATCACACACAGGGCAGCCAGGAGAAGCCCTGGGCCCCTGCCCCCGGTTGCTCACCATAGGCAGGCAGCTATGTGTAGGGAGATGGCTCAGTGAGCCCGAGGTTCCTCATGAAAACCTACAGCTCCAGTAAAATCTACACTTCCCAGCCTGGGCTGCTTCCCACTGTATGCTCCTGAAGCCAAACACCTTCATTCTGACCCCATGGTGGGTCCCTGCATATCATATCCCCCCCACCCCGCCATGTCTCAGGAGGGTCCCAGGGCTTCTCCTGGCTGCCCTGCCTCCAGTTCAGTCCCAAGAACAAAAGGATGTCACTGACCTGGCTCTAAGACCCCTGTTTCCCATGGCAGAGTTCCCGGCCAAGCATTTCCTGAAAATCAGTCTTCTTAGATTTTCTCCTGAGATGTGGCCAAGGCCCTAAAACAGAGGCCGGCCATCGCACCCAGATTCCTACCAATGAGACAGGCCACGGTGGGAATGAGGAGGAAAGGATCAGCCCTAGCCAAGGAGGCCCTCCCCTGGGCACGTCCAAAAGAAAGATCGGACCCCATCACACCGCAGAGGCCGCCCTTGGCCCTCAGGATGGCGTCCAAACCCCTACGTGTACCAAGCCCTCCAGTCCCACCTCCCACCACTCACTACTGTGTCCACTCGGTCATGGCCACCCTGAACTCTCTGCTGGCCTTGGACAGACCAGGCTTCCCGGAACCTCAGGGCCTTGGCACGTGCTGGCCCCTCCTCCTGGAGTATTCCCCCACCCCCACCCTGATCCTAACCCAGTTACCTCAAGGAGCTTCATCACCTGTCAGGTCTCAGATGAATGTCACCTCCTTGGGGGGGGGGGGTTCTCCTGTGTGCCCATCACCTCCTTGCCTAGGCCCAGGGCCCAGGTCAGGTCCCCAAAGTCCCTCTTGTCACACTGTGGTGCCTCACTTTGAAAGGAAGCACTTGTTATCAAATTTAGGGCACCCTCCCCAGGGGCTCCAATATCCAGGGGCTACTCGGGAGGCCGAGGCAGGATTAACAACCTCCAGGGACTTGTTATCAAATCTGGGGCTTTGGCCCTAGCTGAGACCACTCCCACTCCTCAGCACTGTCCCCTAACAGCACGGTCCAGTGACTGTGCCCTGTCTGAGTCCCAGGACACTCATTCAGTGGGTCCACAGATATCTACTGACTGCTCACCGTGTCCTAGAACTGTCCTAAGAACTAGAGCAGTTTTCTTGGGTGTAGTTGGTCACCAAGTAGTTCAGGAATCTCAGACATGTGAGAATGCACATTCTGGCTGAGTGCACTCATCAGAGAGGAGAGGAATGCCACCGTTTACAATAAAACAGGCCTCTCCTTTGCCATCCAGTCACAGGCACAAAGAAGACACAGTGAACAGTCAGTATTTCACCCAGATTCAGGCAACACACCCTAACCCATGCTGTATCCTCCCTGTGACACAAGAACAGGGTAGGGTGGAAGTTCTCTGGCCACTTGCCTCCCAAGCTCATCCATGGGAATGCACCTTGGTCCCAAGCTGCCAGGGAGAACCACAACCCCCCTCAGCCAGCAGGAAGCTGTCCCCACCCTCTTCCCCATTCGCCCCCTCATTTTCTCCCCTCCTCCACTGACACTCCTCAACTCCCCAGACCCTATCTCTTCTGGCCCCAATGTGGCATGATGGTCAGTCATTCCTGCCTGGTCCAGAACTGTCCATGAGATTGAGAGTCGGGGGAGGATAGGACCCCCAGGATAACCTGGCCTCAGAAAAAAGCATCTAAAACATCATCAGAGGCATCACCTTGTGAGGTTTCAACTGCCAGCAAGTCCCATCTACCGACTCTGTCTTTGCATGAACAGTGTCTGGCTTCTTCCTGGCCTATTGTTACCAGAATCTCAAGATGCCAGACCCCAGGAAATATGGGCAGAGGGGCTCTGATCCATCTCATCTGCTTGACTATTTGATTAATTTCCTCCTCTGCTCTGCCCTCCCCACCATTTCATCATCAGGCCCAACCACACACCTGGTCCGTCCCAGGAGCTGCACAGATACTTTCCTGAACGAATGATGGACACTTTGGTTTGGGCGGGGCTATTAACTTTTTGACCTTGGGGTGAGCACCATTTCACACACTTTCAATAATCAAGAAATCTTTGATTATCATTCACTCATCAAAGGTATTTTTTCTTTCTGAGATGTTGATTTAGTTCCTATTTTTGTTTCTCTGTCCATGTGGGAAGTAAACAGCAAATTGCCTGCATGTGGAATGTATTCAGTGGAGCTGCCTTAATTAGCTAATTTACTTATGTCTCACTGGAGAGCAATCAGAAAGAGTCCTTGTCGGTGCTGTTTGAGTTTGCAAAAGTGCCCTTCCCTTCCACAGCCACAGCTGTCCTGGGTGGCTGGGGCTGGGGAAGGGGCAATGGATTCCCACCCACTCACCCTAATTTCCACACCCAGCGCTGACTCCATTGTAACAGAGCACTGGGCAAAAGCTTCCTGTCCCTAAGATTCTTCCTCAGGAGCATCTTCAAATTGTGGAGGAAGCCCCTGAGTTTATGCCTGTGAAGCTCTGAATCCTGTAAAGCACTGGCCAGGGGTGGGGAGGCTGCGCCCAGACCAGACCCACCCCCAATCAGGGCTCACCCCAGCCACCAAGTCCCCCAGAGCCTCCGCTCCTCACTGTGAAGCAAGGGGTGGAGCTCCCTGATGGGGAAGGGTCCTGCCACGGTCATGTCCTATGAACTGTGTAAGAAGCAAAGGAGACGGCACCTGCTTTCCAAGGCCCGCCCACTGGGCCAAGGCTCCACTTAGGTGAGAAGGCCAGGCTGTCCCTACCCATGTTTCAGCTCAAAGGACACAACTCTTCCTGTTACAAAGCTTCCTTTTACAAACAGGTAAACCCTGGTTGGGGCTTTTCGTTTTTATTTTTATTTTCATTTTTATTTGGAGACAGGGTCTCACTAAGTCACCCAGGCTAGAGTGCTGTGGCACAATCATGGCTCATTGCAGCCTCCACCTTCTGGGCTCAAGTGATCTTCACACCTCAGCCTCCCAAGTAGCTGGGACTACAGGCACACACCACTACACCCAGCTAATTTTCTTATTTTCTGTAGAGACAGGGTCTCACTATGTTGCCCAGGCTGGTCTCAAACTCCTGGGCTCAAGCCTAGGCCTCCCAAATACTGGGATTATAGGCATGAGCCACTATGCCCAGCCAAGGATTTTTTAAATCTCTATGTCCAGGTAGTTTTCCACCAATATCTCCTTATGGCTAATTAGCTTAATCATATTTCTTTGCTGAGCATCATCATATGAAATGCCCAGTGTTTATTTTGTGGCCAAGGGACAGGATTGTGGCTCCTCTAAGCTCTGATTTTCTTGCATCTTAAAGAATACTGTCAATGGAAGGAGATGAATAATGTAAAAGCAAGTGCCTGACACAGTGCTTGGTTCAGACATGCTAATCAACAAATCCCTTCCTCCCATCCTGCCTTCCATCTTTCCTTCTTTTTTTTCCCCCTCACAGAGGCAGCAGTGATAAGAAATATATTTACCAGTCAGTCAAAGGGCCAAAGGTTTGTCCCCAACCTCAATACTTGTTTCTTTCTTTTTTTTGAGATAGAGTCTTACTCTGTCACCCAGGCTGGAGTGCAATGGTGCATTCTCGGCTCACTGCAACCCCCACCTCCTGGGTTCAAGCAGTTCTTTGCCTCAGCCTCCCAAGTAGCTGGGATTACAGGTGCCCACCACCACACCCAGCTAATTTTTTTGTATTTTTAGTAGAGATGGGGTTTCACCATGTTGGCCAGGCTGGTCTGGAATTCCTGACCTCATGATCCACCCACCTCAGCCTCCCAAAGTGCTGAGATTAGAGGTGTGAGCCACCATGCTGGGCCAGTGTTAGTGTATTTTATGTGTGGCCCAAGACAATTCTTCTTCTTCCAGTGTGGCCCAGGAAGCCAAAAGACTATATACCCCCTGGTTTATACAGCCCAAATTTAGAGCTTTTTTCCCTCATTCTGGGATGCTGCGGATGATCATGCATTATCTTTGGTTGTGATGACTCATCTCCTAGGACAGTGCACCCTCCTTGTTTGTTTCTCGTGATATTGACGTGTTTTGAAGATTTCATCTTGTACCAGAAAATTAGTAAGTCCTCAAAGGAGACAATCAGAACAAGTCACAAAGCAGAAGCTGGAAGAATGGGGCTCCCACTGGCCAGATGCAGGCATGTAAGAACGTAAAACAATTTCAGTGGTGGCTGTGAATGCATGGAAAAAAACAGAATCTCTGAGTCCATAACCACACTGAAAACAGTGACTGAGAGAAGCGACAGTTCTTCCCAGAAGGCCGGCTAATAAATATACAGGACCGCACAGAGTTAGAAAGTCACCATTTGCAGCCATCAAGGTCATCATTATATGAAGACCATCAGTGGAGCAAAACCACTGGGGGAAAGATTTTGACAAACAGAGTATCCACAAGGTCCCAAAATATCACCACACATGTTATTTGGCAGTTACAAAGGAAAAGGGGTCCTTTACAACAGAGAAATCTGATGTCCAGCACCTTAACCAAGCACCCAACTCAAACTCAGCACAAAGGGTGAGCAGAACTCACAAGCCTCACTCTCGGCTGCAATGAGCTGGGGGAAAGCTCCTTCTACAGCAATCCTGGCCACGGCATTTGGGCTGAACCTCCCCCAGGGAAAGAAGCAGACTCAGCCAGACTGCGGTCCCTCCTGCAGGCCAGCAGTCTGGGCTCCCATCTAACCTCACTCGGACAGCCCACAGACACTCCATACTTTGAGCTCTACCTCCTGCCCGGCCCTGTGCTGGAGCTGGAGATGTGAGGATGGACGCTTTGCCTTCAAGGATGGGGAGGATGCTCAGGAGTCTGTGTCGGGGTCTCGGGCACTTGGAGACCAATACAATTGTGACTCCTCCGCTAAAGGAAGAAGTAAAAATACACATTATATGTTGTTTCTTCTCCTGAACAAACCAGGTGGAACAGTTTCAAAAAAAATCTGTTGCTAGAGGTGCACTCATGAGCAATTTGTGGGCTCTTGGTCATCCTATCAAGCAAGAAGCCGGGAATGATAGGGACCATTATTGTCGCTCTGCCATCAGGATTCATGACTGCAACATCAAAAGGCAGCTACGCATGATCATCGGAAAAACACCCGGTGTAATGGGAGCAGCAGTCCGAGCCCCTCTCCAGAGCTGCTGCTGTTGGAAAAGCCAACTTGGCTGCAAACAGCAGCAACAGTCTTCGGAGTCAGCCCAGAAGCAGCAGGAGGTGGGTTCTGCATCCGCCAAATCAGGGGTGACTTTGCCTAGGATCTGGGTTCTTTAAAGATGCCAAATATCCATCCCAGAATCCTGCAGAGGCGGACCCAGGAGGCGCCACTCACTCAGCACATATTTAAGCAGGGCTGACTGTGCGCCAGCCACAGTTGTAGTCTCTGGGCACAGCAAAGAACGAAACAGACAAAGGCCCCTGGCTTCAGGGAGCTCCTGACCCACAGAGGGAGACAGACGACAAGCATGTGACAGCCCAAGAGAGTGCGCAAAGCAGATGCCGGTGGTACCGCCTTGGCCCCGCAGGCCTCATTGTCTTTGCCCTGCCATAGCTTCTTGCTGCCCCTACTCTCCTGCGGGAACTCCTTGTGCTACAGGAGCCCATGTGGCGTGGGAGTGGAGTCCTGGGAAGCTGCCCTGCGCAAATGGAAGCTTCAGGGGAACAGACCTGGCTTCCTGGTGTCTCCAGCACACACCTCTGAGGCTGCTCCTCAGTGCAGCTGAACCCCAGCAGCTCACAGTGGGCACCTGCTCCTTATCCCACCAGGATGGGCGTCTTCCTTCCCATCTCCCTCCCCGCCATCCTGCCCAAGCTTCCTGGGGACTTCTCCAGACGAACTGAGTCATTCCCAGTCTGGAAGGCACGAAAGCTGCATGATGCACGTCTGGGTTGTGGTATTTCTGCATCTGCCACACCTGCTGCCGTGTTGGGTGTCGCACAGGCTCCCAGTCATGGGTGCTCATGTTCTGCTGCACAGAATCCAGCCTAAGGCTGTGTGTGACACGCAAAGTATGTCAGATGGCGGGAAGTACAATGGAGAAAGAAGCTGGGAAGGGGGAAGAGACGGGGTGGCAGTGGGAGCTGTGATTGTTCATGGACACCAGAGGAGCCCCCCAAGAAAGGGGCCTTGCAGCAGGTGCCCAGGTGGTGAGGGCGCAGCGGGTGGCCGTTCCAGAGAGGAGCATTTCGGGGTGGGCCGGATGGAGGGTAAGACCCCAAGCGGGGGAGCTCCCAACCTGTCCTAGAAAGAGCAAGAGGCCGTGGGACTGGAGTGAGGGGACACAGGAGAGAAGCAGGAGAGAGACCGGCAGGTGGAAGGCACCAGAGGCTCAGAGCTCTGTCGACCAGGGAAAGGCTGTGGCTACACAGAGCGAGGCTGGAGATTTGGGCTCAACACAGGGAGTGGCTGATCTGAGTTGTTGAACAGAATAGTCTGCGGTGGAGGCTGAGCAGGGGGACCAGCGGGGGCCGCGTGTGATCATCCTCCGAGAGCAGCCAGGCAGGGACGCGGCAGGAGTAGGCAGGTACTGGAGTGCGGGAATCAGTCCGTGTGGACAGCAGAGGAATGGAGGTGCTGAGTGGTCAGAGTGTGGTGCCAGGGGAGGAGAGGAGCTGGCCATGTCAGCCTGAGCACCTGGGCAGGAAGAGCAGCCATCACGGAGGTGGGGGGTGCAGGGAGGAGGGGGTGAGGGAAATCCACAACTATTTGAGATGGAGAGAGCCCAACCACAGCTGAATGCATGAACCTGGACATCAGCTGAAGGTCTGGGTTGGGCACAGAAATAAGCATTTAAAAATAAAACTAAAAGGCTACTCCTGATGTCACAGGCAAATCAGATCAAAATCCCCAGAACATGATACATGATATTTTCCATCAACTATGGAACCCTTCTATCTGAGGAATGCGTGGGCTTGATGAAGACTAGGAACCAGATGGGGACTTCTGTGGTTGGAGCTGGACCATGTGGATTCCCCACCATAGCCCCCATACCAACCCATTGCTCTCGCCTCAGGCTGGGGTCTCCAGAAGTGGAGACTGAGATGGAGTTTTCTGTGGAAGTTGTTTTTAGGGATCAACACTTGTGAAAGGAAGTGGGTGGCAGGTCGGGCGGGGGAGACGTTGACCATGGTAGAGGTGGCTCCACCTGCCAGCTGGAGGCCATCTGCCGACCATACACTGCCGCAGACCAGCAGCAAATTCTTCCTTGAAGGGAGACTGTGTGTTGTCCTTCGTGTCTTCCTCTTTGCATCTGCTCATGCTGTTCCCTTTAGCTATAATGCCCTCTGCACAGCCAAACCCAACTCATTCCTCAAGAACCACTCAGCTGGCTCCTGCCATCCTGCAAACCCATCACCAGTTCCCCGTGACCTCCCACCCAGCCGTCACCTGTCCCCTCTCAGAACTCCCAGTGTTCCAGCGATATGTCTCTCCTATTTTGTAGATTATAGTTTTTTCTATAAAGGAGTTCACGTGATCTGAATCTTTATGAATGGAGTCCCCACACTTATTACACAGTTGGATAAAGAGATGAAGCCATCACAGTCCAAAAGAGTTCACTAATGAACAGACCACTTATAACATTCATCTCCAAAATCCACCCTGTAGTCACAGCTGCACTTCTGTCCCCTGTGCCAGCCCCAACAGGTCCTCAGAGGCCAGCCTTCCTGAGGGTGACACGAAAACATCTGTGCACACAATGCAAGTAAATGAAAACCAGTGCCAAATGGAAATGCAAATCTTGCAAAGACTATAGGATTTGGTGAATTTCATGAAAGTGAAATTGGTGAAAACAGCTCATGGAGCCATGGGCACATGAAGACATGGCAATGAGACCAGTTACCAACACACTACCTGATGGGTATTTAAAAAGAATTGGCTGTATACAAAGGAATTGAGTCCTTTGGGGAAATGAATGAGCTCTGAAACATTTTGCAAAACTGAATTTCCTTTGTAGAACCGTGAACGTTAAACATGAAGTGCAGGGGATTTATAGGAAAATGATACACCCAAATCAATGCCTCCTTCATTGCCATTACAGCACCGATTTTGTTAAATATAAGAAAATACACTTCCTCTAAAACTTTTAATTTGACTATTCAAGATAAATCTCAATCACTTTTTTCTACTCTTTATTTTGAAATCTAAAGGCCCTGTCTTAAGTAAATTGACTTTAAGGGACTATTTTTCTTGGTTGACAAAGACCTCCTGTGCTTTTCTTATATCTCATAGTCAACCAAAAAGACCTAAGGACATAGCACAGGCATGTTTTTCAGCCTAGAACATAATAGATGCCAACTAATGTTAAATGAATGGGAAAACCAACAAAACAGAAGCACCCCAGGACACTCTGTTCACTCAAGCTGGCTGGAGAGAAAACAAAACTTATATCCAACATTCACGATGCCAGCTGGCCTCCCAAGAAACCACCAGGTAGCTTAAGACACCAATTCATTTGACAAGTAAAAGGATAACTTGCTTAGCAAATGATGCCAGAACAACTGGTTTTCCATTTGCAAGAAAATTAAGGTTAAAACTAAAATGCATCCCCATCTCATGTCTTCTATGAAGTTAAATTCTAATGGCTTGAAGATTTCACTGTATAAAGTAAAATTAAAATTTTGCAAGAAAACCTATGATACTACAGATATAATCTAAAGGTTAGGGACATCTTACAAACCAAGAATGGAAATCCTGAAGAAATAAAAGAAAAAAATAAGCATATTTGAATATTACAATTTTTTCAAGATTACGTATATTTCAAGTACATTTCAAGATTATGTAAATAAAATACACATATACACTATAAATCTGTAAAATTATTGTAAAGAAAATGATAGATAAAGGTTAATTTCTATTATATACAGAGAGTTCTTACAACCTAACCAGAAAAAGGCAAAGGTTACAAAGCGAGCATTCCTCGAAGAGCAAATCTCAACGTTTAAAAAAGAAAAGTAAGGAAAGATGGGAGGGAAGGAGGGAGGAAGGAAGAAAAAGAAAAAAAAAGAAGCAAGTAAAGGAAAAGAAAAGATGTTTGAATTCCTCAGTATTCAAGAAATTTCATATTCAACTCTGAGTTATGGCTTTATGCCTAGTGCACTGACAAAAATGTAAAAGTGCCATAAATCCTATTGCACCTGGGTTGTTGGGAAGATGGACTCTCCTACAGTCTAGTAGAAACGTGAAATATACAATCTCTTGTGAAGGCAATCTGGCAGCATTTGGTAAAATTGTAAAAAGCGCATACACCCTGTGTATACACCCGGCTCTTGAACCGTTGAAAATCCATCCTATTTGTACCAAAATGTATGAAGATATTTACTGCAGTGTTGTTCATAGTGGCGCAGAACCAGAAGCAAAACAAATTCCCATTACCAGGGGAATGGCTGAGTAATTTGCAAGTATATTTACTCCATGACATAATGCACATCTGTTGTAAAGAACTATCTTTAATTTGGAGCTATACAAGATGACTTGAAGACATTTCTACAAGATATTGAGTGAGAAAATCAAGATGCAGAAAAATGCATATCGTATAATATCATTTTTCCAAAACAATGACATCCCCCCTTTAAAAAAATTACTTTTATACCTGTGTGTGTGTGTGTGTGTGTGTGTGTGTGTGTGAGAGAGAGAACGAAAAAGGAGTTCTAGAGAAAGAAATGAGCTTTGTAGGGTTATGGGATTATATGAATACAAAAGGAAAACATGGAAGGATACGCTTTTTTAATATAAGTTATATTTGGAGATGGAGGGGCAGGTGTGAGGGGAAGGGCAGAGAAGAAGAAAGTGTCTACAGTTGTCAACAGGAACCATGTGATCCCTTTTATGTAAATGTGCATGTGTGTCTCTACGTAAGAATGTTACAGCTAAGAAACCATCTGGCCTCACGTATGTAGTGAAGAAGGTAAATCCTAACCTTTGTCTGCCTGAAATAGTGAGGAGGAAGTCATGAATGAGAAGGGAATCTGAGCCAGAGGATAAATGAGATTTTGACAAGCAAGATGGAAAGAAGTCCTGGCAAAGGAAATATCTTAGACAAAGGAAGGCATTTGGAAGGGCAGGTGTTTTACCCATTCAACAAACTTATTGAGAGCCAATGTTGTAGGCAGAATTTTCTAGATGGCCCACAAGATTTCCATCCCCGGAGCAAACACACCCTGTATAACACCCTCTATTTGCATGTAGGTGAGACTTGCCCATAGGATGGGATTTCACTCCTGTGATTAGATTATGTTCTGTAGCCGGGATGAGCTTTGCAGATGTAATTAAGGTCCCTAATCAGTTGACCCTGAGTTCATCCACAGGGAGATTATCTTAGTTGAGCCTGATCTAATCAAGCGAGCTCTTTAAAAGAGAATCTCAGGCTTTTTTCAAAGAAGAGATTTGAAGCCAGAGACATGGCTCTCCCACTGTCCTTGAAGAAGCAAGCTGCTGTGAGTTCTATAGCTACAAGAAAATGAATTCTGCCAACAGCCACAGGAGCATGGGAGAGGAGCCAAGCCTCAAATGAGACCCCAGCCCCAGCCAACACTCTGATTGCCACCTTTGAGACCTTGATCAGAGGGCCTGGCTAAGCCATGCCCAGACTTCTGATCCACAGAAACCGTGAGATCATAAAAGCACATTGTTTTAAGCTGCCAAGTTTATGACAATTTATTATGTCGCAGTGGAAAACTAATCCAGTCTGCTTTGTGACTGCCCCCACTCTAAGCTGTGGAGAAACCACAATGGACAGTCCAGACCTGGCTTTAACCTCATGGGGCTCGTGGTCTGATGGGGAAGGAAGTCTACACTCAAGAATTTAAATCAGTGGCTGGACACAGTGGCTCACACCTGTAAACCCAGTGCTTTGAGAAATCAAGGCAAGAAAATCATCTAAGGCCAAGAGTTCCAGGCCAGTCTGGGAAACATAGTAAGACCTCTATCTCTACAAAAAAAATACATTTAAAAAAATTTTAGATTTTAAAAAAAAAAGCCATGTGTGTAGTTCTAACTACTCAGGATGCTGAGATGAGAAGATCCCTTAATTAAGGCCAGGAGTTCAGGGTTGCAATAAGCTATGATCATGTCACTGTACTCCAGCCTGGGCAATAGAGTAAGACCCCATCTCTGGAAAAAAAAAAAGTTAAATCAATAAACAAGCTAGTTATGAAAAGACTTTGAAAGAAATGAGCGTGGCTTTGAGTCAGAGAGTCACTGGGGCAGGGGCTGCATTAGTGTGGCTGGTGGGCAGTGAGGGCCTTTCTGAGATGACTTTGATGCTTAATCCCAAGAAAGAGAAGAAAGTGGCAGGTCAAAGAGCCGCAGGAAGAGCAATCCCAGCAGAGGGAACGGTATGTGCAAAGTCCTGGAGGCACAAAGTGTGGTCCTATTTGACAGACCATGTGTAGAATCACTTCTCACTGAGCAAACCTCTGATTGTTGGTTTAGACTAGCACCCTTGAATAATATCTATCATTTCACATATTAAGCTGATTCTATAATGCATAAAAATATCTTCATAGTCACAATCATCTAGTAAGCCACAGTGTGGGCTTGGGGGTGCAGGGAGGCACACACAACACCCGGGATGAGGATGTCTGTTTCCTTTTCATAGACTTTTCATGTACTTTTTACATATACGTCTTTTTTTTTTTTTTTTTTTTTTTGAGATGGAGTCTCGCTCTGTCACCCAGGCTGGAGTACAGTGGTGTGATCTTAGGTCACTGCAACCTCTGCCTCCCAGGTTAAAGCAATTCTCCTGCCTCAGCCACCCGAGTAGTTGGGATTACATGTTCACACCACCACGCCTGGCTAATTTTTGTATTTTTAGTATAGACAGGGTTTCGCCATGTTGGCCAGTCTGGTCTCAAACTCCTGACTTCAGGTGATCTGCCCACCTTGGCCTCCCAAAGTGCTGGGATTACAGGCATGAGCCACCATGCCCAGGACTTATATGTATTTCGTGTGTGTGTGTGTGTGTGTGTGTGTGTGTGTGACAGGGTCTCACTCTGTCACCCAGGCTGGAGTGCAGTGATGCAATCTCAGCTCACTTCAACCTCCACTTCCAAGGCTCAAGTGATCCTCCAGCCTTAGCCTCCCACTTAGCTGCAACCACAGGCACAAGCCACTATGCCTGGCTGATTTTTGTGTTTTTTGTAGAGATGGGGGTTTCAACATGTTGCCCAGGCTAATTTCTAACTCCTGAGCTCAAAGCGATCCACCTGTCTTGGCCTCTCGAAGTGCTGGGATTACAGGAGTGAGGCACCGCACTCAGCCACATATATGTATTTCTTTATGCAGTTGCCCGAAATTCTGGCAGGGAGCACTGATTTTTCATTATAGTAATTATATAATGTCAGCTCTATGGGGATATAATTTCATACAATAAAAGTCACCAATTTTAAGTGAACACTTTGTTGCGTTTTGACAATTGTATGCAGTCTTATAAATAATCATCGTAACAATCATAATCCAGAATGTTCCCTGATCCCAAAAAAATTATCTCCCGTTCCTCGGCAGTCAGTCTCTTCCCTCCACGATCAGCCCCTGGCAGCCACTACTCTTTGTCGCTTTTGTTTTGAATTTTCCAGAACTGCGTGCAAATGGGATCTACATTGGGCCTGGCTTCTTCCTAAACATGCTATGCTGCTGCTGTTGTTGTTGTTGTAAATACATGTGTCGGGTGAATGAGGAGGGCAACAGAAGTGGGAGAGATAGCACTGTGCATAGCTGGTATAGGCTTAGCTATTGAATGCCACACAGGGGGCTGGGCGCGGTGGCTCACGCCTGTAATCCTAGCACTTTGGGAGGCCGAGGCGGGTGGATTGCTTGAGGTCAGGAGTTCGATCGAGACCAGCCTGGCCAACATGGTGAAACCCCGTCTCTAAAAAAAAAAAAAAAGAAAAGAAAAGAAAAAAAAATGAATGCCACACAGGGAGACACAGACACACAGCAGATAGGGCAGGCCGGGCAGCATTCTGGGGCCTGTAACACCCAGTTGATCAGTGAGAGGCAGCAGGAGGGCTGGAGGCACCCAGGCACCCTGGAGGATCCCTGGTCCGAGGTCCCGGGTGGTGTTGGTGGTGGCAGCGGGGCTCAGCTCACATCATTCAGGGCCTTGCAGGCTGGTGAACTTGGGCAGCATGAAGGCTGTGCAGTGCACATCCGAGCTGTGGTATTTCAGCTGCATCTGCCCCGCCTGCTGCTGTGTCAGGTGCTGCACAGGCTCTCAGACACCGGTGCTCATGTTCTGCAGCACAGCATGAAGCCAGTCTGGCTGAAGGGGTAGATGGGGACCGTGCAGTAGGTGTAGCCCACCACGGCAACTGGCAGAACTGCCACATCTCCTTATAAGGTGCAGGTGCAGCCACGGGCACTCTCCCTGGCAGCAGAGAATGCCATCCTCCTCAAGGGCCACCTTCTTCCGCTGATAACAGGCTTCCATGAAGAGACTTTTGGCAGGGCCCATGTGGTCTGAGAAGTCAGTGATCACATCAAAGGCATCCTGGTTCTGCTTCATTAACTCAAAACCATCACCCACATGAAGGGATGGGCTTTGGGCTGGGTGGGGTGGCCACGCTTGTAATCCCAGCACTTTGGGAGGCTAACATGGGCAGATCACCTGCAGTCAGGAGTTCGAGACCAGCCTGACTAACATGGAGAAACCCCGTCTCTACTAAAAATTCAAAAAATTAGCCAGGCGTAGTGGCGCATGCCTGTAATCCCAGCTACTGGGGAAATTGAGGCAGGAGAATCACTTGAACCCAGAGGTAGAGGTTTCGGTGGGCCAAGATTGCACCATTGCATTTCAGCCTGGGCAACAAGAGAGAAACTCTGTAAAAAAAAAAAAAAGAAGAAGGGTCAACTTTGAACTAGAGTAGCAATTGGCCATGCCTGGCAGGAACTTCTTAGAGACGTGGATAACATCCTTGTCAATGTCACACTGGACCACGCACTCCATGGAGAGGTGCTTTCCCCACATCATGCAAGACACCCATCTCTGCCCCCAATGATCAGCACCTTTCGTGGGTTGGAGTGGCTGCAGAGCGGCAGGTTGGCTGTCATCTCCTAGTAGGAGAACTCATCCCTCTCTGTGCCTGGGGTGACGCCATCCAACACCAGCATATTGCTGTAGGTTTTACTGCAGAAGACAAGCATGTTCTGGTAGTGTGATTACAGGTCGTGGAGCAGAGACAAGGCCTGCCCGGACCACAGGCTGCACGTCTGGTGGAACCATCCCTCAGGGATGGCAGCGAGGCCAGAGGCGGCAGGGCCATTGGGGTCAGGCTCCATGGCGGGCAGGCAATGTGGGGCACGGACCTGGAACTACCGGCCACATGGAGCCACAGCACACTCGGACCGACTGCAACATGCTTTTAAACTCCATCCCTGTTACTTTTTTTTTCTTTTTGAGATGGAGTCTTGCTCTCGTCTCCCAGGCTAGAGTGCAGTGGCGCGATCTCGGCTGAGGCAACCTTCACCTCCTGGGTTCAAGCAATTCTCCTGCCTCAGCCACCCGAGCAGCTGAGACTGCAGGTGCACACCACCACACCCAGCTAATTTTTTGTGTTTTAGTAGAAACGGGGTTTCACCACGTTGTCCAGGATGGTCTCGAACTCCTGACCTCATGATCTGCCTGCCTCAGCCTCCCAAAGTGCTGGGATTACAGGCGTGAGCCACCACCCCCGGCCCAACCCTGTTCCTTTTATTGGTAAATCACTTCTTTTGCATTGCTGTTGAGTAGTATCATATTCCATTGTAACTGCATACACTGATGTGTTTACCCATTCACTGGGTGATGCACATTTGTGTTGTTTCATGATGAATAAAGCTGCTATGTGTGGACATATGTTTTCATTTCTTTTGGATAAATACTGAGGAGTGAGATCATTGGGTCAAACAGTAAGTGTGTGTTTAACTTTATAAGAAACTGTGAACTGTTTTTACAAAGTGGTGATACCATTTGAACCACCACCAATAATGTAGGAGTGTTCCGTCTGCTCCAAATGTTTGCCAACCCTTGGTCTCGTCAGTCTCTCTCAATTTAGCAATTCCACTGGGTGTGTCGTGCCATCACATGGTGATTTTACAAAGACGTTGAGCATCTTTCCATGAGCTCAGCTGCCACTCGAATATCTTCTTTGGCGAAATGTCTGTTCAGATCTTTCGTCCCTTTTTAATCGGGTTTTCCACTTCTCAGCTTTGAGTTGGTCTCCATAACCTCCACCACCAGATGTGACTTTCATTATTATGTCACATTGCAGAGTGAAAGGGACTGTGTAGATGTAATTAAGATTAAATCGTCAGCTGACCTTAAAATAGGAATATCATCCTGGATTATCCAGGTGGGCTCAAGATATTTACATGAACCCTTAAAAGGCAAAAAGGAAGGCAGAGAGATTCAAAGCATGAGAAGGAGCCCACCCACCATCATTAGCTTGAACACAGGGAGGACCCCATGGAAAGCATGAGAAGGAAATGAATTCTACCAACAACTGGTGAACTTGAAAGAGGCCCCGAGTCCCAGATAAGAACCACCTGGCAGATACCTTGATGTTAGCCTGGTCAGACCCTCAGAGGAGCTCCCAGCCACGTCATGTTGGAAAACCTGTGAGATGAGACAAGGTTGCTGTTCTAAGCCCCTACATTTGTGGCAATTTGTTGTTACACAGCAGCAGAAAAGTCATACACCATCTCTTTATTAAAAGCAAAAAAAAAAGGGTAAATTAAGGGATCCATAAATTTCAAGAAACATGAGAGTGCATATTCCTATGTGGAACAGAAGTCTTTACACTCATGTGTTGCTATGCAAACAAGACACACTTGTGTTGAAAAACTACAGCCAACTCCTTCCTGAACACACACCTCCTACCTTGTCCCTGTGGGCATTTGAATTCATGACTCAGTTTTTAGAGTTCCTGGAAACCAAATTCTCCTCCTCAGAGCCTCCCATCCCAGGAAGCCCAGGCCCCTCAGTTCTCAGGCAAGGTCCTGCTCACATGTTCTGGATGACATCATCCCCGCGGGAGCCGAGGCTCTGTTTGGAGGTGTTTTCTTCCATTCTCTGTGTGTTTTGTTTTGCTTTGTGTTTTACCTTCTCAGACCCAGGAACCAGTCCAAGCAATGTGTGCTTCTCCAACATGTTAACACAAACAGCCGCTTCCCAAACTGAAGAGGCACATGCTACCTTAATTACGCGGTTGCTATTGAAACACTCAAGTGATAGACAAAAGCTTTCATGTGGGGACAAAATTAATTGTACACAAACAAGAGCACATTTTATCTCGAGTTAAAGTCTCCAACGTTGCCTTGGCAGAGAACTCTTCGGCCATTTCTCTCCTTTTCTTTTTGGTGTTAAGTCTCACCCCTTTTATGAGAGATTTTCTTAGCGAACAGGGCCAGGCTTCAAGGTCCCCAGAGGTTTGCTGTCACTTCCCTTTATTGATTATTCTGTGGCTTCTGTTGAAGCTTCACTGGCTCTGGCCCACCTTGAGCCATGGCTCTCCCACCCCAGCCCTGTCCCATCCTAACGCAGTCCCCTCCCCTCAGCCTCTAAAGTGTAAAACTGTCCCAAGTCCATAACGCCCTGCCCTCCCCAAGTGCAGCAGCAGTCCGAGGTAAGCAATTGATTAAACATGATGAATAACAGAGCGGAAGATGCGGCGTGGGGAAAGAGCTCACTTTAGCTGCAACTCTGAGATTTATTGCTGAGTGCCACAAATAATGAAATCATCAATCTTCCCTGAACTAAAAAAGGAATCCACCACAGCAAGTTTGAAAAAGGCAAGGAGGAAACGTCCTGCCCGCTTGTTGCAGCAGCATAAAGCCTGGTTGCTCTGTGATCTCGCTGCCCAGCTAATCCACCCCAGGCACCCTGGAGACTATGCAGAGGGGACATCCCTGACCTGTCACCTGCCCGGTTGCTCTGATCCTGAAACCCGCTGACTCACTTACAGGAGGAGAGGATGGTCTTGGGTCTGTGACATGTGTCACTGGCACGACAATGGGTGTTTTCTGGTTCACGAGTCATCACAATAGCACAGTCCTTGAAGTCTTTGGCCTGTGCCAGGAAGGTCCTTTTTTTTTTTTTTGAGACAGAGTCTCACTCTGTTGCCCAGGCTGGAGTGCAATGGTACGATCTTGGCTCACTGCCACCTCTGCCTTCCGGGTTCAAGCGATTCTCCTGCCTCAGCCTCCTTAGTGGCTGAGCTTACAGGCACGCGCCACCACACCCAGCTAATTTTTACATTTTTAGTAGAGATGGTGTTTCACTATGTTGACCAGGCTGGTCTTGAACTCTTGACCTCATGATCCACCCTCCTCGACCTCCCAAAGTACTGGGATTACAGGTGCGAGCCACTGCATCCAGCCAGGAAAGGTGCATTTCAAGGCTCCCACACAGGGACCTCTGCGGCAGGCTTCCTAAATGCGAGGTTGCCCAGGCCTGTGGAAACCTGCTCTTCTCCAGCCCTTCTTTCCTTTAGCTGCCTGTTAGCCCTGGATACTTCGGCAGCCGTGACCTGGGGCCCTTTCCACGCATCTCACTGTCCTGGGTTGAACTGTGTCCCTTTCAAAATTCCTTTATTGGAATCCTAACCTGCAGTACCTCAGAATGTGACCTTCTTTGCAGAGGTAATCAAAGTAAAATGAAGGCCAGGAGCGGTGGCTAACATCTGCAATCCCAGCACTTTGGGAGGCCGAGGCAGGTGGATCACCTGAAGTGAGGAGTTCGAGACCAGCCTGGCCAACATGGTGAAACCCCATCTCTACTAAAAATATAAAAAATTAGCCAGGCATGGTGATACGTACCTGTAATCCCAGCTACTCAGGAGGCTGAGGCTGCCTCCCAGGTTCAAGCAATTTCCCTGCCTCAGCCTCCCAAGTAGCTGGGACTATAGGCACACACCACCACGCCCAGCTAATTTTTGTATATTTAATAGAGACAGGGTTTTGCCATGTTGGCCAGGCTGGTCTCAAACTCCTGACCTCAGGTGATCTGCCTGCCTCAGCCCCGCCAAGTGCTGGGATTACAAGCGTGAGCCTCTGTGCCCAGCCCATTTCTTTCTTCACAGCCAACTGAGCCCCATTAACTCAAAAGCCCACTGGCACCAAACTCAAATTTTTACACATCTGATTATCTTCAAGATAACTCAGAGAGATTTTTAGCCATTTACTGCCTGCCTGCTTTGCCTGACCTGCAAAACCTCACGTGACAGCTCTTACTCATACATAAGATAGAAAGTCTTGTCGTTACAGGGCCCCCAAAATTTCTCTGCCCTTGGGAGCACCCTGACCCAGAGACTCCTTAGCAGGCTGCGCTGCTGAGTGACATCACTTCGTCACACAAGGCCCTGCCCCAGAGTTCCCTTGCCCTCCCTGGCTTCTGCTGCGAGGGACCTTCCCTGCTTGCAAACCTGTCAAAGTCAAAGTCCTGCCCAGTGATGCGAGTGTGTGCTACTGCCACCTCAGGGTCAGGTTTTTCCCCTGATCAGCCCCCACATCCCTGGAACAAACGCAAATGGAATGGCCACGCCCTGGAAACCTGATGCAGAAGACCCAACCCTTCCCACTGTGCCGCAGGCTGGAGGCATTAACCGAAGCAGGGACCTCAACTCCTCCATGTTCAAGAGACCGGGAAATGCAGGTTTTAGCTATCCAGCCTCTGCAGCCCCGGAAGCCGGCCAGGCGGAGGTGCCCACCCACAGCACTCATCACACACTGACCTCAGGCTGCAGCTTCTGCTTTCCTGACACAGGCCCCCTTCATTCCTGTACCGGGGTCCAAGGAAGCCTCCTCACATCTGCCACATGATGAGGGCTGGGAAACCAGCTGAGCTGGACTCTGATCCTCCAACTTCCTCTCCAGGGCCACCGACTATCCAGGATAGCCCAGAACTCTCCAGTTTTAGCACCAATAGTCCCATGTCCCAGCAAACTCCTCAGTTCTGAGCCAATGAGGATGGGTGGTCTCCATGCTCCTCTCCCGGCAGAGCCACCCCTACTTCTTCTGCATATGATTCCAGTGAACAAGGGTTCTTTGCCAAAAGTGACTGCAAAAATCAGTCTCCAGCACCCCCCCCCCAGAGAAAAGAACACTAGCTATGGTACAGGGTTTCCCAAAACAAGGCACACATATCTCCAAAGATGATTTGGGTCTTTCACAAATGAATGCTGCTTTTTTGTTTTTTGTTTTTTTAATAGAGATGGGGCCTCGCTGTGTTGTCGAAGCTGGTTTCGAACTCCTGGCCTCAAGTGATCCTCCTACCTTGGTCTCCCAAAGTGCTGGAATGACAGGCATGAGCCACCATACCCAGCCTGTGCTACTTATTTTAATAGTATAAGAGTACTTGGGCCCAGCGCAGTGGTTCACACCTATAATCCCAGCACTTTGGTAGGCCGAGGCAGTCAGATCATGAGGTCAGAAGATTGAGACCATCCTGGCTAACATGGCAAAACCCTGTCTCTACTAAAAATACAAAAAATTAGACAGGTATGGTGGCAGGCACCTATAGTCCCAGATACTCAGGAGACTGAGGCAGGAGAATCTGTTGCACACAGGAGGCGGAGGTTGCAGTGAGCCAAGATCGTGCCACTGCACTCCAGTCTGGGCGACAGAGCAAGACCCTATCTCAAAAAAAAAAGTACTTGTACATTAGACAAAAATAAAACTAGTATATGAAACATGAATTTTAAAAATTTAAAAATAGAAGAGATTGTATAACGCAAATGATAAAAATCATGATAGTAGTTCAGGAATGTCTGAGGTTGAAAGCTCCATTGCAGTAGGAAAATCTGAGCCTGGGAGCCTGTGGGCTGGGATAGGCACCTTCCCTTGGCACTTGCTGGCTGTGTGACAGTGGACACCCTGCATGACCTTTGACTCCAGCTCCTCATGTGAAACATCATGAGGCCATCGTGGTTCTGTGGGTTCTTCTCCCTCAAATGCAAAGACCAGTCAGGTCATGGATGCCAGGGTGGGGTCTGCACAGGCTGCCCCCCAGTTCCTGCTGCTGAGACCTCCTGGTGTGGCCCCAGACTTGTCCTCTCTAATCCCGGTCCCCAGTCCCTTCTGTGTCTGAAAACGCCCCATAGAGTCGGCCACTAAGTCCCTGTTTGGATTGAGTTAGGTGTCTGCCACTTACAGCCAAAGGGCCCTAATGGATATAAATGGCTCTAGACCAGGGGTTCCCAACCCCCAGGTCACAGACCACTACTGGTCTGTGGACTGTTAGGAACCAGGCTGCACAGCAGGAGGTGAACTCCTGAGATCTGCCTGCTGTCACATCAGCAGCAGCAGTAGATCCTCATAGGAGCACAAACCCTGCTGTGAACTGCGCATGCGGGCGATCTCGGCTGCACACTCCTTATGAGAATCTAATGCCTGATGATCTGTCACTGTCTCCTCTCATCCCAAAATGAGATCGTCTAGTTGCAGGAAAACAGGCTCAGGGCTCCCGCTGATTCTGCATTATGGTGAGTTGCATAATTATTTCATTATATATTACAATGTAATCATGATAGAAATAAAGGGCACAATAAATGTAATGGGCTTGAATCATCCCGAAACCATCCCTCCACCCCACCCCGAAGTCCATGGAAAAAAATATCCCCCATGAAACTGGTCCCTAGGGCCAAAAAGGTTGGGCACTGCTGCTCTAGACGGTCCCATCATCCTGCATCGTGTCCCAGATCACTTCCCTCTGGCCTTGCTGGCTGCACTTTTGCACATCCTGGCCTTTCTCTCTCCTCCTGGGACCCCCTTTCTCACTCTCCCACCTTCCCTGCCCAGCCCGGCTCACGCATCAGCTCCTCCTGGGAGACCTCCCTGACCTCTCTTCTCTGGGCCACATGGTACCTGCTCCCCTGGACGGACTCACCTGCGGCCCTGCCTCCTCTTGAACTGGCCAACCACAGCGGGGTCTCGGTGCTGTCACCTCACCCAGCCTGGGGCTCGAGAGACCACAAGGCCCTCCTCCCTCTGTGGACGGGGAGTAGACACCCTGCTTGGATTCATTCATCCCCATAGCTCCATCTTTCTGTCTGAACTTCTATTTCCCCTGACACCAATGTCCTTGGGTTTGTAGCAAGCAGGCTGATCACCTCCCAGCACATACACGGCCATGGGACAACTCCACTGATACATGTGGGCTTTTGCAGCACGCATCTCATGGGTTGAGGGGTGAACATCATGAGTGTGGGGCTCACTCAAGCTTTGTTTTCCACTGTGAGAACATTCTAGAGAAGTCCTGGAAGCTTGCGGCATCTGCCAACATACTCTCAATAGTAAATTCATCACCGCTAATAAGTCCCCATGTTTTGAGCATCTCCATAGGAACAGTGTGAAGTGACCTTGGATTTGCTCTTGACGCCTTTCTCCCTCACGTCATTCCCAATTGCTCAGAAAATAATCCCGCCGGCTCTACTTTCAAAATCAGTCCTGATTCCCACCACTTCTCCCAACCTCCACCATTCACCCTGGACCAGGTCACCCTCATCTCTCGCCTGGAATATTCCAGAGCCTCCTTGCTGCCTGTGTCTCCTTCTCACCCTCCCTGGGGCCGTTTTCCCCATGACAGCCACAGTCTCCTGTTGCCCCAGGATGCCAGGCAATAGCTGTGGTGTCGGCAGTAGCTGCAGTTCTCAGCACCCACAGCTTCTTCTGTGGCCCCTTCCCCGGCTCATGTTCAACCAGGTTCGGCTACACTACCTCCTCCTCTTGCCCCTTCAGGCCTTGGGAGGCTGGAGCCAGTCTTAGGGACAGCACCCCTTCCTTGGTCCCCAGAACCCAGCCCCACTGCTCGTAGTCACGGAACAGTCTCTTCCTTAACTCCCCAGCTCCTCTTTTCCATGAGGCTTTCCTGTCCCTCCCTGAAGAGAAGATTTAAAACACCGTCAAATATGCCGTGACACAGCATCAACTCCTAAGATAGATGTCGATTTCAGAGATGTTAAAGATGCGGAAAAACACACACCTTAGAGCCAGCGAAAGGTGTTATACATTGATGTGTATCTTGTCTCTTTTACTCCTCCAGTGGGAACTCCATGAGGCAGGGACACTGCCTGTTTTCCTGTCGACTTCTCAGAGACCAGAGCAATGCTTGACTCATGGCACGAGCTCACTACATACTTTTTGGGGTTTTTGTTGGTTTTGTTCTGTTTCGTTTGTTTGAGGAGTTGCTCTGTCGCCCAGACTGGAGTTCAGTGGTATGATCTCAGCTCACTGCAACCTCTGTCTCCTGGGCTCAAGCCATTCTACTGCCTCAGCCTCACGGGTAGCTGGGATTACAAGGGTGCACCACCACGCCTGGCTCCTTTTTGTATTTTTAGTAGAAATGGGATTTCGCCATGTTGGCCAGGCTGGTCTCGAACTGCTGACCTCAAGTTATAGCCCCCTGCAACCCCACACCTCGGCCTCCCAAAGTGCTGGGATTATAGGCGTCAGCCACCGTGCCCAGCCATTTTTTGAATAAAAGATTGAATCGAGAGACACTCGGTTTGTGGTAGCTGGCCTCAGTGAGCACCCCTTTCTGGGACTCGGCTGTTCCCTCACATGTGGTACCATATTTGGTGGGGTGACCAACAGCATTTGTGAGAACTGATGATGTGCCACTCCCAGTATTATGTTATAAAAGCAGCAGTTTCTATCTTGGTCTCTTCTTTCTCTCTCTCTCACTCTGTATCTCTCTCTGTATCTCCATCTCTCTTCCTCGCTCAGAAGCCATGTGGTGGAGAGACTCACGTGGTGAAGGACCAAAGCCTCCTGCCAGTAACCACACAAATGAGCCTGGAGGCCCATCCGCCTCCAGCTCTTACAAATCTTAGAAGACTGCCGCCCCAGCCAACAGCTTGCCTGCAACCTCGTGACAGATTCTGGGAGCTAAGCTGCTCCCAGAATTCTGACCCTCAGAAACATGTGCGATAATAAATGTTTGTTGTTTTAAGTCACTAAGTTTTGAGAGTAATTGTTTAAAAACCAATAGATAAACAATCCACAGCGGCAACTTGGTTAACCTTCTATATCTCAGAACATAACCCTGGCACAAAACACGCTGAGCCCCGTCAAGCCTGTATCACCTTTTTACAGTGATCTAGCAATGTCTCATCCTCTCCACCATCAAGCCTTCCAGAATCGACTCCATTTTTCTCTTTCAGCCTGAGCCCTGGGCCTGACTGAAGGTGAGGGCTTCCAGAGCTCCCCCTATATCACTAAGATCCTGTGAGCTTTGCCCTTCCCCGATCCTGATGCTGTTGCTGGTTAATTTTCCTTCAGACCTTTCTACATGGGGCCCCAAAAGACTCAGGGAAAAGAAACAGACATATATACCATGGAATAGTATGCAGCCTTGAAAAAGAAGGAAATCATGTCCCTTGCAGCAACATGGCTGCTGCTGGAGGCCATTATCCTATGTGAATTAACACAGGAACAGAAAACCAAATACCACGTGTTCTCACTTATAAATGGGAGCTAAACATTGGGTACACATAAATCTAAACATGGCAATGATGGACACTGGAGATTACTAAAGGGGAGAAGAAGTGAAGGGGAAAAGGGTTAAATTGCCTATTGGATACTATTCTCAGTACATGGGTGATGAGCTCAACTGTACCTTAAACCTCAGCATCACACAATGTACCCAGGTAACAGACCTGCATATGTACCCCTGAATCTAAAACAAAAGTTGAAATTATATTTTAAAAAAAAAAAAAAAAGGCTGGGAGCTGTGGCTTACGCCTGTAATCCCAGCACTTTGGGAGGCCAAGGTAGGTGGATCACCTGAGGTCAGCAGTTTGAGACCAGCCTGGCCAATGTGGCAAAACCCTGTCTCTACTAAAATACACAAAAATTAGCTGGGCATGATGGCAGGTGCCTGTAATCCCAGCTACTCAGGAGGCTAAGGCAGGAAGAATCTTTTGAACCCAGGAGCAAGAAGTTGCAGTGAACTGAGATTGTGCCATTGGACTCCGACAAAGAGAGACTCCATCTCAAAAACGAAAAACGAGAAACAGACATTTATATGACACAGTCTGTAGAGGTTTGAAACGTAACATGATCCATCATGCAGAGATTTTTACAGAGAATTTATTGTTACAGTTCAGTGTGAAGGGACTTACAACTCCTTTTTTTGTTAGAATTTTCCAAACTACTGAGGATATATGTATAATTGTCACCTACATCACATGTAATCAGGGACCCATATGAAGAAGTGAAAGGTTCCTTTCTTACATAATTGTTTTTGGTGAATTGAGTAGTTTTGTATCCATCATTCAAAGTGCACAGGCCAGGTGAATGCCCAACATTCCCGGCTGCCCACCCTCCCACCGCAACTAATGTAAATTGGCAAGCAACGGCTGTTGATACCAACACAACGGTCATCTTCACATTTCAGGGGGTTTTGTTTGTTTCTGTTTGTTTGTTTGTCCGTTTTGAGACAAAATCTCACTCTGTTGCCCAGGCTGGAGTACAGTGGCATGATCTCAGCTCACTGCAACCTCTGCCTCCCAGGTTCAAGCAATTATCGTGCCTCAGTCTCCCCGAGTAGCTGAGATTACAGGTTTCTGCCATCACACCCACCTGGTGATTGTATTTTTAGTAGCAATGGGGTTTTGTTATGTTGGCTGGGCTGGGACAGGACAGGGCGGGACAGGAAAGCCTCAGAAAAAAATACAAACATTTTTAGTAGCGATAGGGTTTCACTATGTTGGCCTTCAACTTTTGGCCTCAAGTGATCCGCCCACCTCGGCCTCCCAGTGTGTTGGGATTACAGGCGTGAGCCACCACACCCAGCCAACATTTCAGGGTTGTTTGTTTGTGTAAGACAGGGTCTCTCTGTTTTGCAGGCTGAATGCAGTGGTCTCATGGCCTCAACCACTACAGCCACAGCCTCCTGGGCTGAAGCAATCCTCCTGCCTCATTCTCCTGAGTAGCTGTGACTACAGCTGCATGCCCGGCTAATTTTTGTATTTTTTATAGAGATGGGGCCTTGCCATGTTGCCCAGGCTGGTCTCAGACTCCTGGGGCTCAAGTGACCCACCCACCTCAGCCTCAAAACTGTTGGAATTACAGACATCTCAGTTTTTTAAAAAATCAAAAAAGCATGAGTGGATACAATCAGGATTTCAGTAGAAGTAGGAAATATGGGAATGCTGGTGAGCAAATCGGTACAGAGAAAACAGGCGATGAGAACAGGGATGTGGGAAGATGGGACATGCTGGGCGGAGATGAGGATGGGGGCGGGCTGGGGCTGAGGTCCAGAGCGCAGGCAACGTCAGGAAACCTAAGGCTGCCCAAGGCAGTAAGACTGCCCAAGCCAGAGGCACATGAGGCAGTTTTCAAGAGTGTAAGGAGCAAGAGATCATTAAACTCACTTACCAGGAGAGACAAGAGACACTGGGAATAATTTAATGAGAGGCCTTGACACTGCAAAAAATCTAAATTCATTCTATGCTCGACTGTTCATGAGGGAGGAGGAGGAAGCAGTTGCCTTCAGAAACCATAATACATTTTTCTTACTGAGGCAAAGTAAACAGAGAGGAAGAGACGGGAAAAAGAAGAAACCGGGGTGATGTAAAATGGAGCTTATTGATTCTTGGTATTGGAGCAGCCGTTTCTCTGACACAGATAAGCTTTAAAAACCAGCTGATCCCTCTCCACAGGTCCCAGCCAGTTCAGAGTTGTCAAGGAAGCAGCTCCCAGGCTACTGTCACCTTCCTGGGAACTGTGAGCCACTCATCGCCCAAGCCGGCAGAATCCCTCCAACTTATGGGCTCTGTGAGCATAAGTTGGAGGGCCTCCTCACCCAGTTGGCCAGTTCCCTGGGTGGATTTTCTTCTGGTGATCAGATAAATATATCAACCTTTTCCAGATTTCTGGCATTACATTCTGTCATTTGGAGTACAATTGATTCTTGAACAATGTGGGAGTCAGGGGCACCAAATCCCCTGCAGTCAAAATCCACATATAACTTTTGACTCTGCAAAAACGTAACTACTGATAGCTACTGTTGACCGAAGCTTTACTGATAACATAACAGTTTTTCTATGTTATATGTATCATATACTGTATTCTTACAAATAAAGTTGTCTGGAGCAAAGAATGTTATTAGGAAAATCATAAGGAAGGGAATATACATGTACTCTTCATTAAGTGGCAGTGTTTCATCATAAAGGTCTTCTTCCTTGTCGTCTTCACATTCAGTAGGCTGAGGAGGAGGAAGAGGAGGAAGAGGAGAGGCTGGTCTTACCGTCTCAGGGTGGCAAAGGCAGAAGAAAGTCTGCGTATATGCAGACTCTGGCAGCTCTAACCTGTGTTGTTCAAGGGGCTATTGCATTTGTTACCCAGTGGGATGAAACCAAGATAAATTAAACACAGGTAAGTTCCTTTTCAAGAAGTTCAATACATAAGAATCTGCACATAGAACACTCAAATTAAACAACTGAAAGAGACTCAAGGCTCTTTTGGACCCAATTTCCTCAAGACTGAAGAGGAGAACATGCCCCTCTGAGAGGCTATTCAGATGGTCTCTGTGTACTAGTATTCTAGTATTGCTGCTGCTTTTTTCTTTTTATTTTTTTGAGATGGAGTCTCACTCTTGTTGCCCAGGCTGGAGTGCAATGGTGCAATCTAGGCTCACTGCAATCTCCACCTCCCAAGTTCAAGCAATTCTCCTGCCTTAGCCTCCTGAGTAGTTAGGATTACAGGCAAGTGCCACTACACCTGGCTAATTTGCATTTTTAGTAGAGACAGGGTTTCACCATGTTAGCCAGGCTGATCTTGAACTCCCAACCTCAGGTGATCCATCCACCTCGGTCTCCCAAAGTGCTGGGATTACAGGTGTGAGCCTCCATGCCTGGCCTGCTGTTTCTTTTTTTTTTTTTTAAGAACTACATCTCTATTTTAATGCTTTTTAGAAGGAAAAAAAAGGAAGAAAGAGAGAAAGAAAAAAAAGAATGAGGAAGAGGAAGAAAAAGGAAGAGAAAGAGGGAGACAGAATGGGAGTATTGCTTTATTGCCCAGGCTAGAATGCAGTCTAAAAATGGGAATTGAAAACCTCTTTTATGCCAATAATTGTGCTTAACAATGGAGACAGGAAGGAATAAGGGAAGAAAATAACAAACAAGCAGCCAACCAATATTTCATTTAAACCTATGAAATGCTATGCAATTTTTGAGGAGTGATTTACTTCCAATTATGTAGTCACTTTTGGAATAGGTGTGATATGGTACTGATAAGAATGTGTGTTTTGTGTATTAGAAGTGGAGAGTTCTATAAATGTTTATTAAGTTTACTTGTTCCGGGTCTGAGTTCAAGTCCCGGATGTCCTTGTTAATTTTCTATCTCGTTGATCAGTCTAATATTGACAATGTGATATTACAGTCTCCCACTATTATTGTGTGGGAGGCTAAGTCTCTTTATAAGTCATTAAGAACTTGTCATTATGTATCTGGGTGCTCCTGTATTGGGTGCGTGTATATTTAGGATCATTAGCTCTTCTTGTTGCATTGATCCTTTTACCACTATGTAATGTCCTTCTTTGCCTCTTTTGATCTTTGTTGCTTTAAAGTCTATTTTATCAGAGGTGAGAATTGTAACTCTTGCTTTTTATTTATTTATTTATTTATTTTTGCTCTCCATTTGGTTGGTAAATCTTCCTCCGTCCCTTTGTTTTGAGTCTTTGTGTGTCGTTGCATGTGAGATGGGTCTGGATACAGCATACCGATGGGTTTTGGCTTTTTATCCAGTTAATATTATATATGAGTTTAATACTGCCATTTGATGCTAGCTGGCTGTTTTGCCCATTAGTTGATGTAAGTTCTTCATTATGTTAATGCTGTTTACTTTTTGATATATTTTTGGAATATTTTTGGAAAGGCTGATACTGGTTGTTCCTTTATATGTGCAGTGCTTCTTTCAGAAGCTCTTGTAAAGCAGGTCTGGTGATGGTGAAATCTCTAAGTACTTGCTTGTTCGCAAAAGATTTTATTTTTCCTTTGCTTGTAAAGCTTAGTTTGGCTGGATATGAAATTCTGGGTTGAAAGTTCTTTTCTTTAAGGATGTTGAATATTGGCCCCACTCTTTTCTGACTTGTAGGGTTTCTGCTGAGAGATCTGCTCTAAGTCTGATAGGTTTCCCTTTGTGGATAACCTGACCTTTCTCTCTGGCTGCTCTTAGTATTTTCTCCTTCATTTCAACCCTAATGAATCTGACAATTATGTGCCTTGGGGTTGGTCTTCTTGAGGAATATCTTTGTGGTGTTCTCTGTATTACCTGGAGTTAAATATTGTCCTGCCTAACTAGGTTGGGAAAGTTTTCCTGAATAATATCCTGAAGAGTACTTTCCAACTTGGATTAATTCTCTTTGTCACATTCAGGTACACCTATCAAACATAGATTAGGTCTTTTCACATAGTCCCATATTTCTTGGAGACTTTGCTCATTCCTTTTTATCCTTTTTTCTCTAATCTTGACTTCTCATTTTATTTCATTAGGTTGGTCTTCGACCTCTGATATCCTTTATTCTGCTTGATCAATTCGACTGTTAAAACTTGTGCATACTTCGCGAAGTTCTCGTGTTGTGTTTTTCAGCTCCATTAATTCACTTACATTCCTCTCTAAATTGTCTATTCTTGTTAGGATTTCATCAAACCTTTCTTCAAAGTTCTTAGTTTCTATGCATTAGGTTAGAACAAGTTCTTTTAATTCACAGAAGTTTCTTATCATCCACCTTCTGAAGCCTACTTCTGTTAATGGAATGCACTCGTTCTCCATCAGGCCTTGTTCCGTTGCTGACGAGGAACTGTGATCCCCTGTAGAGGGAGAGGCATTCTGATTTTGGGTATTCTCAGCCTTTTTACGCTGGTTTCTTCCCATGATTGTACATTTATCCACCTGTCATCTTTGTGATTACTGACTTTCAAATTAGGTCTCTGAGTGGATTTCCAACTTGTTGATTCCCAGCGCCAAAATCTGAGCAATCCACTGAGCCAGCCAAAACAGCGGTGTTAAGATTGATGGTGATTTTCTGCCCGGGAATCTCCAGTCTAGCTCCCTTCTTGAGTCCGTCCTTCAATCAGCTGAATAGGTGACTCTGTCTTCCCGGAACTCCAAACGACATCCGCCAAAAGGGGACCCAGTCCCGCTCACTCTGCACCAAGAACTGCCGCGCCGAGGCGCCAGCAAAACCACCACGCCGGCCACAAGAGTCGCACTGGCAACCCCTGGGGCTCCTCCACTGGGAATCTCCTGGTCCGTGAGCAACAAAAATTAGTCTGAAAGTGTTGCATCCTCTCTTTCTCTGCACTTTCACTGAGAGCTACAATCCCAGGCCGCTAGTGATCAGCCATCTTGGATCTCTCTCGCTGCTGTTTCTTTAGCTCGGGTCTGGGCACAGGTGTGTGTACCTGTTGATGATTAATTGAAATGTACTCTTATGGTCTGGGCACTTTTCTTTTCTTTCTTTCCTTTTCTTTTCTTTTAAATAGAGATGAGGTCTCACTGTGTTGCCCAGGCTGGTCGCAAACTCCTGACCTGAAGTGATCAGCCCACCTCAGCCCCCAAAAGTGCTGGGATTACAGGCATGAGTCATCATGCCTGGCTTGGGCACTTTTCTTATGTATGCTACAATTCAATATTTTTTACTCCCAGTGGGATTTTGATTGAGGAAGAGCAAGGCTTGTTTTTTTTGTTTTGTTTTGTTTTTTGTTTTGAGACAGAGTCTCACTCTGTCGCCAGGTGCCAGGCTGGAGTGCATTGGCACAATCTCGGCTCACTGCAACCTCCACCTCCCAGGTTCAAGCAATTCTCCTGCCTCAGCCTCCCAAGTAGCTGGGACTACAGGTGCACACCACCAGATCCAGCTAATTTTTGTATTTTTAGTAGAGACGGGGTTTCACCATGTTGGCCAGGATGGTCTCGATCTCTTGACCTCGTAATCCGCCCACCTCGGCCTCCCAAAGTGCTGGGATTACAGGCTTGAGCCGCCACGCCCAGCCAAGGCTTTTTTTTTTTTTTTTTTTTTTGAGATGGAGTCTCGCTCTGTTGCTGAGGCTGGAGTGCAATGGCACAATCTCAGCTCACTGCAATCTCCACCTCCCGGGTTCAAGTGATTCTCCTGCATCAGCCTCCCTAGTAGCTGGGATTACAAGCTCCCGCCACCCTGCCCAGCTAATTTTTTTTTTTTTGGTATTTTTAGTACAGACAGGGTTTCACTACGTTGGCCAGGCTGGTCTCAAACTTCTGACCTCAGGCGATCCACCCACCTCACCCTCCCAAAGTGCTGGGATTACAGGTGTGAGCCACTGCACCCAGCTCTACTATTTATTTTAATGTCATTTGTTATTATCAGAGTGTAGCCTATAAAAATCTTTATTTTTAAAATTTTTTAAAGGTTTCCTTTGTACTCAAAGAAACAAGAAAAAGGAAATGATTTATTAAAAATTTATTAAAAATTCTTAAGCATCAAATATCCTCGCCCTGGTATACATTTCCAGCTCTCTTCTTTCCCTTCCATGAACTTCCTCTTTGCTGCGCTGGCATCTCCATCCTCAAACTATAGCTCTCATCATACCCCAAACACCCTCCCTTTCAATAGATTGTGAGTAACTGAAGGGTCTGAGGCCACGTGGTTTCCATCTCTGTGTCCCTGCAGCTAGACCAGTACTCAATGTGGCAGAGGCGCTCCACCAACATTCACTGACTACACGTGAATTAAATACACCTGTGCCCTGAGAGGGGGGGACCATGCAGGGGGACAGGTGGTTCAGGGAACCCTTCCTCAAGCTCCAGCCTCATCCCTACCTTGGCTCCATTCACAGCAAGATATTTCAGATTGTCCTTCAGAGAGCCTAAATAATTAAGGGAAAACATTCTAACATTCACCTATTGGCTTCTCTGCCAAGCCCCAGCGGCTTGAAATAAGTAAATCATTTAAACCATCCCATCCTTGTGTCTCGGGGAAGGCGTTGATAGACAGGCAATCGATAGATTCAATCAGGGAAGTGAGAGGCATGCAGATAAAGGTCCCAGGCCGGGGCCTCGCTGCGGCCCTCAGGGCTGGAGATGCCTCAGAAATCCAATCAGGGCTCTTCACAGGGGACATCACCGCTGCCCATCACTACATTCTTATCCCTGACCTGGCCAGGGGTCCCTGTGAGAGACAGGGACACATGCACTCAGCAAATGAAGACAAAGTCTCCACTTATCCCACAGCACAGCCTCTGAGGGATTCGGGGAGCACCTGCTGGGAGGGAGGGGCAGAGGCCACACTAAGGGTGGCACATGGGTGGGACCCAATCCTGCCTGGCTGAATGTCCCCCTACGCTTTCTCCTTTCCCCAGGCCACCTGGGCTTTAAGAGCAGTCACCTGGTGCCCTCATGCCCCAGCTTTCCAGCCCAGCAGCACCCTTCACTGCAGCTGCCAGGCTCTGTGCCATATGGCCCCTGCCTGCTCTCCTCTTTCACCCCCTCTGCCTTCTGCTTCGCTGGCTTCTCTCTGTTACTTTTTTTCAGTTTTTTAGACAGTCTCATTCTGTTGCCCAGGCTGCAGTGCAGGGGCTCTATCTTGGTTCACTGCAACCTCCGCCTCCCGGGTTCAAGCAATTCTTGTGTGTGCCTCAGCCTCCCGAGTAGCTGGGATTACAGGCGTGCACCACCACCACACCAGGCTAATTTTTGTATTTTTAGTAGAGACAAAAAATAGGGTTTCACCATGTGGACCAGGCTGGTCTCGAACTCCTGGCCTCAAGTGATCCACCCACCTTGGCCTCCCAAAGTACTGGGATTATAGGCGTGAGACACCACACTCGGCCTTCTGCTACTTCTTTGGATCAAGGGCCCCACTCTCCTGTCAAGCCTAACTGATGCTAACCCCCATCACTTGGAAGGTTCTTCTCCAAGTCCCCCAACAGCCCTCCTAGCTCAGGACCTCCCGGAGGATAAACATGAGATGATTTGACAGAGCAAACGGGGCTAGCACTAAGATCGCTGAATCCTGTAGTGGTTCTTCTCCAATTCTTCAGTCACCTCAAAGAAAACATCTTGATTTGGTGCCGATACGCCATTAGCTCCTTTCTCATTGCATTTCATCCTTTTGAACAGAAAAAAGGACAGGCCCCGAGCTTTCTGTAGAATCAAACACCTCTGTTTAGGCTGATTGCTTTTATTTCTACAGTCAAGAGATGCTGGTTCTCTATTTACTCTGGTGATAGAGTTTTCCTTTCGAATTAAAAGTTTCTTTGTGAAAACAAAACTGGGGTTGCTAAGCAACATGCCCTGATGTTAGAGTTGGCAGAAATGGCCAAAGGACCGGGGCATGGATGAAATCACACTCTGGGTTGCTCCAGAGTGTTTAGTAAAATGTGCCTCTAGCAGCTGCTTGGGGATGTGGAACTTAGAGAAGTGAAAAGCAGAAGAAGATGCCAGGAGTGGTGGTTCACGCCTATAATCCCAGCACTTAGGGAGGCCAAGGCGGGTGGATCACATGAGGTCCAGAGTTCGAGACCAGCCTGACCAACATAGAGAAACCCCGTCTCTACTAAAAATATGAAATTAGCCGGACATGGTGGCTCATGCCTGTAATCCCAGCTACTCGGGAGGCTGAGGCAGGAGAATCGCTTGAACCTGGAAGGCAGAGGTTGCGGTGAGCCAAGATCATGCCATTGCACTCCAGCCTGGGAGACAGAGTGAGACTCCATCTCAACAAAAGAAAGAAAAAAAAGAAAAGCAGAAGAAGAAACCCACGATGTGGTTAAATGGAGCGGTCCTCGCAGAAGCAAGGAGGGCAGCTGTGAGATGCAGAGTGAAGAATTCAAGCTCAGCAGAGGCCAGAAAAAAGAGTGGAGAGGAGCAGGAGAAACGTCAGCTCCCTGAATGGCAGGAATCTTGATGGTTTTGGACATCCCACGCACTCAGGATTTAAACACTGGCGTTATAAAAAGATTCTGTGATCCTTTCAAGATGGAATTCTTGGTCACGTGAACAAGTTTACGGTGAACATAACAGCCACCAGTAACTCAGGCAGGTCCCCCCAGGCCATGGATAAACAGTCATGCCTGAGTCACCCTCTTTCTTAAACATTTTTTCCAGTTACCTGAGCCAATAAATCAACCCTTGCCTTAGACCACTGGGGTTTAATTTTTCGTCACTTAGCAGGTGAAAGAATCCTAACTTACAGAAACCAGAGAACATAGGTACAATTACTCCTCCATTTTACAGAATAGGAAACTGAGGCCCCACTTCCTTCTATCTTGATCCTCGGATTTTTGAGACTATCTCTTTTCTCCCAGCCAAGGAGAAGAGAAAAAGAGACAATGCTCACACCCCATTAGCCGTGTTTTGGTTACAAGGAGGCCTGGGAAATGTAGTCTTTATTCCAGGCAGCCAGACTCCCTGCTACCAGGAGGGATGCCGAGGTCATCCAGCAGTCTCTGCCACAACCGGGTAACCCCTGCCCTGTTCCTGTCCCTCATGGGGCAGCCTTGAGTGAGGGACAGAGGACCCGCAAGCCCCACTCCAGCCTGACAGGGCATCTTCATCACATGGCCTGGCCAGGTGATCCCCAAAGGAGGACAGTGCTGGGGTCTAGGCAGGACCAAGGCTCTGGGCAGGCCAGAGAGAAAAGGCATGAGCAGTGATGGAAGCAATATCCACAAAGGCCCCGCCCCCTTTCTGGGCGTCCAGGGAACCCCAGGGTCTCCCTCAGTGCTGCTGGCTCCTTCCCGCACCAGGCACCTGAGATAGAGGCTGCAGTGAGAGGACCCTGTGGTCAGTCCCTCTTGCATTGGTTGGGAAACTCCTGCCTTTGAATGAAATGCTAATTATAGCCTCCATGTGTGCAGTCTGTTACCTGCTAAAAATATGCTGTCTTATTCTTGTCTGCACAGGTGCAGCCAAGTTGGGGGAAATCATGCTGTTTTTAGCACTGATGCAAGCAGACAAGTGAATCCTAGACTCTTGGGAACGGCGTCTGTCTACCTGGGAACTTGTTTTCAGGAGTGTGACCGATGCAAAGGGTCAGTCAGAGGAGGTTCTGCAACCCCAGGGGCACAGCGAAGCAGCGCTAACGGCGGGAGGAAGCGTCCTTCCAACAGTGGTGTAAGCCTCACAGTGGAGGCGGCCTCAGCTTCCAGGGATCACAGACATTCGTCATCGTTGGCAGGAGGGAGGCTGTTAAAACAGGCACAGGGGGAGCATAATGGGACCCCCAAGCCACCCAAGAAAGCCCAAAAACAGGGATGTTGGAATGTGATGGGGAGAAGAGGGTCCCAAAGACAGTAGAGGAGGCAGGTATGTGAAGGATTGAGAGGCGTCATTCATTCATTCATACATTTACCCATTCCACAAATATTTATTGAGTCCTGCAGATGCCAGGCACTCTGCTAGGTGCTGGGCTGAAAGGGACAGGTAAGGTCGCTGCCCTCGTGTTTATTAAAATAGTATTTCCACACATATTGAGGCAGGAACTGCCCAAGGCACTAGAGACACACATTGAACAAAAACCCCTTCCTGGGACTGAAATTCTAACAGGGGGAGGGGGATCTGATGTCTCCTCCCCCAAGAACAAGTGAACATGGAAATGATGACAAGAGTTGGGGACTCCCATAGGACCTTCCCATCCCTGTCCCTGGGTCTCCAGTTCAGCCTTCGAGGGTTCAGGAGGTGTCGGCTTTCCCACTTGTCTGCATCTGCTCCTCGGTTTGCCTCTCATGCTGCTCAAAGGCTCAAACCAGCATCCTCAGCCCTGACGCACCCCCTCACTCAGTGGGGAGTGCAATCACAGGATGCAAGTGAACCAGATATTGGAAAAGGTGAAGACCTCCCGGATCTAGACAAGAGGATCCCATCGGCTAAGCCAAATTTGCACACAACACCCGCGTGAGAGGCAGGTTCTCTGGGTTCAAATCCCAGCCCACTGCTTACTAGCTGTGTGAACTTGGGCAAGTTATTTAAACCTCTCTGTGCCTGACTGTCCTCGTCTGCAAATTGAAGATAATGATAGTTCCTGTTACCTAGGCTTATTGGACAGGTTAAGGCAAAAAATATCAGCAAAGTGCTCAGTGCACTGTCTGCCATGGGACGCAAGGGTTCAAAATGTTAGGCACCATCGCCCTCATTATGGTTGCGCTGAATTTTCTATTGATTATTGGCTTTATATTGATTATTACTGATTGATTTTATACTGATTATTGGCTTTATATTATTTCTGATTATTACTGACTGGTTTTATGTATTCTATGGCATCTGATAACCTTCTCATAACCTTCATTCCTGGCCCTACAGTGTCATGTGTTTTTTATGCTGGAACTGATTCCATTCCCTGGATCCGAACTTTCCCTGCAGAAATGCAGGCTGGGAAGGGAGCTCTGAGGTCATCCCCCAATCTTTTTTTTTTTTTTTTTTTTGAGACAGAGTTTCACTCTTGTTGCCCAGACAGAAGTGCAGTGGTGTGATCTTGGCTCACTGCAACCTTCACCTCCCAGGTTCAAGTGAGTCTCCTGCCTCAGCCTCCTAAGCAGCTGGAATTATAGGCATGTGTCACCATGCCCGGCTAATTTTGTATTTTTAGTAGAGACAGAGTTTCTCTATGTTGGTCAGGCTGGTCTTGAACTCCCGACCTCAGATGATCTGCCCTCCTTGACCTCCCAAAGTGCTGGAATTACAGCATAAGCCACCTTGCACAGCAATCCCCCCGTCTTTATCACGATCAGCAGCCACGGATGTCCCTGAGCCCAGGGCAGGAGCTGACCCATCATCCCTCAGGTGGCTGCACTCCACGCTCCAGAGAACACACGCTTCCCATTCTACCTTCCAGCATCCACTGACCCTGGATGGCTGTCCTGCCTCACCCTGGCCTCCCAGGCACCTTTCTGACCACAACCCTCCAGTGCCCCCATCATGGGACTGATGGGTCAGGCTCTGCCCCCTCTCAGCTCCTGTCTCTGCCCATGCTCCCCTCACACCTGCCCTCGGTCCCTCCAGCCTCCCTGCCCTGTCCAACCATCACCCCCTCTAACTCCCAGCTTGTCCCTCCTCAGATCCTTCTACCAGGAGTGACCTTCCCTAAATATGCCCACCCTCTGCTGGCTCCTGCTTGTCAGACAAGGCAGATCACGTGACACCACCTCAGGAGCCCTCCCAACTCCCAAGTCCAATGTCGGCCACACTCTCCCACCGGTCATGTCACTCTCCCTTGCTTCATGGGTCTAAGATGGCTGCCAAACTCCAGCCATCACACTGACATTCCAGATAGCAGGAAAGCACAAAAGATAAAGAAAAGAATGTCTCTCCCTTTAAGGACACATTCCTGATGTTGCACATGATCCTTTTGTCTACTTTCCCACTGTCTAGGACTAAATTCCCTCACCATGCTTAGCTGCAAGGGGACTGGGAAATATAGTCATGACTCTGCGTGACCGTAGACACAACAGATAGTCAGCAGTAGTTCTATTACTAAGGAAGAAGGGGGACCAGCTAAGCTATTAGGGAACCACTTGGACTCCCTGCCACTGCCACCTACTGGCTATTTCACCTTGGGCAAGTTACTGGGGCTCTCTGTTGTGAATCTCAGATTTCACATCTGTAGTACAAAACGCAAACTCACAAGGCCCAGCCTGTTCCGTCCCCTGCCTATTCTTGCAGTCACTCCTCTTTCCACTCCTCCGCCCGATGCACTTTTTGCCCCTAGAGCATGGGACTCCTTGGTCTCAAATGTGCCAAGCTCATCCCTACCACAGGGCCTCCACATTTGCTGTTCCCTAAGCATGCAACTCTCTTCTGACCATGTTTCCAAACTGTGGCAAATTACACACATAACTTAACCATCTTAACCATATCTACGTGTACAGTTCAGTGGCATTAAGTACATTTACACCATGGTGCTACTATCACCACCGTCCCTCAACAGAACTTCCCATCTGGCAAAACTGAAACTCTGTATCCATTAAATACGACTCCCCATTCTCCTTCCCCTCCGTCCTTGACAGCCACCATTCCATCCTGTCTTTATAATCTGACTACTCTAGGTACCCCCTATATGCAGAATCATGCGGTATTTGTCCTTTTGTGACTGGCTTATTTCATTCAGCATAAAGTCCTCAAGGTTCATTCATGTTGCAGCATGTGTCAGAATCTCCTTCTTTTCTAAGGCTGAGTGATGTTCCGTTGTATGGATACACCACATTTTCTTTATCCATTCATCTGTCAATGGACATCTGCATTGTTTCCATCTTTTAGACATTGCAAATAATATTGCTATGAGCATGCGTGTACAGGTAGCTCTTCAAGTCCCTGCTTTCAATTTTTTGATGTATATACCCAGAAATGAATTGCTGGACCACATGGTAATTACATGTTTAAGGTTCTGAGGAACACCATACTGTTTTCCATATGGGTATACAATTATACCCCATGGTATACCCCTGTGGTATACAATTATACCCCGGAGTCTAATTCCATAGGGGTATACAATTTACGTTTCCTTCAATAGTGCCCATGGGTTCCAGTTTTTCCACACCCCCACCAACACTTGTTAATTTCTGTTTTCTTGATAATAGACACCCTAATGAGCATGAGGCGGTATCTCATTGTGGTTTTGGTTTGCATTGTCCCAATGATTAGTGGTGTTGAGCTTGTCTTGTGTTTATGGGCTATGTGTATATCTTCTTTGGAGAAATGTCTATTCAAGTCCTTTGCTCGTTTTATAATAGAGTTATTTCTTTTTCTGTTGTTGAGTTATAGGAGTTCTTTTAATATTCTGGTATTAGCCCCTTATATATATATTAAACATTTTCTACCACTTCAGAGGTTACCTTTCCACTCTGCTGTGCCCTTGGATGCAAAGTGTTTAATATTGCTGTAGTCTAACGTATCAGTTTTTTCTTTTGCTATCTACACTTTTAGTTTCATACGCAATAAATCATTGCAAAACCCACCAGTGTCATGAAGCTTTTCCCCTTGTGTTTTATTCTGGGAGTTTTATAGTTTTAGGTTTATGTTTAGGTTTTTGATCCATGTTTTGAGTTAATTTTTATATAGGATGTAAGGTCCTTCTGCATGTAGATATACAGTTTTCCCAACACCATTTGCTGAAGAGAGTGTCCTTTCTCCATCGAGCGGTCTTAGCATCTTTGCCAAAGATCATCTGCCCTACATGTGAGGGTTTAATTCTGGGCTGTCTATACTGTTCCCTTGTTCTACACGCCTATCCTTATGTCAGTATGACACTGCCTCGATTATCGTAGCTTTGCAGTAAGTTTTGAAATCAGGAAGTGTGGTGTCTCTAACTGTGTTCTTCTTTTTCAAGATTGTTTTGGCTATTTGAGGTCCCTTGAGATTCCATGTGAATTTTAGTATAAATTTTTCTATTTCCACAAAAAAATTGGAATTTCGATGGTGTTGCATTGAATCTGTAGATTGCTTTGGAAGGTGAGGGCATCTTAACAATTAAGTCCTCCAATTCATGAGCAAGCACCTGGTGTCTGCATTTATTTGTGTCTGCTTTCATTTTTCAGGAATTTTTATAGTTTTAAATTTGTATAGTTTTTTATAGCTTTCAGGGTATAAATCTTTTGCCTCTTCGTTTAAGTTTATTCCTGTCTATTATTCTTTTTGATGCTATAGTAAATTGAATTGCCTTCTTAATTTTCTTTCTGAATCGGTCATGTTCACTGATTTCTGCATGTTTAGTGTATATCCTGCAACCTGTCAGATTCACTTGTTAGTTCTAACATGGGGGGTTGTAGAATCTTCAGGGTTTTCTGCATATAAGGTCATGTCACCTGAGTACAGATATAATTTTACATCTTCCTTTCCAATTTGGGTGGCTTTTATTTATTTTTCTTGCCTAATTGCTCTAACTAGGAGTTCCACTGCTATGTTGAACAGAAATGGTTCCTTCACTACTTTTTGCTCAGTAGATTCCTTTTCTGCATTAGAGTCTCAACTCAAACATGGTCTCCGTACAGAGAGAGCCATCCTTGATGCTCCCTAGTCCCCAGGCCCCTGCTATCACATCAACACACTTTGTCTTACACCACTTAGTATGATCTGAAATTACACTCTGTTTAATTGTTCATTTCCTGTCTTGCCTCCTGCAGGGGGCTCCACGGGTACAGGGACCTATCCTTCTTGCATGCCCCATGCCTAGGATGGAGTCCGGCACAAAGACATTCCTTGATAAATGTTTGTTGAATGAATTGGTCAAAGATGGGACTGAGGCACCAGCAGATGTAGACTCCCACGCCCCTGGCAATGCTTCCCTCTCTCAAGAGGTTTCTTCTCTGTCTGCCCACAAAAGGCCTTCATCCAAATAGGCTGATTCTTCGCCATCCTCTATAATTGCTCTGAGTGGCTATAGTCGGTCATCTGAGAGAGGATGCCCAGGATTGGAGGGGCAGAGGACACGCCTTTGTTATCAGGGATAGTCAGAGTAATAATATCACATTTACAACCCGCCTCACAGCCTGCGCGTACTTAAGCATCTGCCATCCCTGAAAGAGAAAGATAAACACAAATTGAGACATTTAGGCAGAAAATGAAGGGAAGATGAAAAGGTTTAAAAATGAGCAAGGGATGCAATTTCCAGCATCAAATAAGAACATACGTTTCTTCCTGGTTTCAAGATAAAAGAGGATAACAGAAGGAGAAAAACACTCAAAAAAGGTGATGCTTTATCCTAAAGATTAGCCCACAGCAGTGTCGGGGAATCTGTAGTAATGGAGACTCTGGGATAAACCTTTTTAAATTAAGAAGCAGAAGGAGAAAAGGCAGCAGCCCCGAATCCCGACTTTGAAACATCCTCCAGCCGTCTGCATCTGTCATCAGCCGGCAGAGTGGGCACGTGGCAGGGGAGCCGGGGCCACCGTTCCTCCCCTCAGCCCTTTCTGCTCTCAGTTTAAGGATAACCCATGTTTTATGGCTTGTCTCTCAAGAGTGATTAAAAGCAAAGCTGCCCATTACAGGCTAAATCTCAAAGCACTCCTACAGAAATCTCACTTTCTAAGCCCAAAGCCCTGATTCCAGGCTGCCTCTTGACCTGACTTATAGGTGATTCTGACCGGCCCCAGCAGAGGATGATGGGCTGACGCACACAGTGCTTCCCGCGGGCTCGGACTGCAGTTCTGAGCTCTCCAGGTGCATGAACTTGCTTAATCCTCACCTGAACTCCACGATATTATTGGGATCCTGCTCACAGGTGAACAGAGCCGGGCTGGGTGGAATCAGTGCTCCCTGGGCCACAGCTGCAGGACAGCGGAGCCACTTCAAGGACCCAGCACCAGGCCCACATCACTGACCACTGATGGCGCTCTGGCTCTGTGACGGAAGAGGGGCCTCAGTGACAGCCCCTGATACCAATATTGCTCCAGATGCCTCTTTCCAGGAAACAGCCCTCTTCTGAGACAGTGAATCCAGCATAACAGGACAGTGAACCAGACTATTTCAGAGCTCTCAGAATCGTGGCTTCATTCCCACAGTTAGAAGGGTGGGAATGAAATTAGCTGGGTGTGGTGGCGCACGCCGGTAGTCCCAGAACCCATTTGTTCTAAAGAGAGGATGGAAGTGTCTATGAAAGCCATCAATCACTACCCTAACATGAAAGAGGGACATTCAAAAGATTTCTAGGAGGGAATTAGCAGGAGGAGACACTTTGGCCCAAGACAAGGAGCAGGGCTTCGGGAAACCACCTGCAGAGGCTAGGCTGCTCTCCACGCAGGACAGCGGCTCACAGACTCCTTCCCTCAGGAGTGCTGGGAACATCCATGGGCAGAGGGGATGCTGGGCTGGACCCAGCTGGGAAGGGGTCCCCTGGGTGAGGGTTCCCTAGAGCTTGGGGAGGCAGCAATCGAGGGTGAGGTTTGCAACAAGGGGTGCATTCCCGGTGCCCCAGTGTCTGGAAAGTATGTGGTGTGGAGGCCCAAGGTGTCTCTGAGCCCTCCCCTCCCCCTGCCCCATGCACCTATTTCTTGTCAGTTTCCCCTGAAGCAGATCCTGAGAAGAGGAGCCTCATGCAAGGACTGGATCTAGGATCTGCACCAGGGGAGATGGGAAAGGGGTGAGGGAGAGGGGATCAGGAAGAACAGGAAGCCGGGCCAGGGTGGGGCCTTAAGCCAGGCTCCTCAGGGAGGGAGGCAGGCTTCAGCCCACCCTGCAGGGGAGTCCAGCCCAGGGTGTGATGAGTCACAGCCACTCCCTGTCCTGCCTCAGGGCAGGGAGCTGGGCTTCCAGACACCTGCACTCCAGACACAACCAGCTCTCTGTTGAGGCAGGGCGGATCCAGGAGCCCCAGGGCCATCCTCTTATGAGAGCCAGAGGTGTGGCCCATGGAGGGGAAGGAAGGCACAGCTAGGAGGGCCTGGAGGTGAACACAAAATGTAGAAGAGGATCCCAGGGCATAGGGGCTGGCACCCCCGCTGGCCGAGCCTTATTTCTCTGCTCACAGCCTGTGGGACCCTCAGTGTGTCACACTCCCTCCCTAAGCCTCAGTTTCCCCAGCTCCAGAGTGAGAATTGTCATAACTGCCCTGACCTCCAAAGGCTGCCATCAAACCAAGAGAAACTGCTAGAAAATCCAGCACAGCTGGGACCAGCAGCGGGCCCATTAAGAAAGCTAAATATGCTAAAGTGGAGAATCCAAAAAACCCCGTTTACACTCACAGCTTTATACAGTTAACAGAAAACATATCACTCTCCTATAACTGGCAAATATTTTCATGCCAGGGCTAATGACTTTCTTCATAATGTGGGCCTGCTGTTGGATTCGCCCATTGTCTTTGTTCTTTATATAATTCTACAGTGTTCAGTTTTAGCTTCTTTGAAGCGGAATGAGGGCATAAAAACACTTGCCGCGCACTCCGAGTGCCGAATCCTTCCACACCGGCATTGTCCAATAGAAACAGAATGTGAACCACAAACATAATTTAAAATTTTTCAGCCGGGCGTGGTGTTTCAGGCCTATAATCCCAGCACTTTGGGAGGTCGAGGTAGGCGGATCATGTGGTCAAGAGACAGAGTCTCTCTGTTGCCCAGACTGGAGTGCAATGGCGCAATCTCAGCTCACTGCAACCACTGCCTCCTGGGTTCAAGCAATTCTCCTGTCTCAGCTTCACAAGTAGCTGGAACTACAGGTGCAAGGCAGTACGTCTGGCTAATTTTTTTGTGTTATTAGTAGACACAAGGTTTCACCTTGTTGGCCAGTCTGGTCTCGAATTCCTGACCTCAAGTGATCTGCCCCACCCCTGGCCTGCCAAATGCTGGGATTACAGGCTCTCCCACCCAGGCTGGAGTATAGTGGTATAATCATAGCTCACTGCAGCCTCGAATCCCTGGGATCAAGCAATCTTCCCACCTCAGCCAACCAAGTAGTTGGGACTACAGGTGTGCACTACCATGCCCAGCAATTTCTTTTAATTTTATTTTTAGTAGAGACAGAGTCTCCCTACGTTGCCCAGGCTGGTCCTGAATTCCTGGGCTTACGTGATCCTCTGGCCTCAGCCTCCCAGAGTGCTGGGATTACAGACGTGAGCCCGTGGCCGGCCTGCAGCAATGACTATTGTATTAAGCAGTTACTGGGCAGTTCTAGACACTTTTCCAATCTCTTTTTCAGCTTTTTGTCCTTAACAAATCTTGCCAGACAATTCAACTTGGTTTCCATAAAAACAGCGACTCCCTTTCTTTTTCTCCCTCCTAATTATCCATTTGCTACATTTATTAAGTTTTCCAATTGCAGTGCCAAGTACATCTGGAGTAAACAGGTTTGGGAACAACACCCCTGACTTTCAGCAAGCAGAAAACATGATGGGCATTTCAGACAGTAGCAGATAGTCCCAAGCTGTGGGCTTGTCCATCTGTGTGTTTACAGAGGAACAGAGGGCTTGGAAGCATCAGAGGCATGAGTTAAGGGAGCTACCCAGAGAAGATTCCTCTCTGCATTTAAAGCTCTACATTCGATGAGTGGCAGGCAAAATGTAATTGTCGTCATCTCTGCTAGTCTAAAAGCACACCACTCCACCAAAGCCCTGCTCAGGCGGCTGCCTAACCAACATCCTTCTCCACATTCCTCCTCCTGACAGAAGCCTGACTTTGTCCTGGTGTCTACCTGTTCCCCGTGCAGCCCCTTGGGTCAGGGGATGCTGACGTGGTCCTCAGCTTCAGGGTCATCCCAATTAGCCTACAGTTACTATATTCAGCAATGTCCTGGTGATTGTCAGTGGTCCCTGGAAGGTCACATGGCCCAAGATCGCCAATTGTACTGAAGACAAGGAGTACATCCCACACTTGAAGGAGTGATTTCTCTCTCAATGCCAGGGGACCTGTGATACAGACAGGAGGCAGGAAAATTCTGGGAGAAGAGGGTGGTCCCCAGCAAGGGTCCTGCCCTCAAACCTGGAACCGCAGCCCAAAGTGAGAACATGCATTCCTGTTTTCTCACTTGAATGTTGCCTTTTCCAAAACCTCCCATGACACACCCCAGTCCCCATCCTGTGCCATAAAAACCTCAGGCTTCTCCAGCAGAGAAGAGGAGAAGTAGCTGGACATTGGGGAGAAGCAGTTTGACTTCAGAGGGATGGTTTGATGATGTTGCTTTGGAGAGGGGTCCACTGGGGACAGCCAGACTCCAGGGAAAGATTATCTTCCCGCTCCATCCCCTTTCCATCTCCCCTTTCATCGGCCATAAAATCCTCCATATTCAGCACCCTTTGATTTGTTCATGAGACCTGATTTTTCTTGGATGCCACACAAGAGCTCAGGTGCCACAGGTGTGGACACTAAACGCTGTCACACTGACCCTCTGCCCTCACTGGCGGAGAGCAACAACCTCATGCAAAAAGGCAGAGGGCCCACTGAGCTGTTTAACACTTAAGCCATCTGCGGACGCCAGAGCTGAAAGAGCACTGTCACACACGTCCTCTGGGGTTTCGGGGTTTGCAGGTACTCCCCCTTAGGCGCTGCCACGGGGGCCCACACAGAGTTTTACTTCTGCAAAACCCAAAGGCACTCGCCCCAGCTCCTGAACCTGCTCACCTACATGCTCCCTCCCACAAGGGGTTGAGCACAACAGCTTCCAGTGAGTAGAGTTTACCCTGCTGGCACCGAGACTCCAGGTCCCACCTGTGAAGGGGTCAGGGAAAATTTCCTTCTTCACCTGGACAAGGAGACATGTGGTCCCAGTTGCTGGTGGCAGCCATGTTGTGACATCCCACAACAGGTGATGGCAAAGCAGAGAGCCTGGTGGTGTTGCAGAGCCACTGAATCAACCCACCCTCAAATCCACCTCTTTTTTTTTTTTTTTTTTTGAGACAGAGTTTCGATCTTGTTGCTCAAGCTGGAGTGCAATGGTGTGATTTCAGCTCACTGCAACCTCCACCTACTGGGTTCAAGCAATTCTCCTGCCTCAGCCTCCAGAGTAGCTGAGATTACAGGCATGCACCACCACGCCTGGCTAATTTTTGTATTTTTAGTAGAGATAGTGTTTCACCACATTGGCCAGGCTGGTCTCGAACTTCTGATCTTGTAATCTACCAGCCTCAGCCACCCAAAGTGCTGGGATTACAGGAGTGAGCCACTGCGCCCAGCCAAGTCCACCTAACACATTCACTTACCGCATATGCCAGATTCATTAGGGGTTTCAGTCACTTGCAGCCAATAGCAAGCTAACCCACATAGTCCCTCCTAAAAAGCCTTCTCTGACCCTCTCCCTTCTCTAGACCCTGGGACCTTTCTCCCTGCACTAACCCACTGCATCCTGTGTGCCATTTATGTCTGTGTGTTTCTCCCACCCGCCATGGGCCCACTGAGAACAAGCTGTGTTTCTTCACTCTTCTTAGCCCAGGGTTCTGTGCTTAGTAGGTGCTTTGTAAATTCCATTGCACAAATGTATATTTTATTGCAGTTGCTTTAGAAAGCTGGATAGATGGGTGGAAAGCATTCTTTTGTTTTTTGTTTTTAAGAAACTCATCACTGTGGTGTAAACTGCTCTGTGAGATAACACTGCAGTACTTCTATGCCAGTAAAGACAGGTTTTAAGATGCTTTATTTCACTGGGACAAACTACATGTCCATTAAAGTCCCATCCGTCTTTTTCCCAGTTGATGGTATTTGAAGACTCAGTAATTTCCTTCCTGCCATTAATATCCTCTTTAACATTCAAACTCCCTTAAACAGATGTAGCGCTTTCCCATAAACCCATCTGGACAGGTGGCAGCCATGTTAAATCTCCCGCATGGGCCTGCGGCACTCTGGGAACTCACAGAGTCTTCTTCCATTCATTCTTTTTTTTTTTTTTTGAGCCAGAGTCTTGCTCTGTCTCCCAGGCTGCAGTGCTGTGGCACAATTTCGGCTCACTGCAACCCCTGCCTCCCAGGTTCAAGCGATTCTCCTGCCTCAGCCTCCCTCCCAAGTAGCTGGGACTACTTGGTGGCCGCCACCATGCCTGGCTAATTTTTGTACTTTTAGTAGATACATGGTTTCACTATGTTGGCCAGGCTTGTCTTGAACTCCTGACCTCAAGTGAGCCACCTGCCTCAGCCTCCCAAAGTGCTGGGATTACAGGCGTGAGCCACCATGTCACCTTCTTCCATTTATTCTTTTTTGGTTTTTTGAGATGAACGTTCGCTCTGTCGCCCAGGCTTGAGTGCAGTGGCTCCATCTTGGTTCACTGTGATATGGCTCTGATGAGACAAGGAACACCAGGACTCTGGTCTCATATCGAATTAGATAAGACGACATGGAAACAGGTGGAGTTGTTTTCAGAAGCAGAGAGTTTAATAGGCCAGAAGGGGCAAGAAGGAAAGGAGAAGGAAGGAGCTCCCCTATACAGAGACAGAGGAGCTCCAAATGCGAAACACAAGGTTCCCACCTGCCAGGGATACCAGCCAGGTATATATACAGAGGCTGGAGGAGGCAGTGTCTGGTTTGCACAGGGCTCAGGGGATTGGTTTGACTAGGCTTGTCATTCACGTAGACTGTGGAAAAAGCCGGCCCTCCCACCCTCGCCTTTTAATATGCAAATACAGGACACCAAGATGTTCTACACTTTTGGCAGTGTAGAAAAAGCTGGCCCGCCCACCCTAGCCTTTTAAGATGCAAATGCAGGGCACCAAGATGTTCCCCACTTCCCCCCCACCCCACCGCTGTGTTACCAGGAACATGTGGGGAAAGGGCAAAAAGGCGCAGCAATCTCCATGTTTGGGTGGACCCAGTTTCTAATGGCCTGAATTAGCATATCAAAGGTTGCTGGCCTGGCTCCAAGACCTGGGGCTTTACGAGAATCCGGAGTTGCTTTAAATAAATGAAAACTCCCCAAAGACCCCTTTTCCTCTCTATCTGCCTAAAATAATTTCTTAATAACTCCTACCATAACTGCAACCTCCACCTCCCAGGTTCAAGCAATTCTCATGTCTCAGCCTCCCAAGTAGTTGGGACTATGGGAGCGTGCCACCACACCTGGCTAATTTTTATATTAGTAGAGACGGGGTTTCACCATGTTGGCCAGGCTGGTCTCAAACTCCTGACCTCAAGTGATCCGCCCACCTCAGGCTCCCAAAGTGCTGGGATTACAGGTGTGAGCCACGGCACCAGGCCCTAGTCATTCTTTCTCCGCAGGTGCCACCCATCCTTTCTAGATAGGCACCCCCACCATTAGAATAAAATCCAGATGGAGTCTTTAAAAGAGAAAGCAAAACTGCCTGGGGCAACTTTAGGTTAGAAAAAGGATGTTTTGGATTTAAATCAAATGTTAGTGTTTCAGGACCTTCTGCAGGTAGGGAGGGGCCCCAGAGACTAAGGGTAGGGACCCTGCTTGGCCTCAGGGTCACCCTCGGGCATCAAGGTGCACTCCAGCGGGTTTCTAATGCCCTTGTCTTCCCTCCAAGCCCATCACTCTCATAAAAAAAAAAAAAAAAATGCACCTACAACATTCTGGCTATTAGGCCAAATCTTAGAGTCAGCGTGACCCTCGTCTTTCTCTTACTCCTCCACATCCCATCCATCCACCAAACCTGCTGGCCTTATCTTCCAGCGATGGCCACCACGTGACCACCTGCCCACACCACCCCTAACACGGAAGCCTGGGTGCCCATCATCCCTTCTTGACTGTGGCAGTCGCCTCCTTGCTCATCTCCCTACATTGACTCCCTGCGTTGATCCTGCACCATCCATGCTCACAGGCAGCCAGAGGGATCCTTTTAAAATATTAAGGCAAAATACATCAAGCCCTCCGTGCCAAACTCCCTTATCACCCCTTCTATCTCAGAATATGACCCAGATCTTTGCCATGACCAACGAGGTCCTCCATCACCTCAGCTTGCACTCTTCTCCTCCTTGTTCCCTCCTCGCTGACCCTCCTAGAACACACCCGGCACATTCCACCACAGGGCCTTTGCACATGCTGGTCCCGCTGGCTGGAAACTTCCTCCCCTAGATATGCACATGGAAGACTCCTTTAATTCCTTCAGGTCTCTGCTCCAAGGGGGTGCATCTCAGAGAGGACTTCCACACTGCCCAGTCTAAAGTAAACCCACCAGCCATTTGATATTTCAAGTATATGTGTGTGTGCATGCACACGCACACACACACACACACACCCCTATGTGGCTGTTCTTGCGGGGGCGGGCTGCACTTGCTGTTCACTGCCCCTTCCACCCGGAACGTCAGCTCCCCAGGAACAGGGCCTTGGTCTCTTCCATCCATAGTTGCGTTGCTAGTGTCTAGAGCGTGCCTGGCACGTAGGAGCTGCTCTGTAAAGAGCTGGCAGATGAATGAAGGTGCACTCTTCTGAGAGTGCAGCCTCTGTGGAGAACTTGGGGAGATGAACAGAAGCTGCCCGGCCCAGAGTGTCTGAACCCAGGAGCTGGTGTCCCTCCAGGAAGAGTCCCCAGAAAGAGAATAAGCTGTACTTTATCTTCTCAGTACAAAGGATTTTTTCGTAATTCTCTGGCCATGGGAACCATTCCAGAAGCCAGAGTCACCAAGCTTGGCCTCACTGAACACATTTCCTAGAACGAGCCTCAGGTGGTCTGGTCTGCCGGTCTCCACAGGCAGCTCCCCTATTCATCAGGACAGAGCCGGACGATGAGGGTGTGGAGCTTGGTGCATCTGAGGGCTCATCTTGAGCAGCCCCTGCTCCAGTGAGGAACCTGCAGGCCGAGGCCGAGGAGGGGACGTGACTGAGGGCATTGCAGGCAGAGCTGGCCAACACTGGCTTTCTCGCGCTCCAGGGCGCTTTCCTGCTGGAAGATTCTGGGAGCCTTTACCGATTCCATTCTCTCAGCCTTCTTATAAGTCAGCAGGGCAGAGGCAGGGGCAGCAGAGCCCCACTTGGCAAATGAAGAAACTGAGGCACAGCCAAGGTCAGCGACTCACCATTCTTCAAAGAGCTCGTTACTGTGGGACCCCCCCAGTGAGGTAGTTACAGCGAGGGCCCTGAGCTGTAGCCTGGGCTGAGTCCTGGCTCTACTCCTTTCAAGCTGAGCAAATTGCTCACCCCTGTGTGCCTCCGTTTTCCCAGCTGCAGAACCGGTAATAAGCGTAATTGACCCGTAGCTTTTACAAGCGATGAAACCCAGGCATCACCAATGGGAGGAGCCCAGGCCTGGAGCAGATGCCAGTTCCACCCCACCCGCCCCTGCCCTGTGGGCTCTGAGGCTCCCCTACCCCTCTGCAGATGGAGGTAAGGGCAGCGCACCCACACAGGGCGGCTGTGAGAATTCATGGTGGTGTTTTGTTGATTCCACGTGTTGTCGATGCTTCTTGTTTTGTTTTGTAAAACAGCCAGAGCAGGGCCTCCGACAGCAAGCGCAATATACATATTTGTTAAATGAAAAACAGAGAACGCAAGTACGATTCTCAGGTCAGTGTCTGATGTGAGTGATGCTTGGTGAGTTTCAGCTGCTCTTTCAGTGATGAGGACCAGAGTGAGCGTGTCCTGAGCCTCCTGCTTCCCTCCCGCCCATGGTAACCCCCAGGCCGCATCTCAGGCTCGCGGGGCCGCCTGGACACTGTTTCTCCTCAGAGGTCACCTTGCTCTCTCCCCTCCCATAACTCACCGCCCACCTCCAGCAGTCACCCTGTCTCTCACATACACACATTCTCTCTCTCACGCTCACACATACACACTCACACACACAGGCTCACACACATGACATTCACACAGACTCACACTTATACACAGTCTTACACACAGGCTCACATACACAAGCTCATACATTCATACCAGGCTCACACACACACACAGGCTCCCATACACCTACACTCACACATGCATACACACGTTCACACACATACAGGCTCATACACTCACATATACACAGGTGCACACATACAGGGGCGCACACACACTCATTCACACATGTACAGACTCATACACACACCCTCACAGACTCACACACTCACACATTCACACACACAGGCTCCCATACACCTACACTCACACATGCATACACATTCACACACATACACAAACAGGCTCATACACTCACACATACACAGGTGCACACATACAGGGCGCACACACACATTCACATATGTACAGACACACACCCTCACAGACACACACACATTCATAGACACACATATATGCACAGTCACACACACACACATGCAGCCCCTGAAGCATGTGCTACCCACAGCATCCTCCCAAAGCCCCCCCACCGGCCACCGCCCAGATGCCCAGCTTGGGAGCTGCCTGCACTGCCAGGACTCTGCTGACACCCCAGCCCGGGGAAGCTGCTGGGACTCGCCCCTCTGCTGAGGAGACAAAACGCGCTGCACAGGCTCCTTGTGGTCTCCCTGCCCCACCCACTCCTGGCTTTGTGCCCTTCCCAGCAGCGATAACCAACCCCAGCCGTCTGCTCAGGCCTCTGGTGCCTCCCCAAACCCAACCCAGAGACCCTGGCAGTGCTGTCACCTGTAACCAGGCACTCAAGGCAGTGTCCAGCTACCCCCAGGCAGGCTGGACTCTGGCCTCAATCAGAACCCAGGGAAAAGGCGAATGCCACAGACTCCACAGGGCCATGGAAAGAAATGGATGGACCCGTGCAGCAGCTAAAAGGGGACGAGCCCCCCCAGTGCAGCCTGAGCCATGGAAGGTCAAGGGCCACAGTTACACCCATAATCATCCTTCTCTCTGCTGAACAGCTGGTTGGCCAGAGTCACCCCAGGGGCGCAGGAGTACCGTAGGGGAGAAAGCTGGGTCCACTCTGCTCTTGCACGGGCTAAGTGCAGACCATGGGCTCTTCTGAGACAGCACCAGGCCAGGCTCAGAGAGGGGCAGGACTCTGTTCCCACAAAGAACCGGGGCTGGTGGGGACCCCCCCACCTTGTCAACAGTCAACAGCACAGCAGCAGGTTGAAATAATCCTGGGGTGGGGGCAGCTGCAGCAGGAAGCCCTCACCTCCCACTGGGAGCGGGTGGGGTTGGGAACTCCAGCAGGGTGGGGAGGTGGTGTTGGAGTCAGGTCCCAAGCATGAGCAGGACATTGAAAAGAAAGGAGGGGGTGGGGCGGGAACAAAGCCAGAGCTAAGAACGTACTTAGTGGGAGTGAGAAGGGGGCTTTGGTGGGCACAGTGGACAGGGAGAAGCGAGAACCAGGTTAGATGGGGGCTGGAACCCAGCAGGCAGAGGCCTGAGACGCCCATGGCTGAGCATGCACTGCGTCCCCTTGACTCTGGCATCGCCTAAACCTGTCTCATGGAGGGCAGCCTGGGATGGCAACGAACACTTGAAAGATCAATTTATTATGTTTTAAGTATATAAATTTATTTTGACAGCTAACTTTATATGCTTTTTTTTTTTTTTTTTTGAGACAGAGTCTCATTCTATTGCCAGGCTGGAGTGCAGTGGCATGATCTCAGCTCATTGCAACCCTGCTCCCAGGTTCAAGTGATTGTCCTGCCTCAGCCTCCTGAGTAGCTGGAGCTACAGGCGTGCACCATCACACCTGGCTAATTTTTGTATTTTTAGTAGAGACGGGTTTTCACCACGTTGGCCAGAATGATATCAATCTCTTGACTTTGTGATCGGCCTCCCAAAGTGCTGGGATTATAGGCATGAGCCACCGAGCCCGGCCTATATGCTTAAATTTATTGAAAAAAAAATTAAGTAGAAACCAAAGTGGGCTGGGCACAGTGGCTCACACCTGTAATCCCAGCACTTTGGGAGGCCAAGGTGTGAGGATCATGAAGTCAGGAGCTCAAGACTATCCTGGCCTACATGGTAAAACTCCATCTCTACTAAAAATACAAAAATTCACTGGGCGTGGTGGCGCGCACCTGTAGTCCCAGCTACTTGGGAGGCTGAGGCAGGAGAATTGCTTGAACCCGGGAGGCGGAAGTTGCCATGAACTGAGATCATGCCACTGAACTCCAGCCTGGCGCCTGGCGACAGAAAGAGACTCTCTCAAAAAAAAAAAAAGAAACCAAAGCAATGTCATCGATTGCAGCTAGGAACATATGATGGCCTAGCAAAGGCTCTAGAGGCCCCAGGCTGGCTCTTTCTTGGCTCCAAATGGAGAGGAACAGCGTTGGAAAGGAGTTAAGACATATTAGCACCAAACTGGGACTCTTCTTGAGACAGTGGACTGGCTTTCTAACCATGTGTCTCCATGTTATGTCAGGAAAATCTGAGTCACCTAGTGTCACTTGTCATCATCCCCAGGGGAGCGGGTGCTGTTCGTGCCCTGTACATAGCCCTGGAACTCTCCAGCAGTCTCAGAGCCACTTTTCACTGCCAATGTCTTCTCTTTTTGCCTGGAGGCTTTTGTTCATGACCTCAGCAGGCCACTCTACCCAAACCTGTGGCAGGTGGGCGGTGCCGGGGGATTAACACTCACCTCCAACAACCCCCAAAGAATAACTCATAGGAGTTGGGATATAAATACCCCCGCTCCCTCGCTCCTGGGATTCCTCTGTTGTGTGTGATTTCTCCATGGGACTGAACTCCAGCTGTCCTCTACTCTAGCTGGCTTCGTACCACGCCCTGAATTGGCCTCCTCCCTTTCCTGTCGTGCTTCCTAAAGCCCTGCCAGAGTTTCCTGAGGTCACCTTTCAAATAAACTACTTGCTCTCAAGTTCTTGTCTCAGAGTCTGCACCTGGGACAACCCAAACCAAGGCATCAACCATCAGTGACATTTGTCCCACTCACATCCTCAAGGTCAGATCTCAAATCTGGGAGACTCAGTCCAAAGAGACCCAGAACACAGCTTGGCTCTTATAACTAGACGATAAATCAACCCAGGAGAAGCCTGCATGGCAGTTTACAACGGGAGGGGCTGGAATTTTCTGTGAAGTATTTTCATATGGCATTGATTACTGAGAGTAAAACTAGAAAGAAATCAATCAGAACTGCAGTTGGAAAAGCTCACTCTGGCTCCTGCCGTGGAATGTGGATGTGGGTGGAGCCCTGGTCTGCACGGGGAGTCAGATCAGGTACCACTGCAGTTGTCAGAGGTAACACTGCAGGAAATTGGCAAGGGTGGCCACCCTTGGCAGGTATTTAAGAAGGACAATCACAAGGAATTTGAGATGGATTAAGCCAGGGGAGGAGATTGAGGAAGAGGTGATTTCTGACTTATAATGGATAGAAGTGGCAGTCACTCCAAAGACAAACACACAGGAGGAGCAGGTTTGGGAAGGAAGGTCAGGAGTTCAGACCCAGGCACACTGGGCTTGAGTTGCCTTCAAAACATCCAGGTGGAGATGTCAAGATGTCTGTTGGATAAATGAGACCAGAACTCAGAGGAGAGGCAAGAACAATGGTGACCATCAGCCTGCAGACATAAATGAGGGAAAGGGTGTGGATTTTAAGAGGGTGTATGTGTTTCTCTCTTTTTTATTATTATTTTTATTTAATTTTTTTTATTTTTTGAAGCAGAGTCTTGCTCTGTCGCCTAGGCTGGAGTACAGTGGTGCAATCATGGCTCACTGCAGCCTTGACCTCCTGGGCTCAAGCGATCCTCCCACCTCAGCCTCCCAAGTAGCTGGAACTATAGGCATATTCAACCACACCCAGCTAACTTTTGGGTTTGTTTTTGCTTTTGATAAAGACAGGGTTTGCCATGTTGCCCAGGCTCAAACTCTTGAGCTCAAGTGATCCACCAGCCTTGGCCTCCCAAAGTGCTGGGATTACAGGCATGAGCCAATAGGCCCAGCCACATTTCTTTATAAAAAAATGTTTAATTTTTTAAAAGTTTATTATTTCATTTCTATGGACATGGAAAAAATGCTGAATTATGATACAACACACAAACATAAAATTTTCCATCTTAACCATTTATAGGCACTTGAATTGCTTTCACCTGTTGGCTGCTGTAAATAACGCCGCGACATCTTCGTGTCCCGGTTTTCAATTATTTGGGGCATATACCTAGAGGTGGGATGACTGGATCATATGGTGATTCCATGTTCAATTCTTTGAGGAACTGCCATATTGTTTTCCATGGCGGCTGCACCAAAACATTTTACATTCCCACCAACAACGTACAACAGTTCTAATTCCTCCATATCCTCACCAACCCTTGTGATTTTCTGGGTTTTGACAGTAGCCATCGTAAAGGGTGTGAGCTGGTCTGGCCAAGATTTTTGCACTACAGACGTCACAAAGGTACAGAGCAAGAAAAGGACTTGTGCAACATCATTAAGCCAGGAGATGTTCTGGTCATACTTACGTCATTACCAACCTCAGGAACCTGGATCAGCTGGGGATGTTCTTGGCTACAGGTGGCCATGTTTTGAAGGCATTTGCTGTCTCGTTAATAAGAACTACCTGGGCTGGTTCTTTTCTGCTCAGCCATGCTCAGTCGATTGGTGACAGTGATATTTTCCTTCCTGGCCATATGTTGACTCTCTTCAATCCCATGTATATGTGCGCCCAGGACCACACATAGAGCAGCAGGAAGGGGGCGTGAGGCAGGGCCTCCTCCTTCCAAGACTCTGGCCTTTTTAACAGGAAGAAAATGACATCCCCAAAATCCAGCAAATACTTCCTGACATCTCATTGGCAAGAACCAGTCAAGTGCCCACTCATATGAATGGTACCGGGTGAGGGGTGCTAGTTAAAGCAGAGATGGCTGGGCCCCACCTGCAGAGTTTGATTCAGTGCGTCTGGGATGGGACCCATGATTTTGCATTTCTAACCAGTTCCCAGGTGATGCAGATGCTGCTGGTCCAGGGACCATATTTCCAGGGCGACTGGCTGAAGCGACCTTGAGCTGGGTACATTACCACCCAAACCAATCAAAGGGGAAAAGGAAGTAGGTGGTGGTAAGATCCAAGATTCTCTGCCACAAACGCTGTGGAGCTCACTTGTATCTTTTCCACCCACTAGACTCTAGGCCCCCTGGGAGCAGGGGGTCACAAAAGTCACCTTTTTGGGCCCTGGGGTCTGATACAGTTTCTGTGACTTGGTGAACTTTAAACAGATTTTTCAAATGAGCAGATATAGGAACATCTCACTGAAGATGTCCAAAGCTGCTGCACCCTCGGGTCACCTTGATCAAAACACTTTCCTGGAGCCCATGCAGACAGCTTTCAAAACACAAAGCAGCCCCTTCCCTACCAGACAGCAGCTCCCGTACAAAGCAGCTCACGTGTCTTCCCTGTCAGCCTGTCCTCCCAGGGGAGGCTGGCTCCCTGCTCTGCAGTGACACTGCAGGGTCAGAACTCAGCCTGTGGAGAACCCAAGAACAATACCTGTTTGAGGGTCTTCACTGGTGACACAGAGATCCTGTGACCATCGGTCCCAAATAGCACCTATTAATTGTCCACCAGGCTGTGATCCCTTGTTGAAGTCAAAGAAACAAGCCCTTAATTCACTCATTGTCTAAACAGACACCACCAGCTGAGAACTCCTATAGCCCAGCGTGTGTTGCTTTATGACCCTGAGCAAATGAATGCAGCTGCAAACAGGCGGTACCTGTTACCTATTCCTTAACCACAGGAGAACCTTCTGGAAAGTTGCTAACATGAAATATATGATTGATGAAGAAGAAAATGCCTTATCCTTCTGTTCTGCACTCACAGTCATGTGTGACCCACACAGTGGTCCTCAAAGGAGCTGACGTTAGGGGAGACCTGGGAGCCCGTTTACCAATGAGGATCTACTGTTCAGAACTGACTTCCCGGATATGTGCAGTGAATATCCAATCAGCAGCTATAATAATCATAAATTGCTCCCTCTAAGGTGAAGCGGAACAGACTAGGATAAGCCAGGCTCACCCCAGAGGCCTCTGCTGCAAGCCTGGTTGGCAGCCCAGCCCTTGTGGGTACCAAGACCTGCCAGAGCCGCAGACAACCAGATATAAGCACAAATGGATGAGTCACCCAAGAGCCATCGCCAGATGAGGACAGACCTGGGTGCCAAGTGGGCAGAGATTCCACCAAGTCCTGGCAGACGAAGGGGCTGTGACGGACAGGAGGCACCTCTCAGGCCAGACACATGTGGCAAGACAAGGTCTTGCTGGAAGGCAGGCGAGGAAATGCTCCAGCAGGAGCCCAGCAGAGACTGGCCCTGGGTGCTGATAGGACCAAGCTGGCCCCAGCCTCCCTCCAGAGTCTGTGTAGGGCTCACCTTGTTCCAAGGTGGAACAAGGGTAGAGGCCAGGTGCGGTGGCTCATGCCTGTAATCCCAGCACTTTGGGAGACCGAGGCAGGCAGATCACTTGAGATCAGGAGTTCAAGACCAGCCTGGCCAACATGGCAAAACCCCATCTCTACTAAAAATAATTAGCTGGGCCTGGTGGCGCATGCCTGTAATCCCAGCTACTTGGGAGGCTGAGGCAGAAGAACTGTTTGAACCCAGGAAGCGGAGGTTGCATGGAGCCGAGATCATACCACTGCGTTCCAGCCTGGGAGACAGAGTGAGGCGCCATCTCAAAAACATAAAAGAGTAGAAGACCTGGCCGGGCGCGGTGGCTCACACCTGTAATCCCAGCACTTTGGGAGGCCGAGGCGAGTGGATCACGAGGTCAAGAGATCGAGACCATCCTGCTCAACATGGTGAAACCCCGTCTCTACTAAAACTACAAAAAATTAGCTGGGCATGGTGGCGCGTGCCTGTAATCCCAGCTACTCAGGAGGCTGAGGCAGGAGAATTGCCTGAACCCAGGAGGCAGAGGTTGTGGTGAGCCGAGATTGCGCCATTGCACTCCAGCCTGGGTAACAAGAGCGAAACTCCGTCTCAAAAAAAAAAAAAAAAAAAAAAAAAGAGTAGAAGACCTGAGTCCTCTTCTCCCCAGTGTTAGCCTTGCTGTGTGTTCTTAGGGGTGGTGCTTTACCTCTCTGGGGACAGTGAGCCTCACGTACCTGACTCTGGGCCATGCAGAGGCCGGGCTGGGCCCCCTGACACCCACTGACTCCCCTCCAGCAACCCCGCTTCCCAGCTCCCATCCTCCCACCCAAACTTCCAGGGTAGGCAGTGTGTGTGCACTGGGAAGTCGACACAGGGCTGTCTCGAGCCAGGTGGAGAGGGGACCATCCCCCTCCTCCTCGCCCCCTCCCCGGACACTAGCCACAGTCCTGATGGGCTTTCGTCCACCTCAGCAGCCAGCCTCCCACCCTCTCCCTCTGCAACCAGGACTGCTTCTGTGGATGCCTGCTGGCACGTTTTTAGGTTACCTACACATTTATTTCGGGGTCAACGAGTCCCAAGCACCTCTGGGGAAACCTGATATGACTCTCCTGCTCCCCCAGGCCTCCCCAGGGAGCAGGAGGTCTCAGCCCTGGCACAGGCTGGAGCCACCTGGGGAGCTTTAAAAACCACCCATGCCCATGAGGGATGGAACTAGGATGATGAAAATGTTCTAAAACTGGATTATGGTAATGGTTGCACAACTTGGGAAATTTAAAAATCATTCAATGGTACACTTAAAATGAGTGAATTTTATGGTATGTAAATTATACCTCAATAAACTTGTTTTAAATAAAAATACCCAGGCGTGGGTCTATCACTGAACCATTAAATCTGAATCTCTGATTTGGGGCCTGAGCTGAGATTCTTGCTCTGGTGCCACCATGGGGACATCTCTTTCTCCTGCCACCATCACTCACTCACCCTGGGAGAAGAGGAGTGACCACCCACCCCCATCCCATTGATGGGCATATCCATTTCCTAGTGCAGTTATAACAATAACCACGAACTGGGTGACTTAAAACAGCATTAATTGACTCTCATAGTTCTGGAGGCCAGAAGTCCAAAATCAAGGTGCCAGCAGGGCAATGCCCTCCAAAGGCTCCAGGGAGGGTCTTTCCAGCTGCTGGTGGCTGCTGGAATTCCTGATGTCCTTGGCTTGAAGCAGCATCATTTCCATTTCCACCTCATCCTTCACATAAGCTTCTTCCCTGTGTCTCTATGTCCCCACTTTCTCTCTCTCGCCATTTTTTTTTTTTTTTTTTTGGGAAGGAGTCCCGTTCTGTCACCCAGGCTGGTGTGATCTCAGCTCACTGTAACCTCTGCCTCTTGGATTCGAGCAGTTCTCCTGCCTCAGCCTCCCTAGCAGCTAGGATTACAGGCGCCCACCACCAATCCCAGCTAATTTTTGTATTTTTAGTAGAGATGGGTTTTCACCATGTTGGTCAGGCTGCTCTCAAACTCCTTATCTCAAGTGATCCACCCATCTTCGCCTCCCAAAGAGTTGGGTTTACAGGCACGAGCGTCCTTGCCTGGCCCCCACTTTCTCTTCTTAGGAGAACACCCATCATTGGATTAGGGTCCACCCTAATCTGAGTATAATCTCATCTTAGCTATCTGCATCTGCAAGGACCTGAGTTCCACGTAAGGTCACATTCTGAGGTTCTGGATTGGCATGACTTGGGATCTGGGGACGCTATTCCACCCAGTACAGTGGAAATGAGAGTGAAGTCAACTGCACTAAAGCCAGCCATCCCATTACCTATATTACATACACTTTCCTGGGTAGACTGCCTTTTTATTTCCAGTTAAATGCAACTTTTATTGTCCAAATTTCCAACACTTCTCTTAATTTCCTAACTGGAGTGCAGTGGTATGACCTCGGCTCCCTGCAACCTCCGACTCCTGGGTTCAAGTGATTCTCACTCCTCAGCCTCCAAGTAGCTGGGACCACACGCGTGTGCCAACACACTCTGCTAAGTTTTGTATTTTTAGTAGAGGCAGGGTTTCACTATGTTGGCCATGTTAGCCAGGCTGGTCTTGAACTCCTACCTCAGGTGATCCGCCCACCTCAGCCTTCCAAAGTGCTGGGATTACAGGTGTGAGCCACCGCGCCAGCCCTAACTCACTTTTTTAATTGCAGCTTTAGCTGAAAAGCATCTTTACCTACATGCTCCTGCATATGGACATCCAGTACCAAATACTGTCTTTTTAAAAATGTGCAGGCTGCCAGGTATGGTGGCTCATGCCTATAATCCCGGCACTGTGGGAGGCCAAGGCAGGAGGACTGCTTGAGCACAGGAATTCGAAACCAGCCTGGGCAACGTAGTGAAACCTTGTCTCTACAAAAAAATTTAAAAACTAGCCAGGTGTGGTGACATGCATCTGTGGTCCCAGATATTCAGGAGGCTGAAGTGGGAGGATCGCCTGAGCCCAGAAGGTCAAGGCTGCAGTGAGTCATGATTGCACCACTGCACTCCAGCCTGGGCAACAGAGCAAGACCTTGTCTCAAAAAGAAAAAAAATGTACACTCCAGTAATAAGGTAAAATTCGCCACAAAGTCTACCTACCAAAGTGGAGTGGGAGGGAACCCACAGTCAGACCCTTGCCAGTGGGTTCACTCTCATTTAGCAGAGAGAAGTCTCTGTTTGTCCTCTTCTCTCCAGGTTCCCTGCCTCAGCTCCTGTGTGAGCTTCCAAGGGCTGGTCTCAGGGGTGAGAATCAAAATGTTTAACCACAGGCCCTGACCCATCAGCCCAGATGCCTGCTGTAAACAACCAGAGCTTTTTCCAGGCAAATGTTGACCTAGCTGGTCTCACACAGGGCAGCATCAGCACTTCCAAGAAGTTCTCCCAGGGGCATTATGCTTGGAGACAGTTTCTGTGTGAGCCTGTGAACAGCCAGTGGTGCTTAAAATCACGGGCCTCTGGCCAGCCTATTCAACAGTAATTATAAGTGCTTAAGAAAGGTTGGTGTTAGATGCCAGACACTGTTCTAAGCTCTTGGTATATAAGCTCATTAATAACTCACAACAATCCTAGAACGTGGAGAGATGATTGTCATTGTCCCTATTTGGCAGGTGAGTTTAAGAGACAGAGGCCCACAGTAACACACAGCTGGTGAGTGGCAGCACTGGAATTGAAGCTGTGTGGATTTATCTCTAAAAACTGGGGTCCAATCACCCCACTGTACTACCTCTTCTGTTTGAAAACATTGCATATAGGATATTCATTCATTCATTCATTTAACAAGTATCTATTGAATATCCACTCTATGCTAGACAATGTTCTGGGCACTGCAGCTGCAACAGTAAACACATGGACTTGGCCCCTGCTCTCCTGCAGCTAGTGTGGGGTAGGGAGTGGCAGATGATAGGAAGACGCTAAAATGGGGAGGGAGGATAGAGTGACTGGGAAACATTTTTAGGTGAAACAGACAGGGACAGACTCTCCCGGGAGATGACATTATACTGAATTCTGAGTAGTGAGAAAGAGTTGGTGGAGCACAATCTGGGGAGGGAGATGCCAGGGAGAGACCACAGAAATCACAAAGGCTCTGAGGCAGGAAAAGGCTTGAGGAACAAAGTGAAAGATACCTTTGTGGCTGTGAGCAAGAGAGTGATTATGGAATTACTGTTCATTTCCTTTGGTGTGATAATAATGGGGAGGTTACCTGGGAAAACAACTCATTCTTAGGAGATGCCTGCCCACGTCCTGAGGGGTAATGTGTCATGGTGTCTGAAACCACCTTTCAAATGGTTCTGCAATGTCTAAAGCACATATGGCCACATAGTAACAACTGTTGAATCTAGGTGAAGAGTCTAAGTGTGTCCGCTGTACTATTCTTTCAACTTTTCCTTGTGAAATTGTCATAATAAAAATGGAAGCAAGACAGCAGAGACAGATGTTGGAGTGTCAGGCAGGAGCAGGATGGCGTTTCCATCTAAGAGGAGGAGATTTTAAGCCTAAGAGAGGCGTGATCTGGTTACCTTTGGCATCATTGCCTCAACTGCCCTGGATTTCCAAGTCTGGCTTTGCAGACCATGAAGGAGTGTGTCTCTCAGGGGTGCGTGACAGCATGTTTCCAATTCTGATTTAGTGAACACTCATTGTGTACCTTCCAGCTAGGCATTGTGTGTGCGTTTTACCTTCATTAGTCTCACTTAATCCACACGACGGCCTACAACGTCCTCGATATTAACCTCGTTCTTAAGATGAGGAAACTGAGGCCGTGAAGATCAGCCAAGGAGGGGTCAGACCGTGGAGGCAGAGCCTAGGTTCCTTAGAAACCTCTGCCCTGGGGGAGCACTAAGTCATCATTCCACTTTTACTAAATCATCATCAACATTCATCATAATTGATTAATTAATTATGAGCAAAGCTTGAAGGTGATTATTCTGGAATACGATTGCAAAACTAGACGCACTGTTGCAGAGAGAGCCCTAAAGTAAAATGCACTAATGGTCAAATGGACCCTGCTTTTCCCCTTGAGAAAACTATCATCCAGCAGAGTTCCACGCACTCTCCCTCGTCCACGGAGAGCTGCAGCTGTGCTACCTGGGGCCACATTACTCATTTTAATCCTCAATTGCACATATACTGATGCTGTCTGTGTGCCTGGATTTCATCACATCACAAAATATGTGGAACCCACATCTTTAATCTTTCTTGCCTGCTTATCCAAAGGAAAACCACTAGCGTGTTAAGCAACTAGACAAATTGTTCTGTTATCTGTGTTCTTAGAACAGTGTCTTGACTAGAGGCAGCCCTACTGTCTCTCACTGGTAAGAATTCAGAATAAACATCATCATTCTTTGAAATCACTCATAAGCAGTCCCCAGGAGACTGTAATTATACCTGTTTATAATTCTCCTCCCTCCCAAACTAACCCTTGATTCATAAATGTGCACTTTTAGGCGTCAGGCGTTAGAATAAATTAACTATACAATTATGTGTAATTAAAGGGGAACATGGGTACCGTGCTGCAAAGATTGACCGTGTTTTGCTGAAGTAAAGCATGTCTGTGTCAGTGTGCTGGCCCAGGGAGACAGCAGGAAATACAACTAATGTTCTTCTTACTTAATGGGCTTTCTGGGCTGTTTTTCATTATCACAGTATCTCAAGAAATATAAACAGTTTTTCTGAAACGCCATCGCATTTCTACCAATAACACAGCTTGGGTCTAAGTGAAAATTCAGCAGAATTAGCCACAGATTTATATTGTGAGGGATGATCCTGGAATTTGTATTTTAAAACCCATGCAAAACTGTCTGTACTCAGGAGCTGAGAAGTTGGATCTCAGCCTCCTAAGAGTGGCTCTGCAGCCTCTTCTGCTCTCGTAGAAGCAACTTACAGCCAAACTTGTGCGTGTTATTAAAGCCACCTGTGCCCCAGTTCTACGGCTCGAATTCCCAAGCCTCCCGTCTGCAGCCATGTTCCTACTTCTAACGTTTCTCCTTTACACGCCAATTTGTTTGAGACATGTTAAAAGCTTGACTTTTACAACCCTCATAAAATCCCATCGACTCCAACCCAAATCCAGCCAGAAGTGCTCGGACAATCAGATTGAGTTTCAGCCTCTTGATGGAGATAAAGAAACACATAGCAAGAATGATTTTTGTTTAATTGTTGCATATGAGTCAAGGGAAGAAAATAGCAACCCTGGCTTTGCAAGGGAGATAGAGCCGGACAGTGTTCTGCACAAAAGGACTGCCAAGGAATTTGCAGAGGGAAGAAACGAGGCATGGAGGCGTCAAGAGAAAGGTCCCCCTGAGGTTAAATCAACAATGCGGGGGAGGATGGGGCGGTGTGAGGAGCTTGAAAAGCTGGATTGTCCAGCTAGGATGGTCAGGATCATACCAAGAGATGTCATGGGGGGTGACAGATTTGGGAGGAGAAAGGCTGTCCCGGTGTGGGTGAAGGCGGCAGGGGTTGGAGTATCAGGAGGCCATGGGGGTGCCCAGTATTCTGCTGAGCCCCACTGGGAGACATGTGAGTCCCCGAGGCCCCTAACGTCTCCCAGACAGACACCGAGCTCCAGAATGGGGCCAGCAGTCCTCACCTGCCTGAAAGGACCTGGAAAACAGGCTGAGGCCTTGAACCCAGAGGACCAGGGAGTTTGTTGGGAATTATGGGGAAGAAACATGGCCAGAGGAGCTATGCAGACCCTCTGACCTCATGGGTGTCTGGGCCAGTGAGTTAAGTCCAGACTAAAACACGTGACCCACAGCAGCTGCCTACAATCACCACACACACACATACGTGCTCGGACACAGGTACACATGCACGCACACACAAGATGTGTCCCCGTCTACTTAAGGAAGGATAAAGTCTTTGAACAGCAACAATGGCAACAGAACATATCCAAAAAGATAAGCAAATGCCACACGTCAGCCAGGCCCGCAGCCCCAGAAGAAGGAATTGTAAGCTTCCCCTCCCTGACTGGGGTTACCTGATGAGCAGAGAAGGATGGAGGGAAACATTGTGGGCAGGAGAGCCATGTCCATGAACTCAAGGCCTGAAGGGCACTGTGCAGTAATGCAGTGGTTTTTCAAAACTTTTTTCGCAGTGGAAATTTCCCCACCCCTGAAATATTCTCCAGAATCCAACATAAAAAGTAGGAAACAGGCAGATCCCATTCCTGGGTCTCCCTCCTCCACTCCAGGCCTCAGAGGCACCCCCAAGGGGCACTGAGGACCCAGTAAGAAAGTTGCTTCTGCAGTGGGGTACATGTCCCAAAACCAGGCACAGCCTCAAGTGGGTTGAAATCCTACTGGCCAAGTTTTTGACTATAGGCAAGTCCGTTTCTCTCTCTGAGCATCAGTTTTCTTGAAAGATTGTCAGGAGGATTACATGAGATGACCTGGTGGAAATGACCACTGACCACTGAACCTACCAGAGTTGCATTGTCCAGCATGGGAACCCTGAGCCACACGTGGCTGGTCCAAATCGAGATGAGATGTGCCATCAGTGTAGAACGTACACCGGGTTACAAACCTTAGTAAGAAAAAATAATCTAAAAAGATCTCACTAATAGTTTTATATTGATTACACGTTGAGATCAATTTTGGATATACTAGTTAAGTAAATGATAAATATTAAAATTAATTTCACCTGCTTTCTTTTCAGACAGGATCTCACTATGTCACCCAGGTTGGAGTACAGTGACTTGAAGTCATGGCTCACTGCAGCCTTGACCTCCCAGTCTCAAGTGATTCTCCCACCTGAGCCTCCCGAGTAGCTGGGACCACAGGTGCATGTCACTACACCCAGCTTAATCTTTGTATTTCTTGTGAAAATGGAGTTTCACCATGTTGCCCACGCTGGTCTCGAACTCCTGAGCTCAAGCAATCCACCCACCTTGGCCTTCCAAAGTGCTGGGATTACAGGCTCCAGTCACTGTGCCTGGCCCTCATCTGTTTCTTTTTACTTTCTAATGCCACTACTAGAAAATTCCAAATGATATATGTGTCCTTCTGCAGAGATGAGGTGGAAGGAGAGGGGTGTCCATTATTTTTTGGTCTATGACAGAGAAGCCTGATATTCCGTCCCAAGGCAAAGAAGGTGGGAGCCGATCAGCCTTCTCAGTGATACGAAAGGTAGGGCCAGCATTGGATTTGGAAAAGCAAGATCAAGGTGTTTCTGATTTATTTAGGCTCTAACTTGATTGAGGTGGCTAACGGAGGTTATGGGGAGGAGCCTAGAGCCCCAAACCCAGTCAGAAGATCCGATTTGAATCTCAGATTAAAACGTGAAGCCTTTTTCAGTATTAAGTTCCTCCCCGTGTATGTCTGTATTTATTTGTTAAGTATGACAACTCTAGCATGGAAGATCACACCAGAGAAAGGAGACGCTGGGTTAAAAAGTAAAAACATCCTTGGATTTAAGAGCATAAGCCTGCAGCTAAGGCTTCTTGGGTTCACAGGATCCACCACTTAGAATTGTGTGATCTTCAGACAGTACTTAACCTCTCCTGGTTTCCATGGTAAAACGGGCAGAGTAACTTACTGTGTGAGATTGTCATAAGGTTTAATAAGTGACTGCTGCTTTCAAGTGCTTTCCTACGGCAGCGTCTGTTTTCCCTTAGCAGCTCGGCTGTGTTTTCTGCAGCTGCTTTTGGGTTCTCTGTCCGCTCTTTGCCTACCCGCGTCAGGCCGGGCCCCACTCCGGCCCCTTCCGTGGCGCGAGGGACCGCGGAAGCCGCGGTAGACAGCACCCCCTTGAGTCGAATTCCTCCCCTTTCGGAGGAACCTGGTTTCTCTTTTCTTTGCTACTCCCGGTCCATTTCTGGGCAACGGCTGCTATTTTCACTCGAGCCCAAGTTAATTTTTCGGGGAGCTCTGGGGCGCGCACGGGCAGCTCCGTTCGCCCCGCGACTGAGCTGCGGGTCGCGGCCGGCGCCGGCCTCTCCGACGGCCAATGTGTGTAGCTGGAGGCGAGCGCGAGGCTTTCAGCAAAGGCAGTCGAGTGTTTGCAGACCGGAGCGAGTCCTGTGAAAGCAGATAAAAGAAAACATTTATTAACGTGTCATTACGAGGGAAGCGCCCGGCCGGGGCTGTAGCACGCCCCGCGGAACACTTGGCTCCCTCCAGCTCCGAGAGAGAAGAAGAAAGCAAGAACGAGGCAGATTCACTTCGTTTCCAGCCAAGCGGACGGGATCGATGGCCCTCCTGAATGTATCACTATATTTGATTTATTAGAGATGCCCCCTGGTGTGTGTGTTACACACACACACCCGCGCACACACGTTCTGGCTCGGGTCCCTCCCTCCTTTCCAGCTCCTGGGCGAATCTCACATCTGTTTCAACTCTCCGCCGAGGGCGAGCGGGAGCGAGTGTGTGTCGGGTGAGTGTGCGTCTGTGTGTCCCGGCGAGGGTGCGCGCTCGGCGCCGGGAGCGCGGCCAGCCGGGTCCGGAGGCATCGGGAGGCCGAGAGCCGCCGGGACCCCAGCTCTGCGTCCACTGCCCCGTCCCGAGCTGGACTTCGGGGCCGGGGCCGTGCGCCGCGGACGGGCGGGACCGGGTCGCGGGCCGCGCGTCCCCCGAGCCGGAGGTAAAAGCGCTCGCTCGCGGAGGGCTCGAGGAGGGCTCTGTGGCTGGGCCCCCGCACCCGGGGCCCCCGCAGTCCGCGGCTCACGGCCCGACGCTCCCCGCCCCGGCGCGCGCCCGCCTCCCCTGCGCGGAGGCCGGCGACCGGCAGGCGGGCGACCGGCAGGCGGGCGGGCCGCGCGGTGCCAAAGGGTTGGCTGGGGCCGCGCGGCCAGCCGGGCTGGGGCGATTTCAGAGCGGCCAGGGCGGGGCGCGGAGCCGGACTTTGGCTGGGGCGGCGCGCGGGGCGGGGGCCGGGGGCGGTGGCGGCGCTGGGGGGCGGGGAGGAGGGAGGAGGAGGAGCAGCCGCGCTCGCCGGGGGATGCAGCAGCGGCGGCGGCGGCGGTGGAGGCGGCAGCAGCGGCGGCGGCGCGGAGTCCCCTGCGCCCCGCGGCCCGGCCGGGCTGCGGCAGAGGCGGCGGCGCCCAGCGCCGGGTGAGGCTGCTGGGGCGGTGCTCGCTGGTGAGTGGGGTACGGGGGCAGGTGGGCGCGGGGCTCGGGCGGGGGCTCCCGGCGGCCTGAGCCTTCCCCGGCGTGAGCCCGGCTTCGAGCGCCGCCCAGGTAAGCTGGGGCCGGTCCCGACCGCCCGGCACCGGCCCCAGCGCTGCGCGCGGAGGTGGGACCCGGCGGGCAGGAGGGAGGCTCCGGCGCCGGCCGGCCGCAGGGGGATGACCTGTTTGACCCCGCTGGCGGGCTGGGCGGGAGGGCGAGGACTTCCCGCCGCGCCCCTGACCCGCGGACGCGCCACGCCGAGCCCGGGCAGCCCTGGGGGAAACGCGCCTGGGCCCGCCGTCCGCAGGGGCATGGCTTTGTTGACCCATTGGGTTTAGACCCAAGGGACCGGCTGGAAGCCAGCACACGTGGGGCTTGTCCGGGCAGGACTCGGGGAAGCCGTGGCCCGGATCTTCAGAGTGACTAGAAACTCGCAGACACCGAAAGGACAAATAGGATCGAAAAGGCAGACTTCCTGCCAGGCCAGGGCAGAACCAGTTTCCATCGCGCGGCGGAGAGATGCTCCTCTCCCCAGCTGCCCGGGGCTTCAGAAGTCTAGCGGTGAATTCTAGGAGTGCACTTTTCCAAACAAACAGTCCTTATAGTAGTTCGTTCATTCGTTCTACAAGCATTTCTGGAGCACCCCCTCGTGCCAGGCACCGCGTTCTGTTCCAGGGAAACGCGGCTCAACAGGATCTGGCTCCTGCGCGCCAGAAGCTGCCGGTTCACTTGGAGGGCAGCAGGGTAGAGAGATGCCGTCTCAGGGTGGAAAGTGTAAAGAGAAGCCTGCAATCATGGTTTACACAGTGGCCCCGGTCCGCAACTCCCCACCTGCCCAGAGACCGAGGACCACGCCCCCTGCACGCAGTAGGCCCAACACACTGTAGGAAGAGCAAGCCAGACCTGCCTGTGACAACCCCATCCTCTTCCTCCTCCCCCTTCTTGAAAGCTCTGATTCATTCCCTACCCCCCTTTTTGGACAGTCTTCCTGCAGCTTGTTTTAATCACTTTTTGAGTTAAAAGTCAATATTTAATTAACCAAGTAATTACATTCAGCTTACGTTTCAATCTGGGTATTTGCTCATCTGTGCGTGTTGGGACCCCCGCCCTCTCGCCCCTCCATCTGTCCCCTGCCTCTTTCCCACAGCCCCCCTCCCCTTTGGGGCAGAGATGGGGAGGCTGCGCTGGAGCAGGTTCTCAGGGGGAGACAGGGAGCAGGTGAGACGGGCTTTCTCTGGAGGACACCCCCGGATCTGAGCTCTCTCCGGATTTCAGCTTGTAGTGAATAGTGAAGGGGATTTCTTTACTAAGCCTCCGCCCCCCATTACGGAACCACCAGAGGTTTCTAATTAAATTAGAGCCAATCGTTAAGTATAGGAAAGGGGGTGGGGAGGACAGAATGAAGGCCCTTTCCCTGTAAGAGATGTTCTCCCCAGCTTTGTCTGTCCCACATCATAGAGAAGAGAAAACTCAACCAGACAGCCTGTCGGGTGTGTAATTTAGCGTTCTAATAAGCAGCTTGAAAGGCGAAGGTGGTGGGCTTGGCGGACGGCACGTTGGACCTTTGTACACCGAGGTCTCTTCCTTCCCCGGCCAAGTTTATGTACATAAAAGCCATGATGTTGGCATCGCTGCTGCAGCTGTGGGTCAGTGTGGGTTTGGGGTTTGAGCTTTGTGTGTACTTCTTGGGGTTTTTATTTGAATTTATGGCTTTTTCTGAAACCCTAATAACATGTTACATTTTCAACCTTGAGAGTAGAATGATGAGTTGATTGTAAAAGCCTGGGCTTGGAGGAGGACAGCATAGCAGTGTGCGCGCCTGTACTCGTGTGCACGCGCGTGTCTCCCAGTTCAGCAGCTGTCCAAAGGACCGAGTTGATATGAAGTTTCACACCTGATTTGGGAGATAACATTTCCTTCTCCCTTTTTCTGGCACTGGTTTATCTGCCTGGACCTGCCTCAAGAGGGCAGTTGGGTTAACCAGGCAAGATATCACCCAACTCTGTTAAGCTGTTGGCTATTATCTGATCTTAGACTTGAGTCCTGCAGAAGGCAGCCAGAGGCCCTGTCCTACACAAGAATATCAGCACTTCTGACCAGCTTGTAGTTAAAAGGTTTATTCCAGACTTAAGATAATTGATAACACTTAAGTAGTTTTGTACAGGCCTGATCCGAGGCATTGATCTAAGCCCTTCTACCTCACTCATTAAATCCACACAAACAACCTATGAGGTAAGTACTGCAATTGTTGCCATATTAAAACGATGCAGTGGCTCACGCTTAGAATCCCAGCACTTTGAGGGGGGCGAGGCAGGCAGATCACAAAGTAGGGAGTTTGAGACCAGCCTGTCCAGTATGGTGAAACCCCGTTTCTACTAAAAAATACAAAAATTAGCTGGGCATGGTGGTGCACTCCTGTAGTCCCAGCTACTCTGGAGGCTGAGGCTGGAGAATTGCTTGAACCTGGGAGGTAGAGGTTGCAGTGAGCCGAGATGGTGCCACTGCACTCCAGCCTGGGTGATAGAGTAAGACTCTGTCTTGAAAAAAAAAAAAAAAAGGAAACTGCAGCACAGAGAGGATTGTGACTTGCCTACAGGTGGTCACGGGTAGAGCGGGAATTCAAGAGGCCCTCAAGCTCCAGGGTCCACTTGGAACCACTGGCTCTCCGCCATGACCTTGGCTTTTGTCCCAGATGTAGAAGAAACACACACGCAGGGGAAGAAAACACCTCAGACTGTAAAACTTTGCAAAGTAGAAGCCCCACAACTTTCCATAGACCTCACCGTTTGTACGGAGAGTCCTGGGTTTGTATTTGGGGTTTTTTGCCCTGAGGAAAACATGCACCTGCCTGGTGCTTTTCCTTCTGCTTGTGAGCAGACACACTCTCCCCTCCTCTCCCCTCCTCTCCCCTCCTCTCCTCTCCTCTCCCCTCCTCCCCCCTCCTCTCCCCTCCCCCCCTCCTCTCCCCTCCCCTCCCCCATCCCCTCCCCCCCTCCTCCCCCCTCCCCCCTCCCCCCTCCCCCCTCCTCTCCCCTCTCTCCTGTCAGATGCAAAGGGAAGCATCAAATGCAGCTGATAGAAAAGCCAGGGGATCTGAGATGATGATTTCAACCCACTCAGAGCACAATGGCCAGAGGGTGAAAGTTCTCCTAGAGGTGAGACCTTCCTGTGGTCCATGATGGAGTCGCGCTGGCCTGGCCTCAGAAAGGTCGCCATGCAGGTGGTGCCAGGGTGCTCTGTCAAGCCTGGGCCTGTGTGAATGTGGAAGATGGGGGCCTCTCAATGCTGACCTGCAGGTGAGGGAGCCCTCCCTGAGACCTGCTTTTCCTGGGTCTCCTTGGAATGGGCCTTGGTGGATTCTGCAGACACCCCTGGCCCAGCCGGATTGAAGGCGCTGTCTAATTGGAAGAGCATTAAGATCATTATAATTAATTGGCATCCCGATAAATGGCATGGTTGCCTAATTGAGGTGGTTGCTAGGGAACGAGGCCTCGCTGGGAGCCTAAAGGGGAAGAAGCGCTGGGCCGGCCACAGTTGGGTGTCAGGGTACAGAGCCGGCGGTGAATGGACAGGAAGGGAGCGCAGTCCATCCGTGTCTTCTGGCGTTCACCGAGCAGCGGCTGTGTGCAAGCTGCAAATGGAATATCAGTTAGGGGTACTTACCTAGAAGGACTGGAAAGTAATCAGGCTCCTTTCTCTTGCAAGCAACAGACAAAGAGAAGAAAAAAACTCAATCCAGCTTAAGGAGAAAAGAAGGGGACTTTACTGGTTTTCATAACCAAAAGTCCTAAGGTGACTAACTGTAGCTTCAGACACAGCTGGATCTGCGGCTCAGATTTTGTCATGAAAATCCATTCCTCTCCACCTCTACTCTGCCTTCCGTGGGGCTGGTGTCTCTCTCCAGCTCTGGGGCGGGCGGGCCCTGGCAGCTGTGGGCACCGTGGCTAGGAGAGCCAGACTGCCTGGCTCCCTGCCCAGCAGTGGGATCTGGGGCGTGCTGCCTAACCTTTCTGTGCCTTGATGTTCTCATCTAACAAATGACGACGATCATAGCACCTGTCTCCCGCTTGTGGTAAGGCATGAAATGAGATGATCAATGTCAAGGGCTTAGCAGGGCGTCTGACCCAGGCAAACCTTCAGTAAACATTGGCTGTTATCATATCTTAGGTTTCAGGCCTGTAATCCCAGCATTTTGGGAGGCTGAGGTGGGTAGATCACCTGAAGTCAGAAGTTCGAGACCACCGTGACCAACATGGAGAAACCTTGTCTCTACTAAAAATACAAAATTAGCTGGGTGTGGTGGTGGATGTCTGTAATCCCAGCTACTCGAGAGGCTGAGGCAGGAGAATCACTTGAACTCGGAAATTGGAGGTTGTGGTTAGCTGAGATCGCGCCTCCAGCCTGGGCAACAAGAGCAAAACTCTTGTCTCTAAATAAATAAATAAAATAACTTAGGTGTCAGGACAGGTGTCACGGAGCAGAGGGATCTCATCCCCTCCGGTTTAAGCCCAAAAGGAAAGAACAAGCCTCTGATCTGGTAATGCCCACCTGAGCCCCATGATTCCCTCTGACTGGACTGTTTTAGTCCAAACCAGTCACTGGCTAAGGAAATGACTTGCCAACATTCTGCTTAAGCCAGGCTCACAGGCCTCTCCCTGGAGCTGGATGGAGGCTGACTGCCGAGACCCCAAAGCGTGCAAGAAAAGAGCAGGGGGAGTCCCCAGCGAAAGGGAAACCTGGCGACTGGAGAGGTGAATGGCCAGTGCCTACGATGCAGGCCACTAATGTGAGCAGTGCTGGCCAGATGGACGCATTTCCACTTTGGCCAAGGTGGAGTCCAGGAAAACGAGCTGCCTGGGCAGCGCCCCTCCCTCCCACCAGGGCCAGCAGGCATCAGAGGCCTGACTTGTCTGCCTTAGTGTCTGAAGGATGGGGCCTGTCCTTGATCCTGTGCTTTCTGGGGGCCAGGGGAAGTGTTTGTCCAGCCTCCCACCATGAGAATCATCTGGCAGCATTTGTTTAAAAAGGCAAAGACCAGACCCTGTTGAATCAAACTTCCAGGGAGGGTCCTGGATCTGGGGGGCATGAGCCACGTGTCTGTTCTATATCCGCAGGAGGGTTTGGGGAAGAGGGCCCTGGAGCATTGGCTTCTGTCTTCCTGCCTAATGCAGGAGATGTCAGAAGGCAGGGAAAATGCTCTAGGCCCAGCACGCTGGCTCATGCCTGTAATCCCAGCACTTTAAGAGGCCGAGATGGGAGGATCACTTGAGGTCAGGAGTTCAAGACCAGCCTGGCCAACATGGCAAAACCCCGTCTCTACTAAAAATACAAAAATTAGCCAGGCGTAATGGTGTTCACCTGTAATTCCAGCTACACAGGAGGCTGAGGCACCAGAATCGCTTGAACCCAAGAGGCGGAGGTTGTAGTGAGCTGAGATTGTACTACTGCACTCCAGCCTGGGAGACAGAATGAGACTCAGCCTCAAAAAAAAAAAAATTAAAAATTAAAAAAAAGAAAAATGACTGCATGATGGGATGGGGTGGGAGGCAACTTGAGACAGGCTGTCAGGGGAGGCCTCTGTGAGGATGTGACCTTTGAGCTGTGACCTAGATTCTAGGAAGGAGCTACCTTGGGAAGATCTGGGGGAGAAGCACATCACGTAGATGGAACAGCTAGCACTAAAGCCAGGAGGTGGTGGGAGGAGCCTGCTCCAAACACAAATAGAAGTCAAGTAGGATAGGCCAGGCACAGTGGCTCACGCCTGTAATCCTAGCACTTTGTGAGGCTGAGGCAGGCGGATTACTGGAGGTCAGGAGTTCGAGACCAGCCTGGCCAACAATGCCGAAACTCCATCTCTGCTAAAAATACAAAAATTAGCCGGGCGTGGTGGCATGCACCTATTGTCCCAGCTACTCGGGAGGCTGAGGCAAGAGAATCACTTGAACCCGGGAGGCAGAGGTTGCAGTGAGAGGTTGCAACAGAGTGAGACTCTGTCTCAAGGAAAAAGAGGTCAAGTGAGGAAGAGGGTTGTGAGTAAGTGGAAGAGGGCACATCAAAGATGAGAAATACAGGCCATGCTAAGAAATTTTAGGCTTTATTTTAAATAAAATGGAAAACTGGTTGGGCGCAGTGGCTCACGCCTGTAATCGCACTTTGGGAGGCTAAGGTGGGTGGATCACCTGAGGTCAGGAATTCAAGACCAGCCTGGCCAACATGGTGAAACCCCATCTCTACTAAAATACAAAAATTAGCCGGGTGTGGTGGTGCATGCCTGTAATCCCAGCTACTTGGGAGGCTGAGGCAGGAGAATCACTTGAACCCAGGAGGCAAAGGTTGCAGTGAGCCGAGATTGCACTGTTGCACTCCAGCCTGGGCGACAGAGCAAGAGTCCATCTCAAAAGTAAATAAATAAAATGGAAAACTACTGGAGGGTTTTAAGTCAGGGAATGATATGATTTGTGTTTCGAAAAGATCCTGCTGGCTCCTATGAGAGGTGTGCTGTGCAGATGGAAGTGGGGTCACCAGGACTTTTAGTCATTTGGGAGGGACCGTGGTAGTGTCCATGGAGATGGAGTGAAATGGGGACTGGAGATGTATTTTGGAGGTAGAGCCCACAGGACTTCCTAGTGGATTGGATTACAGAGTGAGGGAAAGGGCTTTGATTCTCAACTAAGGGTGATTTTGACACCCAGGAAACATTTAGCACTCTCCGGAGACAATATCAGTTGTCCCAACTGGGGAGGGCTCCCTTCTGGCATCTAGGGGATAGAGGCCAGGGGTGCTGCTAAACCTGCAATGTATGAGATGACCTCACAACGAAAAATGATTCAGCCCGAATATCCGTGGTGTATCCTGCCAGGGAATCAAAGATGATGAGGAAGCCTGGTGCGGGGTGATTGCTAAGTAGGGAAGATAGGAGAGAAGGTTTTGGGAAGGGGGAGCGATCTGGAATTTGATGTGGAAATGTGGGGTTTGAGGTGAACCCCACCTGGAGATCTGAAAGCTCTGTGGGTGGTGAATATAAATGTCTGTAGCCGGTCGGGGCTGGCCACCTAAATTTGGGAGTTATCAGCCCTTCGATGTTATTTTAAGCTGTGGGACTGGACACGATCACCCCGAGAGAATGCGTTTTGTTTTCTGGTGTGGTTTTCTCCACCCCCCCCACCTCCCCCCACTGCCTGTCATGAATCTGTTTGAGGAATATTTTTAGCACATCCCACATGCTTACCTCTCCGACGTTTCCAAGAGGTTCCTGAAGGCTCGGGCTGAGCCTCCCCTTGTCCATTGCCTGGTTGCTCAGTGATTAACAGACAGAACTAAATATTCTTTGCTCCGCCGCAGTTGCCCTTGGGAAATTGCTTAAGGTTGTGTGGGATCTTGAACCTTGTAGGCAGCACGATGCCTTCTGGGAGGAACAGCTGTTGGCATGGCTCTCAGAGCTGCCCTCTAGCCCAGACCAGGACTTTGCGGAGTTCTCTCTAACCTGAGTGTTTTGAATTCCCCACGTTCTCTTAATATGATTCAAAACACTCGTTGCCTAGTGGCCCTGGCCTCTGCCATGGAGCGTCATCTTACGAAAGGCCTGGCCTGGCCCCCTGCTCAGCACGCCTGGGCCCAGCTTGAGTCTTCAATAAATTCTATCCCAAACTCAGAGCTGCTATAGCCAGGTCTTGTGTGTGTGAGTTGGTGCCACCCCCAGGGACCACAAGTTATACCAAGGATGTGTCTGGCCAGGTGGAAGCCAGATGTGTTAGGGGAAGAATGTGGCTGACAGCTTTTCTTACTGACTCATGATCAGGACCCCAGTGGGTGACTTGACCCACCCCAGGAGCCAGAGAAGTGGAGCTTTTTTGTTTTTGAGACACGGTCTTGCACTGTCACCCAGGCTGGAGTGCAGTGGCACGGTCTCAGTTCACTGCAGCCTCAACCTCCTAAGCTCAAGTGATTCTCCCACCTCAGCCTCCCAAGTAGAAGGGACTATGGGCACATGCCCCACACCTAGCTAATTTTTTTTTTTTTTTTTTTGATAGAGATGAGGTCTCGCTATGTTGCCCAGGCTGGTCTCAAACTGCTGGGCTCAAGCGACGTTCCAAAGTGCAAGGATTACAAGCATGAGCTACCCTGCCTGACCTGGAGCTTTTTGGAAAGAAGATAAGAAAAGAAGTAGAAAAAACTGTTAGCTCACAGAAGCCTCAGAGATGTTCCTGCTTGGTGAAAATCAGACCATCTGAAAGCCACATTTCTGGTCTGCCCTCGAGACAGACACTATCCTCAGACTTCTGATTGCAGGCCACTTATCTGGGTATTTCAGAGACCAGCAAAACCTACTAGGATTCTTAGTAGCTTAGAATCCTGATCATTTGAATGTAAATTGAAATGGTTTCTTTGTGAGGAATCAAAACTCTGAGAGTGGCTTATGCAATAGAAACATTTAATTCTCACATAACACAAAGTCCAAAGCAGGGGAGTCAAGGGGCTGGGTTTTCAGTACAACAGTGTCATCCAGGGTCTTAGGATCTTTCAAGCCTCTGTTCCTCTGTTCCCATCATGTCTTTGACCTTGTTGCCTCATGGTCTCAATGTGGCTGCCATAGCTCCAGATATCACATCTCCCTACAAAGTAGGACTATAGGACAGAACTCCTTGCTGTCTCTCTTTTAATAAGAGAGTAAAATCCTTGCCAGAACACTCCCACCCCAGCAGACCTTGCTTTATGTTTCATTGGTCTAGGGTCGGGTTTTGTACTCACCTCTAAATCAAACACTGGGAAAGGGCCTGGCTCCTTCTGATCCTTCAGATCTCAGCTCAAACATCACCTCCCTAGAATGCTGGAAAGACAACCTGTTTTATACTGACAACACTTCCGTGCTCTGGAATTAGCTTGATTTACTTATTTGCTTATTTGTCCTTTGTCCTCTCTCCCCTCACTAAAAAGTAAGCTCTGTGCTCATAGGAACATTATCTTGTTCATCACTGTATCGCCGGCACCAAGAATGAGGCCTGGCACTCTGTGGATACTCGGTTAATATTTTTTGAATGAAGGAAGTAAGAAAAGAAAGCGGCTTGGAGAGCTACAGGCAGAGCTGGCTCGCGTGCTTGCTCAAAGGTGACTGCTGAGGGCAAGGGTGTCAAAACCTGTTAGTCGTTTGCAGTCAGCTAAGCGGGGTGGGTGGGAGGATTGGTTTCACACACTCACTTGTTCCCCGGTGCCAGAGCTGGGGTTTTGTGCTAGCATTGCTTACAGAGGAGGGATTGTCCCCTTTATGCTCACAGCAGGGACCTCATGGCTTTGCAGAAGGGCTGGTGGGACCCCCGACTTCTGATCACTCTTGGACCAAGCTAGTCTTCCAGGTCGATGATGACATTCTAATGAGGGCTTTTGGGTTGGATATTTCTGCATGTGCCCTTGAAAAGATGACTCCCTTCCCTAAATTGTCTCTTCCTGAAAGAGCAGCTGTCACAGCCCAAGAGACCAGCCTCTTTGACCACCTCTCCCCAACCTGCCCTCCTGAAAGCTCACATTTACCAAGCACTTCCTATAGACCAGTGGTAGTTTAAGTGTCGCTCCTGTGAATGCATAACAACTCAGCGACATAGGGATCTTCCAGCCTCATTTTACAGATGATGAAAGAGACAAAATGAAGTCTCTCCTTGCTCTGCCATCCTGTTAGAATAGGCCATCACAGGCTGGCTAACCGGGGGCTCTGTTCAGCGCCCAGAAATGTTTTGTTTGAACCTTTTAGATAGTTGTCAGATTTTTAACAACTATGAGATTTCACATTTTAAAAATTAGGATTTTTAGCTTCTCCTGAAAAATGGGAAGATGTGGTCCTATCATTCCCTAAAGCCTGAGATTGCGAACCAATTCATTTGACTTTTCATTGTACTTTCCGCTCTGGTTTTCTCATTGTGAAGCAATATTTGTCTGTTCTACCATCTCTACCAAAAGTGGCCAAATTAGAGCTGGAGACGAAGATGGGCTGTGGGGTTTCCTTATGGGTCCATTTCACCCATCGACATTACCTGCCTGGCCCACATAGGCATTTGAGTTTGTCTCCTGTTGTGATTCTTTGTACCAAATGGCTACACTTCTAGGGACATTGTAAGTGTGTAGTAATAATAATGTCTAATATCTATTGATTACTTTTTGCCCAGTGTTTCATCATCACAGCAACCTTTGAAGAGGGCTTAATATCATCTTCACTTTATAAGTACAGAAAATGAGGCACTGTGTGTGATGCCTTCACTAGAACAGGAGGTCCTGAAGCTCGTTCATCTTTGTACCATCGGTGCTAGGCTTACTGGCTGTTTGAATGGAAGATTAAAGGAACGAATGAATGATGTTCTCCCTCAGTGTTCACTGGCCCAGGAGATTGAAAGCCTTGACCTCATAGTCATTTGTGAGACTCCTGTTGGGGGAATGGGCTCAATTAGTGTCGTTGAGGGTTCTTGGGTTGTGTTTCTGCAATGTAACAAACCACTCCAAACTCGGTGGTTTAAGGTAACAACATTTTATTTTAGATGATTCTGTGGGTTGACCAGGTGGTTCTTCAGCTTCATGTGCTATGACCTGGCAGGTCTAAAACAGCCCCACTCAAATGGCTGGCAGCTCTTGCTGGTCACCAGATGGGAGCTCAGTTATTCTCCATGTGTGCTCTGCCCTATGGCTGCTTGGGCTTCCTCACAGCATGGCAGGCTCAGGGTAGACTGACTTCTAAGAGTGCAAAAATGAAAGCTGCCAGGGTCTCTTAAGGCTTAACTGCAAAACTGGCACAGCATCACTTCTGCCACCTTCTCTGGGTCAAAACAGGTCACAAAGCCAGCCCAGTTTCATGAGGTGGAACCCATACAAGGGGTTGAATGCCAGGCAGTGTGGCTTTTTGGAGTCCACCAAAGTACCAATTTATCACAGATTGTAAGTTGCAGAGCCCAATGCTTACTACCTGAAGCTGGAACAGGATTTACTGGGGGACTCAGGACAGGGCAGGAACTGAGGAAATTCTGGGGACCTCAGCACGGGAGTTGCTAGCAGCCTCCTGAAGGAGGGTTTCCGTTCCAATGCGGCAAATGCACCCCTGCTTTTTCTTTCTGTCCTTGACACTTCATTTGAGAGTTGGGGACATGGTGAGAAAGTCTGATTGGCCGACCTTGGTCACATGATCATCCCTTGGCAAAGAGGATGGAGGCATCTTGGCAGAGGAGAGAGAGTCCTCAAAAGGAAGCTGGGGTGCTGTTGTGAAAAGAAGGGGACCAGATGGACAAAAATAGTGAGAACTCTCTGTACAGCCCCTGCGTAGGTGACTCCATCCCTGGCAGAGCAATGAACATTTAAAAACGAATGAATGGACTTTGAAAGTCCAGTATAAGTAGAATGCCCAAATCTGTGTGGCAGCTGCTTCAGTGCCAGGGTCCCATAGCTCAGGGGCTGCTGGAGGTCTGGAAGCTGCTCTCCACGTTATGGGGCAAAGTCAACTCCTAGAACCCCTGCCATGCCTCAACATCCCCCTCCAGAAGATGGGGACAGTTTGCTTCTGGCTCCTGAAGAGAGAGCATGCGTGATAGTGAGGGACCCGAGCTCAACACCTGCATTCCCTCCTCCCAGACCCCGCCCCGCCAGTGAGACTGCCTTCCACCCCCACACTTGGTGACACCCAGTGAGTACCCGCCTCCCTCGGCAGGGGAGGCTGCTAGTCAGAAAAAATCCAGACTCATCCCAGCTCGCAGAGCCCCTGACCCGGGCTCTCCTCCCACTTGCCGGTCTATTTCCGGCTGCTAATTAGATTGCACAGCACGCCACGTTGGGAAGCCGACCTGTCATTCCAAAGGCACTCCACGCGCATCTCCAAATGTAGCGGGTGATTTGGTAAAAGTTGCTTCTGACTCCTTCCCCCGGCTTCTGAAGTAATTGTAAGCGTCGGGCCGTTTCCAAGGTGAGCTAATGAGCAGCTCATCTGCTAATAGCAGGGGCGAGCTGGCTGAGGACTGCACGCTCGCCTGTGGATTGGGTGAAAAGGGAAGAAGTAATTGGATTATTAATACCGAGCTGTCAAAATACCTTTTATTCCTTTTATATTCTTCTGGAAGGAAACGACAATCTCTGGAAACATAAATACATGTTCTGTAGGGGTAAACAGGGCTAAGAAAATGTGGGGCTGAAAAGGGGGAGGGGTTAGAAAGGTGGAATTGTCAGTCCTCAGCGTGGCAGTCTACACTGAGAACCAGCCCACAATTAGGCGTGAATAATGACTGTTCAAGCCGGACTTTATTGCTTTTGGCCAAAGGCCTTTTGCAGAAATAACTTTGTAATTCCCTGCCAGGGAAGCTTTTGTCCACAGCTGAGACAAAGGAACAAAGAACAGAGGTGGGAATTTCTGTATCTGATTCGCACTTCCTCTAAACAGCCAGAAAGGACAGTGGGTGTGGCCTACCCAAAAGGCGTAGGTTGGGGCAAAGGGGTATCCAGCCTCCTGTGGGCCACACTGCTGTGCTCCGGCCACGCAATGTTGGTTTCATTCTGCACATTCCCACCCCAGGGCCTTTGCACTTACTTCCTCTGTTGCATAGAAAGCATTTTGCCCACAACTGGCTTCTTGCCCACCTCTGCTCTCAGCTCTAATGCCATCTCCTCATGTCAGAGAGACCTTTCCCAATTTACTGTCCATCCTATCACCTGACAGCTTTCTTCAAAGCTCTTAAGACAGTCTGAAATTTGTCTTCATTCATCGTCTCTCTCACCAACGTGTCACAGCTCCCTGAGGACAGAGGCCTGGCCTGCCTGGTGGCCACCACCGTTTCCCAGCATGTGGCACATAGTAGGTGCTCCGGAAAGATCAGATAGCTTTGAAGAATTGCACATAGCTCCCAGGCCAAGCTCCAGCGGGGCTTTCTTGGACCTGCTCAGTGTTTAAAACAGGTTGAAAGTTTTTACTTTGGAAGTGGTGTTTCCAATGTAGTCCAGGCCCCACCCCGTCTCTTATCCTAAATCTAGGCCGCTTCACTCACTCAGGTCTCCTGCCTGGCCCTGACAGGCATTTGCATTTTGTCTCTGCTTTAGACAAAGGCCACTGCAAACAGATAACCTCTCTCCAAAGGCGACCAGACAACAGCCAGACTTCTTGTAAGGCCAGGTCTTGTGCCAGACTGCTGGCCTCACCAACCGGGTCCCAGTGACTGGATCGAGGTGTAGTCTTCATCTTAGCCGTCCATGCACAGGGCATAAATGGTGTTGATCTCATCGGAAGCAGGTCGTTCCCTTTTCCTTTTCCTTTTCCTTTTCTGCTCTCCTCCAAGCCTCTGAGTCATCAAGGAGGGAATCGAGTTAACTCCTCCTGCATGGTCTTCAAGGAGACCTACTCCCATTGTAAGGGGGAGCTCAGAGCCTTGACAAGCAAGAATGTAACCACAATGTCACTGCCTTTGTTTATAGTGTTGCCATGTAAATATGGCAGGGGTTCTCACCTAGGGGCAGTTTTGCCTCCGAAGGGGACATTTGGCAGAATCTGGAGATATTTTTTATTGCCACAATTAGGATAGGTGTGACTTGCATCTCATGGACAGAGGCCAGGAACGCTGCTAAACACCTGTGATGCATAGCACAGTCCCCCAGTGAGGAATGATCCCGCCCACACGGCAGTAGCGCCAAGATTGAGAGACTCAGGTTTATAGCAATGGGTGCTGGTTCCTTCAGGATGGATTTTTCTTTCTAAATAAATTTACTGGAATAAGAGAGGGAATGAATGAATGAGTGAGTGAATGAATGAGTGAATGAATGATTTTAGGTCCACATTTGGGTATTCTACTTATACCAGACTTTTAAAAATTCGTTTATTTGTTCCGAGACCCTGGCATATGGGATGGAGCACAGAAGGTAACGATCAGCTCTGCTGTCCCTTTCAGAGCAGACCGGGCTGTACCGTTTGCCTCAAACCAGGAGCTGCTGCCCTGGAAGCTACCATCTTGCCAGAAACTTCCTGGGAGCTGCCTGTAAAAAACTCCAGCAGTAGTTGATTCTGGCCCAGGTAGAGAAGCTGTGTTATCCTAGGCAGAGTTCTGGCAGGTTGGGAAATGTTTCCAGGTCACCTGCCTAGCCAGCATGATTAGTATCCCTCCAAGCCTGGTCCCAAAGCCCTGGCCCAGCACCCTGCATTTGAAGCCTCCAGATCTTCATCATCACCCCTCTGCTGTGTCCTGCCACTGACACGCCAATACCTGCCTGATGAGGGGGGCTCCCAGGGACAGCAGCCTTCCCTCCTGGACTCCAGAGCCACCTCCATGTTGACCGTGGCTTCAAGCACAGGGCTCAAGGGCAGAGCCTGAGCTGGAGAATTTCTCGTCTCTGCAAAAGGGAAGAGCTTGGGGGAAGTTGAGGCCTTTTCCCCAAATGAGGTCTTAGCGTTCTGTTGAGTTTTCTGGGTTTGTTAGGTGGCTTCCTTTCTACTTAAAAATAAGCCGGGGGTGGTTTAAAAAAAAAAAGGAAGAAAATGTTTGCAACATAGATAGAACTGGGCAGATGTGTTCTCTGGAATAAGCAGGAGAGGTTGTTGCTGTGACACTAGCTCCCAGTACAGGCCCTTCAGTTCACCCTTCGGCCCCACTCAGAACCCCCTGGACCCGACATCATGGCTTTAACCCCCTTGGGTCATGTGGGAAGAAAGAGTGGGGTTGGGGCAATCTTCAGGTCGCCACAGGACTTTCCAAGGCTCAGGGATCACCCAACCCTGACAGTCAGGGATGGACAGAGGCTGACTCAGATCGGGTTTCATTTCCAAGGAGAAGATGCCCTGCAGGGGAGACCCGCGCAGCTGCCCCAGGCCTGGCCGGCCTCTGTAACCCAGCAGGACCGACTGTTTTCCAGAATGGCCGCACAGTTCTCTCCAGGCTCATCCACAGTGGGACCTTGATGCTCCTCTGTCAAGAAGTAGGTCTGTGTCCCCCGCCTGAAATCTTGCCAGACTTGTGTAGCCCTGGTGGAAGGAGCACCATGGGACAGCAGAAAAGATGAGGCAGCTTCCCCTAGATCACTGGGACCCTCACTGTTGTGCAAGAAATCAGACCCCACTGCAAGGCTGCCATGCTGTGAGGAAGCCCAAGCCACACTGAGGCCACATGGTGCCCACTCTGCAGCCCCTTCCAAGCTCCCAGCCGACTGCTAGCAACAACTGCCAGACAAGCCAAGGCCCTGCTGAGCCTTCTCAGTGGTGGCCTCAGACATTACAAAGCAGAGACCAGCCCTTCCTGCTGTGTCCTGCCCAAGTTCCTGGTCAGGAGCCTCTGAACATAGAAGAAAGATTTTATTTTACCACTAAGTTTTGGGGTAAATTGCTACATGGTAATAGTAACTGGAGCATTCAGCCAATTCCAGTCTTCCTACTGTGCAGTTATTCATTCATTTATCCATGAACAATATCCAGAAACCATCCACCTCTTGCTCCTTCCCTGCTCCCACCTAGTCATCTCAGTAGCCTCCCTCATGCCCCGAAGTCTGTTCTTCTCAAGTAGTCAGAAGGATCCTGTTAAAACCTACATCAGGGCTGGGTATGGTGGCTCATGCTTGTAATCCTAGTACTTGGGGAGGCCATGATAGGAGGATTATTTGAGTCCAGGAATTCAACATCAGCCTGGGCAGCATAGCAAGACCTCATCTCTCCCAAAAATTTAAGAAGCAGTCGAGCATGGTTGTCCTCACCTGCAGTCTCAGCTGCTTGGGAGGCTGAGGTGAGAGGATTGCCTAAGCCTGGGAAATGGAGGTTGCAGTGAGCTATGTTTGTGCTACTGTACTCTAGCCTGGGCGACAGAGCAAGACCCTGTCTCAAAAAAAAGAAAAACTACACCAGATCACATCACCCGCAGGGTAGAACCCCCAGCCCATCTCACTCAGAATCACAAGGGGGCCGCCATGCTTGCCCCCTTTCTGCCCCTTCCTCAGGCGTCTTCCTACCTCAGGACAGTCATGCTTTCTGTTCCCTGTGCCTAGGATGCTCCTCCCCTAAATATCCACAAGGCATGTCCCCTCCCCTCCTGCAGGGATCCGCCCAATTGTCATCTCTCAGAGAGGCCTTCGCTGCCCACCCTATTTAAAGTTACACCCCCTTGGCCAGGCATGGTGGCTAATGCCTGTAATCCCAGCACTTTGGGAGGCCGAGGCGGGCAGATCACGAGGTCAGGAGATCGAGGTCAACTGACCAACATGATGAATCCCCATCTCTACTAAAAATACAAAAATTAGCCGGGTGTGGTGGCACTCACCTGTAGTCCCAGCTACTTGGAAGGCTGAGGCAGAAGAATCACTTAAACCTGGGAGGCAGAGGTTGCAATGAGCTGAGATCGCACCATTGCACTCCAACTTGGGTGACAGAGTGAGACTCTATCTCAAATAAATAAATAGTTACATCCCCTAGCACTCCAGCCTTCCTCCTTAGGACTTGATCTCCTTGGGACACATTGCCTTATAGGCTATGTAATTTATTTTTGTTGTCTGATCCATGAAGGAGTGTTTCTCCTGATCCCCAGCACTGAGAATAGGGCCAGCAGCATAGTAGGTGCTCAGGAAATCTCTGTTGACTACCTGGAAGAATTAGCACCTTGGCTGTGCCAGAAGCTGGGGCTGTGGTGGGGAGCACCCAAGAGACACCCCTGCCCATGTGAGCTTCTGGTGGATGGAGGAGCCTCTGCAAGATAAAAACCCAGGCCCGGTGCAGTGGCTCATACCTGTAATCCCAGCACTCTGAGAGGCCAAGGTGGGCTGATCCCTTGAGGTCAGGAGTTCCAGATCAGCCTGGCCAACATGATGAAACCCTGTCTCTACTAAAAGAAATACAAAAATTATTCAGGTGTGGTGGCGGGTGCCTGTAATCCCAGCTACTCAGGAGGCTGAGACAGGAGAATCGCTTGAACCCAGGAGGTGAAGGTTTTGGTGAGCTGAGATCGCGCCACTACCCTCCAGTCCAGATGACAGAGTAAGATTCTGTCTCAAAAAACAACAACAAAAACACCTCAGGCCAGAGAGGAAAGGAATCACAAGTTGTGATAAGTGCTCTAAAGAGAGCAGTGTTGGGATGGAGGGTGGGAGTGACAGAGCAGGTCCTGCTTCAGGGACAGAGGGCCAGGGAAGGTGCCGTCTTCACCTCCCAGACTCTACCCAGCCCAGTCTGCAAGGCCATGCCCAGGGAACAGTCTGTTTTCCTTGGCAGATGAGGAAACCGAGGCCCAAGTCACAGCCAGAGTGGCCGAGTCAGGCCCAGAATTTGTGATTCCCACACCCACATTCCTTCCGCCTTTCCACGACAACTGCTCTTATCAGTTGTCAAAAAAGGATGGGCAAGTTGGCCATCTGCCTCCTGCCTGCACCCCCACCCCGCCCATGTGGGTTCATTTGGTTGCAAGTGACAGAAAGAGCAACTAGGTATGACCTAATTGAAAAAAAGGAATTTTACTCCTGATCTTAAAGAGTCGAAGTATAGGGAAACTGACCTAAAAAGAAAACAGAAACTAGTTAAAGAGAAAGAAGAATTTATTGGGTCTGAAACAAAGAACCCAGCAGTAAATCTTCCTCTTTCAGGCTTGGCTGGATCCAGGTGTTCAGTGCCATTAAGACCCAAGAACATTGCATTTCACAGCACTGCTCTGTGTTCTGTGTGTTGGCTTCATTCCCGACCCCACTCCAGGCAAGGTGACATCAGTATCTTCCCTGGTCCTCACATTGGAACGATGTGGAGTGAGTTAGCCAGTTGTAAAAACTGGATGCCTCTTCCGGACCAGTCAGGCCAAAGCGCCTGGATTTCTCTGGCCCATCTCCAAGGTAGGGGTGGGGAGGCTTTGATTGGCCCGGGTCTGGAACTTACAGTCTAGCCTTGGCACTCCAGAGCTGGAGCCTAATTTGAACTTTGTGGACCAAGGTTGGGGAGAAAAGGATCCCCAATGATTTTTTTTTTTTTTTTTTTGAGATGGAGTCTTGCTCTGCTGCCCAGGTTGGAGTGCGGTGATGCAGTCTCAGCTCACTGCAACCTCTGCCTCCTGGGTTTAAGCAATTCTCTTCCTTCAGCCTCCCAAGTAACTGAGATTATAGGCACACATCACTACACCTGGCTAATTTTTGTATTTTTAGTAGAAATGGGGTTTCACTGTGTTGGCCAGGCTGATCTTGAACTCCACACCTCAAGTGATCCACCTGCATTGGCTTCCCAAAGTGCTGGGATTATGGCCGTAAGCCATCACACCCAGCCTCAGATCCCCAAGAAAATCGGGAGCTGTTATGGAAAGGAGGTGAGATAATAATGCTGGGTGGCCCAAAGCTGGCAGATAACACAAGCCAGCACTGATTGGGCACTCTGCATACAGATCTGTTGAAGGGCTTCGTGCATGCGAAACCATCCACTCTGTAGGAAGTGCCGTAAGTGTCCTCACTTTCTGGATGAAGTCAGACAAGAGGTCAGACACTTTCCCGACATCTAGTAAGTGGTGGAGCCAAGATCCAAACCCATGCAGGTGAGTTCCAGATCCCACCCCTCCTCCTACTCAGCCCGTTCCCTGCTGCATTTTCCCTCAAGTAGGTATTGGGCTGTTCGCTTGCCTCTGTCTGCTCTGTTTGTCAGCTCCGTGAGAATCAGAAGTTTTCTGTCTTTTTTTTTTTTTTAACTGATCATGAAACGGTACAAGGCACGTAGCAGATGCTCAGGTATTTGAGGGTGTGAAGTATATGACCTGTCAAACATCTACTTACTTGACATGCAAAACATTTTGGTGCTCCACTTCCTAAGACTTGAATATATTGTTTCTAAATTTCCTTTGTGCTCTAGCTGTGATCCACAGCCCCCCCATTCTAACAGTTTGCCTGTGGTTTGCCATTATGTCCAGCCCTCTTTTCTGATCATTCTCACGTTTAGCTGGAGTCTTTCAACTCCAGCTTTTCATATGTTGACTTGGAATATCACTTCCAGGAGGGCAGGGAGTTTTCTTTTCACTGTTTTATCCACGGTGCCAAGAACTGTGCCTGGCACGCACGAGCCTTCAGGAATTTCTTGTTACATCAATAGTTAGGCAGGCAGCTGGGTTCCTAAGCCCTGCGTTTTTGGCCTGCAATCTTTATGCCCTAATTTCCTTTCCAGATCCTGAGCCCTCGTTTTGAAACCTGATCTTTCCCTCCTCCCTCTGAATGACCCTTCTATTGTCCCCCGCCATGCTCTTAAGAGCCGACTTGGTTCTCTGCCTCCATTTGGAATTCCAGGAATGGGCCAGGAGAGCTACCAGATGGCCTGGGCTGAGGTAGAGGAGACAGGGAAGCCGTGGCCTGTAGGTTATAGGAGCTTCTGTCCTTTCTTTGACAGCCCCAAAGAGGAGGAGAGAAGGCTGGAGAAACTGTGGCCAGGAAGAAGGGAGGACACGGGAGTGTAACGTTCAACAGATGTGCGTGTGTCATCCCGTGTCTAGACAGCTTCTGGGCTTGTGAGGTTTGCGACCACACTTTCCCATCCCTCCAGGGGCCTCTCTCTGTTTCCTCTGCCTGCTTTGCCCAAACTGTTTCTCCTGCTTGAAGCATTCTTTCCTCCACCCTCCTCTTCACGGGCTATCCAAATCCTGTGGATTCTTCAGAACTTTGCTCCTTTTAGGCTGCTCAGAGTTTATGCTGAGTACTCCTCCAGGCAGCCCTCCCTGACTGCTCCCAGGGCAGCAGTTTCCCCTTTTCTCTTCCTGTTTATGCAACACACTTAACTTCAGTCCCTGGTATCACTTGTTGCCTTCCAAGTCAGCATAAGTATCAAACAAGTAGGCTCTGGGGTCAGAATGTCTGTGTGCAAATAGCCATGCTGCTCACTGGCTTTATTTATCACTTGGAGGCGGCACATCCAAGTGAAACTCCCAGGGGACGGGGAAGAATGTATTATTGTTGTAATCAGGGCAGGATTCTATCACCGAACACTGCCTCACATATAGCAGGCCCTTCATACATATTTGTAAAGTAAATGAAGGAAGAGAGAAATAATCAGGCTCTCTGGACCACCTGGGGAGGTCCCCAGGTCTGTTGTGGGGTTCTGGCCCCAGCCCATGGGATACGTCTGCACATCCACCATTTCCTTTCTTCCCGCCTCTTATGGACATTTCCCATCTGACCAATGCCTCCTCCTGCCTCTGGCCCCTTCATCCTGAGCATTTGCCATTTCTAAATGCTCAGGATGTTAGGTGTTACCAGAGATGTCTCCTGGGCTAGGGAGCCTTTGCCGAGGTCCTGGAGAAGACTCAGGATAGAGAGGAGGAGCTAGCGGGAAGGAGAGGTGGTGTCCTTGGCAGGGATGGAGAGGCAGGCGGCTGGTTCTGCGTGGGTTCACTGGGTACTCTCTCAGTTCAGCCACTTTGAATATTTTACCAAGAAGAAGAAAAAAAGGCAGAATCCCTTGTGTCATTTTTAATTGATTTCTTCAGCATCCGGAGAGACACTGGCATGAGGCCAGGAGAAGTCTGAGCCAGGGGAATTCATCAAAAATCGACCCACTGATGACTTGGTCTGATGAAATAATTAGCTCCTGTTATCCTCTGGCTTCTGGTGCCAGAGCTTTGACTTCTATCCAGAGGATAGCGGGTGATAGCTGCTCAGGAGTGGGGGACGCCCTGAAACCAACATGGGAGCCAAGTCCGGCTGACCACGCCCCCAGGCTCCATCTTGACCTAGCCCAGAGCTCCCAATGAAGGCTGCCATTCCCAGCCCCCCTGCACCTTGGCATCACAGGCCCAGGGCCAAAAAAGCCCTTCGAGAGCACCTGGCAAATGCAACTGAGGCTGGGAGACTCTTAGGAACATGCTCGAAAATCTGCTTCCAGGGGGTCCTGGTTGAGCCGTCCACATCAGGCCAGACCAGGTTTGAACCCCTTCTCTGCCATTTACATACCCATATGATCATGGGAAAGTGATTTTAACTCTCTGTGCCTCAGCTTCTTCATAAAATGGGTGAAATATTGATGGGTGGGTGTGCATATGAATTGGGTTGACACCTGCAAACAGAGCAGAGACTGGAGTGTGTTGCAAGCTTTCAAAAAGCTTCTGTGATTGGTTTTTGGTTTAAGAGAGTTGCTATTTGTGGGACAACCCATTGGAATTCTCCCAGTATTAGCACTCCATGTCTGTCTCTCTGAAGGAACGTGAACGTGCATTTTAGCAAGCTGGTTGATGCGTCCATAGATTCAAGTGCAAAGATCCCGTAGTGTTTCCCAATGGAGGGACATGGGCCACTGATAATGTATTAGTCCGTTTTCACACTGCTGAGAAAGACATACCTGAGACTGGGTCATTTATAAAGAAAAAAGTTTAATGAGCTCATAGTTCCACATGGCTGGGAGGGCTCACAATCATGGCAGAAGGCAAAAGGCATGTCTTACATGATGGCAGACGAGAAAATGAGAAGCAAGCAGAGGGGAAACCCTTTATAAAACCATCAGATCTTGTGAGACTTATTATCACAAGAACAGTATGGGGGAAGGATGGGCACTGTGGCTCATTGCCTGTAATCCCAGCACTTTGGGAGGCTGAGGCAGGTGGATCACAAGGTCAATAGATCGAGACCATCCTGGCCAACATGGTGAAGCTGTGTCTCTACTAAAAATACAAAAATTAGCTGGGTGTGCTGATGCGTAGCTGTAGTCCCCACTACTCGGGAAGGTGAGGCAGGAGAATTGCTTGAACCTGGGAGGCAGAGGTTACAGTGAGCCGAGATTGCACCACTGCACTCCAGCCTGGGCAACAGCGAGACTCCGTCTCAGAAAAAAAAAAGAACAGTATGGCGGAAACCACCCCCATAATTCAGTTATCTCCCACTGGGTCCTTCCCACAACAGGTGGGAACTATAGGAGCTACAATTCAAGATGAGATTTGGGTGGGGACACGGCCAAACCATATAAGATAAACAGCATGGTTTGAGGATGGCTGATTTGGGGTGGCTCCGGGATGATTCCATGGCTAGCGCTTGTCTCCTTTCCAGCTGCCTTGCAGCCTCCAGCTACTTCCAGCAGAAAGTCTCAGATGGTGCTTTGACTCCTTTCAACACCTGCTAATCTCATTTCAGAAGAGACAGAATGTGTGAGCAGGAGGCCATGCGAAGCCTGGGAAGCTATTTGAATCAAGTTCCACTGATTCTGCTTTCTTAAACTTTTATTTGTACAATTAGCTCTACAGGGAAGCGATGTCCACTTTCCATTTATCTTTGGATAGGAAGTTTTCTCTTCCCAAAATAGGTGTTTGTGTTTTTATTTTAAAATGAGGCCATTTAAAGAAGCACATTAAGCCCATAATCATCGAAGGGCTCGGCAGATTCAGCAGAAATCGGGGCAGTGGTCTTTGAATGGAGAGAGTTGGGAAACCTGAGTTTCGTGGTGAGAAGCCCACACTGAAGGGTGAGGGAGGGCAGAATTCACGTCCCATCCCTGCCATCTTCTCTCTGAGTGGCCTTAGGATGGTAATGAAGCCTCAGTTTTCTCTGGGACTAATAATAGTACTTGCAGGAGAGTGCTTTGGTGGAGGTTGAAGGCAATTCCACAGAATGTCAGACGTGGGACACAGCCGCACCGGTGGGAACAATCTAATGATGGTTTACACTGTGGATTATGGGTTCCAGTTAGTACCATGGGCCAGGCTCTAGCCCCAGCACACTGTATCAACACATTTAATCCTGCACACCCATTTTATGGATGAGGAAACTGAGGCACAAAGACTTTGGAGTTACTTGCTGAAAGACCCTGAGCTAGTACTCAAGCTTTCAGCAAGTGACTCCAAAGTCCATGTCCTTAACCATCATGCCATGTGGCACAAAGCAGGTGCCCAGCACACAGTCACCGCAGTGGCTCTGGCTGTCATGAGGTGTATGTCATTGCAGATGAGAGATTGAGAAGGAAGCTATTGTTTGTCCTCTGGTCCTATGAAACACAGTTCTCTTGTTGGATGACTGTATCAAGTGTGTCCCCAGCTCCCCTGAAATTGTGACTGTCTCTCAGAGCCACTTGGGAAGGAGGCACTGAGTGAAGCCTGCTTCCTGCTCCCAGGGAAGGTGCTAGAAGGGAGACGGGCTGTCCTGGCCAGCCTGACACAGGATACAGGTCCCTGAATGAAGTAAATCAGGGTGCGCATCGGGGCAGCTGGGAGAGTTGATTGAAAGCACCATTCCCAGAGGCAGGTGGGGCAAAGGGAGCAAACAAGTGATGCAGCACCCCGGAGCTGGCAGCAGAAGGAGCCCTTACTTTCCCTAGACTTGATGGGGCAAGAGGAGGGAGAGGTGAACTCAGAACTGGGGAGACAGTAGAGCCAGAAGGGGCCCCCCGCAGAAGCTCTGTCCACACACAGAGACACGAAGTCTACTGTCTGGGGAGCTGCTTTGTGCAGGAGAGGGAGAACAAACCCTCTGACTTCCCGCCACCTCCTATGCTGCAGCCTCCCAGCCTGGAGCCAGAGAGCTGGGATGTGCCGACCATGCTGTCCGCAGAGCTTAGCCTCCCAGGGTGCCGAGCGGAGCTGGGGGAGCAACGGAGCAGGAGGGAACTTTCCTGGGGTTTTTCAGTCATAGCACTGCCCAGAGAATACAGTGGCCAGCTCCTCCTTGGTGTCCGTGGAGGATGGCCAGGGCAGGGCATCAGTGATGGACGCCTCTGAGCCGTGTAGACCCAGGCCATGGCACAGCCCTGCCGAGCCCGGGCTTCCCTCACTCTGCTGAACTCAAAGGACCTTAACAGAACCTCCATTTCATTCTTCGTTAATTATTTCTTTGTGCCAAGGCCTGGAGACAGCCATGAACAACATAAGCCTGTCTCTGTCCTCAGGGAGCTGACCCCTTAGTAGGGAAGAATTGGACAATAAATAAGATAAATTGCAGGCTGTAGTGGTGATTACAAGAGAAATAAAACCAGTTATAAAATGCAGCGAGTGCCTGAATTGGAGGGCCCACTTTAAATAGGGTGGTCGGGGCAGGCCTCCCTGAGGCGATGAGGTTTGCTCCTTTGACAGAAGAGAAAGAACCAGGAGCACAAAGAAGGAGGTTTCTGTTTTGTTTTTTTTGAAAGAGGCTCGCTCTGTCACCCAGGCTGGAGTGCAGTGGCACAATCTCTGCTCACTACAACCTCTGCCTCCTGGGTTCAAGTGATTCTCCTGCCTCAGCCTCCCGAGTAGCTGGGATTGCAAGCATGTGCCATCATGCCTGGCTAATTTGTGTATTTTTATAGAGATGGGGTTTCACCACATTGGTCAGACTGGTCTTGAACTCCCGATCTCATGTGATCCACCTGCCTCAGCCTCCCAGAGTGCTGGAATTACAGGTGTGAGCCACTGCGCCCAGCCAGGAGTTACTTTTAAAAGAGCAAGTGCCAAGACCCAGGGGCAGAGAGAAGCTTGATTTGTCCAGTCAACAGAAAGAAGCCAGTGGGGCTGGAAAGGAGAGGTTGGAGAGAAGTGGTCAGAGGCCAGATCTCACACACCCAGGCAGCCCTGGTGAGAAGTTTGCGTTTTATCCTGTGAGCCATGAGCTGCTGGGGAAGGTGCGGCAGATGGGCACAGGACTGGCACTAAGGTGAGGCAAGTGCCTGGCACTTGCACAACCTGAAGGCGAGCACCCCCTTCAGTCCGCACCTACAGGGGGCGCTGTGCCCTCTCCTGCCCAGTGTTGTGGCCTGATCTGCACTTTAGGAAGATCCCCCTGGCTGCCCTGGGAAGAATGGAGGATGAGGGCAGGGAAGAGGGAGGCAGGAGACCCCTCAGGCCGCCTTGCAGTCCCCAGGAGAGACGAGGCAGGCAGCACATCCCCCTGCCAAACGTGGAGCCCTCGCTGAGTCCCTGAATTGTGACTTCAAACTGATAGCCAGGTTCTCCCATGGAGGGCAAGGACAAACAGACCCTCTCAAGGTCACAGCGACACAGCCGCCCCCATGGCACTTGGCTTCCTCCTGGTGCATCTGCAGGCTGTGGCTCTCTGCTCCCTCGCTCTCTCGTTTTAAATAAATGATACCAAAAGTCTATATCTGGACAGGACTTGAAGGCTCATTTCCTCAAGAAGTGAAAAAATGACCGTAGAGAGCAAAGAGCAGGGCGAGATTAGAGATCTGCTCAAGCCAGAGTCGCCTCCCCGCCTCCCGCACCCACCTTCGCTTGCCACCTAGTCTGACCTGGGGCCAAGGGGATGACTGAGGGCAAGTGGCCGTGGCAGGTCTTCCCCCTTCACCTTTTAGTGCTCAATTTTCTCTTTCGTCATTTTGTTTATTCTGCAACTTAAAACTAATAGGAGGCCTGGCGCGGTGGCTCACGCCTGTAATCCCAGCACTTTGGGAGCCCAAGGCGGTGGATCACCTAAGGTCAGGAGTTTGAGACCAGCCTGGCCAACATGGTGAAACCCTGTCTCTACTAAAAATACAAAAAACTAGCCGGTCGTGGTGGCGGGCACCTGTAATCCCAGCTACCTGGGAGGCTGAGGCAGGGGAATCGGGAGGTGGAGGTTGCAGTGAGCTGAAATTGTGCCATTGCACTCCAGCCTGGGCAGCAAGAGTGAAACTCCGTCTGAAAAAAAAAAAAAAAGTAATAGGAACACCTTTTTGTCCAATTACAAGATCCTTTAACAAAGGGTTTTCACACACATCCCCAATGGACTGAAATCTTATAATGGCCCTGTCTTATGACGGCCATTTTATTCATGGGGAAACTGAGGTTCTAAACTGGCTTGCTCATGGAAAAACTGAGCCAGTGAGTGGAGGATCTGGCATTTGAACATGCCAGTTGTCCAGCCCAAAACGTCCAACTCTGGGTTCTCGTTGAAACCCCTGATTGAATTCCCTGCTGCTGGGGAGCTGGGTCTTCATCTCCCTCACCTCTCTACCCCACGGGGCGGGCAGATGCGAGAGGACAACAAGTGTTTGCTCCCCGAGACCAGCCCACTGCTGTCCCTCTCCCTGGGGACGATTTGTCTGGAATTGGGCGGGTTATTCAGAGACGGGCTGATGATTTGACTCGGGTCTTGGGCTGCCACCGACACATCAGAGGCTCACTGGATCCAGGGAAGAAATTCTTTCTGCAGAAGTGGCCACAGAAGGCTTTTCTGCCAGTCTGTTGAGCAAGCAAATTGTAAAGTTTGCAAACTTCAGCGGAGTTCGGTTTTCACTCTGCCATAGTCACCCGTTCAAAGAAACTCCCATTGTCGTACAAATCATTATGCAAGAATGAGCAGCCGGCAGCCTTGACATAAATATTGACCTGATTCTTCCTCCTCCTCTAGATCTGCGAGTAAAGAGGGACGAGGGACAAGAAACAGAGCCACAGATACAACTTCAGACTCCTGCATCCCGAAAGAAGCACCAGATCAGCAAAAAAAAGAAGATGGGCTCCCCGAGCCTCATGCTCTGCTTGCTGTCTGCAACTGTGTTCTCCCTGCTGGCTGGAAGCTCGGCCTTCCTGTCGCACTACCGCCTGAAAAGCAGGTTTCAGAGGGACCGCAGGAACATCCGCCCCAACATCATCCTGGTGCTGACGGATGACCAGGATGTGGAGCTGGGTAAGCCTCAGGGCCCCAGGGTGGCACCTCGGCCCCACAGTGCAGGGTCCCTGGGCTAGGCTGAGGCTCCTGAGGCAAGACGGTGGTGGTGACTCGTAGAGCTCACCTTTGAGTGCATTGAAACCAAGACATGGGCTACCCACACGTGTTTGGGGTCACAACTGGGTCCTCAAGGTTAGGGGTCTCTACCCTTCTCCAGTTGCAAAGCTGTTCCTGGATTTCTCCAAAGAGTTAAACGGGCCAGGCGCAGTAGCTCACTCCTGTAATCCCAGCACTTTGGGAGGCCAAGGCTGGCAGATCACCTGAGGTCAGGAGTTCGAGACCAGCCTGGCCAACATGGTGAAATCCCATCTCTACTAAAAATACAAAAATGAACCAGGCATGGTGGCACATGCCTGTAATCCCAGCTACTCAGAAGGCTGAGGCACTAAAATCACTTGAATCTGGGAGAAAGAGGTTGCAGTGAGTGGAGATCATGCCACTACACTCCAGCCTGGGTGACAGAGTGAGACTCTGTCTCAAAAAAAAAAAAAATATATATGAGACATGCGCCTGGAACCAGATTTTGGAGGCTCTTGTGGGTTGTGGCAAAGACTGCCAATCATTGATCCGGTGAAAAGCAGTCCCTTAGCCTCTGTCCACTCTTAAAGGATAACAGCACATTGTTGGTGGCAACAGATGGAAAGGCTGGCTAGGTTAGCCTTGGCAACCCGAATTTGTCTTTTAGCTACCAGGAAAAGGTAATTTACATGAACCAAGTTGTTCCTTGCAATGCTTTGTATTAATGATCACAAGTATAGATTTTTTTTTTTTCTTTGGGAGCTTCTCCGTGCAAAAAGAATTTATAGCCAGGAAGCAATCAGAGCCTAGAGCTTTTATTGACAGTTTGACACATAGGATACCTGTCTCCTGGTAGCATTTAGAATGAGCCTCATTTGATAACCATGGAGAGTCTGCAGACTGTGGCCAGAGAGGTGGGTTTTGTTTGTTGCAGAATTTTGCAGCAAGGTCTTGCAGGCAACACCTGGACCCCAGAGCTTCTCAGTCTCACATTATGTAGCCCCCACGCTGTTTCGGTTGCAGTCAAGCCTAGGAATTTCCGATGCCCTGCATGTTCGTTCGTTCATCCAGCAGATGTTTATTAAGCATTTGTTCCATTCAGTGTACTGTGTCAGGAGCCAGAGAACTGGGGGGAGGTTCATTCCAGGTGGAGAACAGGAAATTCAAAGATACTGAGATAGAAATGAGCTCGGTGGTTTGGAGCAAAAAAAATAAAAGTGCCAGGGAGCCGGAGTGGAGGGAGCTGGGGCCATGATGGAGAGAGATGAGGCTGAGGAGTCCACTTGGGCCAGGTCGCACCAGGCCTTGTGGCCATGGTGGGGGCTTTGAGTTTGATTCTTAGTGAAGTAGACATGGATGAGGGTGCCTGAAAAAGAGGAAGGCCGTCACCTCACTTAGGTTCCAACAGGACCCCGACTCTTTTGATGAAATGAAATTGCAGGGGTAAAGGCAGAAACAGGACACCCATTTAGAGGCCAGTGCCATGATAGGGTGGTGATGCTGGAAGCTCAGACCTGGGCACTGAGATGTGGTCCCACCTGATGCATGTTTGGGAAATAAACTGATCGATGGGTTAGGTGTGTGGGTTAAGGAAAAGAGAAGTTTCAAGGGCAAATCCTAGATTTGGGGCCCGAATAAACAGGTGAGTGTCTGAATACCCACTCTTAGAAACAATATATTTTTACTACAGCAACATGATCCAGCCAAGTCTCACGTCTGAATTTTGTGTCTGTGATTCATGAATAAAACCAACAGTGTATGCAGATACAAGGGAAGGAGCCACGGTTATGAAGTAAATGCAGGAGAAAGGAGAGCGATGAAAGCCATGGCTGGCTTAAGATACAGAGGTTTCTTCTCTCCTTCTGACAGATGGAAAAACTGAGGCAGAGAGAAGCCACTTGTCCAAGTTTCCACAGCTAAAATGTGATTAAACAAGATTTGAGCTGGGTGCTGTGGCTCACGCCTGAAATCCCTGCACTTTGGGAGCCTGAGGAGGGAGGATTGCTTGAGGCCAGGAGTTCGAGATCAGCCTGGGCAACACAGTGAGCCCCCGTCTCAACAAAAAATGTAAAAATCAGCCAAGGATGGTGGTTGGCTACAGTAGCAGCTAGCTAATGGGAGGCCGAGGTGGAAGGATCACTTGAGCCCAGGAAGTCAAGGCTGCAGTAAGCCTAGGTCACACCACTGCTCTCTAGCCTAGGCAACAGAGCAAGACCCCATCTCAGAAAAAAAAAAAAAAACAATATTTGAACCCAGAACCCACGCTTTTAACCACTACTCTATTTAACCAGACTCCTGGGATGGATATTGAGTTGTTTCCAGATTGGTAGTGTGTATGTTTGTTAGTTTTTCACTGTTACAGATACTGTTGCTGGAAATTTAAACATGCATCTTTGCACAGGCAAGGGAGTGCTTCTCAAGGATAAATTCCAGGAGGTAGATGTGGTGGGTTTAGAGCCCCCGGTGTTCAGTGGCCTCTGTCAGCTCTTGCCCAGTAGCATTACACTGTATAGATCAGAGCCTACAAGTCTTGACCTCTACAGAGAAGCCAGACCTCTTCCACCAGCAGCACTGATCCGGTGAAGCAGCACTGGGTTTTAAAGGAGGCTGAGCTTCCTCCAGGAGGTGAGGGATGGGAAGGTGGTCATGGGAGGGGCATGACAGGCTTTTTATAAACCACTAGACAGACCCAGATCAATAATGCATGTCCCAAAAAAGCCCAATACATTATCTCACAGTCTGCTACAACTGGCACACAGCGGGTGGTCCTAAAAAATTTATCATTTGCTATTTTCTGCTCATCCATGCAGCAGTTCTGACAGTCCTCTGGGCTGGAGACTTCTCGACTGAGATAATCCCAGGATCCTTCCACTCCCAGGGCAGCAAACAGCCTTCCATCCTCATTAGGGTCTGGTTGGGAGGACTGGTGCCAGGCACACAAGACGAGGGGCTTGTTCTGTTTCCTTATTGCAGGATTGCGGAGTCAGGGCTGTACCACGTATATTCGATTTTCCTTTCCCTGCATGCATCTGACTCCCTGAGGTATCAAATGCCCAGGGGAACTGCTTCTAGGGCCATACTAGTCCGTGAGTGGCCTACATTATCAGCAAAGTAGTTGGGGATATCCCTGTGTTTCGATGGCCCTCGGAGACCAGCTGACTTTTGCTGGGCTTCTGCTCGAAAAGAATAAGAGAGGGAGAGGCACGTGGAGGTGGTCTTGTTCACAGATATCCTTTGTTCAGGGACACTGTAGAATCTGTGGGCTCTGCCAGGGTTTACTGGCTTAATTTGAGCCAACCTCTGGGGAGCCTCTGGGGCTCCAACAGGCTCCGAGACACCAAGAGGATTAAGACATGGTTCTGGCCTGGAGCAGGAGAATTTCTGCAGCATCCCAGTTCTGATCTGTGACCTGAGAATTTCTTTAACTGGACTTATTTTTGAAGCTTAAATATTATTTTAAAAGGAACCTCTAAATTCTGACTGTAAAGGAAAAACCAATACCCATTGCCTTCAGTAAAAGATCACTGCCAAACTAAACACAGCGAAAACCAGTGTTTTTAAATTTCAGCAAGATGCTGCCTCCCATGAAGCCGGTGTGTCTTTGCTGTAATGAAGGTGATGGGCAGTTTCGGAAGAGGCGTTAAAGATGAAGTAGCGCCTACCGAGACATTCTTCTTGACCCAATCAGCAGAATAGAGACTAGAAAAAAGACGAACTTTCTCAAGCTTTTAATGTAGGGGCCCCACTTACATGGGCACCACGTGGTGGTGGCTCTTGTGTCAGGGGGTTAAGGGCACAGCCAGACTCCAAGCCCCAGAATATTTGGGCAGATTCCCCACTGCTCATTTTCCTGAGTGTTCACACCAGGCAAAGATAGGTGGCTTTTAGTGGCCCTTTCCAATATTAGATTTGAAGTGTGCCCCACGAGACTGGATGCAATGTTTGCGTTTCTTTTTTTCTTTTTCTTTTCTTTTTTTTTATTTTTTGAGACAGAGTCTCGCTCTGTTGCCCAGGCTGGAGTGAAGTGGCGCAATCTTGGTTTACTGCAACCTCCACCTCCTGAGTTCACTTGATTCTCCTGCCTCAGCCTCCCAGGTGGCTGGGATTACAGGTGCGCCACCACCACGCCCAGCTAATTTTTTTGTATTTTTTAGTAGAGATGAGGTTTCACCATGTTGGCCAGGCTGGTTTCGAACTCCCAGCCTCAGGTAATCCGCCTGCCTTGGCCTCCCAAAGTGCTGGGATCACAGGCGTAAGCCACCGCGCAGCCTGATGTTTGCATTTCAGAAGAATTATTTGCCTTTCAGAACATCTTTATTTGTATTTATTATGTATATTTTTTGAGACAGGGTCTTGCTCTGTCACTCAGGCTGGCGTGATCACTGCTCACTGCAGCCTCAACCTCCTCGGCTTAAGCAATCCTGTCACCTCAGCCCCTGAAGTAGATGGGACTACCAGTGCACACCGTCACACCCAGCTAATTTTTAGGTTTTTTTTTTTTTTTTTTTTTTTTTTGTAAAGATGGGGTTTTGCCATGTTGCTCAGGCTGGCCACAAACTCCTGAGCCCAGGCAATCCGTCCCCATCGGCCTCCCAAATCCTCCCTGGGATTACAGGTGTGAGCCACTGCACCCAGCCTTTCAGAACATCTTTAAATGAAAATGCTTCCTGTAAAGTTGCTAGGGTGAGAGCTGTCTCCTAAGACACTGGATTCAAAGCCTCACTCTACCACTGACTGTGTGTTCTTGGGAGAGACTTGCCTTCTCTGTGCCTCAGTTTACTCATCTATAAAGTAGAGATGATGATCTGTCTTCCTGGCATTCTTGTGAGGACGGAATACCTGGCACCTGTCCTATGTGTGACAGTCTGTTCTCACTCGGGTTGTTAAAGCCATCCTCTGTTAGAGCAGCCTGGGCCAGTGCCACAGAGTACTGTTTGTCTGTACAAGCGTTACATGTCAAAATGACATGAAGGCCAGGCACGGTGGCTCATGCCTGTAATTCCAGCACTTTGGGAGGCTGAGGCAGTTGGATCACCTGAGGTCAGGAGTTGGAGGCCAGCCTGGCCAACATGGTGAAACCTCGTGTCTACTAAAATATAAAAATTAGCCAGGCATGGTGGCAGGTGCCTGTAATCCCAGCTACTTGGGAGGCTGAGGCAGGAGAATCGCTTGAACCTGGGAGGCGGAGGTTGCAGTAAGCCAAGATCGTGTCACTGCACTTCAGCCTGGGTGACAGAGCAAGACATGGCAGTGAACAGCAACATTACTGTAGAGTCTTGTCCCAGCCGACACAGTGGGGTGGGTGCTGCTCATGCTTGTGCAGGTGACCTAGCGCACACTTTGCCAGGTACATGAGCCTGGCATGGTGACATACCCCAGAATTTGAGTGATCCTTGTCAATTAGGTTTGCCATGGGTTCTTCTGTTACTGCCTCTGCTGAGGAACAGAGTTGCACCATCATTGCTGGCAAAAGGCAGCTGAGTGGTGCTTTTGGGGCCTGCAGAAGTGCCATGGGAACCAGCTTCCACTGGATGTTAAAAACGCTTGTGTCACAGCCACTCTCTATCAGTCTAGATTCTCTCAGTTATGAGTGACATAAACCCAACTCAAGCAGGACTGAGGAAACAAAAAGGGGACTTTATTGGACTCGTATAAATAAGTCCAAGTATACACTGAGCTTCAGGTGTGGCTGGATCCAGAAGCTTTGTCTCTGGATGGCCTCTGTCCCTCCATCTCCCTGGTCTCAGCTTTCCTCCAGGTTAGCTTCACTCTCAGGCTGGCTGTCCAGGCAGCGTTCCTGGCATTGCTAGACATATGTGAACACCATATAGGTGCAAGCCATCCCTGTGGAAAGAGGGCTGCTCTCACCTGGGAGTGCTAGTAAGTCCCCAGATTGAGTCTTTTTGGTCTGACACTGTCTGGGACATCTGGTCAACCAGATTCAGGGGAATGGAACACTATGGTTAGCCAGACGGAGTCACATGCACATTCCTGGAGCCAGGACTGGGGCCAACTCCGCTTAAATTATGAGGACTGGGATTGGGATACAGCAAGTTCCAGACACATTAAGTCTATAGTACATAAGAGAGCAGAAAGTGAGGAGGAGAATAAAGCCAGGAGGGGCAATCAACCAGGAGGACAAAGGTGGAGAAAAGAGTTGCTGGGATTTTATGTAGGGTAGTCTCACTGGGAAGGGGACATCTGAGCAAAGGAGGTAAGGAAACCAGTCACGGACATCCCTGAGGAAGAGCACTCCAGGCAGAGGGAACAGTATGTGCAAAGGCCCTGAGGCAGATGCTGTCCCAGCAGGCTCAGAGCAGCAAAGAGGCCAGAGCAGTGTGCACAAGGGCGGCAGGAAGAGTGAGCAGTAATGCGGAGGTGGAGGTTGGATGGACCGTGCAGGGCACGAGCCTTTGAATGGAAGAAGGATTTTGGCTTTCTGAGTGATGATGGATGCCAGTAGAGGTCATTGAGCAGAGGAGGGGCATCATCTGAGTTGTGTCTTCATAGGACCCCTCTTGGAGAGGGTCATGAGACTGAAGAGGTGTCATGAGAGCAGGGTCTTCCGCAGTAAGGAGTCTACTGCAACAGTCCACGCATGAGATGGGCCCAGTGAAGAGTCTGTTGCAATGGTCCAGGCGTGAGATGATGGTGGCTCAGGCCAGAGTGACGAAAGTCGTAGGTGCTGCTCATATTTCAAAGGTAGAGCTGATGCAAGTGCTGATGGAACTGATGTGGACGGGAAAGAAGAGTTGAGAAGGACTCCAAGGTTGTGGCCTGAAAAACTGTGAGAATGGATTTTCTGTGTACAGAGCTGGGGAAAGCTAGGGTTACAAGCTCAGTTCTGGACCTGGGAAGCTGCAGGTACCTGTGAAAAGCCAGCAGGAACTGTCCAGTAGGCAGCCACGTCAGTCAGATGCTGAGGAGAGAGACCCAGGCCTGGGTGGGCTTAGAGGAGGGGAGGGTGGGCATTGTATGCAAACTGTGTGCTTGTTTGTGCTTTACTGAATCTGAGACCCTCCCCAGACTCTCAGAGGGGTCTCTGATCCTGAAAGTTGGAGGGATCCAGCCTGGAGAGCTGTCCGGTGGGAGAGGCAGGTTTTTGAAAGAAAGGCGTGGCAGAGGTCTGGCGGGCCTCCTGTTTTCCACTTTCCATCTGTGAACACAAGGAAACCACACCCTGTGCCACAGACTGATAGCTAGGAGATCGACTCCACGTTGCAGGCTCAGATACTCTCTGTAGGGGCCAAATGGCTGGAAGCCAGGACAACATGCCCAGATTCCAGCTGCCAGATCGGTGGTAACTTCCAGCTCAGCCTCCCTGAGATCCCACCTCCTGGCATTCCTGCCGCTGATCACTAGAGAAGTGAAAACATGGATGCGGGTTATCTCAGGAAGAAGAGAGGCTCATTTGGACCCACACTGGTGTTCAGCTTGCCAAGCACCTTCCTGTAAGTTGATTTTTTTTTTCAATTCAGTAACATTTGGGAAGATGGCTTGAATTCTGGAAGTTAAGTGTATCAGGATTAGGTTTGGCTGTTTGTGAAAGAAAACATAAAATAACAGTGGCTTAAACAAGATAGAATTATCAAAACATCTGGAGGTAGGCAGTCTAGGGCTGGTTTGGTGGCTACAAGGTTATCAGGGACCCAAGCTCCATCTCCGCCTTTCTGTCCATCATACTTACTGTGTGGCTTCTGTCTGTGAAGTCACCTTGTGGTTTCGAACAGCTGCGCAGCTCCAGCTATCACAGACATATTCTAGGCCACAAGAAGAAGGAAGCAGAAGGGCAGGAAAAAGAAAAAAAAAACATCTCAGAAGTCACATGCAACACGAATAGAACTTACTTAGCCGCATGATCTCAGCAAGACTTATAAAGCACATGCAAATTTGAATTCTTCATAGAGGGTTTAAGCGTGTTTTTGCTAAAGTGTGAGCAAGTGTGAGGCTGGTTGCACTAGAGATAATGCAGTGCTCCATGCTAATTAGTAGCAGTGGGACAAGAGGTTACTGGAACCCAGAGACACAGAGGGCCACCCCACGAGAGCTGTCACACTCCATTGGTGCCACAGAGAGGAAGATGGAGGCATCTGTCCTCCAACCTGACTTTCTTCTTTCTCTCATCTCCTGCTGGGCTGGAAGGCCAAAGGCAGGCTTGTGGCACGTCTTTGGCCACAAGGGAATCTGGGAAATATTTCCTAACTGGATCCATTGAAACTAAAGTCAGGGCCTGATCGGAGGAAGAAGGAGAAAGATATTGGTGGGCAGCCCAGGGTCTCAGCCGCACCAGAAATCAGGAACAAGGGTCCCAGTGAGGGCAGCTCTCCCCACCAGAGCAAATAGCGTGGCCATGTGGCTGTGTGGCTGGATGGCGGAGAGACCTGCGTCATGTGGAATCCCAAGGCAGGAGCACTGCAGGCAGAAGCGCAGCACGTACAAGAGCCCTGTGGCAGAACAGGTTTGCCAGGACCTTAGAGGAGGCCAGCAGGACCTGCGAATGAAGGGGAGAAAGATGGGGAATGGGGCAGAGAGCAGACAGGGCCCAGCAGGCCGAGCAGCAGGGTCTGGGTTTGATTGCAAGGTGATGGAAGGTCCCCAGAATGTTCTGAGCAGGTCAGCTATGCGTGACTCCTGTTCTCAGAAGCACACCCTGGTTGTAGGTGAAGAGGTGGCCAGGGAGGGGAGTGGAAGCAGGGAGATCAGGTGGTGGTCACGTGGTCCAGGTGGGAGATACCGATGGCGTGGAGCAGGGCGGGGAGCTGCAGAGGGAAAGAGGTGGGTGGATTCCGGTGCTGCTTGGAAGGTCGGCAGGGCTTGCTTGATGGATTGTGAGTGGGCGGATGAGGAAAGAGGAATCGGGGATGACTCCTGGGTTTTTGGCTGAGCCGTTGGGCAGATGGCAGTGCCATTTACAGAGATGGGAAGGCGGGGGCAGGAGGAACAGATTGGGAGATGTGGGGAAGGGTGGACATTAAGCTGCTTTGCAAACATCACCCACTAGGCCTGTGGCTGGGTGGCAGCTCTGTGTAGCCCCTTCTGAAAAGTGAGGAAAAGGCCTTGGAAGCTCTGCCCCATTGAATAAATGTCCCCGCCATGGGAGGTGGATTGCAGCATTTTGAGTTAGAGGAATATTTCTGGGTGGAACTTCTCAGAGAGGAAATGACCGATGATTGCAGAGCCCTGTTAATTACACCCAAGTGTCATCTCCCTGCTATAGTTGACAGTGACCATAGCAGAATTTTCTCCCAGGAACTTCTGCAACCAGAGGCAGCAGAAAGCAAAGGAAAAAAAATGAACTGCATAGTCTGACAACCCGATGCTTATTAATAGAATCTCAGTCCTGCCTCCTCAACATCTGCTTAATTGATTTTGGGTTTAGGAACCAATTTGGAGCCTTGGCTTTTCGTAGCTGAAACCAGCAATAACACTTGACTTTATTTTGTAATGTCCAAAAGTCGGGAACCGTTCACCTTTGCACCAGCAAAAGGAAAACAGCCTCCTCGCAGCAACAGGTCCCAGGAATCCAGTGTAATGATTCTGGATTGAGTTACAGGCGTGGCAAGAGTTGCCACCAGCAGCAGCGAGCATGTGACTAGGTGAAAAATAAGAGATTCCCTTTGCCCACGTGCCACTGCTGATTTCTGCTGATTTCTCCCGTTTGTGCCCCAGGCCTTTCCCCCTCTGCTGGAGACAGAGCTACTCTGGGACAGTTGGTCAGGTCTGATGGGGCCCAGCTACTCTGGGACAGTTGGTCAGGTCTGATGGGGCCCAGCTACTCTGGGACAGTTGGTCAGGTCTGATGGGGCCCAGCTACTCTGGGACAGTTGGTCAGGTCTGATGGGGCCCAGCTACTCTGGGACAGTTGGTCAGGTCTGATGGGGCCCAGCCCGCTGCATCCCTTCAGCAGGTGTTGCCTCAGGCACGCAGGGAGCTCACAAGCTGAATGTCAGCCTTGCCGACATTCCAGGGATACTTGAGGGCCAGGAGAGGGCTGCCGAATGAGTTCCAGCCTGGTAGGTGGGCACCAGTGGCCAGAGGACAGTGCGGGACACAGGTTCTTCCCCACCTGTGGCTCGAGCTCATAGCCCATCCCCCTGCCGACCTGTCCAGGTCAAGGCTCTGTTCCAACTTGTACTTGACCCCTCTCTTCCCCACCTAATGCCTGTTCTCTGCAGGTCTCTGTGCCCCAGTAGAGCATTCCCTTTGCAGATTTATTTAGCTGGTCCCTTCACTTGGAATAGAATCGACTAAGGATTGCAAACTCCATGCCCACAGGGCTAGGCAGCGGCTGCCAAGGAGGGAGTATGCGTGGTAGGGCCGTGGAGGACCAGAGTGGGATCTTCTAAAGTGGGCCTTCACTACTCGGGTCCAGCCCACTGTGGACCCATCAAGGCCAGATCTTTGCATTTTTCAAGCAAAGCCAGAAAGCTGAATTGATATGAAATCTCGCAATTTAAGAAAAAGGTTATTCAATTTTTAAAGTCCTTTCCTTTTGGGCAGACCTAAATCAAACACACCTGCAGACAAGATTTAGTCTAGAGGGACTCTGTTTTTGAACTCTGTGTAGGAAGATACTTGTTTAAAAGCTGACGTGCAGCCAGGCGCAGTGGCCCCAGCACTTTAGGAGGCCAAGGCAGGTGGATCACTTGAGGCCAGGAGTTCAAGGACAGCCTGGCCAACACGGTGAAACCCTGTCTCTACTAAAAATACAAAAGACTATCCAGGCATGGTGGTGGGTGCCTGTAACTCCAGCTACTCGGGAGGCTGAGGCAGGAGAATCGCTTGAATCTGGGAGGCAGAGGTTGCAGTGAGCTGAGATCACACCACTGTACTCCAGCCTGGATGACAAGAGTGAAACTCTGTCTCAAATTAAATAAATGCCAACATGCATTAAGTGCTTTCCATATGCCAAGCATTGAACTAAAAACCATTTATATATATATATATATATATATATGCATAAATTTTTTTCTCTCAAAACTCAGAACAACCCTAAGAAGGAGGCACTGTTACTCTTCTTGCTTTGCAGATGGGAAAACTGAGGTGCAGGGTGGTTAAATCATTTGCACAAGGTACCTGGTTAATGGGAAGTGGCAAAAATCAAGATTTGAAATCAGGCCTTCTGACTCAAAACCCTTTCATCCTATTGGGTATGGTGACATAGAGATAGGTTCTAGAATCTATCCTAGAATTTCATAGTCAAACCTTCTACCTAAAGTTACCTATGGGCTGTGTTTTTACAGAAGGGGAAACTGAGGCTTAAAGAAAGTCGGTGATTTAAGGCAGCTCATACCTCATTCTTAGTCTCTCAGTTCAGTGCTCTTTGGTTACCCAAAGTCTACAGAAGAGAAGGGTCCTGGTGATTCAGTCTAGGACCAAAGTGTGTGTGCATGTGTTTGTGTGTGCATTATACACACATACATATTCATTTGTAGCAGCTGAACCCTTTTAACATAAAAAACTAAATAGGTAAGAGAGGAATGAGGAGAGGGGTGTGGCCTGGAGAGGGGTGTGGCCTGGAGAGGGGTGTGTTGTGCCCCCTTCGTCCTCAGCCTGCCCCATGCCAGGTGGACCTTAAGGTCCCTGTCCTCAAGGAAAGAGCAGCAGACTGGCCCCAGGGAGAGTGAAGTAGTGACATGTGACCACAGCAGAGTGTCCTATGTTTCTGGGTCATCTGTAGAAAGCCCATGTGGGCCCTCTTCCCCCAAATTCTAGGCCCCACTTCACGTAGGGACAGCACACAGACAGGCCTACAGACCCGTGTAGGAATGCCAGGTGCCAAATCCTGCCCTCTCCCATTGTTCTAGAAGCCTGTGGCCGTCTTGCTCCATTTTTTTTATTTAGTTTTTATTTCTTCAAGAGTTCAAGTCCATCCTGGCCAACATGGTGAAACCCTGTCTCTACTAAAAATACAAAAAAAAAGTTAGCTGGGCATGGTTGTGCCTGCCTGTAGTCCCAGCTGCTTGCAAGGCTGAGGCAAGAGAATCGCTTGAACCCAGGAGGCGGAGGCTGCAGTGAACTGAGATCGAACCACTGTACTCTAACCTGGATGACAGAGGGAGACTCCGTCCCAAAACAATCAATCCACAAAATTACACAAGCAAAACTTTATCCAAGTAATACAAAGCAGAGATAGCCTTGACTCCCCATGCACCACATACACCACTCACCCCCAAAGGCACCATCTGCAGTCTGCATGCCCCCTAAGAATGTTTCCTCTTCATATACTCACACAGAAGCACCAGGAGGAGCAGCAAAAGGCAAGAAGGAAGGGGATGGTATGATTCTAACCAGCACAGTCCAGAGAAAGCCTTGCTGAGAAGGTGATATTTGCAGGGACCTGAATGCAATGAGGGACCAAGTCTGGGCTGAGGTGTGGCAGGCGCAAAGGTCCTGAGGCAGGAGCACGCTTGGCATGTTCAAGGAACAACAAGGAGGTCAACATGACTGGAGTAGAGGAAGCTTGAGTGTGTGTGGTAGGAGTTGTAGCTGGGGCAAGTGAGCGTCAGATCACCGAGGGCCTCGCAGGACAGAGGGTACTTTGGCTTTAACTCTGAGTGGGGCGGGCAGCCACTGGAAGAGTTTGAGCAAAGGAAGATGATGATTTCACTGACTGTTTTAAGGAGTCTTGCCAGGAAGGCGTGGTTGCTCATGCCTGTTCTGTTATCCCGACACTTTGAGAGGCCAAGGCAGGAAGATTGCTTGAGCCCAGGAGTTCAAGACCAACCCAGGAAACATGGTGAAACCCTGTCTATACAAAAAAATACAAAAATGAGCTGAGTGTAGTCGTGTGTACCTGTAGTTCCAGCTATTCGGGAGGCGTAAGTGGGAGGATCACCTGAACCTGGGGATGTGGAGGCTGCAGTGAGCCGTGATCCCACTACTACACTCCAGCCTGGGCAGCAGAGTGAGACCTGGTCTCAAAAGAAAGTCCTCTGGCCACCAAATCGAGAATAGAAGAACAGCTTAGGAGTCTACTGCAATAGTCCAGGCAGAGGAAACAGTGGTTAGATATGAATTTAAGTCAAGGTCCTGAGTTGACTGATCCCACCTTTGTTTTCCCCCTGATTCTTCCTTCTGAGGCTTTCCCTAGGAGACCCTGCCATCACAGACTCTGATTTATCTATCAATCATTTTAAGAAACTAGACATAGGAAGGCACCATCTCATAGTTATTGATCAAAATCACCCAAGTTGGGGGCCGCAGGAGTTTGTCTGGGGGGGGTGTGGGGTGCCCCTCCTCCCAGCTGAAACAGGCCTCCAACAGATATGAGCCACCTAAGCCTCAGGAATGGCCAAAAAATAAAAAGTCATGTTTGAAATCCCAAAACTCCCTGGCACCTTGATAAGTCCCCCTAGATAGTGGTTGCCCTGACTTAGACCTTCTTCTAAAAAAGCAAATTCATTCAGCATTTCCTATGGCACTGGCAGTGTGGTCATCTGTGGCAGGTCAGCAAAACACTGATTTTATCACTTATGGACTTACTGGATGGTGCATCAAAAAATATACAACTCGAACCTTCAGTCTCTAACTCCACGTAGTTAACTTGGATTGAGACTAAAAGGTTTTTTCTTAAATCATGTTAAAGAAAAATATCAAATGATAGCACAAATGGTGCACAGAGAAGCCCCCAAAAAGCCATCCTGAATGGGTGGGCAGTTCTTGAGTGTCATGGGAGAAACTGCATCCTGGCAGTCAGGTGGTTCGGGTCCCCAAACTTAAGTCCCAACAGATGGGAATGGGGGTGGGGCCTCTCCAGTCCATCAGAGTCACAGAGGTGTCAGAGTGACCTCACCCTCGGCCCAGGGTGGTGGGAAGGTTTGGTCATGGAAAGAAACCAGGTCTGTTTTTGTCTGCGTGTCCCTAGATTTATGTTGGACGAAAGAAGTTGAGGTTGGCTGGCCCGGCTTCATTGAAAGGCTTGAAAAGTGGCCTTTTCATTGCTGTGTGGCCACGTCGCTGAGGTCCTTCCCTCCCGTGGGAGCTGTCCTGCTGCATCAGGGCCGGGGCCAGGCAAGGGGATGAGATCATATGTTTTTGTGTTAGAGACGTGGGTTTACACAGCCTCGTCGCTATGGCACTTTTAATAAAGCAGGTTACTGTCCCCGAGGGGAGGCTTAGCACGTAGCGCTGTCTTTGCACAGATGCTGCTGTCACTCCGGGGCACTGCTGTCCTTTACTCTCAGATTGACACAGCGCTCCTCCGCCAGCTGATTTGGGGAGGGTGAGTGCTGGACAAGAGCACCCCCACAGCTCGCTTCCTCTGGAATGAGGAGGAGGAGATCTAAGCATTTTGAGACCCTGGATCTGAGCCCATTAAAAACAAGAAATGGCTCTGCGGACTGTTCACTGTTTGCCAAGGCAGCACTGGGGGCTGCGGACTGCAGGCGATTTCATCAGGTGGCAGCCTGCCCCGCGTTCCCTTCCAGGAGAAGGGTCTGACCAGTCGGTGGGTGGCCAGCTTTTGTCCTTGCTGCAGGCTCTGGAGATGGAGAGAGGCTGAACTCTCACTACCAGCTGCTTCGTCCTTTCTCCTTAGCCTTTGGTCCAGAGGGCAAAGGATTGATTCCACTTGGGGTGTCCTGGACTCATGCACTTAAGAAATGCACCTGCTGCATGTCAGGCACTGTTCTAGGCTTTGGGGCTGGAGCTGTGGAGCCATCAAATGTCCCAGGGGACAGCAAACAGGATCAATAGATAAATAAGTAAAAGTATATCACGTGTTAGATGATGAGTGCAGGATTGAAAATGTCAGGCAAGGAAGGGAAGAGAAAATATTGGGGGCCAGGGAAGGCTCCACGGAGAAGGGAACTTTTGAGTAAAGACAAGAAGCAGGTGAGGACACCTATGTGGGTCTCCAGGGGAGAAGCATTCCAGGAAGAAGGAATAGCAGGGCGAAGGCTCTGGGATGGGAGCACACCTGGTCAGTCTGCGGACAGCGGGGAGGCCCCTGTGGCTGCAGAGAGTGGGTGGAGAGGGAGACAGGGTTAGGGAGGGAGAGGCATGGGGTCCCACCACACTCTGGACGGCCATAAGGACTTGAGCTTCTCCGAGTGAGCGGGAGCCCCGGAGAGAGTCAGGAGAGGAGACTTTGGCTGCACCTTGGGGAAGAAATGGCTGGAGTTTAATCAGGAAGCAATTGACCTGATTTCAGGGAGGAAGGACGATCGCCTGGCCCATGGGGGAGATGGCAAGGGTCCAATTGTGGATGTTTATGTTGAGAGAGAGCAACAGGCTTTGCAGGTGGGTTGGATGCAGGAACTGAAAGATGGGAGGAACGGTGGCCAAGATGATTGCCCAATTACCCAGAGGAAAAGGGAGTGTCTTCAGGAGGAGCTGGAGGGATGGTGACATCAGGGCTCGGCTGTGGTATGGCACTCGGGGTCTATTCTATAGCCAAATGACATCAATGGATGTCAGCATTGTACCAAGCCACACATCAAGGGATGTCACGTCCGGGTTGTACCAAGCCAGTGACTGCCAAATTCTAGTCATTCCCTCACAATTTTCATCATATATCTATGTGCCACTTGTGCTATTACTTACTTTTTAAAAATCAGCTGTAATTTTGTTTGTTGTTTGTTTGTTTTTTAAAAGAGGATTTCCACTACCCTAAAGGAAAAGCTGAGGTTACTTGCCCTAAGTAGAAGGAAACCAGGCCACGCAATTAATCTAAGGCAATGCCACCCTCTTCCTGGAGTGCCAAGTGGCCTTTCACACCACCAGCATCCCTGGTGTTTAGTGATGTGACCCTGTGCCACCCCCACCTGGTGTGCCTGATGAAGTCACCACTGGGTGACCCCCTTCTGGGTCCCAAGGGACCATTCTGAGCTTAACTGAAGCCAGGAGTGGCCCAAGAGCATGGGGACCTCGCTGCACTTCCTCAAGACACTTACCACGCCCATGTGACTGGGACATTTCATGAATGTGAAACTCAGCACCCACCTCTACTGGGTTTGAGTCTTCACTGCCTTCCCAGCCACACAGCCTTAGCCAGTCATTCAATTCCCCAGGCGCAAAATGGGCCTCTTCTGTAAAATGGGCCATTGGGAGAATTGAGCGATGAATGTCTTCAGCCCAGCCATAAGCATTCAGCCAGTGATAGTCGCCACTATTAATTACAATGATGACTGTTGGCATAGAAGACTGCCCTCTTCCCCAGGAAGCAGTTGGAGCATTCTCAATTCCTTAGAAAAATCAGAAGGTTAGGCCAGGCATGGTGGCTCACGCCTGTAATCCCAGCACTTTGAGAAGCCGAGGCAGGTGGATCACGAGGTCAGGAGATCAAGACCAACCAGGCCAATATGGCGAAACACCATCTCTACTAAAAATACAAAACATCAGCTGGGCATAGTGGCACGTGCCTGTAATCTCAGCTGCTCGGGAGGCTGAGGCAGGAGAATTGCTTGAATCTGGGAGTCAGAGGTTGCAGTGAGCCGAGATCACGCCACTGCACTCCAGCCTGATGATAGAGCGAGACTCCGTCTCAATAAATAAATAATCAATCAGAAGGTTGCAACACACACTTTCAGGGGTCAGGCAGGTAATGAGAGTGGGTGTGGGTGGTGTAAGACTGTAGGGAGTGCCGGGGAGTGCAGCAAACTGGAGAGCATGTATTCTGTGTGATGCTATTTAACATCAATTTTTAAAAATCCACTCTACAAGACACCAACAACACACAAAGAGATCTGTGGACACCAACTGGTCTGGACTCCTGAGATATGAAAACCTAAGAGTGTAAGATGAGATTTTAGTTGTTAATTTAGCTGGTATCTGTTGAGCATATTATGTGACAGGCACTGTGCTAGGCAGTGAACTACTGTAGGCTGAGCCCTCCCCTTGCAGAGTGCTCTGGTGAAGGCAGCAACATACAAATAAGTGAAATCAAAATGACTCATGTTCAAGGACAGTAACTGCTGTGGAGAGACACAGAGCAGGAAAGCAGAGTGGAGAGTGCTAAGGGCCAGGGGAGGCAGTTTCAATACACACCAGGGAAGGCCTCTCCAAGAAGGTGGCGTCTGATCAGTACCTTGAAGGAGGCAGAGGGAGCCCTGTGATCAGAGGGGTGAGAGCATCTCAGGCTGGGGGTACGGCTAACACAGATGCCACAGTGGCCATTGCACAGTCCTGGACTTCAAGGGCACGACCTTGGTGCCTTGATTGGTGGTGAAAATTCAAAGTTGAAGGAGCTGATTGGTGAGCAGAGGGCCTCCCCCAGATCGCAGGAGGCTGCAGTGGGTCTGATGCTTGTTTTCCCATCTCTAGGGGGTTGCTAGGTGAGTGGGATCACAGTGATCACATGCCTGGTAGACCCTGTTTCGGTTTCCCACTGCTGTCCTAACAGATCACAAACTGGGTGGCTTAAAACACCAGAAATTGACTCTCAACAGTTCTGGAGGCCGGAAGTCCAAAATCAAGGTGTTAGCATGGCTGTGCTTCCTCAGAGGGCTCCAGGGGAGAACCTTCCTTGCCTCTTCCAGCCCCAGGGGACCCCAGGAGTTCCTTATTCCTTGGCTTGTACGTGCCTTCCTCCAGTCTCTGCTTTCCTTTGAATGTGGCCTTCCCCTCTGTGCCTGTGCGTCTTCTCCACTTTGTCTCCCATGTGGACACTTGTCACTGGATGTAGGGCCCACCGGGGAATCTAGAACAAATCTCATCTCAAGACCCTCAACTTAGTTACATCTGCAAAGACCCCCTGGATGTCTGTTTTCATGCTGCTGATAAAGACATACCTGAGACTATGTAATTTATAAAGAAAAAGAGGTTTAATGGACTCACAGTTCCATGTGGCTGGAGAGAATGAGAACCAAGCAAAAGGGGAAACCCTTTATAAAACCATAGATCTCATGAAACTTATTCACTACCAAGAGAACAGTATCGGGAGAACCACCCCTGTGATTCAATTGTCTCCCATCAGATCCTTCCCACAACACATGGGAATTATGGGAGCCACAATTCAAGATGAGATTTGGGTGGGGACACAGCCAAACCATATCACCCTCTTTCTAAATATGGTCATGTTCACAGACTCCAGAAATTAGGACATGGTCATATCTTTAGGGGATAGGGGCACCATTCAACCCACTGCACACCTTAAGAACTGCAAGGAAAAGGGGAAAAACCAAGGATGGCCATAGAAGGAAGAGAAAGGATTTCCATGGAATGTTTCCATCAAATCACTAAGTGGATACCAACCACAGCATACAACTGAGCATGTACTCTTCACACCTATGTTGAGTACCCACTGTGTGTCACACATAGCAGCAATGCTGAGGATTCAGCACTGAGCAGAGCACACGGCATTTGCCCTCTTGGGACCGTGACCTGCACACAGTAGTGCCCCCATGTAGGTTCATTTGCTTCCTTCCTTCTTTCCTTTCTTCCTAAGTGCCTTGCTCTGCTTACAGCTTAGTTGAGAAGTAAGAGCAGGCATGGCCAGGCAAGGTGGCTCATGCCTGTAATCCCAGCACTTTGGGGTGCAGAGGCAGGTGGATCACTTGAGGTCAGGAGTTTAAGACCAGCTTGGCCAACATGGTGAAACCCCGTCCCTACTAAAAATACAGAAATTAGCTGGGTGTGGGGGCTACTCAGGAGGCTGAGACAAGAGAATCGCTTGAACCCGGGAGGCAGAGATTGCAATGAGCCAAGATCGCACCACTGCACTCCAGCCTAGGCAACAGAGCAAGACTCTGTCTCAAAAAAAAAAAAGGCATGGCTGAAACCTTGAAGCCTAGGGTATGATCAGTACTCAGAGCTCTGAAGCCCCAGCAGCCAGAGTAGTCCCAGAGCTACCTACGAGAGGTGTACTAGGCTGATAGGTTGGATTTGGGGTGAAGGGTAGTGGGTTCCAAGCTCGAAGAAAAGTGGACAAGAGGCCAGCAGGGTTTGTGGCTGATGATGGCAGGACACCTCAGCCAGGGAGTACTCAGGGAGAAGGTTTGCCACCAGGTTGGCGTGACCAGATTTCAGTAAAAGCAAACAATTCTTAGGAAGATTCCAAAGAAAACAAAGTGTAATCTTCCCTCAGTTTACATAGTGGTTGGTTTCCAAAAGAAAAAAAAATGTATATTAATACCCTGCGAAAACGATGTTCTGTTTAAAATTTGTAAAACAGTTTGATTCCAGCCTCAGGTCATTTATAAACAGGTTTTTACCTGTCCTGCAGGCACAGATGCAATTACAGTATAGGACAGTGACATTACAGTCACTTATAGTCACCTTCAGCGCTAAACTCCAGACCTAGACGGCAGGAGTGTCCAGGCAGACTCGGGACTCAGGGTTCTCCCTGACTGCACAGGACTGCCCCACTGTGCAGCAATGGACCCTGCCCCATCTGCCCCGTAGGTCTGCAGAATATGCCCTCTCCAGGCCTAGGGATGCCACGTGCCGAGAGCCACCTGGTGCCAGTGCCCCCCGATTTCCCGCCCTGCGCCTCACTTCCGCCTTTGCCTCATTTCCGCCCTCGCCTCACTTCCGCCTTCGTCTCACTTCCGCCCTCGCCTTGCAGGTTCCATGCAGGTGATGAACAAGACCCGGCGCATCATGGAGCAGGGCGGGGCACACTTCATCAACGCCTTCGTGACCACACCCATGTGCTGCCCCTCGCGCTCCTCCATCCTCACGGGCAAGTACGTTCACAACCACAACACCTACACCAACAACGAGAACTGCTCCTCACCCTCCTGGCAGGCACAGCACGAGAGCCGCACCTTCGCCGTGTACCTCAACAGCACTGGCTACCGGACAGGTGAGCAGAGTGCGGGGCGGGCGCAGCAAGGGAGTGACAGCCGGGGTCCTCGCCAGAGACCTACTCTGGGCGTCCCTGGGTGTGGTTGGGCACCACTGCGGTACCCGAGATGATTCTGGAGAGCTCTCCTTACAGCAACTCTTTGATAATTTCAAAGTTGTGCATTTATTTCTGTGTGTGTTAGAGAAATACATTTTTATTTGCTTACAGTAGAGATGTAAAGTGACCTTGTTAAAGGAATTTGAGTCCCCCAAAAAGTAAGTCTTTTCAAAATATGAATTACAGTGCAGAGAGGCCCCAAGGTGCCCATGCATGAGTTTGCATCCTCTGTTAATTGTTATTAAGTCCATCAGGGACTTTTTGATTTTTTTTTTTTATTTCAAACCATCAGCTTGGAAGAAGGTTTCAGAACATGGGGGCGGGGGATGGGAATTTGTAGAGAGGAACAGATACGGGTCTGTGTGATTGCTGTCTACATGGAGGTAACCAGGGTGGTGCAGAAGCTGACGTGGTGGTTGACTGCCCACACTCACCCAGTAAGTGTCATCCTGGGTGCAGGGCCTCCCAGTTCCTGTCGGCTTATCCTGCAGGAAGACCTCGGTGGGCTCTGAAGGCTCACCTGCCAGACTGGTTGTCTGAGGTACAGATGCAATTACAGTATAGTCACTGACCTCCAGCACCATTGCAAAACCGTCCAGATTCAATTCATTTAACTTGCTTTAATTAAAAATAAATAAATACTCCCCACCTTGGGTAAGAAGCTGCAGCAGTTGTGAAATCAAATATTGTGGCTCAGATGTTGCAACCCCAGGAAGTTGCATCCAAGTGACAAGGGGTTTGTTTGGGTGGGAGTGCCGCAAGGGAAGGATGGACGCCTCCTTCAGCCCTGTTCAGAGCCCTGAACCTGCAGCCCTCGAGGCTGGGCAGCTTCCTGTCAGATACATAGTGTGGGCTGGCAGGGACACAAGCCAGCAAGGTGTGTCTTCCTACGGCCTCATCCCACAGCCAGAATCGCCTAGAAAGTACATTCTGCTGAGAACTAGGGATGCCTCATTCGTATACCTTGTTCCTGTATATTATGCATGCCATTGTGCAGAACCAACCACCTGTTGGTTCCCCTGGACCTCTGCAGAAAGCCACATGTGTCGGAGGTTATCGTGGCCACCACCCTAGATGGTTGAGGGGCCTGGATGTTGCTAGCAGAAGCAGGACAGGCAGGCCTGCAGCAGAGCAGTGGGCCCTTATTGAAGACACACCTGCAGCTTGGGTCCAGAAAGTACAGCCATGCATACTCAAGAGTGGCCAACCTTGAAATATTTTAAAGTCTGAATATTTCCCTGAAAATCTCCTTATTTTTAAATATGCCAGCACAACTTATTTTTTCTTTAATATATACTGGGAACCAAAGAAAATATGTCCGAGGGGCGAGTGTGTGGCTCACAGACTCTCTTTTCACAACCTCTGGCTGAAAGGTCAGTACAGAAACCTTTCATTTTGGATGCCATAAGATTAGTAAAGACCTTAAACCTGTTCTTAGCACTCCCCCTCATTTCACAGCCAGGGCCACTGTAGCCCAAAATAGAGATCTGCCCAGAATCAGAGTGAGGTGTTTGTGGCATAATCAAAATGGAATGCAAGATCATGGGAATTCAGAGGGGGGCATGGAAATCGTATTCATCAAATTGAAAGGAAACTCACATATTCTGTGACATATTGAGGGCTCAGAGTGGGAGCTAAAGGCAAGTGTTTCAAAATCTTACAGGCGACATGAGAAAATGAACCATCTCAAGAGTGAATATTCTCTGAAGTGGATTCCCCAAACTTGTCCTTGAATGTACGCAAATCACCAAAAAGCTGTCTCCCTAAAGAAGTGTTTTTATTCAACTATGCTTCACTATTATACCCTCATGAAGACTGCAAGCATAATGTCAAGTGTAAAGAGCCAGAAACAGATGACATTTACATTTTTGTAAAACCACCACTGAGAATTTTATTCATTATATTTAGAATGCCACTCTGTACAAGGAATCCCATTCCAACCTTACTTTCAGAACTCAAGACCCTGAAAACACCTGTTTAGTCTGATGAACTGGTGTACTCCTGGTTATTAAATAACAAGAGCCACATACCCTATGTTCTTTCCCTCTTTGCCCTGGCAGCTAGGAAGCTCAGGTTTGAGTTTTATATTAAGTTGTTGTTTAAAGTGGAAACAATTTAAAATCCAACTGCATTATATGTTATACTGATCAGTGTTGACTAAGAAAAATGACAAAAAACTATAATGAATTCAGAAACCTTTTAGATGTTTTTTCTTTTAGATTGATCTGTACACACATATTAGAATATATAGTAAATTTTTAATCCTCCAAGGACCAAAAGTAAATCATTCCTGCTGAGTCTTCAACCATGTTAAACCTTGTGTTCATGTGGCCACCTAGCAAAGTTGGATTTAAGTTTGGCTGTGTGTGTGAGAGAGACCCAGGATGTCAGCTAAAATTCCAAGTTGCTCTGGTAGCCCTGCTCTATGAAGTGGTCAGAGACTCAGACTTTATTTCTCCTTACTTCCCACTGGTGAGAAACAAGTCACATGGCCATGCATTGCTGCAAAGGGACCTGGGAAATGTAGTCTTATTCTGGGTGTACATATGCCCAGATGAAAATTATTTTACTGTAGGAGAAGAAGAAAATAGATAATACTGAGGGACAAGTAAAGTCTTGGCCACCCTAACAGTTATTAGCCATTTGTATTTGTGATACCCGTTTCAATAGAGGAGGTCAGCCGAAAATGAGGAAGACTGACCTGAGAAAAATGCTACTTAAGTGGACCAACATTTCATAATAAATAATACTTTTAATGTATTTAGTAAGATATTTGATCTTGAAATGAGACTGTAGTATTTCAATAATAACTCTGTTATGCTATATCTTTTTTTTTCTTTTTTTCTTTTTTTGAGACAGAGTCTCTCTCTGTCGCCCAGGCTGGAGTGCAGTGGCACAATCTCGGCTCACTACAACCTCCACCTCCTGGGTTCAAGCGATTCTCCTGTCTCAGCCTCTTGAATAGCTGGGATTACAGACACCTGCCACCATGCCCAGCTAATTTTTGTAACTTTTGTAGAAATGGGGTTTTGCCATGTTGGCCAAGCTGGTCTTGAACTCCTGGCCTCAAGTGATCTACCTGCCTTGGCTTCCCAAAGTGCTGGGATTACAAGCATGAGCCACTGCACCTGGCCCTCTGATAGGTTGCATCTAATGGTATTTAACGAAGATTGGGCTCTAGTCATAACTAATGAGTTCATTTTTTTTTTTTGAGATGGAGTTTTGCTCTTGTTGCCCAGGCTGGAGTGCAATGGAGCCATCTTGGCCCACTGCAACCTCTACCTCCCAGGTTCAAGCAATTCTCCTGCCTCGTCCTACTGAGTAGCTGGGATTACAGGCATGCACCACCATACCTGGCTAATTTTGTATTTTTAATAGAGACAGGGTTTCTCCGTGTTGGTCAGGCTGGTCTTGAACTTCCGACCTCAGATGATCTGCCCACCTTGGTTTCCCAAAATGCTGGGACTACAGGTGTGAGCCACCACGCCCAGCCATGAGTTGATTCTTTAAGCAAGTGAACTGATAAAGTGTAGGGAGGAGTATGAAGTGTTTCACAAATTTAAATGGATAGCAAGATGATATCCTTTACTTCACCAGGGAAATTTTTGCAAAAGTATTAGAGGATTTGATTGGTTTTTCCAAGGGCCTCTCTTAATTCTTTGACATCTGAATCTTCCCCTGTGAAGTGCATATCATACGTCATTATCCTTCTCAATAGTCTCTTCTCGTTCATGTAGTATCTTTATGAACCAGATAATTATTTGTCAGTGGATTTGCGTGTGTTTTTTGAGCTATCTTCCAGCATCACTTTAATTAATTTCACAAACCCTGCATCTTTTAAAAGATTTGCAACTTCATTTTGCAGTGATCTGGCTTTGCGTTGCCCCATGTTTGCAGTGGAAATTGACAAAGGACAAAGTGAGAGATGCTAAGTTGAAGCAGGATAAATATCAATTTGTTTATGAATATTTCTCTGTATGGCTTCTTACAACTTGGGGGACTTGGATCTCAGATATGAGTACCCTTGGAAGAATAAATTGCATCCTTAGGTTTTTTGTTTTTTGGGTTTTTTTTTTTTTTTTGAGACAGGGTCTCACTCTGTCACCCAGGCTAGAGTGCAGTGGCGCAATATAGGCTCACTCCAACCTCCACCTCCTAGGTTCGAGAGATTCTCCTGCCTCAGCCTCCCCAGTAGCTGGGATTACAGGTGCATGCCACTATCCCTGCTAACTTTTTTGTATTTTTAGTAGAGATAGGGTTTCACCATGTTGGCCAGGCTGGTCTTGAACTCCTGACCCCAAGCGATCCATCCGCCTTGGCCTCTCAAAGTGCTGGGATCACAGACGTGAGCCACCATGCCCAGCTGCTCACCTGTATCCTTTGTTTAGGGAGCAAAAAATTCAATGTGTTTTTGAAACCAGCTGCAGTCAGGGTTCCTGTCCGTTGGATCTAAAGGCAATCTGTTGCCATGAGCATCGCACATCTTCAAGAGCAAACAGGGCAGCCAGGAAGTGCATTCAAATGCACTTGCAGAGCTCACACATCACCTTCTCAGAATCGAGGGGGACAGAGCCAGAGTAGAATTGCTGAATGGAAGGAGATGTCCGTTTTCAGCTTTGCGCAAACTGCTCTTCGAAGTGGAGGGACCGACCCATTTGCCATCCCATTGCTAGTGCATGTGACTTCCTGTTTTCCCACGTCCTCACCAACATTTAGTGGGATGGGACCTTTTCATATTTGCCATGGTCACGGCTGAGATGTGATGATGCACTCTTGGCTTTGTTTGCATTTTGCTGATTCCCAGAGAGGCTAAGCACATGCTGCCACATTTGGATCCGTGAGTGCAACTTACTGTGACATAATCAGTACATTGGCCTGAGGTGGGCCATGTGATGTGGTGCTGTCATGCCAATCGATCATCGTCATTGATCCCGTGGTATCACGAGTTGGATCTCGGAGTATCACAATCCTGTCACAAGGCTGGAGGTCTGCAGATGGTGGCTGGCACTCCAGTGGCTCTGCGCCTGCTTGTTCAGTCTGGCAGGAGCAATAGAGCATCCTTTTCGAGAATGCTCAAGGCATGAAATTCCTTCTGATTGGACCAGCCTGAGTCACATGCCAGCTCCTGAGCCAATCATCATGGAAAGCACATGGACTGTGCCAATTCGCGCAGCCTGGGTCACCTGCTCTGCAGCCGTGGCTGAGTCTGTTTTTCCCCAGCACCTGGACTGCCAGGTAGAAATCTAGGGCTGCTGGGAAGGGTCAGGAAAAGCATACTGGAGTGTTGATCACAATTTTACTACACAGTCTTTGGCAAAAAAAAAAAACCCAAAACACAAAAAGTAACATCAACAAAAAACCAACTTTTTTCAGCCCTCTCTGATGAACTAGATTGCAGTTCCATTTTTGTCACCATTGGGATAATGCCTTTCTCCTTCCACACCTGAATCTGGCAGTTCCGAGGTTGTTTCCTGGCCCTGGGTTCTGCCATCCGATCCAGACTTTCGTAGAGATGGTGGCAGGCCCTCTGCCTTTCTGCATCATGTTCTAGAATGCGCCAGGGGAGCCGGGAGTACATCCTCCTTACAAGACCGGGCCTTGCCAGGGCTCTCAGTTGGAGCCTGTTTTGGGCTTTAGCCCTGAGCACCCTAATTATTTTCACTTTTCTCACACAAAGCTGGGGAGAGAGGTCTATTGAGAACTGGAACCTGGCCATCAACCTTGGGCAGCCACCCTCACGAGGGGGTGGGGGGGGCCTCTGTGCCCTGATGACCCCTATCATGAGACAGGGTCTTGGGGGGGCCTCTGTGCCCTGATGACCCCTATCATGAGACAGGGTCTTGGGGGGCCTCTGTGCCCTGATGACCCCTACCATGAGACAGAGTCTTGGGGGTCCTCTGTGCCCTGATGACCCCTACCATGAGACAGGGTCTTGGGGGTCCTCTGTGCCCTGATGACCCCTACCATGAGACAGGGTCTTGGGGGGGCCTCTGTGCCCTGATGACCCCTACCATGAGACAGGGTCTTGGGGGGCCTCTGTGCCCTGATGACCCCTACCATGAGACAGGGTCTTGGGGGGGCCTCTGTGCCCTGATGACCCCTACCATGAGACAGGGTCTTGGGGGGCCTCTGTGCCCTGATGACCCCTACCATGAGACAGGGTCTTGGGGGGCCTCTGTGCCCTGATGACCCCTACCATGAGACAGGGTCTTGGGGGGCCTCTGTGCCCTGATGACCCCTACCATGAGACAGGGTCTTGGGAGGCCTCTGTGCTTTGATGACCCCTACCATGAGACAGAGTCTTGGGGTTCCTCTGTGCCCTGATGACCCCTACCATGAGACAGGGTCTTGGGGGGCCTCTGTGCCCTGATGACCCCTACCATGAGACAGGGTCTTGGGGGGCCTCTGTGCCCTGATGACCCCTACCATGAGACAGGGTCTTGGGAGGCCTCTGTGCTTTGATGACCCCTACCATGAGACAGAGTCTTGGGGGTCCTCTGTGCCCTGATGACCCCTACCATGAGACAGGGTCTTGGGGGGGGCTCTGTGCTCTGATGACCCCTATCATGAGACAGGGTCTTGGGAGGCCTCTGTGCCCTGATGACCCCTACCATGAGACAGGGTCTTGGGGGGCCTCTGTGCCCTGATGACCCCTACCATGAGACAGGGTCTTGGGGGTCCTCTGTGCCCTGATGACCCCTATCATGAGACAGGGTCTTCTGAAACAGGGTCTTGCTCTGTCACTCAGGCTCTTGAGGTCAGGACACATGGGGCATCCCACTGCCCTCTCATGCGGGAGGGTGGTAAGGCATCCACTGGGCATTTTGGCATCCCCAGTAAAAGACGTGCTGCCATGTGTGAAGGCGGGGGTGTGCGTGTATAAGTGAGACTTGTTCATTCCCTAAAGTGGTTTCATTAAGGACCGCAGGGGCAGGAGGGCTGCTACGTGGGCCGTCTTCATCTGTGACGCTATGACGTGGCTCCACACCCCTCTCTCCCTGCCAGTCTCTGGATCTGCCCTTAGCCCCTTGCCCTGAACCCCACCTGCCCTCGCCCCTCTGTGTCCTGACCATCGCCCCTGAGGTCTCCCTGGCACATCAAGCCTGAGTCCAGTATCACTTCCTGGTCACTTCCCTCCCTCCCTGGCACCTCTCACAGGCTTCTCCTTGGCACCTCCAGTTTTCCAGTTGCTCAGGCCAAGACTTCGTGCCATTCTAGATTTTTTTTTCCCATTCCTCTCCTCCACATTCAGTCCATCAGCAAACCCTGTCAGCTCTGCCTTCAAAATATATCCGGAGTCACCTCTGCTGCCACCATCCCATCTGTACCACTGTCTTCCCCTGTTCTGGGCTTCTCCTGGGACCCTCCAGCTTCTGCCTTTATGACCCCTTGGTCTGTTTTCAACGCAGCAGACAGAGGGGTCTGGTCAGAACTACTTCAGATGCTCTTTCTCCTCTGGGCAGAGCCCTCCGTGGCTCCCACCTACTCAGGGTCGAGACCCCCACAGCCACCTCAGGGTCCCAGTGATCTTTCCCTTCTCTCCGCCCCTCTCAGCCTCCTGGTCTCCCCTCACCCACTGCGCTCCAGCCACAGCTCCTTAGGCATCAGCCACGCCTGACACGCACCATGCACAGTGCTTTGCACTTCTTTCCTTTGCTCAAAAACTTCTTCACATCTGCACTTTCTTCAGGTCTGTGTTCCAATGCTGCCTCCTCAAAGAAGCCTTCCTTGACCACCCCATGCCTCCTCTTCGTCCCAGTTTGTTTCCCACCAGTGCCCCCGTCGCCCCTGAACACCACCGACTATGTCTTCTGCCCATTTGTTTCATTGATTATCTCATTTATAAAATGCCAGCGCCCAATCCGGGTGTGGCGGCTCACGCCTGTATTCCCAGCACTTCGGGAGGCCAAGGCGGGCAGATCACTTGAGGTCAGGAGTTTGAGACCAGCCTGGCCAACGTAGTGAAATCCTGTCTCTACTAAAAATACAAAAATTAGCTGGACATGGTGGCGGGTGTGCCTGTAATCCCAGCTACTTGGGAGGCTGAGGCAGGAGGATCGCTGGAACCTGGGAGGCAGAGGTTGCAGTGAGCTGAGATCATACTGCTGCATTCCAGCCTGGGCAACAGAGTGAGACTCCATCTCAAAAATAAATAAACAAAATAAAATGCCAGCTCCCTGGAACAGGAGCCTCTGTTCTGTGCCCTCGTGGGTCCCTGGGCCTAGAGAGTGTCGACCCCATCGTAGGTGCTCAGAAGAACTTCCTAGGATGAGTGGTGACTGAGTCTCCACATTCTGTCCCGGCCAGCAGCCCATCCCCCATCTCTTCCACACTTCTTTCTCCTCTCCACCCTCACTTCCGCCATCTCAGCCTTTCCTCCTCTTTCTTCTCAGCCCCTCTGTGCACACAGGGAAGAGAAGGCTGAAATGATTCCCGGGATGCCGTCCCTGGGCCCCTGGTGCAGCTGTCCCTGGCCTTCACAATGGCAGCCTTCTCTTCACTTGGCTCTTCTCCTGCGTTTGCTCCCTGCTCTCTTCCTCTCCCCTCGAGTGCACACAAGTGTGCACGCACGCACCCACGTGCGCACACACAGCTCCCTTCTTCCCTCAGTCCAGCTGCCTCTCATCTGCCCGTCTCCCCTCCCCCTCTCCGGCCTGTGGAGAGCCTCTCCATTCACCCTGTGGAGTGCATCCGCTGCTCACAGCAGGGAGCCTTCCTGTCTCTGTCTCTGCACCGAGGACCAGCCTTCCCCACTGTGGGGATCCGAGCATCCACAGGGATTGCCCAGCCCCTCCTCGCGGGACCCAGGCTGACCCAGCGTGTCCTCGAGAGGCACGGGTTTGCCATCTCCTTGTGCATCTACAAGTGAGTTTCTTCCTCTAATTTGTTAGTCACTTCCTTTCTCCAAGACCTCAGATTTCAAAACAAGTGAAGCGCTTGCTTTGAATTGGACCAAAGAATTAGTCTCTGTCTTAGGCGCCTTTGTGACCTTGAGCTGAGATGTCATCCCCTCTGGGCCTCAGTCTCCCCATCTGTGCAGCAGTGTTGTGACATATAAGCACTAGTCACCTAGTGCCGGTGATAAGATGCCACCCTGAGTGACACGTGACCTGTGCTCACAAACCCAGGAGGGGAGGTTTCCTGCATCATAAGAGGGAGTGGTCACTGGGAAAGGAAGCTGGTGTGAGGCCGATGGGGCAAGGTTTCCATTTGTTTCTAGGCAGCAACCTCTGTCCCAGCCCTTAGCAGGTGTATCCGCTTTCCTAGCAGACCACAGACTGGGCAGCTTAGAACAAAAGGCATTTTCACAGTTCTGGGCACCAGAAGCCCAAAATCAAGCGTCAGCAGGGCCACACGTTCCATGAAGGCTTCAGGGGAGAGTGCTTTGCCCTTGAATTCCCAGGGGTTACTGGGAATCTCTGCACCCCTTGGCTTGTGGCCACATCCCTCCAGCCTCTGCCTTTATCTTCATGTGGCCTCCTCCCTGTGGGTCCCTCTCTTCCCATGGCCTGCTCCTCTCTGAATCAGCGTCCAAATTTCCGTCTTCTTTCGGGACACCAGTGGTTGGACTAAAGCTGGCTCTGATCCAGTGCAATTTCATCTTAACTTACAAAGACCATATTGCAAACACGGTCATGCTCACAGGTACCTGGGCAAGGACCTGAGCATATATTTTGAGGAACATAGTGCAGCCCATAACGGCTGGGTTCTTTCACACGTTAACCCCCTCCCCCAAAGGCTGCAGAGCCTTGATGTCAAACTGAGCAAACCTGCCACCCTTCCCGTCTTCACTGCCCCAGCTGTGGTCCTGAGTGGGAAGCAGTGTGGCCACCCCGCAGATCAGCTCCGTGCACATCCTTCCCTTCCCAACCATGATCTCTCTCAGGGAATCTCCACCTGCTCTGGGCGTTGAAACAGCTGCAAGATCAAAAGAAAAGGGAGGGAAGGGTGACTGTGGTGGGTGACACATACACCCTGTCTCCTGGGCCTCAAGAGGCTTCCAGGGGTCTCAGAGTGCACGGGACTTTTGCAGTCCTCTCCCAGGTGCTAGCTGCAACTCCCTGAACATTCTGGAATGAATTAGGCTGGAGCCACACGGCCCAATACCGTTGCCACTAGCCACGGGGAGCTATTTAACTTAAGGTTAATTACAATTAAATTAACATTTCAGTTTCTCAGGTGCACTAACCATGATTCAAGTCTCCAGTAGGCACATGTGGGTTCTATACTGGATAATGCAGATATAGAATGCTTCCACTGGCACGGAAAGGACTCTGGGACAGCATGAGAATAGAGCAGCCTATGGCTGGGCCTGTAATCCCAGCTCTTGGGAAGGTCAAGGCAGGAGGATCTCTTGAGGCCAGATCTCTCGGGCAATACAGAAAGACCCTCGTCTCTACAAAAAATTTGAAAAAGTAATTAGCTAGGCATGGTGGTCCATGCTTGTAGTCCCAGCTACCTGGAAGGCTGAGGCAGGAGGATCACTTGAGCCCAGGAGTTTGAGGCTGCAGTGAGCTATGATCGCACCACTGTACTTCAGCAACAGAATGAGACCTTATTTCTAAAAAAGAAAAAGAAGAATAGAGCCTAATCAAATGAAACCTTTTGGGAGTGGGGAGTGAGGAGTGACACAAAGCTTTGAGAATGGGCAATAAAAATGCAGGTGGTGGTTATTACCGAGCTTTAGGCGAGTGCTTTCCACGATTCCTCATCTGTAATCCAGTGTCCCCCTCATCATCCCTGCACTTACTTCCCCTCGTGCTCCCAGCACCTTGATCTGTCTTCCCAAACTTTCCCAAACCATGCTGGGTCTTGGGTCAGGGTCTCAGGACAAGTTCCTGTTCTCCGAGCAGCAGGCACCATCCATCCTGGGGCCGGCAGGTCGTGACAGTGCACACAGAGAGTCCTTTGGGACCTCGTCTGTGCTGTCGCAGGCGATTTGAGCAAACGAAGGGAAACTGAGCTCCTCTACATCCGCCCTTCCGAGGCAGGGCGAGGGGCCTGCTCTCTGCCATCCTATGTGAACCCATTCTTGCCCTGGGGGCTCCAAATGCATGGAGGGCCAGGCAGGTAGCCCAAAGCGGAGAAGCAGGCTGGGTGGGGAGGGGGTGCCCAGATTTCCACTGTGGACTGTTCACTCCACTTTTTAAGAATGAGCAACTGAAAACACCAGGCAGGCCCACAGCAAACGCACCTGAGGGATGGATGAGTCCACAGGCCACCAGCTTGCAAACTTCTTTCTAACCTGGTAGTTCTCAAGGGAGCACACCGCCCTCTACGGGTTAAACTCTGTGACGGCGTTGCTGGTGGTGATGAAGGATTTGAGGCTGCTGGCTTCCTAGGGTGGGGACCAGGAAGGCCTTTGATGTCCGGCCCTGCACAGCAGAGCCCACGTGGCCCCCAAATTGCATTGCATTCCACACAGCTTCTGAGTTTCCTACCACATGATTCATATGAGTGGATTATTTTATGTTTATTGTTATCTGAGCCTTGAATCTATGTCTATTTCATATGTAAATACTGGAGGGTTTTGCATATTCCCAGGAATGTACCGGACAAGAAAATGGAGGCAATATTATACTTGAGTGCAAATCTTCCCCAAGAGTCATTCCTTATTTCTGAAAATCCCATCCCCGACGGCAGTGCTACCCCAAAGGATTTGAATGGCAAATGTCGCACGCCCACCCAGCTGCACTTGTAACTGTCACACTCCCAGTGAATCTGTGTCTAGGTGCAGGCGTCTGCCTGACTACTCTGTTGCATCTTCTTGATGGATGTGCTGGAGAAATTTTATATTGAAATTTATCTTCATTATAAATTGCTTTCCTTTTCTTGTAGATTGCACTTAGAGCATTATATTGATTTTTTGGAAATGACATGCATAGGTAGCTTTTGTTACCTATAAATTTCTTTTCAGGAAAACAAGGGAGTGCTACAAAATATTTGTCATAGACATGGGAGGTCAGTCTAATGGCGCTGAGAACAGCTCTTGAAGGATCCAGGTAGTGTCAGATTCCTCCAAGGTGATAATTAAATATCCGTTGAGTGACAGGCCTTGTTCTGAGGATCTGTTGTGGATTTTCTCCCCATTCTTCTAGCTCATCCGGCTGAACAAAACCACACTTTAAAAGGCACAAGACAGATATTTAAGATACAGCTTGTCCTGGTGGTGACTCAGCAGGCAATAAAACCTGTCGCTAGAGATGGAGTCTTCCATACCCAGCTAATTGAGTTTCCAGGGAATGAATGGGCCTTGTCTCATTTGCAGGAGCTACATGACCCTCCTAGGAAGCGGGTGGCTGGGGCCAGCATTTAATTAGGCACAGGCAGCCTGCCCTCCATGCCACCATCACCCAGAGCTCCGCCTGGCCCTGCTACAACCAGTCAGCAGGCCCTTGGTGCCCTCTGCAGCCCAGTCTTCCTTGATAGCCACAGCCTCGCTAAAAACAGGCAAGCGGAAGACAGGAGCACATGGAGTGGCAAGACGGAAGCAGCCCTCGCCTCTCGCCCTGGTGATCTGCTTGTCCCTGTTTGTCCCCAGCAATTGGCCATTCCTTCTCCCCACCCGTAGCCAGAGGACACAAAATGTAAACCTTACCACAGTACTTCCTGCTGAAAACCTCCCATGCTGGCCACTACTCTTTGGATAAACTGGCAACTCCTCTCCAGGGCTGCCAAGACCTTGTCTGGCCTGGGCCTGCTCACCTCTCTGTCCACACCTCCTGCCTGTCCCTTCCTTGGTGGCAACACTCAGGCCACCTAGCCTCTTTGTTGTTCCTCAGACCTTCCGAGGTCATTCCTGCCCCAGGCCCTTTGTACGTGCAGTTACCTCTATCTGGAGCAGTGGCCCCAGCCTTTTTGGTACAAGGGACCAGTTTCATGGAAGGTAGTTTTTCCAAGGACTGGGAGTGAGAGGATGTTTTGGGATGATTCAGGTGCATTACATTTATTGTCCACTTTCTTTCTAATATTATTATGTTGTAATATGTAATGAAATAATTATGCAACTCACCATAATGTAGAATCAGTGGGAACTCAAGCTTGTTTTCCTGCAACCAGATGATCTCATCTGGGACATGGGAGACAGTGCCAGATCATCAGGGATTAGATTGTCATAAGGAGCCCACAACCTAGAACCCTCCCATGTACAGCTCACAACAGGGTCCACGCTCCTATGAGAATCAGCTGCTGATCTGACAGGAGGCGGAGCTCAGGCATTGATGCAAGTCATGGGAAGCGGGCTGGCCACTTGCCTCCTGCTATGCAGCCCAGCTCCTAACAGCCCACAGACAACCCCCTGTCTACCTGTCTTCAGCCCAGGGGTTGGGGATTCCTGTCCAGAGCACTGTTCACACACCATGGAGAACTTCCTCCATTCTCTCTTCCTTCCTGCCCTTCCTGTGCCAGTTAGTACTTCTCATCCCCATCGTTCTTGACCATGACACCCAACTTTCTGTTCTTCTTAGGACTTCTAACCCCCTTGAAGTTATCTTAGGTATTAGTGAACTTTTTTTTTTTTTTTTTTTTGAGATGGAGTCTAACTCTGTCAGCCAGGCTGTAGTGCAGTGGCATGATCTTGGCTCACTGTAACCTCTGCCTCCTGGGTTCAAGCAATTCTCCTGCCTCAGCCTCCCAAGTAGCTGGGACCACAGGCGTGTACCACTACACACAGCAAACTTTTGGTTTTGGGGGGTTTTTTTGACATGGAGTCTGGCTCTGGCACCTAGGCTGGAGTGCAGTGGCAAGATCTCAGCTCACTGCAACCTCCACCTCCCGGGTTCAAGCAATTCTCCTGCCTCAACCTCCCGAGTAGCTGGGATTACAGGTGCATGCCGCCACACTCGGCTAATTTTTTATATTCTTGGTAGAAGTGATATTTCACCATGTTGGCCAGACTGGTCTCAAACTCCTGACCTGAAGTGATCTGCCTGCCTCAGCCTCCCAGAGTGCTGGGATTACAGGTGTAAGCCGCCACACATGACCAGTGAACTTATTTTTTACCTGTTCTGTTGGCTGCGCATCCAAAAATAGCACCAGGCAGGTATTGGGTACTCAGTAAAGATTTGAACAAGACCAGGCATGGTGGCTCACACCTGTAATCCCGGCACTTTGGGACGCTATGATGGGAAGATCACTTGAGCCCCGGAGTTCAAGACCAGCCTGGGCAACATAGAGAGACTCCATCTCTACAAATAATTTTAAAAGCTGGCCAGACATATTGGCACACACCTGTGGTCCCAGTTCCTCAAGAGGCTGAGATGGGAGGATCACTTCTGCCCAGGTCATTAAGGCTGAGTGAGCCATAATCGTGCCACTGCACTATAGCCTGGGCAAGAGAAACACCAACTCAAAAGAAAAAAAAATTGAACAAATGGAGAACTCTTGGGCCTTAGGCTTGACTTAAGCAAAAAAATGAAAACAAGATCACTATCTCATTTATGCAGCATGAAGAAACATAATTGAAATTACTTCAGGCAAACCTTGCCAGGTCCCAGTGCTCAAATGCTGTCAGAACCCTGTCTTTCTGCCTCTTGGGTTTTCTGTCATTTGGGTTGGCTTTATTAGGAAGGTTCCCTCTTTGTGATGGCCGGATGGCCTCCACAGGCCCATTTCCCCAGTATAGTGACCTCAGCTGAAAGAGAGGCCTCTTTCCAAGGTCTCCAGCAGAAGTTCCAGGGAAAGCTCTCATTGGCTCAGCTAGGGTTCTGTGTCTCTTTCTTACCCAATCACAGCAGCCAGGCAAAAGGGGATACCTTGATTGGCCAGGCCAGCATCATGAGCTAGAAAGTACCTCATCAGAACATGTAAGGCTGAGAAAGGGAAAAGATTGGTCCCCTCCCTCTTTTTGGTAACCAAAGGCACAATTATGAAAAGACAGGAGAGTGGATTCTGGGTGGAAAAATAAAACAGATGTCCACTATAGAAACCCAAATCCAGGCTGGGTGTGGTAACTCACCCTGTAATCCCAGCACTTTGGGAGGCCGAGGTAGGCAGGAGAATCACTCAAACATAGGAGACAGAGGTTGCAATGAGCCAAGATCATACCATTGCATTCCAGCCTGAGTAACGAGTGAAACTTTGTCTCAAAAAAAGAAAAAAGTTCTACTTAAAGGGCAAGTGGGAGGAGAGCATTTCTCCCAGCCCCCAGCTCTCTCTGCTTCCAACACAAGAGGCCTTCTTCGTGTGGAATGATGACCCCACCTTCCTCTTTTGTTTTCACACAGCTCTCAGTTCAGCAAGATCCCATCTCTGGCATCCAGAACTTTTACAGCACTGATTTATCACTTTGTGCAGTGATTTGCATTTAGTAGTGTTTTGTTCAAAAGCAGAACAACAGGACTCAGGCTGTAACCTTGCAAAGCAGCACAAAGTTAAAAGGATCCAGTTACAGAATATCAGAAATACCCCAGCCCTGAGAGCTTTGGAGCTCTGGGTTTATTTAATGCATTTCTTCCCAGCCCTGCCTCCTCAGCCAATTTGTCTGCCAAAAAAACACAAAGACTTCAGTCCTGTGGCATTTCGCATCTAATATTTATGCTGTTCTAGAGTTTGCAAAAGGGCTTCCTTTTCATTTATCATTGTTCCTCAGGAGCCTCTAGCTCCTCTGCCAGGTTAATGGGATTGTTCTCTGCTGCCCAGACCAGGAGCCCCAAGAAGCCAAATGACAGATGGTGACAGTCACCCAATGGAGAACTCTTCTTCTGGTGTCAGGGGTAGAACCAAAACTCAGCCTGAACCAGCTCAGTTTCTATTTTGTGGCCCTGGGCGCCAAATATGGATCTTGCAAAATGACAGCCGGCAGCCTGAGTCTACACTTCAACCCAAAATTTCCGTCAGGAGTTACGGTGCTTTTTAAAATCTGGAAATTTCGCCGAAAATATCCAGACTCCAAACTTCTTTAAAAAAAAAAGACAGGCTGGGCATGGTGGCTCATACCTGTTATCCCAGCACTTTGGGAGGCTAAGGTGGGTGTATCACTTGAGGCCAGGAGTTCAAGACCAGCGCGGCCAACATGGTGAAACCCCATCTCTACTGAAAATACAAAAAAAATTAGCTGGGCATGGTGGCGGGCGCCTGTAATCCAAGCTACTTGGGAAGTTGAGGTGGGAGAACCACTTGAACCGGGAGGCGGCAGTTGCAGTGAGCCAAGATCATGCCACTGCACTCCAGCCTGGGCAACAGAGTAAGACCCTGTCTCAAAATAAATAAATAAATAAATTTTTAGATGATGATGGTATTCCCGTTACTGGTAACATGGTGGGGGTCAGTAAACTGTATCCTACAGGAGTCTGCTACCAGGTTTTATCAATGAAGCATTTTGGACACAACCAAAACAGAACTTAGCTGGGCACAGTGGCCCATGCCTGTGATCCCAGCTGCTCGGGAGGCTGAGGCACGAGAATCACTTGAACCTGGGAGGTGGAGGTTGCAGTGAGCTGAGATCGCGCTGGGTGACAGAGTGAGACTCTGTCTCAAAAGGAAAAAAAAAAAAAAAAAAACTCCTAGACCTGATCAAAATACCAAAAATGCTTTAGTGTTGTACCTGTTACGAACTTAATGGAAATTACAAGTAAGAGCCTGTTAACAATCTCAAGCCTTAAAATACTGAAAACATACACAGTGTGACAGTAAGTAAACTTCAAGACCCAGTAAGTGGGAAAGTCCAACATGGGAGGTAGTTGGTAGTGTATGTCCTGTCTGTGGCCGCTTTGTCTCTGTGGTGGCAGAATTGAGTCGTTGCAGTACAGACCATAGCGCTGCATAGCTGAAAACGTTTACAGTCTGGACCTTTGCAGAAATAGTTTGCTGAGCCCTCTTAAGTGGCACTAGCCCACTGGATTTGTGCCACAGGGTACCCCCAGGATTTAATAGAATGTAGGTAGAGTTGAGGGTACTTCAGTCCCTAGTTAACAGTGGGTTCTGGATGATAGGTGCTTAATTCTCTCCCGTTTGACAGTTTGGGCATAAACAGCCCAGAGGTGATGTGGCGGACATCGCGTTGGCTCCCAGGTTCCTGATGGGTGATGGTCGGGTGGCATTCCATCATCCTGGACAGTATCCTCATCTAAAGCAGCATCCCATCCTGTCTGTATCCAGCCAGTGGGACCCAGAAACTATAAGGGAAGCATACCCACTTCCTGGAGGTTACCAGAAGTCACACACCGCCTAGTGTACCCCTCCAGTTAGTTCATAGAAGAAAATACAGAGAATTACAAAGGAAGCCAATTATATCAAAACACATTTATCAAAATATTTTATAAACTGGGATATGTATGCTTTTTTTTTTTTATGAGACGGAATGTTGCTCTGTCACCAGGCTGGGGTGCAAGTGGCATGATCTTAGCTCACTGCAACCTCTGCCTCCCAGGTTCAAGTGATTCTCCTGTCTCAGCCTTCTGAGTAGCTGGGAGTACAGGCACACACCACCACACCTGGCTAATTTTTGTATTTTTAGTAGAGACGGGATTTCACCGTATTGGTCAAGCTGGTCTTGAACTCCTGACCTCAGGTGATCCACCCACCTCAGCTTCCTAAAGTGCTGGGATTACAGGCGTGAGCCCCCACGCCCAGCCTATGTATACTTCTTTACACATAAAATGGCATGATGTAGTGGTTATTTAATGGATAAATGATAAAGTTTCTTCCGTGATTTCAAAGTAGCACCGGCTCAAATGATATTTCTAGATGTCCAGGTTAACTGCAATGTGATATGAAAATAGCCATGATTCCCCTTGGTCACAAAGTCGCAGGGACCCTTATTCATAATTGAAGGGAATGCTAGTTACAGGTTAATGAGAATAAACCAATATGACTATGGCTCCTACCTTTGTCCCCCACCAATGCTTCAAGAGAGGCAAAGTGCTCAGGTCTGGGAATGACCTTCCCTTAAAAGCCCATGGCCAGACGAATTCTGGGAGAATGAAGCATGGGAAAATAACCTCAGTGTGGAATTTCCCTTCTGGAATTCTGGCAGAAAGCACTTGGGGATAGTCTGAGCTCATGGAGAGCAGGAGCTCTCAGAGGCTGAGTCCCATTTGTGTGTGTCCCCGCCGTTAGCCATGGGGCAGTCCCCCTGCTATTCCCTCGTCCCTGGACAGTTCCCTGTCTCTCCGCCTCCCCGTGGTTGGGAAATGCTCCAGTCTGCAGTCCCTGGAGTGCTGCTGAGAGGCTGCACAAGGCAGACACCAACGGGTGGAGACAGACAGCCTGGGGTTGAGCCTTATCTCAGCTCTGACACTTAGCAGTCACGGGATGTTGGGTGAAAAAGGGTCTTTGCCGCTCTGTGCCTATACAGTAGGGGCCAAAAAAGGGTCTACCTCACTGAGATGTTGTAGGTCGTCATCTAAACCAGTGGTTCTCAAAGCGTGGTCCCAGGACCTCTAGACTCAAAACTATGTTTGTGATAGTACCAGGACACTACCTTTTTACCCTCATTTTCATTCCGGTAGACAGTGGAGTTTTCTAGCAGATATAAAGCATATGTAGTTATCTAAAAAGTATTAAAATACTCTTCCCTTTTCCATCTGCATATCCATTTTATTTTAGTTTTTAGAAATAGGGTCTCACTCTGTCACCCAGGCTGGAGTGCAGTGACACAATCACAGCTCATTGTAGCCTCGAACTCCCGGATTCAAGTGATCCTGCCGCCTCAGCCTCTCGAGTAGCTGGGACTACAGGCACACACCACCATGGCTGGCTATATTTTATTTTAGTGTTTGTAGAAATGAGGTCTCACTTTGTCACCCAGTCTTCAAGCGATCCTCCTGCCTCAGCCTCCCAAAGTGCAGGGATTACAGACATGAGCTACTGTGCCTGGCCTCCATCTGCATATCTGTATGAGGCTGGATTTTTCATGTTAAACAATCAAAACAACGTATCTCAGTAGACTGAATGCTGAAACAGATAAAAGAATCCTGCTGCCTTCCATTAAACAAGGCGTTAAAGAGATGGGCAAAAATGTAAAGCAATGCAGCTCATCTTATTAATTGCATTTTGTTTGGGGAAAATGTAGTTATTTATCATTTTTTTAAATGTATGCTAACAAATAGTTTAAATGAGTGAACAAATATGTTTTAAATTTCTCAGGTTTTTTTTGTTTGTTTGTTTTTTGGTTTTTTTGTTTTGTTTTTGAGATGGAGGCTCACTCTGTCACCCAGGTTGGAGGGCAGTGGGGCGGTCATGGTTCACTGCATCCTTTACTTTGAGGGTTCAAGCAATTCTCCTGCCTCAGCCTCCCAAGTAGCTGGGACTACAGGCACATGTCACCATGCCCGACTAATTTTTTGTATTTTTAGTAGTGACAGGATTTCACCGTGTTAGCCAAGCAGGTCTCTATCTCCTGACCTTGTGATTCGTCTGCCTCAGCCTCCCAAAGTGCTGGGATTACGGGCGTGAGCCACCGCACCCAGCCCCCAATTTTAATCTCTAATTTAATAACTATCACTAGGTATAACAACGTAAACAAGACTCTGGGTTCCTTAATAACTTTTGACCATATTTTGACCATATTGAAAGTACTGCTATTGCCTTATGCTGACCTTGAGTGCTTTTTTGGTTTTATAAAGCACACCCGCAAACGGAAATCATGTCCCATGTGGGCTAAATAGATCCAAATTCAGCCAACCAAACACCACACAATCACAAAGGAAGACAACAATTCATAACTCTACCCACTCTTCCACTCACAGAGGGCATGTGCTGGGTGATAAACAGAAAGATCTACATTCTCAGCCAGGTGCGGTGGCTCATACCTGTAATTCTAGCATTTCGGGAGACTGGGGTGGGCAGATCACTTGAGGTCAGGTGTTGAAGACTAGCCTGGCCAACATGGTGAAATCCTGTCTCTACTAAAAACGCAAAAATTGGCTGGGTGTGGTGGCTCACGCCTGTAATCCCAACACTTTGGGAGGCCAAAGCGGGCAGATCACTTAAGGTCAGGAGGTTAAGACCAGCGCGGCCAACATGGTGAAACCCCATCTCTTCTAAAAGTACAAAAATTAGCCAGGCATGGTAGTGGGCACCTGTAATCCCTGCTACTCAGGAGGCTGAGGCAAGAGAATCTCTTGAACCCGTGAGGTGGAGGTGGCAGTGAGCCGAGATTGTGCCACTGCACTCCAGCCCAGGCGACAGAGTGGGACTCTGTCTTAAAAAAAAAAAAAATCGACATTCCCTCACTCAGCCTCCCATCACAGGGTGTTCATTGGTTCAGTCATTCACCCATTGATTCCAGTGTTCATGGAGGCCTCACTGCTGACCAAGCTCTGTTCTAGAAGGGGCACAGGCAGGAACAAGGCACACAGAAGCCGCTGCCCTGGCGGGTCTGATACTCTGGCGGGAGAAGTACGTGATACAAACTAGAAGACAAATCAATGTGGCAGGTGAATAAATACAGAGAGAAGCAATGTTGGGGAAAAGAGGAGAGCCTGGGTGTGGGGAGATGCCATTTTAAAGAAGGGTTCACACTGAGCCCCAATAAGTTAACATTTGAGGCTGGGCAAGGCAGTTCATGCCTGTAATCCTAGAACTGAGAGAGGCCAAGGTGGGCAGATCACTTGAGCCCAGGAGTTGAGACCAGCCTGGGCAACATAGTGAAACCCTGTCTCTACAAAAGAAAAAAAAAAATACAAAAATTAGCCAGATGTGGGGACCTCCCACCTACTTGGGAGGCTGAGGCAGGAGGGTGACTTGAGCCTGGGGAGGTCGAGGGTGCAGCGAGTCATGACTGTACCACTGCACTCCAGCCTGGGTGACAGAGTGAGATCCTGTGTTGCAAAAAAAATAAAAAGCTTTGAGCAAATAGCTGGGAAGGATGAGGAAGCTGCCCATGCAGGTGTCTGAGGAAGGTGATTCCTTCCGGGGAACAGCAAGTGCAGAGGTCCTGGGGCAGGCGTGAGCTTTGGGATTGGGATGCTGGTGGGACAGGAGACCATGGGACAGGAGCACAGCGGGGTGGGGGGAAGTGAGGGAGGTGTGGTCAGGGAGCCAGACAGGAGACAGTTGTTGGACTTTGTAGGGCATGGCGAGGACTTCGGATTTTAGTTCAGGTGGATGTGGAGCCACTGAGGGGTTTTGCACAGAGTGGGGGCTGGATCCAGTTTGTTATTTAATGGGATCCTCTGGCTGCTGTGGAGGATTGGCTGAAGGTGGGAGGGAGGAGGCAGGAGGACAAGGGAGGAGGTTCCAGCAAGATCCAGGCAGAGGCAGTGGTGGCTTGGCCCAAGATGGTGACAGGTGGATGACGGGCAGTGGTCAGACCTGGGTGTGTCCTGAGGGTGAAGCTGCTGGGACATGTTATGTGAGGGAGGACAGAGGAGCCACAGTCCCCTCTGTGGCATGTAGCCTTGGACCCCTGGCATTGGCGGACGTCTAGATCACAGGGTGAAAATCGAGAGTCCAGTGTGAAGTGCTGGTTTGACACCAAAGGAATTGATTTGAAGGAAATTACTAAGTATGTGATGGTCCAAATGATACATAAAAACAGCCAAACGTTGTAAGAAGCACGCAGACAACTGAAATTTAGACGATGCCACAAAGGGCAAAGACCCCGTTTAGTTTTCGGAGACTCCACGTGTGTGAAGTGGCGCGCTCTGTTTCGGGAAGGATGGACTTTCCACATGGTTCTGCTTCATTTTTCACCGACCTTTCTGCATTGCTTTGGCAAACAGTTTATTGTCATTGGCTCAGCTCTGGGCTCTGAGCTCCAACCCATTCTGCTAATAGATGTGTGTCACGCTTAGCCGACTTTGCTGTGCGGCCTGAGCTCCTCCCCAAGCTCATTACTGGAGTCTTGGAGGGGCCTTGCCATTTTCCAAAACGGTGTCACATCTGGTTTCTAACAACCATTTTTATTTCTCCAGAGGCCCAAGTTTTCATCCCCCTCCCTGAAAAAGGACGACAGGCTATATTTTGAGAACTCACAGTTCCTTTTTCGTTTTTTTGTATTTTTATTATTTATTTATTTATTTATTTTCAGAGACAGAATCTCACTCTGTTGTCCAGGCTGGAGTGCACGATCATGGCTCACCACAGCCCCGAACTCCTGGGCTCAAGTGATCCTCCTGCCTTGGCCTCCCAAAGTGCTGAGATTACAGGCGTGAGCCACTGCACCTGGCCCTTTTTCAGAGTTCTTTATGCATGATCTCATTTGCTGCTGCTCCCGTTTTATAGATGAAGTCACTGAGGCTCAGACAGGACCACTCTCTTGCCCAAGGAAGTCAGAGTCCTCTGACTCTGTAAACCAAGCTCTTCAAAGCCACACTGCACCCCCGTCATTATTGGCACATTTGGACTTTTTAGACTGTGCACCTCACACAGTTTCACAGCGTCGGCACTGGTGACACTTTGGGGCTGGATCATTCTTTACAAGGGGAGGAGGGCCATCCCATGCATTGGAAGATGGTCATCCCTGACCTCTGCCTGCTGATGCCTGTAGCACGTTCCCCCACCCCCAGGTCATAGCAGAGAAAAATGTCTCCACACACTGCCCAGTGTCTCCTGTGGAGCAAAATCAGCCCTGACTCAGTGTATTCTGCACACGGACATGCTTCTGGCTGGCAGCTCTTCCCGCTGTGTTGACCCATTTTTCCAGCATGTAGCACTGTCCTGCAGTTACTATAATAGAAATTCCTTCTTTTCTTTTCTTTTTTTTGTTGTTGTTGAGACAAGGTCTTACTCTGTTGCCCAGGCTGGAGTGCAGTGGCAGGATGGCAGTGGCAGGAGGGCAGGATCTTGGTTCACTGCAGTCTGCCTCCACCTCCTGAGCTCAAGCGATTCTCCCACCATAGCCTCTTAAGTAGCTGAAACTTCAGGCGTGCACCACCACACCTGGCTAATTTTTTGGTTTTTTGGTAGAGACAGGGCTTTGCCATGTTGCTCAGCCTGGCCTCAAACTCCTGAGCTCAAGCAATCTGCCTGTCTTGGCCTCCCATAGTGCTGGGATTAGAGGTGTGAGCAATCACATCCGGCCTAGAATCCCTTTCAGTAAGACATGCAGTGGCCAGCTCTCCAGCACTCCTGCACTCCTGGGCGAGGGGTGTGAGGCTTAACATTAGAGGGCACTGCCCCACCTTGTACGGCCCTTGTACCTCAATCAGGTCCACCGACCAGCCACCCTGTTGGCCGCTGCTCACCATGTGCACACTCTGGGCCAGGTACTGGGCTGGGGCTACAGTGTGCAGGCAAGGGTCCTGCCTTATGGACCCCACACCCTAGGTGGGGAGATGAGGATAAACAAGGAAACAGATGCATCTATAGGATAATTTCAGAGAGTGCAGAGTGCAGTGGAGGAAGTAAAAACCCCGGGGAGTATAGAGGGATGGGTGGTCAGGGACAGCTTCTCATCTGATCTGAGACTCCAGGGTGAGGAGGAGACAGCCCATGTGAGAGGGAGGGGGCAGGTGCCCCAGGCAGAGGGAAGAGCAGGTGCCAGTGCCCTGGCAGGTAGAGAGCCTGGGTCATAGGGAGCGCAAGGCCTGGAGAAGTTAGAACAGAGTGAGCCCAGCAGCGTGTCCCTGAAGGGAGATAACCTGGTGAGTCTTGGGCTCAGAATGGCCCTCTGGGCATTTGGGAAAGTCTGGGTTCTGGGAAGGCAGTGGAGACAGAAGTCCAGTTGGAAGCTGGCCGTGAGAAGGAAGTAGGTGAAGACAAAGATGCACTTCTGTCTTTTTGGGGATTTTATCACCCTGCGGAAAGCCTCTTCCATTTGGATTCCTGAACACCAGGGCGCAGGAGGGCCAGGACGGGAGACCTAAGGGTCCAGGGTGCAGCTTTTGAACAGCTGTCTCACAGGGGTTCTCGTGGCTCTCTGAGCATTCCTTCGGCTTCTGTGTCTCCCCAACCCATGACTCAGAGTCCCAGGGTAGAGTGATTGACCAGGTTTGGTCACACACCTGCCCATTGGGTGAGGAAGGGCACCTTGATTGACGGTGGGGGCTTTTGTGTTGGGAGACACCAGGGGCGCAGTGGCTGTGGCTCTTCAGAAGTGATGTGAAAGAAAAAGGAAAAAAAGAAAAAATGGTGTGTGTGTGTATTCATGCATGTGTGTATGTTTATACTCATGCATGTGTGTATATTCAAGCATTGTGTGTAATATTCATACATGTGTATATACATGCATTGTGTATATTGTGTATTAATGTATGTGTGTATGTGTGCATGTATTGTATATGCATGTGTGTGTAACTGTTGTATGTCTGCACATGTGTATGTGTTGATATATTTATGCATGTGTATATGTATATTCATTGTGTATATGTGTGTGGTGTATTCATGTATGTGTGTATATGTATGTTGTATATTCATGCATGTATATGCATATGTATCTCATATTCATGCATTAGGTATATGTATATGTTGTGTATTTGTGCATGTGTGTATATATGCTTTTATTATATTTTCATGCATTGTGTATGTTTGTATATGTACATGTATATTCATGCATTGCATATATGTGAATGTTGTATATGTATGTGCATATGTGTCCCATATATTCATACATATGTGTATATGTGTTATATATTCACACATGTATGTGTGTTTATATTCATGTGTATATATATGTGTATGTTGTGTATTTGTGCTTGTGTATATGTATTCACATGTGTGTGTATATGTATGGGTTGTATATTTATGCGTGTGCATAGATGTGTGTGTATACTGGTTCCAAAATATGAGGACAAATTGCCAAATCAAAGTGAATAAATATTTAATGAAATGGTGTAGCATGATTCAGCAAGTCAGCTCTGGAACATTTGGACTCTTGGAGAGTTGTTTGTCAATTACCTTTAATGTAGGATGTGGGTGGAGATGGTGTGGGATGAACATGTACCGAAAGTTGCTGATGTCCTTAAAAAAGCTCTGTTGATATTTCCACCCAGATGGCCCGTCGTGGGGGAGAGAAAGTCCTCGGAAAGCAGTGGGTGCTTTATGTCCTGTCGGCTGCCTCTTGGGAGGCCCCTAGGACAGGTCAGGTCCTGTTTCACCTTTTGCGTGCCTGTCAGCTCATCCACATACATAGCAGTGGGTGGTGGCACACCGTTGTCTCACTCACTGGCAACAAGCACAGGGGACGAAGTCCCTTGTACCATAGCTAGGAGGTAGCAGATCCAGGATTCACACCCAGACAGTCTGACTGCAGAGACACTTTGGCCACTCTGCCACGTCACCACCTGTGTTACTGGGGAAAGGGGGGAACTAATGTCGGGAGGAGCAGTGTGTTCCTGTGCCGGCCCAGCATAGCAGGGAGAGGTGGCCAAGGTTCCCAGTGGTTTCTGGTTGCAGGAGCCCTCTGTCTCCCCCATTGCCCTTGGCTATCCCCAGTGATACCTTGTGTGTCCCTGTACCACGTTTATCACCAGCTAATCTTAGTCCCTGGTCGCCACGAGACAGAGCTTTCACACACCAGAAATGCAATTATCACAAGGCAATTTCAGTTAGATTTGGGGCTGGGAGAGATAACAGAAGGGTCTCCTCCTCCCATCAGGCTCGGAATCGTTCCCCAGCAGCACTTAGCTCAGACAAATGGAGAAGCAGCTGTGTGGAGCCTTCACCACAAAGCTGCCTGCAGGGGAAGTGGCTGACCTGCTAGGTCACGAAGCAGGGTGCAGGAAGGATTTGGGGGGGCTAGTGATCCCCACCAAGGGGGCAAGGGGACTCCATTAAGCCAGATGTTAACAGCAAGAAGTTGGCTGTAACAGGGGACTGGCCCATTGGTGGATAATGAAAATATAACCCTTAGTGGGCATTTGCTGTGTGCCAGTTCCAAGCCGTGTACAGCCATGTGTCACATAATGGGGATACATCCTGAGAAATGTGTCGTTAGGTGATTGTGTCATTGTGCGAACATCATGGAGTGCACTTACACACACCTAGGCTCTGTGGTGCAACCTATCATTCCTAGGCTACAGACCTCTACAGCATGTGACTGTACTGAATCCTGTAGGTAATGGTAACACAATGGGAAGTATTTGTGTATCTAAACATACGTGAATGTATTAATAGAAAGAGTACAGTAAAAATATGGTATTAGTGGGTATGGTGGCTCATGCCTGTAATCCCAGCACTTTGGGAGGCCAAGGCAGAGCCAGGAGTTCCAAACCAGCCTGGGCAACATAGTGACACCTCATCTCTACTAAAAATTAAAACATTAGGCTGGGCCCAGTGGCTCATGCCTGTAATCCCAGCACATTGGGAGGCCGAGGTGGGTGGATCACCTGAGGTCAGGAGTTTAAGACCAGCCTGACCAACATGGTAAAGCCTTGTCTCTATTAAAAATAAAAAAAATTATCTGGGCATGATGGCAGACACCTGTAGTCCCAGCTACTTGGGAGGCTGAGGCAGGAGAATCACTTGAACCCAGGCAGCGGAGGTTGCAGTGAGCCCAGATCATGCCACTGCACTCCAGCCTGGGTGACAGAGTGAGACTGTCTCAAAAAAACACATTAGCCAGGGGTGGTGATGTGCATCTGTAGCTACTCAGTATGCTGAGTTGGGAGGATTGCTTGAGCCCAGGTGTTTGAGGTTGCAGTGAGCCATGATCACACCACTGCACTCCAGCTTGAGCATCAGAGCAAGATCATAGCTCCACAAAAAAAGTACTATAATGTCATGGGACCACCATTGTATATAGTCTGTCATTGACCCAAATGTCATCTATACATAGCTTCTCATAGCAACCCTCTGAGGTAGATATTGTTATTAACTCCATTTGACAGCTGGGGAAACTGAGGTATTAAGAGGTTAAAAGACTTGCCTAAGGACCCAGGGCTTTCAGTGTCATAAAATAGTTCCACGAGCTCCTTTAATGTAAAGGGCTTTCTTTTTTTGTTCAGCATCATTTCCTTAGGAAGATAATCCTTTTCATCACAACTACTACTTCATTTGTGTCACTTAAGTCTGCCTTCAACTAAGGTCTTCTGGTTGTGTATAGAGTCTGTCAAACATTGACACCATCAATATTCCCATGGTCAGCTTCCATTTCTTTTACAATTCAACTTTACTTTAAAGTTTCCATTTCAGCATCTTCACTTTTAATTTCTTTGCTGGGCTTCATCTCTGTTGGCCAGTTTTCTCCTTCATGATCCACTTTTGTAAACTGCCTCGTAGATGTATCACTGAGAGACAAGGAGGTCACACCACTACACACTTTGCTGTCTGTGCATGAACTGAATCACAGATGCACAGCGACTGAACACCTGTAATAGACTTTGTGAGAAGCCACATGCTGGGCCATGGATCACAATGTGCATCTGTCATATACAGGGACCTGTGCACCTAAGGGTGAGCAGTGACGTTTGTCCTTTATGCCGTTCTTCACAGTTAATAATATAACAGTGGTAGCTAAGTTTAACCCGTGTTGCGGGGGGACTGGTGTTATTTAACTGAGCTGTGAAAGCTAAAGTTCCTACATATTGGAACCATGCAGGGCGAGGGCAGCCTGTGATTAGCTGCTCCTCTTGTCATCATTGTCTTCGTCCCTTCCATCCTCATTGTTGTGTCATTGTTGCTTTTCCTTTGCACCACAGAGCCCCATGCGCCATCCTAGCCAGTTCAGAATCCACCTCTGATTGACTGTCATCACTTCTCCCAGGTTACCACCATCCTATTTGAAATTCCAAAGAGATCCTTTGTTGCTCACAGGGAATTTTGCTTTACACCAGGGGTTGGTAGACCCTTTCTGCAAACAGCCACATAGTAAATATTTTAGACTTGCACCCCACCTCCACCACCTCTGTTGCAACAACTCAACTGTGCCATTGTAGTGTGGATCCAGCCATAATGATGTGTAAACAAATGGGGTGGCTGTGTTCCAATAAAGTTTTATTTATAAAATCAGGCAGCAGGCCAGATGTGGTTTGCCAAACCCTGTGCTATGCTAAGTATCTTGGGTCTTTTAATTGCAGGTGAAAGAACTCAAACAAGCAAATAAAACAACACAAAAGTGGAGTGGGTGGAGTTTATGGATTTGCACAACTCAGTGTTTCTCAGCTTCAGCACTAGTGATATTTTGAGCAAGATACTTCTTTATCATGGGTGCTGCCTTGTGCATTATTGGAGTTCTAGCAGCATCCTTGGCCTCTGCCCACTGGATGCCAGTAGCAGCCCTTCAACACCCAGTTGTGATAAGCAAAAATGTCTCCATTGCCCAGTGTTCTCCCTGATTGAAAACCACTGATAAATCTGAAAATGCTAGCATCAGAACTGGTTTCAGGCCAGGCACGGTGGCTCACACCTGTTATCCCAGGACTTTGGGAGGCCAAGGCAGGCAGATCACCTGAGGTCAGGATTTCAAGACCAGCCTGGCCAACATGGTGAAACCCTGTCTCTACTGAAAATACAAAAATTAGCTGGGTGTGGTGGCGGGCACCTGTAATCCCAGCTACTCGGGAGGCTGAGGCAGGAGAATCACTTGAACTCAGGAGGCAGAGATTGCAGTGAGCTGAGATCACATCACTGCACTCCAGCCTGGGGGACAAAGTGAGATTTTTGTCTCAAAAAAAAAAAAAAAAAAAAAGTGATTTCAGATAAGAGTGGATCCCCAGGGGCTCAAACCAGCATCTCTGTCTCTGTCTCTGTCTGTCTCTGTCTCTCTGTCTCTGTCTCTGTCTCTGTCTTTCCCACCTCTGCATGTTTCCATATTGCTTCACACACACACAGACTCTTCCCTCTTGGTGGCAAGATGGCTGCCAGCAGCTTCAGTTACATATCCCACCAGTTCCAAGCCCCGAGGAAGAAGACCTTCTCTTTGCTGGTAGCTCCCCAAAAATCCCAGGGCTGACTGCCTGCAATTGGCCCAGCTTGGGTCATATGCCTTTCCCTGGACTAACCAGTTTGCCCATGATCACCAGGGGAGTGTGGTACTGATGGGTCAGTCAAGGATTTGCACACATCCCTGAAGTCAGGATTCAAGACCAGCCCATGTGTACTTAAATAAGGAAGTGTCGGTGCCCAAAGTATACCAGTCAGAGCCAGGCAGGTGAGGCCTCCACCCAGTGCCTGGCACACAGGAGGCAGTAAGTGCGCTGGCCCTTCAGTGAATGCCAACCAGCTCACTGTCAATGGCCTTTCCTGGCCTGCCATTAATTCCTCTTAATCTGCCTGCCAAATGTTCCACCCCCACGCCAACCCCGAGCTTGCCCCTCCTCTCATGCTGTCCCCGCCTCCAAAGCTCAGCGAATCCAAGCTTCCCGGGCACCAGCCACCTGCCACAATTCGGGCTGTGCTTTTAATCTTGGTTTTAATTCCATCTCGTTCTCTTGGCTGTGTTTCCCAGCCCAGGAGCCCCAGGGCCCATACTAATTTGCTTCTCCCACCTCAACTGGTGCTGGAATAACCATTTTTAAAAGGGCCTTTGGGAAATCTAATCAAATGAGAGCAAAATCTAATTTGGCACTAAAAGCCTCTGACAAGTTATTTTCTAGGGCCTGCTGGAGCCTGAATAATACACCCTTTTTGGGTTTTTAAGGACTGAGGATTGGAGAAAGGAAAGACATGTGAAAGGGGAGATTCTAGCAGAGGAAACAGCTTGGGACATGCTGACATCCGTGGCATTGAAAAGAATGGGCAGGAGAAGGACTCCCACCCACTCCCCATGAAGAAATTTTGATCCCAGCAGCCAGGCCAACAAGCTAAACTCTAGCATTCATCAGAAAGACCTTGGCCCAAGTCTGCGGGAACCAGTAGGTTCACCGGGTGGGGACTTGGAAGATGCAGGAAGATGCAGGAATGTGGTGGGGAACCCAGTTCCCCAGTGGGGAGTTCAGTGCAGCCGTTTTCTCTGGCTTTGGGTTCACTTTTGTGCAAACTGAGGGGGTGAAAATCTGTGCTTCTTAAATGACGTGTGGTCTGGGCTCCTTTCAGAATGTGTCAAAAGTTGTGGACCTGTTTCCAGGAAAATGCACACCGAAGGCACAATCTGGCAGGCAACATTCCAGGAGTGGTGCACACCCTCATTTGTGTTCCCCATCATGTTTCCTGTCGCCACGCCTCATTACAGTCTCCAGGGCCCTATGGGATCTGCCCCTCATCCCTGTGATGTCACTCCCTCCCGCCCTCATTGTCCCCCTTGGGTTCCTCTATGGCCCCACGCTCGTTCCAGCCTCAGGACCTTTGCACCTGGCCGTTCCCTCTGCCTGGAGCAGTTTTCCTCACATCCCCACTGCCTCCTCCTCATCAGCCCAGCGGGGCGTCTCACAGCAGCAAGTGGGGCCACTCTGCCCTGTCATTCTCCTTTATTTTCTTCATCACATTCGTCACCATTTCACACTAGAACATCAGCTTCCCGAGGGCGGAAGAGACCCCGGTGGTCTTATTACTCCTGTGATTCCAGTGCTGAGACAGCTCCCTGCATGCCATAGGTGTTTAATAAATACTATCAAATGGATATAGGCATGCATCCCTTCCCTAGGGCAGCGGGACCCCAAGTGCAGCAAGTTCAAGTGCCACCATCATGATGTTCACCATGCCCAGGTATGCCGATTCTGTTATTATCATTTTGCCCTAAATGGTTTCACTCTTTGGACTTCAGTTGTTTTGAAAGGAATGTTTTCCATCACTGCCAATATTGTTTGCCACGAGTAGCAAGTGTTGGGGCTCTGTAGGGGGTGTAAGCAAAACGCAGGTAATAAAAGCGAGATCTGGTATAAAGAAAGTGATTTTGTATTCCAAAGCTAGCTTAGGAGAAGAAGTAGTCTTCCTGCCTCAAGGGTACTGATTTGCTTTTGGAGCAGAAAGGAGGTGCTTTTGTTTGTTTGTTTGTTTGTTTGTTTGTTTGTTTGTTTGTTTTGAGACAGAGTCTTGCTCTTGTTGCCCAGGCTGGTGTGCAGTAGCCCGATCTCGGCTCACCGCGATCTCCATCTTCCAGGTTCAAGCAATTCTCTGGCCTCAGCCTCCCGAGTAGCTGGGATTACAGGCATGCGCCACCACATCCGGCTAATTTTATATTTTTAGTAGAGACGGGGTTTCTTCATGTTGGTCAGTCTGGTCTCGAACTCCCGACCTCAGGTGATCCGCCCGCCTCGGCCTCACAAAGTGTGCTGGGATTAGGAGGTGCTTTTAAAAGGGGTCCTGGCGTGAATGGATGGCACACAGGGGAGGAAGTGAGTGGTGGGGGGTCCGCGTATCTCACTTCAGTACGTCGTCTTGGAAGTCAGCTGGCAGCCACTGGTGCCTTTATGAGTGGAACTAGGTTGTAAGGGTGGCCAGAAGCTCTCCACCTGGGAGGGGTTTTGCAGCTGGCATACTTTGGGCTGTAGATGGACCATTGTCTCTCCAGGCAGCCTCCCGGTGAGAGTTCTGCTCCAGAGCCTCTAAGTGCATGGCTAGATGAACTTGCCCTGTAGAGAGTGTCTGGTGTAGGGGAGGTACAGGTTATAATTGCATTTCTAAAGGGCTAAGTGGGAAGTGAGGCACAGGGGAAATGGAGAAAAGAGAAGAGTAAAAAGTATTAAAACTCGGCCAGGCGTGGTGGCTCACATCTGTAATGTCAGCACTTTGGGAAGCCGAGGCAGGTGGATCACCTGAGGTCAGGAGTTAAAGACCAGCCTGGCCCATATGGCAAAACACTGTCTCTATTAAAAATGCAAAAATTAGCCGGTCATGGTGGCAGGCACCTGTAATCCCAGCTACTTGGGAGGCTGAGGCAGGACAATCACTTGAACCCGGGAGGTGGAGGTTGCAGTGAGCCGAGATCGCACCATTGCACTCCAGCCTGGGCGACAAGAACCAGACTCCATCTCAAAAAATAATAATAATAACGAAACTCATCTTTTTCTTAGAAAAATGGTAATACCGATTTATGAGGTTGCTTATTAAAATTTACCCTCTTCCTTGCTGAGGTCCTGAGCCAATTAAAAAATCAAACCCAAGAGTCAGCAGATGAAAGCAGCACTCTGATTAATCTGGTGAAGGCTGGGTTTGAGGGCATGGCTTCCTTCTGAGGGCATTTGGGCTTCCAGACCAAACTCCAGAGTGTGGCATACTCACCACTGACACAGGTCCACACCTCTCCTCCCCACGCAGACAGGACAAGCCTCCTGAAAACTAGCACTCCCTGGGGGCAGCTGACTCCCCAGAGGAAAAGCAAGGGAAGGATTGCGCTATGCATGCCCAGTTTGGCCCTCCAAATCCACTAGACACATGCTAGGGGGTCAGCAGACCACAGCCCATGGACCTCACCCGGCCTTCCATCTGTTTTTGTAAATAAAGTTTTATCAACAGAGCCCCACCCACCTGTTTATGTCTTGTCTGTGACTTTTTTTTCTTTTTAACAATAGCAGGGTTTCGTAGTTGCCGCAGAGACCTTCTGACCCACAAATCTTAAAATATTTGCTATCTGGGCTTTCACAGGAAACCTCTGTGAAAGGTGACCTCTGCTGTATATTGTTTGTCCCCTCAGAGGAGGTACAGGACAGCATGGAGAGAGGCCAGGAGTGTTGCCGGAGTAGAGCCCCCAGCATGGAGGGCAGCGTCGGAGGTAGGGGACGAGGTCACTGCGTTTAGGAAATCTTGTTTCCTGAGCTGCACTTGGTCTCACAATATGGCTCTAAAGACCTGAGGGTGAGATGCTGGAGGGTGGGACCATGGGCAGGTTTATTTAAATAAGATAGAGTTTCTCAGCAGAGCATGGTGGCTCACGCCTGTAATCCCAGAACTTTGGGAGGCTGAGGCAGGTGGATCACTTGAGGTCCGGAGTTTGAGACCAGCCTGGCCAACATGGTGAAACCTCATCTCTACTAAAAATACAAAAATTAGCCTGGCATCGTGGTGCACACCTGTAATTCCAGCTACTCGGGAGGCTGAGACAGGAGAGTCGCTTGGACCCAGGAGGCGAAGGTTGCAGTGAGGCAAGATCACGCCATTGCACTCCAGCCTGGACAACAGAGCAAGACCCTCTCTCAAAAAGAAAGGGGTGAGGAGGATTTCCAGGATTAGGCACTGCTGACATTTTGTCCTGGGTCACTCTTGGTCCTGTGGGGCTGTCATCTGCAACAGAGAATATTGAGCAGCATCCCTGGCCTCCACCCCCCGATACCAACAGCACACCAAGTTCTGATGAAACCAAAAATGTCTCCAGACATTGCCACGTGTCTCCTGGGGACAGAGATGAACCCGCTTCCAGCCAAGAGCCACTGCTTTGAGGAGCTGGATGCATCGAGGCCTCTCCAACATGCCAGGTGCCAGAGAGAGAGAAGCGCAGGCCTTGAGCTTGCTCAGGACTCCCATGCTGCCTCCCACTCAGTTACTCCCTGACACCCAGCCAGGGACGCCCAGTCGCTGTTTAATTAGGCACCCACCACCTAATTACATTTCACTCTGAAAACTGGATGTGACTCAGACTCAGACGGTGCAGCCGGTTCCCCGCCTCCTCCTCTGTAGAACGCCAGGTTCTTCCCGTTTATTTTTGTTCCATCCTCCCACACAAAGGGAGGTTCCACCCGGACCTTACTCCGAGGCTGCTGGGGGATCCTCCCTTCTTATTCTCACCTCCCCTGTGTACCCAGAGCCTTCACCTCTGGAGCGGCCACCTCCAACCCTGCATGGTGGGCAAGTCATTTAATGAGGGGCTTCCCCTTGCACTTCCCCTTGTACTTTGGGGGTTCCAGAATCCAGCTGCTTGGGTTCCTAAGGGGTCTTCCCACTCCTGGGAAATGTCAGCCACCTGCCAGGTCACCAGGAAAACCCCTGCAGAGGGAGCCAGCTGTATCGAAGCTTTCCCAGGCCAGGTGGCTTTCCCCTTTCTCTGATGACACAGGTGGAGGGGTTGTCCTCTCCTCTGGGGGTACCAGAGCCCCGTCCTACCCACTCTCCTCCTTCCTCTGGGCGTTCACCTCCCCTGCTTTTCTCTTCCCCTCCTGGGTTATCGGCCGAAAACTCACTTGCACAGGACCCAGCACCCAGCTGTCTGTTAGCAACATCTTCTTAGATCCCGACAACCGCCTTGAATGCCTGTATTCTGTGCTGTCAACAATACTCATCAGGAATCTCGGTGCCACAGTATCCTCATCTAGAAAGAGAGGACTAGAATACGATTGCTGTCTCTAGACTCAAATCTTCCCATTTCTTAAATATGGCTTTATAGATTACGATTTTTTTTTTAAACAGTGTCTCTGTCGCCTAGGCTGGAGTGCAGTGCAGTGGCGTGATCTCGGCTCACTGCAACCTCTGCCTCCCGAGTTCAAGCAATTCTCCTGCCTCAGCCTCCTGAGTAGCTGGGGTTACAGGCATGTGCCACCATGCCTGATTAATTTCTAATAGAGACAAGGTTTCACCATGTTGGTCAGGATGGTCTCAATCTCTTGACCTTGTGATCCACCTACCTCGGCCTCCCAAAGTGCTGGGACTGCAGGCGTGAGCCACCATGCCCAGCCTATAGATTATTAAAAATTGCACATGCAAGCCAGGTGCCGTGGCTCATGCCTGTAATCTCAGCGCTTTGGGAGACTGAGGCAGGCCGATTTCTTGAGGTCAGGAGTTCAAGAACAGCCTGTGCAACATGGTGAAACTCCGTCTCTACAAAAATAAGCCAGTCATGGTGGCATGTGCCTGTAGTCCCAGCTACTTCAGAGACTGAGGTGGGGTGATCACTTGAGCCTGGGAGGTTGAGGCTGCAGTGAGCCACTACACTCCAGCCTGAGTGGCAGAGTGAGACTTGTCTCAAAGAAAAAAATATGTACATGTGAAATAAAAACAGAAGAGGAAGAGGTCTTGCCTGTTCCCTCATCACAGATAATTTTTAGGCACATCACCTTCCCGATGAATTAGGGTGATTTTCTTTAAGCTTTGTCATTGATGTAAAGCGTGCATGTGGAAAAGTGCACAGCTCCCAGACGATCAGGTCAGTGAGGTGTCACCAACTGAACCACCTGCTCCAGCAAGAAACAGAACAAGACCATTACCCGAGAAACCACGTTGCTCCCACCCACCCTCCCCCTGTCTCCAGGACACCTACTGTTTTTACTCTAGCACCATAGACTCGTTTGGCCTGTTCTTGGATTTCACGTATATGAGATCACACAGCGTGTGTTCTTTTATATCTGGTTTATTTCTCTTAACGTTCTTAGGTTGTCGAGATGCATCGATGTTCTTGAATGTAGCACTAGGTCTTTCATTCAAGTTTCAGTGTAGTCTTCCATTCTGTAAATATGCAACAATTTCTTTACGCATCCTTTTGTTGATAAACGTTTCATTTCTTTCTACTTATTTACTATTTTAAATGTGCCGCCGTGAGCATTTCTTACACCTGACTTTATGTGAATGTGTGAATACTTTTCTGTTGGGTAAATAACCAAGATTTAAATTGCTGGATAGAAGTTATCGATGAGTTCAAATGTAGCAGACACAGCCAAAGAGGTTCCCCCGTGGACGGACCGGTCGGCTCGAGTTGTCCCACGTTCCCACCAGACTCCAGCCTGGGCAAGAGAGCGAGACCCCCGTCTGCAATAAAAATTTTAAAAAGACACACTATATTACAAATGCCTTTAATATTTGATAACCATATTTCCAAACAATTGATTTTCTCTGTAATCCTGTATCTTGTATTCAATGCATGTAAGAGCGCTGGAGATGGGATCCATTGTCTCTGCGTCCCACAAGGCTCCCTGGCAGAGCAGGTGTGCGTGTGCGGACCTCGGGCACATAGTGGTTTAATACAAAGTGTTGCCCATTTTTTGAATGTTGGCCATTCCAGTTTGCTGTGTAGTAGACAGAATCCAAGGGATCCATGAACTTCAGTGGGAAAAAAATTGCACTCTCGTTTTCACTAACCTACAGCTGAAATTTAGCATTTGCTTCCAATATGAACATAGGCCGTAAACCACAATATGTTGGCAGAATCTGTAGCTTTGTCATCTGTAGAAATCACCAGCATTTTAATGTCCCATAGCAGTTGTTGCAGATACGGCAAAATCAGATATTTTCATGCATAACTATTTTGAGATGATCGCTCTCTGCAAGGTGTTAAAAGATACGCTAGGCCAGGTGCGGTGACTCACGCCTGTAATCCCAGCACTTTGGGAGGCCAAGGCAGCCAGATCACTTGTGATCAGGAGTTCCAGACCAGCCTGGTCAACATGGTGAAACCCCATCTCTACTAAAAATACAAAAAATTAGCTGAGCTTTGTGGTAGTGGATGCCTGTAATCCCATACTCGGGAGGCTGAGACAGGAGAATTGCTTGAACCCAGAAGGCAGAAGTTGCAGTGAGCCGAGATCGTGCCATAGCACTCCAGCCTGGGCAACAGAGCAAGGCTCTGCCTCAAATAAAGATGAAAATAGAAGACACACTGTACCGCAAATGCTTTTAATATTTTAATAACCATATTTCCAAACAACTGACTTTCTCTGTAATCATGTATCTTGTATTCAATGCATGTATCCATTGGCTCTTCCGGAGGGCTCCATGGCAGAGCAGGTGTGCGTGTTCAGGCCTCGGGCATACAATAGTTTAATAAACATCAGGCACATTCTCACGTGGCCTCCTGATCCCTCTCCCTCCGCAGCTTTCTTCGGGAAGTATCTTAATGAATACAACGGCTCCTATGTGCCGCCCGGCTGGAAGGAGTGGGTCGGACTCCTTAAAAACTCCCGCTTTTATAACTACACGCTCTGTCGGAACGGGGTGAAAGAGAAGCACGGCTCCGACTACTCCAAGGTAAGCCGCGACCTCTCCGGGCCTGGGCGAGGCTGCGCGGCCCAGCAGCTAGGGTCCCAGCCCAGGAGCCAGACTGCCTGTGTTCGGATTGTGACTTCGACACTTAAATGTGTCACCTTAAGCATTTTACATACATCTTCTTCTTCTCAGTTTTTTCATCTCTCAGCCAGGTACAGTGGGTCATGCTTATAATCCCAGCACTTTGGGAGGCTGAGGTAGGCGAATCACTTGAGCCCAGGAGTTCAAGACCAGCCTGGGCAACATGGCAAGACCCTGTCTCTACAAAAAAAATACAAAACTTACCAGGTGTGGTGGCACATGCCTATGGTCCCAGCTACTGCAAAGACTGAGATGGGAGGATTGCTTTGGCCTGCGAGTCTGAGGCTGCAGTGAGCCAAGATCTTGCCACTGCTCTTCAGCCTGGGTGACAGAGCAAGACTCTCTTTAAAAAAGAAAAGAAAAATGTATTCATTTCTCAAAGAGTAGTCTCTGTCTCCAAGAATTTGGTATTTTAACATTTTGCTGAGGCAGAATATTCTTACAGAAAATATATATACAGAGTGTACCATTCAAAGGCTTGTTGCAAACTCGAACAGACGTGTAATGAGCACCCAGCTAGGCCAAGAAGAGAATGTCACCACCACCCCCAGCAGTCCCCTCATGGAATTCCCCCGACTCGACACCCTTCCCACGAGGATAACTGTGATTCAGACTCCCAGCGTTATAGATTCACTCTGCATCTGGCTTCTCTTGCTCAGGATTACATTGACTTCGTTCTCGCTGCACAGCGCTCCATCATGCATTTACACCACAATTTGTTTATTTCTTCTACTTTTATTGGGCATTTATGTATATCCAGTTTTGGATTATTACAAATGGTGCTGCTGAGCAGAGTCTAGAACCTGGCTCCTGGTAAGCCTACGGGCTCATTTCTGTTATGTATGTTCCTCACGGTGGCATTGCTGAGCGCGGGGCGTGTGCGTGTTTAGAGTTAGTGGGTGCCGTCTGAGCATTTGCAGAAATGCTTGATCCTCAGTCATAGTTTTCTCTATTTTTAATTTAAGATTGACATGAGGTAACATACACAGATCTTAAGTGGATGGCTTGATGAATTTCCACTTATGTGTGCATCTGTTTCACCACAGCTCAGATCAAGACATAGAGCATTTCCAGAAGACTCCCTGGGACCCCTCTCCAGTCATAACCCCCACCCTGGGGATGATGTCTAGGTCAGGAGTTTGAGGCCAGCCTGGCCAACATGGTGAAACCCCATCTCCACTAAAAATACAAAAGTTAGCTGGGTGTGGTGGCAGACACTTGTAATCCCAGTTACTCGGGAGGCTGAGGCAGGAGAATCACAGAAACCAAAGGAGGCGGAGGTTACAGTGAGCCGAGATTGTGCTGCTGCACTCCAGCCTGGGAGACAGAGCAAGACTCCATCTCAAAAAAAAAAAAAAAAAAAAATGTTGTGCCAATTTACACTCCCAGCCAGAAATGGGAGGTGCTCTGCCTCGCTTATCAACACTTGGTGTTGTCTTTTTTTAACAGGGCTGCTTCGCTGGGTGGGTAGTGATATTTAATTATGGTTTTGCCACAAAAGTTTTTGAGGGTCACATGAGTTAATACGTGTAGGACATTAGAAGAGTCCCCTTGCATGTAATAAACACTCAGTATGTAGTAGCTTAGATCAGAGCAACAAATGTTTCTGTAAAGGGCCAGATACTAAATATTTTAGGCTTCACAAGGCATACAGTCCATGTTAACACTGCTGAAGTCTGCCATTGTAGTATGAAAGCAGCCACAGATAATATACAAACAAATAAACATGGCCGTGCTGCAAGGAAGCTTTATTTACCAAAACAGGCAGCGGACCTGCTTGGTTGTAGTTTGCTGACCCCTGGCTTAGATGATGATGAGGATGAGGAGGAGGAGGAGAGGCTGACAGTGATGTTTCATTTATTCCCATTTTAAAAGAAATAAGGAAATGAATAAATCTTCCTGCCCCACCTAAATCGTCAAAGTCAGCTCTGACATCCCCCCACAGCTGATACATTCTTTCCCCAGACCATCTGCCAAATTCATTCCTCTTTCTCTTTTCCCATCCCACTGCCATTAGCCCTGGGCCCGGCTTTCTGTGACTTCCCAGGTTAGAGTCACTAGAGAACAGGTGATCACTGAAAGAGGGTAGCACACCAGGAGGGAGTGAACAATAGGAGTGGTGGGGACTGTGGAGAAGGTGTCTGTCCAAAAGGGGCCGGTCGGGCCCAGGTGGAACTGTGGGCCCAGATGACCAGCTTTCCTAATTTTTCAACAGAAGCCACAAATTTGTATTTTTTGCCTATGAAATCTCCTGATTTGTAAATATTGGCACCTAACTCAGACTCTTCCAAAAGCCTGTGTGAATCGGGCAGGCCTGACCGCAGTGCTGCAGCCCTTGCAGCCCATCACGTTGTTCTTCCTGCACCCTCCAGGGACTGTACAGTGAGCTTCACATCTGGGGTCGGTAAGATCACGTTCAGAGCCCCAGCCTTGACTCATGTTATGTGACCTTGGACAGGCTACTTATTCGTAAGAGCCTCCACTCCCAAATCTGGAAAATGAGCATACCCTTGCATACTTAATCATGTGCATTTATTGAGCACCTACTGTGTGCCAGGCACTGTGCTGGGAGTCAAACATGTAGTACTTCTGCTATTCGCAACAGTCATATGAGAGGAGTGGACTAGTCAAACTTGATTCCATTATTCATTCACCACCCGCAACAAATACTCATTGAGAGCCTGCCATGTGCCAGGCACCATGCCAGGTGCTGGCTATTCCAAGGTACATGAAAACAGACCCAGTCACCGTCCTCCTGGAGCTCACAGTCTGGCATTTGAAGATGTGATATAAACTACTGAGTGATGTGCACACAGCATTAATGCACACACACACACACACACACACACACACACACCTATTTTGTCATCCCCAGTATGAGCCATTTCAGCCTCCAAGCTTGCTAGTTATTATAATCATCTCAGTTTTTTGTTGTTGTTGTTGTTGTTTATTTGTTTGTTTGTTTGAGATGGAGTCTTGCTCTGTTGCCCAAGCTGGAGTACAATGGCGTGATCTTGGCTCACTGCAACCTCTGCCTCCCAGGTTCAAGCAGTTCTCGTGCCTCAGCCTCCCGAGTAGCTGAGATTACAGGCGAGCCCCACCACACCTGGCTAATTTTTGTATCTTTAGTAGAGACAGGTTTTCACCATGTTGGTCAGGCTGGTCTCAAACTCCTGACCTCAGGTGATCCGCCTGCCTCGGCCTCCAAAAGTGCTGAGATTACATGTGTGAGCCACCCCACCTGGTCTTCAGTTTTTTTTTCTTTTTCAACTTTTCTGGGGCACGTGGGCAGCTTTGTCAGAAAGGGGAAGTGCATGCTGCTGGGGTTTGGAGTACAATTGAACCCATTTTCCAAGTGGTGAGCACAATACCCAGCAGGTGGTTTTTCAGCCCTTGCCCCCCATCCTCCCTCTTTGCCCTGTTTCCTGGCACGTAAAGATGTGATATAAACTTTTTTTATTTTTTTGAGATGGAGTTTCACTCTGTTGCCCAGGCTGGAGTGCAGTGGTGGGATCTCAGCTCACTGCAACCTCCACCTCCTGGGTTAAAGCAATTCCCTGCCTCAGCCTAGACAGCATAGAAGGTCTGTCCTTCTGCCCCATTTCCTTCCCCCTCTTGTATTCCCGAGTGTCTGTTGTTCCCCTCTTTATGTCCATGAGCGCCCAATGTTTTTAGCTCCCACTTATAAATGAGAACACGTGCCTTTCTGTGTTCATGTTACTTTGCTTAGGATGATGGCCTCCAGCTTCATCCATGTTACTCTGCAAAGGACAGGACTTCATTCTCTTTGAAGGCTGTGTAGTACTCCATGGTGTATATGTATCACATTTCTTTACATGGTCTACCACTGATGGGCATCTAGGTTGGTTCCATGTCTTTGCTATTGTGAGTGCAGGTGTCTTTTTGGTATAACAGTTTACTTTCCTTTGGGTATATCCCGGTAATTAGATTGCCAGATTGAATGGAAGTTCAACTCTTAGTTCTTTGCATCTCACAATCTTTTGCTAGTGCTTTCCTGCCCTGAATTTATCAAGTCTTATCCATCTTCTCTTCCATGAAGTCTTCCCGGATTACCCTAAACTATAGGGTAATTTTTTTTAATCAGACTAGGCTCTTGCAAGTTGTTTATGAACAGAAATTGAACTCCAAATGGCTTTATCAAAGAGGAAATATATTCAACTGTTTAACTGAAAACCAGCTGTAGTAGTGTCAGGTATGGGTGGATCCAGGAGTTCAAATGAACCCCCAAGGAGTTGGTTTCTCTCTACTGTCAGCTCTGTTTTCTTCTGCTCAGCTCTATTCACAGAAGCTCTCTCTCCTCCTGGTAGCAATGTGACCTTCCTTATATCCTCCCAGCTTCCTGTCCAGCAGCAAGCCGGCGAGTCTCTTTCCCAGGATTCTGAACGAGTCTCAGTCCATCTCATTGGCTCTGGATCAGTCTCATGTCTGTCCCTGAGCCAATCAGTGTGGCCGAGAGGATGCCTGGTTCCCTGGACTATTAGTCATATGCTCTGCTCCTGAGCTAGACGTGGGTGTAGCAGGAGCTCTACACTGGAACACTGGCTGAGAATAGAGCCCCAAATAAGAATGGAGTTTCCACCAGGAGAAGGCTGAGTAAGTGCTCAACCGCCAAAAAACACTCTGTCCTGCTTCTGTTCTGGAAACCCCAGCACACATGGAGATCCCTCTGCCTCTGATAGGTCATCCTGGGCTTCCTATAAGTCTGATGGGTCCGGACCCAAGTGGCAGAAGCCGCCCCCAACCCCACCTGCACTCTGCACATAGTAGGCCTCCAGCCTCCCAAGTGAATTAATTCCAAAGTTCTGATGAGGCAGTCTAGCAGCCCTGCTGGACTCCCTGGAATATAAACTACAGTCCCGGGGCTCAGCACACTGTTTCCCTCCTCCCAGTCTCAACGCAGGTGGATTCTCTAAATATCCTGAAAAATACGTTCTCTCCTTTTTAAAATTCTTCACCACGTCCACGCCTCGTCTCAGAGCAGCCCAATAATCAAATTATCCAGGGGTACTCAGGGCTCTTCTGGGGCTAATCATGGGGACGTAGAACATCTGTCCTTTTGCCCCGTTTCCTGCCCACAAACATCTCCCCCCTTGAATAAGAACAGCCCTGTGAGGGGCGTGAGGATTCCTGGGCCCCTAGTTACCAGGGCCTGGGAACAGAGATGCTCTAAGAGGGTTGTGGGCAGTGGGCGGGGCGGTGAAGTCAGAACTGGCTCAGGTCCAGGGTTCGAATCCTGATGGTAGCCATGGGCAGCAGTAGGCCAAGCGGCGAAGGAACAGGAGTGAGCCTGGGGTTTCCAGCCGAGGCAGAGCTCAGGAGCCCTGGGCCCTGGGCCCCAGACTCGTGCAGTAAGATGCCTCTGACAAGGCACTGCTGGCCTCGGGGGGCCTTGTTGGGAGACCCAGGCGGGGAGGAAGCAGCAACCCTTCCTAAGCCCCCTCAGAAGGCCTCTGAGGACTCTGTTCCAAGTCACTAATCCACAGATGGGCGCACATGCCACCAAAGGGGTCCAGATGTCAAGGGCGGAAATGAGACAGTGGTGATGAGAAAAGAGTGATACAGGACAGGCACTAATGGCAGAAGAGGGTCGGAGAGGGGAAGACAGTTATCAGCGGGAAGGGAAGTGAGAATGACCTAGGGTTGAGTCACCTGAAGAAGCTTCCAGATAGCTGATAAATGCGGGCCTGGGTGTTGGGCGGCTCTGGGGGTAGGTGATGGCAGTGCACAGCCAGTCTGGGGACAACCTGGCAGATTCTATGACCTTAAATGTGCCCCACCCCTCTCTGCAGCATGTACACTTCTCTGTCTATCTGGAGAAGCCTCAGTCGTATGCAGGAGATGGCATGACTGAGCAGTTGGTTATAACTTTATTTGTTACTGAAAGAAATCAGCAAAGTTCACCAATGCAAGAAATAACTAAATTGCTGTGAAGCATCCCTCCCCTGGAAGATCCTGGGCAAAGGATGAGGCAGGTCTGTTTATGTTCTGAGCCCATCAGGCAGAGCGGGAAAAGCAAGTTGCAGAACTCCTCAGGTCCTTAATCAAGTGTCACCTCACTGCAGGCTTCCTGGCCCACCTTGTATAAGGGCACCCCCACACACTCCTTACTGCAGCAAATCACCATCTGATTCGTTACACCCTGTGTGTATTCATTTGTTACATCTGTCTCTTTTCATAAGAATAAAAGCCCCATGAGGGCAGGAATGTTCATCTGTTTTGTTCACTGCTGTATTTGTCAGATAGATAAATGAATATGTACAGTATGATGTGATTAATATAAAAAAGATGCATAAAGTGACACTATAACGTACCTAACAAAACTCTGGAAAGTTATTCCCAGTAGGGGACAGAGGAGCCAAGGTCTGGGGGTGGGGCAGGTAAGGAGTAATCTAATCAAATGGGACCTCACTGTCCTTTGTACTATGTTAATTTTCACAAGGAAAATGCAGGCGGGTGGTTCTTGAGGAATAATGACTAACACTCATTTAGACATATCATGTACCAGATACTGTTTGAATCATTCTTTTTCTTTTTTTGAGACAAAGTCTCGCTCTGTCACCCAGACTGGAGTGCAGTGGCTCGATCTCGGCTTACTGCAACCTCTGCCTCCCAGGTTCAAGCAATTCTCCTGCCTCAGCCTCCTGAGTAGCTGGGATTAGAGGTGCATGCCTCCACGCCCAGCTAATTTTTGTATTTTTCATAGAGACGGGATTTCACCATGTTGGTCAGGTTGGTCTTGAGCTCCTGACCTCATAATCTGCCCACCTCAGTCTCCCGAAGTGCTGAGATTACAGGCATGAGCCACCGCGCCCGGCCTGTTTGAATCATTTTACATAAATTAACCCATGCATGTCTTACCATAGTCTGTGAGGTATATACTGTTACTATTCCCAACTGTCTTAGAGAAAACAGGCCCAGAGAGGCTAAGTTAACCAGGCCCCACAGCCTAGTAAGTGATAAAGCAGGATTCGAACCCAGGCCGTCTGGCTTCAAAGTCCACTACACCACAACCTGTGGGCCAAGGCTGGTGGTTTTTGTATGGCCCTTGAGCTAAGAATGGTTTTTACATTTTCAACTAGTTGGAAAAAAACAATCAAAAGAAGAGTATTTTCCACTTGGTATATACATAAAATAGAATGTTATTCGGCCTTTACAAAGAAGAAAATCTGGCCAGGCACATTGGCTCATGCCTGTAATCCCAGCAGTTTGGGAGGCTGAAGCAGGTGGATCTCTTGAGGCCAGGAGTTTGAAACCAGCCTGGCCAATATGGTAAAACCCCATCTCTACTAAAAATACAAAAATTAGCTGGATGTGATGGCACTTGCCTGTAATCCCAGCTACTCGGGAGGCTGAGGCAGGAGAATGGCTTGAACCCAGAGTGCGGAGGCTACAGTGAGCTAAGATCGAGCCACTGCACTCCAGCCTGGCTGACAGAGTGAGACTCCGTCTCAAAATAAAATAAGGAAATCCTATCATATGCAGCAACATGGATGAACCTTGAGAACATTATGCTACGTGAAATAAACCAGACACAGAAGGACAAATGACTGCATGATTCCACTTACCTGAGGCATCTACATTAGTCAAACAATAGCAGCAAAAAAGAGAACGGTGGTTGGAAGGGCCAGGGGGAGGGGGAACTGGGGATTTCCTGCTCAAGATGTATGAGGTTTCAGTTATGCAAGATGAAACAGTTCCAGAGATCTGCCGTACAGCATGCTGCTTAGCGTTCACAGTACTCTACTTCACACATAAACTTTGTTCAAAAACATACCGCTCATTTTTTACCACAGTAAAGCTTTTAAGAGAGTGATTTTCATGACATGAAAAATATATGAAATTATATTCATCCATACGTAAAGCTTTACTGGAGCATGGGCATGCCCATTCATTTTCCTGATGGCTGTTTGCAAGCCACAATGGCAGTAATGAGTAGTTGCAGCTGAGACATGGGCCTGCAAAGCCTAAAATATTTACTGTCCAGCCCTCTACAGGAACCGCCTGTGCATCCCTGCTCTAAACCACTGTGGATGCTTCTCAAAAATAATTTTGTTTGTGGAGGGGATGGAGATGGGCCTGACCCAAAAATACAAAGGCCTTGGCTCCAGCTCTGGATGCATGGCTTACTCGTTTTGGGACCTCACTTCCTTATCTGTAAAATGGGTCTAATGTCCATTTGTCAAAGTTGCTGTGACGGTCACTGAGCTAAGGTACTTGATAACACTAAGAGCCTATGTTCAGCCTGAGTTTTCTGGAGCCCGTAGAGCCACCGCTGCCCCCATACACTGCCTCAGCCTTGGAAGGAAGCGGCACTGAGTGCCCGCTTGAGGGAACTATGCTTTTGCCCAGGGCCAAAGCTGGCAGTCTCCGCAGACATGACTGCTTATTTGGTGAAGCCTGTGGATGCCTCCAGGAATCACCTGAGGCTCAGAGGGCGCCAGAGGGGGCAGGATGCACCTGGGGGTCCCGGCTGTGGCTTCTCAGCTCCATGGAGCTGCGCAGGACAGGAGCACCCAGGGAGAGCCTGACTCCCGGACGCCAGGTTCTGGAAAACGTGCCTGGTGCCTATGTGGCCCCCACCTGTCTCATCCTTCTGCTCACAGCTCTGAATTTCAGAGTCCTTCCTTGTGGCTCACCCTGGGCACCCGAAATGCAGCTTGTTCATATCTCAACTAGGCCTTTCCCCCAGCCCAGGCCCTCCCTGTACCCTTCCCCTAACTGCCCAAACCAGAGACCAACAGGGAATGGGGGTCGCCTGCCCCTCCAATAACCTGCACCCACTCAATGGCTGTGTCCTGGCTGCCCCACATCGCTGGATGTCGCCCCCCACCACCCTGGTCCAGGCCCCCGTGGCTGAAGCCTTGTGGCTGGAGGGATGGACAGCTTGCGTTGAGCGGCCCAGCACTAACTGCCCACCAGTAGAGCAGGGTGGCAGCTTTGGAGGCAGGTGTGTCATATGGCACTGTAGGGGTCTCACGGAGTCAGCAGAGACTGGGGGAGACTTAGCCGAGGAGTGCCCATTGAGAAGGACGGATAAGGAGGGGAGCTTTCAGACATGGAGAAACTGCACAGCCACCAAGACAGTCCTGATTCTTAGCTGAACAGTGACAGAGAGCTGGCTGTGCACAGGACATATTAGCAAGAGCTTCACATCTCTCAACGCTTCAACCCACCTGCCAGTCTCGAAAGGCAGGTAACATAATCACCCCACACACACTTCCACACGAGACTGTGGGAGCCCCTGACCTACCCTCCTAGGTCTCATTCCTCCCCCGGCCTGGACCCTTCCCTGAAGGTAGCCGGTATCCTGGAGCTTCTTCTCACACATGCCTTGATTCTTTCATCCTATATGCGGATATCTCAAACAACGTATGATGCTGTGTGTGTGTCCTTAGACCTTTTATAAATGATAGCATATCTATCATACACATCCTTCCACGACCTGCTGTTCTCACCCAATATAACATTGTAAGATTTGTCCGTGTTTGATTCGTGTTCAGCCACGTAGCTCTGCCCTTTCTCACTGCTTTATAATCCCATTGAATATCCTCTCCTAGGAATGGAGGTTAATGGTAGCTTTATTTTTTAAAAAGTTTAACCATGGCCAAGCAGCCATATAGTTCTAAGATGAAGTAGTGAAGATGAGTCTATTATGAAGGTGGCTTCCCACCTCACCCCACTGGTGGGTGGCAGCAAGTGTCTACTGGTGGTTCTACCTCGTTCTCATGCCATTTCCTGACTTGACCCCTTCAGGCCCTGACTGTTGATTTCAAGGTACAGAGCTTTGCACCATCCGCTCTAAGTTACTTTTGTCATTTTGAGAACTTTTCTGATACCTTGAGATCATGTTCCAAAACTATACCAGCAGCTCTTCGATTTATGTAACATATATTATTTTATGTAATAAATTCTATAGAGCCCCCTTATAAAATTGTTTTTACTCCCCAACATTAATCCGTAAACAATATTCAAGGAGCAATATATAAAGTAGCAAGTGACTTTCTCTGCTTCTCTCCCTTTTTCCCAGTCTTCAGTCAGCATTTTTGATATCTATCCTTCCAGATTTTTCCTTGATGCTCAAAAATATATGAGGTTAGAATTTGGTTTCTCCTCTTCAGCCTCCCTTCCCTCAGCCACCACGAAAAAACAGAATGTTTCTGGGTTTGACTCTATTGCTTGCTCTTACCCTTAACCGTGTATCTTGGACAACTTTACATATAAGTAACTACAAGTCTAACTGCCTTTTTAGTGTCTGCATAGCATTGCACAGTATGGCAGCAACGCCACCAGGTGTGTTGGCTTATGCCTTAATGCTGACACTTTGGGAGTCTGAGGCAGGAGGATTGCTTGAGACCAGGAGTTGGAGATCAGCCTGGGCAACCACTTGCTAGCTGTATCCACTTGGGCTAACCACTGTTAGACACTCAAGACTCTCTTTGTAGAGACCCTGTCTCTCTACAAAATAAAAAATAAAAATGAAAAATTAGCTGGGTGTGGTGGCACATGCCTATAGTTCTAGCTACTCAGAAGGCTGAGGCAGGAGGATCACTTGAGCTGAGGACCTCAGGGTTACACTGAGCCATGACTGTGCCACTGCACTCCAGCCTGAGTGACAGAGCAAGACCCTGTCTCTAATATGTATGTGTGTGTATAATATATATACATGTATATTATTATACATACATCCTCCTGGTCACTGCAATGTTTTTGTCTTATAAACAATATTGCAGTGACCATTCTTGCATATATAGATGTGGTGGATGAGCATACCTGAAAGAGTGTCTGTAGATGTATGAATACATCATAGTATGTATATATGTTGTATACTTCAGGGTAGAAGGTGTAGCCGCCTCTTCACCCTTTTTTCTCGAAAATAATCACTTTTTGAAGTGATTGTCTTGGGCAGAGCTGCTTTCTAGCAGAGAGTAAATTTCAAGAACCTGTTACCTTCAAGAAAGATTAGCAGCCAAAGATTTACTAAGTTCAGGAAGAGTTGTATGGGTGCTGTGGCTCATGCCTGTAATCCCAGTATTGTGGGAAGATCACTTGAGCCTGGGAGATGGAGGCTGCAGTGAGCCATGATTTCACCACTGCACTCCAGTCTAGGCAATGGAGCAAGATCCTGACCAAAGTTTAGGCAAATCTCAACTTCTTAGCTGAGCTTTTAAAGCCTCCAGTTCTGGCCATTTACTTTTCCTCCAACTCTTCTCTTCTCTTGCCTAATATGTAAGTCAGTTCCTTACTTTCCTGGAGACATTGCTGCATCCCCATCCCTTTTTTTGTGCTGCTCCTTGTATCATCTCTGCATTTTGCCCTCTGACATTTTACCCTCTTTCCAAGGAGCCAGTTGCCATATGCCCTCTGTTCTAATTCTAAGACACATGGCAAGCTCATTCCTGCCTCAGAGCCCTGTTATCTCTGCCTGGAACTCTTCCTCTGGATCAGTGATTCTCAATCCTGAATACACATTAGAATCCCCTGGAGAGTTTTTTAAAAGTCTGATACCTGGGCCAAACCACAGGCTAATCCAGTCAGAATCTCAGGGTCCCAGGTATCAGTAAGCTCTCCATGGGATTCCGGCAAAATCCAGTGATGTAGATCTTCCTATGCCCAGCTCCTTCTTTTCATTCAGGTCTCAACTGAAATGTCACCCCCTCAGAGTTGCCCTCCCTGACTGCCCCAGCTAAAATATGTGCCTTTTTGTTACAGCTCTCTGTTTTATAATATTTCCTTCGTCTGTCACACCTTTTAACTACCTTGGTTCTTTATTTACACATGTATCTCTTCCTGCCCCAGCATAGGCACCCTAGGAACTTAGGGATATACCTACCCTGCATGACAGTGTCCCCAGAGCCTTGAAAAGACTTCAGACTTAGGAGCCAAGACTTAGGAGTGCTGGGTCCAGCATTTACTAGCTGTGTACCATTGGGCAATTTACTAAACTTCTCTGTGCCTTAATTTTCTGTTCTGGAAAATAAGGATTATTATCATACCTACTTTCTATAGTTATATAAGAATTAAGTGAGCAAATACAGGTAAACACAGAACAGTCCTTGGCACATCATAAGCACTCAATAGTGTTAGCTATTGTTCTTTTGATATCTTTTTTTTTTTTTTTTTTGAGTCAGAGTCTTACTTTGTCACCAATACTGGAATCCAATGGTGCAATCTCGGATCACTGCAGCCTCTACCTCCTGTGTTGAAGTGATTCTCATGCCTCAGCCTTCTGAGTAGCTGGGCTTAAAGGTGCCCACCACCATCCCCACCTAATTTTTGTATTTTTAGTAGAGATGGGGTTTTACCATGTCAGCCAGGCTGGTCTCAAACTCCTGACCTCCAGTGATCCACCCACTTCAGCCTCCCAAAGTGCTGAGATCACAGGTTTGAGCCATCCCACCCAGCCTATTATTTTAATATCTATCATGAATGATATATTGCAATTCCTGCCCTGTCCTCCCTACCCACTTCTCTGCTTTATCTCCAATGAGCTTAGCGCCATTTGCATCATTTGTTTGGCATTCCATTTATTTTGCTTATTTCTTGTCTGTCTGCTCCCTAGACTGTCAGCTCCATGAGGGCAGGAATTGTTTTGTTCACTGTTATGTCCCCAGTGCCTAGCACAGTGCCTGGCACATAGCAGACAGCAGTATGAATACCCAGATCATCACCTGTTCTCCTGTCTCTCCCCACTCCCCAGGATTACCTCACAGACCTCATCACCAACGACAGCGTGAGCTTCTTCCGCACGTCCAAGAAGATGTACCCGCACAGACCAGTCCTCATGGTCATCAGCCATGCAGCCCCCCACGGCCCCGAGGATTCAGCCCCACAGTATTCATGCCTTTTCCCCAACGCATCTCAGCACATGTAAGCCTCAGCACTCTGCCTGCCAGAGGCTCTGCTTAGCATGAAGGGGGAGGGGGAGGCCTTAGTAACGGTAACATCACCACAGTGACTTAGCTGTGCTTTCTCTCTAATCCTCCTGGTTTAAAGACCCCAAGCACACACTGCTTGTCCATGGTGAAACTGGGATACAACTCCAGACAGCCTGGCCCACAGACCAAAGCAGGAGAGTTTTTAATGTGGGATACATGGCCTCCCACCAAGATGTCTATGGATGGAACTGTGAGGAATAGGTTTTCTTTTAATGCCATGTGTATTTTATTTCAGACATCTAAAAACATTCTTTTGAGGAGGGGGTCTATAGCTGTACCAGACTAATTATCTGCCACCATTTATTGAGCCATGGGCTCTGTAGCAGGTGCTGTGCTAAGCCCTTCACATCGTGTCCAGTTCTGGAATATTCATCGTGGCCCTTGGGGTGCCAGTTATCAATTGCCGTGTTAACAAATCACCCCAGAATCTAGCAGCTTAAAGTAACAAATACGAATTATCGCACAGTGCCTGTGAGTCAGGAATCTGGGGGTGGCTCTTCTGAGGCTCTGACCCAGGAACTCCTGAGGTTACAGTCAAGGTGTCAGCTGGGGCTGCAGTCACCCGAGGCTTGACCGGGGCTCAGTCCCATGGCTGCGCCTGGCCACATGGCCTCTGTCCATAGGGCTGTTTGAGTGTCCTCACCTGATAGCTGGCCTCGCCCAGAGCAAATAATCAGAGAGTGAGGCCAAGAAGGAAGCCACAGTCACTTTTACTACCTAAGTTCGGAAGTGGCACCATCGCTCCGCCATGTTCTGTTGGTCACACAGACCAGTCCTCCTAAAGTGTGTGGGTCTACACAGAGGTGTGAAGGCCAGGAAGTAGGGATCATTGAGAGCCATCTCGGAGGCTCCCTGTCACACTTGCCATTCCCATTTTACAGATGAGGAAACTGAGGCACAGAGAGGTGAGGTGACTTACCTGAGGTCACCCAGCTCTAAGTGGCAGAGCCAAGATTCCAGTCCAGTCCCCTCTTCCACATCCCATGTCTCTGCCCACCCCTGCAGTTCTCCATCCAGCTGGCTGGGAAACTTCCTGGAAAGTTCTGCTTCTCTGCCTCACACCACCCCCTGCTTAGCAGTGACTCCGCAGCCCTTGCTCTGACATTCTGGGGCCACAAAGATGGGGTGGTTTGGAATCTGCCTGAATATTCAGGGTGTTTAGCTTCATTACAGTCGGAATACATTGCCCTCCTCAAGCCCCTCCTGTAATTACTTTTTGACAGCAGTCAAAGCAGCTCAGAGAGAGACCGAAGGCACTATATGTTCACCTCCACATGCCTTGGTCTCTGTGGGGGAGGCTTTAACAGATGATGAGCTGGGTCCCAGGGGCTGCAGCATTGCCGCTGTGCACATTTGACTGTCTGGCTCCCCCTCCAAATCCAAGCCCACTCCTCTCCACCCTAGAAGGCCAGCCTCCCCCACCCCCACTTACAGCTCATCCCGGCAGGGGTGGAGGCCACTCAGCCCCATCTAAGGGAGAAGCCGTGGGTGGGGGGAGGGACGCTTTGCTTCGGCAGCATCTCCTTTAAAAGAGGTGACGGCTTCACCCCAAGCAGCAGCGAGCAGTGCCGGAACTTTGTGATGAAATTGTTTGACATTGCCTGCTGGTTTATTTTGCCTTTGAAATGAAAATTACAGAAATTGGAAATGAGCACAGTCTGCTCTTATGTGAAGCCCCCTTTGCCTTATTAGGGGCATGTTTGGAAGGCTCTCTTATCTCTGGGGTATAATCATTTCCAACAGAAACCAAAAAAGAGATGGATGCAGCTGGGATGCTTGATGATGACAGCCAAGAAGGGGTGAAGAGGCCCGGGACGCAGTTAGAGCACTAGAGCTTTCTGTCGGGGTCTCCTATCCTATCTCTCCCCTAGAAAGCTGGCCTCATGCCCGGTCCTGGGGCAGGCCTTGTGGACTGTGGCAAAAGCTGGTAGATGGTGGTACCATCCATCCCACAGACCCCAGGGCCCTGCACCATTCCCACCCCTCCACACACAGTAACATACATGCAGATACACACAAAGACGTGCAAATACACAAGCACACAGGGACATGCCACACAAGCACACACACACAAGGAAACACAAGCAGCCTGGGCAACATAGGGGGGCTGTCTCTACAGAAAATTGTAGGGTCCAGTCCTGCATGGTTCTGTGAGCCCCTCCCGGCTGGTGCAGAGACAAGAAATTGTAGCAATAAAAGGCACAAAACACAGAGATCGAGAAAAGAGAGTTTGTCCCAGGGGTCCACTGCTACCCAGATCGTGGAGACCTGCAGTGGCCGGGAATGCCGGGAGGCTGTCACTCTTACTGAGTTGCAAATCTGGGGGCAGGATAGGTAGGGCGTGGTCTTGGTGGTCGGAGATTAGGGGCAGGGTAGATAGGGCGTGGCAGTCATAGGGTCAAGTACATCACGTGTCATTCAGGTAGGGGCTCAGGAATTTCTGGCACCCGAAGTGAAGTAAGGAGCATAATGTATCAGCACCTTTTCCATACTTATCAAGAAAGAACTAAAACATTAAGATTTATATTACTATTACTGATTATCTTTTCTAAGACAAAAGGAACCAGGTGCAGAAGCAGAACATGAGAGTAGACATGGAATGTGACCCCTGAAGCACAGCATCACATAGAGACAGTTAACCCCCAGATGTCTGCGGGCCTCCCTGATAGCCAGCAGGCCTTGCCCCAAGAGCTTGGAAAACCGGAGTTTTTTCCTAACTCCTCCAGGGAAGGAGACGGCTCAGTCATTTTGGACAGCTCCTTCCCTAACTGGCGCTTTCCGAGGGCTGGCACTGCCGCACAGCCAGGGCACCCTCCAGCAGCCCTTACGTGGGCGTGACAGAGGGCTTAGAGCATCTTGCCTTAGTGTCATTCATTTCACAGTGTCACCCCAGGTTCACACTTCGGACCTGAGAGGCATTAGTAAAAGAATTAAGATCATATATGAATAATAACTACTACGGTTATATTTCTAGTTACTTTCTTCTTCATTATTTATATGGAAATAGGCCGAAGCTTTTTGCTTCTGCCTCGGGTCTAATGGGGTCTTTTCCCTACAGAAAATTTAAAAGTAGCCAGGTGCATGCCTGTAGTCCCAGCTACTGGAAAGGCTGAAGTGGGAGGATCACTTGAGTCCAGGAGGTTGAGGCTGCAGTGAGCTAAGATTGTACCGCTGCACTCCAGCCTGGGTAACAGAGTAAGACCGTGTCTCTTAAAAAACAAAAGAAACGGCCGGGCGCGGTGGCTCACACCCGTAATCCCAGTACTTTGGGAGGCCGAGGCGGGTGGATCACGAGGTCAAGAGATCGAGACTATCCTGGTCAACACGTGAAACCCCGTCTCTACTAAAAATACAAAAAATTAGCTGGGCACGGTAGCGCGTGCCTGTAATCCCAGCTACTCAGGAGGCTGAGGCAGGAGAATTGCCTAAACCCAGGAGGCGGAGGTTGCGGTGAGCCAGAGATCGCGCCGTTGCACTCCAGCCTGGGTAACAAGAGCGAAACTCCGTCTCAAAAAAAAAAACAAAAGAAACACACACCTGCAGGCACACACAAAAAAATACACAGTTACAGATATACACACACAGACATACAAACATGCAAACAGACATAAGCAGAGACACAGAGATACACACAGACATGCCCACAGACACCCCACCAGCCCTCCAAGCTTCCCTTCAAAGTGTGCTATCTGATTGTGGCTTCAAGGGATGTCAGGGCTGCTGCTGACGGCCCCAGACACGTGGAGGAGGAGGCTGTGAGGACACCGCCCTCTTCCTGCTGTTCCCTCCAGCGGAAAGGAAGGGGGATGTTTTCCTTCACACCCTTTTGTGAACCCACCAGACATTCCTTGGATGCTAGAGGAGGTGAGGTTTTCAGATCTTTGTTGAACAGGCAGCTGGGCCCATGGGAGCGTGCCCACATCCTTCCTGGGGGAGCCTGGCTTGACACAGGCAACCGGCAAGCTGGCGTCGGCCCCAAGCACCACCCGGCTCTGCTGCCTCCTGGCCTTAATGTCCTTCTCCAAATCGTTCTCTCTGAGCCTGGGCTGCAGAAATCATCACGCTCCGAACAAACTCACCCCTCACTGTTCTCTAGGGCCGACCTTAGCCTCACTTCTCCTGGGTTCAGGGATGATTGCTGGAAATTACATCCTGGAATCCGGGCCCTTGGGCGTGCAGGAACAATTTTCCCACACGCTGTGAGGCTCTGAGAGCATCTCTGTCCGACTGCCGCCCCCAGCAGCCCCCAGTCAGTTCCTCGGTGGGAGAGAGCTGAGAGTGGGGCTGGGCTTGTTCCTGGGAACGTTCTCCACGGCGGGTCAGGCCCTGAGACGGCAGAGCCGGCCCACAGGGAGCCTGGCCGTTCTGGTAATGAAAGGAAGTGTGGGCCCTGATGGATTTAGTGCTGAGAGGCTGCAGATCAGCCAGGGCCTCAGAAAGCCGAGTCCAGGGCAGCCTTGGAGACAGTGACTCACCTCCCGCCTTACAAAGCAACGGCATCCACAGCTGCCACGCCACTCAGCCACAGCATCACAATTTCTGTCCCAGATGATTGTGATATTTGAGACACTGCTGAAGTCCTGACGTGGCAGGCCAGAGGGAGACGAGTCAGTGCCCTGCTCTGGCCACGCTTGCTTTTCCTCCTCTTCTTCCCGGAAGCTCCTTGCCCACTGAACGCCCCTGTGAAAAGCAGTAGAAACTCAGCCTTTATCTTCAGCCTTGCCTGGGGAGAGGGGTAAGATTCACAGGGAACCTAGTCTTCAAGAATCATCAGGCCCAAGGCGAGGAGACCCAGGTTTTGTGGGGCCTTTTTTTTTAGATGGAGTTTTGCTCTTGTTGCCCAGGCTGGAGTGTACTGGTGCAATCTCGGTTCACCACAGCCTCCGCCTCTGGGTTCAAGCGATTCTCCTGCCTCAGCATCCCAAGTAGCTGGAACTACAGGCACACGCCATGACAGCCAGCTAGGTTTTTTTTCTTTTTTTAGTAGAGATGGGGTTTTTCCATGTTGGTCAGGCTGGTCTCGAACTCCCAACCTCAGGTGATCCACCCGCCTCAGGCTCCCAAAGTGCTGGGATTACAGGCGTGAGCCACTGCGCCTGGCCTTGTGGGACTTTAAACTGTGCTTCCTGTCAGTGGTGCACCCCACCCAGAAGCCCCCCACATGCTGGGTTTTCAGTAGCTCAGATGCGGGGCTCAGCATAAGCTGAGGCGACAAGGAAGTGCTCTCGGTTTAGTCACGATGACTCCTCTGGTTTTAGTTTAATGTCTCATTGACTAACCAGGGAACAGAGAAGGTCAGAGAAGTTTGAGGACCTGTCCACTGTCTCACAGAGTGAGTGACAGACCCAGTGTACCTGACTTCTGCCGTGGGGTCACCTGTGATTACTAATGACAAAGGGACACACCGGTGATAACCTCTCCCGAGCAGTCATCATGCACTGGGCGTGGTTGGAAGGGCTCCCCTATAGCCTCTCCCTCAGTGCTCACAGCCATCCTGGGAGCTGGCACTGTCTGTGTTCTCCTTGGGTAGGAAGTCAGGAAACTGATGCCTTAGGAGGGAACTAACTGGCCAGAGACAGAGCTGGGCTAGAACCCCAGCAGCTGGTATGGCCAGCTGCCCTGGGGTCCCTCGATCCCTCATGTCCCAGGTGCTCAGACAGAACTTCGCCCAGCACACTCCTGCTGCAAGATTAAGCAGCACGCCAGGCACAGGGGCTCACGCTGGTAATCCCAAAACTTTGGGAGGCCAAGGCAGGTGGATCGCCTGAGGTCAGGAGTTTGAGACCAGCTGGCCAAGATGGTGAAACCCCATCTCCACTAAAATTACAAAGATTAGCCAGGCGTGGTGGTGGGTGCTTGTAATCCCAGCTACTCAGGAGGTTGCAGTCAGCCAAGATCGTACCACTGCACTCCAGCCTGACGACAGAGCAAGACTCCATCTGAAAAAAAAAAAGAGAGCGTGGCATATCCCAAATGTGCACGTTCAGGGGCCTTCCTCACAATTTTGGCCTTAAACGTATAACTATAACTTATTTAATTTTTTAAATCAATTTCCATTTTAAACTAAAATCTATTGCAAAAGGATATTCTGTGGTCCTACTTTAGCCACAATAACTGCAATCTGCCATTCACCAAAGGCAACTGCCGTCTACCAAAAATAGGTACAAGGTACGCAAAGCAATGCTGCGGAATTTGAGTTGGATGCCGGCTCCTGATGAACACTCTGAACTTGATTTTCTTCCCCCTTTTTGAAAAGGGAGATGAGCGAAGTCTAGAGAGGTGTTGAAGACACACTAGCACCAGACCGAGACTTTGGCCCGAGGGAGCCGACAGGGCACTGACTGTCTCACTTTGCCGATCAAGATCCCATCATGCTGTGCCTCTTAGGAGCCTCTCGCGTGAACACCTCACACGTGGAGAAACACTGAAACGGGGTTTGGAAAAGCCCCTGGCATGCCAGTGTCCCCTTTCCCACCAGGGTGGCACGCCTGGCCCTGGGCTGCAGACACAGCACAGGGAGGCTGCTCCTCTGGGCTGGTCTGGCGGGAACCGGGCTGGGTCCACGCGGTCCCAGCCTGACCAATGGGTATGTCCTTGCCCACCAGCACGCCGAGCTACAACTACGCGCCCAACCCGGACAAACACTGGATCATGCGCTACACGGGGCCCATGAAGCCCATCCACATGGAATTCACCAACATGCTGCAGCGGAAGCGTCTGCAGACCCTCATGTCGGTGGACGACTCCATGGAGACGGTAGGCGCCCCCTGAATGCCTCTGCGGGCGGCTGGGCCCGGCCTGAAACCTCCCAGCCCTTCAGGTTTTTCCTGGAGGAATGGAACTTAAAGGCAGAATGGAGAGGCCCCATGCTAGACCTGGGGAACGGCTTGGAGCAATCCAGACAAAAGTGTCTTCATTCACGAAACATTCTCGATCTGTACTGCCCAGTACGGTAGCCAGGTATGCTAGTTACATTTTTTTCCCTGCTGTTTACATTTTTGAACAGCTTTACTGGGATGTAATTCACATACCATACAACTCACCCAATTAAAAAGTGTGCAATTCTGTGGTTTTCACATACCCAGAGTTGGATAACCATCACGACACCCGTGCTAGGGCATTTTGGCTACCCCAAAGAGAAACCTCACAGCCCTTAGCCATGGCCCACTAAATCTCCCTCGCCCCCCAACCCCAGACAACTGGTGATCTCTTTCTGTCTTTATAGATTTGGTTCTGCACATTTCCTATAAATGGAATCGTACCTGCTGTGGCCTCTGTGCCCCGCCTCTTTCACTCAGCGCCCTGTGTGCATGAATCAGTCCTCCATTCCCTATTATTGCTGGATAATATCCCATTGTATGGGCATTGTCACATTTTATTTATCCATGGCTATTTAACTCGGTCGGGTAACAATTTAAAGTCAGTTCCTCTGTCACACAAGCCTCATTTCACATGCTTAGTGGGTTCAGGTGGCTGGAGGCCACCTGTTGGACAGCACAGACATTAACACGGCCACCAATGCAGAACGTTCTGCCACACACTACCCTTCCGGATTGCAAGCTCCTGCCACAGGAATGAAACTATCCCAGTTTCTTTCATTCATCCATCCGTCCGATAGCATTTATTGAGTGTTGGTGTACATGGGATACAGCAGGCAGGGAACAAGATGACGAAAGTCTCTGCCCTAATGGAGGCAGCGTGCCAAGGCAGGGGCACAGACAATCCACAAATAAGTAAAAGAGACCGGGCGCGGTGGCTCACGCCTGTGATCCCAGCACTTTGGGAAGCCGAGGCGGGTGGATCATCTGAGGTCAGGAGTTCAAGACCAGCCTGACCAACATGGAGAAACCCCATCTCTACTAAAAATACAAAAATTAGCCAGGCATGGTGGCACACGCCTATAATCCCAGCTGTTTGGGAGGCTGAGGCAGGAGAATTACTTGAACCCAGGAGGCAGAGGTTGCAGCAAGCCGAGATCGTGCCATTGCACTGCAGCCTGGGCAACGAGAGCGAAACTCCATCTCACAAAAAATAAAAGAGATGGAGGCTGAGAAGTGCCACGAAGAACCGTGGAGAGGAGAGCGAGGTAGGGAGTGACAGCAGGCAGGAGGGTGCCATTATCAAGGGGACAGCCCCTGGGGAAGTTGAGCGAAAACTTGAAGCAAGGGAGGGATGGGGCCTGAGATCTCACGTGTCTGTCACCCAGTCCTCACCGCCCCCCGCCTCCTGCCTGTGTTGCAGATTTACAACATGCTGGTTGAGACGGGCGAGCTGGACAACACATACATCGTGTACACTGCTGACCACGGCTACCACATCGGCCAGTTTGGCCTGGTGAAGGGGAAGTCCATGCCGTATGAGTTCGACATCAGGGTCCCGTTCTACGTGAGGGGCCCCAACGTGGAAGCTGGCTCTCTGTAAGTGTGTCACCCCCCAGGGACCCACAGAGGCCTCCGGGCTCAGCTTGGGGCTTCAACCATGCCGACAAAACCCAAGCCACACCCCGGGTGGCTCATAATTTTGGCAGGTGGACCCCAGAGCCAAAGGAAAGCAATTATGTCATGCATTTTATACCCCTCTGGTGGGGAAGGAGAGGCCAGGAGCATTAGCACCTGTGGAAGCAGATTGTGGCAGGGCTGTCTGCCAGGAAATCCAGGGAGCTGCGCTGTGTATGTGTGTGCACGCATGCGCGTGTCACCAGCGGGTGGGAGTGGCACTTGGATTTCTGTTCTGGGCTGGGCAGTCATTGATGAGGGGCTGGAGGTTGTCAGGGAGGAACCCCGGACCTCGACACAGGCAGCTGGTTGTCAGCCGGGATCAGCTGAGCCAGCTCCGGGCAGCAGCACAAAGGGAAACACTTTCCCCTCCCATTCTTCCTGGAGGACCACGTGGGCCGCAGCCCTCAGCCAGCCATTCTCCTTGGGTTCACCTTTGAGATGACAGGTTCTGGCAGCAAAAATGGCTACGTCTGGGGCAGGGGAGCAGACAGGCCGGTATTCATGGCAGCAGCTTCCTTGGATCAGCTAGGATATTATGAAGAACTGGCTCAAATGAGTCTTTTGAAAAGTAGATGTGTTGCTATTGAGATTCTCATTCGGCCTGACTTCCACCTCGCCCAGACCCAGCACTCACACAGGCTGGCTGCAGAATTCCTCCTGAAAAGGCATTGACAGTGCAGTGTGGAATTCCAGACTGACATGTTCCCACTGCCTTGGACATACTGTGAGAATTCCAGGAGGCAGGCTGCATGAGTTCAAGTCCAGAGAAGGTGATGACTCTGTTGACCTCATCAGATCATGCCTGTCTTTGGCTCTCAGCATCTCCACTGGAATAAGAGCTGTAATAATGATAGCCCATGCGTGTGGAGTGCCTACTCTTCAAGGCCTGGTCTAAGAACTATGTAATAGGCCAGGGACGGTGGCTCACGCCTGTAATCCCAGCACTTTGGGAGGCTAAGGCAGGCAGATCACGAGGTAAAGAGTTTGAGACCAGCCTGGCCAACATGGTGAAACCCCATCTCTACTAAAAATCCAGAAAATTAGCCAGGCGGGGTGGCATGCATCTGTAATCCCAGCTATTCTGGAGGCTGAAGTAGGAGAATCACTTGAACCCAGGAGGCAGAGGTTGTGGTGAATAGAGATCATGCCATTGCACTCTAGCCTGGGTGACAGAGCAAGACTCCATCTCAAAAAAAAAAAAAAACTACGTAATATTTCATTGCAGGCTGGGCGCGATGACTGACACCTGTAATCCCAGCACTTTGGGAGGCCCAGGTGGGCAGATCACTTGAGGTCAGGAGTTCAAGACCAAACTGTTAACATGGTGAAACCCTTCCTCTACTAAAAATACAAAAATCAGCTGGACGTGGTGCTACATACCTGTAATCCAAGCTACTCAGGAGGCTGAGGCAGGAGAATCACTTGAATGTAGGAGGCGGAGGTTGCGGTGAGCCAAGATCGCGGCACTGCACTCCAGCCTGGGCAACAGAGTGAGGCTTCATCTTAAAAGAAAATTAATAATAATTCATTTCAGCATCATAACAGCTCTGTGACATGGATGCTCATATGAACTCTGTTTTACCCAAGCACACAGAGGCACAGAGAGGTTAAGTTGCCTGAGTTCACATAGCAAGTCAGGGAAGGGGCTGGGGTTTGAAGCCAGGCAGTCTCTATCCCCCTCTGCCACACCTCTCAGAAACCTCGCACCATCCCCGTGAACAGAAAGAATCTGACCCACTCAGAGCTCTACAAACACTGACGTGGGGGTTTGGTCAGCCTCAGAATCTGTGATCTGACTCGTAGGACCCAAAACCACATCCCACGTGGTCAAGAAAAAGACAGTGTCATTGTCAGGCTTGGGACCAAAGACACACAGTAACTGTCAGCCAGGACTTCTTTGGTTGCAACCAGAAACGACCTTTGAACCAGATGAGCTGAATGAGATAAAAGGAACGTAGTAACTACAGTAACTGAAAATTCCATTCACAGCTCCGGCCTCAGGCATGGCTGGATCCAGCAGTCTTACCGTGCCATTGGGAAGCTCTCATTTCTTATCTCTCAGTCCCGTTTCCGCTGAATTGGCTTCATTCTCAAGCAAGTTTTTCTCCTTATGGCAGAGTCGGGAACTCCAGATGTTCAGGAGATACAGAAGTGACCACCTGAGCCAGGCTTCCTGCAGTTTAGAGTCTAACTGGGCAATAGACAGTAAACCATCCTGTTGAGGAAGCCAGACTGCTTTGAACAGAAGACCTTAAGCTAGTTCCCACTGGCCAGACTTAGGTCACGTGTCCTTCCCTGAACCAATCACTGTAGTCAGAGGTGACAGAAACCCTTGAGTGACCAGACTGAGTGCATCGGACAATGGACTCTGAATGGGGTCAGGTAGTTCCTCCAGAATTAGAAGCTGCAACACAGAGCAAGACATGGGTGCTGGCCAGGAAAAGCAACCACTTTCCTCCTCCCGCCGAGCCTGGGGGAGCGGGGCCAGTGGACAAGCTCAGCCCCATCGGCTGCTGGCTGCTGGGTTCGGCAGAGCACCCTTCACTCGGCAGCCTTCCCAGCTCCCTCGCCTCCAGATTCAGTTTTACCGCCTCATGCTGGCCTTTGAGCCCTCGTAACAGCTTCAACCCACCTTCCCCAGCTGCACACAGGCTTGGCAGCCTGTCCGATGTTCACAGGGCACTGGACTGGGGAGAGATGGAGGGTTAAAGATGACTGAAACTCTAGGACCTAGGCCCTGCCCTGACTGCCAGGGAACTGGCAGGGAAGGCACGCAGGCGCTCTGATGGCGTGTGTGTCCACCATTCATTCCACAGGTGCTGGGCACACCCCTCAAGTCCCTTACCCTACACTGGGAATGCCATCAGCCAGAAACTGAGCCAGGCGAGGTGGCTCATGCCTGTAATCCCAGCACTTTGGGAGACCAAGGCAGATGTATCGCCTGAGGTCAGGAGTTCAAGAGTAGCCTGGCCAACAGGGTGAAACCCACCTCCGCTAAAAGTACAAAAATTAGCCAGGTGTGATAGCACATGTCTGTAGTCCCAGCTATTGGGAAGCTGAGGCAGGAGAATTGCTTGAACCCAGGAGGTGGAGGTTGCAGTGAGCTGAGATCTCGCCACCACACTCCAGCCTGGGTGACACAGCAAGACTCCATCTCAAAAAAAAAAGGAGCCAGGAGAGGTGGCAGATGTATGGGAATTCGATTCACTTAGCCAATATTTAGTGAGTAGCTACTGTGTGTCTAAGGGTGTAAGTCCTGGGGATACAGAAGTGACCACCTGAGCCAGCCTTCCTGCAGCTTAGAGTCTAACTGGGCAATAGACAGTAAACCAGAGAAATAAGTAAAATCTATAGCTTATGAGAAGGTGATAAGGCTTCAGGAGAAAGGTGAACCTGGGAGGGTGGGGAGGGGGTGCAGTTCCAAACAGGGTCCTCAGGAGGGGCCTTGCGTTGGGTATCTGTGCTGCAGAACAAACTGCCACAAACTCAGCAGCTTAAGATGACACACACACACACGCACACATGCACAAACACACACACACACAAACTTACAGCTTAAGATAACACACGCACACACACACAAACTTACAGCTTAAGATACACACAGACACTCAGCAGCTTAAGATAACACACACACACAAACTTACAGCATCTGAGGGTCAGAAGCCGGGGCCCAGCCCTGCAGGGTCCTCTGCTTAGGCTGATATCAAGGTGCCAGCCAGGGCTGCGGTCTCATCCAGAGGCTTGACTGGGGAGCATCCTCGTCCCTGCTCTTGGAGCAGGTCCAGTGCAAGCAGAGAACTTGAACCCGTGCACTCTGCCTCCCAAACTGCTCACAGTCCAGCTGCTGATTTAGAGTGGCTTGCTTCTTCAAAGCCAGCAAGGGGAGAGAGAGACCAGAGCAAGACTGCTGGCAGGATAGAGATGCCTGTCTCATAACTCAGCCATGGGAGTAACAGCCCGTCGCCTTCGCCATGTCCCACTGGTTGGCAGCAGGTCCAGGTTGGTCCATACCCAAGGCGAGGGGATCACATTAAGGTGTGATCACCAGGGGCAGGTGGGGACCACTGAAGCCTGTCATGGGCCTCCTTGGTAATAGAGCAAAGAACTAAAGAGGGGAGGGACAGTGGCACACCGATCTCCAGGGAAAGGACGTTCCAGGTACAGGGGACAGTAAAGAAGAAGCCCCTGAGGCTGGGCTGTGCCTGGGCTGTCGAGGGACAGTGAGGACCAGCGGTGCCCCAGAGGTCCTTCCAGGGGAAGGACTCAGGAAGGGCCACGATTTGGGCTGGCTGTCAAGGTGGGTTGCCTTCGCTCAGGAAGTGGGGGCAGGGAGGGCAGGAGGGGGACAGGGTGGGGCTGTCAGCTCATGCCATGGCATGTCTGAGGTGCAGAAGCCAAGGGGGGGCAAGTGAAGAATGGTGGTTCTGCTGAATCTGAGCCACAGCGGGGAGCTGCTGAGGGTCGAGGTGCCAGACCGCAGCTTCCATTCCTGCAGGTGTCAGCCCCCTGCAACCTGCTGCCCACCACTGCCCCCCAACCCCCGAGTGAGGCTGAGGCACCACCACCCGGGTGACTGAGTCCCTGATCTCCTGCCTCCCCCAGGAATCCCCACATCGTCCTCAACATTGACCTGGCCCCCACCATCCTGGACATTGCAGGCCTGGACATACCTGAGGATATGGACGGGAAATCCATCCTCAAGCTGCTGGACTCGGAACAGCCGATGAATCGGTGAGGAAGGAACAGGGCCGGTGCTGGGGGCGCCGGACACTGGGCTCCTGACCTGCAGGAACTCAGGGCAAAACCCTGTGGGTCTAGAACGTGAGGTTCCCAAGGGTCGGGAGCTGGGGTTCTCAGATCCCCCCACCCCAGCCACTTACCTGCTGTGGGAGAGAAGCATGGTCCCCTCTCTGAGATTCTGTCTTCCCATCTGGAATGTGGCCAAGGTGACCAGTTGGGGACCTTCTCGGAGCTAAAATTACACAGAGCTTGAAATAAAAACAGCAGCAGTGATGGTAAGAGTTAGTGCTAACTAGGCGTCGACTGTGTGTGAGGCGCTGTTCTGAGGACCGTGCGGAGATTCTATGAATTTGATCCTCACTGTAAGCCAGCGAGGTGGGCATTAGTACCATCCCCATGTTACCAGTTTGGAATCTGAATCCCAAAACGATTGAGTGACTTGTCGGAGATATCACAGCAAGTCTGGATGTAGCTCCAGGAATTCAGACACTGACTCACCATGCCCCATAGCTTTAATGCTGGAGGGTATGATGGGAACATATTCCTAGGTGTCCAGAGAGGCAGAATAGGAACCATGAGGGTGAGCAGAAGTCACACAGGTGGAAGGCGAGCTGAGGCAGGGCAGGGGTGCCGGTGTGGCCGCAGCGACATCTGGTGGCCAGCACTCTCACTGCCACCAGGTTCCTGGCCTCCAGGTGCTACATCAGCTCCTGGCTTGTACCTCTGGCAGCGGAGCCCTTCCTCAGTGGCCTCCCAGAGGCTCCAGCCAGGTGGGCACTGTGTGCCCACATCTGGCTGCCCTGTAAGGGTACTACATCCATTGAGGCTTCATCCCCAGCTGAGGCCAGGTGAGCTGTAATGGTATAAAATGGACACGTTTGGGGACACTGGCCTGGGAGCCAGGCCACCTGGGGGTCAGGGGACAGGGTGGAAGCTTCCCTTCTTGACTTCAGAGTGCCCACCTAGGAAATGGAAATGACCAAGTGGCAGTGGATGAAACGCACAAATTACATACATGCAACAGCAAAGCATTAAAGAAGAAAACCCCCAAAACTCAGTGCAATTAATCTAACACCAAGACAGCCGCTGACCTGGCGCTGAACTGAAGACAGCTCTTCCAGCTCCGGGGCAGTCATTGGGCTTCCTGTGCGCACACACGGTTACGTGGGTGGGACTTAGAGTGACTGACCTGGGTCATTTCTGCCCCATGTGCCTCCAGACCCAAGTCTCTGGGGGAAGGGGTGGCTCAACTAGGAGAAGGGTGCAGAAGCCTCCCCAGTGCCTGGCCGGACACACTCACCACAATTGCTGTCCAGACTGACTGGAAACCGAGGCTGACTCTGGGCATCATCCCTGCTCCTGGGGTCATTGGGGGTCGTGGTAAGCCCTCACATAGCTGAGAAGCAGGAGCCGTGCTTTTTTTCCAGGTTTCATTTGAAAAAGCTGAAGGTCTGGCGGAACTCCTTCCTGGTGGAGAGAGGGTGAGTGCTGGGTCCTGGGAGGGACACCCCTGCCCAACTTCCTCCCACCCTCCCTCCCTCCCCGCAGGAAGCTGCCGCAGCCCCACCCATCACGGTGTTCGGGACCTCCCGCGGGGCAGCAGGGAGAATAGAGCTATGGTGCCACCTTCCAGCAGTGGCTCTGCAGCTGTGTCCAAAGACCCCTCAACACAGAGCCCATTTGCTGCTCCTATAGATGACACAGAATTAGGGTCTGAGGTCACGGGCACCCTTTTAGCATGTTCTGTCCAGCCTGTACAATGTCTTCCGTGTATTTAATTTATTGCCAACTCATGCGGTTTGGGAAGTTTCTTATAAAATTCTAATATCTTAAGTCTCCTAAACATCAGGAGGTCAGAACAGGGTGGCCCTGCATCCTCCACTGTGAGGATAAGCCGGAGCCAGGGGGTCCCCTCTAAGTGGACACGCGCGCCTCCCGGGCTCCTCAAAGCTGAGAGGCCGTCCCCGCGGCTCCTGCTGTCTGCCCCACAGCAAACTGCTACACAAGAGAGACAGTGACAAGGTGGACGCCCAGGAGGAGAACTTCCTGCCCAGGTACCAGCGTGTGCAGGACCTGTGTCAGCGTGCCGAGTACCAGACAGCGTGCGAGCAGCTGGGACAAGTAAGAAGGCTCCCTGCCCTTCCGACGGCCCCTCCCAACTGCAGCCAGCCCTGGCCTGCGAGGCCCTGAGAGCTGCCGAGCCAGCAGGGCCGGGGCCTCCCAACCGGTAGCCCTTTGCTGCCGTGTGACACCCAAGATGCTGTTTGGTGATGCAGGGTGACAGTCACTATAAGTAATTCTTTTCTTTTTTTTTTTTGAGACAGAGTCTCACTCTGTCACCCAGGCTGGAGTGCAAAGGTGTGATCTTGGCTCGCTGCAACCTCCGCCTCCCAGTTTCAAGCGATTCTCCTGCCTCAGCCTCCCGAGTAGCTGGGACTACAGGCGCGTGTCACCACGCCTGGCTAATTTTTGTATTTTTAGTACAGACGGGGTTTCTCCAGGTTGGTCAGGCTGATCTCGAACTCCTGACCTTGTGATTTGCCCACCTCTGCCTCCCAAAGTGCCGGGATTAGAGGCGTGAGCCACTGCGCCCAGCCAGCGATTCCTTTCTCAGCAGCCTTGGGACCTGACCGTGTCAGAGGCCAAGTGTCTCGTGGGTTTGCGTGTGCCCTTCACGCCTCTCTGGCCCTTGTCAACCCCTCTTGCACAAAGGGCCCCAGCAGAAGTTAAATAATTTTATTTTACTGCATTCACTTTGGTTTTTTTTTTATAGGAGTAACAAAAAATGGCTTTTTAAAATAAATACATGTACTTTTTTTTAAAGTGAATTGATTGCAAGAGAAATATTAAGGAAATGATGGCCAGGAACAGCCATAATTAACAGTTTGCTGTGGAGCAGAGAGCAGGCACCGCAGGGCCACCTCTCAGTGGCTCATGCCTGTGGTCCCAGCTACTCCAGAGCGGAGGAGGGAGGATGGCTTGAGCCCATGTGCTGGAGGCCGCAGTGAGCTATGACTGCACCACCGCACTCCAGCTTGGGTGACAGAATAACCCTGTCTCTGAAAATAAGAAAAAAGAAAATTACCTGGGAAGTATTCAGTGATAGCAGAAACTGACATGTTTGGGAAAGCCTCAACAAGGCTTTTCTTTTCTTTATTTTATTTTATTTTTTTTAAGACAGGGTTTCACCACGTTGGTCAGGCTGGTCTTGAACTCCCGACCTCAGGTGATCCGCCCGCCTTGGCCTCCAAAGTGCTTGGATTACAAGCGTGAGCCACCATGCCCGGCCTGAACAAGGCTTTTCTAAGGCTGGAAGGCCAAGGTGGGCTTGGAGAGGAGGGTGGGGGAAGGGCGACACCAGCCGGCAGGGAGGAGATGGGAGGGGAGATGTGTGACAGGGGCAAGGCGAGCAGGTGAAAGGCAGCGGGGCCTTCAACAGCAGTGAGTTCGGGGACACAGCAGAGGGTGGAGATGGTGGCGCCAGGTTCCACACTGTACCTTACAGCTGTCGCGTCTCCCAGCTGTGTGACCCGAGACACGTCCCTCTACCTCTGTGTGCGTCGTCACCTGCCTTGTAGGGTCACGTGAGGTATAGTGAGCGAGTTAATATCAACACACGGTGCTGGGCACATGCTACATGCTGGAGAGACACGGGGAGCAGATCCGACCCATGGTCTGGAAAGGTCACTTTGGCACAAAATAGGCCCTAAAGAGTCATTTGGTGAATGGGCTGGAGCAGGGTGGACAGACGGGAAGAGAGTTTAGTTTGCAGGTGGTTGCAGAATCCCATGAGGGGATCCAGGAGGCTGGAATTGGGGAGAGAAGAGGAGAGGTTTGGACGGTGATTCTGTCTACACTAAGCTTCTGACCACAGGCAGTGGGAAGGTGGTCAGGGTCCTCCTTGCGCTGGAGCAGAAACGGAAGGAAGAAAGGCTCCGGCAGCATGAGGGCTGGAGACAAGGCATTCTAGGAATTCTAGGGAGAAGAAACTGCGAGCACCGAGGCCCGGAGGCAGCAGTCCTTGGGATACTGGAGAGAGAGGGCGGGTCTGAGGCAGAGCAGGGGCAGGAGAGCGGCAGGAGAGGAGGACCCGTGGGTAGGCAACGGCCAGATTGGGAGAGTGTTTGAAGACCTGTATCAGGAGCTTGGGTCTTGTCCTAAAGACAGTGGGAGCCATTGAAGGGTTTTGAGTAGGAGAGTAACATGACCTGATTTGCCCTTGAAAAGATTCCTTGGCCAGGCGCGGTGGCTCATGCCTGTAATCCCAGCACTTTGGGAGGCCAAGGCAGGTAGATCATGAGGTTGAAGATCGAGACCATCCTGGCGAAACCCCGTCTCTAGCTGGGCGTGGTGGCATGCGCCTGTAATCCCAGCTACTCAGGAGACTGAGGCAGAAGAATTGCTTGAACCTGGGAGTTGGAGGTTGCAGTGAGCTGAGATCGCACCACCGTACTCCAGCCTGGCGACAGAGAAAGACTCCATCTCAAAAAAAAAGGGTCCTCTAATTGCCATGTGGGTGGATTTTTGGAGCAGACAGAAGCAGGCAGCCATGAGTGGTGGCTGGCGTAGGCATCTCGCGGGGGGCGATGGTGGTTCTGCCCAAGGTTGAAGCATGGCCAGAAGCGGCACTTGCAGATGCAGGTGTAGGGCTGGGTGCAGGTAGGGCGGGGGTGTCTCCAGGGTGGATGGGGGTGGCATGGGGAGCAGACGAGCAGCTGGCTGAGACCCTGGTGTGCCTTGCAGAAGTGGCAGTGCATGGAGGACGCTACCGGGACGCTGAAGCTGCACAAATGCAGGGAGCCTGTTCAGCTGGGTGGCGGCAGAGCCCTCTCCAACCTCGTGCCCAAGTACTACGGGCAGGGCAGCGAGGCCTGCATTTGCGACAACGATGACTACAAACTCAGCCTGGCCGAACGCCGGAGAAGGCTCTTAAAGAAGAGTAAGTGTCACGACCTGGCTGAGTAGGACGGGAGGAGAGAGACCCTGCCTGGAGCCCCATTCATTCATTCACACAATTCCACAGAGACTCACTTTGCCAGGTGGTGGTCTAGGGACTGGGGACACAGCCATACCTCCTCACAAGCCACCTATGCTAGTGGGAGCAGTAATGAAACAGAAAAGGCCAGACATGGTGGCTCACGCCTGTAATCCCAGCACTTTGGGAGGCCGAGGCAGGTGGATCACCTGAGGTCAAGAGTTCAAGACCAGCCTGGCCAACATGGTGAAACCTGTCTCTACTAAAAATACGAAAATTAGCCGACATGGTGGTGCACACCTGTAATCCTAGCTACTTGGGAGGCTGAGGCAGGAGAATTGCTTGAACCCAGGAGGTGGCGGCTGCAGTGAGCCAAGATCACGCCACTGCACTCCAGCCTGGGCGACAGAACAAGACTCTATCCCAAATCTCCTTAGTTTATAAGACCAGATGATACTGTACCATGGCCTCGTTAGAGACTGAGGTGTCCGGGACGGGCGCGGTGGTCTCTGGTCCACCCAGCCGGGCAGCAAATGTCCTCACCATGAAGCAGACATCTCTCTCCTTAACGCCCAGCCCCTGCCCCAAACAGCGCTTCCCAGTGATGATCCGCCGGTACATTTCCTAGCCAGCTGATTGGGAGCTACTACGTTAACTTTCCTAGCTAAATAGGATGATTAGTTTCCAGATTGGATTACACAGCCAGCCTCTCCTTGCTTCAGCGTGTGGCACAGTGGATAATCTTTAAATAATACAAGATCTCACAGGGAGAAATTCAGCTTGTTTCCCCCTTATTAATGCTTAGAGGAAAGAAAAATGTCCCTAAGTAGCTGAGAGTCAGCTCAGCCCTGGTAAGAAGTCCTCGGCGAGTGTGATGTCAGAGCCTGGACCTCCTCTCAGCAGCCTGTGAGCAAGGCAGGGTGACCATCCTCATGATGGACAGGAAAGGCTGGCTCACATGGCTGATCTGGGACGCCAGCCCCATCTCCTGCCCAGCATTCATTCCCCCCATGCCAGGGTCTCCCACAAGACACTCTGTCCCTCTTTTTTTTTTTTTTTTTTTGAGATGGCATCTTCCTCTTTCTCCCAGGCTGGAGTGCAGTGGCACAATCTAAGCTCATTGCAACCTCCGCCTCCCAGGTTCAAGTGATTCTCCTGCCTCAGCCTCCTGAGTAGCTGGATTACAGATGTGCGCCACCATGCCTGGCTAATTTTTGCATTTTTAGCAGAAATGAGGTTTCACCATTTTGGCCCAACTGATCTCAAACTCCTGACCTCATGATCCGCCCACCTCAGCCTCCCAAAGTGCTGGGATTATAGGCGTGAGCCACCACGCCCGGCCTGTCCCTCTTTTCGGAGCAGTCAGCCTAGAGCAGCCTGAACTGGGGGCTTTCTGTCCTCCAGGGGACTCTGGCAATGTTTGGAGACATTTTTGGCAGTCACAGTTGAGTGTGATGGACGGGTGCTGCTGGCATTTAGTGAGCAGAGGCTGTGGATGCTGCTAACACACAGCACAGCCCCCACCGCAGACATTCATCTGGCCCCAACGTGTCAGCAGTGGTAAGATCGGGAAGTCCTGGCCCACCCTGATCCACTGGGATCCTGGCTGTGGTGTGGGGAAGCCAGGCCGAGCTGGCCAGCCCACAACAGAAGGCAGAGCTGGGAACAGGAGGAGGGGACCAGGACTCAGGGGATGGGACCAGGTGGCCGGGGTTCATTCATTTCTTGAACCCTGTGCCAGCCACTGAGATCAGAGTTGACCTAGAGAGACACTGACTCTCATGGACCTCATGGATGAGACGAGAGGTGAAGAAGTTAACAGAGAGGGCCACTTCGCCGGTGAAAAATGCGTGAAGGAGACGCAGCGGTGGCAGGACCGGGCAGAGGGGTGGCGGCTGCAGAACAGTGCTCAGTGGACATTTATTCAGAACCGGGTACAGAAAGGAGCAGGCCTTGTCGGCCAGAGAGCAAGTGTTCTGAGGAGGAGGAAGACGGACGACAAAGGCTGTGTGCTCAGAATGGGCGTGGGGGGTCCCAGCCACAGAGAGGTGACCGGTGTGGCTCAGGGTGGTGAGCGGCACAGTGGGCGCGAGCAGCCACATCACGCAGGGGGAAGCTGGCCTAGGGAGGCGGGGAGTGGGCCCAGGGTGTCACCTGAGGTGAGGACATAGCTGCAGGCAGCGTCCCCAGCCACCACGGTGCTGGTCCGCACCAGCTCATTGCACTGAACGCTTCACTGGTTCTGTTTTGTGCCATCCTCCAAGGAGCCCTGTAAGGCAGGCACCATCATGAGGATTTGCCCAAATCGCCAGGGCCCACACATGTGCTCAAGGGTTTGCACCTGAGAATACTATTGCCACACCAGAGCTCTCGGCTGCCGGGGGATGAACTCCTGCCCCATGCCTCGTTTGTGTGGCAGGAAGGTGTTACCTCCGGGACTCTGGACACGAACACAGTGAGAGTGGCGGGGCGAGTAAGTCATGTGGCTTCAGTCCAAGAAAGGATTGACACAGGGCCGGGAGACCATTTCTGTGAAGAGTGGAGAGGAAAGGTCTTGAGCTTTGCTGGCGTTACATGGCCTTACAGTGTCAGTGGCTCAGCCCTGCGCCTGCAGAGGTCTAAGCAAAAGGCAGCAGCTGTGCCCAGTGAAACCGTGTTCCAAAGACAGACGGAGGCCGGCCTGGGCCCTTCCGCCGTGATTTAGGCCCTGGGTCTAGAGCTGGGAGAAGGAGGGTGGTAGAAAGAGGCAAAGTGACTCACTCCTGAGCCGACTGAGACAAAAGCAGCAGAGAGAACACGCTGGGCTACGTCCCAGGGCCCTCAGGGCGACCCTGCGTCACAGGGAGTGCCCTCAGCACATTGTGCACTCGCTTCAGGGAGACTAAGCCGAGGGAGGGAAGGGCCCCGGAGAAGGCTTCCCCAGCTCCAGAAAAGGCCCAAGGCTTTGCTAAAGAGGGGAAGCTTTTCCTGGGCCCTCAGGACACTTCAGCCCTTGTGACTGATGCAAGGTGTCTGAGAACTGAAAGATACAAAACATCCCCCAAGAGCAGGGGCAGCGAGACCCGGGCCACGCGGGAAAGGAAGCCCTTTCCTTCCTCCTTCTGCCACCTTCTGCCACCACCTGCCTCCAGTGGGTCCTCCTTGGTCACCATCTCGGGATCACTTGGGACCCAACAAAAGCTGGGCCACTAACTGGCTCCAGGCTCTTCTCCTTAAACCAGGTACATCTGGAGAAGGATTACAACGCCAGTGCATGCTGGGGCCAGACACGTGCCGGGTGGCAGAGGTTTAACACAGGAAGGTGTGGCGGGGCTGTGGCCAGCAGGGAAGACACTGACCAGCCAGAGGGACCGCTCCCCTCAGGCTTATCCTGACTACATGGAGCTGTGGACGCGTGAGACATCTGTTTCCTTTCCGGAAGCTGGAAGTCTGCATCCGTCCGTCAGCGCCCCCACCTCCCCTTTTTCTCTCATGTCAGCAACTCAGATTTGTGTTTGAGACATAGAAGATGCAGGCTCTCTGGGGTGTCAGGTTGCCTGTACGCACTGAGTTTTTGGCATTAGGGCGTCCTTAAAGCCCCTCTCAGCCTCGTGCCCCCACCCACCTGGCGGACAGCCTCCGGCTCACTGGGTCTCGGAGATGGTATGTGGCCTCCCCAGTCCCCGTCCACGTCTCTCCAGAGACAGGCAGGTGCTGCAGGGCCCTCTTCCCAGTTCAAGGCATTTTTATATCCATGACACTTTTTTCCTTTTTAATTGAGGTGAAGTTGAGATAACATAAAACTTAGCATTTTCACAGCTGTATACAATGCAGAGACATTTAATGTGTTCACACGTTGCACACCCCTACTTAGTTCCAAAACGTTTCATCACCCCGAGGGAAGCCCGCACCTGCCCGCAGTCACGCCTCACTGCCCTCTCCGCCGCCGTAGATTTACCTATTCTGCATAGTTCCTATAAATAGAATGAACAATACAAGCCCGCTTTGTGTCTGGCTGCTTTCACTCAGCAGGATGCTTTTGACACTCATCCACGCTCTGGCATGAATCAGAACCTTGCTCCTGGTGGCGCATTCCGTTGTACAGATGATGTACCGTCATTTCTTTACCCGTACGCAGCTCTTGCTTGAAATCCTCTCGAGCTGGTGGCTTCTTGGCTCTAGGACTTAAGTCTTGATGGTGTGATCGCTCGAGGCCCTCCCAAGATCTGTGAGCGGGCGGGTAGATTTCACGACCCCTCGGGTTGCAGGCAGCGCTGAGCCTCATTCTTAGCAGCCTGGCCCTATCTTGATGAAGGAGCCACTGCCCAGACAGCCCAGCCAGCCTTTTCCTCCTCCCTGACTCTGCCACCCCTCGATGCCCACAGGGTACAAGTCCAGCTACGTTCGCTATCGCTCCATCCGCTCAGTGGCCATTGAGGCAGATGGCAGGGTGCACCGCGTAGGCCCGGGTGTTGCTGCCCAGCCCCGAAACCTCACCAAGCGGCACTCGCCAGGTGCCCCTGAGAACCCAGACGACAAGGATGGTGGGGACTTCAGTGGCACTGGAGGCCTTCCCAACTACGCCGCCACCAACCCCATCAAAGTGACAAATCGGTGAGTGTCCAGGTGGAAGTCGAGGGTGACGGGGACAGGACAGACCTTCGGAAGGGCTTCCCACATCTCTTGGGCCCCTGGGCTGGTCCTTCTCCTCCTCCACCTCCTCTTCTACCACCTCTACCTCCTCCTCCATCACCTCCTCCTCTTCCACCTCCTCCACCACCTCTTCCACCTCCACCTCCTCCTCCTCCACCTCCACCACCTCTTCCATCACCTCCTCCACCTCCATCACCTCCTCCACCTCCATCACCTCCTCCACCTCCATCACCTCCTCCATCACCTCCTCCATCACCTCCTCCACCTCCACCACCTCCTCCTCCACCACCTCCTCCACCACCTCCTCTATCACCTCCTCCACCACCTCCTCCACCACCTCCTCTATCACCTCCTCCATCACCTCCTCCACCACCTCCTCCACCACCTCCTCCATCACCTCCTCCACCACCTCCTCCACCACCTCCTCCACCACCTCCTCTATCACCTCCTCCATCACCTCCACCACCTCCTCCACCACCTCCTCCTCCACCACCTCCTCCTCCTCCACCTCCACCACCTCTTCCATCACCTCCTCCACCTCCATCACCTCCTCTACCTCCACCACCTCCTCCATCACCTCCTCCACCACCACCTCTTCCACCTCCTCCTCCTCCACCTCCTCCTCCTCCTCTGCCTCCTCCTCCATCACCTCCTCCTCCTCCTCTACCTCCTCCACCACCTTCTCCACTGAGCCACGTATGATCCCTTCTCTCAAGCAGGTGCCACATCCTGGAGAACTACACAGTCCGGTGTGACCTGGACCTGTACAAGTCCCTGCAGGCCTGGAAAGACCACAAGCTGCACATCGACCATGAAGTGAGTGGAGAGCGGTGAGAGGAGTGTGCCCTCAGCCACCATGGGCCTGACAAGACCCCCGACTCACATGGGAGGGCAGTGAGTCCAGACCCAAGGAAGAGGCTGGAGAGGTGAAGTAAGGTCCTCACAGATTCCTCAACCCAGTGACAGGCGTCAGTCCCAGCATCAGACAGACAGCTTCCTGCACAGGCTGAGGGAGGACGGCTTAGCCACACTGTCCCCCTTTTGACTTACAAGAAGTCTACAGTGGCCTTACACTGGCCTTGCACAGGGGCTCACGCCTGTAATCCTAGCACTTTGGGAGGCTGAGGCGGGCGGATCACAAGGTCAGGAGATTGAGACCATCCTGGCTAACACGGAGAAACCCTGTCTCTATTAAAAATACAAAAAATTAGCCAGGTGTGGTGGTACGAGCCTGTAATCCCAGCTACTTGGGAGGCTGAGGCAGGAGAATCACTTGAACCCGGGAGGTGGAGGTTGCAGTGAGTGGAGATTACACCACCGCACTCCAGCCTGGGCGACAGAGGGAGGCTCCATCTCAAACAAAAACAAAGAAGTCTACACTACAGTAAGGCGTTTCACCAAGCCCAGGGGAGATACTGGTGCGCGCAGTGGGCTCAGTGGGTTCCTGCGCAGCCCAGGCCAGGAAAATGACTCGCTTCCCTTGCACGCGCTGGCTGGAGGGGAGGGCGGGCTTCCTTCCTCGCCACCCACACGTGCCCGTGCTGGCCATGGGGCCTAGGAGTGCAGCCACCGCCGCTGAGCAGAGGTGTGGGGGCAGCCGCCAGGCCAGGCCTTTCTGGCCCAGCCCGTGGTGGTTTCCAGGCTTCCTCTCCTGCCCCTCCCTCAGATTGAAACCCTGCAGAACAAAATTAAGACCCTGAGAGAAATCCGAGGTCACCTGAGGAAAAAGCGGCCAGAAGAATGTGGCTGTCACAAAATCAGGTGAGGCAGTAGCAAGGGGACCTGCCTGAGACCCCACTCTCCTACAGGGCAGTTCATCTCCTCTCATGCTTGACCCCTTTCATCATTTTTTTATCTTTATCTTCTTCCTCATGGCATTAAGAAAAACCCATAATTCACATCCTTATTGTCAGCCAGCAGGGCGCCCAGGCTCCAGTCCCGCTAGCTAGAGGCCCACACTTGCTGTGCAGAGCCGGCGCCAGGCCAGGAAAGGCCTCTGCCCAAGGCCCTTTCAGAAATCGCCTACGTGGTCTGAGGTCCACGTTCCCAGCTCAGGGGTCCCCTGGCCCAAAGGACTGAACTCTAGGACAGCTCTGTCCAGTAGAACTCTGTACTGCTGGAAATGGCCTGTACCTGCCCTGCACCACGTGTGGATGCTGCACCCTTGAAATTGTGGCTAGTGTCACCAAGGAGCCGAATTTTTTATTTTGCTTAATTCAAACTGAAGCAGCCACCTGTGGCCAGTGGCTCCCATAATGGACAGCACAGCTGGAGAAGCCTGACCGTTCCAGAAAGTCTGGCAGACACAGGCTCCCCTGTGCTGACCCCAGCCAAGCGTGCGCAGGCGGGCGGTGGGGAAGCAGCCTCGAGATGCCGAAGCTTTGACATGTGAAATTAACCCTCCAAAAAGAGAAGGAAAAGGCTGCTGAGGCTGACGCCACCTGAAGCCAGGCCCCCCTTCTAGCTGTGGCTAAATTACCACGAAACCGACCTTCTAAAGTCTAGCCTGGGGCCTTCAGGCAGGGTCCTGCTGCCCCTGGGATAGGACAGTGCCCTCCCACCACCACCCCAAGAGGAGGGTGGGAGGTGGGGCAGCAGCTACACGCGGGAGTCCCAGGAACCCTCTAAGCCATTTCTGAAGCCTGGGGCTGGGGGGGTCTCTTACAGCTACGACACCCAGCACAAAGACCACCTCAAGCACAAAGGCTCCAGCCTGCATCCTTTCAGGTAAGGGCAGCTTCAGGTCCTGGGGAGGAGATGCAGAGGCCTGCGTGAGAAGTTCCCCTTTAAGCTTAAAGAAGAAAAGAAAAGTCCTGGCCCTTCCCTGGGAAGTCCGTGGTGACCCCGAAGAGGCCTTACTTCCCAGTCAACACTGAGCGGGCCTCTGCTGCCCCCTTTTGGCTAAAATGGGGTTGCCACAACTCCACCAAGCAGGGCAGGACTCAGGAAGGGAAAGGGTTGTCAACGGGAGTCCCAGTAGCTGCACAGTTCTGTCCCCACCTCTGTGCCCTCTTGGGAGTTAAAGTAGGACGACAGAAGACCAAGGTTCTAGCCCTGGCTGTGCCTTGGATCAGCACTGGGACTTGGGACCCTGAACTGCTATGCCCATGGGTCTCTGTTGGAGAAGCCTCAGCCCAGCCCCTAGGTGGACAGAAAGAGCAAAGACGCGGGGTCACTGATCCCTCAGAGGCCCAACGCGTGTGTGGCCCTCCGCGCCCATAGGAAGGGTCTGCAGGAGAAGGACAAGGTGTGGCTGTTGCGGGAGCAGAAGCGCAAGAAGAAACTCCGCAAGCTGCTCAAGCGCCTGCAGAACAACGACACGTGCAGCATGCCAGGCCTCACGTGCTTCACCCACAACAACCAGCACTGGCAGACGGCGCCCTTCTGGACCTGTGAGCGAGCCCTGGGCAGGGATGGACAGGCTGGGGCCCAGGGGGCCAAGAAACTTCTCCACTTCGCTTAGTGACTCACCTGGCCCCAAGCTTGTGAGGGCTTCCACTGCCAGACCTCTCCCAGAAAGGGAGTCCCTGACAACAGAGGTCCATGGTGCCCAGGGCAGCCTCTTGGCATTCGAGGAACTGGTTGGGGGGGCGTCCCTGACAGGAGTCACTGTTGGCAGATGGGGCTTCCTCCCACACTCAGGACGTGCTCCGTCTTCCTTGGCAGTGGGGCCATTCTGCGCCTGCACCAGCGCCAACAATAACACATACTGGTGCATGAGGACAATCAACGAGACTCACAACTTCCTCTTCTGTGAATTTGCCACGGGCTTCCTAGAGTACTTCGATCTCAACACAGACCCCTACCAGGTACAGACAACACAAGCGGCGGGGCAGGGGTGCACCCGTGCTGCCAGGTAGGCCCCCCAACCTCAGAGAAGTGATGACAAATTGTCCAAGTCCCATTGAGTCCCTGAGCCAGTGGGAGAAAGTTGAGAAGCCAGTGAGATTGGGGGAATCCATGTTCAATCAGCCTTTTTTGCCTCCATCACTCTGCATGTGTAATACATGCAGCTTCTTCCCTCTAACTTAACATGTCAGCATTCAACCAGGCTTGGCAGGAACTTGTGATGACTCCTGAAACTGTCAGGCTGTAGGATCAGGCCAACTATTACCCACTGCAGGGCCTGCACAGACCACGCAGATAATGTAACAGTAACACACGGCACCATGCACTCTGTTAAGTGCTTCTGTACAGTAAGCCATCTAAACACACAGGCGACTGCGGTGGCCCAGGGCCACAAAAAAGACCAAAAGGGACCAGGAGCAGTGGCTCACACCTGTAATCCCAGCAAGGCAGAGACGGGCGGATCACCTCAGGTCAGGAGTTCAAGACTAGCCTGACCAACATGGAGAAACCCCATCTCTACTAAAAATACAAAAAAAAATTAGCTGGGTGTGATCGCGCATGCCTGTAATCCCAGCTACTTGGGAAGCTGAGGCAGGAGAATCACTTGAACACAGGAGGCGGAGGTTGTGGTGAGCCAAGATCGTGCCATTGCACTCCAGCCTGGGTGACAGAGTGAGCCTCTGTCTCAACCATAAGGAGCAGTGGGGCGTCTGCTGGCCGGAGCGTGTGAGGCTAGAGGGGCCGTCACTACTGAGCAGCAGCACCAGAGCTTTCCTGTACTGTGGCCTTAGGATTGTCCAGCCTTCAACCTTTCAACAAAAGCCTGAAATAACTTTTTAAACAAAATCTGATTTTTAAATGTCAGCAGCTCAAATGCTTTAATTACCATATAGGCTTCCAGTCTTTCTCCTTAGATAGGTTCACCCTCATACTTTAACCAAAGGGGGTAAGTTGGACACCAGTAGCTCCCAAACTAGCCAAGAACCTAGGTCACTTACACGTCCATTCACCAAATGGCTGCTTTCCGATCAAGAGGAGCTGAGGGGATTCGATGAAGGCTGCTGATAAACCCAAGACTTGGAAGGCTTTCTTTCCAAGCATGGGAAGTTTCCTGACCAGTGGCTGCAGAATTCCAACGTTAAATACACAGACATGGTTTTTATTCTCTTGAGTTTTCATTCTCATTGAGACCCTGGTGACACTAGAAGCCAAAAAAAAGTCACCTAACTCTTCCAAACTCTGGCTCTTGGAGAAGCTGAGGTGGGAATAAGCAGGTCACCAGCCCATAGCACCTTCCACCCGCAGCCTGCCTGAAATATGTCCCCATGTTGGTAGAAGGGCGGATGTCGGGGTGGGTCCCTATACTTACCTTGTTGACAAATTACCCTTTTTGCAACCAGCTGATGAACTCAGTGAACACGCTGGACAGGGGTGTCCTCAACCAGCTACACATACAGCTCATGGGGCTGAGGAGCTGCAAGGGTTACAAGCAGTGTAACCCCTGGACTCGAGACATGGACCTGGGTGAGTAGGCACCCCAACATGGGGCCTGTGGAGAGCAGAGACTCAGGAGGTGGTGTCTACCCCAAAAATGAGCCTGAAATCCCCAGGCTTTGGGAGGTGATACAGATCCAGACAAGTTATGGACGCCCCTGTCCATAGCAGCCAGATGGCCTTTGACAAGCTGTGCTTCCTGAAAGAGGAACGCCTGCACCACCGGCCTGAGAAGCACACGGAATTCCCTCTCATTTCATTTTCTCCCTTTTGTTCACTCATGCATTCAACAAACATTTACTGAGGACTTACACCTGAACCCATGTTAACCAAAGATGACCCCGACCTTCCTGATTCAGGTGGAGCTGGCATTCTCCTAGGAAGAGCAGTCTTGCTTGTCTGGACAGTCTAACCGGATGGTATCATCCAATATGACTGGGCAAGGGCCCCATTAAATAGCGCCAAATGTTTGTTGTGTGCCAGGCTCTGTGCTGAGCGTTTATCTGATAAGCCTTTGGGGTGAGTCGTCCTATCATTTTATGGAGGAGTAAAGTGAACAAGGTGGGCTGACTCCAGAGCCCATGCACTTGATTCTGCCCCATCCTCAGGAAACCTTCCCAGAGCCCAAAAGGGAACTCCCTCCTGCACCTGGTCAGGGCTCTGGGCTTTCTGTCCCCTGGAGCATAGACATTCATTCCCGTGTCCACCTCCCTCACCATGACTATGGTCAGCGTTGAATGAAGCCATCAGGGTCCTGAAACTGATAGGGTGACCCCAGATTGTGGGCAATCCTAAGACTTAAGGCAGAGTCCCCTCGTAATTCAGTCTACTCTGAGTACGGAACACCATCAACATCATGGGACTGTGACAAAAAAGCCCAAGATGGTTTTCTGCTTTGTTTGGGTTGTTTGTTTTGCCTAAACTATCTGCTCCTGTTTTTTCATTTTCTCCTTCATTTAGGACTTAAAGATAGAAGAGGCTATGAGCAATACAGGTATTTCATTTTATTATTAAAGCCTAAACAAAGTTCTTATATCTTGACCCATCCTTCGGTCTCATCTCTGTGAGGCTGCACCTGTTGAGAAACTTCCCTTCCTCTGGTCTGCCCAGGATCACCTACCAAAGATAGGTGTCACCTAGGAGACCTTCTTTGTATAGTTCTTTGGGGACAACTTTTTCTTTCTTGGTGATGGTTAACATTCATTCTTCTTTTGACACTTGAACACTTAGGATGTTTCAGCGTCGAAAGTGGCCAGGAATGAGGAGACCTTCTTCCAGATCACTGTGAGTTAAGGAACCGGCTTACAAATAGAGATCTGGTTCTGACTGCTTCATTTTGCCAATGCTATTCGCATGCCATTTCTACTTATCACCCTTCATTTGTTCCCATAATGTGGGTGGTGGGGGGAGGAGTACTAATGTTAAGTCTTTTCCTAAGAAAACATGTGAATCCATTTCGGGTTTTAGATTAACGCCTTGTCCAGTACACTACTGTTCTCACTGTAGTCTGTGTTTGGGAAACTCGAGCTGTTAAGAGTTGAGAAGCATTCAAATATTACAAATTGCCAGGCATCTTGAAGGCTATGGCTGCAAAAGTGCTAACTGGTACACAACATCAGCAGTAGGATGGCCTCATTAAATGGTTTCCAGAAAGCCCAGGCTACAAACTCTCACTCCAATGCCACTGGAGGCTGGCAGGCACTAAGAGACTGGCAACCTGGAAAGGTCACCTCTGTTCTAAGGGAGCAGGCCAGTTTGTTCCCTGCAGGGATGGGCTGAGGTTTGCGAGATTTTCTGATTCATCAAGCAAATCCAAAGGTGCAGGTATGTGTGAGAACTCTTAACACGGCCATCTAATTTGACATTAAGTTAACCATGTGGACAAACAGTCCCCCTTGGTGAGCTGCTGTTTGCAACCTCTGGTCTACTCATTTCTTCCTTGATGTGCATACAAACCTGTGTGGCTTCACAGGACATGAGTAACAGGCCAGCTAAGGCTTTCTCTGGTACTTCTAGAATTAAGGTACAGAATCTTTACATATCACAACCTCCTTAGCCACTATTCTATCCAGATCCTTCAATGCCATTCTTGCCAGGCATTGAATGTTTAAGTAAACAACTAAAAATTGAGATGATTAGGTGGTAGCAATCACTTTCTTAGTAACCTAGAAATACTCATTCTCAGCAGCCACATCCTTGAAGCAAAGCTTCCTCAGCTGTAGGACTGATTAGGAAGTCATGATAAAGACGATGGTAACTAAATGCTAAGATGAGTTTGTTTGTTCTTCAGGGGACGACTGTGGGAAGGCTGGGAAGGTTAAGAAACAACAGAGGTGGACCTCCAAAAACAGAGGCGCCACCTGACTGCACAGGCAACGAAAAAGCATGTGAGTGATTTCCAGCAGGCCTCTGCTGTTGGCCAGGAGGCCTGAGAAAGCAAGCACTCACTCTCAGCCAACAGGGCAGATTCTGGAGGATAACCAGCAGGAGCAGAGAGAACTTCAGGAAGTCTATTTTTGCCCCTGCTTTTGCTTTGGATTATACCTCACCAGCTGCACAAAATACATTTTTTCCTATCAAAAAGTCACCACTAACCTTCCCCCAGAAGCTCACAAAGGAAAACGAAGAGAGTGAGGGAGGGATTTCCTTGGAAATTCCCCGACAATGGTGAAAGTCATTGGAATTTTTAAATCATAGGGAAAAACAGTCCTGTTTTAATCCTCTTATTCTTTGGGTTTGTCACAAAGAAGGAACTAAGATGCAGAACAGAGGCAACGTGGAGAGGCTGAAAACAGTGCAGAGAGTTTGACAGTGAGTCAGTAGCACAAAAAAGATGACACTTTTTTAGCACTATAAACCCTGGTTGCCTCTGAAGAAACTGCCTTCACTGTATATATGTGACTATTTACATGTAACCAACATGGGAACTTTTAGGGGAACCTAATAAGAAATCCCAATTTTCAGGAGTGGTGGTGTCAATAAACGCTCTGTGGCCAGTGTAAAAGAAAATCCCTCGCAGTTGTGGACATTTCTGTTCCTGTCCAGATACCATTTCTCCTAGTATGTCTTTGTTATGTTCCAGAACTGATGTTTTTTTTTAAGGTACTGAAAAGAAGTTGATTGATGTATGTCCCAAGTTTTGATGAAACTGTATTTGTAAAAAAAAAATTTTGTAGTGTAAGTATTGTCATACAATGTTCAAAACCCCAGCCAATGACCAACAGTTGGTATGAAGAAACCTTTGACATTTTGTAAAAGGCCATTTCTTGGGAGTTTTTTGGTGTGTTCTGTTTTTTTTTTTTTTTAAGAAGTATTCAAGATACTGCCAGTCAACACCTTTTTGGAAGAAAATGCCTTGGGTTTAGAACATTTTTTTAAAAGGGGAGTAGATGGTTGTAGATTAATGACTAAACTTTACCATACTTCAAGGGACTTCACAGGTAAGTCTCATACCAGCAGCTTTGGGACTTTTTTAAAAAATATATTAATAATTTAATAATTGCAAAGCAATTCACCTTGGCCAACCCTTCTTTGTGTATCAGGTAGTGTAACCTGATACAAGTAGTTGTCAGATTTCCAGAATGGGAAAAGTAGAAACTATCATCACCAGTGAACCCATTTCTCATTTAGCACATGACAGAGATGATAATCCCCAAAGTACTCACATTTTTTTCAATGCCCCACATTAGGCCAACACTCCCTAGCAGCGCCCTAAGCTGTGCTTTTAACCTCTCAAACTCTTGTTACTGTTACCATTATTCAAAACAGGCTTCCTTAACCTCTTCTTTTACCCTTAATCCAACAGGGATATTTAAAAAAAAAAAAAAAATGCTCTTTAGGCTCCAATTTTAAATAGAAACCTTTATTTACAATGACATCCAAAATGGTCAGCAAAGCAGTCGAAGCTTACCATCCCCTATAAGTCATTCATATGGTTTCGATTCTTTGCAGGATAAAGAAGAATTTTTAAGTAACACAATGTAAACTTGATTGATTGAAACTGAATTCATTCTCAAGAGTATAAGTCAATTCCTGAGAATTTAAATATTGCTCTCAGAATGACATTTCCATCTTCTTTGAAATTCCATATATTAGAGGGAAAGAAAACACCCTGCTCGTCTGTATCAACAAGTGTGCCTTGGAGTTGAAAACAACTCTTGTTCCTCTGATTACATCAATCCTTGAGGTTTTGCTCCTATGAACCTCCTAATTGTGAACAAAACTCACAGCTTCTGCAAATAAAAAGGGAACTGGGCAGTTATACATGTAACCAGCAATCCATTCCATTCACTTTCAGCTGCCTCTACCTCTGGATCAAAGAACTTCTAGGACATCAAGCCAATTATCTTCTGTAATACCCTACCCCTAATACAGATACCCCCCAACTCACCCCTTAGATATTAAATACTGATAAACTAAGTAGCACTGTTGTTGATACTTACACCTTTCAATCCAGATGCAGTTTAGAAAAGTGGCATCATAATATGAACATTAACAATGTAACTTCCATTTATTTTTTAAAGGAAGAAACATGTATCTCCTTTATATCATTCTGATCTTTATAAAATATATATATTTTTTATTTATATATCTTTGGATTCAGCAAAAAAAAAAAAAAAAAGTAGGTACTGGAAATAGCCCACATTCTAAAAGCAGATGAAAAGATTACTTATTCTGTTCACCCAACAGATACCAAGGTTTGAAAAAATGGGGGGTGCGGGGGTGTGAGGAGAGGTAGACAGCAGGAGTACAAA